>NC_091986.1:132261794-133577573 GCF_044704955.1 Pristiophorus japonicus | reverse complement strand
TTTCACTGAGGAATAGTGTGTGCAAAGGCTGCGCTTCAGCAAAGTCTTGGTCACAGAGATCTGCCACCAAACCTTGAGCCTCAGACCAGGGTGAGCACAGCTCTCTCAGTGGCAGTCAAGGTCACCATCGTGTGCAATTTCTATGCCAGTGGATCCTTCCAGTGTGCAACAGGAGACATCTCCAACATCTCCCAGTTTGCCATCCACTGCTGCATCCGCGAGGTCACTGATGCTCTCTACAGAAGGAGAAGGGATTGCATTTCCTTCCCCATCACCAGACAGAAGCAGCACAAGCGTGCATGTGGCTGTGCTAGGATAGCAACATTCCCCATGGTGCAGGGCGCCAATGACTGCACCTACGTCGCTTTGCAGGCACCGCATAACAAACCTGAGGTATCCCGTAACCACAAAGGCTATCTCTCACATAATGTGCAATTGGTGTACGACCACACATGCAGAATACACACTGTCAATGCTTGCTTTACTGGCAGCTGCCACGATGACATGATCCTGTGTCAGACCGGATTGCCAGCTTTCTTCCAGCCATCACATAAAGCTCGCGGCTAGCTGCAGGGAGACAAGGGCTATCTGCTCTCTACCTGGTTCATGACTCCCTTCCACAACCTCAACACTCTGCCCAGCACTCATATAATGAGAGTCATGGTGGCACCAGGAACATCATTGAGCAGACCATCGGAGTGCTCAAGCAATGGTTCCACTGCCTTGACCACTCGGGAGCAGTCCTCCAGTACTCGGCTGAGCGGATGTTCCTTTTCATGGTCATCTGCTGCATGCTGCACAAATTGGCCATCATGTGGGTGCAGCCATTGCCATCAGACATAGCTCCACCACTTCAGGAGGAGGAGGAGGAGGAAGAGCAGGAGGAGGAGCTGGAGGAGGAGGAGGGGGGACGCACAGGAACGCGCCTTAAATAAGGCACACAACCTTCTGTGTTCCGACAGTGTTTTGACTTTCTTTGACCCAGGTAAAAAGCTAGTTCTCACATGCGATGCGTCAGCGTATGGGGTCGGGTGCGTTTTGCAATATGTCAATAGTGCGGGCAAATTACAACCCATAGCTTATGCCTCCAGATCACTTTCATGGGCGGAGCGCGGGTACGGAATGATAGAGAAGGAGGCGCTCGTGTGCGTGTACGGTGTCAAAAAGATGCACCAATACCTTTTCGGGGCCAAGTTCACATTAGAAACCGACCACAAGCCCCTCACGCCCCTCCTATCCGAAAGCAAGGCAATAAACGCCAACGCCTCGGCGCGAATTCAACGGTGGGCACTCAGGCTGGCGTCCTACGACTATACCATAAGGCACAGACCAGGCACAGACAACTGTGCCGACGCGCTCAGCAGGCTACCCCTGGCGACCATGGAAGGGTCTGACGAACAGGACTGTGAGATAGTCATGGCAATCAATGTCTTTGAGTCCACAGGTTCGCCCATGACGGCTCGCCAAATCAGAGCCTGGACGGCCAGCAACCCCACGTTATCCTTCGTAAAAAGATGTATCCTAACCGGTGACTGGGCAGAGGCTTGCAATGCCTGCCCCGAGGAATTAAAACCCTTTCACAGGCGCATGCATGAGCTATCACTACAAGCAGACTGCCTGATGTGGGGCAGCCGAGTAGTCATGCCTCTGTGAGGCAGAGAGGCATTTTTCCAGGAGCTCCACCGCGAGCATCCGGGGATGGTTCTCATGAAGGCCATAGCCAGATCCCACGTCTGGTGGCCTGGTATTGACGCAGACTTGGAGCTCTGCGTCCGAAGGTGCACCATTTGTGCCCAACTCAGCAATGCCCTCAGGGCCCTGGCCTACCAAACCGTGGTCGCGGGTGCACGTAGACTATGTGGGCCCATTCATGGGAAAATGTTCCTCGTAGTTGTAGATGCATTTTCAAAGTGGATCGAATGCACCATTTTAAACTCGAGCACAACCTCCACCACTGTGGAGATCCTCGCAACCATGTTTGCAACGCACGGAATCCCTGACATATTGGTCAGTGACAATGGTCCGTGCTTCACCAGCGCAGAATTCCAAGACTTTATAATTGACCAAGACATAAATCACGTCAAGACGGCACCGTTCAAGCCGGCCTCCAATGGTCAGGCAGAGAGAGCAGTGCAAATCATTAAACAAGGCATGCTTAAAATCCCAGGTCCCACGCCGAAGGGTCGCCTGTCGCGACTGCTGCTGGCATACAGATCTCGTCCGCACTCATTGACTGGGAGCCCCCCCGCGCAACTGTTGATGAAAAGGACTTTAAAAACAAGGCTCTCATTAATCCTCCCAGACATGCACGAAATCATTGAGGCAAAGCGCCATAAGCTGACTGAGTACCATGACAGAAATTTGAGGGGGAGATGGAATGAGATAGGGGACAAAGCGTTTGTACTAAAGTATGGCAGGGGTCCCAAATGGCTTGCAGGGACAGTAACGGGCAAGGAAAGAAACAGGCTACTGGTAGTACTAATGGACAATGACAAAACCTGCCGGAGGCATGTAGACCAAGTCAAAAGCAGATTTACCAACAACACTGCGGAACCAGAGGCAGGCTACAATGTGGAACTCGCACCACACCTGGTGGACAGACAGAGGGAACAACCTGAGGAAAGGGCAATCCCAACAGACAGCCCAGGCGAGATACCAGCAACCACACCCAAAGGAAAACAGACACCAAGGCAAACAACTGAATCACAGCTCAGACGCTCCACATCAGAGCGTAGACCACCTGAGAGACTGAACCTATAAAGACAATAAGACCTTGGGGGAGGGTGATGTCATGTATCTTACATTATTATATATAACTGTATCCTAACATGCTATACATGACTGTAATAAGATATGACCTGTAACCACCAGCATACCTTACCACCAGGGATGCACTTGCAAGAGACAGGTATATAAGGACAGGTCTCAGGCAAGTGCAGCATTCCAGAGCTGTGAAATAAAGGTGCAGGTCTAGAGTGACCTTGACTTCACTACATGCCTCGTGTGAATCTGTACTGAGGGGACAGGACTTTACAGAGTCCACAGGAGGTGGCCCTAGCTGCTTTGGAGGCAGAACATTAGGAGGATCACTACTTAGAGGAAACTTCAGTGACAACTGCAGGGGGCATCAGAACTCAATTTATCAATGAAGCATTCTCATCTGTTTAGCACAGTCTACCTTTGTCACCATTGCCATAATTCCTCTCTCCTATCTTCAAAAGGTAACATATCCTTCAATACAGTACCCATTCTAGATTACAATGGATCAAGTTTTGGCCTTACATGACTGCAAATCTTGATAAGTAATTTGACTGAATAAGTCAGCACAAAATAAATGCACCCTCTGCTGTATGACTATAATCTCTTATGAATAACAGAGCATAACATAAGTGTACTCTCTCCATTAATAATTAAATTTCAATATTAAAGCCACCATAAGCAACTTGCTCTTTCCTTGATGTAACCAGAGGTCCGATATCATGAGAGGCACTTGTTGCTCTTGTGCTGTGAAAAGTTCATGGGACTGAGGTGGCCTTCCTCCCATGGCAGCTTGTTTTTGGGAGGATGCCACTGCTGGCTGCATCTTTGAAGTTTTTGCTTGGGAAGTCTGGTGTTTGCTCTTCTGTGACAGTGCTGTGGGCTCTGAGGAGTCAGGTCAAATGCCTGGCCTGTATTGCTGTCCTGCATGGAGGTCACCTCCCGCTGTTGCCATTCCATTGGACCCTGGATTTGCATTCCCACTGACCAATAAGTAATCAGGATTTCCTCAGCACTTCCAGTGAGATAACACCTGCAGAGCAGAAGCTGCTTCAAGGAATTTCCCGACCAGTGTTGTTAAAAGTCCTGTAGTTTGTGGAACAATTGTTGATCACACTTCAAAGTGTTACACATGCAGAATGTGCATCATATTTACCTGACCAGTGTCCATCATACGTCCCTTCCCACTGCACATCTTGCTCCTGCAATTGAGTTGCAACTCAGAGTGCAGCGGCAGGTCAGAGTGCAAAGGTAAGAGTTTGGTAAGTGGGAGAAATTTAAGGGTTAATCCCTTTTAAACCATTTCAAGGTTGGTGTAAATTACTAGTGACAATCTCTAGTAGCTTCTAAAGGTAAAATAAGATTACATGTGTAAGGAAAACTGCAATATTAAACAGATAGGATTCTTGTAGGTTTAAGCAGAGACAAACAAGCAAGCTAGCTTAGTTAATTGGAGCTAGTAACAACTAGTTCCCTAAACAGGCCAGTGGTGAGTCAGCCAGGAACAGTACAAAAAGAGGGGGCTTGGTGCAGTCTAGCTCGGAGTGCAGAGGCAGGTCAGAGTGCAAAGGTAAGAGTTTGGTAAGTGGGAGCGGGAGGTGTTGCTTTGTCTTGTTTTCCCCACCAGAGCTGACTCCCCAACCTGGGAGGAAAAGAAAACTAAGTGTGACGTCACAGCAAGAGGTTCGGAGATGTCGGTGTGGCCTATAAAGGCCAGCTGGTGCAGCAGGGAGAGAAGGCAAAAAAGAAGTAGAAAGAAATAGAAAGGTGATGTCACAGCCAAAGGGGTAAGTGATTGGCTGGTGATTGGTAAGTAGTTTTTTCTTTTTCTTTTCTTTATCAGTAGGTACCTTTAGCATTATTGTTGCCAAATTAAGTTAATCTAGGGGTTAAGTCATGGCAGGAGAGCTCAGACATGTGTTATGGTCCTCCTGTACTATGTGGGAAGTTAGGGACGCTTCCAGTGTCCCTGATGACTAAATATGTGGGAAGTTTATCCGGCTACAGCTCCTGACAGATGTAAATAGCATGTTTAGTGAGTTGGTCTTACCGCAGGTAAAGGTTACACAGCCAGATAGGGGATGGGTGACCAACAGGAAGAGCAGTGAAAGGAAAGTAGTGCAGGGGTCCCCTCCGGTCATCACACTGCAAAACAGATACACCGCTTTGAGTACTGTTGAGGGAGTGACTCATCAGGGGTGGGCAGCAGCAGCCAAGTCCTTGGCACCGTGGATGGCTCTGCTGTGCAGGAGGGCAGGCAAAAGAGTGGGAGAGCTATAGTGATTGGAGATTCTATTGTAAGTGGAATAGATAGGCGTTTCTGTGGCCGCAACCGAGACTCCAGGATGGTATGTTGCCTCCCTGGTGCAAGGGTCAAGGATGTCTCGGAGCGGGTGCAGGACATTTTGAAGGGGAAGGGTGAACAGCCAGTTGTCGTGGTGCATATAGGTACCAACAATATAGGTAAAAAATGGGATGAGGTCCTACAAGATGAATTTAAGGAGCTAGGAGTTAAATTAAAAAGTAGGACCTCAAAAGTAGTAATCTCAGGATTGCTATCAGTGCCACGTGCTAGTCAATGTAGGAATCACAGGATAGCTCAGATGAATACATGGCTTGAGGAGTGGTGCAGAAGGGAGGGATTCAAATTCCTGGGACATTGGAACTGGTTCTGGGGGAGGTGGGACCAGGACAAACCGGACAGTCTGCACCTGGGCAGGACCAGAACCAATGTCCTAGGGGGAGTGTTTGCTAGCGCTGTCGGGGAGGGGTTAAACTAATATGGCAGGGGGATGGGAACCTATGCAGGGAGACAGAGGGAAGTAGAATGGGGGCAGAAGCAAAAGATAGAAAGAAGAAAAGTAAAAGTGTAGGACAGAGAAACCCAAGGCAAAAAGCAAAAAGGGCTACATTACAGCAAAATGCTAAAGGGGCAAAGGGTGTTAAAAGGTAAAGCTTGAAGGCTCTTTGCCTCAATGCGAGGAGTATTCGAAATAAGGTGGATGAATTAACTGCGCAGATAGCAGTTAACGGATATGATGGAATTGGCATCATGGAGACATGGCTCCCGGGTGACCAAGGCTGGGAATTCAACATCCAGAGGTATTAAACATTTAGGAAGGATAGACAGAAAGGAAAAGGAGGTGGGGTGGCGTTGCTGATTAAAGAGGAAATTAATGCAATAGTAAGGAAGGACATTAGCTTGGATGATTTGGAATCTGTATGGGTGGAGCCACGGAATACCAAAGGGCAGAAAACGCGAGTGGGAGTTGTGTACAGGCCACCAAACAGTAGTAATGAGGATGGAGACTGCATCAAACAAGAAATTAAGAATGCATGCAATAAAGGTTCAGCTGTTATCATGGGTGACTTGAATCTACATATTGACTGGGCTAACCAAACTGGTAGCAATGCGGTGGAGGAGGATTTCCTGGAGTGTATTAGGGATGGTTTTCTTGACCAATATGTCGAGGAACCAACTAGAGGGCTGGCCATCCTAGACTGGGTGATGTGTAATGAGAAAGGACTAATTAGCAATCTTGTTGTGCGAGGTCACTTAGGGAAGAGTGACCATAATATGGTAGAATTCTTTATTAAGATGGAGAGTGACACAGTTAATTCAGAGACTAGAGTACTGAACTTAAGGAAAGGTAACTTTGATGGTATGAGACGTGAATTGGCTAGAATAGACTGACGAGTGATACTTAAAGAGTTGACGGTGGCTAAACAATGGCAAACATTTAAAGATCGTATGGATGAACTTCAACAATTGTACATCCCTGCCTGGAGTAAAAATAAAATGGGGAAGGTGGCTCAACCATGGCTAACAAGGGAAATTAAGGATAGTGTTAAATCTAAGGAAGAGACATATAAATTGGCCAGAAAAAACAGCAAACCTGAGGACTGGGAGAATTTTATAATACAGCAGAGGAGGACAAACGGTTTAATTAGGAGGGGGAAAATAGAGTATGAGAGGAAGCTTGCTGGGAACATAAAAACTGACTGAAAACACTTCTATAGATATGTGAAGAGAAAAAGATTGGTTAAAACAAACATAGGTCCCTTGCAGTCAGATTCAGGTGAATTTATAATGGGGAACAAAGAAATGGCGGACCAGTTAAACAAATACTTTGGTTCTGCTTTCACGAAGGAAGACACAAATAACCTTCCGGAAATACTAGGGAACTGAGGGTCTACTGAGAAGGAGGAACTGAAGGATAGCCTTATAAAGCAGGAAATTGTGTTAGGGAAATTGATGGGATTGAAGGCCGATAAATCCCCGCGGCCTGATAGTCTGCATCCCAGTAACCTTAAGGAAGTGGCCATAGAAATAGTGGATGCATTGGTGATCATTTTCCAACAGTCTCTCGACTCTGGAGCAGTTCCTATGGATTGGAGGGCAGCTAATGTAACCCCACTTTTTAAAAAAGGAGGTAGAGAGAAAACAGGGAATTATAGACCAGTTAGCCTGACATCAGTAGTGGGGAAAATGTTGGAATCAATTATTAAAGATGAAATAGCAGTGCATTTGGAAAGCAGTGACAGGATCGGTCCAAGTCAGCATGGATTTATGAAAAGGAAATCATGCTTGACAAATCTTCTTGAATTTTTTGAGGATGTAACTGGTAGAGTGGATAAGGGAGAACCAGTGGATGTGGTGTATTTGGACTTTCAAAAGGCTTTTGACAGGGTCCCACACAAGAGATTGGTGTGCAAAATCAAAGCACATAGTATTGGGGGTAATGTACTGACGTGGATAGAGAACTGATTGGCAGACAGGAAGCAGAGAGTTGGGATAAACGGGTCCTTTTCAGAATGGCAGGCAGTGACTAGTGGGGTGTTGCAGGGCTCAGTGCTGGGACCCCAGCTATTTACAATATACATTAATGATTTAGACGAAGGAATTGAATGTATTATCTCTAAGTTTGCAGATGACAAAAAGCTGGTTGGCAGTGTGAGCAGTGAGGAGGATGCTAAGAGGCTGCAGAGTGATTGGACAGGTTAGGTGAGTGGGCAAATGCATGGCAGATGCAGTATAATGTGGATAAATGTGAGGTTATCCACGTTGGTGGTAAAAACAGGAAGGCAGAATATTATCTGAATGGTGACAGATTAGGAAAAGGGGAGGTGCAACAAGACCTGGGTGTCATGGTACATCAGTCATTAAAAGTTGGCATGCAGGTACAGCAGGTGGTGAAGAAGGCAAATGGCATGTTGCCGTTCATAGCAAGAGGATTTGAGTATAGGAGCAGGGAGGTCTTATTGCAGTTATACAGGGCCTTGGTGAGGCCATATCTTGAATATTGCATGCAGTTTTGGTCTCCTAATCTGAGGAAGGACATTCTTGCTATTGAGGGAGTGTAGCGAAAGTTCACCGGACTGATTCCCGGGATGGCAAGACTGACATATGAAGAAAGACTGGATCGACTAGGCTTATATTTACTGGAATTTAGAAGAATGAGAGGGGATCTCATAGAAATATATAACATTCTGATGGGATTGGACAGGTTAGATGCAAGAAGAATGTTCCCAATGTTGGGGAAGTCCAGAGCCAGGGGTCACAGTCTAAGGGGAAGGGGTAAGCCAAACAGGACCAAGCTGAGGAGAAACTTTTTCACTCAGAGAATTGTGAACTTGTGGAATTCTCTACCACAAAAGTTGTTGAGGCAAGTTCATTGGACATATTCAAAAGGGAGTTAGATGTGGCCCTTACAACTTAAAAGGATCAAGGGGTAGGGAGAGAAAGCAGGAATGGGGTACTAAAGTTGCAAAAATGATCAGCCATGATCTTATTGAATGGTGGTGCAGGCTCGAAGGGCCGAATGGCCTACTCCTGCACCTATTTTCTATGTTTCTATGAAGTGTAATTTATCTGTAATAAAGAAAACAAAAATAGGTCTATTTAGGCTGAAATTATATGACACTTGTTTAGATGAGATCCAAAAACAATTTTGTCAGAGTAAGAGGCTTGTCATGAAATTACAAATGTTACAAACTTTTCATTCTGGCAGATGTTCGAAATATTAAAGTGCAATTCCATTAAAGTGTGTAATAAAACCAATTGGCAGGTTTCATTATTGCATTTGATTATTTAAACAAATACTCAATGAACGAGTACCGCCAGAACAAGACAGTAAATATTAGGCACTATGATAACTAATATACTAAAAGAGCCACTGACAACTGGGTTTTTAGATCTATTTACAGCATTCTGATAGCATGTAATTCGGGTCTTCAGTACACAGGAAACTAATGATCCTGTGTTAGTCTGTTAAAATTCTGACAACTTGTGTAAAAGGTTGTCATATTCTTTGGATAAACGATGCAAAAACAAAGGAAAAAAAATAGATTGAAACTGTTTAAAATGTAACCAAACAGAAACAGAAGCAGAAACTGAAACGGGGCTAATGGTAATTGTCCCCTTACTCTGTGCTCATTATGTGCAGTGTAACGTTGTTATTTGTTTGATTCCAGTGTGGCGATGATGAGCCCATGAAATAAAACAGTAAATTTAATAACAAGCAGCCAGCACCACAGAATTAATCCTTCCCAGTTTAAAAACTGGGACACAGCAAATTTTTATTGAATCTACCTGCAGCGCTCAAATTATAATGTGCTTTCAGTAGATTACAGGTCAGTCACACCAATCTGGAGGATATTATTTTCCTTTCTTTGCTCTTATTCTCCACATTCAGACAGCACTATTGATGAAGACCTCAGGAAAAAATATCAAAGCCCAAGACACTCTGATGGCCTTTCCTCTACGTAATTATACTTACTCTTGATAACGCCACAGACATGTCTTATTGGTACTGGCACTGGCTGGTTTCTCCTTCAGAGAGATGGATTGTTTCTGGGGGCCTGATGGCCTTCAAATTATCTGAGCAGAGTAAAAGAAAGAGTGAATTTTATTTTAACTCATTTTATTTCTAAATTTATTCCTTGGTAGCTGGAAGGTGATGACTGCCCTAGCAGTCATGCCAATTGTTATCTGTGAACTTGATTATGTTTCAGCCCAGTCTCTCATTTTGAGAAAGACACAGTTAATGAGGAGAGAAATGAAAAGTGCATTGAGTCAAAATGTGTTTGTGGTAATTTGTGACACATTCATGCCAGTCAGTGCTTTATTTATTCCTTCTTCCACAGTCATGGTTCTTTGAGAGAGAAAAAGAGCAGATAAGCAAATTCACTGGAAGACTGTTAGTGCTGTTGAAGGTAATGAAACTATCTCTATTTCTCTTTCCATTGTTGGCAGTAATTGGAGCAGTGTTCTTCCATAGAACAAAATGCCAGCAAAGCCCATCTGAACAAAACATCCTTCCCCATTATTTCACAACACATTTTTCATTGACACTGCTAGTTTTATTCTCCATATGGGTTTTTCACAGGATCTTTTCTGCTTCAGTAAATAATAGGTCATTAAACTACCTGTATGAGCTCTGAAAGGAAATACATGATAGCAAGAAGGTGATTGGATGATGCTAATTAAGAGAGAAAATCATTTCCCTTATCAATCATAGAAGTGCTTAGTAGAAGCACCTGGAACAGACAAATAGCTCTTCACAATAGGAAAATAATATCTTGTACTCATTAAATATAACATAGGTTTTGACCTTTCTTTGCAGTAGATCTTGACTTCAATGGAAATAAAAATTGGGAGAGATGTAAAACGAGCTACCAACTCACTATCACCCATTTTACACTATCACACTGTCTAGATCTACCCCATTGTCTTTATTTCACGAATTCATTTAACTCTCTTATTTGATGATCATCACAGTTGATGTATTTGATTTCATCCTTTTTGGAACTAACTGCAATTAAACATTTTTGCATTTATTGCCAGAAAGAATGGATGTGGAGCCCAAGCTCACAAGTGTAATTGTAAACAAAATCAGCAAAATAAAGAATACAGACAAACTACAAATGTTCTTTGAATTTATCGTATTCATTTATTCTAGAGTAATAAATATGTTCATAAAGTCAAATACTGAAGAATTAAATCAGAATTAAACTTTCAGGTTGTGTTAATGAAGACGCATATACAACACAATGGAATTTTCCTGGGACCGAGCTTGCGGATTTGGGGGTGGGTTGGCAGTTAAATTCATAGAAATTGACAGTGCATCAGGAATCTGCCGTCATCCCGTCGACTTCCTCATTTAACTTGGGTGCGTTTCGAGGTGCACCACAAACCCACTCGGGAAAGGCGGGCAGCCTCACTGTGGTCATTAACTGCTTGTTGAGAGACCCTTAACTGTCTTTTTAACACCAGGTGTTGGATATAACTTCTTGAGCACAGGAATCACGCACCTCGGGCACCTCACCTGTGAGGGGGAGGCAGAAGCTCACTGGCCATTATGCAAGTTTATTAAGTGACAGCTGGAAAAAGCCCATAAATACTCACACATTACACCTGCTTTCTTTCCTAATGGAAAAGCTCTGGCTGACCACATTTGGTGCAGAAATTTAGCAGTCAGGAGTTTGCAGGTCATTTCTGCACTCTCGGAAGCCACACTCACCACATTGCTGGTCACTATCAGAACATTGAGGGATTCTGCCTCTGATCTCCACTTTACCTGCCATCTGTTAGATCAGCATGGGTACCGCTTATGCTGTCTCACCTTGGACCTCAGAATCAGACCAAGATGAGCCTCAGCATCAACAACACCAGCCACACCAGCAGCAGCAGCCACAATACCAGCAGCAGTAGCAACCACAACAGTAGCCTTCTCTTCAATGACCTGATGCTCCAGAGGAGAGAGGGGGTCAGCACAGGGCTGCACCACACCAGAGGCGATACCCCCAACACAGGGTATACAGGCAGAGGATGGGCTTCCTGGACATGACTGAGCAGCAGTGCTTCAGGAGGCTCAGGCAATCGCGCCACGTCATGGCAGACAGTTGTAGTCTGCTGGAAGAAGACCTGCTGCCCAGAGGACCTGGTGGACACACCTTACCAGTGGCGGTCAAAGTCATCACCACCATCAACTTCTTCGCCTCAGGCTCCTTCCAGTAATCTGCAGCAGACATTGGCAGGATCTCACAGTCGGCTGCCCACAAATGCAGCACCCAGGTGACCGATGCCATGTTGCACAAATCAGATACTTATGTGAACTTTGCCACTGATGAAGCCAGTGTTACTGAGTGGGTGCTCGGCTATGCAGCTCTGGCTGGCTTCCCACAGGTGCAGGGCGTCATCGACAGCACACATGTGGCCATAAGGGCACCCCCACAACAACCAGGAGTGTTTATGAACCGCAAGGGCTTCTACTCCCTCAATGTGCAGCTCATCTGCAACCATAAAAAGATCACCATGCATGTGTGCATCATATTCCCTGGCAGCAGATGTTTTGGTGCTGCGCTACTCCACCCTCTCTTAGCTCTCCGCCCCTCTAATTAGACTTATCGGCTGGCTGCTTGGCGACGTGGCTGATGGCACCCTTGAGGAGGCCAAGTAATGAGGCCGGGGAGTGCTATAATGACAGCCACTTGTCCACCAAGTGTGTCATAGAGCAAGCAATCGGCATGCTGAAGATGCGCTTCAGATGCCTTGACAGATCTGGAGGAATCACAATGTAGCGCAGAAGCAAGGATTGGAGTTGCAGGAGGAGCAAGGAGCAGGGTGCACACCCTCTTTGGAAGAGGAGGAAGACCAGGTGAAACACGAGGAGTAGGAACTTGAGGTGAGATGACACCAGCTGTGGTGCACATTGCTGCCCGGGAGGCCCAGGATGGCCTCATAAGAACATAAGAATTAGGAGCAGGAGTTGGCCATATGGCCCTTCGAGCCTACTCTGACATTCAATAATATCATGGCTGATCTTTGATCTCAATTCCACTTTCCCACCCGATCCCCACATCCCTGGATTTTATAATCTAATTAAGGGAGCAAAAATATACTTGACATGAAAATATCGATACAAATTTTCTTCCACAAATACAAATAGAGGCATAGTACAAAAACAAGGGCGTTATGCTAAACCTTTATAAATCACTGGTTAGGCCTCAGCTGGAGTATTGTGTCCAATTCTGGGCACCACACTTTAGAAAGGATGCTAAGGCCTTGGAGCGGGTGCAGAAGAGATTTAATAGAATGATACCAGAGATGAGGGACTTAAGTTATGTGGAAAGGCTAGAGAAGCTGGATTGTTCTCCTTGGAGCAGAGAAGATTAAGGGAAGATTTAACAGAGGTATTCAAATTCGCGAAGGGTTTTGATAGAGTAAATAAGGAAAAATTTGTAGCAGGGTCGATAACCAATGGACACAGATTTAAGGTAATTGAAAAAAGAAGACGGGATATGAGAATTTTTTTACGCAGCGAGTTGTTATTATCTGGAATGTGCTGCCTGAAAGGGTGGTGGAATCAGAATCAGAAGTAACTTTCAAAAGGGAATTGAAGGGGAGAAAATTGCTATTATAATGTGGAAAGAGCCAGGGGGAGTGGAACTAATTGGGCAGCTATTCCAAAGAGCTGGCACAGGCACGATGGGCCGAATTGCCTCCTTCTGTGCTGTAAAATTAAAAAAGGCAGGTATCGCATTGTAGCACCAAGGTAAGGTGATGGAGTATTGAAATACAGGTCTGATTGGCTGAGTCTCTGATTTCAGTTGCATCCTTTTTGTTGCACACACATGCCTATCCACAAGGTAAGAAGGATGGACAATGAGGGATGGGAGGAGATAGATTAAAGGGAGACTGACTAATCATTGGGCCATGCAGTTGACTCAAGCAATGTAGGCAGAGGTGTGGAAACAAAACTTCTTGCTGGCCTCTAGGACCCACATGGCTCAGCGAGATAACAAAGGGGTACAATTAATGCATGATATACTTTCAAACAAGAACACAAGTCACTTTTGGTGTTTCTCGGTGCGTTTCTAACCCACTCCACTGAATGTTGACAACTTTAAAAGTCGGGCACAAGAAAAATGCTCCATCCATCCTGGCGTCTGATATTTAAATAGGGATTGTTTCCTTCCCAGAGTGTTTGAGATAATCCTAGCCTATTTAGAGAAGCAGAACTGGCAGGAAGCCTTTTTCACTATCCTGCCAGAGTGCAGAGGAGTGGTTCCTGCAGACCAACCTGGCAGCTCCGAACAAAACGAGCCTGACACTGACTTGGACACTTGCGATTCCACAGAGAATGGGGCAGCACATCGGAAGCTCTTGCACAGGAGGATCAACAGCCCAGTGAATTAAATTGTGAAGCGAGAGGCACAACAATTAGTGAAGAAATGAATGGTGAAACGTCGCATTCTCTCTATTTGATTAAATACTTTAACTGTTGTTTTGAAGTTTTACTTTGTACAGAAAATAATCCAAAAACGGGGGTGGGTGGGCGGGGGGGGGGGGGGGAAATAGCGTATCACCCCGTTTGGGGGCTATAACAGCCGCGAGGCGGGATTTTCTGTGCCAGGTGCAGACGTCCCTCCCTGCAACTTAAATTCGGGTTACCACCCCAAGAGCAAGTGGAGTGCAAAATAAGACACTCCACTTGCTCAGTGGGGCGCTAGCGGGGCAGATGTAACCCATGAGGGGCGAGCGCTATGCGGTGGGACGTGTAGTGCTGACGCATAGAAAGGGTCCTCCCCTACATTAAAGGGGAGGGCCAAGCTGCCGACTCTGTGGGTCCCTGCTGGACGACCGGGAAGCAGGGTGCTGTGCATGGACTCCTCAATCCAGCATTCAATGGGCCGCGACCAGTAACTCGGGACACTTTTTATTTTCGAGTGTCACCTGTCCTTTAAGTAGTGCCCTGCGGATAGCCTACAGCCGGTACAGACTGCCTGAAGCTGTCGCTGGCCCGATGCAGCTACAGGGGGCGCTCCCGAATTTTTGCTCTGGGGTGAAAACAAATCGCTGTGCACGGGTATGGCATCGTAATCGGCGGTGCAGCGGAGCGGGGTGCTAACGGTACTACCGCTGCTAAACTCCCGCGGAATATAGCTGGAGCCGTTGGCGGCGCCCGGGCAAAAAGTCATTTGCGCCCAGCTAGCGCCACCGGGGGCGCTAATGGGAGGCAGAAATGACCTGAATTTCTCCCCCCCCAAGAATTTTGATTTGGCTTCAGAACACTTGCATTCTCACGAGAATTAAACTGCTGTGAGTTCAGAGAAATATTTTTGGACAAGATATTTGATTCATTTAAAATATTTTAAGCAAGGTTGCTAGTTGTTTTATTTTATTGACTCTATTGGACCTTGTAAATCATTGTGCTACAGTTGTTGGAATTAAAAATTGCAATGCCTGCAGTCAGTGTCAGCTTTCACATTGGTAACTTTAGTTGCTTTTGGTTAGTCGAATGAATTCAGTCTAGATTGTGCACAGAGCTATAACTAATTGTTTTACAAAGTCACTGACTAGGTTGAAAATGTTGTCAGTTTAGTCCCCCAGATTGAATATGTCTTCTGTGAATGTGCCCTATGTACATAATAAATATATACAAGAATGAATCTGATTCAAAAACTAATCTAATCTCATGCGGTATTTCTATTATTACGGATATCTGCATTTAATGTATATTGCTAACATGCTCAAAACAGAAACACTTTCAGTCATATAGTGCCTTTCACCACATCAGGATGTCCAGAAGCGCTTTATAGCCAATGAAGTACATTTGAAGTGTAGTCACTGTTGTAATGTTGGAAAAGCAGCAGCCAATTTGCATACAACACTGTCCCACAAACAGCAATGTGATAATGACCAGATAATCTGTTTTAATGATATTGATTGAGGGATAAATATTGGCCAGGACTCCCTGCTCTTTGATATCATGTCATGGCATCTTTTCTGTCCACCTGAGAGTACTGCACTGTCAGAGGTGCTGTCATTCGGATGAGACGTTAAACCGAGGCCCCGTCTGCCCTCTGGTGGGCATTATTTCCAAGAAGAACAGGGGAGTCCTGGCCAAAAGTTATCCCTTAATCATCATAACAAAAGCAGATTATCTGGTCATTATCACGTTGCTTTTTGTGAGAGCTTGCTGCGCACAAATTGGCTGCCATGCTTCCTGCATTACAACAGTGACTACACTCCTTTCACTCTTAAGTTCTGAAAGATTCATAAGAACATAAGAAATAAGAAATAAGAAATAGGAGCAGGAGTAGCCCATACGGCCCCTTGAGCCTGCTGTGTGTAGAATTTACCAATATTTCGCAACGATTCCTGGTACCTTTCCCCTGCAGAGGAGAAGAACCCCTTTCTGGACTTTTAAAATGAGTTTTAAAGGGGGAGACGAAGCCTACAGAGGATAAAAGGGGATGCATTCATGGAGACCCCCCACCAGTGTTTGGACATTTTGAAAAGAGAATTCAAAATGGACCTAAATTACAGAAGCCTGAGATCCCCTAAACATCTATGGGAAGGAGCATATCAATTTTAAGATTCTACAACATTTTGGCTGCGAAAAAGAGTTATCGAATACAGGAGACGGGGCTAACCTCTGAGAAGCAAATTTGTGTATTAAGGATCCCAGACGGTCTGGGGGAACCAATTCACCCCCTAAGAGATAATCAAATTACCCAATCAAGCACAATGGAAATCATGGGCCCAAAAGCAATGCAAAACCAGTGATAGCACATCATCACACCCTAATCGAGTTACTGCTGACTAGCCCACCAAAAACACTGACAAAGGAGACATTTGAAAATCAATGGATAGAACAGTTTAAACAAAGCCCAAGGACTGATTTGGCACAAAGATAAGGAAGCCTGTTTTAGTATAATTGAAGGCCTGTTCTGGCAGTTAGGTGTGCTTCGAGAGACACTATTAAGTTGGCGTATAAAGGCCAGCGGGAGTCGAGCACTTCGAGCAGTCAGTCGAGGAGGCGGGAGCTCTGAGCAGCGCGAGTCCGGGGTCGGCGAGAGGCGTACCGGTGCAGCTACAGGGAGAAGGCAAAAAAGAAGTAGAAAGAAACAGAAAGGTGACGTCACAGCCAAGGGGGTAAGTGATTGGCTGGATTGGTGAGTATTTTTCTTTTTTCTCTTCTATAACAGTGAGTAACTTTTAACATTGTTGTTGCCAATTTAAGTGTATATAAGGGTTAAGTCATGGCAGGAGAGCTCGGTCATGTGATATGCTCCTCCTGTACCATGTGGGAACTCAGGGACGCTTCCGGTGTCCCTGACGACTACATCTGCGGGAAGTGTATCCGCCTCCAGCTCCTGTCGGACCGCGTTGCGGAGTTGGAGCTGAGGGTGGATTCACTCTGGAGCATCCACGATGCTGACAATGACATGAGTAGCACGTGTAGCGAGTTGATCTTATCACAGGTGAAGGGTCCACAGCCAGATAGGGAATGGAAGACCAACAGGAAGAGCAGTGCAGGGAAGGTAGTGCAGGGGTCCCCTGTGGTCATCCCCCTGCAAAACAGATACACCGCTTTGAGTGCTGTTGAGGGGGATGACTTATCAGGGGTGGGCAGCAGCAGCCAAGTTCATGGCACCATGGCTGGCTCTGTTGCACAGGAGAGCAGGAAAAAGAGTGGGAGAGCGATAGTGATAGGGGATTCAATTGTGAGGAGAATAGATAGGCGTTTCTGCGGCCGCAACCGAGACTCCAGGATGGTATGTTGCCTCCCTGGTGCAAGGGTCAAGGATGTCTCGGAGCGGGTGCAGGAGATTCTAAAAAGGGAGGGAGAACAGCCAGTTGTTGTGGTGCACATTGGTACCAACGACATAGGTAAAAAAGGGGATGAGGTCCTACGAAACGAATTTAAGGAGCTAGAAGCTAAATTAAAAAGTAGGACCTCAAAAGTAGTAATCTCAGGATTGCTACCAGTGCCACATGCTAGTCAGAGTAGGAATTGCAGGATAGCACAGATGAATACATGGCTTGAGCAGTGGTGCAGCAGGGAGGGATTCAAATTCCTTGGGCATTGGAACTGGTTCTGGGGGAGGTGGGACCAGTACAAACCGGACAGTCTGCACCTGGGCAGGACCGGAACCAATGTCCTAGGGGGAGTGTTTGCTAGTGCTGTTGGGGAGGAGTTAAACTAATATGGCAGGGGGATGGGAACCAATGCAGGGAGACAGAGGGAAACAAAAAGGAGACAAAAGCAAAAGACAGAAAGGAGATGATGAAAAGTGGAAGGCAGAGAAACCCAAGGCAAAGAACAAAAAGGGCCACTGTACAGCAAAATTCTAAAAGGACAAAGGGTGTTAAAAAATCAATCCTGAAGGCTTTGTGTCTTAATGCAAGGAGTATCCGCAATAAGGTGGATGAATTAACTGTGCAAATGGATGTTAACAAATATGATGTGATTGGGATTACGGAGACGTGGCTCCAGGATGATCAGGGCTGGGAACTCAACATCCAGGGGTATTCAACATTCAGGAAGGATAGAATAAAAGGAAAAGGAGGTGGGGTAGCATTGCTGGTTAAAGAGGAGATTAATGCAATAGTTAGGAAAGACATTAGCTTGGATGATGTGGAATCTATATGGGTAGAGCTGCAGAACACCAAAGGGCAAAAAACGTTAGTGGGAGTTGTGTACAGACCTCCAAACAGTAGTAGTGATGTTGGGGAGGGCATCAAACAGGAAATTAGGGGTGCATGCAATAAAGGTGCAGCAGCTATCATGGGTGACTTTAATATGCACATAGATTGGGCTAGCCAAACTGGAAGCAATACGGTGGAGGAAGATTTCCTGGAGTGCATAAGGGATGGTTTTCTAGACCAATATGTCGAGGAACCAACTAGGGGGGAGGCCATCTTAGACTGGGTGTTGTGTAATGAGAGAGGATTAATTATCAATCTCGTTGTGCGAGGCCCCTTGGGGAAGAGTGACCATAATATGGGGGAATTCTGCATTAGGATGGAGAATGAAACAGTTAATTCAGAGACCATGGTCCAGAACTTAAAGAAGGCTAACTTTGAAGGTATGAGGCGTGAATTGGCTAGGATAGATTGGCGAATGATACTTAAGGGGTTGACTGTGGATGGGCAATGGCAGACATTTAGAGACCGCATGGATGAATTACAACAATTGTACATTCCTGTCTGGCGTAAAAATAGAAAAGGGAAGGTGGCTCAACCGTGGCTATCAAGGGAAATCAGAGATAGTATTAAAGCCATGGAAGTGGCATACAAATTGGCCAGAAATAGCAGCGAACCTGGGGACTGGGAGAAATTTAGAACTCAGCAGAGGAGGACAAAGGGTTTGATTTGGGCAGGGAAAATGGAGTACGAGAAGAAGCTTGCAGGGAACATTAAGGCGGATTGCAAAAGTTTCCATAGATATGTAAAGAGAAAAAGGTTAGTAAAGACAAACGTAGGTCCCCTGCAGTAAGAATCAGGGGAAGTCATAATGGGGAACAAAGAAATGGCAGACCAATTGAACAAGTACTTTGGTTCGGTATTCACTAAGGAGGACACAAACAATCTTCCGGATATAAAAGGGGTCAGAGGGTCTAGTAAGGAGGAGGAACTGAGGGAAATCCTTATTTGTCGGGAAATTGTGTTGGGGAAATTGATGGGATTGAAGGGCGATAAATCCCCAGGGCCTGATGGACTGCATCCCAGAGTACTTAAGGAGGTGGCCTGGGAAATAACGGATGCATTGACAGTCATTTTCCAACATTCCATTGACTCTGGATCAGTTCCTATCGAGTGGAGGGTAGCCAATGTAACCCCACTTTTTAAAAAAGGAGGGAGAGAGAAAACAGGGAATTGTAGACCCGTCAGTCTGACATCGGTAGTGGGTAAAATGATGGAATCAATTATTAAGAATGTCATAGCAGCGCATTTGGAAAGAGGTGACATGATAGGTCCAAGTCAGCATGGATTTGTGAAAGGGAAATCATGCTTGACAAATCTTCTGGAATTTTTTGAGGATGTTTCCAGTGGAGTGGACAAGGGAGAACCAGTTGATGTGGTATATTTAGACTTTCAGAAGGCTTTCGACAAGGTCCCACACAAGAGATTAATGTGCAAAGTTAAAGCACATGGGATTGGGGGTAGTGTGCTGATGTGGATTGTGAACTGGTTGTCAGACAGGAAGCAAAGAGTAGGAGTAAATGGGTACTTTTCAGAATGGCATGCAGTGACTAGTGGGGTACCGCAAGGTTCTGTGCTGGGGCATTAATGATCTAGACGAGGGGATTAAATGTAGTATCTCCAAATTTGCGGATGACACTAAGTTGGGTGGCAGTGTGAGCTGCGAGGAGGATGCTATGAGGCTGCAGAGTGACTTGGATAGGTTAGGTGAGTGGGCAACTGCATGGCAGATGAAGTATAATGTGGATAAATGTGAGGTTATCCACTTTGGTGGTAAAAACAGAGAGACAGACTATTATCTGAATGGTGACAGATTAGGAAAAGGGGAGGTGCAACGAGACCTGGGTGTCATGGTACATCAGTCATTGAAGGTTGGCATGCTGGTACAGCAGGCGGTTAAGAAAGCAAATGGCATGTTGGCCTTCATAGCGAGGGGATTTGAGTACAGGGGCAGGGAGGTATTGCTACAGTTGTACAGGGCCTTGGTGAGGCCACACCTGGAGTATTGTGTACAGTTTTGGTCTCCTAACTTGAGGAAGGACATTCTTGCTATTGAGGGAGTGCAGCGAAGATTCACCAGACTGATTCCTGGGATGGTGGGACTGACCTATCAAGACAGACTGGATCAACTGGGCTTGTATTCGCTGGAGTTCAGAAGAATGAGAGGAGACCTCATAGAAATGTTTAAAATTCTGACGGGTTTAGACAGATTCGATGCAGGAAGAATGTTTCCAATGTTAGGGAAGTCCAAAACCAGGGGTCACAGTCTTAGGATAAGGGGTAAGCTATTTAGGACCAAGATGAGGAGAAACTTCTTCACCCAGAGAGTGGTGAACCTGTGGAATTCTCTACCACAGGAAGTTGTTGAGGCCAATTCACTAAATATATTCAGAAGGGAGTTAGATGAAGTCCTTACTACTAGGGGGATCAAGGGGTATGGCGAGAAAGCAGGAAGGGGGTACTGAAGTTGCATGTTCAGCCATGAACTCATTGAATGGCGGTGCAGGCTAGAAGGGCCGAATGGCCTACTCCTGCACCTATTTTCTATGTTTCTATGTTTCTATGTCTCGTGGCATAAGTTCTGCACCAGCCTGGAACAGTGGGACCCCGAAACATCGGCGAAACGAATCTCTAAAACCCAGAAGGACAGCACCACGACAGCAAACATGCTGTCAAAATGACTATCGGAAAGTTGCGGACCATCGCGACCAACCAAACAGTCAACCGGAACCAACCCGACAAAACCGAAGAAAAACCGAAGATGTTTTTTCCACTGTACAAGCTGCTCCTACGCTACCAAGAGGTACAGACTACAGAACGTGGACAACTAAGGCGAACCCCAGAGTTGGAACTGTCAAAAGGGGATTGGTGAGCATGGCCCCTGAAACCCCAGGGCTATAAGTTAGTTAGTTAGGGGAATTGGGAGGGGGGGAGCCTGGGATAACTTGTGTAAATGTATCTGCATTCTCCTACCCCATTTAGAGTTTAATCTGTATTCTGTTCCCCACAGGCTGTAATTTGACATTTTATTCAATGTGGTGTACCCCTCAGTGTGTATTGGTCTTAATATTGTGTGTGTGTTATTAAAGGTGTGCCTTTTACTTCTTTTTAAACACACTAAAGCCATACCTGCTTCCTACCTGGAAACCGATTGTCTGTTCAAGTCTGTCACAGTCCCTTCATAATTCCAGTGTCTAGAACTAAGGGTGTGGGAGCGATTCGGAACCGCTCATATAAGGTCAGAGGGAAAGTTGACCCCCTGAAAACCATGCCTTACATAATGGCACCCCAGATGGGACACTGGTACAAGGGACGTGATAAGAGAGAGACTGGTTTCAGGAAAAGAAGCAAAATGGAAGAGGGGATTTCCTCGTATGTATTTAAGAGGGTAAATGTGGCTCAGGAGTGGGTACTCAATCTATTGTATGCTGAGCGTCCAGAAGATGCTGCAGCTCAATAGACCGAAAGCAAGGACCATAAAAAGTCGATAGAGAAGGCTGTTTGGCTAATTTGCCTTCAGCGACAGATCCGGCTTCTAGATGAGGAGAATGAGAAATTAAAGGGAGTATTGAGGCAGGCAGAAGAGAGGTCCAGCGCAAGGGCCACAGTCGGGGTAAGGCTGTGGACAGAGGTGGGACAGTTAAAGGAAAGTAGAGAGCTCACTAAAGAAAGGCACAAAACCCAACTGGACCTTTTACAGTGTCAGATTATTGAAGCCAAGAATAGCGAACGGGCGATGCGGGAAGAGAATTCCTGTCTCGCCAAGCAAGTTAAAGAGTACGGGGAGAGGGTGAGAGACATTCAGGTAGCCTATAAGGTAGCCAGTACCAGGGAATTTGAGGCAGGAGACCATGGCCCCTGCCAACAGCAGATCCAAAGCTTGAACCTTGCTCTATCCCGGGCTAAAGGCATAGTGTGCCTGATAAACCCGGGTTTAGCCCAGGAACACCTGGTAGAGCAAGGAGAAACCCCTCAGTCTCCGCCTGCAGCTCCTGGGAACGGCCCGGAGCAGCAGGGGTGTCAGCCAGAGTGCGGGGCAGGCAAGGATTGCGAATTACCAACATCGGCAGCCCCGAGTTTTAACTCGGTTTGGCAGCAGGGGGAAGCGGGTGAGCCAATACAAGGAGGGCCGGAACCAGGGCCAATGCACCCGGTCCAGCAGCAGAAGTTTGGCCCGCCTGACGCCAATGGGGCAGCAGGACCCCTGGAAAGCAACTTCGTAGTCCCCCATGACACCCAAAAACTGAGGGCTATGATAGGTCACCTAAGTAAGCTCACCCAACAGGGGGATCCCTCGGTACACTTCCTGGAAGTGGAACACACAGGGGATATTAACGGGTGTGATGATTCGGAGCAGGCTAAGCTGTTGCTCTTCTCGCTAGACACCAAGCTGTGCCATTCCCTCTCTGCAGACAGCAGAAAGGGGCGAAACACATACACTACGGTTAAGGAGGAGGTTCTAGAGGCCATGGGTATGAACGACGGGACTCCTTTCTCCCGAGTGGAGAAAACAATGCAGCTCTATGGGGAGACTCCACAGGCTTTCGCCGACAGGTTATGGCCGGTCTACGAAAGGGCCTGTAGTTGGGTTCTTGACCAGGCCCACCTGAACCCTAACAAGCTGGCTCACTGGCTCCGCAGCCTGGTGGCAAACAGCTTACCTGGAGTGAAGGCAAAAGCCGAGGTCTGGTTCGATCCAAGAGATCCCAGAACCACCGAGGAGACAGTGGTCAGACAGTTGACCCTGGCTTACCAGAATGGTAGAGGGACAGAGAAGCCCTCCTCTAAAGGGAGGGTCCATGAGAATAAACCCAGCCAAGGCAAGAGAGAGTGGCATCAGGAAGGTGGGAACCCTCCCCACAAAGGGGGCGAGTGTTTTGGGTGTGGGAAAAGTGGGCACTGGAGGAAGGACTGTAGGAACCCGTGGAAAGAGACTAAGGGAAAGACCACTCCAGCCCCAGCCCATAAGGCCGGGGCAGGAACACCCGACTCATATGAGACACTCGTAGCCGCCCTACAGACACTCATAAATGGACCAGGGGAGCCATTTCACCGGGCAGGTAATGCAGGTAACCCTTAAGGTACTCGGCATTGAGGGGAAATGGCATGTTGCCCACAACCCACAGTCATCAGTATTGTGGAGCGTTTAAACCGCACCATTAAAGAAAGGCTGTGGAAGGAAACGGAAGACTCACCCCAAAAGTGGGTGGAGGTCTTAACGTTGGTCCTAATGGGGATCCGAGCCAGCCAATCAAAAAGAACGGGGTATTCCCCATACGAGCTCATGACTGGCCAGATCATGCGGACCCCCACCCATGCTCACAGAAGGTTAGCTCAGAGAGGTGAACCGGGACCGGTTTGTCAGGAAGCTGTTTAAACACCTCAGACAGATTCACTGGCAGGTTGCTAGTAACATGAGCAGACAGCATCAGAGTAACCAATTGCTGCTGGAACACAGCAAACACCACGAATGGGAGATAGGGGACCAGGTCATGGTGAGGAACTATGCTCGGCTAGGGGTTTTTGAAGCATTATATATAGGGCCATACAGCATTGTCGACAAGGCAAGCCCGATGGTCTATGCCATAAAGCTGCCCCGCTGTACTAAGTGGTTCCACATCAACCAGTGCAAGCTGTACAACCCGGGGTCAGCACAGAGGGCAGCCGGGAGGGGTGAACCGTCCTCAGGACGGGGACCCTCCGTTGGCCACCCCCGACGGTGGAGGGCCCACAGGGAATGTGGTAGGCTCAGAAATCGTGTCCATAGGGGCGGTGAATTGCAATACTGGAGGGGCTATCCCACCCATCGTTTCGGATTTGGACACATCCCCAGTAACCCAAGCCCTGAGAAGGACCCTCCGTACACCATGGCCAAAGATACCATGGTCACTGGCATCTGAGCCTCAGCGATTCTACCCTAGGAGAAGGGCAGCCCGACAGGGAAGTCCAAAGGTCAGAAGTACAGAGGCCGCTCAGAGTAGGGACCCCCAGCCAGCCGCCTCCAGCGGTGAGGGTCTCACAGGAACAGTGGCAACAAGCTGTCCCAGAGACAAGGGTCTCCAGCTCACCGGTTGCGGGGAAACACTAGCAGCCAGGCGGCTATCAGGCTGCACAAGGCATGGGCCTGACAGGGACTAACCAGGCCACCCGGAGATGGATGGCGGTTGTACATAGCTCTAATTTTTATTTTAAGGCAGCTGACTGCACCATTTTACATTTTAAGGTTTAGTTTAGAATTGAGGTTAATGTTGCAGTAATATTTAGGTGATCGTTTGAGTATGTCTTGTGTGTCAGCCAGCCTGAGAGCAGTTCTCAAGGGCAGGATCCAAACATTACCGGGTGATGGACAAACCTCAGGAGACCAATTGATGTTGTTTAATTTTAATCTATATTCTTCCTTCTGTAATGTGGTTGTATGTTGCCTACATGCTGGTGAATATAATGTAATTGAAATGAAAGGTAACTGTGCTGAAATGCAATTGCAGTGATTGAACCCCACTCCAAGCTGGGAGGGTGTAAATGTAAAAAGTTTGTACCTGTAAAGGGTAAAGTGTGTATCGATGGTGATGGTGCAGAAGTGTAATGCATATTTTGGGTATTAGTTTAGTTAATTTACGGGGAAGTTTATCTCTTGGGAGTCAGGAACTTTGCTCAACTGGAAGATGATACCATAAGTGATATGGTATCACAGGGGGGAATGTAGAATTTACCAATATTTCGCAAAGATTCCTGGTACCTTCCCCTGCAGAGGAGAAGAACCCCTTTCAGGACTTTAAAATGAGTTTTAAAGGGGGAGACGAAGCCTACAGAGGATAAAAGGCGATGCATTCATGGAGACCCCCCCACCAGTGTTTGGACTTTTTGAAAAGAGAATTCAAAATGGACCTAAATTACAGAAGCCTGAGATCCCCTAAACATCTATGGGAAGGAGCATATCAATTTTAAGATTCTACAACATTTTGGCTGCGAAAAAGAGTTACCGAATACAGGAGATGGGGCTAACCTCTGAGAAGCAAATTTGTGTATTAAGGATCCCAGACGGTCTGGGGGAACCAATTCATCCCCTAAGAGATAATCAAATTACCCAATCAAGCACAATGGAAATCATGGGCCCAAAAGCAATGCAAAACCAGTGATAGCACATCATCACACCCTAATCGAGTTACTGCTGACTAGCCCACCAAAAACACTGACAAAGGAGACATTTGAAAATCAACGGATAGAACAGTTTAAACAAAGCCCAAGGACTGAATTGGCACAAAGATAAGGAAGCCTGTTTTAGTATAATTGAAGGCCTGTTCTGGCAGTTAGGTGTGCTTCGAGAGACACTATTAAGTTAGCAGTCTCATGGCATAAGTTCTATACCAGCCTCAATAAGTGGGACCCGAAACATCGGCGAAAGGAATCTCTAAAACCCAGAAGGACAGCACCACGACAGCAAACAGGCTGTCAAAACGACTATCGGAAAGTTGCGGACCATCGCGACCAACCAAACAGTCAACCGGAACCAACCCGACAAAACCGAAGATGTTTTTTCCACTCTGCAAGCTGGTCCTACGCTACCAAGGAGTACAGACAACAGAACGTGGACAACTAAGGCAAACCCCGGAATTGGAACTGTCAAAAGGGGATTGGTGAGCATGGCCCCTGAAACCCCAGGGCTATAAGTTAGTTAGTTAGGGGAATTGGGAGGGGGGGAGGCTGTGATAACTTGTGTAAATGTATCTGCATTCTCCTCTTTACCCCATTTAGAGTTTAAGCTGTATTTTTTTCCCCACAGGCTGTAATTTGACATTTTATTCAATGTGGTGTACCCCTCAGTGTGTATTGGTCTTAATATTGTGTGTGTGTTATTAAAGGTGTGCCTTTTACTTCTTTTTAAACACAATAAAGCCATACCTGCTTCCTACTTGGAAACCGATTGTCTGTCCAAGTCTGTCACAGTCCCTTCATAATTCCAGTGTCTAGAACTAAGGCTGTGGTGGCGATTCGGAACCGCTCATATAAGGTCAGAAGGGAAAGCTGACCCCCTGAAAACCACCCCTTACAGTGCCATTCAATACGATCATGGCTGATCCAATCATGAACTCATGTCCACTTCCCTGCCTGTTCCCCATAACAGAGAAACATAGAAACAAAGAAAATAGGTGCAGGAGTAGGCCATTCGGCCCTTCGAGCCTGCACCACCATTCAATAAGATCTTGGCTGATCATTCACCTCAATACACCTTTCCTGCTTTCTCTCCATACCCCTTGATCCCTTTAGCTGTAAGGGCCATATCCAACTCCCTCTTGAATATATCCAATAAACGAGCATCACAACACTCTGCAGTAGAGAATTCCACAGGTTAACAACTCTCTGAGTGAAGAAGTTTCTCCTCATCTCGGTTCTAAATGGCTTACACATTCTTAGACTGTGACCCCTGGTTCTGGACTTCCCCAACATCGGGAACATTCTTCCTACATCTAACCTCACCAGTCCCTTCAGCCTTTTATATGTTTCTATGAGATCCCCTCTCCCCCTTCTAAAGTCCAGTGAATACAGGCCCAGTCGATCCAGTCTCTCCTCATATGTCAGTCCTGCCATCCCGGGAATCAGTCTGGGGAACCTTCGCTGCACTCCCTCAATAGCAAGAACGTCCTTCCTCAGATTAGGAGAGCAAAACTGAACACAATATTCCAGGTGGGGCCTCACCAAGGCCCTGTACAACTGCAGTAAGACCTCCCTGCTCCTATACTCAAATCCGCTAGCTATGAAGACCAACATGCCATTTGCCTTCTTCACCGCCTGCTGTACCTGCATGCCAACTTTCAATGACTGATGTACCATGACACCCAGGTCTCGTTGCACCTCCCCTTTTCCTAATCTGCCGCCATTCAGATAATATTCTGCCTTCGTGTTTGAAGGGATGCAAAATTCACAAGAAACCCCCCCAGTGTTTGGGCTCATTCAAAAGGAAATTTAATTTGGGACTAACTACCGAAAAGTTTGGAACTCTAAAGTGCTGATGGAAGAAACTACGAACTTTAATAGAATTTTGGATTTTTAAAGACAAACTCAAGGCTGGGGGCGGACCTAAAGAACTAACAGGAGACAGTCTAATTAAGTGAAGCTACCTGGGTGTAAGGACTAAGTTAACCTGTCTGGAGGGATGAGTATTCGAAGATCCTTCACCCACAAGAGACATTAACATCACAAAATCACCCAGAAGTAGCAACCCATCAACATGGATCTGGACAATCATTTCAGCATATACATCACAAAGAGGCCCAATCCAGCCTGTATGCGAAAGACTAAGCGCAAAAGGACATTGCAATTACCAAACTAATATTTCCATCAGGAAACAGTTTTCTAACATCAACTCACCCAAAACATATCAACTTTTAACGAGCCCACCAAAATATTACAAAGAAAAACCAAGCCCGCCAAAATTATACAAAGGATTTTGAACGAGATTTGACGCCAAGATTAGAACACTGAAATCGTATAATTGGCCCCTGTTTTCAACAGAGGTTAGGTGGTTGCTAGGTAGCTACAAGGCTGCTACTACCTCAGGTGCCATACTACAACAGGCGCTATACTGCGAGTATGTCATCACGACAAGGAGAGAAACCAACGCGACAGTTGTAAATTAACTTCTCGAGCCTCGAAGTCTTGAAGTCCTGAAGGAAGGAAGAACATCACCATCGCAGCAGCGACCGACCACAGTCAACGTGGTATCAAGGGAAAAACAACCGCGATCTACCGTTAACTATCAAAAGGATTGGTAAGCATTGTCCCTGCCTGCCCTGGAGTCTAACCTAGCTCGAATTAGGTATTGGGAGGTGGGAGGTATAATTTACTGTAACCCCCTTTGAATGTGTAGTGCATGGTTCTTTATTAGAGTGATTTTGAGTTTGAGCTTGTACCTTTCCTTGTACTGTCAGTTATTAGAGCGATTTTAAGTTTAACCTTGTACCTTTCCTTGTATTGTCCTTTATTAGAGTGATTGTAAGTTTGGCCTTGTATTTTCTTACCAGAGTAATAAGCCTGTATTACCTTGACTGTAATAAAACCAAAGTTCTTTTGCATCAAACCAGTGTCTATTGCACTTTTGTCACACCCCCCAAATAAATCCAGAGTACAGAACCCAAGGGAGTGGGAGCGATTCGAAACCGCTCAATTTGGTCTGAAGGGAACCTGACCCTCTCATAGAGACCACACCCCCCTTACATGTTTTTGCCACCAAAGTGGATAACCTCACATTTATCCACATTATACTGCATCTGCCATGCATTTGCCCACTCACCTAACCTGTCCAAGTCACTTGGCAGCCTCTTAGCATCCTCCTCACAGCTCACACCGCCACCCAGCTTCGTGTCATCTGCAAACTTGGAGATATTACACTCAATTCCTTCATCTAAATCATTTATCTATATTGTAAATAGCTGGGGTCCCAGCACTGAGCCCTTTGGCACCCCACTAGTCACTGCCTGCCATTCTGAAAAGGACCCATTTATCCTGACTCTCTGCTTCCTGTCTGTCAACCAGTTCTCTATCCACATCAGTACATTACTCCCAATACCATGTGCTTTAATTTTGCACACCAATCTCTTGAGTGGGACCTTGTCAAAAGCCTTTTGAAAGTCCAAATACACCACATCCACTGGTTCTCCCTTGTCCACTCTACTAGTTACATCTTCAACAAAATTCTAGAAGATTTATCAGGCATGATTTCCCTTACATAAATCCATGCTGATTTGTCACTGCTTTCCAAATGCGCTACTATTACATCTTTAATAATTGATTCCAACATTTTCCACACACTAATGTCAGGCTAACCGGTCTATAATGTCCCGTTTTCTCTCTCCCTCCTTTTTTAAAAAGTGGTGTTACATTAGCCACCCTCCAGTCCATAGGAACTGATCCAGAGTCGATAGACTGTTGGAAAATGATCACCAATGCATCCACTATTTCTATGGCCACTTCCTTAAGGTTACTGGGATGCAGACTATCAGGCCGCGGGGATTTATCGGCCTTCAATCCCATCAATTTCCCTAACACAATTTCCTGCTTTATAAGGCTATCCTTCAGTTCCTCCTTCTCAGTAGACCCTCGGTTCCCTAGTATTTCCGGAAGGTTATTTGTGTCTTCCTTCGTGAAAGCAGAACCAAAGTATTTCTTTAACTGGTCCGCCATTTCTTTGTTCCCCATTATAAATTCACCTGAATCTGACTGCAAGGGACCTATGTTTGTTTTAACGAATCTTTTTCTCTTCACATATTTTTCCCTTGATACCACGTTGACTGTGGTCGGTCGTCTAAGACGGCTCCACTTATACCCCTTCTTCACGGCAAAGTCTATGGGGACAGTTAACCCAATCATACACGCACCTGAATTTCACTCCCCAATTACAGGGATGCCATTTATTCACTGAATCCACCTGCCCCTGTCGGGCCATCACCCTCATCACCCCTTCCTTCTCCTGACGCCATCTGTGTTTCACTCCCGAACAGTATCTAATTCAAATGAGACATGATCAATGTTCCCTCTAATTTTTTTCCCAGTACTGAGGGGGCCATAAATTCCTTTGAGTGTGACCTTTTCGTCTGTGAGCAAACCTTACAACAAAAACTAGTTACAACAACAATGTTTACACCAACAACTTTTACAACAACCACTTGAAAGCATATAGACAGTAATGCCACATTGCCACCCCACCATTTCAAACCATGAGACAATCAGACAAGTTTTTTTAGAAGTTTAACATAACTTCTCTCATTTTGAAATGAACCCCAGTGCTTTATTTGCACTTTAATGGCTTTTTTAACTTGCGTTGCTACTTTTAATAATTTGTCAATCTATAACCCTACATTGCTTTGCACCTCTATCCCATTTAGATTCTTAGGGGCTAAAATTGATGGCCTTACCACCAACTGCCGCCCACTGTCACCGACATTCCTCTGGTCAAACCATCCAGTGCCACTGGGAAGCGCCCGCTGGCATCAGCGGACGGCCAAGTTGCGCAACTGAGCTCCCGCCCGGCGAGATGCCATATTGATGCAGGCGAGAGTCAGCGGGACTCGGCGGCAGAACAGGGATGGACCGCTGGCTGAAGGCTGGTCTGTCCCTGACGGTAAGTAGGAAGATGCTGAAAAAAAGGTTAGTGAACTTTTTGTAATTTATTTCTTTACAGGGATTTACCTGGATGGGGTCCCGTGAAGGTCTTCAGATGTTTGTTTTTTTGTTGATGCTTTTTCTTTCCAGCTCTTTGACCCTCTGTGGGCCCGACTCCATCCTCGGCGGCACTTGGGTGGCAAGCGCCTTTGCCGCCGAGATTGGGAGCTCCCGCCGGCTACCGCCTAGATTAGCAACGTGTGTCGTTCATTTGCCGCCTGCAGACCTTCAAGGGACCTTCTTCATGAATATCCCACCCAAAGAGCCGCCAGGAACCTCGGCGGCTATCGGCAGTCCTTTGGGCGGCACTTGGGTCGGCGGAGGTCTTCATCAATTTCGGTCCCATATTTTCCACGGATTAGGTAGTCTTCTTATTTCTCTGACCTAAATGCACCACCTCACACTTATCTATATTGAAATTCATTTTTCATTTACATGCCCATTCCGTAAGTTTGTTTACAGTAAAATTAACTATAAGCTTTTAGTTCATCATGTACAAACTCTGTTTCAAAAAAATGCTTGTCAGAAATGACTGGGATATAAAAGAATTGCATAATAATGCATTAACACTTCAGAAACGTCACTCAGTTTCACGGTTATGTATTGACAAACAATCCAAAAGTCCACGGTAAGCTGAAAGAGGCATATCTATTTGTGCAATTTGTAATAATTTTAACATTTTCAATGTATTAGCCCATCTCTCATGTCACTATCCCAATGGCTGCACAAGCAGCAGGAGCAGCAGCTTTCCAATGGTGCTGACGTGTTGGTACATCTATATCAGTAATTAGAATATGAATCACAATACGACCAGACAACCAACAAACCAACAAATATAAAGTGCTGTAGTTCTTTATGTCATGTATGTACATGCTGTTTGTAGCCACCAGATGGTGTAATTATTGGAGGCCACTGAGCAGCACACACATGTTGCTGCTCTGGTATAAAAGGCCAGCCATTTGTGAGTCAGGCACTTTGGGCCATAATGTAGCAGAGCCAAGGGTGTACCTTGTTCAGTTAAACTGTACTCAGTTTGTACCTTTATTGCATACATAACATTTGGCGACGAGAATACAAGAACCTTTGTTTGCAAACTGAACACGATTGGATTTTTAGAACGATTCGTGGAAGGAGAAGATTGGGAAGACTTTGTGAGCCATTTGAACCAGTATTTCATGGTCAACAAAATGAAGGAGGTCAGTGACCTCCTCATTGTGTGCGGTTCAAAGATCTACTGTCTGATAAAGAATCTACTCATGCCTAGTGATCCAACAGAGAAAATGTACGAAGAGTTGTGTACATTGGTATGGGAGCACCTCAAGCCAGACGACGGCATCATCATCTCGAGATACAGGTTTTATACACACGTTCGATCAGAGGGCCAGAGCACGGCGGAATTTGTTGCCGATCTGAAACATCTAGCGGGACCGTGCTGACATGATGCGGGACTTTTTCATTATCGATATCAACCACAAAGTGATCCTGTGCAAACTTCTGACAGTGGAGGAGTTGTAGTCCTTACTACGAGGGGGATCAAGGGGTATGGCGAGAAAGCAGGAATGGGGTACTGAAGTTGCATGTTCAGCCATGAATTCATTGAATGGTGGTGCAGACGCGAAGGGCCAAATGGCCTAATCCTGCACCTATTTTCTATATTTCTATGTTTCTATGATTAACATGAAGTTTAACGGGATACCGGTATCGATGGAACTGGACACAGGGGCGAGTCAATCGATCATGAATGAGAGGACATTTAATAAGCTGTGGGATACTAAGACTGTGAGGCCCAGGCTGAGCCCTGTTAATGCCAAGCTGCACACGTACACCAAAGAATTAGTAAAGGTGATTGGCAGTGCACAAATTAATGTGTCGTATAACGGTGCGGTTCATGAGTTACCGCTGTGGATTGTTCTAGGCAATGGCCCAATGCTGCTCGGCAGGAGCTGGTTGGAGAAAGTCAGGTGTGACTGGAATGATATAAAGGCTTTGTTGTGTGAGGAAGATACATGTGCCCAAGTATTGAGCAAGTTCCCCTTGCTGTTCGAACCGGGTATCGGCAACTTCACAGGAGCCATAGTGCAGATCCACGTGGACTCAGATGTAAGACCCGTCCATCATAAAGCTCGGGCAGTGCCGTATATAATGAGGGAGAAGGTCAAAATTGAACTGGACAGACTCCAGCGTGAAGGGTTCATATCACCGGTCGCATTTAATGAATGGGCCATCCCCATTGTTCCTGTGCTGAAAAGTGATGGCACAGTCAGAATCTGTGAAGACTATAAGGCTACAATCAACAGGGTTTCGAAACAAGCTCAGTACACGTCAACGAAGGCCGATGACTTGTTTGCGATGATAACCGAAGAGAAGTCGTTCACAAAAACTGGATTTGACATTGGCCTATATGATGCAGGAGTTGGTCGCTATGTCAAAGAGACTTACCTGCATTAACACGCACAAAGGACTGTTTATTTACCACAGGTGCCCTTTCAGAATTCGCTCGGCTGCCGCAATATTCCAGAGGAATAAGGAAAATCTACTGAAGTCCGTTCCCAGAACCGTCGTGTTCCAAGATGACATCCTGATCACCGGTCGTGAATCCAAGGAACATCTGAACAACCTGGAAGAGGTTCTACTGCATTTGGACAGAGTGGGACTCAGACTTAAACGCTCGAAGTGCATCTTCATGGCACCGGAGGTCGAATTCCTCGGGAGGAAAATCGCCGCTGATGGCATCAGGCCTGCTGACGTGAAAACCAAAGCCATCAAGCATGCACCCAAGTCGCAGAATATGATGGAGCTGCATTTGTTCCTGGGTCTACTCAACTACTTTGGTAACGTCCTACCTAAATTGAGCACCTTACTTGAACCACTGCACATGCTATTGAGAAAAGGCAACAAATGGGTGTCGGGTGCATTTCGAGAAAGCCACCAATCTGCTTTGCTCTAACAAGCTACTGGTACATTATGACCCATGTAAACATTTAGTTTTGGCCTGTGACGCATCGTCATATGGAATTGGTTGTGTGTTACAACAAGCCAATGAGTTGGGGAAACTTCAACCTGTCGCGTATGCATCCAAAAGTTTGTCTAAAGCAGAAAGAGCCTATAGTATGGTAGAAAAAGAGGCTGTGGCCTTCTGCAGCGGTGCAGCTTCCCTTAATGGGGAGGGTGCACCGCTGCTGCCGCCATGTTTTTTTTTTCGGCCGACTGCCATGTTGGCCCGACAAATATGCCCCCAGCCTCAACCCTCCCTGGTGGCCCAGTGGCCCGAAGTTTAAAATCACGGAGGCTCTCCCCTTTAAGTGAAGGGGTGAGCCGTGTTGACATGGCGGCATGATGACATCATTGTGGCAGTGACTCCGCTCCGCACCCAATTTCTGACCCTCAGTTGCTGTCACCCTCAGATGTTGTCACCGCCCCCATTTTGATCGAGTTCTGGATGCATGGAAAAAAACCAACAGAGCCGAATATCACGCAAGAGTCGATCTGAACCGCAGCTGCGTTAATGACCATCGAAACGAGGTCCCCACTTCGGGCAGGGGACAATTTCTACCCCTATAATTCTATGACAGAGACTGATTTCGGAGACTGCACATTGGTGTGGTGTTCCTTGAACAGTCTTGTTTTCAGGCAATTGCTTATGAGTTCTAGGTCTCACAACCACAAAGCCATGGGCAGCCTTTTCCTCAGCCTCTGCTGGGTAAAAAACACATCGTGACCCCTCCGCATTCCTCCAGTTCTGTTAAGATCTGTCAATCATCCAATGCGACATCTTTAATAACTTTATCTAATTTCCATCTGTCTGAAAACATCTGAGGTGTTGCATGGCAGTGGGAAAGCAATTGGCCGAGAGGGTGAGATCAAGGAGGTTGTGGCAGAGGAATACAGAGCCACTTTAGGTCCAGGAACTCATGGGTGAGCTTGACCTTCACATCTTCTCCATCGTCATGCCTCCCATGTTCTATCCTACGTAAACTTGATGTCATCCAAAACTCTGCTGCCCGTGTCGTAACAAGTACCACATCCTGCTCACCCATCATCCCTGTGCTAGTGACCTACGTTGGCTCGCGGTTAAACAACGCCTCGATTTTAAAATTCTCATCGTTGTTTTCAAATCCCTCCATGGCCTTGCCTCTCCCTATCTCTTTAATCTTCTCGAGCCCCACAAATCTACAAGATCTCTGCGCTCCTCTAATTCTGCCCTCTTGAATATCTTTGATTTTAATCACTCAAACATTGCTGGCCGTGCCTTCAGCTGCCAAGGCCCTAAGCTCTGGAATTCCCTCCCTAAATCTCTCTGCCTCGCTACCTCGCTTTCCTCTTGAAGACGCTCCTTAAAACTTACCTCTTTGACCAAGCTTTTGGTCATCTGCTCTAATATCTCCTTATGTGGTTCGGTGTCAAATTTTGTTTTATATCGCCCCAATGAAGCGTCTTGGGAGATTTTACTACGTTAAAGGCGCTATATAAATACAAGTTGTTATTATCATGATCATCATCCAACTTTGCATCAGCATCTTCCACCTCCTGTGCCCCGTGTTAGTACGGTGGATATGCAGGAGAGTAAGAATATGGGAATATAAGCCCCCTCGGGATTAAGGAGACAGAGAAGGGGATGAAAGCTTGTGGCTGTGTGCTGCTTCACAGGGATGCCACTGTGACTGTACCACTGCACACCCGCTGTACACCCGCTGACCTGGTGCCACTGGTCTGGCGATCTCCCATGGATAAAGCAGAGTACTTCCACTGGAGCTCCATGGATTGCTCCTCGTTGGGTGTGTCCTTGAATGTCAAGGATGCCCCTTTTGTGTTCTGCTCTTGTGGCTATTGTGTACAAGATTTTCCTGCAATAAGATTGAGTGAATTATATGTATTTAAAGCAATTAAGTAATTTTTCTCACGTGGCATCAGACAGCTGATATAAGCAGTGTGATGGTATCACCCTCGTAAAGTGCAGGAAGAGGTTTAAGATTTTGCATGCAAGAAACACTGTTTGTGGAGATGAATATACCTACTCTAAGATCGTGAGCTCATGCCCCTTTAATCTAAGAGCATTGTGAATGATTAGTTGTGCAGTTCTTAATTTTAGAGGGTGTAAAGTGTATTGGTGCCCATGGTGCCAGGGAGGAAAGGGGAGAGTGGCCAGTATATTAGCTGCCTGCCATTGTCAGGACATTGAGATTCTTGCGATATCAGTCTGAGGTTCTGGGGTGAGAAAAGTGCCAGGCAATACTGGTGCCACCGCTCTCCACATGGCACAAGACAGATTATTTTTGTTGCAACTTCCTCCCATGGAGACCCAGCAGCCTCTTTCTCTCAATCTCTTTGAGGAGGAGTTGGAGATCCATTTCATAAAAATTTTGCACTCTTTTTTTGTTCTTCTTTGGAATGCTCTTGACCTTTCCTTGGGCGTCTATGCCAGATCCTTTAGCGGTAGACATTCTTTAAAAGTGGCACAAAATCCAGTCCAGCAACCTGACAGTCAACTCACTGAACCAAACACTTTCCTATGTACCTGCTGTCCTGCAAGCTGTTGCTACAATATTCAGCCAGAATTGGGTTTATTAAAGGCTGTAAAACTCTAATTTTAAAGCACACCCAGCAGAGTAGTTCTGTTTTACATGAGATTTGCGCCAGGAAACCACCAATGGATATATAAATGAGCTGACCCTGCAATTATGGCAGATTCGGATCTCCAGAACATCTGTGGGTGCAAGTCCTGCCTCAGTGACACAAATCTAGCACAACTCACTGCATGGACTATTGGCAGCCATGTATATAAAGGGCAGGATAATATGGGCAGGAGCTGCTGTCCCAGAAATTCCACCATTTACACCAAATTGTATCCAACTTAAGTTGTCCCTGGAGAAAGGAAGGGTAACTTTCCTGCATGACTCGTCAAACCAGGATGTGATTGAGTTCTCATGCTTAAAACGTTCACAAACATTATCGGAAACATCAGCTTTGACTGAACCAATCACAAAAATATCTTCTCAGTTGTTCAACTAAGAAAGGAGGGGAGGACAGAATTTCCACGCAGTGAGTTGCACTACAGTTGTGCCATTAATAAAAGATTTACAGCCACTGGTGAACAGGAGAGGTTTCCTGGATCAAGATATTTGCATACCCATTGATATAAATCCTATGTAAGCTGTTGGACTGCATAGAAACTGGGATGCAGCCTTTAAAAACATAATTCACCTTGTACACTTCAGCAGCAGGCTGGGCAACAACCACCGACTGAAGGAACAGTGCTCGGCTCACGCACTTTGCTCTTGGATAACTTCATTGCGTATCTCATCAATCGTTTAAGATACAAAAGCAAAATACTGTGGGTGCTGGAAATCTGACATAAAAACAGAGGCATTTAAGATACTTTACAGGGATGCCTACAGCAGGGCCCTCTGTAGTAAGCAACGAAAAAGGATACGGCACCCAGGAACAGAAGAACAACATATTTTTCTTACTCGGACCTCCAAGCTTTTCTGGAAGAAATTGAATGAAAAGGGCAAGACTCCTGGATGTCTATGCCAGCAAGCTTACTAGGAACATCACTCATCTGCATAGAAGTAGGTAGCACTAGAACTGAGGCTGAATCTCCCATCCCCAGGTGTCAGGACTGCAGAGCAGTGCCAGAAAATGTTCAACAATCTCACCAGGGCAGACACTGGATGCTCTTCTCTTTTTTTTTGTTCTCTTTAGGCACCAGCACACTATTCACACTCTTAAAGTAACACTTCCACAAATAACCCTACACAGGCCACGACTTCGCTCACCAACTCGGGAGTGAGGTGGACGGCGTCCATAGCGGGGTCGTGGCCTGCTGCCGCTTCCATCCCACTCTGTTGAAGTGATTTTACCTTGATGGGGCTTGTTAAGCCTACCCTGTGAGTTTCTTGGCCAATTAAAAGGAAACAGGTCTGATGTCATTATTTTATGACGCGTCATCATCTGGTTTCCTTCAAGCGACCATGCCCACATTCATTTTGACAGTTGTGCTTTCAGTGTTCGACAGCATTGAGCTGCTGCAAACACTGACATGCACTGTACAAACGAGCACGGCTGCACCCAAGCTCTCCCATGATTCTCTCCCTTATGGAGGGAGTCACAGCATGCAGGGAGGGTCTCTTCCCTTCCAATGGGCGGCTGAGACCTCCCCAGGAGACCAATGCAGCCTGATTGCACATTTTACAGGAGGACACAAGCAGGGATGTCGTCAGGAGGACCTGGCTGCAGTAACGCATACCTTTGAGTGATCTCAGTAGATCACGAAACATTACTGCAAAGTCACACTCAACCTCATCCTGCTGTGTAATTTATCACATCCCCATCACTCTGCCTTCCCCACCCTACCCCTGCACATCCTTACTCACATCAACTTGGCTTGCACATCCACTCATCCCTCTCTCTTTATCTACATTATCACATCCCCAACTCACTAGCCACTCCACACTCTCAGCCTCATCCTTGTCTAATCATATCAACTAACAACACACAAGGGTAGCGATTGGGGTCTTTTAAGCTATGTTCATATAAAGTTTCTGTTAATGGGCTCAATTTTCCCTGGTCATTTGCGGCGTTTTTTCTGGCCTATTTATTTTTTTCAAGTTTCCCCCTGCGATCTGCGCCAGCGTAACTGACTTAGTTACGATTTTTCTCGGCCAGTTTTTTCAATTGTCTGCACTAGTTTTTTCAATTGTTCGCGTTTGGCCAAAATTTTTTCCTCCAAGGTCGCCGTATCTGGCCACTCCTGAAAAGCCTTCTGGGCACTTAAGAAAACTAGCGCACATTCACAAATCGGCACTGAAAGACGCCATTGTTTTTTAATTGAAGATTTTGGAGGGAGTCAAGAACACTGTCTGTCATGTATCTTACATTATTATATATAACTGTATCCCAACATTCTATACATGACTGTAATAAGATATGACCTGTAACCACCAGCATATCTTATCACCGGGGGGTGCACTTGCAAGAGACAGGTATATAAGCACAGGTCTCAGGCAAGTGCAGCATTCCAGAGCTGTGAAATAAAAGGTGCAGGTCCAGAGTGACCTTGACTTCACTACATGCCTCGTGTGAATCTGTACTGAGGGGACAGGACTTTAGAGTGGCGACGAGTTACGGGATTACAGAATCCACAGAATGGCGAACAACGGATCAAATGAAAAGTACAATGCGGGAGACAATTGGGAGGACTTTATAGAAAGGCTCCAGCAAAGCTTTGTAACCAAAGACTGGTTAGGTGGCGATATGGCAGACAAGAGAAGAGCCCATCTCTTGACCAGCTGTGGCTCGAAAACATACGCTTTAATGAAGGATCTGTTGGCACCTGAGAAACCAGCAAGCAAGTCGTTTGAAGAATTGAGCACACTGGTAAGAGACCACCTGAAGCCAGTGAGCAGCCTACACATGGCCAGACACAGGTTCTACAACTACAGATGCTGTGTGGGCCAGAGCATACCTGACTTCATGGCGGAACTTCGGAGATTGGCTAATTTATGTGAGTTCTCCGATGAACTGAGGAGAGAAACGCTGAGAGACTTTTTCATTGAAGGAGTAGGCCATGCAGGCATATTCTGAAAGCTCATCGAGACCAAGAACCTGACGCTAGAGTCAGCAGCACTGGTTGCACAGACATTCTTGGTCAGGGAAGAAGAAACGAGGTTGATTTACAATGCAGGTACGACAACTAACGAAATAATGGAACAAGGAGTTCACAGCATTAGAAAAGCTGCAACCCCCACACACAGACAAACCGGCAGAACAGGCTTTTGACAGCAAGCAGTGGCAACAGAAGCTATCAAGGGCCACAGGAACGGCCGTTCACACCTCATCAACCTAGAATGAGAGCAATCAACTACAAAGTGAGAGAAGCTCAAGAGAGATCAGCCAGACGCAGCTCATTCTTTGCAAGCAGTCTGTGCTGGTGGTGTGGGGGTGGGCATTCATCAAGGGAATGTTGATTTCAGCAGGCTGTTTTCAGGAACTGTGAATATACAGGGCATTTGGCCCGCATGTGCAAAAAAACGGCAGCTCGGCTGGTATACGAATCGGATGGGTCGGAAAGCGGACCAGAAGATGGTGGGGACAGTACCCGGGACACCGATGTACAGCGGGTCAACACGATCAATGGCCGCTGCTCCTACGACAGGACGCCTCCTATAATGATGAGGGTCCTACTCAATGGGATATCTGTCAACATGGAGCTGGATACGGGAGCGAGTCAATCTTTCATGGCCGCTCAACAATTTGAACAAAGGGTGTGGCCGCATAAAAGAGACAGACCAAAACTCACAAGGGTCGACACCAAACTAAGGACCTATACCAAAAAAATCGTACAAGTCCTCGGCAGCGCCATGCTCTCTGTCACACACAAAGGGACAGTGAACCGACTTCCCCTGTGGATTGTCCCCGGAGACCCCCCCAGCACTGCTGGGGAGAAGCTGGCTGGCAAAACTAAACTGGAAATGGGATGATGTCCATGCCATGTCATTAGAGGAATGGACCTCCTGCTCAACAGTTGTAAAGCGATTTGAACATCTCTTTCAGCCAGGTGCGGGCACTTTCAAAGGGGCCAAAGTCAAAATCTACATCACACAGGATGCGAGATCGGTCCATCACAAGGCCAGAGCTGTACCCTATGTGAAGAGGGAAAAGATTGAACACGAACCAGACAGGCTTCTGCGGGAAGGCATTATATCACCTGTTTAGCGACTGGGCAAGTCCCATCGTCCCAGTCATGAAGCCTGATGGATCCGTACGAATCTCTGGGGACTACAAATCTACCATAAACAGAGTATCCCTACAGGACCAGTACCTGCTGCCCAGAGCGGAGGACTTATGTGCCACATTGGCTGGAGGTAAACTTTTCTCAAAATTAGACCTCACATCTGCGTATATGACGCAAGAATTGACCGAGGAATCCAAGCTACTCACCACCATCAACGCACATCGAGGCCTTTTCATGTACAATCGATGCCCATTCGGCATCAGGTCGGCAGCTGCCATATTCCAGTGCAACATGGAGAGTCTGCTCAAGTCCATCCCGGGGACGGTTGTATTTCAAGATGACATACTTATCACGGGCAGGGACACCGACTCCCATCTCCGTAATTTGGAGGAAGTACTAAAGCGGTTGGATCGGGTAGGCCTATGAGTCAAGAAATCCAAGTGCCTGTTTCTCGCACCCGAGGTTGAATTTTTGGGCAGAAGGTTTTCCGCTGATGGAATCTGCCCAACAGAGTCCAAACCAGAAGCAATTCGCCTGGCACTCAGGCCCCGGAATGTCTCAGAACTGTGCGCCTTTCTCGGGCTACTCAATTACTTTGGGAACTTTATGCAGAACTTAAGCACGCTGGTGGAGCCTCTCCATGTGCTACTCAGGAAGGGGTGCGATTAGTTTTGGGGGGAAGCCCAGGAACGCGCCTTCAATAAGGCACGCAACCTTCTGTGTTCCAACAGTGTTTTGACTTTCTTTGACCCAGGTGAAAAGCTAGTTCTCACATGCAATGCGTCAGCATATGGGGTCGGGTGTGTTTTGCAACATGTCAATAGTGTGGGCAAATTACAACCCATAGCTTATGCCTCCAGGTCACTTTTGCGGGTGGAGCGCGGGTACGGAATGGTAGAGAAGGAGGCGCTTGCGTGCGTGTACGGTGTCAAAAAGATGCACCAATACCTTTTCGGGGCCAAGTTCGCTTTAGAAACCAACCACAAGCCCCTCACGTCCCTCCTATCCGAGAGCAAGGCAATAAACGCCAACGCCTCGGCGCAAATTCAACGGTGGGCACTCATGCTGGCGTCCTACGACTATACCATAAGGCACAGACCAGGCACAGACAACTGTGCCGACGCGCTCAGCAGGCTACCCCTGGCGACCACGGAAGGGTCTGACGAACAGGACTGTGAGATAGTCATGGCAATCAATGCCTTTGAGTCCACAGGTTCACCCATGACAGCTCGCCAAATCAGAGCCTGGATGGCCAGCGACCCCACGTTATCCTTAGTAAAAAGATGTGTCTTAACAGGTGACTGGGCAGAGGCTCGCGATGCCTGCCCCGAGGAATTAAAACCATTTCACAGGTGCATGCATGAGCTATCACTACAAGCAGACTGCCTGATGTGGGGCAGCCGAGTAGTCATGCCTCTGCGAGACAGAGAGGCATTTGTCCAGGAGCTCCACCGCGAGCACCCGGGGATCGTTCTCATGAAGGCCATAGCCAGATCCCACGTCTGGTGACCTGCTATTGAAGCGGACTTGGAGCTCTGCGTCCAAAGGTGCACCATTTGTGCCCAACTCAGCAATGCCCCCAGGGAGGCTCCACTGAGCCCCTGGCCCTGGCCTACAAAACCATGGTCGCAAGTGCACGTAGACTATGCGGGCCCATCATGGGCAAAATGTTCCTCGTAGTTGTAGATGCATTTTCAAAGTGGATCGAATGCACCAATTTAAACTCGAGCACAACCTCCACCACTGTGGAGAGCCTCGCAACCATGTTTGCAACGCACGGAATCCCTGACATATTGGTCAGTGACAATAGTCCGTGCTTCACCAGCGCAGGATTCCAAGAGTTTATAATGGACCACGGCATAAATCACGTTAAGACGGCACCGTTCAAGCTGGCCTCCAACGGCCAAGCGGAGAGAGCAGTGTAAATCATTAAACAAGGCATACTTAAAATCCAAGGTCCCACGCTGCAGGGTCGCCTGTCGCGACTACTGTTGGCATACAGATCTCGTCCGCACTCATTGACTGGGATCCCCCCCGCGCAACTGTTGATGAAAAGGACTTTAAAAACAAAAACAAGGCTCTCATTAATCCTCCCAGACATGCACGAAATCGTTAAGGCAAAGCGCCGTAAGCTGACTGAGTACCATGACAGAAATTTGAGGGGGAGATGGAATGAGATAGGGAACAAAGTGTTTGTATTAAAGTATGGCAGGGGTCCCAAATGGCTTGCAGGGACAGTAACGGGCAAGGAAGGAAACAGGCTACTGGTAGTACAAATGGACAATGGCAAAACCTGCCGGAGGCATGTAGACCAAGTCAACAGCAGATTTACCAACAACACTGCAGAACCAGAGGCAGACTACAATGTGGAACTCGCACCACACCTGGTGGACAGACAGAGGGAACAACCTGAGGAAAGGGCAATCCCAACAGACAGCCCATGCGATTTAACAACAATCACACCAATCGAAACAGACAGCCCAGGCAAGATACCAGCAACCACACCCAAAGAAAAACAGACACCAAGGAAAGCAACTGAATCACAACTCAGACGCTCCACGTGAGAGCGTAGACCACCTGAGAGACTGAACTTATAAAGCCAATAAGACCTTGGGGGAGGGTGATGTCATGTATCTTACATTATTATATATAACTGTATCCCAACATGCTATACATGACTGTAATAAGATATGACCTGTAACCACCAGCATACCTTAACATCAGGGGTGCACTTGCAAGAGACAGGTATATAAGGATAGGTCTCAGGCAAGTGCAGCATTCCAGAGCTGTGAAATAAAGGTGCAGGCTCAGAGTGACCTTGACTTCACTACATGCCTCGCGTGAATCTGTACTGAGGGGACAGGACTTTACACTGTCAAAATCAATAATAAAGGTCAACTTTTTTTACCTGTCAATGTAGAAATGTAAATTTGTTGGATTTCAGCAGTTTTCTCATTTTTTTACTCACTCACATGCCACCTCCGAACATCTTGAAGAATGGCTGGAGGGTCGTAGCTTTGGCCGGCAGCATTGGCCCCGTGCCCGGACATAGCAGCTTGGGGCTCGGCTGCAAAACAAGCTGTGGGGGGGAGAGGGGGAGGGAGAGAGACGAGATGCCGATCGGAAGACTGCTGCACTGAAGACTGCAATGAGTGGCGGGGCGGTGGAGAGTTGGTGGGCGGGGCGGGGGCAAGAGGGAGAAAGAGAAGGGGGGATGTCACCAGACTCCAATTAGTTAAGGGGGGAGGGGAGAGTGTAGAAGTCACAAGACCTTTGGGTGTGGTCAATCCATACAGACCTTGGGGAGAGAGAGAACTACGAACCTGTCCTGCCTGCCTGCTTTCCTGCCATTTTGAGCTTCTTGCAAAGGTTAAATATAAGTATGGGGGCAATACTGATAATGCCATACCTTGTGCGAGCCTTCTGCGTCATGGTGCTACATAGGAGACAATTGATTCAATTTCATCGCATCAGGAACATCAGAGCCCATAGGCTGCTGGGCAGGAGGCCTTGCCCACCTCGGGCTTATCGAGACAGGCATTCGTACCTCCACCTGAGTGCTGCAGACTGTGTCAGAAGGCTGTGTTTCCGCAAAGAAGTTGTAATTGAGATCTGTGAGTTGGTCAAAGCAGACCTGCAACCTAGAAGCATCAGGAGGACTGCTCTGTTAGGTGAAGTGAAGGTTACAGCTGCACTTTTATTCTATGCCTCCGGATCGTTACAAGCTACAACTGGGTGCGCCATCTCTCAACATGCAACACGTGTCTGCATTCGCCAGGTGACAGCTGCACTGTATGTGGAGGAATGACTTCATAAAGTTCCCCATAACTGCCCAAGCAATCCATGACAGGGCTGTGGGCTTCTCCAGGATTGCTGGCTTCGCAAAGGTACAGGGCTGCATTGATCGTACCCAAATTGCCTTGCGAGCACCTTTGGAGGATTCTGAGATGTACAGGAACAGAAAAGGCTTCCACTCCATTAATGTGCAGCTCGTGTGTGACGTCATGCATCATATCATGTCAGTCGATGCAAGATACCCTGGGAGCACCCATGATGCGTTCATCCGAGGCAACAGCGTTATATCTGCCATGTTTCAGCAGCAGCAGCCAGAAGGGCAGAGCTGGTTACTGGGAGACAAAGGGTACGGCCTCGCCACCTGGCTCATGACGCCCCTATGCGTAACCCAGACAGAAGCTGACCGGGAATACAACATGTCACACATTGCGATGCGCAGCATCATAGAGAGGACCATTGGTGTATTGAACCAGCATTTCCGATGTTTGGACCATTCCGGAGGCTACTTGCTGTACTCTCCTGAGATTGTCGATCAGTTCACTGCTGTGTTCTGCATGCTGCATAATTAGCCATCATGAAGCAGCAGCACCTGGTGGTGGAAGACCCACCTGTGGTGAGAGTGGCTGATGATAATGATGTGGTAGATGCAGGCGATGAGCAGCAGGAGGAGAAGGACGATGAGGATGAGGAAGCCATGCAAGTGCCTGAGTCCAGAGTGTAGTGTATGTAGGCACCTTTAGTAATGACTCCACGAGGCAGGGTATGGTGCTTAAACTCTGCAGACCTGCAGTCTTTTATTAGCCTCTTGAGTGCAGACAACAAACTGTGTGTTCCTTTTTATACTGGGTTACCTGCCTTGTGCAGGTAACTCCTGGGTCTCCTGCAACAGCACCCTCTAGTGTACTGGTAAGGTGTGTACAATACAAGGGTACATTCAATGTTGCATACAGCGTTACAGACATGCCTACACAACAATACTCCCCCCTGAGCATTTTTCATATCCTACTTGTCATGACCAGGGGAGGTGATCAGTGGTGGGCTATGGGAGGTTGTGGTGAGGGTTGTGTGGTTGCCAGGTGTGACCCCTGTGCTTGAGGCTGGCCTCGTACGTTTCCCCTTCCTCACACACAAACCAAGTGGGTGTCACTGTTGTGGGATCCCTCAGGGAGGTAGCCACGGCAGTAGTGGGTGGGGTGTATACACTGTGATGTGGGTAGTTGTGGGGTGGTGGGCAGGGCCAGAAGACTGGGTGGGCTCCTTGTCCACCAATGGGGATGAGGGTCAGGTCATCCCAAGGTTTACCAGGGAAGCTGGAGGGTATTGGCCTCATGCTTCTGGTGTTGGCCCTGGTGGCCAGGGGCTGTAGGGCTGGTCTGGTGCAGGTTGCCATAGGTGGTGGCTGGGCTGCCCATTGACCACTGTCCTTGTAGTGGGTCTGCTCCCACTGCCTGTGTGTGTGTCCTGCCAGGGGCATCACATTCGTTCCAAAGGTCCAGGCTACCTGGTCAGGTAGCCTGCTGGACCTGGGAGTCTCCCACAGGGGGATTCCATTGGCATCAACATGGTCCCTGTCGGACCCAATGTCCTTTGGCAGTGTCCGACCGGTATACATGACACCTTGGCTCTGATCACACATAGTCGAGCCTGCATTATACATTCCAGCACTTGCATCACTTTTGGGTGTCCTGGTTTCAACAGACATGGTTACATTAGGCATTTCACAATCTCAATCATTATTGTTAAGCATAATAAACTTGTTCTTAACCTTACTGACACCCGCATTCATCTCATTACTCACATTAATTGAGCCAGCATCACAATTCATGGTTACATTGCATACATTTTCATACTTGCACCCTTTAATTGCATCTTTAGCTTTACAGTCCGTGTACTCAAATAGTTGGAACTTCCCCTTTAAATTTTTTTTGTTACCGGTCTTCTTTAAGGGAACTTACAAATCCGGTTGGCCGCTCAATGTCACATGATGCTTCTCCATGTTGACTCGTGGCATGGAGGAGGTCTGCTGCCTGGTGTGCTGCAGACATTTTGTGATGCTCTTTTCTTCCACGATCTTGTGGTGCTGCAACCATTTTGTTGTCTTGTTGCAGGCAGGCTGTGGTGCTCTTTTCTTCCACATGCTTGTGGTGCTGTAGTCATTCTGTGGTCTTGCTGCAGGCAGGCTGTGGTGCTCTTTTCTTCCACAGCACCACTTCACCTGATGTGGACCTGGTTCATCCAATTCCTGCCCAGCAGCGTGGGACCATCGCCGGCTACAATCCACAGGGGGAGTTTGTGCAACACACCGCCCTGGGAGACCTGGACGTCTACACTGCCAACGGTTTGGATTTTACCTTTGGTGTAGGTGAGCAGCTTTGCCTGGATAGGAGACAGTTTTGGTCGAGTGACAGGATTCCTCCAAATTTTTTCAAAGATCTTTTGGCTCATCAGAGACTGGCTCGTCCCTGTGTCGCTCTCCATGGAGACTGAGACCCCATTGATGTCCACTTCCATCATCCACGGAGAGCTTCCGGTGGAGCAGGTAAAGATTCCATACTCCTCTCCCAGGGTTAGAGCAGCTTCATCTTCATCTGTGTTGGAGCCCCGGTGATTAGCCAACTCATCAGAAACGCGGTGAGTACAGCCTTTTCTGCACATTCTCTGAAGGTGCCCTTTTTCTTTGCAGCCTTTGCATGCATAGTCTTTGTAGCGGCACTGGTGAGCCCTGTGGTTTCCTCCACAGCGCCAGCACGGGGCCATCCGGTTTGCCCCATGTGGCGGGCTCAGGGTTGCGGGACTCGGGGCAGCATTTCTGCATTTAGAAGTGTCCATGCGGTGCACTGCGCTCGCCGGTTTAGAGGTTGAGAGTCCTGGGTTAGTATTCGCCTGGAGTCGCCGGCCAAAACCATGTCGGCCTGGCTCATTTGAATTGCTTTCTGCAGGTTGACCGTGATGTCAGCCGAGAGCAATTTGTGTAGGAGGCCTTCGTGGCCGATTCCAATGACAAATATGTCCCTTAGTGCTTCATTGAGGTGGTTGCCAAACTCACACGGTGCAGCTAGTCTTCTTAAGTGTGCAGCATACTTGGCAATTTCTTGGCCCTCAGGTCGCCAGTAAGTGTAGAACCGGTGCCTGGCTGTGAGGATGCTTTCTTTCGGTTTTAGTTGTTCCTGTATGATTGTTACAAGTTCCTCATAGCTCTTGGTGGTTGTCTTCTCCGGGGCTAGTAAGTCCCTGATGAGACCGTAGATGGTGAACCCACAACTGTTAAGCAGGATGGCCCAGCGTTTGTTCGGTACTGTGGCCGGTGTGTCTCCGTCCAGGTCGTTGGCTATGAAGAAGTGTTCCAATCTTTCTACAAAAGCATCCCAATCTTCCCCCTCCATAAATTGCTGAAAGTTGCTGAGGTTAGACATGTTGAGAATGTAGTTCATGATCCCATATTCCCGTCGCCAGTTGTAGTGTATGTGGGCACCTTTAGTAATGACTCCACGAGGCAGGGTATGGTGCTTAAACTCTGCAGACCTGCAGTCTTTTATTAGCCTCCTGAGTGCAGACAACAAGCTGTGTGTTCCTTTTTATGCTGGGTTACCTGCCGTATGCAGGTAACCCCTGGGTCTCCAGCAACAGCACCCTCTAGTGTACCAGTAAGGTGTTTACAGTACAAGGGTACATTCAATGTTGCATACAGTATTACAATCATCACACAGTGAACAGGCATGCCTACACAACACAGAGCATGATGGCGGAGGAGGGTGGGCTATCGTGGCCCTTTAACGATTGCTCAAGCCTTATGCCAGCAGTTCATCCATGAACACTTTACTGATGCCTGAGGGCTCAGCGACAACTATTCCACATGGACATGTTTACTGTCTGGAGCTGTTCCGTAATGTTGTGTTGTGTTAAGGGAACATGATTCAGTTTTAATGTAAAATATATTTTATTCAAAAGTTTACAATGTACTTAACTTAACTTTACTAAAATTATTCTTGTATCAAACTTTACTTTAAGATCACTCTTTAAGATCACTTAAAAACTTTAAGATCACTTATACACTTGCAAATTTACATAACTTATAAAAAACTTATTTTGAGAACAGTTACAACAGTAACAACAATAATAATAATAACAACAACAGCAGCAGCAGCAAAGAAAGGCTGCACCCATCTCTCCTCCACATAATTCTAAGACCACCCGCTGCACTAGGTCTTGGACCCTCCGCCACCCAAGCGATGGCGCAGTGTTTCTGGGCTTGGTACCAAGCTTACTCTTTCTAACATGTCAGGTACTGCACACTGGTTGAGGCGGGGGGGGGAGTGGGGAGGCATCGGCGTCAGGCAGCAAGTTGGAGGGCCCGGCTTTGGGTACTTCGGAGACTGGTGTGGGGATTGCAGTGGGAGTGACAGTTGATTCTGTCAATGGGCGTGGGGTCTGGGCGCGTTCCCTTATGGCAGCAGCTAACTCCAACATGTCGTCCCTCATGCGCCCTGACAGTGTCTCTACTACCTGCAACATTTCCTCCCCCATGGTCAGTGATGAGGTTTACACTACCTCTGACATTCCCTCCCTCATGGCCACTATTCCCTCATTGATAGTCCCGGATGTTGTTCCCATTTCTCGTGTCATTGTTGTTACTTCTCCCGACTGTCCCGCTGCCTCATCACTCACCCCATTGATGGCGTCGAGGAGTGATCGGGTAAGTTCAATACTCTCCATACTCAATGACATCATCTGAACCACATCTGTCAGATCCTGCACCTCAAGAGAGCGCGGTCGAGCTCCCACCACTGGGAGCCGCAGCCGCAGACGGTGGGGCCCTAGGTGTGCCTCGCTGGACCACATCACGGGGACCCGCAACCTCTGAAATGGGGCCCTGGTTGTGTCTCGCTGGACCCCACCACGGGGACCCGCAACCTCTGAAATGGGGCCCTGGGTGTGCCTCGCTGCACCACACCACACCAAGTGGCTGTCACCTCCATGAGCGGCATTTCCTCCAAAGTCAGTACAACAGTGGGAGCTTCATCCAGTTCCATCCGCTCGCCCTCCCTCTTACCCCAATGAATGGATTGGAAGATGTTCTTCTCTTCAGGCTCATCTGCATCTGAATCTTCTTCTGTATCATCAGGGTTGGCCTCAAGTTCTGCAAAATATAACAGAACAGTCAAATGGTTAGCAGCAGAGGAGGGGGCAGGGTGGGTGGCATGAGTAGGCTCACACAGCACAGGCCAGGCAGCAGGTTGATTTGAAGGTCCACAATAAATTTTAAGGACTTACCCTCTCCCTCGAGTGTGGGCCCAGCTTGTGCAGTACTGATTGCTTTTTTCCAGGCAGGACCCATCAAAGCAGCGACCCTCTCTTCCAAGGGTGCCAGAGGGAGCAAATTTGCTGGACATTCTCCTGTTCGAGTTCTTTCCCTTTAATTATGTGCCACCTTAATCTGCAAAGATGAAAATGCAACTTTTTAGAGAGTGTGTCTTTCTGCTGGGTGAGACATATAGAGCTAGTAACATTTATAATTGCATTGAATAAATGAAAATATTACTTACACTAACTACTTTACCAAGGTCCTACCACTTCTTTTTACATTGGCCTCCAGATCTCGTGGTGGTCGCCATTGCACAGTAATCTTCTGCAACTTGGTTCCAGCATTTCTTCATTTGTTTAGGTGGAACTTTTATGTGACCTCTGCTAGTGTCCAGCTCCTGCCATCTGGTCGCAATCACAGTAACTAGTGCCTCCACTTCTTCCTGTAATAAATTCTTGGTTCTTGCAGCACATTTAATTAGGAGAGAGAAAATAGAATATCAGAATAAGCTTGCAGGGAACATAAAAATTGACTGCAAAAGCTTCTACAGGTACGTGAAGAGAAAAAGATTAGTGAAGACAAATGTGGGTCCCTTACAGTCAGAATCAGGTGAATTTATAATGGGGAACAAAGAAATGGCAGACCAATTGAACAAATACTTTGGTTCTGTCTTCACTAAGGAAGACACAAATCATTTTCTGGAAATACTAGGGGGCTGAAGGTCCAGTGAGAAGGAGGAACCAAAGGAAATCCTTATTAGTCAGCAAATTGTGTTCAGAAAATTGATGGGATTGAAGGCTGATAAATCCCAGGGCCTGATAGTCTGCATCCCAGAGAACTTAAGGAAGTGGCCCTAGAAATAGTGGATGCATTGGTGGTCATTTTCCAACATTTGATAGAATCTGGATCAGTTCCTATGGACTGGAGGGTAGCTAATGTAACCCCACTTTTTAAAAAAGGAGGGAAGGAGAAAACAGGGAATTATAGACCGGTTAGCCTGACATCAGTGGTGGGGAAAATGTTGGAATCAATTATTAAAGATGTAATAGCAGCACATTTGGAAAGCAGTGATAGGATCGGTCCAAGTCAGCATGGATTTATGAAAGGGAAATCATGCTTGACAAATCTTCTAGAATTTTTTGAGGATGTAACTAGTAGAGTGGACAAGGGGAAGCCAGTGGATGTGGTATATTTAGAGTTTCAAAAGGCTTTTGACAAGGTCCCACACAAGAGATTAGTGTACAAAATTAAAGCACATGGTATTGGGGATAATGTACTGATATGGATAGAGATCTGGCTGGCAGACAGAAAGCAAAGAGTAGGAATAAATGGGTCCTTTTCAGAATGGCAGACTGTGACTAGTGGGGTACGGCAAGGTTCAGTGCTGGGACCCCAGCTATTTATAATATACATTAATGATTTCGATGAAGGAATTGAATGTAATATCTCCAAGTTTGCAGATGACACTAAGCTGGATGGCACTGTGAGCTGTGAGGAGCATGCTAAGAGGCTGCAGGGTGACTTGGACAGGTTAAGTGAGTGGGAAAGTACATATCAGATGCGGTATAATGTAGATAACCATGAGGTTATCCACTTTGGTGGTAAAAACAGGAAGGCAGATTATTATCTGAATGGTGACAGATTGGTAAAAGGGGAGGTGCAACGAAACCTGGGTGTCATGGTACATCAGTCATTGAAAGTTGGTATACAGATACAGCAGGCAGTGAAGAAGGCAAATGGCATGTTGACCTTCATAGCGAGAGGAGCAGGGAGGTCTTATTACAGTTGTACAGGGCCTTGGTGATTGTGTACAGTTTTGGTCTCCTAATCTGAGGAAGGAAATTCTAGCTATTGAGGAAGTGCAGCGAAGGTTCACCAGACTGATTTCCAGGATGACAGGACTGACATATGAAGAAAGACTGGATCGACTCGGCTTATATTCAATGGAGTTTAGAAGAATGAGAGGGGATCTCATAGAAACATACAAAATTCTGATGGGATTGGACAGGTTAGATGCAGGAAGAATGTTCCCGATGTTGGGGAAGTCCAGAACCAGGGGACACAGTCTTAGAATACGGGGTAGGCCATTTAGGACTGAGATGAGGAGGAACTTCTTCGCTCAGAGAGTTGTTAACCTGTGGAATTCTCTACTGCAGAGAGTCGTTGATGCCAGTTCATTGGATATATTCAAGAGGGAGTTAAATGTAGGCCTTACGGCTAAAGGGATCAAGGGGTATGAAGAGAAAGCAGGAAAGGAGTACTGAGGTGAATGATCAGCCATGATCATATTGAAAGGCATTGCTGGCTCGAAGGGCCGAATGGCCTACTCCTGCACCTATTTTCTATGTTTCTATGTAACCATAATGAGGCCCTCCCTGGCCTTTCGGGCAGCAATGTGGCCAGATGCTGATGCCCTTGTGTCCTATGGAGGATCAGGTGATTGCAGAGAAGATTGGTGTGGTTGTTGGTCAGCCTGGGTGATGCTGGTGAGCCTGATGATGCTGGTGTTGGGGCTGATTGTGGTGGGATTCTGAGGACCAAGATGAGATTTTTTCAAGGGCACTGATGCTAATGTAATAAATGGCAGCTGAGTTTGAGATGACAGAAGCGACCTGTCAATGATGAGAGAGGTTGCTCTAAGGAGGTCAGTGGACAGAGAGTTTACTTCAAACACTTCCAACCTGCATGAAGTTCTGAAGTGTATTCCAAATTCGGATGGCTCCAGTTTCTAAGATTGGAAAGTGAACAGCTGTGAAATGGTAGCTTTTATACGACTTTTGCAGCTGTCAACTATTGAAACCCTGACCTACTTACCTGATGTGATCCACAAGCGCTGTGAACCATGACAAAAAGCTGGAAAAATGGCAAGTACCTGGTAAAATATTGTTTAAGTACCTCTTATCAAGCTGTTAATTATGTCAATTGCCTCTCCCGCCGCTTGGTGTCAGGTCTGTTCAGCGCTAACAGATCTGACGCTTAGGAAACTAGTGTGGAAGCAGGTTGACTGCGGGCTGCCGACCCGCTGTCAGTCTTTTTTATTTTGACAGCGGATGCGCCTCCGAACCCGTTCTCATCACCGGCAAAATTCTGGCCACAATCTCTAACTCAGCATCTTGCATTAAGGCATCCCAAATCCTTTAACACCAATTAATCAGATCAGGGAGCTTTGTCTGTCAGTGCCTCCACCTCCAACAAAGCACAGATTGAACCTCTGGTGGAAATAGGGTAGACAATAGAAAGTCTCCTGAATAGCAGCTTCCGGACCATGGCATCCACAATGAATGCTGCCGTGTGTCAGGGCTTTCAGGATCTGAAAGTTGCCATCACACCAGCCATCCTGTTGAATAGTGTGGCCACTGATCCAGGGACCAGTGGAATATCAATGGCTGGAGTCCATCGGCCTGATACTGCCCTCTCTCAGGACCAGAGCACATACAGTTCACTGGCCTTCCTCTCAGAATCATCATGCCAGTGAAATGTGAGAGGCATTGCCAGGTTGTCTAGGAGCAAGCTTCAGAGATGCTTGCAGCTCCCTACAAGAAGCAAATGGCAATAACAGAAGACCATCTCAGTCCCATGAGCCATTTTTAGAGCACGAGCAGCCAATCACCTCTCACACCCCTGGTCCTAAGGTTGCATCTAGAATAGTCACCAGAACTGGTGAAAGACAAGCATGTGTAGGCACCCTAGGGAAGCATGGTGTTAAAAAAGAATAGTTTAACTTGTGTTTATTTTGGACTTCATTGCATTAAAAGAGAATATGCACTGACATGGCTCTTCATTATTGATGAATTTATTTGGTGATGATGTATTCACTCAGGTAATGATTACTGGCATGATCATGTAGGGGCAAAGAGGACTGATGTGCTGTCATGTTATAGGATGGGTAGTGGATTGTGGGAATGTCCCTTTATTTGAAAGTGGGGAGCAGGAGGTAAGGTGGTGGTGCCAAAGATAAACTGTGATATACAGAAGAGAAGACTTCAACAATGGGATGTGCTCTGATGCCCCTTGCAGCAGTCACTGAGGAGTCCTCTGATAGTTGGTCATCATGATTCTCTCCACTATGTAGTTCTGGACTATAGGGGAGTGAAAAGTTATGGGGAACAGGCAGGAAAGTGGAGTTGTGGCCAAGATCAGATCAGCCATGATCTTATTGAATGACAGAACAGGCTCGACGGACCATATGGCTTACACCTGCTCCTATTTCTTATGTTTTTATGTTCTTATGGAGCCAGCGGAGCTGTTAAAATCCAGCCCTTCTTGAAGGGCAAAGTTTTGAAGGATGCAGCAGGCTATAACTATTCATGACACGCAATTTCGAGAAGCTTCCAACCAAGGTAGCAAAAACTTGTCTTTAAGACCTGAAGTTCCTCTCAATGACCAATCTTGTAGAGACATGTCCCTCGTTGTAGCGCTCCTCTGTACTGTTCAGACCAGTCTTAATGGAGTTGTTGCCCATGGGAGAAGGGGCTAGGCATGTCACTCACAAGTCATCTGTTGATATGATGTTATTCCTGAAGAACTCAGAGAGGGCCAAATTCGAATAGCAACTTCCAGCAAATCCTACGCAGCTATGCAGGATTTGTTACATGTTGTCATGCACAATCTGGACATGAAGCAAGTGATAGCCCTTTCTAATGAGCAACTTGACAGTGGGAGCTTACAAAGTAAAATGGATGTCATCTATTCCACCTTGCACCTTGGGACGGGAGCAACCCCATAAAACTGCTGCCTTGCTGCCATGCCAAACTGGATGAATTCACGAGCTCAGCGGTGAAAGAAAGAAATACTTGCATTTAAATAGTGCCTTTCACGACCACCGGATGTCTCAAAGCACTTTATAGCCAATGAAGTAATTTTGGAGTGTAATCACTTTTGTAAAGTGGGAAATGTGGCAGCCAACTTGCAAACTACCACAAACAGCAATGTGATAATGACCAGATAATCTGTTTTAGTGATGTTGATTGACGGATAAATATTGGCAATGGATAACTCCCCTGCTCTTCTTCGAAATAGTACCATGGGATCTTTTATGTCCACCTGAAAGGGCAGACGGGGCCTTAGTTTAATGTCTCATCTGAAAGACGGGCACCTCTGACAGTGCAGCATTCCCTCAGCATTGCACTGGAGTGTCAGCCTAGATTTATGTGCTGCAGTGGGACTTGAATCCTCAACCTTCTGACTCAGAGGCGAGTGTGCTGAGCTACAGCTGACACTGACATGTATCAGTCACCTGAAAAATATATGCCTGGATGGTGTCATGTATCTTACATTATTATATATAACTGTATCCTAACATGTTATACATGACTGTAATAAGATATGACCTGTAACCACCAGCATACCTTACCACCAGGGGTGCACTTGCAAGAGACAGGTATATAAGGACAGGTCTCAGGCAAGTGCAGCATTCCAGAGCTGTGAAATAAAGGTGCAGGTCCAGAGTGACCTTGACTTCACTACATGCCTCATGTGAATCTGTACTGAGGGGACAGGACTTTACAGTGGCGATGAGTTACAGGATTACAGAATCCACAGAATGGCGAACAACGGATCAGATGAAAAGTACAATGCGGGAGACAATTGGGAGGACTTTATAGAAAGGCTCCAGCAAAGCTTTGTAACCAAAGACTGGTTAGGCGGTGATAAGGCAGACAAGAGACGATCCCATCCCTTGACCAGCTGTGGCTCGAAAACATACGCTTTAATGAAAGATCTGTTGGCACCCGAGAAACTAGCAAGCAAGTCGTTTGAAGAATTGAGCACACTGGTAAGAGCCACCTGAAGCCAGCGAGCAGCCTACACATGGCCAGACACAGGTTCTACAACTACAGACGCTGTGTGGGCCAGAGCATACCCGACTTCGTGGCGGAACTTCGGAGGTTGGCTAGTTTATGTGAGTTCTCCGATGAACTGAGAGAAATGCTGCGAGACTTTTTCATTGAAGGAATAGGCCACACAGGCATATTCCGAAAGCTCATAGAGACCAAGAACCTGACCTTAGAGGCAGCAGCACTGGTTGCACAGACATTCTTGGTAGGGGAAGAAGAAACGAGGTTGATAAACAATGCAGGTACGACAACTAACGAAATATCGGAACAAGAAGTTCACAGCACTAAACAAGCTGCTACCACCACACACAGACAAAACCGGGAGAACAGGCTCTAGACAGCAGGGAGAAGCCATCAAGGGCCACAGGAATAGCCATTCACACCTCATCAACCAACAATGCGAGCAATCAACTACAAACTGAGAGAAGCTCAAGAGAGATCAGCCAGACGCAGCTCATTCTTTGGGAACACTTTGAACAAAGGAACAGGTCTGTGCTGGAGGTGTGGGGGTGGGCACTCATAAAGGGGATGTCGATTTCAGCAGGCTGTTTGCAGAAATTGTGAATATACAGGGCATTTGGCCCGCATGTACAAAAAAACGGCAGCTCGGCTGGTATACGAATCGGATGGGTCGGAAAGCGGACCAGAAGATGGTGGGGACAATACCCGGGACACCAATGTACAGCAGGTCAACACGATCAATGGCTGCTGCTCCGACAACAGGACGCCTCCTATAATGATGAGGGTCCTACTCAACGGGATATCTGTCAACATGGAGCTGGATACGGGAGCGAGTCAATCTCTCATGGGCGCTCAACAATTTGAACAACTGTGGCCGCATAAAAGAGACAGACCAAAACTCACAAGTGTTGACATAAAACTAAGGACCTATACCAAAGAAATCGTACCAGTCCTCGGCAGCGCCATGCTCTCTGTCACACACAAAGGGACAGTGAACCGACTTCCCCTGTGGATTGTCCCCGGAGACCCCCCCAGCACTGCTGGGGAGAAGCTGGCTGGCAAAACTAAACTGGAAATGGGATGATGTCCATGCCATGTCATTAGAGGAATGGACCTCCTGCTCAACAGTTGTAAAGCGATTTGAACATCTCTTTCAGCCAGGTGCGGGCACTTTCAAAGGGGCCAAAGTCAAAATCTACATCACACAGGATGCGAGATCGGTCCATCACAAGGCCAGAGCTGTACCCTATGTGAAGAGGGAAAAGATTGAACACGAACCAGACAGGCTTCTGCGGGAAGGCATTATATCACCTGTGGAATTTAGCGACTGGGCAAGTCCCATCGTCCCAGTCATGAAGCCTGATGGATCCGTACGAATCTCTGGGGACTACAAATCTACCATAAACAGAGTCTCCGTATAGGATCAATGCCCGCTGCCCAGAGCGGAGGACTTATTTGCCACATTGGCTGCAGGTAAACTTTTCTCAAAATTAGACCTCACATCTGCGTATATGACGCAAGAATTGAGCGAGGAATCCAAGCTACTCACCACCATCAACACACATCGAAGCCTTTTCAAGTACAATCGATGCCCATTCGGCATCAGGTCGGCAGCTGCCATATTCCAGCGCAACATGGAGAGTCTGCTCAAGTCCATCGCGGGGATGGTTGTATTTCAAGACGACATACTTATCACGGCAGGGACACCGACTCCCACCTCCGTAATTTGGAGGAAGTACTAAAGCGGTTGGATCGGGTCGGCCTACGAGTCAAGAAATCCAAGTGCCTGTTTCTCGCACCCGAGGTTGAATTTTTGGGCAGAAGGATTGCCGCTGATGGAATCTGCCCAACAGAGTCCAAAACAGAAGCAATTCGCCTGGCACCCAGGCCCCGGAATGTCTCAGAATTGCGCGCCTTTCTCGGGCTACTCAATTACTTTGGGAACTTTATGCAGAACTTAAGCACGCTGCTGGAGCCTCTCCACATGCTACTCAGGAAGGGGTGCGATTGGTTTTGGGGGTCGCCCAGGAACACGCCTTTAATAAGGCACGCAACCTTCTGTGTTCCAACTGTGTTTTGACTTTCTTTGACCCAGGTGAAAAGCTAGTTCTCACATGCGATGCGTCAGCATATGGGGTCAGGTGCGTTTTGCAACATGTCAATAGTGCGGGCAAATTACAACCCATAGCTTATGCCTCCAGGTCACTTTCCCGGGTGGAGCGCGGGTACAGAATGGTAGAGAAGGAGGCGCTCGCGTGCGTGTACGGTGTCAAAAAGGTGCACCAATACCTTTTCGGGGCCAAGTTCGCATTAGAAACCGACCACAAGCCCCTCACGTCCCTCCTATCCGAGAGCAAGGCAATAAACGCCAACGCCTCGGCGCAAATTCAACCGTGGGCACTCATGCTGGCGTCCTACGACTATACCATAAGGCACAGACCAGGCACAGACAACTGTGCCGACGCGCTCAGCAGGCTACCCCTGGCGACCATGGAAGAGTCTGATGAACAGCACTGTGAGATAGTCATGGCAATCAATGCCTTTGAGTCCACAGGTTCGCCCATGACGGCTCACCAAATCAGAGCTTGGACGGCCAGCAGCCCCATATTATCCTTAGTAAAAAGATGTGTCCTAACTGGTGACTGGGCAGAGGCTCACGATGCCTGCCCCGAGGAATTAAAACCCTTTCACAGGCGCATGCATGAGCTATCACTACAAGCAGACTGCCTGATGTGGGGCAGCCAAGTAGTCATGCCTCTGCGAGTCAGAGAGGCATTTGTCTGGGATCTCCACCGCGAGCACCCAGGGATCATTCTCATGAAGGCCATAGCCAGATCCCACGTCTGGTGGCCTGGTATTGATGCGGACTTGGAGCTCTGCGTCCGAATGTGCACCATTTGTGCCCAACTCAGCAATGCCCCTAGGGAGGCTCCACTGAGCCCCTGGCCCTGGCCTATCAAACTGTGGTCGCGGGTGCACGTAGACCATGCGGGCCCATTCATGGGCAAAATGTTCCTCGTAGTTGTAGATGCATTTTCAAAGTGGATCGAATGCATCATTTTAAACTCGAGCACAACCTCCACCACTGTGGAGAGCCTCGCAACCATGTTTGCAACGCATGGAATCCCTGACATATTGGTCAGTGACAATAGTCCGTGCTTCACCAGCGCAGAATTCCAATACTTTATAATTGGCCACGGCATAAATCATGTCAAGACGGCACCGTTCAAGCCGGCCTCCAACGGCCAGGCGGAGAGAGCAGTGCAAATCGTTAAACAAGGCATGCTTAAAATCCAAGGTCCCACGCTGCAGGGTCACCTGTCGCGACTGCTGCTGGCATACAGATCTCGTCTGCACTCATTGACTGGGAGCCCCCCCGCGCAACTGTTGATGAAAAGGACTTTAAAAACAAGGCTCTCATTAATCCTCCCAGACATGCACGAAATCGTTGAGGCAAAGCGCCGTAAGCTGACTGAGTACCATGACAGAAATTCGAGGGGGAGATGGAATGAGATAGGGGACAAAGTGTTTGTACTAAACTATGGCAGGGGTCCCAAATGGCTTGCAGGGACAGTAATGGGCAAGGAAGGAAACAGGCTACTGGTGGTACAAATGGACATTGGCAAAACCTGCCGGAAGCATGTTGACCAAGTCAAAAAGCAGATTTACCAACAACACTGCGGAACCAGAGGCAGACTACAATGTGGAACGCACACCACACCTGGTGGACAGACAGAGGGAACAACCTGAGGAAAGGGCAATCCCAACAGACAGCCCAGGCGAGTCAACAACAATCACGCCAATCGAAACAGACAGCCTATGCGAGATACCAGCAACCACATCCAAAGAAAAACAGACACCAAGGCAAACAACTGAACCACAACTCAGACGCTCCACGTGAGAGTGTAGACCACCTGAGAGACTGAACCTATAAAGACAATAAGACCTTGGGGGAGGGTGATGTCATGTATCTTACATTATTATATATAACTGTATCCTAACATGCTATACATGACTGTAATAAGATATGACCTGTAACCACCAGCATACCTTACCACCAGGGGTGCACTTGCAAGAGATAGGTATATCAGGACAGGTCTCAGGCAAGTGCAGCATTCCAGAGCTGTGAAATAAAGGTGCAGGCTCAGAGTGACCTTGACTTCACTACATGCCTCGTGTGAATCTGTACTGAGAGGACAGGACTTTACAAATGGCACCTTGGTTAATATTACAAAGTTTCCCTTGTGGCTATCTAAACTAACCTGTTGCCATAACAGCTGAGTGCAGTCATCAGCTTCATAGCCAAAACAGAGCTCACTCTTCTAATATACAGCGCATCACTTTGTAGGACCTGTGTTGCCTGTATATTCTTTGGGATGGGAATGCTGGTGGTGCTAATGTCTTCTGGGGTGCACCCTCCTGCCTCACTCTCCTTCCCTCCATCTTCTCTCACTTCTTTTCCTCATCCATGATAATGACACACAAAAAGATATGCCTATGGGGAATCTCATACCGAATCTCATACATAGATTTGCTCGTAAAATTTATTCTGAGCTGCAGTAATATCATCATTAGCTTTCAGCAGTCTTCAGACTCAGGAGCTCCTAACTTCTGTCAATCGCACCTGTTCTTGGAACACAGGTATGTCTTATATTTCTGATTCTAACTTACCCTCGTACATTGTGAATGTAACTTTCAGAAATTTGGGGCTCCAGCTCCACTGGACCTCATTTACATATTTTAAATTCAGCTATGTGAGGACTTGGCAGAAAGACCGAGGGTAGAGCCAAATTGCGACATTTAATTCAGGCGCATCATTTTTTGGGTGGAAAACTGGTGGCTTCCATGCCAATTCATAGAATCATAGAATGGTTACAGCACAGAAGAAGGTTATTCGGCCCATTGAGCCCATACCGGCTCTCTGCAAGAGCACCTCAGCTAGATCCACTTACTGGCCAACAAATAAATTGCCCTCATTGAATGCCCCAGAAATGCCGAAAACAACATGGAATTTTAGGCCATGCACCATTCTGGGGGCAGACGCATCTTCTACCAGCAGCCAATTCCACCAGAACTTAATGGCCCTGAAATCCCAGTCCTCTACTTCCTGTGGGCACTTGCCAGAAAATGGCTAAAAAGATCCGCACCTACCTTTTCCTGCTACACCCACCAGAGATCCCGGTCCTGAGGACTCCTCTCCCTGCACATCGGAGTCCGTGCACGTCTGGACGGACGTAGAGCTGGACTGGAGTCACATGGAACTGGGCAGCCAATCCAGGTAAAGTATTTTCTCATTCATAATAATGGGAACTCCATAAGTAGCATTTCTTATTATTATGATTTAGAAACAACCCCCCAACACAAAAACACCAATACAAAAATAGAAAAAAAATTACATATTTAACATTAATTTAAATTAAAGTTAAAAAATATATACTTTTCCAATTTTAAAAAAGTTTTTAAATTATAATTTAAAATAAACTTACCTTAGTGGATAAGGTTTTTAACATTAAAATGTGTTTTTTAAATTTTATTTGTTTTTGTATGTTTTAAAACTCCTAAGCTGGCAAAAGTCGGCTACGTACATGCTTTTACCAGGCACAAGCGTTTTCAGAACATTCACTGGGCAAGAGATGGGCAAATATTGCAATCTCGCCCATGCGAATGACCTGACTGTGGGGATATGGAGGATCTGTCAAGCCAGAGCTTGACAGTTCAGAAAAGCCGGTTTTCGGCACATGCGCATTGCGCACTGAAAACCGGATTTGCGATGCCTTCCCGGGTCCATACACACTTCATATGGACCCGAGAAGGCCGGGATTTCAGGGCCAATGTGTATTTTGAGGAGGTGTAAATCTGGTGTCTCTGACTTATGTCTCAAATTCTATTCCCATAAGTATTTGCAGACTTATTGGCCTGAAATCTTTATTATCCAATGTTAAAGTCTGAAACATACACATCAAGGTATCTGTGTAGCAATTGTTTGTGTGATACAATGGGTTATGGAAAATAACATAGCCAACAGGCTTTTTAATAATTTTATCCACTCTTTCAATATTGTTTTGCACAGACTTTTTAATGTGATCCACAGATATCCAAATGTGTACAAAGATGAAGCTCAGTTGTTTCCAAGGCCAATTTTAGGTGTCATGCATTAGCACTTTATCTAAATCCTTATCTTTATTAAAATGGATTTTGTGGTTTTTTTTGATAATAATTGCTTTCCTCAATGTAGGCATACATCGATGATTAGCTTAAAATGCTTCAGGAAAAATATAGGCTTCATCCTATTAATCCATGAATGATATTATGACAGTAGCAAAAACTGAAGTGTATTGTTGATATCAGACATGTCAGTTATGTAGTAATGCTTAATTTTACACTTAAATAAGCTAAGGAACCTTCAAATTACATGTGTGTCAGAGATGTGCAAACAACCAAACAGGTAGCTATGTTTTACCTAATTAACATCCCCGAGACAGCATTCCTATTAATAGGATGGGATGAACCAGTAACGGGGTGTCTGTCTGCAGAAATTAATTGAATGTGGCAGTGGTGTGCTTTTTAGTGATAGACTGGTACAATATTTTACATGCTAACCATGAAAATTTTCCATTCCCATGATAATGGGCAATATTGCTGTCCCATATGGGGGGAATTTTAATGCGGAGCAACGCATGGATTGAGGTGCAGATGGGAGGTTAAGTTTGTGGAAAATGTGAGTGCGTCCGGAAGCCAGCTCCGACACGCCAACTTCCGTGTTTAACTCGGTGAGTTTGGCTGTTTGCACGTAACCCCCTCGGGAGAAGCAGGTTGCCAGTTTAATTATGCAAATCACTGGATTGCAGCGATATTTCAACATACTTTCAGATTTAACACCGCATCCGCGGGCTTTCCAAGCTTCCTGAAACCCGGCATTGAAAGGCGAGAACACAACGCAAGATTATGGTGCTCATTAAAAATCAGGTAAATAGTACAATAAATACTCAGAGATCACACACTGCTTTCATACATACCATCATCATCATAGGCAGTCCCTCGGGATCGAGGAAGACATGCTTCCACTCCTGAAGTGAGTTCTTTGATGGCTGAACAGTCCAATACGAGAGCTACAGACTTTGTCACAGGTGGGACAGATAGTCGTTGAGGGAAGGGGTGTATGGTACTGGTTTGCCGCAGGCCTTTTCCGCTGCCTGTGCTTGATTTCTGCATGCTCTCGGCGTTGAGACAATAAGTGCTCAGCGCCCTCCCAGATGCATTTTCTCCACTTAGGGCGGTCTTTGGCCAGGGACTTCCAGGTGTCAGTGGGGATGTTGCACTTTATCAGGGAGGCTTTGAGGGTGTCGTTGTAAAATTTCCGCTGCCCACCTTTGGCTCATTTGCTGTGAAGGAGCTCCGCGTAAAGCACTTGCTTTGGGAGTCTCGTGTCTGGCATGCGAACTATGTGGCCTGCCCAGCGGAGCTGATCGAGTGTGGTCAGTGCTTCAATGCTGGGGATGTTAGCGAGGACGCTGATGTTGGTGAGCCTGTCCTCCCAGGGGATTTGTAGGATCTTGCGGAGATATCGTTGTGATATATCTCCAGCGACTTGAGGTGTCTTCTGTACATGGTCCATGCCTCTGAGCCATGCAGGAGGGCAGATATTACTACAGCCCTGTAGACCATGAGCTTGGTGGTAGATTTGAGGGCCTGGTCTTCGAACACTCTTTTCCTCAGGCTGCACTAGTGCAATGGAGGCGGTGTTGAATCTCCGCATCAATGTCTGCTTTTGTTGATAAGAGGCTCCCGAGGTATGGGAAATGGTCCACGTTGTCGAGGGCCGTGCGTGGATCTTGATGACTGGGGAGCAGTGCTGTATGGTGAGGACAGGCTGATGGAGGACCTTTGTCTTATGGTTGCTTGGCATAAGGCCCATACTTTCGTATGCCTCAGTAAATACGTTGACTATATCCTGGAGTTCAGCCTCAGAATGTGCGCAGACGCAAGCGTCGTCCGCATACTGTAGCTCAACGACAGAGGTTGGGGTGATCTTGGACCTAGCTCGGAGGCGGTGAAGATTAAAGTCATCAACTGCACACACATGGCAATCCGCAACCCCCAGATCAACTAGGAGTATTCATCAACTGAAAGGGGTTTCATTCTATCAACATGCAACCACAAGAAAAGATTTATGCAAGTGTGTGTCAGACTTCCAGGAAGCTGTCATGATGCTTTCATCCTGCAGCAGTGCAAGCTCCTTGATGTCTTTGGACCTGCAAACAAACTTAAGGGGTGGCTGCTTTGTCTCCTAGCGGCCCTTTAAACTTGGCTGATGACACCCATGAGGAAGCCAACCAATGAAGCCCTGGAGTGGTACAATGAAAGCCATATGACAACTAGATGTGACATTGAACAAGTAATTGGCATACTCAAGATGTGCCTCAGGTGCCTGGATAGAACTGGAGCAGCCTTTCAGTACTCACCAGCCTGGGTATCCAGAATGATCATGGTGTGTTGTGCCCTGAATAACATTGCGCAACAGTGAAGATTGGAGCTGCAGGAGGAACAAGACACTTAGCATCCATTGTTTGAGGAGGAATCCAAGGAGGAGGAGGAGAAAGAGGAGGAGGAGGGGGAAGAAGATGACGACACCATTGCAGCACCAGCTGCTCACATTGTTGCTGGGATGCCAGGTACTCCCTTATAGCTCTATGGTTTGGATTGTTACCAGCACTGGATCATGTTACAACCACATCAAATGGCAAATCTTAACCACCCCCCAATCCCACTGACCTAAAGCAGTCCTGCTACCAACCAACCGCCAAATACACATCCACCCATCAATTCATGTCTTCCAATTCATCAACAAACTACTGAAAAGGCAAGTTGTCACCTGGCAACCAATAATGGGCAACACAGCAAAGTAACAGATTTTATGTGATTCTACAAAAGAATGGAAGCTTTAAAACATATCATTATGTCACCTGCTCATGTGCATACACTTGTGCAACTGCAAAGCTTTCCCCTTCCTTTTCCTTCTGCTTATACCTGTTGCTTGAGCAGAGGTAGAATGAGGCTGTTCACATCTCTGCTTTGACTGCTGAGATGCTCTTGGCTGACGACCTCTAGATTATGAAGCCCATGAGAGCCCCACCAACGACTGTTCTACCTGCATCTATGCAAGGGCAGTCTAAGACATCGGGAGATGAGGTAGCGCATTGGGTACTAACAGAAGGAGTATCAAGGGGTGAGAAGTGGGAGCATTTTCATGCTCTTTTTCACCATCCTCTCTCATAAAGGCCAGCCACAGTTCACTCTTACTAGTGTGCTGGAGAGCAGCTTGGTGCAAGTCAGTGATGTGCTGTAAGGCCAAGACTAAGGTGTCTGAGATCCTATTTAAGGCGCCTGACATATGGGCATCCAGAATCCGCACAGTGGTGTTGAAGGCCTGTAAGGACTCATTTGATTGCCACGATTGATGTTCCATGGAGTTGGCCACCCTATCCATGGAAGAATACATTCTTGCAATGCCTTGTGACATCAACCCACTCGTGCTTGAGGTGGACTCCTCCATTCTTTCTGCAATCGTGGACAGTGTACTTGGAATGCCAGTCAGTGCATCGCATATTTTCTGCTGTCCCTCAGTGATTATCCTTTTCATCGATGCCCCCTGATGAGTTCAGCTGAGCAGAGCTTGGAGAGGGCTATGCCCCCCGATGTGGACTCTCCACTGCTGTCCCCGTCGCTACTGTCTGCTCTTGATCACTTGCAAAGTCTGAGTCACTAGGTGAAAACCCAACTATCTCTAACTGAACCCACCGAAGTGCGAGCATCTGCGCTGGTGCATGGTAAGCATGGGTCTTGTGACGGTGCATCCTCAGAAAGAACGAGTTCCGCTCAGGGTTCATCTTCCATGACATCCAACAAAGTCCGGCGACTGCTGCTGCATGAAGGCCCTGACGGAGAGAGAATATATGGTTAGTACTGGTTAGGTAAGAATGTTGCAACTTATCATTATGAAGGTGAACATATTTCACTCATTATAAAAATCAAGTCACCGTGATTGAGTGTTGTATGACTTATGGGTGGATGATATTTAATTATGTCACCAGGTAGCTGGGAGATCCTCTTCTCCCCAGCTTCGATGGACAGGGATGCTGAGACATCACTGATCTCAGTGCTTCTTCCTCTGCAGTTGTCAGATGTAAGATCTGTGGAGGACCACCTCCGCTTCCCTCTCTCTCTAGTGTTCTTTTTTTTTGTGTGCTCTCTTCCCCCGCAACAGTGAAAACAACAGACCTATGAGTAACTGTAATGGCATGTATTCACTTGCAGTCCATTTGGGAGGGTAACTATTAGGGAGAGGCAGGAAATTGCATAAGGGTGAGGGTGAGTGGGAGTGTGGGAGCTGGCATGGACTAGAATGGCCGGTTTCTATGTCATATATCCTATGTAATCCTATGTAATGAACCACATAGAAGAAGGTTGGGTGCACTTGCAAGGTAAGTAGCTGTGAGGAGTGATGTGGAGGAGTAGGCTTGACAAGGCACAGTGATGATGTGCACAGCAGGATGTAGGTGAATGTACAACTGTACTCACCTTCCCTGACCTGCTTAGGTCATTAAATCGCTTCCTATACTGAATCCATGAGCATGGCATGATGCTTCTGTGGCTGACCTCCTGGGCCATCTTCAGCCACTCCATCTTTGTGGCAGCAGCTGATCTGTCCCTCCCATTGCTGGGGAAGTGTGTCTCTCTCTGGCTCCTCACTGCCCATTGCAGTACATAGAAACATAGAAAGATAGAAAATAGGTGCAGGAGTAAGCCATTCGGCCCTTCGAGCCTGCACCACCATTCAATAAGTTCATGGTTGATCATTCCCTCAGTACCCCTTTCCTGCTTTCTCTCCATACCCCTTGATCTCTTTAGCCGTAAGGGCCATATCGAACTCCCTCTTGAATATATCCAATGAACTGGCATCAACAACTCTCTGCGGCAGAGAATTCCTCAGGTTAACAACTCTCTTAGTGAAGTAGTTTCTCCTCATCTCAGTCCTAAATGGCCTATCCCTTATCCTAAGACTGTGTTCCCTGTTCTGGACTTCCCCAACATTGGGAACATTCTACCCGCATCTAACCTGTCCCGTCCCGTCAGAATCTTATATGTTTCTATGAGATCCCCTCTCATCCTTCTAAACTCTAAAGTATAAAGGCCTAGTTGATCCAGTCTCTCCTCATATGTCAGTCCAGCCATCCTGGGAATCGGTCTGGTGAACCTTCGCTGCACTCCCTCAATAGCAAGAACGTCCTTCCTCAGATTAGGAGACCAAAACTGAACACAATATTCCAGGTGAGGCCTCACCAAGGCCCTGTACAACTGCAGTAAGACCTCCCTGCTGCTATGCTCAAATTCCCTAGCTATGAAGGTCAACATACCATTTGCCTTCTTCACCGTCTGTTGTACCTGTATGCCAACTTTCAATGACTGATGAACCATGCCACCCAGGTCTCGTTACACCTCCCCTTTTCCTAATCTGATGCCATTCAGATAATATTCTGTCTTCGTGTTTTTCCACCAAAGTGGATAACCTCACATTTATCCACATTATACTGCATCTGCCATGCATTTGCCCACTCACACAACCTGTCCAAGTCACCCTGCAGCCTATTAGCCTCCCCCTCACAGCTCACACCGCCACCCAGTTTAGTGTCATCTGCAAACTTGGAGATATTACACTCAATTCCTTCATCTAAATCATTGATGTATATTGTAAAGAGCTGGGGTCCCAGCACTGAGCCCTGCGGCACTCCACTAGTCACTGCCTGCCATTCTGAAAAGGACCTGTTTATCCCGACTCTCTGATTCCTGTCTGCCAACCAGTTCTCTATCCACGTCAATATATTACCACAAATACCATGTGCTTTGATTTTGCACACCAATCTCTTGTGTGGGACCATGTCAAAAGCCTTTTGAAAGTCCAAATGCACCACATCCACTCATTCTCCCTTGTCCTAGTCTACTAGTTACATCCTCAAAAAATTCCAGAAGATTTGTCAAGCATGATTTCCCCTTCATAAATCCATGCTGACTTGGACCGACCCTGTCACTGCTTTCCAAATGCGCTGCTGTTTCATCCTTAATAATTGATTCCAACATTTTCCCCACTACTGATGTCAGGCTAACCGGTCTATAATTACCCACTTTCTCTCTCCCTCCATTTTTAAAAAGTGGTGTTACATTAGCTGCCCTCCAGTCCATAGAAACTGATCCAGAGTCAATAGACTGTTGGAAAATGATCACCAATGCATCCACTATTTCTATGGCCACTTCCTTAAGTACTCTGGGATGCAGACTATCAGGCCCCAGAGATTTATCGGCCTTCAATCCCATCAATTTCCCTAACACAATTTCCCACCTAATAAGGTTTTCCTTCAGTTTCTTCTTCTCACTCGACCCTCGGTCCCCTCGTACTTCCAGAAGGTTATTTGTGTCTTTCTTCGTGAAGACAGAACCAAAGTATTTGTTCAATTGGTCTGCCATTTCTTTGTTCCCCATTATAAATTCACCTCAATCTGACTGCAAGGGACCTATGTTTGTCTTCACTAATCATTTTCTCTTCACATATCTATAGAAGCTTTTGCAATCAGTTTTTATGTTCCTGGCAACCTTCTTCTTGTACTCTACTTTCCCTCTCTTAATTAAACCCTTTGTCCTCCTCTGCTGAATTCTAAATTTCTCCCAGTCCTCAGATTTGTTGCCCTTTCTGGCCAATTTATATGCCTCTTCCTTGGATTTAACACTATCCTTACGTTCCCTTGTTAGCCACGGTTGAGCCACCTTCCCCGTTTTATTTTTACTCCAGACAATTGTTGAAGTTCATCCATGTGATCTTTAAATGTTTGCCATTGCCTATCCACTGTCAATCCTTTAAATATCATTTGCCAGTCTATTCTAGCCAATTCACGCCTCAAACCATCGAAGTTACCTTTCCTTAAGTTCAGGACACTAGTCTCTGAATTAACTGTGTCACTCTCCATCTTAATAAAGAATTCTACCATATTATGGTCACTCTTCCCCAAGGGGCCTCGCACAACAAGATTGCTAATTAGTCCTTTCTCATTACACATCACCCAGTCTAGGATGGCCAGCTCCCTAGTTGGTTCCTCGACATATTGGTCTAGAAAACCATCCCTAATACACTCCAGGAAATTCTCCTCCACCGCATTGCTACCAGTTTGGTTAGCCTCATCAATATGTAGATTAAAGTTACCCATAATAACTGCTGTACCTTTATTGCATGCATCCCTAATTTCTTGTTTGATGCTGTTCCCAACCTCGCTACTACTATTTGGTGGTCTATACACAACTCCCACTAGCGTTTTCTGCCCCTTGGTATTCCGTAGCTCCACCCGTACTGATTCCACATCATCCAAGCTAATGTTCTTTCTTACTATTGCATTAATTTCCTCTTTAACCAGCAATACCACCCTGCCTCCTTTTCCTTTCTGTGTATCCTTCCTAAATGTTGAATACCCCTGGATGTTGAGTTCCCAGCCTTGGTCATCCTGGAGCCATGTCTCCGTGATGCCAATTACATCATACCCGTTAACTGCGATCTGCCCAGTTAATTTGTCCACCTTATTCCATCAAGTGAGGTACCATTAAATCAGGAATTGCAGCCATTTTTACTTTATAAGTCCTGAGAGCTAGTATGAGCCCTGTTGATGCCTTTTGAGAGGCTCCAATTCTTAACAGGAAAAGATAATCAATGGCAGAGTGGATTGACTATCTTTCCCTCGAGGTTGCTGGAAGTAGAAGATGGAAAATTGAAAATTTACATGGACCCTTCTAGGGCCTCCTCTCCACCATTTGAAGGAAGCATGACATTGCTCACATATTTTCTTGTCAGCAGTCAGAGGGGCTCCATTGAAGCTGGTACAATAGAAAACTCAATCCCTATAATTTAGGATGAGGTCTGGGCTTGCTCGTTCAAATGGACTTAGAGTCTGCTCCACCATTCTTCCATTGGTGGAGCGACTCCACAGGAAGTTCAGAGCCCTAACCTGCACTGCCAGAAGTCAGGTTTAAAATAACACACAGGAAGTCCAGACTAACCTGTTAGTTTTTAATGTTAGAAAAGAGCTCTAATATCCCTAACTGCAGGACAATGTGAGCAGGTCAGCATAGCTTTGGTGCTATCTACTTGTACTTCTCTCAAGTTAGCACTCCTACCTGCAGTGTAACTGGACTATTAGTGGAGAACCATCCCATTTAAATTGCAGTCAAACCCATAGTTGAAGACGGACTGGAACAATCAGAGCAATAATTAAGCAATACGAGCATGGGAGCTTAATGGAATGGTTCCCCTTTTCAACTTCAATCATTCGTGTTTAATCGAATACATAAATTGCATTATTTTTAATGTAATTGCAGTGTAAACATGTGGCATTAAACTCTAATCATAAGCTTTGCTGAACAAAAGAAGCTCAATATGTGAGAGCATACTGGATCTGGGGGTTTTGAACAGATCAGTGGATCTCCATTTCCATCTTGAATGTAACTGCTGTACTTATTAAACTAAAAGGCTAATTTTGAAAAATAATGGCTTGGAAATTACTATTAGTGTCTGTAAATTGCTTCTTAGTAATTGATTTGGAGTAAGAAAAGAAAAATAAATAGTCAATCCAACTGGCAGTAAATACAGGTTTACATTAGTCTGACAGAATTCATAACCAGCATTTAAATCTGACCACTGTTTTAGCTCTGTTCCGCCAAAAGTACAGAAACAAGCAACAAACAAAAAATGGAATGATTTTAAAATATATTTCATCGTTATAATTAGCATCTAGAAGTAGCCGATGTAGTTGAAGAGATTGTCCCAGATCTTGCTGGAGCAGGACATTTCGCAGCATAGGCCGTTTGTTAGACTTTTTCCTCTACGTTAAGCTCCAAAAAAAATTGCACCATAACCTGCTGCAAGTGCGAACCGGGAACAGCATGGTGAGGGCAACAGGTCCTCAGGGACCTAGGTGAATGGCAGCACCAACAGTGAATTTCATTAACTAATGAGATGTAAGGATTGAGAATGAAACAGAGGGATGACTGAGAAGGAAAGTGAATTAGAGTGGGTGAATTCGAGTCTAATTCTATACAGAAACAAAAATAAAGGGGAGAATTTTAACTTTAAAAAATGGGTGGGTGGGAAGATGGGTGTAGTTAAAGTGTTAAAAATGTACATCCCAAACTGAACCCTCTTATGTTCTTATAGTGCCACAGCTAATCATTAATGTATGCCGTTCAATCTGGTTGGTTGAGAGTAGGAAACAGAAGCTTCTCATGAAAATCAGTCTCTGCCGTTAAAGTCAGCATGGCTTGAGGGAAACCCATTCGCCCGGATTTTCTGCCCGCCTCAGAGTCCCCAACCCACCATCTACAAGGCACAACTCAGGAGTGTGATGGAATGCTCTCCACTTGCCTGGATGAGTTCCGTTCCAACAACATTCAACATCATCCAGGACAAAGCAGCCTACTTGATTAGCACAATATCCACCATCTTAAACATTCACTCCTCCATCACCAACGTATCGTGGCTGCAGTGTGTACCATCTACAAGATGCACTGCAGCAACTCACCAGGGCTTCTTCGGCAGCACCTCCCAAACCCGCGAGCTCTACCACCTAGAAAGACAAGGACAGCAGACGCATAGGAACACCATCACCTCCACGTTTCCCTCCAAGTCACATACCATCTTGACTTGGAAGTATATTGCCATTCCTTCATCGTCACTGGGTCCTGGAACTCCCTCCCTAACAGCTCTGTGGGAGTACCTTCACCACACGGACTGCAGCGATTCAAGAAGGCGGCACACCACCATCTTCTCAAGGGCATTTAGGGATGGGTAATAAATGATGGCCTTGTCAGCGACTCCCACACACATCCCAGGAACGATTTTCTTTTTAAAGAATTAGTCGTTGCACAACTCTCTTAGGACAGTGAAGGCAAAAATCAATGTGATAAATTCCCAGAGCGAATATAGATGAGGCAATGCTTGTTAGACATTCTGGCACCAGCCTCTTCTTAAAGGTTAAGTAAGATGACTCTGCATCGGCACAGTTTCTCCATTTCAGTCTGCGCAGAATGGCAACATGGCTAAAATAGCAGGTCACCAGCGTGCCCACCGGTTTTCCAACACGGCCCTGGAGAAGTTGATGGAGGCTGTTGAGAGGCAGTCGGATGTCCTGCAGCCTGAACGTGGCAGGAGGCCACCACTAAGAGTTTTTCGGTATTTGTGGAGGGAGGTGGCACAGCATGTGTCTACACGAAGCATGGTGCCCAGAAATGCCACACAATGTTGCAAGAAGTTGAATAACCTCACTCAGGTCATCAGGGTGAGTACCCTTTCTATTAACCTTATAATGCCATAATTTGAACTGCATATTCTCACACAATATAGAGTCATAGAGTCTGTGCAATACCTGCTCCTTCACTATGTGCATCAAAGCATGGTCTTTGTTGCTGAAGAGGGCTGCAAAGTTTCGCCTCAGTTCAACAGCCATACCCTGTGCCTCCATACGTAGCTCTCCTTCTTGGTCCCTACTCAGCAACACTCCTCCCCTTACTACCATTTCACTCTTTATATGTGTTGTAAAAACGTTAGCCTTACCCTTAATCTTAGCTAGTAGCCACCAAATCCCACCGCTCACACAGCCAAATGGAGTCAAATCTGCAGACTTCCATACATTAGTAGCTATTCAACTCTGCAAGGCACATGTGACCGACGATTAGCTGCACACTTACTCACACCTTCTTCTGTTTATTATTGCAGGCAAAACTCGCTCACAACAGGCGTGAATAGCTGCAGACCAGAGGAGGGGGGCCTGAACTTCACACCTTCACGGAAGTGGAAGAGCAAATGGCTGCCCTCATGGGCGAATAAGTGGGTGCAGTAGTGGTTAGGGAAGCCAAGCCTCCTGGGGACAGTGACCGTATGTTCATCCCCTTTCCCTCTTATATGAGACCATTTACCTCTGAAACCAGGTGCCTCTCCCACTTTACATATAAATGCCCTATGTCACCTCCTTCTTCCCTTCCTGCCCCCTCCCCTGCTGCTAACCACACTTCTGTCGCTTTGTACTTCCAGATAATGAGCCAGAAGCTCAATAGCCTGTCCGTGAGGCGTCCACCTCCACTGACGGGGGAGACGAGGAGGAAGGGGATGACAGTTCTGTGCCACTCCTGTAGAATCCAACTGCTCCAGACAGTGGGGACACCACCTTGGTGAATGAGTTGATCTTCCTGGGGTTTGACGAGCCTCAGGTTCCTCGACCCAGTGGCCTGCAGCAATGCCCAGCGCGAGGGGAAGCTCGGGGGCCATCTCCCCAGAGGGTGAGTCGGCACCTGAGCCCTACTGAGCTTGACTCAGATGTGGACCTCGATTTGGAGGGATTGGCGAGAGAATCTCAGGGGATACACCGCGACCTTATGGGTGCATTGGCAATGGTCCCGCAGAGCCCGTGCCTCTGAGCATCCCATCGAACCCATCCATGGCAAGTACCAAAGGATATTGGAGTTGACGAGCGACCATGGAGACCCAGAGGTAATGGTACATGCTGTGGCTGATGTGGCAGGAGCTATCACAACACAGGCTGAAGCTATGCAAGGCCTTCATGATGTGATGCAGTCACTGGTTGGTGGCATCAACTCTCAGTCTGCTGCATTGCAGACTCAGTCTGCTCTCATGCAGACTCAGTCTGCTCTCATGCAGACTCAGATTGATGCCGCGCAAGCACTGACTGCTGCCATCCTCTCTGGAGCTCCCACAGTCCAACGGGCAACTCACGGTGCTGAAGCAGGCCAGCAATCTGTGCTCCAGCCGATTGCTCTGGATGCTGCGGCTCTGTCCCGGGGGAGTGGCAGTATGTCGATGGAAATGGAAGGTGATGTCCTCTCTCACGATGACAGCATTCTGGCTTCCACTACTGCCACTCTGCCTTTGCACCAGATGCAGACTGCAGCCCACCCATCCCAGACTGCTGCCGCCCATGCTGAGGTGGTGCAGTCCACTGCCAGGCCTTCCAGGTCCAAAGCTGGTCCCAGGGCATCCTGTGAGGCCATCTGCAGTCTCTGCCTCACAAACACAGCCGCCTTCAAGCAGCCTTGCTGCCGGCACTAGGGACACATTGAGGAGGAGCACTAGTCATGGGAGGGGGGGAAAAGGGAAGGGGTGGGAAATATTAGAGTAAGTCAGAATAATGACTTTGCTCACCATCGCCAGATATCCACATGTTGTAAATATAATTGTACCTATTTCATTGCTGATGTTTGACGCCTGTTATTTGTGGAAGGGTCTTGGCATAATATGGTTCCTGGGAGATGGTCTTGCATCTGTTATGCTGTTTCAAGAATCTTTTGTTACATTCTTTTTTAGTTGCTGGTGAAGGGTTGTTGGTGTGCTGCTTGAGAACATACTCTTGTCAGAGATAATAAAATGTTGAGTTGACCGTTTGCATTGTCGTCATGTGCATGAATTGCAAATTTCACGGAGCTGCGCCATCAGCCTAGCACATAGCGATGTGCCTATGAGGCCCAGTAGTTATGTGGTCGTTGATTCGTCGGAATCGATGCAGAATGAGGCGCTGACATGCAGCAGCAGCATTGTCATGGTGCCTCCTCCGTGGCTGCTGATCCTCCTCCCATCTGCCTCGCAATGCTGTGCATCGTCATGTTCCTCCTCCTCTTTCTGCGATGGAGTTGCAATCCTCAATGGCAATGCCTGGGCCCTCATGATGACCAGGTTGTGCAGCATGCAGCAGACCACAATGAAGCATGACACTTGATCAGAGGAGTACTGAAGGCTGCCTCCAAAGCAGTCAAGGCATCGGAACTGCAGCCTTCTAATGCAGTGCTCCTCAGACATGTCTAGGTATGATAATTGTTCCCGATAAACCTGTGTGGGATAAGGCCACCTGCCCCGAGGTCTATGGGGTCTCCTCATTCGTGGCCCCACATTTCCAATCTCCCTTCTCTGTAGATGCCACCTATCAATTGCTTGGAGGAGGCGAGAGTGGCGTGTTAGCACTGCACCCATGTAAATGCACACCTCAAATTGCGAACTAACTGTAACTTTGAAGGTTGTCTCAGCAATCCCAGTGATACACGCACTGTGCTATGTGGAAACGTAGCACTCACTGTGAACCCCGAGCAACCCGGTTGCTCAACCCTTTAATGACCTTCCTGATGTTGCCCAAAGAAGCTGGGACCGCCTGTTTTTTCAGGCGTGTTCAGTAGCTGTTGGTAAGTGAGGCGCACAAATCTAAGTCCAGGGCACGTATACTGACGTCATGAACTGGCTGTCATTAGACTGCGAGGCGATAAGTGTTAGCGCCGCCGGTAAAAGTCAACCAAAGTTTCCTGGTGCAACTAAAATCTCTGCGGCTGATTGTTAAGCCATTAGAAACACTTGACCGCTTCTCCGGGACACAAAATGGAGGCGATAGCCAACCGAATTTCTAGCCTACATTTTTCAAAGAATACGTGATCTCCTTATTCCTCCTACCAAAATGTGCAACCTCAACAACAACAGCTTGCAGTTATATAGCTCCTTTAACATGGTAAAACTTTCCAAGGCACTTCACAGGACCATTATCAAATAACATTTGGCACCCAGCCACCTAGGCCTCCTGGTAGCAGCTGTGAAGTGGCAGAATGTATTACTGCAGAGATTAGACAAACATGTAGTAAAGGCAGAGTGGTTTCAATGGGTGATTTTAACTTCCATATAGATTGGGATAAGCAGACGAGCTCATGTCAGAACGGTAGCGAATTTTTTGAGTGTGTTCAGGATAGCTTTCTGCACCAATATATCCTAAAACCAACAAGGGAGCAGGCCATTTTAGATTTAATAATGAGCAATGAGCCAAATTTAGTTAACAGCCTAGTAGTGAGTGAACATTTATCTAATTGCGCCCATAATATGATTGAGTTCAATGTTGTGTTTGAAAGGGAGAAACGTGAAACAGCTACTAGTATTCGAGATTTAGGTAAGGCCGACTTCAAAAGGATGCAACAGATAATGTCCATAGTAAACTGAGCAAATCTGTAAATGGATAAATCGACAGAAGATTAATGGGAGGTGCTCAAAAAAGAATTTTACGTGATACAGAATCAGTTTACTATGAGGCAAGAGCTCTACTTGCCAAAAAAAGCAACTGTAGATGAATAAAGAGGTAAGGAACAATATAAAACTAAAAGAAAAAACATACAAGAATGCTTAAGATAGCACAGATCCTAGTGAATGAGAGAGATACAAAGAACAGCAAAGGGTGACATAACAGATAGTAAGAGCTACAAAAAGGGAGTATGGAAAGAAACTTGCAAGGAATATCAAATTCAACACAAAAAACTTTTGCAATCATATTAGTGAAAGGAGAGTGGTTACGAGCAATGTGGGTCCCTTAAAAACTGACAATGGTGATATTATAAATGAAAACAAGGACATTGCAGACATGTTAAATAATTACTTTATATCAGTATTTACAGTAAAGGAAAAGGGTAGCATGCCGGACATCCCAAGGTAACTAATATTAAATCACAGACAGGGACTCACCAAAATTAATGTAAGCCAATTAACAGTAATGAAGAAAATACTGTCATTAAAGAGTGACAAACTCCCAGGAGCAGACTGTTTCCATCCCTGGGATTTAAAGGAAGTAGGTGAGAACATTGCAGATACACTAATTATGATCTTCAAAAGTTCTCTTGATTCTGGAACTATTCCTTTCGATTGGAAAATTGTACATGTCACTTCGCATATCACTTAAGAAAGGTGAGAGAGGGAAGCCAGGGAATTATAGATCGGGTTACCCTAACATCTGTTTTGGTGAAATTACTAGAGTCTATAATTAATGATTAAGTGACTGAACACCTTAAATGTTCAGGATTAGAGAGATCTATAAAGGGAAGGTCATGCTTGAGGAACCTGATTGCATTTTTTGAAAAGGTGACTAAAGTAGTGGACAGGGGAATGTCGATGGATATTATTTAAGCACGCGTTTATTTGTACTATAAAAATGGCCACCCTTTGTCTCTGATTGGTCCCCTTGGAAGATAAGCCACACCCTGACGTTGCTCTGGAATGTGCAACTGGAAATGCCCAGCCCAAGTTCTCACTGACTTCGCAAATTGTAACTCGATCCACTTTGACTTCCAGAAGCCACAGATGATAGATCTCCCCAGAAGCCAGCTAAAAGTCCCTTGCCCCAGCACAAGTGCGTCCATCCCCCTGCCAAAACTCTTGCCCCCACCAACACAAATGCTGCCTCCCCCAGCTGAAGTCCCTTACCCCAGCGCAAGTGCATCCCTCCCCCAGCCAAAGTGCCTTACCCCAGCACAAGTGCTGCATTCCCCAGCCGAAGTCCCTACTTACACCAGCGCAAGTGAATGACCTTGCATCCCCCCCCTCCCCCCCCCACCCCCCCCACCATAGATAGGGCATTGTGTATGGATTGTTAACAGGTTTATTGGGTATGAAGTGAATAGTGACAGAGTAGTGACTTCTGGATTTCATCCACTCCAACGATGTCCCTTCTAAGGGGTTGTAACAACGTGATCCATCTTCCCTGAGTACCCTCTCTCCCCTCCAATGCCCCCACCTGAGTCTCTCTCTCCACCCCCCTCCCCCAGGCTCTCTCTCCTCCCTCCTCCTGCCCCACCGCCCCCCACCCCCCGCCATCACAGGCTCTCTCACTCTCTTCCCTCCCACCCTAGGCTTTCTCTCCCCCCCCTCACTCCCAGGCTCCCTCTCTTCCCCCCCCAGACCCTTCCTGCCTCCCACCCCAGCCTCTCTCCCCACCACCCCCACCCCCTACACTGCCCTCGCGCTCTCTCTCTCTCCCTCCCCAGTCTCTCTCTCTCTCTACCCCCCCACAGGCTCTCTCTCTCTCTCTTCCCCCTTCCCTCCGCTTTCTCTCTCTCCCTCTCCCAATCTCTCTTTCTCTCTCTCTCTACCACCGACACTTTCTCTCTCTCCGCCACGCTCTCTTTCTCTCCTCTCCCTAGTCTCTCTCTCTCTACCCCCATCCCCATGCTCTCTTTCTCTCCTGCCCCCATGCTCTCTCTCTCTCTCTACACCCCCACCCCCCATCTCTCTCTCTCTCTCTCTCTCTCTCTACCCCCAATCTCTCTCTCTCCCCCTGCATGCGTTCTCTTTTCCCCCCCCTCTCTCTCTCTTTCTCTGCCCCCCCCCCCCATCTCTCTCTCTCTCTCGCTCTCTACCCCCAGGCTCTCTCTCTCCCCCCCTGCGCGCTTTCTCTCTTCCCCCCACCCCTCGCTCTCTCTCTCTCTGCCCCCCCCCTCCCATCTCTCTCTCTCTCGCTCTCTACCCCCAGGCTCTCTCTCTCCCCCCCCGCGCGCTTTCTCTCTTCCCCCCAGTCACTCTCTCTCTCTCTACCTCCCCCCCCGCCAAGCGCTCTCTCTCTCTTTCCCACCCGCCCTCTCTCTCGTTCTCTAACCACTCCCCGCCCCCCGCAGTCTCTCTCTCTCTCTCTCCCTCCCCCAGTCTCTCTCTCTCTCCCCCAGTCTCTCTCTCTCTCTCTACCCCCTCAGGCTCTCTCTCTCTCCTCCACGCTCTCTTTCTCTCCTCCCCTCTATGCTCTCTCTCTCTCTACCCACCACCCCCTCCCATAGTCTCGCTCTCTCTCACTCTCTCTACCCCCAGGCTCTCTCTCTCTCTCCCCCACACTCTCTTTCTCTCCTCCTCCCCTCCCCACCCCACACGCTGTCTCGCTCTCTACCCCCTCCCCCCAGGCTCTCTCTCTCTCTTTCCCCCCTTCCCTCTCGATGCTCGGAGCCAATCAGAGGTCGGGCTGCTCAGAGGTCGGGGCCGCTCAGAGGTCAGGGCCGCTTGGTCGGGGGCTCAGCGGGCAATGTGGTCGGAATGATTCAGGTTCGGGGCCGCACTTCAGGTCCGGCACTTCTGGTTCGGGCGAGAGGCATCGGGGGCGGAGTCTCGACAGACGCATGTGCAGAAGGACAGAAAAAACACAGTACAAATAGTCAATTCCATTATTTATATGGACTTCCGGAAGGCATTCGATAAAGTCCCTCAAAAGATACTGTTAGCTAAAGTTGAAGCTCGCAGAATTGAGAGTAAATTATTGACCTGGTTAGCAAATTGGCTGAGTGGCAGGCGTGTACAGAAAATGGGCAGGTACTCGAATTAGCAGGATGTGACCAGTGGTATCCCACGGGGACTGTTTTGGGGCCTCAACTATTCATTGTATTTATTAATGACTTGGATGATGGGATATTCAAGTTTACCGATTACACAAAGTTAGGCTGCACTGTAAGCAGTGTAGATGGAAGCAGAAAATTTAAAAGAGATATTAATAGATTAAGTGAATGGACAAAGCTGTGGCAAATGGATTTTAATATAAGCAAGTGTGAGGTCATCCATATTGGACCTAAAAATGATAGATCGGAGTACTTTCTAAATGGTGGAACGCTATAAGCAGTGGAGGTCCAAAGAGACTTAGGGGTTCATTGATCACTAAAATGTCATGGGCGGATATAAAAAATAAACAAAAAGACAAATGGAATGCTGGCCTTTATATCTAGAGGACTAGAATACCAAGGGCTTCGAAGCCTAGATGCAGCTAGACAAAGCCCTGGTCAGACCACACCTGGGCCCCAAAATTCATCACGATGTAAGGTCTGCCCATTTCTCAGCAGTATTCCGGCGGTGCGTGGTTTAAAACCATTGGAATATCGCCGAGACCGAAGTCCGCTAGTTTCACCAAAAGGTTTTCGGCGGTTTGCGAGCGGTGTGCAGCATTATCGTCGATCAAGATCGACTTTCTTCCTGATGGATGGTGCAGCACTGCACTGCACATGTGGAAAAACATTTTTTTTGCCTTTTTTTACAGATGCTTTTTCCCCGCGATTTCGGGGGTCAGGGGTCACCTGCGCATGCGCAAAGAGTTGGTCGAGGGAGAGAGAGTGAGAAGGAGCAGCAAAGTATTTGAGGGTCAGTTGTTTTCATCAGAGATTCCAGAGACAAATAATATTAACAACAAATAATAATAATACAATATCAATTATAATAATAAATATTTTATAAATAAAAAATCATATAAGAAGAATAATAAATATAAATATAATGGAAATGCTCAAAAAGAAGTCTAAACGCAGGAATATCGAGAAGGACGGGAGGTTGAGGGCGCCCGCCTTCGATGAAATGGAGCTAGCTGTCCTGATGGCGAACATCATGGAGAGATACTCTACTTAATGAAGGGTGGTCGTGGAAAGCCCCCGCAAAGCTATGCAACAAAATACGGGACAAGATCGGGGAGGCTGTCTCCTCCACAAGTACAATGGTACGCACTGGAGAAAGGGGTGGAACGCCTGCTGAGGGTAACAAGAGTAAGTAATGATTTTATTTATGCACCCGCGCCCAACCCCCACCCCCCCGTGTGTGTGTGTGTGTGTGTGTGTGTGTGTGTGTGTGTGTGTGAACCTGTGTATTTGCAATGTTAAACGGATTGAAGATATTTACTTTCATTTAGTTTACTTTCTGCAAAAGAAGACATCTGCCACAGCAGTGGATTGGCGGTGCAGGGGGGGAGGACCTCCAACGCAAGAACCCTTGACGGAGATTGAGATCTGTGTCCTTTTGCTGGTTGGGAATAGCAACCTTGCCACCACTGGCATTGAAGCTAACCCACCCACACAGGATGGTCAGTTAAATACAATCCCCGGTCCGTGTTGCGGTCATGTAATGTCATGTAATGTAATTGTAACTGTAATGTTGGCCTCATGTAATGTAATGTAAGTTTATTGTACTGTAATGTTGGGCTCATGTGATGTACTGCAATGTTGGCGGCATGTAACGCAATGCATATGTATATGTATATATGTATTGTCTATCTGCGATATGTAATGCAGTAATGCGACAGTGGTGGACATTTAAGTAAGACTGCGCTACGTCATTGTACTCATGTACTCATGTAATCCTGACTCCTGTCCTGGTGCCAAGCACTTTTAAATGTTGTTTTGTACTTCCAGACTCGGAGGATTCAGACCAGACCTCTGCAGAGAGTCCAGACGACAGACCTACTGCCCCCACCTCTGGCATCACCCAGTCCTCTCCCAACTTCACGGCTGCCAGAGATGAGGAAGAGGAAGAGCAGCTTATCCTGGAGCCAGTGGAGGTGGGAGGTGGGGGTGGAGATGGAGCAGGAGATAACAGTTACATCTGGGCCAGCTAGAACATACTCCACCACCGACTCTATATTCAGGGGATTCCCACATGCCTCCTCGGATTCTGTGGGACCAAGCCGTGCGCAGCAAGGCACCCTCAGCATTGCCGCGCTTTTGCCGCAGCGCCAGAGGTTGGTACAGAAAAGGTCCGTTGCTGCAAGACAGATAGGCATGTACCAGGGCATGTTGCGTCTGTCACAGGCCACCTTCGACATAAGTCGAGAGCTGCTCAAGGCCATGGCTACGATAGCTGGAAACATCGCAGCGCTATCAGAATGACAGTTGGAGGATATGTTGCGTCTGATCACCGTGATGGAGCGAACCGCCGACTCCGTCGATGCCAAGCAGCAATTGACAGAATCGGGATATGGCGCAGAATCCTACCATGCCCTAGTAGTCGGGTCATCAGCACCTAAGGGTGGGGAGCTGCCTGCATCTTCCAGCCCTGCAGTCGTGCCCCTTCCACATCACGAGCGTTCATTTATGAGCTGCTGATCGAACAATTTTGCAGTGGCATACACTCCGCAAGCCCTCCACTATGGTGTTGGGGAGGTGGGGGTTGCATTATGCAACATGCAGCACACCACTGTGAACTGAGCAGCCTGCTCAGGGTGGTATTGCAGCCCGCCTCCCGAGTGGTCCAAGCATCGAAAGCGCTGCTTCAGCACTCCAACTGTTTTTTCAATAATATTACGTGTGCTATATGGCTCTTATTATACCGTTGCTCGGCTTCTGTTTGAGGGTTCTGCAACGGGAGTCAAGAGCCATGTGGCAAGGCCGTACCCTTTGTCCCCCAGCATCCAGCATTTACCTTGTGGCTCAGACTTCAACAGGTCAGACACAGTGCTGTCACGCAAGATGTGCACATCATGGATGCTCCCTGGAAAGTAGGCATTCACTGCCGTTATGTGCTGTGTACGATCACAGATGAGCTGCACGTTCAGGGAGAGGAATCCCTTACAGTTTCGGTGCACCTCTGCCTCATGTAATGTTGCTCGCAGGGCAATACGAGTACAGTCAACAGCACCCTGCACATTGGGGAAGCTGGCAATGTGTGCAAAACTCAAAGCCCTCTCACTCTGTGCCTCCTTGGTCATTGGGAAGTTTATAATTCCATCCGGTGTGCTTACAGTGCTTTGATTACCTGTCGGATGCAGCGATGAGTAGCGTGCTGAGAAATGCAGCATATGTCCCCAGCTGATGCCTGAAAAATCCGCATGCATAAAAGGAAAGTGCCGCAGTCACCTTCACCTCAACAGAGAGTGCAGTAATGGTGATGGTACAGGCCTTCAGGTCTGCCTTAATGAGCTGGCAAATCTCATTGATCACCTCTTTTTGGAAGCACAGCCTTCGAACGCACTGTCGATCGGTCAGGTCCAAGTATGAACGCTTCTGCCTGAAAATCCTTTGGGGGTGAGGCCTCCTCCTCCTCCTCATCAGTCTGTGACCTCCTCCATTACCCTGATAATTCTGCTTAATAAACCTTCTCCCATCTGGATTCTGCATTGGACAAGTAGTCAGCAATACAGGCTGAGATAGTATAGGCCCCATTCTTTTTAAATCTCCAGAATCCCTTCAAATATCCTGAGATAAACTCAAATGAATTTTCAATGAAAAAAATATTAACTCAAATGCCTTCTATCTTATTAATGTACTCAGTACCAATAAAAATACCTTTCCCGCTGTAAATCCCACTGTAAAATCTGAATACTGAGCTGCTGCTTTTGCTGACTGTTCCTGATTTCAAAATGGCAGCACCGGACACTACCGCCCACTTAAGATCGAGTAAAACCATCTTCTCCAGGACGGTATGCAGATCTGGTGGTATGTTGGCGGTATGTCATCAAACTTGCACTTTTTGGTCAGTATGTGGGTGGTTCTACATGGCCGACGATGTGCATACTGCTCGGCGGTATGTCGATGATGACTCTTTTGCTGAGCAGTATCTCGGCAGTATGAACCTGTTTTTTGATGAAACTTGTATTTTTCAGTGGTAAGTGGGCAGCAGTGTCGATGAATTTCGGACGCTTGGAGTACTGTGTTCAGTTATGGGCACTGCACCTTAGGAAGGATGTAATGGCCTTGGAAGGAGTGCAGCGTAGATTTACCAAATTGATACCTGGACTCCAAAGGTTAACTTATGAGGAGAGATTACACAAACCAGGGTTGTATTCCCTAGAATTTAAAAGATTAAGTGGTGATTTGATTGAAGTTTTCAAGATATTAAGGGGAACTGATAGGGTAGGTAGAGAAGCTATTTCCACTGGTTGCAGAATCTAGGACTGGGAGCATAGCCTAAAAATTAGTGCCAGGGGTCTTTCAGAAGTAAAGATAGGAAGCACTTCTACATGCAAAGGGTGGTGAAAGTTTGGAACTCTCTTCTGCAAATGGCAGTTGATGCTGAGTCAATTGTTAATTTTAAATGTGTCATTGATAGATTTCTGTTAACCAAATATATTAAGGGATATGGGGCAAAGATGGGTACATGGAGTTAGGTCACAGATTAGCCATGATTTAATTGAATGGAGGAACAGGCTCGAGGGGCTAAATGACCTACTTCTGTCCCTATGTTCCTACGTTCCAATAAGGAGATATTGGGACAGGTGAACAAAAACTTGGTCAAAGAGGCAGGTTTTAAGGAGCATCTTAAAATGGAGAGAGAATTAGAGAGGCGGAGTGATTAAGGAGGGAATTCTAGTGCTTGAGGCCGAGGCAGCTGACTACATGGCTGCCAATGGTGGAACAATTAAAAACGGGGATGCGCAAGAGGCCAAATCTCAGAGGGTTGTAAGACTGAAGGGGCTACCGAGATAGGGAGAGGTGAGGCCAAGGATGGATTTTAAAACAAGAGTTATAATTTTAAAATCGAGGTGTTGCTGGACCGAGAGCCAATGTAGGTCAGTAAGCTCAGGGTGATGGGTAAACAGGACTTCTTGTGAGTTAGGATACGGGCAGCTGAATTTATGGATGGTGGAAAATAGAAGGTTGGCCAGGAGAGCATTGGAATAGTTAAGTCTCGAGGTAACAAAAGCATAGATGGGGGATTCAGCAGATGAACTGAGACATGAAACAGAGGTGGAATAGGTGCTTTTTTTGATGTAGGTAATATGGGGTTGGAAGCTCATCTCACACTTATTTAGATTGAAATTAATTTGCCATTTAAATGCCCATTCTGCAAGTTTACTAACATGGCTGATTTGCACATTGATAATAGTGACATCATTAAAACAACATTATTTTTCCAGCAAGATTAAGCCCACTGTGTAGAGAATAAATCGAATTTGAAGGACAATAGGATGGGTTTTAGAGAAGGGCTAAGATTTTTAATAAGGGCAGACTACATCGAAATAAACAAGAAATAGTAAAAATGGACTGAACTTTATGTAGGGCAATTAGAAAAACAAATTAGAAGTAGATGAGAAACATGGGAAAGGTTGTTGTTAAATAAATCTAACGAAAGCAAATATTTATGATAAAGGAGCTGAAGTGTTAATAGAGCAGGTAAAATCAATAAATGAATCACTAAATAAATATAAATCAATAAATATCTGCTTTCTTTTCATTGTCTGTAGTTGTTGACTCTTGGAATAGGCTTCCCTTATTGCAATAAATACTTAAGAGGGAATGGGATTGATTCCTGATTCAGCAGGGAGTAGAGAGATGTGGGTTTTGGGAAGGAGAAAGGTGAATGTTGCTCAGATTGGTTCTTGAAACAGATTTTGGATGACAAAGCAAGTCAGACTGCATGACCTTTTCTCATCCTACATTATGAGAAAATAGTTAGTTGATATATCGAGTCACCCATCCTCCCCAGTTGAAAGAATGTGCTGATACTGTGCTTTACTTCAACAAATATATTTTTGTGCAATACATATTGCCTTGTTTAACTAGTTCAATAATTAGCTTGCCAATAGAAAGCACAAAATGATGAAAAATGAAAGTCATGACCTTAGTAGTTTTATCTGGGGTAATAATCTCTCAAAGGGATTAAATAAAATTGGGTGAGTTCATGAGAATGTAAATTGTACATGGGTTTACTGGAAGGAGCAGGATGATGAGCCAAATGGCTTTCTCTTGCGTTATTTTTCTGCGGCCGATTTTCAGCAAGGCCTTTTGCCCGCCCAAGTACCACCCAAAGTGTCGCTGATGGCCGCCGAGGTACGGGATGGTACTTTGGGCGGGATATTCATGAAGAAGGTCCCTCGAAGATCTGCAGGCGGCAAATGGAAGATGTACGCCGCCCAAGTGCCGCAGAGGATGGAATCGGGCCCATGCAGGGTCGAAGACCTGAAAATAAAAATCACAAATAAAAAATACAAAAACTATCCGAAGACCTTCAGGGGACCCCATGTGGGTAAGTCGCTGTTTAAATTTTTTTTTTAAATGTTCACTTACCTTTTTTTCAGGTTATTCAGACTTACAGTCGGGGACAGGCCAGCCTCCAACCAGCGGTCCAGCCCCGTTCTGCCGCCGACTCCCGCCCACAGGAATCAGGAAGCTCGGCGGGTGGGAGCCCATTTGTGCCACTCGGTCATCCACTGACGTCAGCGGGCGCTTCCCGGCGGGTCTCCCCTCCTGCCCGCTCCAGGCCACCTCCAAAGTGGCAGTGGACGGATCTGCAGGAGGAATGTCGGTAGCAGCGGGCGGTGGGCTGCTGAAAATCGGCCCCCTTATGTCGTAATGAGTTCCAAGGCATTACTAAGCAGTAATGTCATTAATATAACAGGAAAATCACAGAAGCGAGTTTGAAGGGAGCACGAGTCACTGATAGTTAGTTCTACAATAATGTATTCTTTGATCCACACCACTGAGATTGGTGAATTTACCCAAATGTTACTCTTATAAAACCATTACCTTCAGATCTTAAATATATTCTTGAAACTTTTGTGAATTAAGAATATTATCATAATTTATCTATTAAAAATGTAGGATTGGTATTAAATTAATATCTTTTGCAGTAGGATTAGTGCTAGAAAAAAAATGCATAACATGATGGGGTTTATTTTACATAAGAATTAAAACTAAGTCTGTTTGAAGAGTTTTGTAAAGTCAATGTTTTATGGTAGAATACTCTTCACGGATGAGGTGCACATTGAGAAAGTAATTTAAATATTATTTTCTTTCTTGATCTTCAGTTTGCTAGTTTTAAAGATACATTATACAATTGTACATTCCTGTCTGGCGTAAAAATAAAAAAGGGAAGGTGGCTCAACCGTGGCTATCTAGGGAAATCAGGGATAGTATTAAAGCCAAGGAAGTGGCATACAAATTGGCCAGAAATAGCAGCGAACCTGGGGACTGGGAGAAATTTAGAACTCAGCAGAGGAGGACAAAGGGTTTGATTAGGGTAGGGAAAATGGAGTACGAGAAGAAGCTTGCAGGGAACATTAAGGCGGATTGCAAAAGTTTCTATAGGTATGTAAAGAGAAAGAGGTTAGTAAAGACAAACGTAGGTCCCCTGCAGTCAGAATCAGGGGAAGTCATAACGGGGAACAAAGAAATGGCAGACCAATTGAACAAGTACTTTGGTTCAGTATTCACTAAGGAGGACACAAACAACCTTCCGGATATAAAAGTGGTCAGAGGGTCTATTAAGGAGGAGGAACTGAGGGAAATCTTTATTAGTCGGGAAATTGTGTTGGGGAAATTGATGGGATTGAAGGCCGATAAATCCCCAGGGCCTGATGGACTGCATCCCAGAGTACTTAAGGAGGTGGCCTTGGAAATAGCGGATGCATTGACAGTCATTTTCCAACATTCCATTGACTCTGGATCAGTTCCTATCGAGTGGAGGGTAGCCAATGTAACCCCACTTTTTAAAAAAGGAGGGAGAGAGAAAGCAGGGAATTATAGACCGGTCAGCCTGACCTCAGTAGTGGGTAAAATGATGGAATCAATTATTAAGGATGTCATAGCAGCGCATTTGGAAAATGGTGACATGATAGGTCCAAGTCAGCATGGATTTGTAAAAGGGAGATCATGCTTGACAAATCTTCTGGAATTTTTTGAGGATGTTTCCAATAAAGTGGACAAAGGAGTACCAGTTGATGTGGTATATTTGGACTTTCAGAAGGCTTTCGACAAGGTCCCACACAGGAGATTAATGTGCAAAGTTAAAGCACATGGGATTGGGGGTAGTGTGCTGACGTGGATTGAGAACTGGTTGTCAGACAGGAAGCAAAGAGTAGGAGTAAATGGGTACTTTTCGGAATGGCAGGCAGTGACTAGTGGGGTACCGCAGGGTTCTGTGCTGGGGCCCCAGCTGTTTACATTGTACATTAATGATTTAGACGAGGGGATTAAATGTAGTATCTCCAAATTTGCGGATGACACTAAGTTGGGTGGCAGTGTGAGCTGCGAGGAGGATGCTATGAGGCTACAGAGTGACTTGGATAGGTTAGGTGAGTGGGCAAATGCGTGGCAGATGAAGTATAATGTGGATAAATGTGAGGTTATCCACTTTGGTGGTAAAAACAGAGAGACAGACTATTATCTGAATGGTGACAGATTAGGAAAAGGGAAGGTGCAACGAGACCTGGGTGTCATGGTACATCAGTCATTGAAGGTTGGCATGCAGGTACAGCAGGCGGTTAAGAAAGCAAATGGCATGTTGGCCTTCATAGCGAGGGGATTTGAGTACAGGGGCAGGGAGGTGTTGCTACAGTTGTACAGGGCCTTGGTGAGGCCACACCTGGAGTATTGTGTACAGTTTTGGTCTCCTAACTTGAGGAAGGACATACTTGCTGTTGAGGGAGTGCAGCGAAGATTCACCAGACTGATTCCCGGGATGGTGGGACTGACCTATCAAGAAAGACTGAATCAACTGGGCTTGTATTCACTGGAGTTCAGAAGAGTGAGAGGGGACCTCATAGAAACGTTTAAAATTCTGACGGGTTTGGACAGGTTGGATGCAGGAAGAATGTTCCCAATGTTGGGGAAGTCCAGAACCAGGGGTCACAGTCTAAGGATAAGGGGTAAGCCATTTAGGACCGAGATAAGGAGAAACTTCTTCACCCAGAGAGTGGTGAACCTGTGGAATTCTCTACCACAGGAAGTAGTTGAGGCCAATTCACTAAATATATTCAAAAGGGAGTTAGATGAAGTCCTTACTACTCGGGGGATCAAGGGGTATGGCGTGAAAGCAGGAAGTGGGTACTGAAGTTTCATGTTCAGCCATGAACTCGTTGAATGGCGGTGCAGGCTAGAAGGGCTGAATGGCCTGCTCCTGCACCTATTTTCTATGTTTCTATGTTTCTATTATCTTAGCCCAGCTGGCTGCCTGAAATATATGTAACAAATTCCATGGAACACTGACTACACGCTGCCTTTCAGAGTACGTCAGCTTTACAATCTACTAAATGAATTGGTAACACAATCATGCCTATGAGAAGTTGGGCAATGGGTTTTCCCCAAATGGTAAATCGCTATCTTTAGCCATACCATCACATGATCAGATATTTCCACACAGAGACATCAAGAAAATAGGAGGTGAATTTCCTCGCCACTTTCAGTCCTTTAGTGGTGTATAAACAGCACAGGAATTAATTTTTTCATGTTGGAAAATTGGATGGAAAATGTTTCCATCATGAAAAACCTCCCCTGAGTTCCCTTGCACTTGTTGAATCCCACAATGCACCCGTCGAGTCCCAACTAATCTTATTTACATGTGTCAAGATGAGGGTCGCACAGAAACTCCAAGGCCGGAATTTTCATTGCCTGGGCGGGTCGGGTGTGGGCGATCGGTGTGACAACTCGGAACACTGTTCTTCTTTTCATCCCAATCTTCAGAGTGACTTTCCATTAATAGCGCCTATGAAAGCAGGCCTGCGTGTTACCCAGCCCGATGACATGGTGTAGGTCTGATGACGTCATCGATGATGCATTTGTAGCGGGGATATTTAAAGCAGCCTTGACTTGATGAAGGTTCATCTAAGAGTGTGAAGGCACTGCATATCATCATCTGGTTATTGCTGAGCCTTGCACAGATGACTTCATAGAGATAGAGGGCTGCACACAGGTTTTCAGATAACTCCCTACACATTCTTGTGCAGGGAGTCAGAGCATGCAGGGAGGTCTTCTTCCTTGATGATGGATGCAAGAGACCTCTCCAAGAGACTAAAAGAGCCTGGCTGCAAATACCAGAGGAGGTCAACAGCAGGGATGTGGTGCAAATGACCTGGGTTCACTGCCGGAAATGATTCAATGATCTTATGAGATCAGGAAAGGTGAATACAAAACCACACTCAGCTTCATCCTGCTGCGCCTGTCATCACATTCCCATCACTCTGCCTTCCCAACCCTACTCTTGCACATCCTTACTCACACCAACATACGTTGCACGTCCACCCATCCCTCTCTCTCTATCTACATACTCACATCCCCATCTGACTAACCACCTCTCACACTCACTGTCATCCTAATGCAATCATGCCACCTAACACCTCACAAGGAGGCCATTTGCCATTGGCACTTTGGCATTGGCACCAGACTCCCTCATCCCTCTAAAGATGTGACCTGCACATTCCTTACACTTCATCATCATAGGCAGTCCCTCGAAATCGAGGACGACTTGCTTCCACTCTAAAAGTGAGTTCTGAGGTGACTGTACAGTCCAATATAGGAATTACAGTCTCTGTCACAGGTGGGACAGGCAGTCATTGAAGGAAAGGGTGGATGGTGTTATATATGCAGACTATAGATATACTCTCTGTGTAGTCACTGTATCGTTGCATAAGATGGAGACTTGTTTGCCTGATATGCTATCAATAAGGTTTATACTGTATATATACATGCTGGCACCACTAGAGGGTGCAACTGGTGGAGACCGGGGTTTCCTGTCCTGCCCTGATTGCAAGGGCTGTATAAAAGGGGAGCCACCATGCGGCTGCCTCACTCTGGAGTTAAGAATAAAGGACAAAGGTCACTACAGTTTGAGTACAACACATTGCCTCGTAGAGTCATTCATAGGTACAGTACAAACATAATAGGTGGAGTGTCTGGTTTGCCGCACGCTCCTTCTGGTGCCTGCACTTGATTTCTGCTTGCTCTCGGCAATGAGACTCAAGCTGCTCAGTGCCCTCTCGGATGCTCTTCCTCCACTTAGGGTGGTCTTTGGCCAGGGATTCCCAGGTGTCGGTGGGGGTGTTGCACTTTATCAAGGAGGCTTTGAAGATGTCCTTGAGACATTTCCTCTGCCTACCTGGAGATCACTTGCCGTGTAGGAGTTCCGAGTAGAGCGCTTGCTTTGGGAGTCTTGTGTCAGGCATGCGAACAATGTGGCCTGCCCAGTAGAGTTGGTTGAATGTGGTCAGTGCTTCGATGCTAGGCATCAAGAACACTGACGTTGGTGCATCTATCCTCCCAGGGGATTTGCAGGATTTTGCGGAGACATCGTTAGTGGTATTTCGCCAGTGATTTGAGTTGTTTACTGTATATGGTCCATGTCTCTGAGCCATACAGGAGGGCGGATATCACTACTGCCCTGTAGACCATAAGCTTGGTGCCAGATTTGAGGGCCTGATCTTCGAACACGCTCTTCCTCAGGCGACCAAAGGTTGCGCTGACGCACTGGAGGCGGTGTTGAATCTTGTTGTCGATGTCTGCTCTTGCTGATAGTAGGCTCCCGAGGTATGGAAAACGGTCCACGTTGTCCAAGGCAGCACCATGAATCTTGATGACTGGGGGCCGTGCTGTGTGGCGGGATCAGGTTGGTGGAGGACCTTTATCTTGCAGATGTTTAGTGTAAGGCCCATGCTTTCGTACGCCTCGGTGCTGACGATGGCTTGGAGTTCAGCCTCTGAATGTGCGCAGATGCAAGCATCGTCCGTGTACTGTAGTTCGACAACAGAGGATGGGATGATCTTGGATCTGGCCTGGAGGTGACGAAGATTGAACAGGTTTAGTTCCACTCCAGCAGGGAGCTTGTTGAGCATGAGGTGGAGCATTGCAGTGAGGAAGATCGAGAAGAGGGTTGGCACGATGACGCAGCCCTGCTTGACTCCGGTCCTGACGTGGATTGGGTCTTATGCCATCACTCTCACTCAAAATTCCCTTCTTTCCCACCGCACAGAAAAATAGAGGCCACAATCAGAGGGAGAGGGAGAGAACCGAAGGTGGCCCACTGTTGTTCGCCACTTTGACAGCAGCAAAGGAGGTCACCTTGTAGGTCTCAGGAGTTGCAGAGCAGCTGGGGTGGGAGACAGAGCGAGGGGGACATCTCAGCAACCTGGTGACAGAATTACATCTCATACAGCCACATGGCATACAGCAGTCACTCATATGGGGACTGATGCCAGCTGTCACTGATTGTTCATCCTGTGCTTAATAATATCATTACCCATTCTTGATATAGGATTTCTAAATCATCTCTTTACTCTTTACTCTCCCACAGGTCCATCAAGAACACCCCAGGCAGAGGAGGAGGAACCTCCAGCCTCTTAGGGTGCACCATCACCAGACCTAAGTACACACAGCACCTGCACAGATATTCACACCTCGGTAGGCCCTACGCAAGATAGAATGGTGTCTCACAAGTCACAAGTGAGCAAGTTGGTGGAGACAGGGACAGCTGCGGAGATTCCTTGCCAGAGGACGCAGGACGCTCCGAGCTCTGCTCAGCTGCATGCAGGCGCTCAACCTCAGGGATCATTGAGAAAGAGGGCGACCCTGCAGGTGCAGGAAGAAGTGCAGGAGGCTCTGACAGATTTTGCGACCGCAATGTCTGTAAATGTCCATAGAATGGAGGAGTGCATCTCCAACATGAGCAGGCAATGATGATAGGCTCTTCCATGGAAAGGCTGGCCACCTGCACAGAGCAGCTAATGCGCCACTCACATGACCACATGCTATCTATGGAGAACAGATGGCAGAGGTGCATAGACCTCCTTTCTAGGAGGGACGTAAATGTAGAGTTGGGTTCCTGTGGTCCCACTGCTGTGCAGCAAGGTGCTCTCCAGCTCCATGCTAGCAGGGATGTGCGGCTGGCCCATGAGAGGTATGATGGTAAGAGCGGGCATGGAAGTGGGGGCTCCTTTCAAAGCGCCCACACTTCTCCCTTGTTGCCTCTCCCAGTCAGAGGCAACAAGGGAGACTCCTCGGATCACGTGACCAAGTGTGCCCATGCAGAGTCGCAGGAGGAGCAGACTTTGGCGGGGCCATCACAGGCTGCAAAAACTGGAGGACATCCGCCAAAAATCTCGACATTGTCACAGCAGGGAAGCGAGCAGGCTGCCTCTACCTCAACTGAAGCCATAGGGGTTGCACCTCGAAGAAGTACGCATAACCGAAAACTAACACAGAAGTACATACACAACGGAAAGCACATGGGTGCTAAAAGAAGTGTTTCTGTTAAGGTTCCTGTCATGTATGTAGACCTTACCCAAATGTAAGACTTGCCACCAGGAGGCACACTGTGGGAGACCTAAGGGTCACCTGTGCACCCTGGGGCAAGCAGGTATAAAAAGTGACTCACCATGCTGCTTCCTCACTCTGGAATCTGAAATAAAGAGACCATGGTCACAACAGTTTGAGCTTGCAATATTGTCCTGTGGATTTATTCTGAACATCACAAATTGGCGACGAGAAATGGATCGCAAACTTTCGCACGGTAATGACTGCTGTTGGTATTCTTGAGAGATTTGTTGAGGGTGATGATTGGGAAGCCTTCGTTGAGCACCTCGACCAATACTTTGTGGCCAAAGAATTGGACAAGGCTGAGATGGAGGCCAAGCGCAGGGCGATTCTTCTCACCATATGTGAGTCATCGGTATATGGCCCAAGCCTTCATATCCACAAGTAATAACACAAAACAGATATCTTCACGGAATCGAAACTCACAGGCGAGCACCATGCACAAAATAATGTTTGCAGCACGCAGAACAGCACAGGGCAGGGCTCAAACAGTTGCAGAGACCAGACCTAGGCCTAGAGTGACAGAGTCTGCCGTGGAGTGTGAATACGTATCAATTAGCATCATGTTGGCGCTGCAGGGGCAGCCACAGAGCTCATCAATGTCGATTCAAGCCCTATGCGTGCAAGGGCTGTGGAACAATTGGGCACCTCCAGAGAATGTGCAACCGATCTCTGACTCACCACGTGGCAGAGTCAGGAGAGGACGACCGATCCAGCGAGGATCACGATGAACGAGCAGAAGAGGCAATTGAACCTGAGGATGAAGAGAAAGTATATGGGATACACACCTTCACCACCAAAAGCCCTCCGATAATGTTAAAAGTTGAACCTAACGGCAATCCAGTCTCCATGGAACTAGACACGGGGGCGAGTCAATCAGTCATGAACCAGAAGGCTTTTGAGAGTCTGTGGAGCGACGAAGCCAAGCGACCCAAGCTGATCCTGATTCAGGCAAAGCTGCGCATCTACACCAAGGAACTGATACCAGTTATTGTAGTGCGGACATAAGAGTATTCTATGAGGGAGCAGTGCACAAATTGCCACTGTGGATTGTTTCAGGTGATGGGCCAACGCTGCTTGGCAGGAGGTGGATGGGGAAGATTCGATGGAACTGGGAAAACCTCTGCATCCCCTCTCCGGCGAACGAGGCCTCCCTTTCCCAAAGGCCGAGCAAATCCCTTCTTCTAGCTGAACCAGGCACTGAAGTGCAGGTCCATTTGCAGATCCCCGAAGCACAGGCCGCTCATCACAACCACGAGGAGGTAAAGTTCAACCGAGCAGCGGTACAGGTGCAGTACACACAACCCGAAGCCGACGACCCCTTTGCGACAATGGAAGAGGCTCCAGGTCGACCATGTGGAATGGGACTCTGGCCAAAATGATCTGAATGCCTCTTCCTGATGCCAGAGGCAAAATACCTGGGGAGGAATATCACGGCAGTCGGCATCACAGACACGAATGAGAGGGCGTCCAGACCATGGGATGAAAAGGCGTCCAGACCACGGGACAAAGGTGCGTTCAGATCACGGGACGAGAGTGCGTCCGGGCCACGGAACAAGAGAGTGTTCAGACCACGGAAGGTCACCGCAACGGAACAGAGGCATGTGTCGCCCAGCAGGGAAGATGACTGGGTTTGGGGCAAAGGTAAAGGGGCGGCTGCGGTGAAGGCCAGGAATCCACCACACTCAAATAAATTGTGTGCACCATGTAACCTGTCGAGTGGTCTTTCGAGGCCAGTGATGTACCATTGTATCAGGTCGGAGGTACCTTACAACAAGCCAAAGTAGCGAGCGCACCCCAACCAGTTGTATCTGTATCTAACAAAGTATTCGTAGCAAGTGAGATGTTACTGCATGGGGTCGGGAGTGTTGTGCAGCAAGCAAAAGTAGTGGGCAAGCCCCAAACGATTGAACATGTATCCAATAAGTTAAACAAAGCAGCAGCCAAAAAGACTAAAGAGAACTAAAGAGACGTACCAAAGAATGTCCCAATATGTGCTCGATCAAACAAGCAGTTCACCCCACAAGCTTGGGTAAGCCATTTAGGACTGAGATGAGGAGAAATTTCTTCACTCAGAGAATTGTGAACCTGTGGAATTCTCTACCACAGAAAGTTGTTAAGGCCAGTTCTTTAGATATATTCAAAAGGGAATTAGATGTGGCCCTTACAGCTCAAGGGATCAAGGGGCATGGAGAGAAAGCAGCAATGGGATACTGAAGTTGCATGATCAGCCATCATCATATTGAATGGTGGTGCAGGCTCAAAGGGCTGAATGGCCTACTCCTGTACCTATTTTCTATGTTTCCATGTTTCTATGCGTTGTTTCGAGAATGTCCAACACTGTCTGTGTACTGTAACATGATCCGCCATGGGCCAGGCACATAGAGCGGCACCTATGTTCTCAGTTGGCCACCGTTGCCCACCCCCGGGGTGGAAACAGTGCAGCCTGCAGACCCACTCGCGGTCGTTGAAATGCTAGAAAGTGAGGAGTCAACCGTAGCGGCCGCTCAGCGTATGACCTAGACCAGCCAGGATCCCATTTTACCGCCTGCCAAAGGTGAACTGCTAGATGGGATGTAACAACCTATCCGCCAAAAAGACGATAGACCCATCCCAACGTTGCAAAACAAGGCAGGGTGGCTCCACACAGTCGGTGGTCCGGGGCTCCCATACTACGGCCCAATGTCCATGGGGACCACTAGGCCGCCCGCCACTACTGAAAGTCTCAAGGCCATTGCGGCCATCCTGGGCTTGCCAGACCTCAGGGTCAGCGCCCAAATCACTAAACCTAGCACCACGTGTGCCACGGTCGACTCCCTACACACCTGGCTATCCTGGATGCTACGCAGTCAGCAGACGAAATCACTCAGAACCGAGCCTTCCGCATGCCATCAGCAGAGAATGCACCATAAGTGCACGGCCCCTCCACGCGACATCAGAATAAGTGATGTAGACCATGATCAGGGCCCCAGCCGGGCCACTAGCACCGCATTAGCCAAGGGGGGGAATGGAGTGTATGTGAAGAAAATGGAGTGTTTGATTGTGAAACCATGTACCGGGCTAACAAGTAAAGCAATGGGACGAGACCAAACTGCGAACGACAGATAATCAGGAACCACACTGTAAGGACCTGGCCCCCACTAACATGATCAACTTCGCCGTCAACCACAAGAACGAACACACCATGTCAAGACTTCAACCCAGGCGATCGACCCGGTGGCGCAGGGTTGCAAATAACTTGCACAATAAGACTTTGGGGGGGAGTGATGTTATGTATGTATGTAGACCTGACCCAAAAGTAACACGTGCCACTAGGGGGCATACCTGTGGGAGATCTAAGGGTCACCTGTGCACCCTGGGGCAAGCAGGTCTCAAAGGGGATTCACCATGCGGCTTCCTCACTCTAGAGTCTGAAATGACCTTAGTTTAACTCCTTCCCAACAGCTCTGGCAAACACTCCTCCTAGGACATTGGTTCCAGGCCTGCCTCGGTGCAGACCATCCAGTTTGTACTGGTCCCACCTCCCCCAGAACCGGTTCCAATGCCCCAGGAATTTGAATCCCTCCCTGCTGCACCACTGCTCAAGCCACGTAGGACCTCATCCCGTTTTTTACCTATATTGTTGGTACCAATGTGCACCATGACAATTGGCTGTTCACCCTCCCTTTTCAGAATGTCCTGCACCCGCTCCGAGACATTCTTGACCCTTGCACCAGGGAGGCAACAACAGTTTGAGCTTGCGATATAGTCCTGTGAATTTATTCTGAACATAACAGTTCCATAGCTGTTTTTTCACAGATACAACTTTTTATTTTCACCACTTTCTCATGCTCATTTTTGTCTGCTACTTTGGAAGTGGCTTAGTGAGTTGGAATGAATGCTCAGACATAATGTTACCTCCAGCAATGGGGGTCAGTGTGAAAGGAATGGCTTGATCATTATGGTGTTGTTGGAGTGTGAGGGGATGGACCTGACACAGCATGTAATAGCCATTTGGATATAATGCAAGAAGTTATGTAAATCTGGCCATGATGAGGTCATCCTTGAAGGTGCATGGAGAGGCAGTCAGGACTTCGGTGAGAGGCCTATAAAAGGCACAGCAGGGAGTCTGGGGCCCAGCGTCGGAGGTGCGTGGAGACGCGTGCTTGTGCAGCTACAGGGAGAAGGCAAAAAGAAATAGAAAGAAATCGAAAGGTGAAGTCACAGCCAAGGGGGTAAGTGATTGGCTGGTGATTGATGAGTAGTTTTTCTTTTTTTTCTTCTATAACAGGGAGTAAACTTTAGCATTGTTGCCAATTTAAGTGCATTTAAGGGTTAAGTCATGGCAGGAGAGCTCGGACATGTGTTATGCTCCTCCTGTACTATGTGGGAAATCAGGAACGCCTCCGGTGTCCCTGATGACTAGGTGTGCGGGAAGTGTATCCGCCTCTAGCTCCTGACGGACCGCGTTGCAGAATTGGAGCTGAAGGTGGATTCACTCTGGAGCATCCATGATGCTGAGAATGACGTGAATAGCACGTTTAGCGAGTTGGTCTTACCGCAGGTAAAGGGTCCACAGCCAGATAGGGAATGGAAGACCAACAGGAAGAGCAGTGCAAGGAAGGTAGTGCAGGGATCCCCTGTAGTCATCCCCCTGCAAAACAGATACACCGCTTTGAGTACTGTTGAGGGGGATGACTCATCAGGGGGGAGCAGCAGCCGCCAAGTTCATGGCACCGGGGCTTTCTCTGCTGCACAGGAGGGCAGGAAAAAGAGTGGGAGAGCAATAGTGATAGGGGATTCAATTGTAAGGGGAATAGATAGGTGTTTCTGCAGTCGCAAACGAGACTCTCGGATGGTATGTTGCCTCCCTGGTGCAAGGGTCAAGAATGTCTCGGAGCGGGTGCAGGACATTCTGAAAAGGGAGGGTGAACAGCCAATTGTCATGGTGCACATTGGTACCAACAATATAGGTAAAAAACGGGATGAGGTCCTACGTGGCTTGAGCAGTGGTGCAGCAGGGAGGGATTCAAATTCCTGGGGCATTGGAACCTGTTCTGGGGGAGGTGGGACCAGTACAAACTGGATGGTCTGCACCGAGGCAGGCCTGGAACCAATGTCCTAGGAGGAGTGTTTGCTGGAGCTGTTGGGAAGGAGTTAAACTAATATGGCAGAGGGATGGGAACCAATGCAGGGAGACAGAGGGAAACAAAATGGAGACAGAAGCAAAAGACAGAAAGGAGATGAGTAAAAGTGGAGGGCAGAGAAACCAAATGCAAAAAACAACAAGGGCCACTTTGCAGCAAAATTCTAAAGTGTGTTAAAAAGACAAGCCTCTGTGCCTCAATGCGAGGAGGATTCGGAATAAGGTGGACGAATTAACAGTGCAGATAGCAGTTAAGGGATACGATGTGGATGGCATCACGGAGACATGGCTCCAGGGTGACCAAGGCTGGGAACTCAACATCCAAGGGTATTCAACATTTAGGAAGGATAGACAGAAAGGAAAAGGAGGCGGGGTGGCGTTGCTGGTTAAAGAGGAAATTAATGCAATTGTAAGGAAAGATTTTAGCTTGGATGATGTGGAATCGGTATGGGTGGAACTACAGAATACCAAAGGGCAGAAAACGCTGGTGGGAGTTGTGTACAGACCTCCAAACAGTAGAAGTGATGTTGAGGAGGGCATCAAACAGGAAATTAGGGGTGCATGCAATAAAGGTGCAGCAGTTATCATGGGTGACTTTAATATGCATATAGATTGGGCTAACCAAACTGGAAACAATACGGTGGAGGAGGATTTCATGGAGTGTATAAAGGATGGTTTTTTAGACCAATATGTCGAGGAACCAACTAGGGGGGAGGCCATCTTAGACTGGGTGTTGTTAATGAGAGAGGATTAATTAGCAATCTCGTTGTGCGAGGCCCCTTGGGGAAGAGTGACCATAATATGGTGGAATTCTATATTAGGATGGAGAATGAAACAGTTAAGTCAGAGACCATGGTCCAAAACTTAAACAAAGGTAACTTTGAAGGTTTGAGGTGTGAATTGGCTAGGATAGATTGTCGAATGATACTTAATGGGTTGACAATGGATGGGCAATGGCAGACATTTAGAGACCACATGGATGAACTACGTCAATTGTACCTCCCTGTCTGGCGTAAAAATAAAATAGGGAAGGTGGCTCAACCGTGGCTATCAAGGGAAATCAGGGATAGTATTAAAGCCAAGGAAGTGGTAAACAAATTGGCCAGAAATAGCAGTGAACCCGGGGACTGGGAGAAATTTAGAACTCAGTAGAGGAGGACAAAAGGTTTGATTAGGGCAGGGAAACTAGAGTACGAGAGGAAGCTCCAGGGAACATTAAAATGGACTGCAAAAGCTTCTATAGATATGTAAAGAGAAAAAGGTTAGTAAAGACAAACTGCAGTCAGAATTAGGGGAAGTCATAACTGGGAACAAAGAAATGGCAGACCAATTGAACAAGTACTTTAGTTCGGTATTCACTAAGGAGGACACAAACAACCTTCCGGATATAAAAGGGGTCAGAGGTTCTAGTAAGAAGGAGGAACTGAGGAAAATCCTTATTAGTCGGGAAATTGTGTTGGGAAAATTGATGGGATTGAAAGCCGATAAATCCCCAGGGCCTGATGGTCTGCATCCCAGAGTACTTAAGGAGGTGGCCTTGGAAATAGTAGATGCATTGACAGTCATTTTCCAACATTCCATAGACTCTGGATCAGTTTCTATGGAGTGGAGGTTAGCCAATGTAACCCCACTTTTTAAAAAAGGAGGGAGAGAGAAAACAGGGAATTATAGACCGGTCAGCCTGACATCGGTAGTGGGTAAAATGATGGAATCAATTATTAAGGATGTCATAGCAGCGCATTTAGAAAGAGGTGACATGATAGGTCCAAGTCAGCATGGATTTCTGAAAGAGAAATCATGCTTGACAAGTCTTCTGGAATTTTTTGAGGATGTTTCCAGTACAGTGGACAAAGGAGAACCAGTTGATGTGCTGTATTTGGACTTTCAGAAGGCTTTCGACAAGGTCCCACACAAGAGATTCATGTGCAAAGTTAAAGCACATGGGATTGGGGGTAGTGTGCTGACGTGGATTGAGAACTAGTTGGCAGACAGGAAGCAAAAAGTAGGAGTAAATGGGTACTTTTCAGAATGGCAGGCAGTGACTAGTGGGTACCGCAAGGTTCTGTGCTGGGGCCCCAGCTGTTTATATTGTACATTAGTGATTTAGACAAGGGGATTAAATGTAGTATCTCCAAATTTGTGGATGACACTAAGTTGGGTGGCAGTGTGAGCTGTGAGGAGGATGCTAGGAGGCTACAGAGTGACTTGAATAGGTTAGGTGAGTGGGCAAATGCATGGCAGATGAAGTATAATGTGGATAAATGTGAGGTTATTCACTTTGGTGGTAAAAACAGAGAGACAGACTATTATCTGAATGGTGACAGATTAGGAAAAGGGGAGGTGCAACGAGACCTGGGTGTCATGGTACATCAGTCATTGAAGATTGGCATGCAAGTACAGCAGGCGGTTAAGAAAGCAAATGGCATGTTGGCCTTCATAGCAAGGGGATTTGAGTACAGGGGCAGGGAGGTGTTACTACAGTTGTATAGGGCCTTGGTGAGGCCACACCTGGAGTATTGTGTACAGTTTTGGTCTCCTAACTTGAGGAAGGACATTCTTGCTATTGAGGGAGTGCAGCGAAGGTTCACCAGACTGATTCCCGGGATGGCGGGACTGACATATCAAAAAAGACTGGACCAACTGGGCTTGTATTTACTGGAGTTCAGAAGAATGAGAGAGGATCTCATAGAAACGTTTAAAATTCTGACGGGTTTAGACAGGTGAGATGCAGGAAGAATGTTCCCAATATTGGGGAAGTCCAGAACCAGGGGTCACAGTCTAAGGATAAGGGGTAAGCCATTTAGGACCGATATGAGGAGAAACTTCTTCACCCAGAGAGTGGTGAACCTGTGGAATTCTCTACCACAGAAAGTTGTTGAGGCCAAATCACTAAATATATTCAAAAAGGAGTTAGATGTAGTCCTTACTACTAGGGGGATCAAGGGGTATGGCGAGAAAGCAGGAATGGCGTTCTGAAGTTGCATGTTCAGCCATGAACTCATTGAATGGCGCTGCAGGCTTGAAGGGCCGAATGGCCTACACTTGCACCTATTTTCTATGTTTCTATGTTTCTATCCCTGACCTCCCGGGCAGCAATGTGTGTTGTGTACACGTAAATAACTGACAAATTGAGCCAGGAGAAATGTAACTTAACCATGTGCTTTACACAACAACCCAAAATGAAGTCCCAAACCGGCATGAACCAGCATGAGTACAGCAATTGTAAATAGCTCCCGCAGGGTTCTAATACCCGTCCAATGAGTTGTAACAAATAAATAGAGTCTGAACACAATAATGTGCTTAAGTGCTGGTGGTATCGAGACTGCAGGTTTCTTCTGCTCCTTCTGCACCTCCTCCTCCTCTGAAGAGGCTGTGCACTCTCTGCCTTGCTACTCATACAGCGGTAATCCTCATTGCCGCGCTTTGTTGTGCAGCACACAGCAGACGACGATGATTCTGGAGATCCTAATTGGTGGGTACTGAAGGGCTCCTCCAGATCTGTCAAAGCATCTGAAGAGCATTTTTAGCATTCCTATTGCCTGATTTATGACACATCTGGTGGATATGTGGCTTTCATTATATTTCTCCTCGGCCTCAGTATGTGGCCTTTTCAAGGGTGCCATGAGTCACGTCTTCAGTCTCCAAGCAGCCAGCCGGACATGTCTGTCTGGAGGTGCAAAGACCTGAGGGAGGGTGGACTGGCGCAGGACGAAAGAATCATGACAGCTGCCAGGGAACATGATGCACACATGCATAATCATCTTTTTATGGTTGCAGACAAGCTGCACATTGAGGGAGTGGAAGACCTTGTGGTTGACAAATACTCCTGGGTGATGCTGGGGTGCCCTGATGGCTACATGTGTGCAGTCGATGATGCCTGCACCTGTGGGAAACCAGCCAGAGTGGCAAAGGCCAGCACCTGATCAGTAACACTGGCTTTATCAGTGGCAAAATTGATATAATTGTCAAACATGGCATAAGTGACCAGTGTGATGCATCTGCGGGTGGCCAACTGTGCAATGTCACAAATGACTGCTGCAAATGCCTGGAAGGAGCCTTTGGCAAAGACGGTGAGGGCACTGGTGACTTTGATAACTGCTGGCAAGGCGTGTCCACCCGATCCTCTGGGCTACAGGTCTGCTTCCAGCAAGCTGCAAATGTCTGTAATGATCTGGCGCAATAGCCTGAGCCTCCTTTGGCACTGCTGCTCAGTCATGTTGAGGAAGCTCATCCTCTGCCTGTACACCCTGTGTTGGGGTATCGCCTCTGGTGTGGTGCAGCCCTGCGCTGATGCTCTCTGTCCTGTGGGTCATCAGGTCATTGAGGAAAAGGTTGTTGCTTCTGATGGTGTGCCTGCTGTTGTTGGTGTTGGGGCGCATTGTGGTCGGAATCTGAGGACCAAGGTGAAACAGTATAAATGGCACCCATGCTGATGTAATCGGTGGCAGGTCAAGGTCAGGTAGAGACCAGAGAGATAATCTGTCAGTGGTGTGATAGCAATGAGGTATGAATGGCTTCCAAAGTTGCAGAAAAGATTTGCAAAGTGCAGACACCTGAATCTGTGCTCAAAATGCAAAAGCTTCCCTTAGGCAAGCAAGCAGGTATCATGTGGCAGCATTTATTCTCCTTTCCATACTCTGCAGTGATAACCTCCAACAATGGTCAGGGAACTTCCACCTCAGCTTGACAGATATGGTTCCCGAGCTGTGTGAGTCTCGTGGTCATGCAGTGAAATTCAAATGGTCTGGTTAAAAACACAGTTAAGAGTCTGACAACAAGGTATTAACAAGAAAAGTTAGGTCGCTCGCCTCTGCCATTCGGATCTGTGCTGTGCTGGCAAACGTGCCACAGTTCAAGGCGTGAGGAGGCGGGATGACAGCGGGGTTCCGACACACTCCCATTTATTGCGAATTTTACTCCCAACCCGCCTCAAATCCTACATGCACGGCAGCATGAAAATTATGACCCATGTTTCCTGGTTGTACACACCTATTGCAACTCAGACTGAGATTCCTGAGCTGCAGCAGCTGACAGGATCAACTGATATAGGAAGAAGTGAGGTATTTGTAAGCCTGATGTGTTTGGAGAACTTGAATAGTGAATTTTGCAGCTTTTTACAGTGATTACTTTTTAGAAACATAGAAACATAGAAAATAGGTGCAGGAGTAGGCCATTTGGCCTTTCGAGCCTGCACCACCATTCAATAAGATCATGGCTGATCATTCCTTCAGTACCATTTTCCTGCTTTCTCTCCATACCCCTTGGTCCCTTTAGCCGTAAGAGCCATGTCTAACATTTATCCATATTATACTGCATCTGCCATGCATTTGCCCACTCACCTAACCTGTCCAAGTCACCATGCAGCCTTTTAGAGTCCTCCTCACAGTTCATACCACCACCCAGTTTAGTGTCATCTGCAAACATGGAGATATTACACTCAATTCCTTTATCTAAATCATTAATGTATATTGTAAAGAGCTGGGGTCCCAGCACTGAACCCTGTGGTAGTCCACTAGTCACTGCCTGCCATTCTGAAAAGGACCCGTTTATCCCGACTCTCTGCTTCCTGTCTGCCAACCAGTTCTCTATCGACATCAGTACATTAACCCCAATAGCATGTGCTTTGATTTTGCACATTAATCTCTTGCGTGGGACCTTGTCAAAAGCCTTTGAAAGTCCAAATACACCACATCCACTCGTTCTCCCTTGTCCACTCTACTAGTTACATCCTCATAAAATTCCAGAAAATTTGTCAAGCATGATTTCCCCTTCATAAATCCATGCTGACTTGGACCGATCCTGTCACTGCTTTCCAAAAGCGCTGCTATTTCATCTTTAATAATTAATTCCAACATTTTCCCCACTACTGATGTCAGGCTCACCGGTCTATAATTATCCGTTTTCTCTCTCCCTCCTTCTTTAAACAGTGGTGTTACATTAGCTACCCTCCAGTCCATAGGAACTGATCCATAGTCTATAGACTGTTGGAAAATGATCACCAATGCATCCACTATTTCTATGGCCACTTTCTTAAGTACAGACTATCAGGCCCCGGGGATTTATTGGCCTTCAATCCCATCAATTTCCCCAACACAATTTCCCGCTTTATAAAGATATCCTTCAGTTCCTCCTTCTCACTAGACCCTTGGACCTCTAGTATTTCTGGAAGGTTATTTGTGTCTTCCTTCGTGAAAACAGAAGCAAAGTATTTGTTTAACTGGTCTGTCATTACTTTGTTCCCCATTATAAATTCACCTGAATCTGACTGCAAGGGACCTACATTTGTTTTCACTAATCTTTTTCTCTTCACATATCTATAGAAGCTTTTGCAGTCAATTTTTATGTTCCCAGCAAGCTTCCTCTCATACTCTATTTTCCCCCTCCTAATTAAACCCTTTGTCCGCCTCTGCTGTATTACAAAATGCTCCCAGCCCTCAGGTCTACTGTGTTTTCTGGCCAATTTATATGCCTCTTCCTTGGATTTAACACCATCCTTAATTTCCCTTGTTAGCCACGGTTGAGCCACCTTCCGTTTAATTTTTACTCCAGACAGGGATGAATAATTGTTGATGTTCATCCATGTGATCTTTAAATGTTTGCCATTGCCTATCCACCGTCAACCCTTTAAATATCACTTGCCAGTCGATTCTAGCCAATTCACATCTCATACCATCAAAGTTATCTTTCTCCATGTTCAGGACCCTCGTCTCTGAATTAACTGTGTCACTCTCCATCTTAATAAAGAATTCTACCATATTATGGTCACTCTTCTCCAAGGGGCCTCGCACAACAAGATTGCTAATTAGTCCTTTCTCATTACAAATCACCCAGTCTAGGATGGCCAGCCCTCTAGTTGGTTCCTCGACACATTGGTCGAGAAAATCATCCCTAATACACTCCAGGAAATCCTTTTTTTATCATTTTCCTAACGCATACCCCGGGGTGCGCTAACGGGACGCAAATGACTTCTCGCCCACGGTACGGGACCACTAGCAACTCCAGTGAAATTCCGCAGAAGTTAGCAATGGCACTAACTGGGAGTGACCCGCTCCTGCCAACGATGACGACAACAATATCGCCGTGCGCAGCTGAAATGACTCAAGAGTCTGTTTACTGTAAACTCACTCAGTTGCAACTTGATCCATCTTTATTCCAGCCCAAGAGTACCAGCTTGCCAAAGACACCCAGCTTATATACAGGTGAGCAAGCACACATGCCACTTGCGTATAGCCCGATGACCTCCGACCGCGGTACCCTCTCGTGTCTCATGATCCCCAAGCATTAATACATAACAACATCCCCCTTTAAAAATTTTAACAAGTCTTTCTACAAATTAAGACGGTCTGGGGCTTTCCTCTCACGAGTTGGTCGTCTCAGTTCAACTTTGGTTCTGGGCAAGCTTTCTGACTCTGTTGAGACTCAGGGCTGAGTAGCCGATCTGATGAGAGTAGTCATGACCACATCAGAGACTGAAGGTTCAGAGTCAGTAATGTCAGCAGAGTCCTCTGATGAGTGAACAATGGTTGGTTGATCAATGACTGCAACTTCCTCACTTGGTTCCAGTTCATCCGTGTGCCACAGCTTAACCTGGTCAAGGTGTTTCCTGCATGTTTGCCCATTCTTGAGCATGACAATAAACACTGTGTTACCCTTATTGGCTGTAACAATGCCGGCGATCCACTTTGGACCATGACCATAGTTCAGTACATTAAACCAGATCGTTGACCGAGATGTCACATGACACAGTAACATGATCATGACAACATTGCTGACTTTGACGTCTGTTTTCAACACGATCATTCAAATCAGGATGAACAAGAGAAAGCTGAGTCTTGAAATTTCTCTTCATCAGTAGCTCAGCAGGAGGAACCCCAGAAAGCGTATGAAGTCTTGGCCTGTAACTGAGCAATATACATGACAACCGTCTCTGCAGTGAGCCCTGAGTTACATGTTTCATACTTTGCTTGATCATTTGAACGGCACGCTCTGCTTCAACATTAGAAACAGGCTTGAATGGAGCAGATCTCATATGTCTGATGCCATTGAGTTTCATGAACTCCTGGAACTCAAGAGTTGTGTAGCAAGATCCGTTGTCACTCACAACAATGTCAGGCAAACCATGAGTAGCAAACATGATACTAAGGCTCTCAATTGTAGCTGTAGATGTGCTGGATAACATAATAACACACTCCATCTGTTATATATGTGGACTTGTTTTTACTCTGTACAGCCACCAGAGGGCTCATCCCCTGGAGTCCCAAGGGAACCCATAATCCCTTGGGAGCACAGGTATTTAAGAAGGCTTCACAGGTTGGAGAATCACTCTGGAGACCTGTAATAAAAGACTAAGGTCACACTTACTTTGAGCTCACAGTGTTCAGTCTAACTCTTTCTCTATACACAACAACTGGCGACGAGATACAGATAGCGAACCCAAAGATGCAGAGAACAGTGCGCATCCGGAAAAATTGCCGGAAGGAGATGATTGGGAAACTTTTGTGGAACGACTTGACCAATACTTCGTGGCCAACGAGCTAGTTGGGGAAGAGAGTGCTGCCAAACGAAGGGCGATCCTCCTCACCGTCTGTGGGACATCAATGTATGGCCTCATGAAGAATCTGCTCACTCCAGCGAAACCCACGTAGAAATCATGCAACAATTTGTGCACACTGGTCTGAGAGCATTTGAACCCAAAGGAAAGCATTCTGATGGCGAGATACCGATTCTACACCTACAAAAGGTCTGAAGGCCAGGAAGTGGTGAGTTATGTCGCCGAGCCAAAATGCCTTGCAGGACATTGCAAATTTGAAGGACATTTGGAGCACATGCTCAGAGACTTTTTCGTACTTGGTATTGGCCACGAAACCATAGTCCGCAAACTTTTGACTGTAGAGACCCCAACCTTGAGTAAGGCCATAGCGATAGCCCAGGCGTTCATTGTCACCAGTGACAAAACTAAGCAAATCTCTCAGCACACTAGTGCTGCTACAAGTACTGTGAACAAAGTGATGTTGTTTTTGAATCTTAATGTACATGACAGGTCACACATACCTGTAGCTGCACATCCGCAGATGACTCAGAGTCCACCATCAAGGGTGATGCATGCAAGGCCATTAACACCTTGTTGGCGCTGTGGGGGTGATCATCGTTTCAATTCATGCCGATTCAAAGGGTACGTTTGCAAGGGCTGTGGAACAATGGGACAACTCCAATGAGTGTGCAGGCGAGCTGCTAAGCCTGTTAAACCTGCAAACCACCATGTTGCAGAGAAGGACAGATCCACGGAGGATCACAACGAACCAGAGCCTCAGATAGAGGAGGCAGAGTTACATGGGGTGCACACATTCACCATGAATTGTCCCCCGATAATGCTGAATGTTGAACTAAATGGACTCCTGGTATCAATGGAGCTGGACACAGGTGCGAGCCAGTCCATCATCGGCAAAAAGACTTTCGAAAGGTTGTGGTGCAACAAGGCCTCAAGGCCATTCTTAACTGAGTTCGCACGAAACTAAGAACTTACACGAAAGTACTGATTCCTGTAATCGGCAGTGCTCCGTAAAGGTCTCCTACGATGGAGCGGTGCACAAGCTACCACTCTGGGTGGTACCGGGCGATGGTCCTACGCTGCTCGGCAGGAGCTGGCAGGGCAAGATACGCTGGAACTGGGACGATGTCCGAGCGCTTTCGCCCGCTGACGATACTTCATATGCCCAGTTCTTAAACAAATTTCCTTCGCTGTTCGAACCAGGCATCAAGAAATTCCAAGGAGCAAAATTGCAGATCCATCTAATTCCGGGGGCACGACCGATCCATCACAAGGCGAGAGCAGTACCATACATGATGAGAGAAAGGGTAGCGACTGAGATAGACCGGCTGCAAAGAGAGGGCATAATTTCCCCGATAGAGTTCAACAAGTGGGCCAGTCCTATTGTGCCAGTCCTTAAGGGAGACGGCACCAGCAGAATCTGTGCCGATTACAAAGTAACTATCAATCGTTTTTCCCTGCAGGACCAATACCCACTACCAAAGGCCGACGACCTCCTTAAACCGCTGGCGGGAGGAAAGACATTCATGAAGCGAGATCTGACTTCAGCCTACATGATGCAGGAACTGGAGGAATCATCGAAAGCCCTCACCTGCATCAACACGCACAAGGGTCTTTTTATTTATAACAGATGCCCGGTTGGAATCCGATCAGCGGCGGCGATATTCCAGAGAAACATGGAAAATTACTGAAGTCGGTCCCACACACCATGGACTTCCAGGAAGACATCTTGGTCACAGGTCGGAACACAGTCGAGCACCTGCAGAACCTGGAGGAGCTTCTTACTCGACTCACCCGAGTGGGGCTCAGGTTAAAACACTCGAAGTGCGTTTTCCTGGCACCTGAAGTGGAGTTCTTGGGAAGGAGGATTGCGGCAGATGGCATCAGGCCCACCAACGCGAAGACGGAGGCAATCGAGAATGCACCGAGGCCACAGAACGTGATGGAGCTGCGGTCGTTTCCGGGACTCTTGAACTACATCAATAACTTCTTACCAGGTCTCAGCACACTTCTGGAACCACTACACATCTTACTATGAAAAGGGGGTGAATGGGTTTGGGGCGAAAGCCAAGAAAATGCCTTTGCAAAAGCGAGAAAATTGTTATGCTCAAACAAATTGCTTGTGTTGTATGATCCGTGCAAGCGTTTGGTACTAGCATGTGATGCGTCGTCATATGGCATCGGGTGGGTATTGCAACAAGCTAATGATTTTGGGAAACTGCAACCGGTTGCTTATGCATCCAGGAGTCTGTCAAAGGCTGAGAGAGCCTACACCATGATTGAAAAAGAAATGTTAGCATGTGTCTATGGGGTAAAGAAAATGCATCAATACCTGTTTGGGCTAAAATTCGAATTGGAAACTGACCATAAGCCACTTATATTCCTGTTTTCCGAGAGTAAAGGGATAAATACCAATGCATCGGCCTGCATCCAGAGATGGGCACTCACGTTGTCCGCATACAACTACGCCATCCGCCACAGGCCAGGCATAGAAAACTGCGCCGATGCTCTCAGTAGGCTGCCATTGCCCACCACGGGGGTGGAAATGGCGCAGCCCGCAAATCTAGCCATAATTATGGAAGCATTTGAGAGTGAGAAATCACCTGTCACTGCCCGGCAGATCAAAACCTGGACAAGCCAGGACCCCTTATTATCTCTAGTCAAAAGCTGTGTGCTTCACGGGAGCTGGTCCAGTGTCCCAGTGGAAATGCAGGAAGAGATAAAGCCATTCCAGCAGCGCAAAGATGAAATGTCTGTACAGGCAGATTGCCTTCTGTGGGGCATTCGAGTAGTGGTCCCCAAGATGGGGAGAGACTCCTTCATCAATGACCTCCACAGTACCCACCCAGGCATCGTAATTATGAAAGCGATAGCCAGATCCCACGTGTGGTGGCCCGGTATCGATGCGGACTTAGAGTCCTGCATTCACAGATGTAATACATGCACGCAGTTAAACAATGTACCCAGGGAGGCACAGCTAAATTTATGGTCTTAGCCCTCCAAACTTTGGTCTAGGGTACACTTCGACTATGCAGGCCCGTTCTTGGGTAAAATGTTCCTTCTGGTTGTAGATGCGTACTCCAAGTGGATTGAATGTGTGATAATATCGGCTAGCATGTCCGCTGTCACTACTGAAAGCCTGCGGGCCATGTTTGCCACTTACGGCTTACCCAATGTCCTGGTGAGCGACAACGGGCCATGTTTTACCAGTGCTGAGTTGAAAGAATTCATGATCCATAATGGGATCAAACATGTCACATCTGCCCCGTTTAAACCAGCGTCCAATGGTCAGGCAGAGAGCAGTGCAAACCATCAAGCAAGGCATGAAGAGGGTAACTGAAGACTCCCTGCAGACTCGCCTATCCCGAGTCCTGCTTAGCTACTGCACGAGACCCTACTCACTCACTGGGATCCCACCTGCTGAACTGCTCATGAAAAGAGCACTTAAGACAAGGCTCTCATTAGTTCACACTGATCTACATGAACAGGTAAAGAGCAGGCAGCTTCAACAAAGTGCGTACCATGATAGCGCAAATGTGTCACGCGAGATTGAAATCAATGATCCTGTATTTGTATTCAATTATGGACAAGGTCCCAAGTGGCTTCCCGACACTGTCATGGCCAAAGAGGGGAGCATGGTGTTTCGGGTCAAACTTTCAAATGGACTCATTCAACGGAAACACTTGGACCAAATCAAATTCAGATTCACGGACTATCCTGAACAACCCACCTTGGACCCTACCTTTTTCGATCCCCCAACATACACACCAGTGGCAACCGGCACCACGGTTGACCACGAAGCAGAACCCATCATCCACACCAGGTAGCCCAGCAAGGCCAGCTGCACAGCAGCCCAGCAAAGGCCCAACAAATGATTCAACAACACCAGCTTTCACACCGATACGATCAACCAGGGCAAGATCGACTCACATTGTAAATAGCTGCATTATTGACTTTGCGGGGGAGTGTTGTTATCTATGTGGACTTGATTTTACTCTATACAGCCACCAGAGGGCTCATCTCCTGGAGTCCCAAGGGATCTCATAATTCCTTGGGAGCACAGGTATTTAAAGAGGCTTCACAGGTTGCAGTGACACTCTGGAGACCTGCAATAAAGGACTAAGGTCACATTTTAGTTTGAGCTCACAGTGTTCAGTCTGACTCTTTCTCCATACACAACACTATCCACTTCGAATATGCTTTTACTATGACAAAAAACATATTTCCTCGGAACGGGCCCGCAAAATCAATGTGGCTCCTCGACCATGGTTTGGATGGCCACGACCAAAGACTCAGCAGAGATTCCACTGATACTTTACTAAGCTGAATGCAAGTATTGCACTGATGCACGCATGATTCCAGGTCAGAGGCAATTCCAGGCCATCATACATGAGACCTAACAATGGACTCCATCATGACAATACCAGGATGAGTGCTATGAAGTTCACGTAAAAAATTTTCTCTACCTTTCTTTGGCATGATTACATGATTACCCCACAGTAAACAATCTGACTGAATGGACAGCTCATCCTTGCAACGGTTGTAAGGTTTTGCCTCCTCCTCTCCATAGGAATGGCGGACCAATCACCACTGAGTATACACCATTTCACAACCGATAAAATAGGGTCATGGCTGGTCCAGATCCTAACTTGTTGAGCAGTGACAGAGTTCCTTCACTCTCAAAAGCATCCATTACCAACAGTAGATTTGCAGGTTGAGGCGTTTCCATCTCAGTTGTAAGTAAGGGCAGATGACTCAGTCCATCGGCACAATTCTCAGTACCAGGTCTATGACGGATGACGTAATCATAGGCAGACAATGTCAGTGTCCGCCTTTGAATGCAGGACGATGCATTGGTATTAATACCTTTGTTTTCCGCGAACAATGAAATGAGTGGCTTGTGATCCATTTCTAGTTCAAAATGAAGACCAAACAGGTACTGGTGCATTTTTTTTTATCCTATACACACAGGCCAAAGCTTCTTTCTCCACCATACTGTAAGCTCTTTCCACTTTAGACAGACTTCTCGAAGCATATGCAACAGCTTGTAGCTTGCCCAATTCATTTGCTTGTTGGAGTACGCAGCCAATGCCATATGATGAAGCATCACAGGCCAATACAAGATGCTTACACGGATCATAACGACCAAGCAACTTGTTTGAACATAGCAGATTCTTGGCTTTCTCAAAGGCTCTGTCTTGTGATGCACCCCAGACCCAGTTATCACCTTTTCTTCGTAACACATGCAGTGGCTCTAGTAAAGTGCTCAATCTGAGTAAGAAATGACCAAAGTAGTTGAGTAGCCCAAGGAACGAACACAGCTCTGTCACATTCTGAGGCTTGGGTGCATTTTTGATGGCCTCAGTTTTCGAATCAGTGGGCCTGATGCCATCAGCAGCAATCTTCCTCCCGAGGAATTCGACTTCAGGTGCCATGAATACACATTTCGAGCGTTTCAGCCTGAGTCCCATTTTGTCCAGACGCTGCAGGACTTCTTCAAGATTGTTCAGATGTTCAGCAGTGTCGTGACCGGTGACCAGAATGTCATCTTGAAACACGACAGTTCGAGGAATGGACTTCAGTAAACTCTGCATATTCTTCTGAAATATGGCTGCAGCCGAACGAATCTCAAAAGGAACCTGTTGTAGATGAACACTCCTTTATCACTGTTGATGCAGGTGAGTTTCTTCAAAGTGTCGACAAGCTACTGGGTCATATAGACCGACATCAGATCCAGTCTCGTGAACCAGCTAGCATCATGAACAGATCATCAGGCCTCAGTAACGGATACTGATCCTGTTTCGAAAATCAGTTAATCGTAAACTTGTAGTCTCCACAAACCCTGACAGTGCCATCACTCTTCAACACAGGAACAAAGGGACTAGCCCAATCACTAAACTCGACCGGTGATATGATCCCTTCATGCTGGAATCTGTCAAGCTCAATTTCAACCTTCGCCCTCATCATGTATGGAACAGACTGAGCTTTGTGATAGACAGGCCTTGCATTGGAGTCCAGGTGAATCTGCCACTTGGCTCATGTAAAATTACCAGTTCAAACAAAGAAGGAAACTTTTTCAGTACTTGAGCACACGATGTATCATCCACCGAGTACAACTTCTTGACATCATTCCAGTTCAGCTTGATTTTTTCGAGCTAATTCCTGCCGAACAACGTTGGACCATTACCTGGGATGATCCATAAAGGTAGCTCATGAACCATACCGTCATATGACACCACAATTGCTGCACTGCCGAGCACCGGTATGAGTTCCTTAGTGTAAGTACACAACCTGGCATTGACTGGACTCAGCTTCAGTTTCACAGCCTTGGTGTCCCACAGCTTGTTGAATGTCCTTTGGCTCATTATCGACTGGCTCGCACTCGTGTCCAGCTCCATTGATACAGGCACGCCATTCAGCTTCACATTAACGGCTATCGGCTGGCTCTTGCTCAGGAACGAATACAGTCCATTCACTTCCTCCTCGGGTTGCGTATCCGGGCCATCACTGAACTGGTTCTCATCAACCACGTGGTGAGCCGCACCATGCTTGCTCCGTTGTGGATACATCCTGTGAACATGCCCCATTTTTGAACATCCATTGCATGAGTATTGTCTAAACCAACACAAATGAGGCCGATGATTACCCCACAATGCCAGCAGGGTGAAATCTGGTTTGAACCAGTTGGCGGAATCTGAGCAGCGGCAGGTTTCGCGTAAGCAGCTCTGCCGAAAACGACGCCATCTTGTTTACAGTATTGCCATGGAACTCCGACTCGTTGATGATATCTGCCTCAAATTATCATCCATCATCCTGCATGCCTGGGCAGTTGCAATGGTCTTTTTCAATTCCAGCGTCTCTGCAGACAACAGCTTCCTGGGGATCGCATCATGGATGATGCCTATCACGAAGACATGTCTTCCAGCATGTTCCCAAACTTACATGGCTCAGCAAGACGTCGCAGGTTGGAGACAAATCCCAACATGTCCTGGCCCTCAGCACGAACATGCATGTAGAAACGATAGCATGATATGATGATCCCCTCTTTTGGCTTCAGATGGTTACCCACCAAAGTACACAATTCCTCGTACCCTTTTTCCGCCGACGTACAGGCGAGAAAAGATTTTTCATAGGCCGTAAATTTTCGGACCACAAATGGTGAGAATTGCCCTGTGCTTAACTGCGTAGGCCTCTGCCTCCATGCCGTTGGCCACAAAGTACTGATCCAGATGGTCAACAAAATCTACCCAATCTTCGCCCTCCATGAATCTCTCCAGGATTCTAATAGTGCCCGTTGTGCATGCGAAGGTTCTTAAATTACCTCGTCGCCAATTGTAATGACTCAAGAGTCTGGTTACTGTAAACTTGCTCAGGTGCAACCTGATCCATCTTTATTCCAGCCCAAGAGTGCCAGCATGACAAAGACACCCAGCTTATATACAGGTGACCAAGCACACATGCCACATGCGTACAGCCCGATGACCTCTGACTGCGTCACCCTCTGGTGTCTGGTGACTCCCAAGCATTAATACATAACAGCAGCGGCCCGTTCTCACCATAAAAAGTAGGACCTCAAAGGTAGTAATCTCTGGATTGCTACCAGTGCCACATGCTAATCAGAGTAGAGGAAGCAGGATAGTTAGAATAAATACGTGGTTTGAGCAGTGGTGCAAGAGGGAGGGATTCAAATTCCTGGGATATTGGAACCAGTTCTGGGGGAAGTGGGACCTGTACAAAAGGGGCGGTTTGCACTTGGGCAGTTCTGGAACTGATGTCCTGGGGGTAACATCATCCCGAGGTAGAAAACCATCCCTTATGCACTCCAGGAAATCCTCCTCCACCGTATTGTTTCCAGTTTGGTTAGCCCAATCTATATGCATATTAAAGTCACCCATTATAACTGCTGCACCTTTATTGCATGCACCCCTAATTTCCTGTTTGATGCCCTCCCCAACATCACTACTACTGTTTGGAGGTCTGTACACAACTCCCATTTTGCCCTTTGGTGTTCTGCAACTCTACCCATATAGATTCCACATCATCCAAGTTAATGTCCTTCCTAACTATTGCATTAATCTCCTCTTTAACCAGCAATGCTATCCCACCTCCTTTTCCTTTTATTCTATCCTTCCTGAATGTTGAATACCCCTGGATGTTGAGTTCCAAGCCCTGATCATCCTGGAGCCATGTCTCTGTAATCCCAATCACATCATATCTGTTAACATCTATTTGCACAGTGAATTCATCCACTTTATTACGGATGCACCTTGCATTAAGACATAAAGCCTTCAGGCTTGTTTTTTTAACACCCTTTGTCCTTTTAGAATTATGATGTCGTGTGGCCCTTTTTGTTTCTTGCCTTTGTTTACTCGGCCTTCCACTATTGCTTTTTACATTTCTACCATCTGTTTCTGACTCCATATTACTTCGCCCTGTCTCGCTGCATAGGTTCCCACCCCCCTGCCATATTAGTTTAAACACTCCCGAACTGCATTAGCAAATATGTTGAGGAACCAACTAGGGGGGAGGCCATCTTAGACTGGGTGTTGTGTAATGAGAGAGGATTAATTAGCAAGCTCATTTTGCAATGCCCCTTGGGGAAGGGTGACCATAATATGGTGGAATTCTACATTAGGATGGAGAATGAAACAGTTAATTCAGAGACCATGGTCCAGAATTCAAAGAAGGGTAACTTTGAAGGTATGAGGTGTGAATTGGCTAGGATAGATTGGCGAATGATACTTAAGGGGTTGACAGTGGATGGGCAATGGCAGACATTTAGAGACCGCATGGATGAACTACAACAATTGTATATCCCTGTCTGGCGAATAATAAAAAAGGGAAGGTGGCTCAACCGTGGCTATCAAGGGAAATCAGGGATAGTATTAAAGCCAAGGAAGTGGCATACAAATTGGCCAGAAATAGCAGCGAACCCGGGGACTGGGAGAAATTTAGAACTCAGCAGAGAAGGACAAAGGGTTTAATTTGGGCAGGGAAACTAGAGTACGAGAGGAAGCTTGCAGGGAACATTAAGACTGACTGCAAAAGCTTCTATAGATATGTAAAGAGAAAAAGGTTAGTAAAGACAAACATAGGTCCCCTGTAGTCAGAATCAGGGGAAGTCATAACAGGGAACAAAGAAATGGCAGACCAATTGAATAAGTACTTTGGTTCGGTATTCACTAAAGAGGACACAAACAACCTTCCGGATATAAAAGGGGTCAGAAGGTCTAGTAAGAAGGAGGAACTGAGGGAAATCCTTATTAGTCAGGAAATTGTGTTGGAGAAATTGATGGGATTGAAGGCCGATAAATCCCCAGGGCCTGATGGCCTGCATCCCAGAGTACTTAAGGAGGTGGCCTTGGAAATAACGGATGCATTGACAGTCATTTTCCAACATTCCATAGACTCTGGATCAGTTCCTATGGAGTGGAGGTTAGCCAATGTAACCCCACTTTTTAAAAAAGGAGGGAGAGAGAAAGCAGGGAATTATAGACCAGTCAGCCTGACATCGGTAGTGGGTAAAATGATGGAATCAATTATTAAGGATGTCACAGCTGCGCATTTGGAAAGAGGTGACATGATAGGTCCAAGTCAGCATGGATTTGTGAAAGGGAAATCATGCTTGACAAATCTTCTGGAATTTTTTGAGGATGTTTCCAGTAGAGTGGACAAGGGAGAACCAGTTGATGTGGTGCATTTGGACTTTCAGAAGGCTTTCGACAAGGTCCCACACAAGAGATTCATGTGCAAAGTTAAAGCACATGGGATTGGGGGTAGTGTGCTGACGTGGATTGAGAACTGGTTGGCAGACAGGAAGCAAAGAGTAGGAGTAAATGGGTACTTTTCAGAATGGCAGGCAGTGACTATTGGGGTACCACAAGGTTTTGTGCTGTTTACATTGTACATTAATGATTTAGACAAGGGGATTAAATGTAGTATCTCCAAATTTGCGGACGACACTATGTTGGGTGGCAGTGTGAGCTGCGAGGAGGATGCTATGAGGCTGCAGAGTGACTTGGATAGGTTAGGTGAGTGGGCAAATGCATGGCAGATGAAGTATAATGTGGATAAATGTGAGGTTATCCACTTTGGTGGTAAAAGCAGAGAGACAGACTATTATCTGAATGGTAACAGATTAGGAAAAGGGGAGGTGCAACGAGACCTGGGTGTCATGGTATATCAATCATTGAAGGTTGGCATGCAGGTACAGCAGGCGGTTAAGAAAGAAAATGGCATGTTGGCCTTCATAGCAAGGGGATTTGAGTACAGGGGCAGGGAGGTATTACTACAGTTGTACAGGGCCTTGGTGAGGCCACACCTGGAGTATTGTGTGCAGCTTTGGTCTCCTAACTTGAGGAAGGACATTCTTGCTATTGAGGGAGTGCAGCGAACGTTCACCAGACTGATTCCCGGGATGGCGGGACTGACAGATCAAGAAAGACTGGATGAACTTGGCTTGTATTCACTGGAATTCAGAAGAATGAGAGGGGATCTCAAAGAAACGTTTAAAATTCTGACGGGTTTAGACAGGTTAGATGCAGGAAGAATGTTCCCAATGTTGGGGAAGACCAGAACCAGGAGTCACAGTCTAAGGATAAGGGGTAAGCCATTTAGGACCGAGATGAGGAGAAACTTCTTCACCCAGAGAGTGGTGAAGCTGTGGAATTCTCTACCACAGAAAGTTGTTGAGGCCAATTCAATAAATCTATTCAAAAAGGAGTTAGATGTAGTCCTTACTACTAGGGGGATCAAGGGGTATGATGAGAAAGCAGAAATGGGATACTGAAGTTGCATGTTCAGCCATGAACTCATTGAATGGCGGTGCAGGCTCGAAAGGCCGAATGGCCGACTCCTGCACCTATTTTCTATGTTTCTATGTTTCTATGTTCTTACCCGCGAGTGAAAATTTTGTAGCGCCCTGTGAGGCAACCTCGGGTGATGTCCACGCCAGCCTCGCGTGTCGCGAACCAAACTTCAGTCAGCTCGCGGGGCGAAAATTAAAGGGGAGGTGTGGCACTCACATTTTTTTAAATGGCCGGCTTACCATTCATGGCCTTGCCCTCTTCATATCGCGGGGTCCATGCCACGATGTTGAAACCCGGCACTCCGCTTCTGTGCCGGGCTGCTTTCATGGCACCCCACTGCCCAGTGGTGTAGTGGTGGCCCCTTATTCCCAATGCAGAGATGCAGCATGCCGTCCCCTTTAACAGAAGAAGAGGGCCCAGTGATCTCGCCAGCGCTATGTTCCTCTCTATGTAGTGCTGGAAAATTCTCGATGTTAGCGCCCCAGTCCCGCCCCCGAGAGGAAGTGGAGTGCGTGACATTGCACTCCACTTCCTCTCGGGGGGGCGATAACCCCAATTTAGCTGCTGGGGTGAGACATCTGCGCTTGGCATAGGAAATCCTGTTTCGCAGCTTTTACCGCCCACAACCGACAAGTACCCAATTTTGCTTCCCTGGTCTTGCTTCTCACTGCCACTGACATGGTCAAACCACTGGCAGAAATTCATAGCCAAACCACCCCCAACCCGCAGTGAGGGCCTTTCAGGACAAATGGACAATGGACAAATAATTGCATGCCATTATCATGAAAGTGGAAGAGCAGCGCAGGATGGAGCAAAGGTGCATCAGACAATGGTTGCATCAAGGGACATCAGAGTACATCTCATCACTGGAATCTTCTCTTCTGTATAACTCAGTGTACCTTTGACACCAGAATTTTACCTCCTTTCCCCCACTTTCAAATAAAGGAACATTGCTTCAATCCAGTACCCATCCTACAGCATGACAACACATCAGCCTTCTTTGCCCCTACATGACCGTGTCGATAAACATCACCTGAGTGAAGGCATCAGCACCAAATAAATGCATCTTTTCCTTTATGACTCTAAGCTCCATCGATAACAAAGAGTATGTTAGTGCACTTTCCATTTAATTAGAGTGAATTCCAAAGTGGACACATTCAACTTCTTCTTTCTTAACGCTGTGCAATTCCCTAGATGCCTACCTGTGCCTTTCTTTAGCTTTTCTCATGCTTCTTATGGGCTGAGAGCTATGGTGCAAAACTGGGGCACTTTGCTTTTTCTGTTCGTGGGCTCTAACAGGGTGCAAATGTGTTTTCGCCCAACCGCAGTGAGAACAGCACTACCCGTTAAATTGGGTGGGAGTTTTGCAGCGGCGATAGCACGTAGTGCCCCACTTGGCTGCGTCTGGTGATGATGATGTGTGCCACACCCTGTTACTGCCCCGGAAGGTAAATTCGCACTCGCCCCCTGTTTTCCTGCCTGCCGCTGATGACGACAGCTTCGGCTGCGTGTTTCAGTCGGTAGTCGGCTGGAGGAGCAATGGTCGAGAATTCAAACAGGCTGCAAAGTTGAGAAAACACAGACCCCAGGCACAGACCCCTGCCTAAGTGAGAATAAGCACATTGCATTGAGCTATAGCTCACGTTTGACATTTCAGGACTTTGGGTAGGGAGCCAATCATGGGTTAACAACATACACTGTTGGATCAATTGAGCCAATAAGGTCAAAGGAGGCGAGCTCACAATTGTAAATTGATCCAGGATAAGTACAGCCGTTTTTTGCCATGTGTTTCAGAAGGACAAAGGACCTGGCATAAAGCCAACAGTTTGTTATAGCTGCCAGAATTAAGTTACTTTAAATCTATTACCGGATTTCGCATCTCATTGAAAATTAAGAGATCGAATAATTTTGGCATCACGAACAGGATCGCTGACGGAAGAAACTGAATTTTGGACATCGGACCTACATACTGAGGTAAGGACACCTCTTTATTAAAGTCCTCGGTCAATTGTCTAAATTCACCTCCCCTTCTACGCGATTCCGAAAGCCTCCGGTTTGCGAACCCTCCGGTTCGTAATTGGCTCGAGGTCCCATAGACGTCTAAACTTCGGTGGTGTGTTAGTTAATTCATCACCGACCCAGTGATCGGCTGGAAAGCTTACGACTTGAGACCCCAGTAAAAAAATTAGTACTATGGCAGCAGAAGATAAGAGCAAAGAATTGCCAACAACTGTTAAAGGCGGGCGGGCACCACCTGAGGCTTCGATAGACGAAATCCTCGAACAGTTGAAAGAATACATAGAGCAACAATTCGACTTATCTAAAACCTGTATTAAGATCGAATGAAAGTATGGTATCTCCAAAGGACAATGGTCCTTGGACAAGATCAAAGGGGTCTGGGGAAAAATGACCCGTATGAAAAATAAAGAGTGAACCAGATGGTCCTTAGCAATTAAGGGACAGATCCAACAGCGGAATGAAATTATGACGCGTTCCCAACATGATAGGGACCTGACCAGTACAAAGGACCAATTGCAAGCGGTTTGTGAACAACTGAGACAGTAAAAGATTGAACTTGAAAAGTTGGAAGCGGAAGTTAAAGATCTTAAAGGTGAAATTAAAGAATGGAAAAAATCATTCGGTCAAGAGACAGTAATTGGAAAAGGGAAATGTATTGGTCAATTCCCAGGGTACCCATGTTTGGATAAATTAAAAGCGCAAACCCGAAGACACAACCAAGGAATAGATACGGATTCTGAGTCCTCTGACGATACAGGAGGGTGAAGAATTAGGGGTGCGCTTTGCCCCGTTTAAAAAAAAACGAGTTGTAGTTAAATCAGAAGAGACTGCGGATGAGGACGGAACCAAAAAAATGAAGAACAGGGTATATGCAAAATACTTAGTTCATGATCCGGCAGACCCAGAGAAAATTGATAAATGCTCCAACGAGTTGCCCAATCCAAAGAAAAGGGGAGTGAAAACGTGGGACCAATTGGAGCGCTGAAGAAATATACATCAACTCATCCCTGGGACGGAGTGCAGATTTTGACCATAATGGTGCCAAAAACACAAGAAAGCAAATTGTACGACAAGGTAGAAGAAGCTTTGGGGCGGGATGAGCAAGAATTAGATGCAGGCTGGGATGTGATTAAACATTGGCTGCAAGCCTTCAGTCCAGCTAAGACAGACTGGGGAAAAATTGTAGCCTGCCAACAGAAAGGAACAGAGGAGGTCCTGGAGTATGATGAGCGGTTTAGATGCACGTGGCTAGAACATTTGGGTATGAATCATACAGATGAGGAAATGGATGAACAAGTGTTTGGACTCCTGAAAGCAGCTTTCGTGGCAGGTCTAAAGCCAGAACTGTCCAAAATGCTTACGGTAGTGTTGCCGGACTGGGAAGGTAGAGGAACTACCTTTGCAGCGTTAGTGGATCGATGTAACCAATTAGATCTGGATATGGGAGCTAAAGTCCGAGCTGTACAGGCTATGGGATGGAAATCCCAGGATTCTGATAAACAGTCATTAGGAAAATTACCCGGAAAATGTCATTATTGTGGGAAAGGAGGTCACTGGGCCAAGACATGTAGGACGAAACAGCAAGGTCATGGCCGGGGAAGAGGATGCAGCCAGGGATACAATTCAGCCAACAAACCAGGCTTGTCACAAGATAACGACCTCATAGAAGCATTTAAGCGACTGACAATACAACAACAGAAGGAGTTACTTGGGATAGCAAAAAATGTTGAGAGCCCGACCTGGCCCCCCTCCTCGCACTAATACAACAGAGGGGAGATGGGCTATATATAACTGTGAGGGTGGGCGATAAGGATGTGGACTATCTTTTAGACACAGGGGCGGAATTAACATGTTTACCCCTACAATATGGAGACTTTTTGCCATTGGTTGGTAGGGCACGTACAGTCTATCGAGTTGGGGGCCATAAAATGGAAATTAAAAGGACAACACCGGTACTTATAGGGCTGGGTCCACATGAACTAACCACGCCGGTCTGAATAGGCCCAGTAGATCAACCCCTTTTGGGAATGGACGTCGTAATCCAAGTAGATTCATCGTTGCATTTCGAGGATGGTCGGGTGACATGGTCAATTATAACTTTGAAGAAAGAAGAATTGAAGGAACACCCGATATGGGCTAAAGATAACAACGATTGTGGCCTACTCCAGATGGAGCCTGCGTCATTTACCGGGAACAAGCCTCCATGCACTAAACAGTATCCCATCAGTCCAACTGCCATCGCTGGAATCTTACCGGTTATTCAGCAATTGGAGAAACAAGTGGTGCTTATTAAAACGCATAGCTCCTCCAATAGCCCCGTGTGGCCGGTACAGAAATCTAATGAAACTTGCCGTTTGACCATCGATTATAGGAAAGTTAACCAGTGTATTGATCAAAAAGCTCCTTTGGTCGCAGATCCCTCCACCATTTTTAATGCCCTCAAACCGGAACATAAATATTTCTCGGTTATAGATATGGCCAACGGATTTTGGTCGGTGCCTCTGACACTGGAGGTTCAACAGTGGTTTGCTTTCACTGTCCAAGGACAACAGTATACTTGGACCCGGTTACCGCAGGGTTTCCACAACAGCCCTACGGTATTCCACATGGCTTTACAAAGCCATTTGCGAGAATTACCTCCCCTGTCATCCACAGTCATCCAATATGTAGACGATATCCTGCTAGCTTCAAACACGGAAGAACAGCATGAACAAGATTTGCGAGCTCTGCTGGATCACCTTTGGCTGAAAGGACATAAAGCCAGCATCGACAAAGCACAAATATTCCAAGAAGAGGTTGTATACCTGGGACAAAAGATTTCACAAGGAAAGAGAGAACTTACCCAGGATGGAACTGCAGCCATTTGGGCTGCTAAAAAACCCACCACTATTCAGGAATTAAGGTCTTTTTTGGGATTGTGTAACTTTAACAGAAATTGGATTGACTCCTTCACACAGCTTGCCCAGCCATTGAATGATATCTTAAAGGGGAAGCGTGCCTCTAAAGAAGCCATCACCCTCACTAAGGAACAGCAAGAGGCCTTCCTGAGTTTGAAAAAGGCTTTGTGTTCGGCACCGGCTCTGAGAATCCCCGACAGTGGTAAGCCATTTACCCTGCTTGTCCACGAGAAAGAAGGATACATGATAGCTATACTGACACAAGAACATGGGGATCGGCAAAGACCTATTGGCTATTATTCGGCAAAACTGGATGCGGTAGCCCTCGGATGGGGAAGTTGCCTAAGGGCCATGGAAGCTACATGTCGAGCGGTAATGATCACTGCGGGTCTAGTCCTCGACCAAAAGCTGATTGTCAAGTGTCCCCACGCCGTACACGCTTTGCTGTCTATGAACAGAATGTCTCAGGTGACGGCAGCTAGATGGACCCACTGGACAGCAGTTTTGGAAGCTCCTAATCTCCATATTGTCTGGGCCAGCCCGATTAATCCCGCAACTATGCTCCCAATGTCAGAATCGAGGGAGCAAGAGGGGGGAGAATGTGAAGAGCATGACTGCATGGAGATTTTAAAAGAAACAGAAGAAGCAGCCTGAGCAGCAGAGGAGCCTCTACACAACCCAGACCTCATCCTGTTTACAGATGGTTCCTCCTTTGTGGACAATGGTACCAGAAAAGCAGGATGGGCAGTTACAACCTTATCTGAGGTAGTGGCAAAAGGATGTTTACCCTCAGGAACGTCAGCACAACAGGCCGAGTTACGGGTCCTGTCAGAAGCATGTCGAATAGCAGAAGGACAGACAGCTAATGTCCACACAGATTCGCGTTGTGCTTTTGGAGTCGTTCACGACTTTGGTCTGTTATGGTGGAAAAGAGGATTCCTCACTGCTGCTGGTACACCTATCCGAAATGAAAAAGAAGTCCGAGACTTACTAGAGGCTATACAATTACCTCAGGAAGTGTCCATCCTGAAGTGTAAGGCCCATACCAAGGAAAATACCACAGAAGCACAGGGAAATGCCCTAGCCGACCAGGTAGCTAAAGATGCCGCCTCACAGGGCACTCCCCCAGAAGAACCAACACAGATGTGCAGATTGAAAGCACTCAGGACTCTGACACGAGACCTTCAAACAATGCAAGGCGCGTGCTCCAGAGAGGAAAAATGGACATGGATTGAGGCAGGAATTAAGCTATGCGAAGATGGTGTCTGGAGACAAAGAGTTACCGACAAGCCAGTCGCGCCACAAGCACTTATGCCTTTTTTAGCCCAAGAGATCCACTCGTGGGGACACTTGGCCTCACAACAGATTAGGGCAACCTGAAACAGAACTACAGGTCTAAGGCTATTTGAAATTATAATAGGAAAAGACCCATGTCGCTGCCAGGAACTATCGATTTACGGAAAGCTGATGTTCACTTAATGAGTGACACTTTGTTATCATACTGTCAGAACCTAACCAATGCTATTCGTTCTGTTTCCCGACAGGTATCGGCAGCTTGGGGTAATCCACCCGAAGGAGGACACGACATCATCCCAGGAGTCTGGGTGTATGTGAAAAAGTTGCATAAAGAACCTTTGGGTGCCAAGTGGGAGGGACCTTACCAAGTGTTATTGACCACCCAGGCAGCTGTTAAAGTCCAAGGAAAGAAAGCCTGGATCCACGCCTCACACGTTAAACGAGCACCCGTAACTGAAGCTGAAATCTAATAAGGACAATTATTTTTTGCCAAAATGTATAAATTTACTGTACTACTGACTGTAGGTATTCTAGGCATTTGCCTTCTTCTTACTAGCTGACCTTCTGCACCAAAGGGAAATAGTAGAGTACCCAGGCAATTACATGTAAATACTTTTTTATATATGTCATACATTTATGTCAAACAAAGTAACATTTCTAGTTGTTGGGTGTGTACGCATATTCCTATTCACTCAAAGGGAGGGATTCCCTTGAGGTCAATCCCCTTGAATATCTCGGAAATGGCTGAGTGGATAATTAATCAAAACAAAACAGGCAATGCGTTTCAGGATACGGAAAACTGGGCACGTAAATGGAAGTCAACAGGTTATAATCTGACTACCTTTGAAAGGGGGTACCAACCGTGCTGCAATAATTCCAAACGGCCCCCATTTTTTGTTATCACTAATACAACGGGGATAGGAAGACCGGGGGAATCGGTCTGTCTGATTAGAAACATCAAAGGAGGCCAAAATATTGGGTATAGTAACTGCTCCCTGAGTTATAATATAATCAAGCCACGGAACCGTCCAAACTGGGCCGATGTGGGAGTTCTTAACGTAACGGGGATTCTGAATAAAACAGATGGAAAAGCCTGGACAGGCCCCGGAGTGTTGCTGACAAAGAAACAGCTAACATTCATTGCCTATAATGGCACCTATTGGGTGTGTGGCCACAAGACCTACCCTTGGCTGCCCCAGAATTGGATGGGATACTGCTAATTAGCCTACATTGTGCCATATATGTATCATATAAAGTTACTGTTGGAACATCTACACCGTCCTAAGAGAGCTATCACAGAAACAGAGAGGTTCTTTGCCATTCTGATCCCCGGGTATGGGACCGCCAAACTGGCAAGGGAATCCATTAACATGGCATCCGTTGTGGAACTGGTAGCCAATGATACTTCAGAGGCCCGAGTTAAAATCAATGCAGAAATGGTAGCAATCTGCACAGTAGCCCTCCAGAATAGACTGGCCCTTGACTACATCATAGAAACATAGAAACATAGAAAATAGGTGCAGGAGTAGGCCATTCGGCCCTTCTACCCTGCACCGCCATTCAATGAGTTCATGGCTGAACATGCAACTTCAGTACCCCATTCCTGCTTTCTCGCCATACCCCTTGATCCCCCTAGTAGTAAGGACCTCATCTAACTCCTTTTTGAATATATTTAGTGAATTGGCCTCAACAACTTTCTGTGATAGAGAATTCCACAGGTTCACCACTCTCTGGGTGAAGAAGTTTCTCCTCATCTCGGTCCTAAATGGCTTACCCCTTATCCTTAGACTGTGACCCCTGGTTCTGGACTTTCCCAACATTGGGAACATTCTTCCTGCATCTAACCTGTCTAAACCCATCAGAATTTTAAACGTTTCTATGAGGTCCCCTCTCATTCTTCTGAACTCCAGTGAATACAAGCCCAGTTGATCCAGTCTTTCTTGATAGGTCAGTCCCGCCATCCCGGGAATCAGACTGGTGAACCTTCGCTGCACTCCCTCAATAGCAAGAATGTCCTTCCTCAGGTTAGGAGACCAAAACTGTACACAATACTCCAGGTGTGGCCTCACCAAGGCCCTGTACAACTGTAGCAACACCTCCCTGTCCCTGTACTCAAATCCCCTCGCTATGAAGACCAACATGTCATTTGCTTTCTTAACCGCCTGCTGTACCTGCATGCCAACCTTCAATGACTGATGTACCATGACACCCAGGTCTCGTTGCACCTCCGCTTTTCCTAATCTGTCACCATTCAGATAATAGTCTGTCTCTCTGTTTTTACCACCAAAGTGAATAACCACACATTTATCCACATTATACTTCATCTGCCATGCATTTGCCCACTCACCTAACCTATCCAAGTCGCTCTGCAGCCTCATAGCATCCTCCTCACAGCTCACACTGCCACCCAACTTAGTGTCATCCGCAAATTTGGAGATACTACATTTAATCCCCTCATCCAAATCATTAATATACAATGTAAACAGCTGGGGCCCCAGCACAGAACCTTGCAGTACCCCACTAGTCACCACCTGCCATTCTGAAAAGTACTCATTTACTCCTACTCTTTGCTTCCTGTCTGACAACCATTTCTCAATCCATGTCAGCACACTACCCCCAATCCCATGAGCTTTAACTTTGCACATTAATCTCTTGTGTGGGACCTTGTCGAAAGCCTTCTGAAAGTCCAAATATACCACAGCAACTGGTTCTCCCTTGTCCACTCTACTGGAAACATCCTCAAAAAATTCCAGAAGATTTGTCAAGCATGATTTCCCTTTCACAAATCCATGCTGACTTGGACCTATCATGGCACCTCTTTCCAAATGCGCTGCTATGACATCCTTAATAATTGATTCCATCATTTTACCCACTACCGATGTCAGGCTGACCGCTCCATAATTCCCTGTTTTCTCTCTCCCTCCTTTTTTAAAAAGTGGGGTTACATTGGCTACCCTCCACTCGATAGAGATTGATCCAGAGTCAATGGAATGTTGGAAAATGATTGTCAATGCATCTGCTATTTCCAAGGCCACCTCCTTAAGTACTCTGGGATGCAGTCCATCAGGCCCTGGGGATTTATCAGCCTTCAATCCCATCAATTTCCCCAACACAATTTCCCGACTAATAAGGATTACCCTCAGTTCCTCCCCCTTACTAGACCCTCTGACCCCTTTTATATCCGGAAGGTTGTTAGTGTCCTCCTTCGTGAATACCGAACCAAAGTACTTGTTCAATTGGTCTGCCATTTCTTTGTTCCCCATTGTGACTTCCCCTGATTCTGACTGCAGGGGACCTACGTTTGTCTTGACTAACCTTTTTCTCTTTACATATCTATATCCTGGCTGAAAAGGGAGGTACTTGCGCCCTACTCGGAACTGAGTGTTGCACATATACCCCAGATAGCTTCGAAGAAATTACCCACTTAGCGGAGCACATCCAAAAGGAGGTAGAAAAACTTAAGCAACCCCCATCATTCACTTTGTGGAGTGGAGCCACTGAATGGCTAGGTTCAATAGGAACTTTATTGGTGGAAGGTTTAATTCTATTCATTGTAATTATTTTACTTTTATATTGTTTGTTTATGTTGATTAAATGTTGTTGCGACCAGGCGGCTGTAGCTGCTGTCCCGCAGGTGAGACACCTTGCAGGTCCCAGCAGACCGTCTGTACATGGCACAGGGGTATGTTATGCTTAAGGGAAGGTTGTTTACTGATTGAATTAAGATATTGATTTGGATTTAATTGGAATGAGGTTAATTAACCGACTAAAACCAGATTTCCATTGTGGCCACGATGGAATTCGGGTTAGTGTAAATTTATGTGGTAGCTACCTGTCTGGACATGTGGCGAAACACATCAACAAATTTTAGAAGGAAACTTTATTAACATGTATGAAATTATTTTGTAGAATGTTCAACCAGTGATACCTGATGTTTTATGATTCAGTTTGTGAAAGAATCAAAGGGGGGATTGATAGAGAATTCAAACAGGCTGAAACCTTGAGAAAACATAGATCCCAGTCACAGACCCCTGCCTACATGAGAATTAGCAAATTGTATTGAGCTATAACTCACGCTTGACATTTCAGGACTTTGGGTAGGGAGCCAATCATGGGTTAACAACATACACTGTTGGATCAATTGAGCCAATAAGGTCAAAGGAGGCGAGCTCACAATTGTAAATTGATCCAGGATAAGTACAGCCATTTTTTGCCATGTGTTTCAGAAGGACAAAGGACCTGGCATAAAGCCAGTACTTTGTTGTAGCTGCCAGAATAAAATTACTTTAAATCTATCACCGGATTTTGCAATTCATTAAAAATTAAGAGATCTAACAAGCAATAGTTAAAGATGCCAGCATTGGCTAAATTTTTAGCCATTGGCAGCCTTCTCCCCAGCTCAGTCTAAAAATGGCATTGGGGTCGTATTGCCATCTTAGGACCCGATTTAAATATTTTCATTAGCTGGGCATTGTCTTTAGTTCGCCGCTTGGGTCTCCTAGTCGGAGGACCCCAGCAAAATGGTGACAGCATCGCGACAGCAGTGACAGTGGGGTATCCTAACTCGCACCAAGTCCCGCTCACCCATCATCCCTGTGCTCGCTGACCTACATTGGCTTCCAGTTAAGCAACACCTCGATTTCAAAATTCTCATCCTTATTTTCAAATCCCTCCATGGCCTTGCTCCTCCCTGTCTCTGCAATCTCCTCCAGCCCCACAACCCCCCGAGATATCTGTGCTCCTCTAATTCTGCCCTCTTGAGCATCCCTGATTATAATCACTCAACCATTGGTGACCATGCCTTCTGTTGCCTAGGCCCCAAGCTCTGGAACTCCCTGCCTAAACCTCTCCGCCTCTCTACCTTTCTTTCCTCCTTCAAAACACTCCTTAAAACATACCTCTTCGATCAAGCTTTTGGTTATCTGCGCTAATTTCTACTTATGCGGCTCAGTGTAAATTTTTTTATCTCATAATACTCCTGCGAAGCACCTTGGGACATTTCATTACATTAAAGGCGTTATATAAATGCAAGTTGTTGTTGTATGCGCTCACACTCTTTTTTCAGGTCACATCCACCACATTTTTGCAAGGTGGGAGGCCCTTTTCCATATGTCTCTCTCATTTCTTTTGCAATATAAATTAATTCCTTTTCCGATGACATGAGAACATAAGAACATAGGGCCCAATTTTGGCCATGCCGTTTTTTTGGCACACTGACCCATTGTGTGCCGACTTTGTGCGCTATAAACTGCCCCGAAAAAAATGGCCCCATCCTGGCCACTCTGCAGAGCCTCCCGTGCCCTGGCACGGTGCAGATATATCAGTCCCAAGGAGGACCCCAGCAAAATGGTGACAGCATCGCGACGGCAGTGACAGTGGGGTATCCTAACGCGCAACCAAGTCCCGCTCACCCATCATCCCTGTGCTCGCTGACCTACATTGGCTTCCAGTTAAGCAACGCCTCGATTTCAAAATTCTCATCCTTTTTATCAAATCCCTCCATGGCCTCATCAGTCCCTGTCTCTGCAATCTCCTCCAGCCCCACAACCCCCCGAGATATCTGTGCTCCTCTAATTCTGCCCTCTTGAGCATCCCTGATTATAATCACTCAACCATTGGTGACCATGCCTTCTGTTGCCTAGGCCCCAAGCTCTGGAACTCCCTGCCTAAACCTCTCCGCCTCTCTACCTTTCTTTCCTCCTTCAAGACACTCCTTAAAACATACCTCTTCAACTAAGCTTTTGGTTATCTGCGCTAATTTCTACTTATGCGGCTCAGTGTAAAAATTTTTTATCTCATAATACTCCTGCGAAGCACCTTGGGACATTTCATTACATTAAAGGCGTTATATAAATGCAAGTTGTTGTTGTATGCGCTCACACTCTTTTTTCAGGTCACATCCACCGCATTTTTGCTAGGTGGGAGGCCCTTTTCCATATGTCTCTCTCATTTCTTTTGCAATATAAATTAATTCCTTTTCTGATGACATGAGAACATAAGAACATAGGGCCCAATTTTGGCCATGCCGTTTTTTTGGCACACTGACCCATTGTGTGCCGATTTTGTGCGCTATAAACTGCCCCGAAAAAAATGGCCCCATCCTGGTCGCTCTGCAGAGCCTCCCGTGCCCTGGCACGGTGCAGATATATCAGTGGGGGGCGGAGCTACAGGCCTGCGCCGAAACGAGTGCCGGCAGCATCGCACATGCACAGTGGTGTCGGCCCCAATGATTGTGCATGCGCAATAGCGCCGAAACTTGGCACTCGGCCATTTGTGAAGTGCATCGCTGTGCAGCCCTGTTCGAGTTTAAAAATACTGGCTGCTTGCTGCCAGAACCCTACCCAATTCGATTTTTGAGCAGCCCTCGAAATGGACAGCCAGTGCTCCTGCTTGAAATAGGTGTGAGCCTTAATAAAATCCCTCCTCTCCCTCCCCCCCACCCGATGCCGGCGAGCCCAGCCTTTCCGCTCCCTCCCCTCCTCCCGATGCCGTCCCCCGAAGCCGCCGAGCCCAGCCTTTCCTCTCCCTCACTCCCCCCCCACCCTGATGCCGCCGAGCCCAGCCTTTCCTCTCCCTCCCCCCTCCCGATGCCGCATAGCCTAGCCTTTCCTCTCCCTCCCCCCCATGCCTCCCGATCCTCCCGATGCCGCGTCTGCTCTCAGGCAGCCCAGCCTTTCCTCTCCATTCCCCCTCCGCTGAGCATCCCGATCCGTCTTTGCCGGCCGCCCCTATCCCACGCTGAATGGCCTCGCATGCAGACCGGCCCGCTGTCTTCCCCGGCCCAAGGTAGGATTTACTTCAAATATTTAATTATTAATCAATTGTTTACCTCAGTTCTTTATTTTTATTTAGTTAATTGAAGTTTTATTTGTAATGTTTGCTGCTTGGTGCTTGGATGCAGGTCCTTATTTACTTATCTGCGCCGATTTCTTATCTGCCCGCAATGTTTTTCAGAGCTGACCTCATACACTGACCTAAATCGATTTGGTGTAAGTGTTAGCTGGCCAAAATGGCATAAATGGCTAGAACTGGCGAACGCCCCCTTTTGAAAAAAAAATTGAACTAAAAAAAATCGTACCTGGAGCAAGTTTATTGGGGAAAATGGTTTTTTTTGACTTACGCCAGAAACACCAAGTTACTCAAAAAAAATTGGAGCAAGTCATGGCCAAAATTGGGCCCATAAGAACATAAGAAATAGGAACAAGAGTCGGCCATATGGCCCCTCGAGCCTGCTCCGCCATTCAATAAGATCATGGCTGATCTGATCATGGACTCAGTTCCACTTCCCTGCCCGCTCCCCATAACCCCTTATTCCCTTATCGTTTAAGAAACTGTCTATTTCTGTCTTAAATTTATTCAATGTCCCAGCTTCCACACCTCTCTGAGGCAGCGAATTCCACAGATTTACAACCCTCTGAGAGAAGAAATTTCTCCTCATCTCTGTTTTAAATGGGCGGCCCTTTATGCTAAGATCATGCCCTCTAGTTCTAGTCTCCCCATCAGTGGAAACATCCTCTCTGCATCCACCTTGTCAAGCCCCCTCATAATCTTATACGTTTCGAATAAGATCACCTCTCATTCTTCTGAATTCCAATGAGTAGAGGCCCAACCTACTCAACCTTTCCTCACAGGTCAACCCCCTCATCCCCGGACTCAACCTAGTGAACCTTCTCTGAACTGCTTCCAAACCAAGTATATCCTTTCGTATTGTTTTTAATCTCATCTAAATCTTGTTTTTAATCTCACCTACTGCCATCTTTCAAAGGCACATTCACTTTAGTGCCATTTTTGCATTGTTATTAGGCACCACAAATACATTTAATCATGGGTATTGGATATAAATTGATTAGCTGAGTTATGGACATGCAACCCTACTTGCCCAATGTTCCCATATACCTGTAGCCATGTGCTATTTTATGCCCCAGTGCTAAAGAGGAAAATCTGTCCTTTACATAACTCACAAATGCTGCGGGATATCTTTTGAAAGCTGTTTTAAAATAAATAAATTGCCAAATGAAATGCTCCAATAATCCAATTGCCCATTTCAAAAAATTCCTACATTACCACACTTTGCATCATTCCTTTTGTGATTTAATCCCAGGTGGTTTACACCCATGATTTTCCATGTGAGTCCTTCATCCCAGCTACCCGCTTCGGAAAGAAATGTGAGGGTTCAAGTGAGATACTTCACATCAGGTAGGCAAGATGACTTGACTTGGGTCACTACATTAAATCTCCTAAACGCTGATTCAAGAGTGACATTTATAGGGACATCGAACATAAGAACATAAGAAATAGGAGCAGGAGTAGGCCACCTGGCTCCTTGAGTCTGCTCCACCATTTAATGAGATCATGGCTGATCTGATCATGGACTCAGCTCCACTTCCTGTCCGCATGGGAGAAAGATGTCTGTTTGTCCTCTCAGTCAGGGAATGGAACTCATAGTATTGCCTGGAGATCACTTTTAGCTCACTTCCCCTTCGTGTGAGGCCTTTAACAACCTAGCTTTTCTGCTGCTCTTATCTCAACCTGCCCAGATGTGAAATGTTCAAGAGCTGAAATTCAGCATCATTTCTCTTCTGATTTGTTGTAAATAAAAAAAACAATCCCATGTTATTGGGAGTGAAAAGACTTCTTTCAAAATAGAACTTTTGTGGGCCAATATCATGATCCCGACATAAGTGCTGCCAGAACCACATTGCATGGGGCTCCTGCACACGCTAGCAAAGTGGGCAGTTGGGTTTGCCATATAGTGCAAGCCATCCTAAATAGCAGAGGGAATATTCACGTTTTTGTTTTATTTCCTTGCAAGAACTCTTAGCTGGGAAAACCGACCTGGTACATCTGAATTCACAGCTTAAGCCAAGAACTGCCATTTCACAACCTTTGAAACTTAGTACTGACTGCCCCAAATGTGGGTTTTTCTCTCCTTTTAGTTCATTCTAATTGCAGAAAGCAGAATCTCACCAGGTAAACCTGGCAATAATTTTGCTGAGCTCGTGAAATGAGTAATCTCCACCAGAACAGGTGTGAACAATTAATAAAATGTTCCAACCAACTTTCATTGTCTGAAGCACATTGGTTCAGAGACCTTATCGGAATCCACATCTCCCACCTCTGTTGTCCTATTAATTTAACCCCTAGGGATCAAAATCAATCTCAATAGCAGCATTTACAAGATACATTACACCCCATGGAAGCACGGTCAGAAATCCCAAAATGTGGGAATGCTAAAGTACTATTGGTGCTTTCGTATTCTGCCTCTTCTTCTTAGGCGGTCCCTCGAAGCGAGGATGATTTGCTTCCACACCAAAAAGGGATGAGTTCACAGATGTTTCAATGAAGGACCTGACATTCCAGGTCCCGAACTACATGATGAAGGGCGGAAGATGCCTGTGTGTGGATTTTTTTAACGTGTGGTGGCCGTTGCACACCAGCCACCACATGGGCTTGACAGAGCTAGGTCTTGTTCCAGTGGCAAGGATTACCCAATACGACTGGAGACCTGCTCTGCTGCATGGACCTAGTGCGCGCACATATTGCAGTGTGGGCTGACCGATGCTGCCCCTGGGCCTTCGCCTCTTCTGGGCCCCGAACTCACACCTCTCCTGGGCCTCGATCACATCGCTCCATGATCTCTTGCTGCTCCTCCGCCCCAACCTCACAGCTCCTCTGCTGCTTGCCGCCTCTCCTGCTGTACCTGCTCCGCTCCAGTCAGCAGCCTTGATTTTGGTGACGTCCAATCCAGTCGCCCTTCTCCAATTCGTTGCCCTCCTGCATCAGCTCATGCTGCTCCCTGAAGTGGCATGCCTCCACACTGTTCCCGGGCCACCGCACCTCCACTCATTTTATGGCCCGATCTACGGCTGGTGCTTTCTCGCAGTTTCGTATTATGTGCGTTATATATATAGCACTATCACTGCTTTAGCACTATTGGTGCTATATCATTATGGATGCTATAGTAATATTGGTGCTAAAGTATTATCAGTGCTATAGTAGTAACAATGCTTTAGCATTATTGTTGCTCTAGTAATATTAATGTTGCAATATTATTATCCCTATAGTACTATGCCTTAGTACTATTGCTGCAATGCAAACTTGTTTCCCAACATACTGTGGTGTTGTGTACAGAAGCATCATTAACAATGGACTTAAGCAAGAAAATGCTTGGGGTTGTGACCTTCGACAAGATGTTCGGGAGTTATATTGTGGTACAAGTTGGGAGGGAGGTCAAATTGAATAATGAAATAAAACCAGAGGTCAAGGTGATGATCCCTTCTGTGTCATTTACATAAAATACTTTATTAGTGAGGTGGATACTCACATCATTTTCAGGATCCTGGTAAAGTAATTATAAGTATAAGCCTTTGTACATTCACAGCATAGTGTTAATATATAAACTGCAAGGTTTCTGGGGGGCCAAAATTGCCCTGCAGCCCGTCATGAGGCAGTAAACTTCCTGGCCCGGGTCAGTTAACGCCCGGCGTGGAATTGCCCTTTGCACCCCTCAAAGTAGGCGGAACGCTGTCTCAGGTGCTCTGCATCATTTCAGGGGCCCTCCCATGGCATCAGCATGGTGCTGAGGTCAGCGCTGCGCTGAACAGGTCAGCTGAAACGCCACAACATCCCTCCCCTTCATTTAAAGGTGAGGGCCACTGCGACCTCTGCATGGGCCTTCGGTGGCCACCACTGGGCCACCAAGGACAATCTTGAGTGGGCCAGTGGCCCGGCACGCAAAGAAGAGTTACCGGCGACGCTAACGTGACGCTAAAAAGGGGCAATTTCGGCCTCTTAGTGCTTTTCCCTGAGGACTATCTATCCAATTGTTAACCAAATCTGCGTGGTCATAAAGTGATGTTTTGGGGTTAAATTGGATAGCCCCCAAAAAACGCCTGTTCGATGTAATGCAGGCAGCACAGCATCTTCGTGCTGCCTGTTCATTGTCATGAATTCTGCGTGCAGCTAATGCTAACCATGCTGATGATTGGCTGCACGCATCAACATGAGACCCAAAAGAGTAACTTGCTCGCGGTACTTAAAGCTAGCCTACACTGCTTAAAGCTAGCCTGCACCTCTTAAAGGTGAGGTGCATTATGGCAAGAGCAGGTATTTTGTGAGCTGAATCTGACCTGGGAAAGAGAGAAGAATGGCTGAACATGGCAGATAGCTGGCACCAGGTTTTTACAACATTGCAGTGGAGGTCTTGGTGGAGGTGGTGGAAAGGAGGAGAGATGTCCTAGCTTTCCTTCCCTATCTTTCTTGAACACCTTGGGGCCGAAATTGCCCATATTGTTAAAGCCTTTTAAGGCAGGCGGAGGGTGCGACCCATCCACAATTACCCCCAGTCTGGTCTAACCGAAACCTTCCCTGGTGGCCCTTGCATGCCACGGTGCCTCACTAGGCCTCACAGCATCCCTCCCCTTTAACTGAAGGGGAGGGACGTTGCTATGCATCAGCACCACGCTGACATGGTCAATGCGGCGGTGATGGCCAGCGCCCTGCTCCCAACCCGAATCTGCCCATACATCATCTCAAAGAGCGCCCCAAAGCACAGGGAGGCAGTGTCACAGTTGAGCCGAATTTTTCGCTTCTTCCCTCCGACTCCCACTCTGCGCTAATTCGAATTATCCGCACAAAATGGGGTGGATGGCAATTATCTTCTCCTTATATCCAGAAATATTTAGTACACAATCCTGCCCTTTTTGAGCCAGGTCTCCAATATCGTCACATCATATTCCCGTGTGGCTATTTTCACCTGCAGCTCACCAACCTTGTTTACTATGCTTCGTCCGTTTAGACATATGCACTGTAAACCTATCTTAGACCTCCTTGTATTCGCTTTTAGTCGAACCCTACCAAATACTCTATAGCAGCGGGAGATCGAGAGGCCCATAAAAAGGGCGCAGAGTTCGGGAGGAGCCACAGCAGCGGGAGCGGGAGATCGAGGCCGAAAGTAAAACAAAGAAGTAAAAAGAAATCGAAGTGTGACGTCACAGCCAAGCGGATAAGTGATTGGCTGGTGGATTGGTGAGTATTTTATCTTTATCTTTTTCTTTTTCTTTTCTTATCAGCAGGAAACCTTCGGCATTGCTGCCAAATTTCGTTAATTTAAGGGTTAAGTCATGGAAGGAGAGCCCAGACCCATGCCATGCTCATCCTGTGCTATGTGGGAAATCAGGGACACTTCCAGTGTCCCTGACTACTATGTGTGCGGGAAGTGTATCCAGCTGCAGCTCCTGTCAGACCACATTGCGGCACTGGAGCTGTGCATGGATTCACTCTGGAGCATCTGCGATGCTGAGGATGTCATGAATAGCACGTTTAGTGAGTTGGTCACACTGCAGGTAAAGGTTACAAAGGCAGTTAGGGAATGGGTGACCACCAGGCAGAGCAGGAGTAGGAAGGAAGTGCAGGGGTCCCCTGCGGTCATCTCCCTCCAAAACAGATAAACCACTTTGGATACTGTTTGGGGAGATGGCTCATCAGGGGAAGGCAGCAGCAGCCAGGTTCATGGCACCGTGGGTGGCTCTGCTGCAGTGGAGGGCAAGAAAAAGAGTGGGAGATCTACAGTGATAGGGAATTCTATTGTAAGGGAAATAGATAGGCTTTTCTGCATCTGCAATCGAGACTCCAGGATCGTATGTTGCCTCCCTGGTACAAGGGTCAAGGATGTCTCGGAGCGGCTGGAGGGTATTCTGGAGGGGGAGGATGAACAGCCAGTTGTCGTGGTGCATATAGGTACTAAGGATATGGGTAAAAAACAGGATGTGATTCTATAAGCTGAATTTAGGGAGCTAAGAGTTAAATTAAAAAGTAGGACCTCAAAGGTAGTAATCTCAGGATTGTGACCAGTGCCACATGCTAGTCAGAGTAGAAATAGCAGGATAGTTAAGATGAATACGTGGCTTGAGGAATGGTGCAAGAGGGAGGGATTCAAATTCCTGGGACATTGGAACCGGTTCTGGGGGAGGTGGGGCCAATACAAACCGGACGGTCTGTACCTGGGCAAGACCGGAACCGATGTCCTAGGGGGACTGTTTGCTAGTGCTGTTGGGGAGGGTTTAAACTAATATGGCAGGGGGATGGGAATCTTTGCAGGGAGACAGAGGGAAGTAAAATGGTAAAAGGAGCAAAAGGTAGAAAGGAGATAAGGAAAAGTGGAGGGCAGAGAAATCAAAGGCAAAAATCAAAAAGGGCCACATTACAACATAATTCTAAAAGAAAAAGTGTTAAAAAATGAAGTCTGAAGGCTCTGTGTCTCAATGCGCGGAGCATTGGTCATAAGGTGGATGAATTAACTGCGCAGATAGCTGTTAATGGATATGATGTAATTGGGATTACGGAGACATGGCTCCCGGGTGAACAAGGCTGGGAACTCAACATCCAGGGGTATTCAATATTCAGGAAGGATAGAATAAAAGGAAAAGGAGGTGGGGTAGCATTGCTGGTTAAAGAGGAGATTAATGCAATAATTAGGAAAGACATTAGCTTGGATGATGTGGAATCTATATGGGTAGAGCTGCAGAACGCCAAAGGTCAAAAACTTTAGTGGGAGTTGTGTACAGACCTCCAAACAGTAGTAGTGATGTTGAGGAGGGCATCAAACAGGAAATTAGGGGTGCATGCAATAAAGGTGTAGCAGTTATAATGGGTGACTTTAATATGCACATAGATTGGGCTAGCCAATCTGGAAGCAATACGGCGGAGGAGGATTTCCTGGAGGGCATGAGGGATGGTTTTCTAGACCAATATGTCGAGGAACCAACTAGAGAGCTGGCCATACTAGACTGGGTGTTGCGTAATGAGAGAGGATTAATTAGCAATCTAGTTGTGCGAGACCCTTTGGGGAAGAGTGACCATAATATGGTAGAATTCTACATTAAGATGGAGAGTGACACAGTTAATTCAGAGACTAGGGTACTGAATTTAAAGAAAGGTAACTTCAATGGTATGACACGTGAATTGGCTAGGATAGATTGGCGAATGATACTTAAAGGGCTGACGGTGGATAGGTAATGGCAGACATTTAAAGATCACATGGATGAACTTCAACAATTATACATCCCTGTCTGGTGTAAAAATAAAATGGGGAATGTGGCTCAACCGTGGCTAGCAAGGGAAATTAGGGATAGTGTTAAATCCAAGGAAGAGGCATATAAATTGGCCAGTAAAAGCAGCAAGCCTGAGGACTGGGAGAAATTTAGAATTCAGTAGAGGAGGACAAAGGGCTTAATTAGGAGGGGTAAAATAGAGTATGAGAGTAAACTTGAAGGGAACATAAAAACTGACTGCAAAAGCTTTGATAGATATGTGAAGAGAAAAAGATTAGTGAAGACAAATGTCGGTCCCTTGCAGTCAGAATCAAGCGAATTTATAATGGGGAACAAAGAAATGTCAGACCAATTGAACAAATACTTAAGGTTCTGTCTTCACTAAGGAAGATACAAATAATCTTTTGGAAAAACGAGGGGACTGAGGGTCCAGCAAGAAGGAGGAACTGAAGGAAATCCTTATTAGTCAGGAAATTGTATTAGGAAAAATGATGGGATTAAAGACCGATAAATCCCTCGGGCCTGATAGTCTGCATCCCAGAGTACTTAAGGAAGTGGCCCTAGAAATAGTGGATGCATTGGTGGCCATTGTCCAACATTCTATAGACTATGGATCAGTTCCTGTGGATTGGAAGGTAGCTAATGTAACACCACTTTTTAAAAAAGGAGGGAGAGAAAAAACAGGTAATTATAGGCCGGTTAGCCTGACATCGGTAGTGCGGAAAATGTTGGAATCAATTATTAAAGATGTAATAGCAGAGCATTTGGAAAGCAGTGACAGGATCGGTCCAAGTCAGCATGGATTTATGAAAGGGAAATCATGCTTGACAAATCTTCTGGAATTTTGTTGAGGATGTAACTAGTAGAGTGGACAAGGGAGAACCAGTGGATGTGGTGTATTTGGACTTTCAAAAGGCTTTTGTCAAGGTCCCGCACAAGAGATTAATGTTCAACATTAAAGCACATGGTATTGGGGGTAACGTATTGATGTGGATAGAGAACTGGTTAGCAGACAGGAAACAAAGAGTAGCAATAAGCGAGTTCTTTTCAGAATGGCAGGCAGTGACTAGTGGAGTACCGCAAGGTTCAGTTCTGGGACCCCAGCTATTTACAATATACATTAATGATTTAGAAGAAGGAATTGAATGTAATATCTACAAGTTTGCAGATGACACTAAGCTGGGTGGCAGTGTGAGCCGTGAGGAGGATACTAAGAGGCTGCAGGGTGAATTGGACAGGTTAGGTGAGTGGGCAAATGCATGGCAGATGCAGTATAATGTAGATAAATGTGAGGTTATCCACTTTGGTGGCAAATACAGGAAGGCAGAATATTATCTGAATGGTGACAGATTAGGAAAAGGGGAGGTGCAACAAGACCTGGGGTGTGATGGTATATCAGTCATTGAAAGTTGGCATGCAGGTACAGCAGACGGTGAAGAAGGCAAATGGCATATTGGCCTTCATAGCGAGAGGATTTGAGTATAGGAGCAGGGAGGTCTTACAGCAGTTTTATAGGGCCTTGGTGAAGCCACATCTGGAATATTGTGTACAGTTTTGGTCTCCTAATCTGAGGAAGAACATCCTTGCTATTGAGAGAGTGCAGCGAAGGTTCACCAGACTAGACCGACTAGGCTTATATTTACTGGAATTAGAAGAATGAGAGGAGATCTCATAGAAACATATAAAATTCTGACGGGATTGGACAGGTTAGATGCAGGAAGAATGTTTCCGATGTTGGGGAAGTCCAGAACCAGGCGTCACAGTCTAAGGACAAGGGGTAAGCCATTTAGGACCGAGATGAGGAGAAACCTCTTCACTCAGAGAATTGTGAACCTGTGGAATTCTCTACCACAGAAAATTGTTGAGGCCAATTCGTTAGAAAGGGATCAAGTGGTATGGAGAGAAAGCAGGTATGGAGAGAAAGCAGGAATGGGGTACTGAAGTGCACGATCAGCCATGATCATATTGAATGGTGGTGCAGGCTCGAAGGGCCGAATGGCCCACTCCTGCACCTATTTTCTATGTTTTCTATCTCTTACTCTAGTGCTCTCTGTCTCTCCCACTGCTTTGTGCATCTTCTTTCTCCTTTCTAATGCTACATCCTGGTGTGCATTCCCCTGCCAATTTAGTTTAAACCATCCCCAACAGCACTAGCAACCCACCCCATGAGGATATTCGTCCCGGCACTGTTGAGGTGCAACCTGTCCGGCCTGTACAGGTCCCACCTCTCCCAGAGCTGGTCCCAATGCCCCAGGAATATAAAGCACTCCCTCCTGCACCATTTCTTCAGCCATCCATTCATCTGCTCTATCCTCCTATTTCTATACTCACTAGCGTGTGGCATTGGGAGTAATCTGGAGATTATTACCTTTGAGGTCCTGGTTTTTAATCTCTTTCCTAGCTCCCTAAAATCTGCCTGCAGGACCTCAAACTGATGCCATAGTGGAGTTGCATACAACACAATGGCCGTAAGCAGAATTTCTGCAATTCCGACAACATTACAGCAACAGAGAATGGGGCTACTCTGAGGAGATTGCTGTCCAGTGTCAAGCCCAAGCAGTGTGAGATGGTCTCTATGATCAAGTCTCACAACTGATGCACCCCTTAGTCAGTTTGGGACCTGACTGTAGAGTTATACCGGTACTACCAACTTCACAACAATGCACTGTTGAAATCATCATACATCAGCAGGAAAATGACAAAGTGTAACTGTATCATAAATTTGATGCCAAAAAATAATCTAAACAAACCTTAAAAAAGCATTGCTGTACGTAATCACGGCAGACCTCATTTGACTAACATTGATCATTTCAAACATCATGGAGTCAGTGGCAGCACACATGAAATAATCCATTTTAGCAATTGAATGCTATTTTAAAAATATTGTCAAAATGTTTGTAGAAACAACATGAAACTTGACCAAAATCTCTTTCACTTTTAGAAATTTTAAGATGAATCATAATAGATAAGCTTCCCGAATGGTTTAGTGAGTTATCCAATGAGTGGCAGAATCGTGCAGATCAGAAAGGTCCCAGGCTTAGACCACCTGAGAGACTGAATCTATAAAGACAATAAGACCTTGGGGGAGGGTGATGTCATGTATCTCACACTACTGTATATAACTGTATCTTATCATGCTATACATGACTGTAACTAGATATGACCTGTAACCACAAGCATACTTTACCACCAGGGGTGCACTTGCAAGAGACACTGCATACCTGTTCCACACAGGTATATAAAGGCAGGTCTCAGGCAAGTGTGGCACTCAAGAGCTGTGAAATAAAAGTGCAGGTCCAGAGTGACCTTGACTTCAGCATGTGCCTTGTGTAAGTCTGTACTGCAGTGTCAGGACTTTACACCCTGTATTTTTGCGAGGAGAAATTGCACAGGGTTTCTATTGTGTTCCTAACACAGATGAGACTTCACACAGGGAGGTTAAAGTAACAGTGACCTCAGTCTTTATTAAGACACTCCAGAGTGAGGAACAGGCCTTAGGGGCCGGCTTATATATAGTGCTCCCAAGGGATGCTGGGATCCCTTGGGATTTCAGGGGATGCGCTGCCTGGTGGCAGAACATGGGAGGGCATGCTTTACAGATACACAACAGTTTCAATTTTTGATTACTAGCAGTATTCCCTGCTGGGTATGTATCTGCATGGACATTGGGAAAGGAGAGAATTGTAATTGGCTGTAATTCCCTGTGGTCAAAACGCCTGCTGACAAATCACTGTCAAGCTTGCACATGAACAATGGTCATTTAGGCACTATACTGCAGAGCAACCAGCGCCTATGGAAGTGTAGCCCAACAATGAACCAATACCATCAGGAGGGGAGAGCAGGGAAGGGATAAATTTGGCAAGAGGAAATAAATGATAATGGGTACATCAGTGTGACACAGTGAGTTGGGCATTATTCCAACCTGGATTTATTGATGATCAGCCCAGCTCCTGGTGGTTGCAGAACATTAGCACAAAACATTTCAACACAAATTGCCACTAAATTGGTATTCTCATTCAGAGTGGCAAGTAGAATGACTGGGGGTAAATAATAGAAAAACTCACATTGATGTAGGAGGGGCAATCCACTGAGTTTGAGATAAGACATGATGTTGGGATAGCAATCTCCTGACCTATTGGCAAACGACTCCAACACCATTCAAAGGACACTATTCTAACGTTCCTACTGCCTGTGCATTCCCTTTTATTTTGACACTTGGCTGCCCCTACTATCCTTCCTCTTCACTGACTGCAACTCAGCCAATGGTCCAATACCTTTCTACACATAACTAGGAGGCAGCCATTGAAAATAACATCCAGACTAGTACTGATATGAATCAAGAAGGAATTAGGTAAGTTAGGGTAGACAAAGGAGGGTAACTGTTCGGTTCTTAACACCAGTCACACAGCTGCAAATATCAACCAGCAGCCATTCTGGTCACAAATATTTTTCAACTTTCTTCAGCACCAGTCATTTAGGTCATGGACACTAACTGCCAGCCAACTGGTCCATGGACTTTGCCCTAAATTGTCTTTGACGACCACCGGGTCATGGATACATTTTCAATCACCATCAGGCTCAAACTGCCTCATTCCCCAATCGCGACAAAAAGACCACGCATCTCCCTCAGTTATGCTTAGTGGTAGAAACTCACTTCTGAGTCAGAAGTTTATAATGCTCAGCTCCACTTGAGGGGTTCAATTTTCCCCAGTTATCTGCACCGTCTTTTTGGCGCGTGCGCTGCTTTTTTTGGCCTAAATTAAAATATCCATGTTTCCGCAAAGATTGCGCGCCAGTCTAACTCAGTTACGATTTTTTTAGGTTAGTTTTTTTTGCGTCATTGGGAACGTAACCTGCCACCCGCGCCAATTCTGGCCATTTAAGCAAGTTTGGCCAGCTCTGATTTACTCCAATTTTTTTTAGGACGGCGTATGTGACTGCTGTGGAAAAACCTTCTGGGCAGTTAACAAAATTGGCACAGGTCAGAGAATCATCACAGTAGATGCAGTTCCCGGCCCGGACAGCAGCAGCAGAGAGGGGGGAGAGGAGACAGGGGAGGGGGGAAGGCCGTTCGGCCAGGGCTAGCAGTGGCACCCAGCATCGAGAGGGTTGGCCCTTTGGCCAGGGCTAGCAGTGGTAACCGGCACCGAGAGGCCTTTCGGCCAGGGCTAGCAATGGGCACCGGCATCAGGAGGGGGAGTCCCTTCGGCCAGGGTTAGCAGCGGTAATCGGCCCGGCAGGGGAGGGAGGCCTTTCCGCCAGCATTAGGAGCAGTACCTGCTCCGGGAGGAGGAAGGAGGGAGGCCTTTCAACCAGGGTTAGGAGTGGCACCGGGCACCGGGAGGGGGGTGGGGTGGCAGGGAGAGATAGACTTTTGGCATAAACGCTTTAATAATTTAATGATGGAATGCTGCTGCAATGTGCAAGGTGCTTGTGCAGGTTGCTGTGAGCTGGCCAGAATGTGTTGTATGTTTCACTTTCCAGCCTCAGCCCGCAGTGTGTCTCTGGTTACCCTGGCAACCCGATCTTTTTGGCGCAGATCTTAGGCTCCGCCCCCAAAGCTAAAGAAAAGGCTAGGCAGCGCCAAAGTGAACAATTCAAATGGGGAAAGTTGGATGATTTTCTTTAGCGTAGTTGGGCCCCAACAAGCGGGCGGAGCTCTTCAAGTACGCCAAAAAACAGCTTTGGGGAAAATTAAGCCCGATGACTTGAGCACATAACCTATTCTGACATCTCAGGGGAATTGTATTTCCTCAGTCAGCAGGAACAGTGCAGATGGCGGATTTAAGATGGCAGAGAGGGTTGCACAACACTCCTGATACATTTCCACCCCACTCCCCACTGTTTTAATAAGTGATCCCCAGAGGTGGTCATTGGGACATGCACACCGTGTTAACTGTGGGCTTGACTAAGGGCCACAAAGTTTGAAACCTGCCAGTGAAAGCTGGTGACACACAGGATCCCGGCCACAGGAGGACCAGGCAAATGAAATTTCATAAAAAGATTCCTTGAATGCCAGGTGGAGTAGATGTGAAAGAGAACTTTCATCCAACTTTGCCCTATATTCTGGAACTGTATCCCAAACCCCATAAAACCTGCTCGGGTACCTACATCAACTCTCTCTTCACTGCTTGATGTTCATTTTGGTCACTGTGATCCTCCTTGACATTTCTTCAATTAAAGCTATTATATTAGCTCTGGGATTTCCTCCATAAACCTTTTCATCCCTCTACCTCTCTCACTTTCCTCTTTAGGACGCTCCTTAAAACTGATATCTTCAACAAATCTTTTCATCATCTGTCTTAATATTTCCTTCCTTGGCTCAGAAACAATTTTTGTCTGATTGTGAAACACCTTGGAATGTTTTACTACATTAAAGGTGCTATATGAATGAAACTTCTGGTTGTTATATAAATTTGAGTTGTTGTTTTTATAATAAGGGAAGCTTTATTCTGCACTTAGCTGCCCAATATATCATCTTGAAGAGCTCGATGCTAAGACTGGCTGCAAAAAGTGTTTTGTTCCCCAATACTGACCAATCTCACCTAATAAACAGAGAAGTTCATCAAAAATATAACATTTTAAAAAGGATAATTTGCAACATGTTTATGGATGGCATTTTTACTCTTCTCTTGGCTGACTGCAGTAATGGTGTTCATAATGGCAATATGTATACAGGAGCATACAGCAGCTGTTAAACAACTTCTCACACTCCCACTCTAATCAGTTTCTAAAGGAGCTATTATGTACATATTCATTGTGAATGTCTATATTAAAAAGATAAGTATAGCTGGGTGGTACAGTTAGTATACTAATAAGCAGCACCACAGAGTGGTAAACTGCAGATTCATGTTCCCAAATTCCACAATGAGCTTGCACCCTCATCTTGAGTACTGTTGAGTGGATGTGAAATATTTTTTTCACAAGAATCGAAGGGAGTCAGATGATGAATTAACCCAAACTGCTTTTATACATTTCCTAATTTACTTACAACACAACAGTGACTATACATAGGATTACATAGGATATATGACACAGAAACAGGCCATTTGACCCAACCAATCCATGCCGGCATTTATGATCCACTCGAGTCTCCTCCCATCTTTCCTCATCTAAATCTATCAGCATAACCCTCTATTCCCTTCTGCCTAATGTGCTTGTTGTTATGTATGTAAACTTTACCAATGTGTAAGATTTGCCACCAGGGGGCGCACCTGTGGGAGACCCAAGCGTCACCTGCACATCCTAGACAAGCAGGTATGAAAGGCAGTCTACCATGCTGCTTCCTCACTCTGGAGTTACATTAAAGAGACCAAGGTCACAACAGTTTGAGCTTACAATATACAGTCTTGTGGAATTATTCTGAACATAACAATTGGCGACGAGTAACAGATCACAAACTTTCACGTGGTTATGGCTGCCGTTGGTATTCTTGAGAGGTTTGTTGGGGGTGATGATTGGGAAGCCTTCATTGAGCGTCTTGACCAGTACTTCATGGCCAACGAGCTGGATACGGAAGAAACCGCGGTCAAGCACAGGGCGATTCTCCTCACCGTTTGCGGTTCCACGATATATGGCCTCATCAAAAATCAGCTAGCACCGACGAAACCAACGAAGAAGACATAGGAAGAGTTGCGCATGCTGGTTCGGGAACACCTCAAGCCGAAGGAGAGCATCTTATTGCCAGGTATCGCTTTTACACGCACCATCGCTCCGAGGACCAAGACATGGTGAACTATGTCGCTGACCTAAAACTCCTTGCGGGACCGTGCGTATTTGCTGGATTTTTGGGGGAAATGTTGTGGGACTTTTCATGCTTGGAATTGGCCACGAGGTCATTCTTCGCAAACTGCTGTCTGCCGAATCCCTAGATCTGAGCAAGGTCATCACGTTAGCCCAAGCTTTCATGTCCACAAACGATAACACTAAACAGATATCTTTGCAGCATCAAAGCTCACTGGCAAGTTCTGTGCATAAAATAACACCTTCAGCAGGCAGAACTGTATATGGCAGGGCCTACAAGCCTGCAGAGGCCAGACCTAGGATGACTCAGAGTTCGCCGTGGGGCGTGAATGCGAATCCATTAACACCATGTTGGTGCTGCGGGGGTAATCATTGTGCAAGGGTTGTGGAACAATGGGGTACCTCCAGCAAATGCGCAGAAGTGCTGCGACTCACCACATGGCAGAATCAGCAGAAGATGACCGATCCGGCGCGGATCACGCTGAACGAGCAAGAGCGGCAACTCAACCCGAGGCTGAAGAGGAAATGTATGGGGTACACAGCTTCACAACCAAAAGCCCTTCGATAATGTTAAACGTCAAATTAAGCGACATTCCAGTTTTCATGGAATTGACACGGGGATGAGTCAGTCAATTATGAGCCTGAAGGTTTTTAAGAAACTGTGGGGCAAAAAGGCACAAAGGCCAAAACTAAGCCCGATCCACACCAAGCTGCGCACTTACACCAAAGAGCTCATACTAGTCATTGGCAGTGCGGTAGTGAGGGTATCGTACGATAGAGCTGTGCATGATTTACCACTATGGATTGTACCAGGCGATGGCCCAACGCTGTTTGGCAGAAGCTGGCTAGGAAAGATCCGATAGAACTAGGACGGCATCAAAGCACGGTCTTCGGTGGATGACCCCTCATGCGCCCAAGTGCTAAACAAATTCCTGTCATTATTCGAGCCAGGCATCGGCAACTTCACAGGCGCAGATCTATCGAGTCCCTGATGCACGACCCGGTCATCACAAGGCGCGAGCGGTTCCATACATGATGCGAGGGAAAGTCGAGATCGAGCTGGACAGACTTCAACGAGAGGGGATCATATCGTCAGTCAAGTTCAACGGGTGTGCCAGACCAATAGTTCTGGTGTTGAAAAGCGATGGGACAGTCAGAATCTGCGGGGACTACAAGGTAACGATCAACCGAGTCTCGTTACAGGACCAGTACCCACGACCCAAAGCGGATTACCTGTTCGCAACACCAGCAGGGGGGAAGTCATTCACTAAGCTGGATCTAACCTCTGCTTACATGACACAGGAGCTGGCTGAACCTTCAAACAAAAAGGACTTGCATCAACACGCACAAAGGACTGTTCATATACCACAGAGGCCCTTTTGGGATTCGCTCGGCTGCGGCCATCTTCCAGAGGAACATGGAGGGTCTGCTGAATTCGGTTATGCGCACCGTCGTGTTTCAAAACGACATCCTGATCACTGGTTGCAACATCACCGAACACTTGCAAAACCTGGAAGAGGGTCTAAAGTGACTGGACAGAGTGGATCTCAGGCTGAAATGCTCCAAGTGTGTTTACTGGTGCCAGAGGTTGAATTTCTGGGGAGAAAGATTGCGGCGGACGGCATCAGACCCACGGACTCCAAGACGGAGGCCAACAAGAATGCACCCAGACCACAGAATGTGACGGAGCTGCGTTCGTTCCTGGGACTCCTCAACTATTTTGGTAACTTTCTACCAGGGTTGAGCACTTTGCTGGAACCTTTGCATTTATTGCTCCGCAAGGGTGACGACTGGGTTTGGGGTAAATCTCAAGAGACAGCCTTCAACAAAGCCAGAAACCTGCAGTGTTCTAACAAGTTACTTGTATTGTATGACCCGTGTAAATGTTTAGTACTAGCTTGTGATGCATCTTCGTACGGGGTCGGTTATGTGTTACACCAAGCCAATGTGTCAGGCAAACTGCAACCTGATATGTCCTTACTATACAGTACAAATGCACATGAGGCCCATGCTTGAGAGAAGGTCACTTTGTGACCAGCAACTTTTATTCCAGCACTGAAGTGATGAAGGTGGGTGGAGCTTCCCCTTTTATACTTGAACGACCAGGTTAGGAGTGTCTCCCACAAGTTCACCACCTAGTGGTCAATGTTCTCACAGTGTACAACTAGTCAGTTTATACATGGGTTACAATGACAGTTAAATACATGACATCAACTTCCCCCCAAAGTCTTATTGGGATCACAGGTTAAGTCTCTCTGGTGATTTACGTTCCCTTGTAGAGCGCCTGAGTTGGGGCTCCGGTTGTTGGGCGCTGGCCTGAGTGTCTGCTGTTTGCTGTGCCTCAGGCCTGTCCGGACTGCCCACAGTGACTGGGCTCTCCTCCACTTGGTTTCAGTGTTCGGCCACCTCTGGTGGAGTGAACTCTATATCGTGTTCTTCCTCTGCTTCTTCTGTGGGTTGCTGAATCGTTTGATCCACGTGTTTGTGGTAGATTTGTCCACTGGTAAGTTTAATTACCAGAATCCTATTCCCCTCTTTGGCAATCACAGTGCCTGCGAGCCACTTAGGCCCTGCAGCGTAGCTGAAATCAATACATCGCGCCCTCGCATTCCCGTCATGGTAGTCACATTGTGACTGGCGCCTGCTCTCAACAATTTCTTTCATGGTGGGGTGTATAAGGGATAACCTGGTTTTGAGCATCCTTTTCATTCACAGCTCTGCGGGTGGAACCCCTGTGAGCGAGTGTGGTCGGGATCTATTGGCCAACAGGAGGCGTGATAAGCGGCTTTGTAGGGAGCCCCCTTGGATTCTGAGCATCCCCTGTTTGATTATCTGCACTGCTCATTCCGCCTGACCATTTGAGGCTGGCTTGAACGGTGTCGTTCTGACATGGTTGATACCATTTCCTGCCATGAAGTCCTGGAATTCAATGCTTGTAAAGCACGGGCCATTGTCACTGATCAAGACGTCAGGTAGACCATGGGCGGCGAACATTGCCCGTAGACTTTCTACCGTGGCTGAGGATGTGCTTGAATTGAGAATGTCACACTCGATCCATTTGGAGTAGGCGTCTACTGCAACCAAAAACATTTTTCGCATGAAAGGACCTGCATAGTCCACATGGATGCGTGACCATGGTTTGGCGGGCCAGGACCAGGGGCTAAGGGGGACTTCCCTGGGCGCATTGCCCAGCTGGGCGCACGTGGTGCACCTGCGAACACAAAGTTCCAGGTCTGCATCTATCCCAAACGTGTGACCTTGCAATTGCCTTCATCATGACAATGCCCGGGTGCTCATTGTGGAGTTCTCTGATGAACATCTCTCTGCCCATCTGGGGCATGACTACTCGGTTTCTCTATAGTAGGCAATCGGCCTGAATCGAGAGTTCATCCTTGTGAAATGGTTTTAATTCCTCAGAGCATGCCCCGTATGTGGCTGCCCAGTCCCCATTAAGGAAACATTTCTTGACTAAAGACAGTAGCGGGTCACTATTTGTCCAGACTTTGATCTGACGGGCTGTCACGCGTGAGCCTTCGCTTTCAAAAGCTTCCACAGCCATGACCATCTCAGCAGCATGCTCGGTTGCCCCCTCGGTGGTGGCTAGTGGGAGCCTGCTGAGTGCATCGGCGCAGTTTTCAGTGCCCGGTCTATGCCAAATTGTATAATCATAGGCAGCTAACGTGAGTGTCAACCTCTGTATGCGGGCCGATGCATTTGCATTTATGGCCTTGTTGTCGGCCAAAAGGGACGTTAGGGGTTTGTGATCTGTCTCCAGCTCAAATCTCCTGCCGAACAGGTACTGGTGTATTTTTTTTACAGCATATACACACGCAAGCGCTTCCTTTTCTACCATCCCGTAGCCCCGTTCTGCCTGGGACAGGCTTCTGGAGGCATAAGCTAACGGCTGTAACTGACCCTTGGCATTAACATGCTGCAACACACACCTGACCCCATAGGACGACGCGTCGCACGTTAAAACAAGTTTCTTACATGGGTCATATAGCGTTAACAGATTGTTGGAGCATAACAAATTTTGTGCTCTATCAAAAGCCCTTTCCTGGTTGTCCCCCCAGACACAATCACGATCTTTGAGTAGGAGCACGTGTAGCGGCTTTAACAGCGTGCTCAATTTGGGAAGAAAGTTACCAAAATAGTTCAGGAGCCCGAAGAACGAACGCAGCTCCGTCGTGTTACAGGGTCTGAGTGCTCTCTGGATCGCTTCTGTTTTGGACGCAGTAGGTCTGATCCCGTCTGCTGCTACCCTCATCCCCAGGAATTCTACCTCTGGAGCTAGGAAGACGCACTTCGCCTTTTTCAGTCGCAGGCCTACCCGGTCTGCATAGCACCTCCTCCAGGTTGCAGAGGTGTTCTTCAGTATTACAACCCGTGATGAGGATGTCGTCTTGAAAAACCACTGTCCTTGGGTCGACTTGAAGATGCTTTCCATATAGCGTTGAAAGATCGCGGCGGCCGAGCGAATCCCAAACGGACATCTGTTGTACTCAAACAACCCCTTGTGTGTCGTGATGGTGATCAGCTTCTTCGACTCACACGCCAGCTCCTGGGTCATGTAAGCTGAGGTTAGGTCCAATTTTGAAAAAAGTTTATCACCGGATAGTGTCACGAAGAGGTCCTCCGCTCTCGGTAGCAGGTATTGGTCTTGGAGTGACACCCGATTGATCGTGGCCTTGTAATCGCCACATATCCTGACCGACCCATCCGCCTTGAGCACCGGCATGATTGGGTTTGCCCAGTCACTGAATTCGACTGGCGAGATGATGCCTTCCCTCAGCAGGCGGTCCAATTCGCATTCTATCTTTTCCCGCATCATGTACGGCACCGCTCTGGCCTTGTGGTGTACTGGCTTGGCGTCCGGGCTTATGTGAATCACTAACTTGGTCCTCATGAAAGTGCCAATGCCGGGCTGAAATAGTGAGTCAAATTTGTCCAGGATATTCGCTCCACAGAAGAAATTGCATTGACATCGCCCCATTTCTAGTTCATGACAGCCAGCCAACTCCTCCCCAGTAGTGCGGGACCGTCCCCAGAACAATCCAGAGTGGCAACCTGTTCTCCGAATCTTTGTGGGTCACGACTACCGTGGTGCTGCCGAGCACCGGAATGACCTCCTTTGTATATGTCCGTAGCTGTGCGTCAATCGGCAATAATTTTGGCCTCCTGGCCTTGGACGCCCACAACTTGTCGAACTGTTTGATACTCATCAGCGACTGGCTGGCCTCTGTGTCTAGCTCCATTGATACTGGGATGCCATTGAAGAGCACTTTCATCATTATCGGTGGCATCTTGGTGTATGAACTGTATATGTGCTCCACATGAACTCGCTGAACTTCAACTTCCAGCGATTTCCCCCAGTGTCCATTTGGCCCCGTAGGGCTTACATCGTCCCCGTCCTCCTCGTACATCAACCTGGCTGCAGGCTTCCTGCACATATGTGCCAAGTGACTGCTGCCGTTGCAGTTTCTGCAGGTGTATTGATGATACCTGCAAGCTCTGGCTGTGTGCTTGCCTCCACACCTCCAACATGAGCCGTTGTTGGAAACAAAAGGCCCATTACCAGTCGATCGTCTCTGACTGTCTGTGTAACTGTTTTTAAGCACACCATTAACAGCTGTTGATGGCCCCATTACAGACCGCATTGTCCCTTGCGATGGCGTGAATCGCCGTTCAGCTAGCCATTGTCTCTGTTGAATTTCCCCTTTGGATTCGACTACATGCTCGGGCATATCCGATTGCCACTGTCTGCCTGGGGAACTGTGTGCCGCGTTAACAATGTTGACTCTCTGTCAATTTGCTGCATTTAAACCAAGATTTTTGTCAAACATCATTCTGGTCTCTTCCTCCCCTGAGATAAATGTCTGGGCTATCAAAGCTGCTGTTTCCAGGGTCAAGTCTTTGGTCTCAATCAGTTTCCTGAAAACCCCAGTGTGCCCGATGCCCTCAATAAAAAAGTCTCGCAGCATCTCCGCTCTGCATGCATCTGGGAACTTGCATAGGTTCGCCAGTCGCCGGAGGTCTGCCACGAAGTCTGGAACGCTTTGCTCTTCTCGCCACTGGTGTGTATAAAACTAGTGTCTCGCCATGTGCATGCTGCTCGCCGGTTTAATGTGTTCCCCGATCAACTTACTGAGCTCTTCAAAAGTCTTGTCCGCCGGTTTCTCTGGCGCTAGAAGGTCCTTCATTAGGGAGTACGTCCTGGACCCACAAACTGTCAGGAGATGAGCCCTGCGTTTGTCGGCCGAATCCTGTCCCAGCCATTCTTTAGTGACGAAGCCCATCCTCGTCACCAATGATATGTCCTTACTATACAGTATAAATGCACATGAGACCCATGCTTGAGAGAAGGTCACTCTGTAACCAGTAACTTTTATTCCAGCACTGAAGTGATGAAGGTGGGTGGAGCTTCCCCTTTTATACCTGAAAGACCAGGTTAGGATGTCTCCCACAAGTTCACCACCTAGTGGTCAATGTTCTCACAGTGTACAACTAGTCAGTTTATACATGGGTTACAATGACAGTTAAATACATGACACAACCGATTGCATATGCGTCCAGAAGTTTATCTAAGGCTGAAAGAGTCTACAGTATGGTTGAGAAAGAAGCATTAGCATGCATATACAGGGTTAAGAAAATGCACCAATACCAATTTGGACCCCGGTTCGAGCTCGAAACCGACCACAAGCCGCTCATTTCACTGTTCTCGGAAAGCAAAGGTATTAACACCAATGCTTCGTTCCGCATCCAAAGATGGGCACTAACATTATCTGCGTATGACTATGTAATCCGCCACAGACCAGACACTGAGAACTGTGCTGATGCCTTCAGACGGCTACCATTGCCCACCACCGGGTTGGAAATGGCGCAACATGCAAACTTGCTTCTTGTAATGGATGCTTTTGAGAGCGAGGGGTCGCCCCATCATAGCTTGCTAGATCAGGACCTGGACTAGCCAGGACCCTGTGCTATCACTAGTAAGAACTGTGTCCTCCATGGGAGCTGGTCGGCGGTTCCCGGGGAAATGAAAGACGAAATTAAGCCGTTCCACCGACGCAAAGATGAAATGTCCATCCATTCGGATTGTCTCCTATGGGGGAATCATGTAGTTTTGTTAAAAAAAAGCATTCAAACGTTTATACGCGACCTTCACAGTACCCACCCAGGCATAGTCATGATGAAGGCTATTGCCAGATTGCATATTTGATGGCCCAGCATTGACTTGTTGACATTCTTGCTATTGAGGGAGTGCAGCGAAGGTTCACCAGACTGATTCCCAGGATGGCAGGACTGACATATGAAGAAAGACTGGATCAACTAGGCTTATAATTCAATGGAATTTAGAAGAATGAGAGGGGATCTAATAGAAACATATAAAATTCTGACGGGATTGGACAGGTTCGATGCAGGAAGAATGATCCCGATGTTGGGGAAGTCCAGAACCAGGGGGTCACAGTCTAAGGATAAAGGGTAAGCCATTTAGGACCGAAAAGGGGAGAAACTTCTTCACTCAGAGAGTTGTGAACCTGTGGAAAGTTGTTGATGTCAGTTCGTTCGATATATTCAAAAGGGAGTTAGATGTAGCCCTTACGGCTAAAGGGATCAAGGGATATGGAGAGAAAGCAGGACTGGGGTACTGAAGTTGCATGATCAGCCATGATCATATTGAATGGTGGTGCAGGCTCGAAGGGCCGAAAGGCCTACTCCTGCACCTATTTTCTATGTTTCTATGTCTGTGGTCATGGCCCTCCAAACCGTGGTCCAGAGTCCACGTAGATTTCGCTGGCCCCTTTCAAGGAAAGCTGTTGCTAGTAGCAATGGACGCTTACTCTAAATGGATTGAATGTATAATAATGTCGGCATGTACGTCCACTGCCACCATTGAAAGTCTCCGGGCCATGTTCGCCACCCATGGTTTACCCGACGTCCTTGTTAGTGACAATGGACCATGTTTCACCAGCTCGGAATTCAATGAGCTCATGACCCGCAATGGCATCAAGCATGTCAGGTCTGCGCCGTTTAAGCCCGCATCCAATAGTCAAGCGGAACGGGCAGTCCAAACCATCAAGCAGAGCTTGAAACGTGTGACGGACGGTTCCCTTCAGACCCGATTATCTCGGATTCTGCTCAGCTACAGCATGCAACCCCACTCGCTTACTGGGGTTCCTCCTGCAGGATTGCTAATGAAGAGAGCACTCAAAACCAGGCTTTCCTTAGTCCATCCGGATCTCAATGATCATGTAGAAACCCAGCGTCACCGGCAGAACGTGTACCATGATCGCGCGGCTGTAACGCATGACATTGAGGTTAATGACCCTGTGTTTGTTCTTAATTACGGTCATTGTCCCAAATGGGTTGCTGGCACTGTGTTAGCCAAGGAGGGGAATAGAGTGTTTGTTGTCAAACTTTTGAATGGACAAACGTGCAGAAAGCACTTGGATCAGTGTAAACTGTGATTCACTGACAACCAAGAACAGTTTGAAGAGGACATTACCATCAATGATCTACCCACACACACCCAACCAGCAATCGATCTCGCGGTCAACCACGAAGATGAACCCACCATGCCCGACAGTCCGATCAGACCAGCCGCGCTGCAGTGCAGCAATGATCTGACCGACTCACCCAGGCCAGGACTTCGACTCAGGCGATCAACCCAGGAACACAGAGCCCCGGATCGCCTCAACTTGTAAATAACTTGTATCTAAGACTTTGCGGGGGGCGGGGAATGATGTTATGTATGTAAACTTTACCAATGTGTAAGACTTGCCATCAGGGGGCGCACCTGTGGGAGACCCAAGGGTCACCTGCACACCCTGGGCAAGCAGGTAAAAAAGGCAGTCTACCTTGCTGCTTCCTCACTCTGGAGTTACATTAAAGAGACCAAGATCACAACTTGTGGAGTTATTCTGAACATAACACTTGTCTAGCCTCCCCTTAAAAGAATCTACACTATTCGCTTCAACCTGTGGTAGCGAGTTCCACATTCTCACTACTCTTTGGGTAAAGAACTTTCTTCTGAATTCCCTATTGGATTTCTTGGTCACTATCATATATTGATGGCCTCTAGTTATGCTCTTCCACACAAGTGGAAAAATTCTCTCTGTATCCACTATCAAAACCTTTCATAATTTTAAAGACCTGTATTGGGTCACCCCTCGGCCTTCTTTTTTAAGAGAAAAGAGACCCAGCCTGTTCATCCTTTCCTGGTATATATACCCTCGCATTTCTGGTATCATCCTTGTAAATCTTCTCTGCACCCTCTCCATTGCCTCTATATACTTTTCATAATATGGCGACCAGAACTGTACTCAGTAAGTGTGGTCTAACCAAGGTTCGATACAAGGTTAGCATAACTTCCCTACTTTTCAATTCTACACCTCTAGAAATAAACCCTCGTACATGTTTTTTTTACGGCCTTGCTAACCTGTCGCAACTTTTAGCGAATTGTGTATTTATGTTCTGAGATCCCTTTGTTCCTCTACCCCACTTAGACTCGGACCCTCCAAGTAATGAATTACCTCCCTATTCTTCCTTCCAAAATGTAATACCTCATATTTATCTGTGTAGAAATTCATTTGCCAATTATATGCCCATTCTGCAAGTTTATTAATGTCCTCCTGTAATTTGTTGCATCCCTCCTCAGTATTGACTATCACCCCAATTTTGTGCCATCTGCAAATTTAGAAATTATATTTTTGATTTGAAGTCTAAATCGTTAATGTAAATTGTGAACAATAGTAGTCCCAGCACTGATTCTTCTGGAACACCACCTTCTGCCACTGTGAATAGCTACCTTTTACCCCAACTCTCTGCTTTCTGTCTTGAAGCCAGCTAGCTATCCATTCTGCTACTTGTCCCTGACTGCATTCTCTGACCTTGTTCATCAGTCTATTATGGGGAACCTTATCGAAGACCGTTTTAAAATCTAGATAAATTACATCTACTGCATTACCGTTGTCAATTTGTGGGAACACCACCACCTTTACGTTCCTCTCCACGTTACACACCATCCTGATTTGGAAGTGTATCATCGTTCCTTCTTCATCATTGGGTCAAAATCTTGGAACTCCGTGCCTAACAGCACTGTGGGAGAACCTTCACCACAAGGACTGCAGCAGTTCAAGAAGGCGGCTCACCACCATCTTCTCAAGGTCAATTAGGGATGGGCAATAAATGCCAGCGATGCCTACATCCCAGAAATGAATAAAAAAACCTCTATCTGTTACCTCTTCAAAAAATTCAATGAGGTTTGTCAAGTGAGACTTTCCCTTTTGAAATCCACGCTCACTATTCATTATTATATTTTTGTTTTTTAGAGTACTTCTATTTTAGCCTTTAGGGATTCCATTATTTTTCATACCACCATTGTTAACCTGATGGGATGATAATTCCCTGGACATGATATATCCCCCTTCTTAAATATAGGTATTATGTTAGCTATCCTCCAGTCCTCTGGCATGACAACTTTTTCTGACGAATTATTAAATATGTATAGTAATGCCTCTGCTATCTCTTCCCTAGATTCTTTTAAAATGCGTGGATACAATCCATCCAGGGATTTTATCTTCTTTGACCTTGATTAGTTTATTTAATATATTTTAAATGCACTTATCTCATTACTAATCTCATCATCCAATGTCATGTCCTTCAAAACAACATCAACTTATATTTATATAGCACCTTAAATGTAGTAAAATGTCACAAAGCACTTCACTGGAGAGGTATCAGACAAAACTTGACACGGATTCACAAAAGGAGTTACAGGTGCAACGTCTCGAATCCGGACTTACGAAAACCGGAATTTTCCGAAAACCAGACATTTCAGCAAGCGTCGAGGAGCGGCGTATCGGAGGGCGGCAAGGTCTGAAATCCGGAAAAACTCGAAATCCGGCACGGATTCGGTCCCGAGGATTATTCAGACTATTGATTTTCTTATCTGAAATCTGGAAAAAAAACAAAAACCGCCACGGACTCGATCTCGAGGATTCCAAATTTCAGACGTTGTACCTGTAGTAGGAAAAATTAGCAAAAGCTTGGTGAAAGAGATAGGTTTTGAGGAGGGTCTTAAAAGAGGAGAGGTAGAGAGAGGGAGGAATTTCCAGAGCTCAGGGCCAAGGCAGCCAAAGGCAACAAAAGTACTTAATTGGCTGTGAAGTACTTTGGGAGTTTCTGAGGTTATTGTGAAAGGCACTATATAAACCAGTCATATTTTGTAAAGTATGGCAGTGAGGCGCTGTTGGCGCGGATACATGACCTCATCTCTCTTATCTGGAGGAAGGAGAGCATGCTGGGAGATCTCAGAGATGCAGTGATCGTGACCATCTTTAAAAAAGGGGACAAGTCCAACTGCGGCAATTACAGGGGAATCTCCCTGCTATCAGCCACTGGGAAAGTTGTCGCTAGAGTTCTCCTTAACCGTCATCTCCCTGAGCCGAGGAGCTCCTCCCGGAGTCACAGTGCAGATTTCGTCCCTTATGAGGCACAACGGACATGATCTTTGCAGCACGCCAGTTGCAGGAAAAATGCAGGGAGCAGCGCCAGCCCTTATACATGGCCTTTTTCGACATTTTGACACTGTCAACTGCGAGGGTCTATGGAGCGGCCTCCTCCATTTCGGATGCCCCCAAAAGCTTGTCAACATCCTTTGCCTGCTCCACGATGACATGCAGGACGTGATCCTTAACAATGGATCCATTACAGACACAATCCACGTCCAGACCCGGGTCAAGCAGGGCTGTGACATCGCTCTAACCCTCTTCTCAATCTTCCTCGCTGCCATGCTCCACCTCGCAGTCAACAAGCTCCGCGCTGGAGTGGAACTAAACTACAGAACCAATGGGAAGCTGTTTAACCTACACCGCCTCCAGGCCAGGTCCAAGATCACCCCAACCTCTGCCGTTGAGTTACAGTACGCGGACGACGCTTGCGTCGTGCACATTCTGAGGCTGAACGCCAGGATATAGTCGACGTATTTACTGAGGCATACGAAAGCATGGGCCTTACGCTAAACATCCATAAGATAAAGGTCCTCCACCAGCCTGTTCACCGCACAGCATTGCTCCCCAGTCATCAAGATCCACAGCGCAGTCCTCAATAACGTGGGCCTTTCCCATACCTCGGGAGCCTCTTATCAACAAAAGCAGACATTGATGTGGAGATTCAACACTGCCTCCAGTGCGCCAGTGCAGCCTTCAGCCGCCTGAGGAAAAGAGTGTTCGAAGACCAGGCCCTCAAATCTACCACCAAGCTCATGGTATACAGGGCTGTAGTAATATACGCCCTCCTGTATGGCTCAGAGGCATGGACGATGTACAGAAGACACCTCAAGTCACTGGAGATATATCACCAATGATGTCTCCGCAAGATCCTACAAATCTGCTGGGAGGACAGGGGCACCAACATCAGTGTCCAGGCTAACATCCCCAGCATTGAAGCACTGACCACACTTGATCAGCTCCGTTGGGCAGGCCACATAGCTCGCATGCCTGACACGAGATTCCCAAAGCAAGTGCTCTATGCGGAACTCCTTCACAGCAAACGAGCCAAAGGTGGGCAGCGGAAACGTTACAAGGACACCCTCAATGCCTCCCTGATAAAGTGCGACATCACCACTGACACCTGGGAGTCCTGGCTAAAGACTGCCCTAAGTGGAGAAAGTGCATCAGAGAGGGAGTTGAGCACTTCGAGTCTCAACGCCGAGAGCATGCAGAAATCAGTCGCAGGCAGTGGAAAGAGCATGGGGCAAATCAGTCCCACCCACCCCTTCCCTCAACGACTATCTGTCCCACCTGTGACAGAGTCTGTGGCTCTCATATTGGACTGTTCAGCCACCTAAGAACTCACTTCAGGAGTGGAAGCAAGTCTTCCTCGATTCCAAGGGACTGCCTATGATGATATGATAAACCAGAGTGACTATTGGTACTAGTTTTACATAGAAACATAGAAACATAGAAAATAGGTGCAGGAGTAGGCCATTCAGCCCTTCGAGCCTACACCACCGTTCAATAAGGCCATGGCTGATCATTCCCTCAGTACCCCTTTCCTGATTTCCCTCCATACCCCTTGATCCCTTTAGACGTAAGGGCCATATCGAACACCTTCTTGAATATATCCAATGAACTGGCATCAACAACTCTCTGTAGTAGAGAATTCCACAGGTAAACAACTCTCTGAGTGAAGAAGTTTTTCCTCATCTCGGTCCTAAATGGCCTACCCCTTATCCTAAGACTGTGTCCCTTGGTTCTGGACTTCCCCAACATCGAAAACATTCTTCCTGCATCTAACCTGTTCAGTCCCATCGGAATCTTATATGTTTCTATGAGATCCCCTCTCATCCTTCTAAACTCCAGTGTATAAAGGCCCAGTTGATCCAGTCTCTCCTCGTAGGTCAGTCCAACCATCCCGGGAATCAGTCTGGTGAACCTTCACTGCACTCCCTCAATAGCAAGACCGTCCTTCCTCAGATTAGGAGATCAAAACTGAACACAATATTCCAGGTGAGGCCTCTCCAAGGCCCTGTACAACTGCAGTAAGACCTCCCTGCTCCTATACTCAAATCCCCTTGTTATGAAGGCCAACATACCATTTGCCTTCTTCACCGCCTGCTGTACCTGCATGCCAACTTTCAATGACTGATGAACCATGACACCCAGGTCTCGTTGAACCTCTCCTTTTCCTAATCATCCGCCATTCAGATAATATTCTGCCTTCGTGTTTTTGCCCCAAAAGTGGATAACCTCACATTTATCCACATTATACTGTATCTTCCATGCCTTTGCCCACTCACCTAACCTGTCCAAGTCACCCTGCAGCCTCTTAGCGTCCTCCTCACAGTTCCTTCTGTGCATGCACACATTGGAGTCTGCCCCCTTTTTGAGCATGGGCCCTCAATTCGATCGCGCATGCGCAGTGCGACATACGAGGAAGCTGGAAGTCGGAAGTGCGGCGACGAGCCACGTGGAGCTTGGAGCCTGGAGCAGTCGCTGGAGCTGGATTTGCTTCTAGCTTTTGCACTAGTTGGAACATTTTCACGGCTTTCTGTGGGATAAATATATAAGTACCTGTATAAATACTTTCTTTCTTAATGGCTCTTTCTACAATAATATAAAGGGGTATATTTTCACCTTCACAGCTTGGGCGGTAAACTGGCAGAGCAGGTCACCAGTCTGTTATAGAACCTGCCTGATTTTAGAAATATAGAAACATAGAAAATAGGTGCAGGAGTAGGCCATTCGGCCCTTCGAGCCTGCACCACCATTCAATAAGATCATGCTGATCATTCCCTCAGTACCCCTTTCCTGCTTTCTCTCTATATCCCTTGATCCCTTTAGCCGTAAGGGCCATATCTAACTCTCTCTTGAATATATCCAATGAACTGGCATCAAAACCAGGTGTGTTCTGTAACAGGCAGGCGATTGGCTCTGCCAGTTTACTACTCATGTGGTGAAGGTGAAAATGATCCCCAGGCAGAAGCTTGGAACCTTTCCTGTCCACCTTCTCAATGGAGAGATGAAGCAAAGCACTGGGGCGGAGCCATCGAGGGACACTGAAAATGAGGGGATACCTAAAAGGTTAAGCCAAAGGAAGATTAAAAATTGGAAAAATGATTGAGCACAGTGGTACAGTCTACACCCGGTAAATCGAAGTTAATTTTTGCATTAATACTTGGAATTATCCAATAATATTAACTAAGCAATGTAAATAACACAGCAGAGTGGGAAGTTAATGCTAAAATGAAGTTTCAGATCATTTGAAGTAAGCAACTTTGAATTGAAAGCAGCAGATTGTATATGGTAAAGGATGGTAGGTTGGTAAACTGAATGGCCATGGTGAAGTCACTAACACAGAAAGCACAGTGTAATGAGGCTGAAACAGCTTCTTAAGCTTAATTTGCAACAGTTAGAAACAACAAAATCAACAACTTGTATTTATATAGCACCTTTAACGTAGTGAGACGTCGCAAGGCACTTCACAGGGGTATTATGAGATGAAAATGTTGACACCAAGCCACATAGTAGAAATTAGCACAGGTGAAAAAAGCTTGGTCAAAGAGGTATGTTTTAAGGAATGTCTTGAAGGAAGTAAGCAAGGTAGAGAGACGAAGAGGTTTAGGGAGGGAGTTCCAGAGCTTGAGGCCTAAGGAACTGAAGGCATCAATGATTGAGCGATTATAATCAGGGATGCTCAAGATGGCTGAATTAGAGGAGCGCAGACATCTCAGGGGGTTGTGGGGCTGGAGGACATTACAGAGATAGGGAGGGGTGAGGCTATGGAGGGATTTGAAACGAAGGATGAGAATTTTGAAATCGAGGCGTTGCTTAACTGGAAGCCAATGTAGGTCAGCGAGCACAGGGGTGATGGTTGAGTGGGATTTAACATAGAAACATAGAAAATAGGTGCAGGAGTAGGCCATTCGGCCCTTCGAGCCTGCACCACCATTCAATATGATCATGGCTGATCATTCCATCAGTACCCCTTTCCTGCTTTCTCTCCATACCCCTTGATCCCCTTAGCCATAAGGGCCATATCTAACTCCCTCTTGAATATATCCACAGGGAATTCCACAGGTTAACAACTCTCTGAGTGAAGAAGTTTCTCCTCATCTCAGTCCTAAATGGCTTACCCCTTATCCTAAGACTGTGTCCCCTGGTTCTGGACTTCCCCAACATCTGGAACATTCTACCCACATCTAACCTGTCCCGTCCCGTCAGAATCTTATATGTTTCAATGAGATCCCCTCCCATCCTTGTAAACTCCAATGTATAAAGGCCCAGTTGATCCAGTCTCTCCTCATATGTCAGTTCTGCCATCGCGGGAATCAGTCTGGTGAAACTTCGCTGCACTCCCTCAATAGCAAGAACGTCCTTCCTCAGATTAGGAGACCAAAACTGAACACAGGTGAGGCCTCACCAAGGCCCTGTACAACTGCAGTAAGACCTTCCTGCTCCTATACTCAAATCCCCTAGCTATGAAGGCCAACATACCATTTGCCTTCTTCATCGCCTGCTGTACCTGCATGCCAACTTTCAATGACTGATGAACCATGACACCCAGGTCTCTTTGCACCTCCCCTTTTCCTAATCTGCCACCATTCAGATAATATTCTGTCTTCCTGTTTTTGCCCCCAAAGTGGATAGCCTCACATTTATCCACATTATACTGCTTCTGCCATGCATTTGCCCACTCACCTAACCTGTTAACCTGTCCAAGTCACTCTGCAGCCTTCAAGTGTCCCCCTCACAGCACACACCGCCACCCAGTTTAGTGTCATCTGCAAACTTGGAGATATTACACTCAATTCTTTCATCCAAATCATTTGGTGCGAGTTAGGGCACAGGCAGCTGAATTTTGGATCACCTCTTGTTTACGTGGGACAGATTGTGGGAGGCCAGCATTGGAATAGTTGGGGCCGAAATTGCTCTTCTCCCGAAACGAGGCGCACCAACCGTTTTCGATGTGTTCTGGCCACGCAAATGCATGGGACAGCATAATCATCGGAATTCAGCACTTCGAGGATTTTTTGGGAACGGGATGGAAGTGGCCTCATGAAGGGGGTGGAAGTGGGGGCGGGGCAGAGTGGCCATCACTAGCGGGGTGGAAATGGGGGCGGGGCGAAGTTGCCGACGCTGTCAGTCATCAGCGGCGCACTGATGACATCATCGCACTGGCGCATCACAATGTCTCTCCCCTTCAGTCGGCCAACAAAAAAAAGTAAGATTGCGTTGCCGGCAGTGACACCTCCCCTTTAAAGATGGCCATGCCACCAAGCCACAGAGAGTGTACCAACAGCAAAAGCTGTCGGGGGCACCGATAGGCAGTAGCGCCGCTCCCGTGGGACAATTCTGGGAAAGGGACAATTTCCCGAGGAGCAATTTCAAGAGGGGGGGGTCCCTGCCATTTGGTAAGGGGTCATCGCATGCACGCCGCAGTGGGAAAACGGGCAGAGTGGTCCGCTACACGCACCAAACCTGAGGAAGGGCAATTTTCAAAATGGTGGCAGAGACTCAGCAGCTATTCTGCACTGACCTGTGGCCACCACTTTCAGGTAGCCAGAGACCTTACAGAAAGGGGCAATTTCAAGTCTAGAGGTACCAAAGACATGGATGAGGGCTTCAGCAGCGGATAAGCTGAGGCAAGGGCGGAGACGGGCGATGTTACAGTGGTGGATCTAGGCGGTCTTAGTTATGCTGCAGATATGTGGTCGAAAGTTCATTTCAGGATCAAATATGACATCAAGGTTGCAAACAGTCTGGTTCCGCCTCAGACGGAAGTTGGGGAGAGGGATGGAGTCAGTGGCTAGGGAACAGAGTTTGTGGTGGGGACCAAAAGCAATGCCTTCGGTCTTCCTAATATTCAATTAGAGAAAATTTCTGCTCATCCAGAATTGGATATCGGACAAGCAGTCTGACAATTTAGAGACCGTGGATGGGTTGAGAAAAGTGGTAGTGAGGTAGAGCTGGGTGTCATCAACGTACATGTAGAAACTAACACTTTGTTTGCGGATGATGTCGCCAAAGGTCAACATGTAGATGAGAAAAAGCAGGGGGCCAAGGGGGCCTTGGGGGACACCAGAGGTAACGATGTGGGAGTGGGAAGAGCAGGTGATTCTCTGGCTATGATTAAAAAGATAAAAATGAATGAGACAAGTGCAGTCCCATCCAGCTGGACGATGGTGAAGAGGCGTTGGAGAAGGACAGAGTGGTCAACCGTGTCAAAGGCTGCAGGCAAGTCAAGAAGGAGGAGGAGGGATAGTTTGCCTTTGTCAGAAACCAAGAGCAATATTTCTGCTTATCAATGTATCTCATTTTATGTTGATTAGAGATTCTTTTTTTCCCCTACAATTATTTGCTGCAGACACAGGGATCATTTAATTATGAATAGTACTGTTTAACCTTTAATCAAGATGGTGATTACTGATAATACAGAACCAGCCTTGCCTCTCATAAATATGTATGCAGTATTGCTCCATGGATACTTCTATAAACCACTGAGCACAGGACAAAAATACAGCAACTTCTTACGTAAACAGTCAATTATAATTGTGGTATTAGTTATATTAGTGGAGCTAAATGTGTTTTTGCATCAGGATTTGGAGTACTGACTACATTTTAATCTTTTAAACTTAGAAATTACTGTTGGTGATATTAGTGGACAATTGTCCAATGTTCTTCTGACTGCTGTTTTAAAAGAAAAAAAGAACCCATCTAAAGTAAAGAAAGCTAAAAAGAAAGAAAGAAAGGCTGAAAGAAAGGCAGAAAGAAAGAAAGAAAGAAAGAAAGACTGATTTGTATTTATATAGCGCCTTTCATAACCTCAGGACATCCCCAAGCACTTTACAGCAAAAGTTGTACTTTTGAAGTGTAGCCACTGTTGTAATGTGGGAAATGTGGCTGCCAATTGTGCACAGCAAGCTCCCACAAACAGAAATGTGATAATGACCAGATAATCAGTTTTTTTGTTATATTGATTGAGGAATAAATATTGGCCAGGACATATTTAAACATTCTTCCACGAAAATTGCCAACAGTAATTTCTAGATTTTATTGTTAAACTTCCTTCAGTTTCTGAAATTCAGGAAATAATCAGGGATTTGCAGCTAGTAAAACTGACATGACTGACAACTTATGAATTAAAATGGACAGAGCAGGAAGATACAATATAACCTATTCCTTATAAATCAGTATTATCATACATGTCATTTAAATGAGCAATATTGCTAGCATAATCCTTAACAAAGTTAATATTCAAACTGTTTCACCTGCACTAGAACAAATCATGTAAAGTGAGACAGTCCATGTAACATGAAACTATAAATGGTTAGTGGCCCAGCACAATGCTCCAGTAACCAAGATCATGCACCTCAGGGGAATGTCACCTAACAAACACTACAGAACTGTTAACTATTAACAGTTTACCATACAATCAGTTTCACATGTCACAATTTGGAATAATAAATTGTGCTTTTCGCAGCTTTTCAGTTACCAGCAATTAGTCACTGAATGGCATCAAGCTCACAAAATAATGTATTTCTCAATCTGTGACAGATAGAGACAGATGGCAAGGCTTCTTAGAGAATTGTGTGGTCAACTGGAGTAGGTTACAGCAAATAAATTCAGTGATTCTCACTTAGAATTGTTCCCCAGGTGGCAAGATAAGTAGTAAAGAAAGAAACAAGCTAAGGGTAAAATGAATGGAGCTAGATGAAGAAATGCTGGCAGCTAGACAGAATGGAGTGAGATGAGTAGGATTGTTGCGGACAGCACCAATTAGTAGGTCATTAGAGGACAGTAGCAGGACTGAAAACAACTGTGGTGCTCCGCAGTTATAAAAAATCCTTTATCAGGCCATTTGGTATTTTGAAATTGTCTATTCCCAAGTTAGATAATGTAACTGTTAAAAGTGCATATTAAACTTTGCCAGTAATGTATCAAATATAATATACGTACCAAATAAATATGCAACAAAATATTTTTATTTAAAAATTATAAAGAGAGAATGCTTTGGGTGTTATAATTTTGTTTTTTGCAATAATTTTGTTATGAAAATTAACGATAACTTATGTGTTAATTAGAGACATTCATTATAATTAAATATTTCCCAATTTAATCAGAAGATTGCAGTGGGTGTTTTTGAAAGGTTTGACTGATTTTCTGTAAATGATTTCTTGCTGGTTCACAAGATATTAGTCCATCTCTTTTGATGCTCATTACTTGGCATATCTCAAACTGTCACTGTCTCGTGAAGGTGTGAAAGGAGAGAATAACAACTCTCCCAACCTGCTGATATGTCTGCAGATCAAATGGCTACTTCATTTCCTGTCATCTCTGTGTGCTGTGTGGCAGTATCATGAGTTGGAGGAAGTGCAATTAGGCAGTCCTTCACTGTGGGTTCAGGATTGCAATATGTTCTGAATATGTCTTCAGATGCTCAGAGTTAGATTGGTTTTAATACTTCTCTGATCATTTTGTTATATATGCTTACTGCGTTATTTCATTTTCAGACAATTAAAATGAAATTGCTTTGCTTTTTTAATAGTCCACCCTTCACCTGATTTTTTAATCTTTCCAGGAAGATCGCTAGAAAGTAAGTATTTTGTCTATTTTTATTCACACAGTAAATATGAACTATAATATTGCTATTATCAATATTATCATCTATTTTTCAGGTGCATATTAGAGTAATGTCATTTCATTACCAAAGGTCCCAGTAGTGAAATGCTTTATTATTGCTAGGTCAAATTGTTATATTTGACATTTTGTTTGCCTGAATTTTACCTCTTGGTTTCTTCACTTCTTGCCACGCATTTAAACTCAGTTGAAAGCCAGGGAAGATCCAGCACCAAAGACACATTCAATTAAAAATGAAATAAACTTCTACCAATTCTCCAGGGAGGTAGGGGAAAGGGTTCACTAGGATGAATATAAAAAAATCCAAAAACATGTTAAAAGGGTGACCAGCAGGCCAAAGAAGGGCCTAAAACAAAGCAAAGCATCAGAGGATAAACGGAATATAATTTTTTTTCCAGTCATTATCATCATAGGCAATCTCTCGAAATTGAGGAAGACCTGCTTCCACTCTAAATTGAGTTCTCAGGTGACTGTACAGTCCAATACGGGAATTACAGTCTCTGTCACAGGTAGGACAGACAATTGTTGAAGGAAAGGGTGGGTGGGGAGTCTGATTTGTCGCACGCTCCTTCTGCTGTCTGCGTTGGTTTCTGCATGCTCTCGGCGACGAGACACGAAGTGCTCAGCGCCCTGCCAGATGCTCTTCTCCACTTAGAACAGACTTGGGCCAGGGATTCCCAGGTGTCGGTGGGAATGTTGCACTTTATCAAGGAGGCTTTGAGGGTGTCCTTGAAACATTTCCTCTGCCCACCTGGGGCTCGCTAGCCATGTCGGAGTTCCGAGTACAGCACTTGCTTAAGGAGTTTCATGTCGGGCATGCGGATGATGTGGCCCACCCAACGAAGCTGGTTGAATGTGGTCAGTGCTTCGATGCTGGGGATGTTGGCCAGAGCGAGTACACTGACGTTGGTGTGTCTATCCTCCCAGTGGATTTGCAGGATTTTGCGGAGGCAGCGCTGGTGGTACTTCTTCAGCGCTTTGAGGTATCTACTGTATATGGTCTATGTCTCTGAGCCATATAGGAGGGCGGGTATCACTACTGCCCTGTACACCATAAGCTTGGTGCCAGATTTGAGGTACTACATCAGTAAAAGGGGGTCAGAGAAGAGTTGAAAACCATAAAAGATGCAAATATGTTTGAAATGAGGACAAACACAAGATAGTAAATATTCTCAATGTTTCAGTCCTCCCAGTATTCACAATGGAAGACATGAGCAACACTCCCACCTCAAATAGAGTTAATTTAAGGAATAGCAAGAGCTCGGAAACCCCTGGGTTGGAAGAGAGTATAAATTGGCAATTATGCCTTTGTTGGGCCAGGAATTTCTGACAGTGCTGACAGCGACTGGTGTTCAATTGGAGAAGTGTCCTGGTAAAACTCCATTCAGTTTCGGGGCTCGCTGAAGAAACAGATGCCCTCCCAGTGTCAGCACATAAAATTACAGAGTTAGGAAAGAATGACATCACCCATCTTAAATTCCATGATTTTTATCTTCCATCCACTTTTGAGAATATGCGAGACTATTTAAAAAGCACAATTTACCAGGACTTGTTCATCAAGGCAAAAGTACTTGATTAAAGGGACACTGTTCAACTGAGATTACTTGTTGAAACATTTAGCCATATCTTGGTACTCTGCTGGAATTGAAAAAGAAAATAGTCAAGAAGCCTTCCCAAACACTCTGTGTTACCCCTGAAAAGCATTTCATTTCAGCATAATTACTGAACTAGATTCTGAGTGCTGTACAATGGGCTTTGCAATAGGAATCCCACTTTCCATGATCTATATGCTAGAGAAAGACAAGGAAGAGGAACAGCAATGCAGTTTAATTGAACAACACCAGACAAGAGTCAAAGCATCCCAGCACTACCTATCCAGCAGGATGTATTGATGCAAGCTCATTTCCTGCAAACTTTTCTAGGAGTTCAGTCATGAAGGGCTGGAGGAGCTCTGTTCATCTGGGATCAATGATCAGTGGGAGAATGGACCTCATGAAATCAGAAAGATCTTTAAATTCCAGAGAGAAAATCACCTGAATACCTTCTAGTCCATCTGAAATGCTTTCCTGTATATTTTGCAATCCGGTTGATACTTTTTTCAGGCTGCCCTGCAATGAGTTGAACCCCTGATGGATGTTAATGCACAATAGGGACTCCATCACTAGCTCATCCATTTGCTGTGCATTGGTCACGTAGAACATCCATGCATATCTAATGCTCTGCTAGCATCTTTATTCTTATGGCAGGGCTCCTGAGTTCATCATCCACTGCTCTGCAGCCAGATGTTGACATGTATTAGGCCTCCACATTAGGCTTCACTACCACACCCGCATCCTTCAGCTTCCCTCTGCTCTGTGTTTCACCATGTGTCAATTCCTCACTATTATGTGTACAATAATAATCTAGAAAAAGCAGTTAACACAGATTCGGTCGGGGAAGTTCCTGCCTGACTGACCTTCGAGACTTATTTGAGGAGATGACATCCCAAGTAGACCATGTTAAGCTTTGCAATGTGGTGTATTTTGATTTACAAAAGGCATTTGACAAAGTTCCATAAAAAAGGCTATCAGTTAAACTGTAAGCTGTGAGTTCAAGGTAAATCATGGGATTGGCTGAAGAATAGAAAACAATTAGTAGTCATGAGAGGAATTATGTCAGGATGGGGTACGTACTGTGTGAGGTCCTCAAGGGCTCAGTGTTGGATTCAAAATTTCAATGCAAAGTGGTCAGATTTCCAGATGCTACCAAGCAAAGTGGATTCAAAAGAGCCAGCTCAGAAATTACAGAATGAGTTGGATAAAATACGCAAGTGGTCAGAACAATGGCAGGTGAAATTTATTGTAGACAAGTATAAACTACTCCCAATTGCTTCTCTCCCTCTGTCAATCACCCCCCTTCCTGCCAATTGATCCCCACCACCATCCTCCTGATCACACCCCTCCCTCCAGATTGCTTCTTCCCCCTCCCAGGGCCTACCTGAGGGCCACTGCCAGTGATGCAGCAGCCCAACATTGAAATTCTTTTTTCTGGCAAACTGCCTAGGGACACCCAGCAGATGACTGCAGCTTGGCGGTTTCATGTAAATGAGGCCTGAGGCCCAATATCGGATGCCCCTCGAGTCTACCCATTCCAGCACAGAGATTGTTCCCTGTGCCCAGTTCATTAGCAGGCAGCTGTGAACCAATTTTAGACAGTAATTTTATAGAGGTATATAAGAAAGGGGAATGGAATAGGTAAGGGGTGAAATTCGCTTGTACCGCATTTGGAGCACTAAGTTTTATCTGTTTGAATAGTTAGCGCCCAGTGAGATAGGCTGCAAAATTGTGGGAAATTGGGCAGTTTTGCATCAGAAATGAAGAGATGTGGTATCTGAGGCATTAATGGCCTCAGTGGAGTGCTGCAGGGGCATTATTACCAGAGCTGCACCCAATTTCAGCTGACTTTCCTTCAGTGATAATCAGCATGCTGCTCATTCAGGTTCTTAAAGGCAATGTCATTTCAGGCAGCACCTGGTCATTTTCATCATTGCTGGAGTTAACTGAGAGCTGCAAGGAAGGTCTGCAGTGGTTGTTCCAATACATCTTAGAAGGGCCACTTGTTTCAACGACCTGGCATTGGAGACATTGTTCGGGGCAATGGAGAGAAGGAGGGATGCACTGTTCCCTCTGTTATGCTCATAATAAGGTGATGCAACTGAGTACTGTAGACAATGAGTAAGTGTGACCTTAGCTCCTTTATTCAAACTCCAGAGTGCTGGTACAGCTTGGGAGACCTGCTTATATACAGTGCTCCCAAGGGATGCTGGGATCCCTTGGGACTCCAACAGGTAGGCCCCCTGGTGGCAGTATGATACAGGTTGCCTAGGGTTACATACATAACATCACTCCCTCCCAAAGTCAATAGTACACTTATTTACAGGATAAGATGATCTGGGGCTTTTCGCTCCTTTGTCGATTGTCTCGGTACAAATGCAGGTATGGGTGAGTTGGTTAGTTCTTCGCTGGGCTGCTGGGCAGCTGGCCTTGCAGAGCTGCTGGGGATGGTGAGTTCAGCTTTGTGGTCAACCGTGATGTCGGTTGCCACTTGTGTGCAGTGGAGGGTCAAAGTTGGTGGTGTTCCTCTTCGGGTTGCTCGGGGCTATTTGTGAATCAGTTTGGTTTGGTCCAAATGCTTTCTGCAAGTTAGTCCATTGGAAGTTTGACCTGAAATACCATATTCCCTTCTTTGGCTATGACAGTGCCAGCAAGCCATTTGGGACCATGTCCATAGTTGAGTAAAATACAGGATCATTGACTTCAATATCACGTGACAAGTTTGCGCGATCAAGGTACATGCTTTGTTGATGCCACCTGCCCTCGAAGTGATCATGGAGATCAGGGTGGAGGAGAGAGAGCCTTGTTTTGAGCGCCCTTTTCATGAGCAGCTCGGCTGGGGCAACCCCGGTGAGCGAGTGAGGTCTGGTTGCAGTAGCTGAGCAGGACTCGGGACAGGCGGGTCTGCAGGGAGCCTTCCGACACACGTTTCAAGCTTTGCTTGATGGTTTGGACTGCCCTTCCGGCCTGGCCATTGGATATGGGCTTGAGCGGGGCAGATGTGACGTGCTTGATCCCATTGCGTGTCATGAATTCCTTGAATTCAGCACAGGCGAAGCACGGCTCATTGTCGCTGACAAGGACATCAGGCAAGCGGTGCGTGGCAAACATGACTCGTAGACTTTCGATGGTGGCAGTGGATGTGCTTACAGACATTATTACACATTCAATCCATTTTGAATAAGCATCCACAATAACCAAAAACATTTTACCTAGAAACGAGCCTGCAAAGTCAACGTGGATCCTAGACCACGGTTTGGAGGGCCATGACCACAAACGTAGCGGTGCCTCTCTGGGTGCATTGCTCAGTTGAGAGCAAGTGTTGCATTGGCACACGCATGACTCTAAGTCATGCTGGGCCACCATAAATGGGATCTGGCTATAGCTTTCATCATTACTATGCCTGGGTGGGTACTGTGTAGGTCACGTATGAACATTTCCCTGTCTTTCTTAGGCAAAACCACACGATTACCCCACAAAAGATAATCCACCTGTATGGACATTTCGTCTTTGCGCCGCTGGAACGGCTTGATCTCTTCATGCATCTCTGCTGGGATGCTGGACCAGCTCCCATGGAGTACACAGCTTTTTACAGGGAACAGTAAGGGATCCTGGCTGGTCCAGGTCCTGATCTGGCGGGCCATAACAGGTGACTTTTTGTTTTCGAATGCATCCATCACCAATAGCAAGTCTGTAGGCTGTGCCATTTCCACCCTGGTGGTGGGCAATGGTAGCCGACTGAGAGCATCAGCGCAGATCTGTGTGTCTGGTCTGTGGCGGATTACATAGTTGTATGCAGACAGCGTGAGCGCCCATCTTTGGATGTGGGCAGAGGCATTGGTGTTAATCCCTTTGCTCTCTGAGAATAGTGATATGAGCGGCTTATGGTCAGTTTCTAACTCAAACTTGAGACCAAACAGATACTGGTGCATTTTTTTTATGCCGTAAATGCATGCCAGAGCTTCTTTTTCAATCATGTTGTAAGTCCTTTCGGCCTTGGACAAACTCCTGGATGCATAGACGACCGGTTGTAATGTTCCTGATTCGTTAGCTTGTTGTAACATGCACCCGACCCTATCACAAACTAGCACTAAACGTTTACATGGGTTATACAGAACAAGCAGTTTGTTGGAACATAACAGATTTCTGTCTTTCTCAAAAGCAGCCTCTTGTGATTTCCCCCATACTCAGTCATCTCCCTTGTGTAGTAGCACATGTAGGGGTTCCAGCAAGGTGCTTAACCCGGGTAGGAAATTACCAAAATAGTTGAGGAGTCCCAGGAACGACTGCAGCTCCATCACGTTCTGTGGTCTCGGCCTTCTCCCATCTGGGAGAAGGCCAATACTGTAGGTTTTTCGGGCCATTTGGGTAGAAGTGGCCACGGAGGTGTTGGCTAGTACTGTGGTCGACAGAAGCCCAACACAGTGCCGCAAGAAATTCAACGACCTCAGTCAGGTGGTCAAGGTGAGTACATATTTGCACAACTCTTACATACCAGCCTCTGAGCCTCTGCCAGTGCACCCTTTGCAAACAGCACTTAAACCAGCGGGTTACCACCAACCATCTTTAACTACTCACAGCCACATCCTCATTTCATGCTTTGCCTACATTCACAGCTCTTTAACCACGGCAGGCATATCTTCCACATACATAACTGGACTCTTACTCACACAGCTTCCTTTCTTTTGCAGGCCAAGATGGCACACAGCAGAAGGGAGCAGCAGGGAACTGGAGAGGGGGAAGCTGAACTGTGCCAGCTGACTGACCTGGAGGAGCAAGTGCTGAGACTCATTATCCCGCAGGTGGTGGGTGCCATGGTCGGTGGAGAGGTCGAGCCCTCTGGGGGCAACAATGGTTTCTTTATCTCCCCTTCTCATCCCACTTTCCTGTTAAACCAGAAGGTCTTATCACTTTCCAGCTCCTCATACTGTCTGCCTACCTTGCTCCATTCCTGCCCCCCAGCCTTCACCTTAACGTGACTCTCGTGCCATTTATGCTTTCAGATAACCATGCAGCAGATGAACAGCCTGTGCCTGAGCCCTCACAAACGAGTCACGAGGGAGAAGAAGAGGGGATCAAGGATGAGGAGGGAGAGGAGGAGGGGGAGCCAAGCACTGCATCATTGCTTCTCTCACACAAGGGCACCATCTCAGATACTGGCACTATGCAATCCTTAAAGGATGGCTTAGTACAAGGATCTGCACTGGGTGATGCACCGGGGCCTAGTGTACTGCAACACAGTCAAGGGGAAAGGGAACTTCGGGAGCCATCTCCCCGGAGGGCGAGTTCACACGTGTGTTCTGCTGCACTGGACTCAGATGAGGACATCGATGGGGAGGCGTACACGCAAAGGGTGATGGCCATGCACTCCGACATGATAGGTGCAATGGCAATGGTGCCGGAGAGCCTATCGCAAGTGGTAAGGAGCGTGGAGGAATCCACCTCCTGCATTGTACACAACGCTGCGCACACCATGGAGCCCATCATTGCCAGCGTGCAGACTATCGTTGACACCCAAAGAGACCATGCAGATCCAGACCACATGATGCGTGTCATGGGTGATTTGGCAGCTTCCATTGCGGCACAGATGGAAGCATCGCAATGTTTTGCTGCTGTCATGCAGTCTCAGCTGCATGCCATGCAAGCTCTGACTGCTTCCATCGCCGTTGGGTCCTCTACAGTCAACCAGGGATCTTATGGTGTCGGAGAAGACCAGCAATCTGTCTTGCAGCTGAGTGGCAGTGAGTTAGTTGAGTAGGAACCTGCAGTCCTCTCTCAGGATGACAGCATTTCTGATCCCACCACTGCCACTCTGCCATAGCACTTTTTGCTGCCTGTCACCGAGCCAGCCCAGACTGCTGCAACCCAGCCTGAGGCGGTGGAGTTCACAGCCGGGCTTTCCAGGTTAAGGGCATCCTGCAAGGCCATCTGTAGTCTCTGGCCCTGAAATACAGCAGACTTCCACGAGCCATGATGCAGCCACAGGGGACACACTGCGGAGGAATATTAGAATAGGTCAATGAAAGAGGGGATATAAGGAAATGCACAAGGGTGATGAATAAATGCAGTTATACATTTTATTGATATTTAATAAATGTTGATTGGAATATTTAATGTTTGCTGTTGTCTCTCATTTCCATCTTGGGGCTTTGATATGGAAGAGCAAATTGATGTGGTGATGGGGGAGTCCAGAGAAACTGGGACGTGGGATGGAAATCGGTGGGAATGAGCTCTGATGAGACGGTCGCGAACTCCCTTCCAGGATCGCGACGGAGTCGCTGCCTTATCCATCACAGCTATTTCTGCTCCTGCTACTCCTTGTCATCCTGCTGTTTCTCCTCCTCCTGCTGCTCCTGGTGCTCCTCCTGGTCCTCCTCCACCACCTGAGATGGTGCGGCTATGCCTGCTGGCAATGGCTGTGCCCTCATGATGTCCATGTTGTGCAGCATGCAGCAGACAATGACAAATAGGGACACCACTCAGGCATCACTGCAACTCTCCTCCCGGGCGTTCAAGGCAGTGGAACCATTGCTTCAACACTCCGATGGTCTGCTCAATGATGTTCCTGGTGGCAACATGGCTCTCATTGTACGAGAGCTGAGCAGGAGTGGTGATGATGCAGAGGGGAGTCATGAGCCAGGTGGACAGAGGATAGCCCTTGTCTCCGAGCAGCCAGTCGCAAGTTTCATTTGGGGGTTGGAACAGAGCTGGCACAGGATGACGGCATCATGGCTGCTGCCAAGATGGCAGGAATTCACGGTGAATATTCTGCATTTTTGTGGTCACACACTAACTGGATATTCAGTGAATGGTAGTCTTTGCAGTTATGGAAGATCTCAGGATTGTGATGCGGTGTCCACAAAGTGATGTGCATGCAGTCAATCTCACCCAGCACCATGGAGAAGCCTGTTACATAAGAACATAAGAACTAAGAATTAGGAACAGGAGTAGGCCATATGGCCCCTCGAGCCTGCTCCGCCAGTCAATAAGATCATGGCTGATCTGATCATGGACTCAGCTCAACTTGGCTGCCCGCTCCCCATAACCCCTTATCGTTTAAGAAACTGTCGATTTTTGTCTTAAATTTATTCTATGTCCCAGCTTCCACAGCTCTCTGAGGCAGCGAATTCCACAGATTTACAATCCTCTGAGAGAAGAAATTTTTCCTCATCTCTGTTTTAAATGGGTGGCCCCTTATTCTAAGATCGTGCCCTCTAGTTCTCGTCTCCCCCATCAGTGGAAACATCCTCTCTGCATCCACCTTGTCAAGTCCCCTCATAACCTTATACGTTTCGATAAGATCACCTCTCAATCTTCTGAATTCCAATGAGTAGAGGCCCAACCTACTCAACCTTTGCTCATAAGTCAACCTCCTCATCCCCAGAATCAACCTAGTGAACCTTCTCTGAATTGCCTCCATAGCAAGTATATCCTTTCGTAAATATGGAAACCAAAACTGCACGCAGTATTCCAGGTATGGCCTCACCAATACCTTATATAGCTATAATTATACTCCATTCCCTTTGCAATAAGGCCAAGATACCATTGGCCTTCCTGATCATTTGCTGTACCTGCATACTATCCTTTTGTGTTTCATGCACAAGTACCCCCAGGTCCCGCTGTACTGCGGCACTTTGTAATCTTTCACCGTTTAAATAATAACTTGCTCTTTGATTTTTTTTCTGCCAAAGTGCATGACTTCACACTTTTCAACATTTTACTCCATCTGCCAAATTTTTGACCACTCACTTAGCCTGTCTATGTCCTTTTGCAGGTTTTTTGTGTCCTCCTCACACATTGCTTTTCCTCCAATCTTTGTATTGTCAGCAAACTTGGCTACGTTACACTCAGTCCCTTCTTCCAAGTCTTTAATACAGATTGTAAATAGTTATCCTGGCAAAGCCACATACACACTCGTGCTGCTTCTCTCTGCTCATGGGGAAGGAGATGTAGTCCCTCCTCATTCTATACCTCGCGGACGGCATATTGGGAGATGTTGGAGATGTCTCCTATTGCTGCCTGGATAGATCTGTTGGCATAGAAATTGAGCACAATGCTGACCTTGACTGCCACTTAGAGAGCCATTTTCACCCGGGTATGAGGTTCGAGGTCTGGTTGCAGCAGATGACAGAGCTCTGTGACCTCGTCCTTGCTGAAACACAGCCTTTGCACACACTGCTCCTCAGTGTAATTGATGTCGGAGATCAGCTACCGGAATACACGGGAGAGTAAGGCCTCCTGTTGCCACTCCTGTGGCATCTCCTTCCTTTGCCAACATGTTGCTGTGGTTCTCCCTGTGCTGCTGTCTTTGGTTCTTCTTATCCTGCTGCCTGCCTCTCACTTTTCCTCTCCCTGTGCCTCTCACTTTGCCTCTCCCCGTGCCTCTCACTTTGCCTCTCCCCGTGCCTCTCCCTGTGCCTCCCCTTGTTCCCCTCCCCGTGCCCCTCCCCGTGTCTTGCCCCATACCTATCCCCGTGCCTGTCCCTGTGCCTCTCCCTGTGCCCTTCCCCGTGCCTTTCCCCGTGCCTCTCCCCGTGCCTCTCCCTGTTCTCTCCCGGTGTCTCTCCCTGTGTCTCTCCCCGTGCCTCTCACTTTGCCTCTCCCCGTGCTCCCTGTTCTCTCCCCATGCCCCTCCCCGTGCCTCTCCCTGTCCCCTTCCCCGTGCCTCTCCCTGTGCCTCTCACTTTGCCTCTCCCCATGCCTCTCCCTGTGCCTCTCCCTGTGCCTCTCCTTGTGCCTCTCCTTGTGCCTCTCCCTGTGCCTCTCCCCGTGCCTCTCCCCATGCCTCTCCACATGTCTCTCCCCATGTCTCTCCCCGTGCCTCTCCTCGTGCCTCTCCCTGTCCCTCTCCCCATGTCTCTCCCCGTGCCTCTACTTGTGCCTCTCCCCGTGCCTCTCACCATGCCTCTTCCCGTGTCTCTCCCCGTGCCTCTCCCCGTGCCTCTTCCCGTGTCTCTCACCGTGCCTCTCCCCGTGTCTCTCCTTATCCATCTCCCTGTGCCTCTCCCCGTGCCTCTCCCTGTGCCATTTCCGTGTCTCTCCCCGTGCCTCTCCCCGTGTCTCTCCCTATCCCTCTCCCCGTGTCTCTCCTCGTGTCTCACCCCGTGTCTCTCTCCGTGCCTCTCCTTGTGCCTTCCCCGTGCCTCTCACCATGCCTCTTCCCGTGTCTCTCCCCGTGCCTCTCCCCGTGCCTCTTCCCGTGTCTCTCCCCGTGCCTCTCCCCGTGTCTCTCCTTATCCCTCTCCCCGTGCCTCTTCCCGTGTCTCTCCCCGTGCCTCTCCCCGTGTCTCTCCTTATCCCTCTCCCCGTGCTTCTCTCCGTGCCTCTTCCCGTGTCTCTCCCCGTGCCTCTCCCCGTGTCTCTCCTTATCCCTCTCCCTGTGCCTCTCCCCGTGCCTCTCCCCGTGCCACTTCCCGTGTCTCTCCCCGTGCCTCTCCCCGTGTCTCTCCCTATCCCTCTCCCCGTGTCTCTCCTCGTGTCTCACCCCGTGTCTCACCCCGTGTCTCTCCCCGTGCCTCTCCCCGTGTCTATCCCCGTGCCTCTCCCTGCGCCTCTCCCTGTGCCTCTCCCTGTGCCTCTCCCCGTGCTTCTCCCTATCCCTCTCCCTTTGCCTCTCCCCGTGCCTCTCCCCGAGCCTATCCCCGTGTCTCTCCCCATGCCTCTCCCCGTGCCTCTCCGTCTCTCCCTGTGTCTCTCCCCATGCCTCTCCCCTTGTCTCTCCCCATGGCTCTCCCCGTGTCTCTCCCCGTGCCTTTCCCCGTTCTCTCCCCATGTCTCTCCCCGTGCCTCTCCCCGTGCCTCTCCCCGTGTCTCTCCCCGTGTCTCTCCCCGTGTCTCTCCTTGTGTCTCTCCCCGTGTCTCTCCCTATCCCTCTCCCCATGCCTCTCCCCGTTCCTCTCCCTTTGCCTCTCCCTATGCCTCTCCCTGTGCCTCTCCCCGTGTTTCTCCCTATCCCTCTCCCTTTGCCTCTCCCTGTGCCTCTCCCCGTGCCTCTTCCCGTATCTCTCCCCGTGCCTCTCCCCGTGCCTCTCCGTCTCTCCCTGTGTCTCTCCCCATGCCTCTCCCCTTGTCTCTCCCCATGTCTCTCCCCGTGCCTCTCCCCGTGCCTCTCCCCGTGTCTCTCTCTCCCCGTGCCTCTCCCCGTGTCTCTCCCCATGTCTCTCCCCGTGTCTCTCCCTGTACCTCTTCCCGTGTCTCTTCCAGTGTCTCTCCTCGTGCCTCATCGTGCCTCTCCCTATCCCTCTCCCCGTGCCTCTCCCCGTGTCTCTCCCCGTGTCTCTCCCCGTGCCTCTTCCCGTGCTTCTCCCTGTGTCTCTCCCCATGCCCCTCCCTGTGCCTCTCCCCGTGCCTCTCCCTATCCCTCTCCCGTTGCCTCTCCCCGTGCCCCTCCCCTTGCCTCTCCACTTTTAAAAAAAGGAGGGAGAGAGAAAATAGGGAATTATAGACCGGTTAGCCTGACATCGGTAGTCGGGAAAATGTTGGAATCAATTATTAAAGATGAAATAGCAGCACATTTGGAAAGCAGTGAAAGGATCGGTCCAAGTCAGCATGGATTTATGAAAGGGAAATCATGCTTGACAAATCTTCTAGAATTTTTTGAGGATGTAACTAGTAGAGTGGACAAGGGAGAATCAGTGGATGTGGTGTATTTGGACTTTCAAAGGGCTTTTGACAAGGTCGCACACAAGAGATTGGTGTGCAAAATTAAAGCACATGGTATTGGGGGTAATGTACTGACGTGGATAGAGAACTGGTTGGCAGACAGGAAGCAGAGAGTCGGGATAAATGGGTCCTTTTCAGAATGGCAGGCAGTGACTAGTGGGGTGCCGCATGGCTCAGTGCTGGGACCCCAGGTATTTACAATATACATTAATGATTAGACAAAGGAATTGAATGTAATATCTCCAAGCTTGCAGATGACACTAAGCTGGGTGGCAGTGTGAGCTGTCAGGAGGATGCTAAGAGGCTGCAGGGTGAATTGGACAGGTAGGTGAGTGGGTAAATACATGGCAGATGCAGTATAATGTGGATAAATGTGAGGTTATCGACTTTGGTGGCAAAAACATGAAGGCAAAATATTATTTGAATGACGGCAGATTAGGAAAAGGGGAGGTGCAACGAGACCTGGGTGTCATGGTACATCAGTCATTGAAGGTTGGCATGCAGGTGCAGCAGGCGGTTAAGAAAGCAAATGGTATGTTGACCTTCATAGCTAGGGGATTTGAGTATAGGAGCAGGGAGGTCTTACTGCACCTGTATAGGGCCTTGGTGAGGCCTCACCTGGAATAATGTGTTCAGTTTTGGTCTCCTAATCTGAGGAAGGACATTCTTGCTATTGAGGGAGTGCAGCGACGGTTCACAAGACTGATTCCTGGGATGGCAGGACTAACATATGAGGAGAGACTGGACCAACTGGGCACGTGAGTTTCGAAGAATGAGAGGGGATCTCATAGAAACATATAAGATTCTGACGGGATTGGACAGGTTAGATGCAGGAAGAATGTTCCCGATGTTGGCGAAGTCCAGAACCAGGGGTCACAGTCTAAGGATAAGGGGTAAGCCATTTAGGACCGAGATGAGGAGAAACTTCTTTACTCAGAGAATTGTGAACCTGTGGAATTCTCTACCGCAGAGAGTTGTTAATGCCAGTTCATTAGATATATTCAAGAGGGCGTTAGATATGGCCCTGATGGCTAAAGGGATCAAGTGGTATGGAGAGAAAGCAGGAAAGGGGTACTGAGGTGAATGATCAGCCATGATCATATTGAATGGTGGTGCAGTCTCAAAGGGCTGAATGGCCTACTCCTGCACCTATTTTCTATGTTTCTATGTTTTCCTGTGCCTCTCCCCCTGCCTCTCCCCGTGCCTCTCCCCGTGTCTCTCCCCATGGCCCTCCCCGTACCTCTCCCCGTGCCTCTCCCTGTGCCTCTCCCCGTGTCTCTCCCTGTGCCTCTCCCCGTGTCTCTCCCCGTGTCTCTCCCCGTGCCCCTCCCCATGTCTCTACCCGTGTCTCTCCCCGTGCCTCTCCCCGTGGCCCTCCACGTGCCTCTCCCCGTGCCTCTCCCCGTGTCTCTCCCCGTGCCACTCTCTGTGTGTCTCCCCATGCCTCTCCCCGTGCCTCTCCCCGTGCCTCTCCCCGTGCCCCTCCCCGTGTCTCTCCCCGTGTCTCTCCCCGTGCCTCTCCGTCTCTCCCCGTGCCTCTCCCCATGCCTCGCCCTGTGCCTCTCCCCGTGTCTCTCCCTGTGTCTCTCCCTGCGTCTCTCCCTGCGCCTCTCCCCATGCCTCTCCCCGCGTCTCTCCCCGTGTCTCTCCCCGTGTCTCTCCCCGTGTCTCTCCCCGTGCCACTCCCTGTGTCTCTCCCCATGTCTCTCCCCGTGTCTCTCCCCGTGTCTCTCCCTGTGTCTCTTTCTGTGCCTCTCCCTCTGTCTCTCCCCGTGCCACTCCCTGTGTCTCTCCCCGTGTCTCTCCCCGTGTCTCTCCCCGTGCCTCTCCCCGTGCCTCTCCCCGTGCCTCGCCCTGTGCCTCTCCCCGTGCCTCCCACCGTGCCTCTCCCTGTGCCTCTCCGTCTCTCCCCGTGTCTCTCCCCGTGTCTCTCCCCGTGCCTCTCCCCGTGCCTCTGCGTCTCTCCCCATCCCTCTCCCCGTGCCTCGCCCTGTGCCTCTCCCCGTGTCTCTCCCCGTGTCTCTCCCCGTGTCTCTCTCCGTGTCTCTACCCGTGCCCCTCCCCATGCCCCTCCCCGTGTCTCTCCCCATGTCTCTCCCCGTGCCTCTCCCCGTGCCTCTCCGTCTCTCCCTGTGCCTCTCCCTTTGCCTCTCCCTGTGGCCTGCTCGATGGATCTTTTTCAGCTAGGGAATCCCGAAATCCTATCCTCCTTCGCCAATGTGATATATCCTTACAACATCACTAATAAGCACACTATACACAAAATGACTCTTAACAGCGAAACTGTCATCATATGACTTTGCCACATAATCCTTTATTATTTACATCAGTAGTTACCACAGGAGTCCACTCGGTGGAGCTCTCTATTACAGCCCCCATGAAGCAATAGAAATAGTTGAACTTCAAAACTGCCGTGAGTTATGGAGGGGTAAAGTTAGGAGGCAGAAGACTCTTTGAGATAAAGATTGCTGTGATCGGTCCACCAGCCACCTGCGAACTGTTGGAAAGCAGAAAAAAGTAATGGCCGACAGAAAATAGTTTTGACGATGGTGCATTTAAATGACGATGGTGCATCCAGTTCCTGATTGCAACTTGACAGCTGAAGCTGGTGTTGTCATCATCAGGTGCTAAGGTAGGTTGCCCGGAGCAATGTAACTTTTGGGACGGTAAGGGGGCTTCATAGCGCCTCCGCAAAACCCCCGCACATTTGCGCGGGGACGATTGTTACGCCACCGAATATTAGTTTAAATTAAATAGCAATAGGAGGACACGAGGGTTCAGGTTCAAGCTAGTAAAAGGGAAACTTATGACTGATTTAGGAATTCTTCTTCGCATAAAGAGTGATCAACATCATTTCAACATTTTCTAGACTGAATCTTCAACCCAGAATGGGGAACTGGTGTCAAAGTTAATTGAGACGAATATGGCCAGGGTTGGGGGTAATGGAATTCAGAAAGATGAGGGAATAGGAATAAGTGGCTAGCTCTTTCATCCAGCTTGCAAAGAAAGAAAGAAACAGGGATGATGGGTTCAATGGGTTCCTCCTGTGTTGTAAAATTCTATAATTCACTGCTCATAATATTTCACATGCAGTGGGTCTCCATTGTCTTCATTAGTCTTCATTGAGACCAATGAGTTAAAGCTCCCATCAGAAATAGGTGGAAGCTTTGTTTCAATGTTTTAATTAGGGGATGATGATACCATGTACAAGTTCTGGCTATTTTCTGCCCTTTAGGTTGGATGTGGACTTTAATGCATACGTCCATGTACAACAGGTGTCCAAGATTGTTAGGAGCTGTCTGATGTCAAAGTAAAGACTTAAAGAGCCAGAGGAAGATAAAGTAATGATTTCGAAGGATGCTTTGTAAGTGGTTTTGTGCTTTTTCTCATTTTTATTTTTGACCCACTTAGTTGTTCAAAGGCTTGTGTCATGCCACTGTCACCTTAGGCTTAACTACGCATATCTTACCCACAATTTCTTGTTTCAGGAACCCAATGAGGATTCCAACCCTCCCACAGCACAGTTGTTGTTTTTGAAAAAACAACAATAACTTGTATTTATATAGCACCTTTAACATAGTGAAACGTCCCAAGGCGCTTCACAGGAGTATTATGTGAGGGGCGGCGGGGGGCAGCGAGGTTGTGGGGCTGGAGGAAATTACAGAGATAGGGAGGGGTGAAGCCATGGAGGGATTTGAAAATAAGGATGAGAATTTTGAAATCGAGGTATTGCTTAACCGGAAGCCAATGTAGGTCAGCGAGCACAGGGGTGATGGGTGAGCGGGACTTGGTGCGAGTTAGGACACAGGCAGCTGAGTTGTGGAGCTCCTCTAGTTTACGTACGGTAGAATGTGGGAGGCCAGCCAGGAGTGCATTGGAATAGTCAACTCTAGAGGTAAGGCATGAATGAGGGCTTCAGCAGTGGATGAGTTGAGGCAAGGGTAGAGACGGACGATGTTATGGAGGTGAAAATAGACAGTCTTAGTTATTCTGCAGATATGTGGTTGAAAGCTCATTTTAGGGTCAAATATGACACCAACGTTGTGAACAGTCTAGTTCAGCCTCAGACAGGAGTTGGGGAGAGGGATGGAGTCAGTGGCTAGCGAATTGAGTTTGTGGTGGGTACTGAAAACAATGGCTTCGGTCTTCCCAATATTCAACTGGAGAAACATAGAAACATAGAAAATAGGTGCAGGAGTAGGCCATTCGGCCCTTCTAGCCTGCACCGCCATTCAATGAGTTCATGGCTGAACATTCAACTTCAGTACCCCATTCCTGCTTTCTCGCCATACCCCTTGATCCCCCTAGTAGTAAGGACCTCATCTAACTCCTTTTTGAATATATTTAGTGAATTGGCCTCAACAACTTTCTGTGGTAGAGAATTCCACAGGTTCACCACTCTCTGGGTGAAGAAATTCCTCCTCATCTCGGTCCTAAATGGCTTCCCCCTTATCCTTAGACTGTGACCTCTGGTTCTGGACTTCCCCAACATTGGGAACATTCTTCCTGCATCTAACCTGTCTAACCCCGTCAGAATTTTAAATGTTTCTATGAGGTCCCCTCTCATTCTTCTGAACTCCAGTAAATACAAGCCCAGTTGTTCCAGTCTTTCTTGATAGGTCAGTCCCGCCATCCCAGGAATCAGTCTGGTGAACCTTCGCTGCACTCCCTCAATAGCAAGAATGTCCTTCCTCAGGTTAGGAGACCAAAACTGTACATAATACTCCAGGTGTGGCCTCACCAATGCCCTGTACAACTGCAGCAACACCTCCCTGCCCCTGTACTCAAATCCCCTTGCTATGAAGGCCAACATGCCATTTGCTTTCTTAACCGCCTGCTGCACCTGCATGCCAACCTTCAATGACTGATGTACCATGACACACAGGTCTCTTTGCACCTCCCCTTTTCCTAATTTGTCACCATTCAGATAATAGTCTGTCTCTCTGTTTTTACCACCAAAGTGGATAACCTCACATTTATCCACATTATACTTCATCTGCCATGCATTTGCCCACTCACCTAACCTATCCAAGTTGCTCTGCAGCCTCACAGCATCCTCCTCGCAGCTCACACTGCCACCCAACTTAGTGTCATCCGCAAATTTGGAGATACTACATTTAATCCCCTCATCTAAATCATTAATGTACAGTGTAAACAGCTGGGGCCCCAGCACAGAACCTTGCGGTACCCCACTAGTCAGTGCCTGCCATTCTGAAAAGTACCCATTTACTCCTACTCTTTCTGCTCATCCAGAACTGGATGTCGGACAAGCAGTCTGACAAATTAGAGACCGTGGAGGGGTCGAGTAGTGGTGAGGTAGAGCTGGGTGTCATCAGCATACATGAGGAAACTGAAGCTGTGTTTCTGGATGATGTCGCCAAGGGGCACATGTAGATGAGAAATAGGAGGGGGGCCAAGGATAGATCCTTGGGGGACACCAGAGGTAACGATGCGGGGGTGGGAAGAGAAGCTGTTGCAGGTGATTCTCTGGCTACGATTAGAAAGATAAGAATGGACCCAGACAAGTGAAATCCTATCCAGTCAGATGACTGTGGAGAAGCGTTGGAGAAGGATAGAGTGGTCAACCGTGTCAAAAGCTTCAGACAAGCCAAGAAGGATGGGGGGATAGGTTGCCTTTGTCACAGTCACAAAGGATGTGTTCTGATCAAAGTCATGAATTACATTCTCTCTGACTGTACTGCACTAGGCCTAATCCCAACTGCCACAACCACACCATCCTCCTCCAATATCTCTCTTTCATTTTTCAGCTTGTTATCCATGCTTTTGTTACCTCTAGGCCCGACTAATGCAATGCTCTCCTTGCTGGCCTCACACCTACCACCCTCCGTAAACTTGAGCTCACCCAAAACTCTTCTGCCCATACCCTAACTCGCACCACGTCCCGTTCATCTATCACCACTGTGCTTACTTATCTACATTGGCTCCCGGTCTGGCAAGCCCTCAATTTTAAAATTTTCATCCTTGTTTTCAAATCCCTCCATGGCCTTGCCCCTACCTATCTCTGTAACCTTATCCGGGCCTACAATCCTCTGAGATCTCTGCACTCCTCCAATTCTGGCCTCTTGCACATCCCTAATTTTCTTCACTCCACCACTGGCAGTTGTGCCTTCAACTGCCTAGGCCCTAAGCTCAAGAATTATCTCCCTACACCTCTCTACCTCTCACACCTTCTTTAAGGTGCTCCTTAAAACCTACCTCTTTGACCAAGCTTTTGGTCACTTTGTCCTAATATCTCCTTATGTGGCTTGCTGTCAAATTTTGTTTGATATTTGCTCCTGTGAAGCGTATTGGGACATCTACTGCCTTAAAGGCGCTATATAAATGCAAGTTATTGTTGTTGTTGAGACTGCCTTCATTTGGCTCAATTCTTATCTATCAAATCAAAGCCACAGCATCTCTAGCAATGCCTTCTTGTCCTACCCCCATACCGTCACCTCAGGAGTCCTCCCAAGAATCCCTTTACGCCACCGTTGGTGACTGTAGCCTTTAGCTGTCTAGGCCCCACGCTCTGGAACTCTCCCCCTAATCCTCGCCACCTTTATGTCTCTCCTTGCCCTTACACCTCTCTGAAGTACCTTGGGATGCTTTTCTACATTAAATGCCCCGTATGTTGTTACCATTTTCATTGTTGTCCAGCTTCTTCTATAAGTTGTAGCTAACATAGCCGAAGATACTATAATTCACTGTATCGATTTAGAATCCAGCCCCTCTAGCCATTTTCATATTTTTTAACTTTCATAAATTTCCGTTGCATTTTATTGCTGTGCAAGATTAGGTGTTAATCATATACCCACTTTATCAGACTTTATCTTCAGAATAAGGATCATCAGTTCCCAGAATCTGGATTGTTAGATAGGGTTATTACAATGCATAACAACATTTGCTTAGATATATAATCTGCTACAAGATATGTTACAAGATATTGACACAGCTATGTGATCAAATGAAAATTCAGGGCTTTTAGTGCTCTGCATAATACCATATTTGGTTTATTGATAATCTGCAATTATTTTTTTTTAGTTACAGGGCTAAACTACTTTGTCAACAAATTAATAGTATGATATTAATAATTTTATGCTTATTTGTGAAGGACTCAGCTCTAACACAATAGTGTTCAAGAGTGGATTATTTTTAAAGTAATAAATACTTTCTCATCTAAAATTATGAACAGTTTGATGAGAAATAAAATATAATAATGATAGATTATAACACAGAAGCAGAAAAAAAGGAGTTTCTTTCCATGCTTCACTGTTGCTGTCTGAAATTTCATGGTCGCAACAAATGATCAAATATTGTCTGGCAAGTGAGCCCCACACATAAGCATTCACCTGGAAAATGGAACTATGGGTTCAATTTTCCCCGGTCATTTGTGCCGTTTTTTGGCATGTGCTGTTTTTTTCTGGCGTATTTATTTTTTTCCAGTTTTCCCCCTGCGATCTGCACCGGCGTAACTGACTTAGTTACAATTTTTCTAGGCCAGTTTTTTTTGACGTCATAGGGGGCGGTCTCTCATGTCTACGCCAGTTTTTTCAATTGTTCACAGTTTACCAACATTTTTTTCTCTTAGATTGGCGTATCTGGCCACACCTGAAACACCCTCTGGTGGGTTAAGAAAACCCGCGCACATTCACAAATCTGCGCTGAAGATGCCATTGTTTATAAATCGAAGATTTTGGAGGGAGTCAAGAACACTTTCAAAATCAATAATAAAGTTCAACTTTTTTTTACATGTCAACGTAGAAGTGTAAATTTGTTGGATTTTAGAAGTTTTCTCATTTTTTTACTCACTCACACGCCACCAGCGAATGTCTTAAAGCAGGGCTGGAGGGTCGCAGATTTGGCCGGCAGAATCGCTCTCACGCCTGGATACAGCGGCTCAGGATTCGGCTACAAGCCATGGGGGGGGGGGGGGGGGCGGAGGGGGAGGAGAGAGAGAGAGACTGAGCTGCCAGTTAGAAGGCTTGGAGGCTGGGGAGGGGGAGGGAGAGAGAGAAGTTACTCCAATTGTTAAAGGCTGGAGGGGCGGGGGGGCGAGGAGTGGGCAGAGAGGAGAGGTGAGGAGAGAGAGAGAAAGAGGTGCCAATCCGAAGGCTTGAAGCCCGGGTAGGGAGAGAGAGAAGTCACAAGACTCAAGGGGGGGGGGGGCGGCGGAGAGAGGAGAAGTCACAAGACCTTTGGGTGTGGACCATCCATACAGACCTTATGGAGAGAGAGAGAACTGCGAACCTGCGCTGCCTGCTTTCCTGCCGTTTTGAGCTTCTTTCAAAGGTTAAATTTAAGTATGGGGGCAATACTGACAATGCCATACCTTGTGCCATCATGGTGCTATGTAGGAGACAATTAATTCGACTTCATCACATCAGGAACATCAGAGCCCATAAGCTGCTGGGCAGGAGGCCTTGCCCACCTCGGGCATATCGAGACAGGCGTTCGTTTGTACCTCCACCTGATTGATGCAGGCTGCATTTCCGCAAAGAAGTTGTAAGTGAGATCTGTGAGTTGGTCAAAGCAGACCTGCAATCTAGAAGCATCAGGAGGACTGCTTTGTCAGTTGAAGTGAAGATTACAGCTGCACTTTCATTCTATGCCTCCGTATTATTTCAAGCTACAACTGGGGATGTGTGTGCCATCTCTCAACATGCAATACATGTCTCCATTTGCCAGATCACGGCTGTACTGTATGTGCGGAGGAATGACTTCATCAAGTTCCCAATGACCGCTCAAGCAAGCCATGACAGGGCTGTGGGCTTCTCCAGGATTGCTGGTTTCCTAAAGGTACAGGGCTGCATTGACTGTACCCACATCGCTTTGTGAGCACCTTTGAAGGATTCCGAGGGGTACAGGAACAGTAAAGGCTTCCACTCCATTAATGTGCAGCTTATGTGTGATGACATGCGTCATATCATGTCAGTCAATGCAAGATACCCTGGCAGCACGCATGATGCATTCATCTTGCGCAACAGCATTATATCTGCCATGTTTCAGCAGCAACCAGAAGGGCTGAGCTGGCTACTGGGAGGCAAAGGGTACGGCCTCGCCACTTGGCTCATGATGCCCCTACGCGTAACCCAGACAGAAGCTGACCGTCAATACAACATGTCACACATTGCGATGTGCAGCATCATTGAGAGGACCATTGGCATATTGAAACAGCGTTTCCGATGCCTGGACCATTCCGGAGGCTACTTGCTGTCCTCCCCTGAATCATGTTCCATTAACACAACACAACATTACGGAACAGGTCCAAACAGTAAACATGACAGTTCACTGTTGTGTGCTGCATGCTGCATAACTTAGCCATCATGAGGCAGCAGCACCTGATAGTGGAAGACCCACCTGTGGTGAGAGTGGCTGATGATAATGATGTGGTAGATGCAGGCGATGAGCAGGAGGAGGAGGAGGATGACGAGAATGAGGAAGCCATGCAAGTGCCTGAGTCCGGAGCACAATGGCAGAGGAGGGCGGGCCATTGTGCTCCTTTAACGATTGCTCGAGCCTTGCGCCAGCAGGTCATCTGTGAACACTTTATCGATGTCTGAGGGCTCAGCGATAACTATTCCACTTGAACATATTTACTGTTTGGACCTGTTCCATAATGTTGTGTTGTGTTAATGGAACATGATTCAATTTTAATGCAAAATATATTTTATTCAACAATTTACAATGTACTTTAATAAAATTATTTTTGTATCAAACTTTACTTTAATATCACTCTTTAAGATCATTTAATAACTTTAAGATCACTTATAAACTTGTAAATTTACATAACTTACAAAAAACTTAATTTGAGAACAGTTTCAACAGTAACAATAGCAAAGAAAGGCTGCACCCATCTCTCATCCCCCTTATTCTAAGACCGCCCGCTGCGCTTTGTCTTGGACACTCCACCATCCTGCACACAGGCGGTGGAGCATTGTTTCTGGGCTTGGTACCAAGCTTATTCTTTCTAACATCTCAGGTACTGCGCACCTCTTGAGGGTGGGGTGTCAGCGTCAGGCGGCATTGGGCTCTTCAGAGGCTCGTGTGAGGATTGGAGTGGGAGTGACAGTTGATTCTGTCAATGGGCGCGGGGTCTGGGCGTGTTCTCTTATTGCAGCAGCTAACTCCAACATGTCGTCCCTCATGCACCCTGACAGTGTCTCAATGACCTGCAACATTCTCTCCCTCATGGTCAGTGACGTGGTTTGCACTACCTCTGACATTCTCTACTTCATGGTCACTATTCCCTCACTGATGGTCCCAGATATCGTTCCCATTTCTCATGTCATTGCTGTTACTTTTCCCAACAGCCCCGCTACCTCATCACTCACCCCACTGAAAGTGTCCAGGAGTGATCGGGTAAGGTCAATGCTCTCCGCACTCAATGACATCATATGAACCACATCTGTTAGATCCTGCACCTCAGGAGAGCGTGGTCGAGCTTTCCTTTCCCTGTTCCCCATGGGTACAACTCACACCCCACCACCGGGACCCACAGCCTGGGTGTGGCTCACACCCCACCACTAGGACCCACAGCCTGGGTGTGCCTCGCTGCACCACACCACTGGGACCCACAACCTTGGAAGATGTGAAACCATGGAATGTCCCACCAACATTCAAACCACAGGCCATGGATGGGGCTGTCACCTCCAATAGCGGCATGTCCTTCAACGTCAGGACAACAGTGGGAGCTTCATCCAGTTTCATCCCCTCCCCCTCACCCCCATGGATGGATTGGAAGATGTTCTCCTCTTCAGGCTCATCCGCATCTGAATCTTCTTCTGCATCATCAGGGTTGACCTCAAGTTCTGCAAAATTTTACAGAACATAATATAACTGTCAAATGGTTAGCAACAGAGAAGGGGGGGCAGGATGATGGTATGCGTAGGCTCACACATCGCAGGCCAGGCAGCAGGTTGATTTGAAGGGCCACGATGAATTTGCAGGACTTACCCTCTCCCTCCAGCTTGTGCAGTACTGATTGCTTTTTTCCAGGCAGGACCCATCTGTTGTGTATGCAATAACTCGATAGACTGAATACTGTAAACTCCGAACAGGTACAAACCTGGCTCTACTATATCAGGGCCCAAAGTGATTACATTACAAGATGACTGGCCTTTTATATCTGGGCCGCACACAAGTGCGCACAGCCCAATGACCTCTATCAGTGGCGCCAACTGGTGGTTAGTGAAGCCAAACATACATACATGACAATATCCCCCTTTAAGATATTAGTAACGGTCTTTTTACAAATTGAGATGGTCCGAGGCTTTCCGCTCCCAAGTTGAATGTCCCAGTTCAACTCCAGCCTTGGGCGAGCGTTTTGAGTCTGTTATGATTGGGGGATGGGTAGCAGATCTGATGGGAGTGGCAATGACCACATCAGGGATTGAAAGTCCAGATTCATTGACCATGTCAGTGATTGAAAGTCCAGATTCATTGATGACAGCGGAGTCCTCTGATGACTGAGGGTAGGTTGGTTGGTCACTGATTATGTCTTCCTCAGACTGTTCCAGTTCATCCGTGTGCCGCAGCTTTATCTGATTGACATGTTTCCTGTATGTCTGCCCATTCTTGAGCTTAATGATAAACAGTCTGATACCCTCCTTGGTCATAACAGTACCGGCGATCCATTTGGGACCTTGACCATAATTCAGTACATACACAGGATCAGTGATAGAAATGTCGCGTGACACAGTAGTGCGATCATGATACCCTTGCTGACTTTGACATCTGTTTTCGACACAATTATTCAAGTCAGGGGTGGACAAGAAAGAACCTGGTCTTGAGACCTCTCTTCATCAATAGTTCAGCAGGGGAGACCCCGGTAAGCGTATGAGGTCTTGTCCTGTAACTAAGAAATATGCGTGACAAGCGAGTTTGCAGTGAACCTTGAGTTACACGTTTCATCCTCTGCTTGATAGTTTGGACAGCACGCTCTGCTTTTCCATTAGATGCGGGTTTGAATGGTGCTGACCTCACATGTTTGATACCATTGAGTTTCATGAACTCATGAAACTCCATACTGGTGAAGCAAAGTCCATTGTTGCTTGCAAAGATGTCAGGCAGACCATGCACAGCAAACATGTCTCGAAGGCTCTCAATGGTAGCTGTGGATGTGCTGGATGACATGATTGTACACTCTATCTGTTATGCCTTTAATACGCTTATGAATGACTCCACGAGGTCTAGTATTGTACTTGAGCTGTTGTGACCTTAGTCCCATTTATTGTAACTCCAGAGTGAGGCACAAGCATGCTGGGCAGACTTTTATACTGGGCCCTGCACACCTATGCAGGTGACCCTCAGGTCTCCCACTGCAGTGCCCTCTGGTGGCACACCTTATGTGACTATACAATTAGTATACATGGTCTACATACATGACATCACTTCCCCCCAAGTCTTTCATGCAAATTGACTGGTACATTAACGGCGACCTGAACTTTGCTCTTCCTGGTTGACCATTGGAGGGCCGCTTCTAGCTTGGATGGGTTGGTAGTGAGATTTGTTGCCAGTGGAGGTCCCAGTGGTTTCTGGTTGTGAGTCCATGACTCCATTCTCCCCCCACACAGAGATCATGTTAATGGCCCGTTACATGCAAGTTGCATTCAAGTTCATCACATGGGTTTTACATTTACATCTTGGTACATTTGTTGGCGGATTACAGTTGTGTTTCTTTTTGTGAGGTACATTTACATGATCAGTACAGATATATCAGTACAGGTACACAAGGACAGTCCAGTTCCAGCACGGCCGGATGAGATCCGGGTCGTCTGGTGGCGGTGCAGCGCCCCATGCTAGTGGGTCTGTGAGCGAGGTGAGCTCATTTTGCTCGAGTTGCCGGAGCTCAGGGCTCTTGCCATTACTCCTAGTGTCAGGCAGGCCCAAAGACAGCTGATGTGTCTGTGACCTCCCTGTCCTTTTCGTTTGCACAGTGTCGTTGCTGCTCCCTGGGAAGCGGTCTGAGTGAGTGAGCGCTTTGTCTAAGCGATGGTGGGGCTGCCTCGTCTTGTCTAGCAGTTCGCAGGGGACTGCTGACTCGCTTTCCTTGAGGGCACCATTGTGAGCACTCTCTAGTTTGGGATCCTGACTGGTCCAGGTCCCGTTCGGAGGAGCCGTTGCGGGTGACCCTTCGCTCTTGGGCATTGCCGTGGTGGCGAGTGGGTTTGTGGGCTGCGCCTTTTCCACCCGGGTAGGGGGGCAACGGTAGCCGACTGCGAGCATAGGCACAGTTTACTGTTTCTGGCCCGTGGCGGTTCAAGCCATTGGGTGCCTGCAATGTTAAACCGATCTGAGGCAGGGTATCGCTACCAGTGCCTCTGCTCTCTGGGGATCGTTTACTCTGCGGCTTGTCTACTTCTCTCAGCTGTGGGGACACTTTATGATACATTGTTCTGGTCCTAGGGATGCAGGCTACAGCATTGGATAGCCCGCTAGACCTGTATATGACCATTAGGTGTTCGCCCGCTACATTGGCTGATTGAAATTTGCACCCGACATCGCTCAACAACATTTTGCTCGTTACAGCTGGACTTTTAAATTGGTTACCAATTTCAAGCAGTTCATTCAAAAATATTGGGTTGCTGGCCTTCTTTAAAATGGCCTTACTACTTTTACCCCAATCTTCTTCCTTGCATGGAACCATGTGTCATTGCTCCATTAGCGCTGCACCTCATGGTTTGGACGCCATCTTTCCCTGACCATAATGTCGACTGCCGCGATCTTCTTTCCCAGGGATTCTGCCACTGAAGCTGGGAAGGCGCCCTCGGATCCAATCTTCCTCCCCAGGAGACCTGCTACTGAAACCGGGAAGGTGCGTTCGGGTCATCTCGGCCGGATCATCGGGTCATCGCCACGCAGTCGTGATGAGCGGTCTGTGCTCAGGGGCTGCACGGATCTGCTCTCCGGTGCCTGGTCAAACCGATGGTGGGGGCTTGCTCTGCCCCTGAGCACGGGGGACGTCGCTCGCTGGAGGGATGAAGTCTTCCCAGTTCCAATGAATCTTCCCCATCCATCTTCTTCCAAGTAGTGTTGGTCCATCACCTGAAACAATCCACAATGGTAAATTGTGCACCGCACCATCATGAGATACACTTACATCCGCACTACCAACAACTGTTATCAGTTCCTTGGTGTAGGTTTGCAGCTTTGCCTGAACCGGAACCAGCTTGGGTCGTTCAGCTTCATCGTTCCATAACCCCTCAAAGGCTTCCTGGCTCATTACTGACTTGCCCCCGTGTCCACTTCCATGAAGACTGGAACGCCATTTATCTCGACTTCCATTATCACTGGAGGGCAATCTGTGGTGCAGGTATATACTCCATACAGTTCGTCCTGGGACTGAGCTGCCTCTCTAGCCATCTCCCCGTAATCCGTGCTGGATTCACAGCCATCTGCTGACTCCTCTTCCATGTGGTGAGTCACAGCTCTTTTGCATATTCACTGGAGATGGCCCTTTGTGCTGCAGCCTTTGCACACATAGTCTCTGAACTGGCACTGATGAGCCTTGTGATTACCTCCAGAATGCAGGCATGGTGCTACTCGACTTATGTTTGCACCCCTTGGCGGATTCTGAGTTAAAGGACTCGGGGGCCTGTTCGCTCTGCCCTGGGCAGATTCACGTTCAACAGTTCTGCCTGTGAAAGGCGCCATTCTATTTACAGTACTTGCTGGGTTTGAATCCTGAGAATGAGTCATCATCTGCTTGGAGCTGCAGCTTGAGGTCATGACTGCCTGGCTGATGCTGATGGCCTTCTGCAGAGTGACGGTGGTTTCGGCAGACAGTAGCCTGGGAAGAAGGGCCTCATGACCGATGCCAATTACGAAAACATCCCGCAACCCACATCAACGAGGTATGCGCCGAATTCACACGGTCCTGCCAGCCTGGCCCTTCACAACTGATAATATAGGGTCCTGGCTAATCCAGGTCTTAATTTGTTGGGCCGTTACAGGAGCTCCTTCACTTTCAAAAACATCCATGACTAACAGTAGGTCTGCCGGTTGTGGCGTTTTCACCTGTGTGGGCAATGGCAGACGGCTCAAAGCATCGGTACAATTCAGTGGCAGGTCTATGGCGAATGACATAATCATAGGCAGATAATATCAGCGCCCACCTCTGGATGCGGGACGATGCATTGGGGGGGGGTATTGATATCTTTGTTTTTCGAAAACAATGAAATGAGTGGCTTGTGATCTGTTTTCAGTTCAAACCGAAGACCAAACAGGTACTGATGTATTTTTTTAAGCTCATACACATAGGCTAGTGCCTCTTTCTCTCCCATGCTGTAGGCTCTTTCCGCCTTTGACAAACTTTTTGAAGCATACGCAACAGTTTGTAATTTGCCCAACTCATTAGCTTGTTGGAGCACGCAACCAACTCCATATGACGAAGCATCAGAGGCCAATACTAGACGCTTACATGGATCATAATGTACCGGCAGCTTATTAGAGCAAAAGATTAGTAGCTTTCTCAAAAGCTCTATCTTGAGACGCACCCCAAACCCAGTTGTCGCCTTTTCTTAATAGCATGTGCAGTGGCTCTAATAAGGTGCTCAATCTAGGTAAGAAATTACCAAAATTGTTGAGTAGACCGAGGAACAAATGCAGCTCCGTCACATTCTAAGGCTTGGGTGCATTTTTGATGGCCTTGGTTTTCGAGTCCATAGGCCTGATACCGTCAGTAGCAATATTCCTCCCCAGGAATTCGACTTCCGGTGCCATGAAGACGCATTTCGAGCATTTCCGTCTGTGTCCCACTTTGTCCAGATGATGTAGAACCTCTTCCAAGTTATTAAGATGTTCGGCGGAGTCACGACTTGTGACTAGTATGTCATCTTGGAACACAACAGTTCTGGGGATGGACTTCAATAGACTCTCCATGTTCCTCTGAAATATAGCTGCAGCCGAGCGAATTCCAAAAGTGCACCTGTTGTAGATAAACAATCCTTTATGAGTGTTGATGCAGGTAAGTCTCTTCGACGTGTTGACCAGCTCCTGTGTCATGTAGGCTGATGCCAGATCCAGTTTTATGAACGACTTCGCCCCGGCTAGCGTTGCAAACAGGTGATCAACCTTCGGTAACTGGTATTGATCTTGTTTCGAAACTCGGTTGATCGTAATCTTGTAGTCTCCACAAATCCTGACAGTGCCATCACTTTTCAACATGGGAACAATGGGGCTGGCCCATTCATTAATTTTGACCATTCACACTGGAGTCTGTCCAGTTTGATTTCAACCTTCTCCCTCATCATGTACGGAACTGCCTGCACTTTATGATGGATGGGTCTTGCATTCAAGTCCACGTGGATCTGCACCTTGGCTCCCGTGAAATTGCCGATGCCTGGTTCAAACAGCAAGGGAAACTTGCTCATCATTTGAGCACATGGAGTATCGTCCTCCGACGAAAATGCTTTGATCTCGTTCCAGTTCCTTTTGATTTTTTTTAACCAGTTCCTGCCGAACAGCGTTGGACCATTGCCTGGAATAATCCATAATGGTGCGGTTCACGATTTACCATCATATGACACCTTGATTACTGCACTGTTAATCACCATATGAGTTCTTTAGTGTATGTACGCAACTTGGCATTGACTGGACTCAGCTTAGGCCTCACAGCCTTAGTATCCCACAGCCTGTTGAATGTCCATTGGCTCATTATTGATTGACTCACACCCGTGTCCAATTCCATCGATACCAGCACACCATTAAGTTTTACATTAATCAGTATCGGTTGGCTCTTTGTTAGGAATGACTACAGTCCATACACTTCTTCCTTTGGTATCTCGGATTGCATATCCAAATCCGCGCTACACTGGTCATCATCCTCCACATGGTGTGTCGCAGCACGCTTGCTCAGTTGCGGACACATGCGCTGGAGATGCCCCACCCTCGAACAGCCTTTACAAATATACTGTTTAAACTGACACTGATGGTGCCGATGATTTCCCACACAACGCCAACGCGGTGATATCAGATTCATTCCCGTTGGCGGACTTTGAGCAGCCACAGGTTTCGTGTACGCAGTCGTTAGGCCCTGCCATATGCAGCTCTGCCAACAACGATACAATCTTGTTTACAGTACTTGCCGAGTTCCGATTTTTCAATGATATCTGCTTTAAGCTTTTGTCCTTCATCATGCATGATTGGACAATCGTCATGGTCTTGCTCAAATCCAGTGTCTCTGCCACCAGTAGCTTACGCAGGATCACCTCGTGGTTGATGCCGATTACAAAGAAGTCCTGCAGCATGTCTGCCAATGCAGTTTCAAACTTACACGGTCCAGCCAGATGTCTTAGGTCGGCAACGAACTCCGATACATCTTGGCCCTCAGAACAAATGTGCGTCTAGAATCGATATCTTGAGATGATGATGCCTTCAGCTGGTTTGAGATGGGCACATACCAGAGCACACAATGTTTTATAGTCCTTATCCATTGGACTTAAGGGTGAGAGGAGATTCTTTATGAGTCGATAGATTTTCAGACCGCAAACCGTGAGGAGGACCGCCCGGTACTGAACTGCGTCTGCCTCTTTCTCCATTTTGTTGGTCACGAAGTACTGGTCCAAGCAGGCTACAAAGTCTGCCCAATCTTCTCCCTCCACGAATCGCTCCAGAATTCCAATTGTGCTCATTTTTGCATGCAAAGGTTTTTGATACCTCGTCACCAAATGTTGCGTATGCAATAACTCAATAGACTGAATACTGTGAACTCCGAACAGGTACAACCTGGCTCTACTTTATTAGGGCCCAAAGTGATTATATTACAAGATGGCACACGTGCGCACAGCCCAATGGCCTCCGACAGTGGCGCCAACTGGTGGCTAGTAAACCTAAGCATACATACATGGCACCATCAAAGCAGTGACTCTCTCTTCCAAGATTGTCAGTGGGTGCAGATTTGCCTTGCCTCCTCCTGTTCAAGTTCTTTCCCTTTTATTATGTGCCACCTTCCTCTGCAAAGATGAAAATGCAACTTTTTAGCGAGTGTTTCTTTCTGCTGGGTGGGACATATACAGCTGGTCACATTTACAATTGCATTGAATAAATAAAAATATTACTTACACTAACTACTTGATCAAGGTCCTGCCATTTCTTTTTACACTAGTCTCCAGATCTCGTGGTGGTTACCACTGCGCAGTAATCTTCTGCAAGTTGGTTCCAGTATTTCTTCAGTTCTTATGGTGGAACTTTTATGTTTTCAGAATGGCAGGCAGTGACTAGTGGGGTACCGCAAGGTTCTGTGCTGGGGCCCCAGCTGTTTACACTGTACATTAATGATTTAGATGAGGGGATTAAATGTAGTATCTCCAAATTTGCGGATGACACTAAGTTGGGTGGCAGTGTGAGCTGCGAGGAGGATGCTGTGAGGCTGCAGAGCAACTTGGATAGGTTAGGTGAGTGGGCAAATGCATGGCAGATGAAGTATAATGTGGATAAATGTGAGGTTATCCACTTTGGTGGTAAAAACAGAGAGACAGACTATTATCTGAATGGTGACAGATTAGGAAAAGTGGAGGTGCAAAGAGACCTGTGTGTCATGGTACATCAGTCATTGAAGGTTGGCATGCAGGTGCAGCAGGCGGTTAAGAAAGCAAATGGCATGTTGGCCTTCATAGCAAGGGGATTTGAGTACAGGGGCAGGGAGGTGTTGCTACAGTTGTACAGGGCATTGGTGAGGCCACACCTGGAGTATTGTGTACAGTTTTGGTCTCCTAACCTGAGGACGGACATTCTTGCTATTGAGGGAGTGCAGCGAAGGTTCACCAGACTGATTCCCGGGATGGCGGGACTGACCTATCAAGAAAGACTGGATCAACTGGGCTTGTATTCACTGGAGTTCAGAAGAATGAGAGGGGACCTCATAGAAACATTTAAAATTCTGACGGGGTTAGACAGGTTAGATGCAGGAAGAATGTTCCCAATGTTGGGGAAGTCCAGAACCAGAGGTCACAATCTAAGGATAAGGGGTAAGCCATTTAGGACCGAGATGCGGAGGAACTTCTTCACCCAGAGAGTGGTGAACCTGTGGAATTCTCTACCACAGAAAGTTGTTGAGGCCAATTCACTAAATATATTCAAAAAGGAGTTAGATGAGGTCCTTACTACTAGGGGGATCAAGGGGTATGGCGAGAAAGCAGGAATGGGGTACTGAAGTTGAATGTTCAGCCATGAACTCATTGAATGGCGGTGCAGGCTAGAAGGGCCGAATGGCCTACTCCTGCACCTATTTTCTATGTTTCTTTGTTTCTATGTTTCTTTGTGACCTCTGCTGGTGTCCAGCTCCTGCCATCTGGTCTCAATCACAGTAACTAGTCCCTCCACTTTTTTCTGTAAGAAATTCTTGGTCCTTCCACAGCGTTGCATCTTGTATAGCTGCAACTGCGATTTTTCCAATGGTCTCACACAGCACTCCTTCTGTCACACACAACTGGCTCTTTAAAAATGGGCAATTGCCAAATCCGAGCTATACTGAGCATGCACGTCCATTGGAACGATGTCAAAAACGTATCTTTTTTTTCCGCACATGCACAGAAGATGCGGTTTCGTTTTTTGGCACAGACAGCAGGCTCCACCCCCCGAGGTGATTGGACATGCTGCGCGGCGCCAAATTCAAATTATACATCGGTGAAACTTTGGCAAAAAATTTCTGCCACATTTCTGCCTAGAAAAATGGGCGTAACTCTGGCAATGCGCCAGAAAACAGGCTTTGGGAAAATTGAACCCTATGTGTTGTGTGGCATCAGAACCACAGCCGCAGCCTACAGTATTCTTTGCTATATGTAAAAAAAAATCTCTAAACTTCACCTTAGTTTGTTTGTCTATCTAGATTCTCTGTGTTATAAGATATTTATTATAAACTCTTTTAATCCCTCCACCATTGGTGGTCATGCCTTCAGCTGCCAAAGCCCTAAGCTCTGGAATTCCCTCCCAAAACATCTCCACCTCTCTTTTATTCTTTCAAAGCGCTCCTTAAAACCTATCTCTTTGATCAATTTGTTCATCGGCCCTAATATCTCCTGATATGGCTCGCTGTCAAATTTTGTTTTATAATGCTCCTGTGAAGTGCCTTGCGACGTTTTACTATGTTAAAGGTGCTATATAAATAAAAGTTGTTGTTGTAACATGTTCCTGCAAAAAAATGCAAAAATTACCATTGCAATTGCTTCCCCCTCCTGTTTAGATTGCAGATAGAGAGATAGATAGAGAGATAGATAGATAGATAGATAGATAGATAGATAGATAGATAGATAGATAGATAGATAGATAGATAGATAGATAGATAGAGAGACAGACAAACATTGGAGCTCCTGCCTCACAGTGAGAATATTCTGAGTCCAAGTATTGGAAAAACATCTTACCCCCATCCCCATACACGCCCTCATATTTCTGTTTCACTACTGTGACATTCGGGTGTCAGCTGTGGCTCAATGGTAACACTCTCACCTCAGAAGATTGTGTGTTCAAGTCATACTCCAGAGACTTGAACACATAATCTAGGCTGACACAATAGTGCAGCATTCCTTCAGTACTGCACTGATGGAGGGGCTGTCTTTCAGATGGGATGTTAAACCAATGCCCCTTCTGCCCTCTCAAGTGGATTTAAAAGATCTCATGGCATTATTTGAAGAATGATTTGCAGATGATCTGGTCATTTATTTCATTCCTGTTTGTGGGAGCTTGCTGTGTGCAAAGTGACTGCTGTGTTTCCTACATTACAACAGCGACGACACTTCAAAAGTACTTCATTGGTTGTAATGCACTTTGATAATGTCCCAAGGTCATGAAAGCCATTGTATAAGTGCATGTCTTTCTTTTCTTTCAGAAGTGTCCTGATTTTTTTTCTAGTTAGGTTTGGAATAATACAATACAATTTGTACTGTCTCTCCTGCCAGCTCTTGTATTTGAAAACTATTTTACTATCATTAGTTTAGTGACTCCAGCTGTTCTTAATGGGGCCAATCTTGCAGTCCCAGTGAAAGCAGTGTCAGGACTCACATGTATCAAGTGCTACACGCATTCATGAATCTTGAAACCTTCTGAGGAGAAGCTCATTGAGATTATGGGCAAGGGGGCAATACAGGGAGTAGCCACGTTTGAGGTTCGTAGCTAATAGTCTATGCTTTTCTTATGCACTCACTCATTCAGTACGCCACATCCAGGCAGAGAATGCAGCATTTCAGTGCAACACATTGCCATGTTTTGTTGTGTGAAGCGATGCTTCAAGAAGTCCCCAATTGTAACTGGCAACCAGTTTTTGATGGCAGTGTTTTGGTGCCAGTTCAAAACACGCCTGCAGCAGCAGCAAAAAAACTCCCAGATCTTATTTAAATGCCACTGGCCATTCCCACCCATTCTGGGCAGGATGTTGGCAGGAAGTAGTGGGCGAATAGCAAACAGATGATAGACTGTCCTGAGTATAAAATCATTGTGGCAGCTCCTTAGGTACTTTGCACAGACCTGCATGATGTTGTCTCTGTGATCAACCACTAACTGTACATTAATAGAGTGATATCCTTTCCTATTCACAGATGTTGCTGGCTCTTTTTCCAGTGCTCCGATGGTCACGTGTGTACAGTCAAACACGCCCTGCATTTGAGGAAATCTTGAAGCTGCTGCAAAGCCATGACCTCTGTTCTGTTGACTGCTGAGATCAGTGTGGAAGGTGATGTGCTGCTTGGCTCTGGGAAAGAGGACGTCGGTCACTTGCTAAATGCAGCTGTAAACTATGGTGTGAGCAACATGGCTGATATCCATTCTTGCAAAGAGCCAGTGTGTAAGAATTCAGGACTGTGATGACTTTGATGGCCACAGGCCTGGCATGCCCCCCCCCATGTCCAGCAGTGCCTGTGGAAGGAGTGCCGAGGTTAGCAACAGTTTCCCTGGAGAAGGACAGCCTCTTCCTGCACTGCTCCTCAGATAGGCCCAAGAAGGTGGCCTGCAGATCCTGTATGCTGGGTATGGCCTCTGTGCGCAGGCACCCCCTCCACCACCACCGAGCCTCCCCCCACCCCCCAGCCCCCCATCCACCCCATCCACCTGATGTCTGAGAGGCCCAGCTGCTGGTCCTGCCTCTTCTCCTTCTACAAGTCTTGCTGCATCCAGAATGAAGGAGCAATAATGGCTGCCATAGTAAGTAGAGAAAGCTGAGTAAAGAAAAGAAAAAAATGACGCCTTGCATTTATATAGCGCCTTTCATGACCTCAGGATGTTCCAAAGCGCTTTACAGGCAATGAAATACTTTTTGAAGTGCAGTCACTTTTGTAATGTGCTGCAGAAAACGTGACAGCCAATTTGTGTACAGCAAGCTCCCACAAACAGCAATATGATAATGACTAGATAATCTGGAGGGAATTTTAACCTAAAAAAACGAGTGGGTTTTGAGCATGGGGCTGTTAAATTGTTAAAAATCAGATACCCGACCTGAACCTGCCCACTTCCGTGTTAATGCAGGTGGGACGGGAAACAGGGCGGGGGCGAACAGCCAACACGCTCCCAGGAGGTGGGGCATCAATTTAAATATTGTAATGAGGCTGGAAGCCTTTTCTTTAACCTTCATTTTTTTTAACTGCATGTTGACAGGTTTTACACAATTCATAAAACCCAGCAGTTACAGCAAGGCAGGGACTGCTGGATCCAGGAGGTAAGTACCTTTATATCTACCTCCTGAATCCAGGGTCCCTGCCTAGTCCAATCTCTGCGATCGAAGAGCTCCCCACGAGGCCTCCGATTAACCCTCAGGCTTCGCCCCACTCCACCGATGATGCTGAGACCAGCCACATTCTTCTCTCCCCCACCCCAACCCCCCAACCGATCTTCCGGTGGCTAGCCATGAACTTCCCTTCACCCCCACAATCATCCGGCCCTGATCCTCTCTCCCCCACCCCCCACCCCGATCCTCACCCGACCTCCTCCCCACCCGATCCTTTTAATGGCTGGCTCCCACACGAACCCTCCCTCCTCTGTGTGGCCTAGTGCTGCAGGCCTACTCACCCGCAGCCAGCCAGCCTCTCAATCTGGCTGGCTGCAGGCGGGAAACCGAGGCCTCACATGTAAATCAGGCCCTGCCGTTAAAATCGGCGGGGCCTGCGGGAAACTCAGCCTCCTGGGTTTCCCGACCGCCCCGGAGCACCTCCGCCCCAACCCGCATTCCTCCTTAAAATCCAGCCCTCTTTTTAGTGATGTTGATTGAGGGATAAATATTGGCCAGGACACTGGTAATAACTCCCTTACTCTTCTTCAAAATAGTGCCATGGGAGTTTTTACGTCCACCTGAGAGAGCAGAGAGCAGGTAAAGGTATGAAAGGCAACAAAAATGTAGAAATGGAGATTCGGAAGCTGGAATCTCTATTGTCAAACCAGAGAGCAAAAGATCCTGTGATCCAGTGAGCAGCAGCTGAAAGCCTCCTTTTATACTGCTGCGGGGGCTCGGAGACTCCAATCCCGCTAGGTTTTGCTGGCAGATCAGGGATTGGTGAGACATACGCGATTTGAGTTAAAATGCAACGGGGCTGGGTATGACATCATCGAAGCACGTAATTGTCCTTTTAATAGGAGCCCACTTGCCTGGGGCAGACGTAAACTGCTGCATTAAAACTGTGGGGGAAGGCAACAGTACGACGAGGCCCCAGGCGTGACTTTAACCCTCCCTCTCCCCACCCACACTACTCCCGCCGGGCGGGCTGGGTTAAAATGAGCCCTTCTGTTGACCCTTCCTACAGTTCCCTTCCTACAGTTCAGATGGCTGTCCAGGGGGAGAGTGCTGATCCGTGCTAAATAGGGCAACCCTCATTTGTCTGACTTTGTGAAGGAGCTGCTTCACCACGGGGGTTCTCTGCAGGTGTTGCCTAACCGTTTTGCAATGCGTTCTTGCCTCGAATGATCTTGCTGCAGAAAAAACTCACTGCTGCTCTAGATATTCTGATCTGCCCTTTGCCACTCTGCATAATTAATCAGGGCTGATCCCAGTAGATTTGGCAGGGTTGGCTGTTCTTATTACAGGTGAACATAATGTTTGCAGTTCATTGGTTCCACAGGGATTGGAAAATCTACCCTCATGTTCCAAGGAAAGGAATTTTGAAAGAAATCCACAAACAGAGCAATAGCATATGGCTACAGCAAATGGAGTTTCATATTGAAAAACATGTTCTGTATGTAGTTCTAACGATAACAAATATGATTAAAGAATCAAAGCGCTGCCATTAGAATGGTGTGCTAGTTAATTAAAAGTTAAGGAATCTGTTACACTAACATCAGCTGCCAACACTAATATAACAGGGGCAGTTTGTTGGACTAATATCGCATGGATATATTTAGAAAGGCTAAGTCCTTGATACTGTATAAATATTAGTAAAACCATACTTAGGTTGTAATGCACCATTAATCTAAGTCAGTAGCTGAAAAGCATGATGTGAAGCTCACAACACATGACTTATTTTGTGTCCGATGAATCACACTTACTGTCAGAAGGGAGCTCTGCATATATGAACCAATCCCTGAATTTGGATCTTGGCCAAGGCACAACTGGGATGGACCCCTGCTAATGGGGCTATAAAGTCGGGCAGAACTCGGCTATGCCTGGATTCGGCCTGCTTGTTTATCTCCAGCCATGTTCCGATGGAGGATGCTGGGATGGATCTTCTCGCTGTCAAGGAGGAATGTCAAGGGTGGAATGGTTACAGATCAATTACATTCCATTATAGTAAAAGGGGAAGATGAGCAGAAAGACATGATCAAATGTGAAACTTCAAAAGAATGGAAGAATATTAACAAAAATCAAAAAGGGCACTAAAAAGGCTTGCTCATAGAATCACAGAAACTTAAGGTAAAGAAGGAAGCCATTTGGCTCATCGTGTGCTCACCCGCCAAAAAAGAGCTATCCAGCCTAATCCCAACTCTTGGTCCGTAGCCTAGTAGGTTACATCACTTCAAGTGCACATCCAACTACATTTTAATGCTATGAGGGATACTGCGTCTTCCACCATTTCAAACAGTGAGTTCCAGGCCCCCACCACCCTCTGGATAAAACAATTTCTCCTCAACTCTCCTCTGATCCTTCTACCAATTACTTTAAATCTATGCTCCCTGGTTATTGGCCCATCTGTTATAGGAAATAGATTCTTCCTATCTACTCTAGCTAGGCACTCATAATTTTATACACTTCAGTTAAATCTCCCCCAGCATCCTCTGTTCCAAAGAAAATAACCCCAGCCTATCCAATCTTTCCTCATAGCTAAAATTCTCCAGTCCTAGCCATATTCTTGTAAATGTCCTCTGTACCCTCTCTAGTGACCAGAACTGTACGCAGTACTCTAGCTGTGGCCTAACTAGTCTTTTATATAGTCTAGTATAAACTCCCTGCTCTTACATTCTATGCCTCGGTTAATAAAGTATCCCGTATGCCTTCGTTACTACTACCTTATCTATCTATCCTGCTATCTTCAGGGATCTGTGGATGTGCACTTCAAGTTCCCTCTATTCCTCTACACTTCTCAGTATCCTATCGTTTATTGTGTATTTCCTTGCCTTATTTGCCCTTTCCAAATGATTTAAATTAAAAAATTCTTCCTGGGTTGTGGACATCACTAGTAAGTCCAGCATTTATTGCCCATCCCTAATTGCCCTTGAGATGGTGGTGGTGAGCTGCCTTCCTGAACCACTGTCCTTTGGCTTGCTAGACCATTTCAGAGGACAGTAAGAGTAAACCACATTGTGGGTCTAGAGTCACATATAGGCCAGACCAGGTAAGGATGGCAGACTTCCTTCCCCTAAAGGACATTAGTGGACCAGATGTTTTTTTACAACAATCCAGCAGTTTCATGGTCACCATTACTGACACTAGTTTTTTATTCAAGATTTATTTAATTAACTGAGTTTAAATTCCCCAGCTGCCGTTGTGGGATTTGAACTCGTATCTCTGGATCATTAGTCCAGATCTCTGGATTACTAGTCCAGTAACATGACCATTATGCTACCTTACTTCACACTTCTCTGGATTAAATTCCATTTGCCTCTTTTCAGCCCATCTGACCAGTCCCTTGATATCTTCCTACAGCTTTTTTCTTCACTATCAACTAAAGCGCCAATTATTGTATCATCTGCAAACTCCTTAATCATGCCCGCTACATTAAAGTCTAAATCATTGATATATGCCATGAAAAGCAAGGGACCTACTATTAAGCTCTGCAGAACCTCACTGGATTCAGCCTTCCAGTCACAAAAACACCCATCAACTATTACCCTTTGCTTCCTGCCACTGAGTCAATTTTGGATCCAACTTGCCACTTTCACTTGAACCCTTTGGGCTTTTACTTTTCTGACCAGTTTGCCATGTGGAACCTTATCAAAAGCCTTGCTAAAATCCATGTAAACTACATCAAATTACCTTCATCGATCCTTCTTCTCCTCAAAAAATTCAATCAAGTTAATCACACATGACCTTCCCTTAACAAATCCGTACTGACAGTCCTTGATTAATCCATGCCTTTCTAAATGAACATTAATACTGTACCTCAGAATTTTTCCCAATAATTTGCCCATCACCAAGGTTAGGCTGACTGGCTTCTAATTACTCAGTCTATCCCTTACTCCCTTTTTAAACAATGATGCAATGTTAGCAGTCGTTCAGTCCTCTGGCACCATGCCTGTAGCCGGAGAGGATTGGAAAATGATGGTCAGAGCCTCTGCTATTTCTTCGCTTGCTTCTCTTAACAGCCTGGGATACATTTCATCCATTTTTGTGAAGACAGACAATATTGGGATAGAAATTCATTATAGAACAGGAATGGGCGGTATCATTAGAAAAGTTTGAGAATTAGTGCCAGGCGCTAATGCTTTACACTGCACAAAAAATATTCATTCTCACTGCTCAAATAAATGATTGGAGCTCTAACTCAAGTCTTAAAGACATAGCTCATTGGCTTTACACTTAAAGTATGGACCAATATTGGATGCAGTCTAATTGCAACTCATCATTGTCAAAGGCTTTTCCCAGTACTTAAAGGGACATTCATTGCTACTGCAGCATCTCAGTCTCAGCATTGCTGGCTGTGCAGCTGCCTCAGCGAGGAGAAGCACAACAAGGAGAAGGAGCCAGAGGCCTGAAGAAGGTGTGCTCACAGCAGATCCACCTCAGTCAGGTGGTCAGGGTGAGTGAAGGCTTCAACAAATGCTAACTACCACCACCTGTACCACAAGCTTCAGACATTGCCCAAAGCACCACACCCCCAGCACTCACCCACCAACAATCTCTGTCAACCAACACTCACACCCACATATGACATCTTACACACAATGGCAGCTATTCAACTATAGGCAGGCACAAGTGCCATTAGTTATTAGAATGAATGTGATCTGTGTGATATGTTTATGCATAAATTTATTAATGAAGTTTGCAATATTTTGTGGTCTTTCACATTTCACCTTTGAGCCCAGGAGGACACTGTGATATGGCATTACACAGGGAAGGTATAATGGGGATGTGGTGAGCAAAAGAGATATGGAGTTTAAGCTATCCTGGTATGAGGCTGGAGATCTATTTGAAGGAGGTGGCAGAGTTCTGTGACCACCACCTTGGTGATGCGGAGCCGTCTAATACACTGCTCGTCGCTTAATTGAAGTTAGGAGAAATGCTGTCGGAATAGCCTCGGAGGGTAAGGCCTCCTGGTATGAGCCCTGATGTCCCTCCTCATCCCTCCATGCACATGTTCCTGTATTTGTCACTGCCTATGCTCCCTCCGATGGGAAAATGTTGGAGTCCATTATTAAAGAAGCAGTAGCAGGACATTTGGAAAAGCAAAATTTGGTTAGGCAGAGTCAGCATGGATTTATGAAGGGGAAGTCATGTTTGACAAATTTGCTGGAATTCTTTGAGGATATTACGAACAGGGTGAATAAAGGGGAACCAGTGGATGTGGTGTATTTGGACTTCCAGAAGGCATTTGACAAGGTGCCACATAAAAGGTTACTGCAGAAGATAAAAGTTCACGGGGTTGGGGGTAATATATTAGCATGGATAAAGGATTGGCTAACTAACAGAGAACAGAGATTCGGGATGAATGGTTCATTCTCTGGTCGGCAACCAGTAACTAGTGGGGTGCCACAGGGATCAGTGCTGGGACCCCAACTATTTACAATCTATATTGACGACTTGGAAGAGGGACTGAGTGTAACGTAGCCAAGTTTGCTGATGATACAAAGATGGGAGGAAAAGCAATGTGTTAGGAGGACACAAAAAATCTGCAAAAGAATATAGACAGGCTAAATGAGTGGGCAAAAATTTGGCAGATGGAGTATAATGTTGGAAAGTGTGAGGTTATGCACTTTGGCAGAAAAAATTAAAGAGCAAGTTATTATTTAAATGGAGAAAGATTGCAAAGTGCTGCAGTACAGCAGGACCTGGGGGTACTTGTGCATGTAACACAAAAGGATAGTATGCAGGTACAGCAAGTGATCAGGAAAGCCAATGATATCTTGGCCTTTATTGCAAAGGGAATGGAGTATAAAAGCAGGGAAGTCTTATTACAGCTATATAAGGTATTGGTGAGGCCACACCTGGAATACTGCGTGCAGTTTTGGTTTCCATATTTACAAAAGGATATGTTTGCTTTGGAGGCAGTTCAGACAAGGTGCACTAGGTTGATTACAGGGATGAGGGGGTTGACTTATGAGGAAAGGTTGAGTAAGTTGAGCCTCTACTCATTGGAATTCAGAAGAATGAGAGGTGATCTTATCGAAACATATAAGATTATGAGGGGGCTTGACAAGGTGGATGCAGAGAGGATGTTTCCACTGATATGGGAGACTAGAACTAGGGAGCACGATCTTAGAATAAGGGGCTGCCCATTTAAAACAGAGGTGAGGAGAAATTTGTTCTCTCAGAGGGTAGTAAATCTGTGGAATTCACTGCCTCAGAGAAATGTGGAAGCTGGGACATTGAACAAATTTAAGACGGAAATAGACAGTTTCTTAAACGATAAGGGGATAAGGGTTATGGGGAGCGGGCAGGGAAGTTGAGCTGAGTCCATAACCAGATCAGCCATGATCTTATTGAATGGCGGAGCAGGCTCGAGAGGCCGGATGGCCTACTCCTGTTCCTATGTCTTATGTTCTTATGTTCACCACCGTAGATCCTAGAAGGCGAGATGGCATGCCAGTACAGTCTCCACTAGTGTTGTTAAGTGTAGCAGTTTGACTCATTGAACAATAAATGTAGCTACTTTGTAGTTGCCAGAAGACTGCTGAGACAAAAGAAGCTTGAAATTACTCATAGGAACTTCTCCAGTGGGTGAAACTGAAAAGAAACTAACCTGCCCTGACAACTGGGAGTGATTAATGCTGATGCCTTTAAATAATGTTGCTGGTTCCGGCTTCCTGGAGCTGCATGCCAACTCTCCCTGTCTGGTCGAGGGGCTAAGGTAGGTGACAACAATGAGTTTTCCAGATCGGGCAGCCAGATGTCACCATCTGTCTGGCATTGAAGTCCTCGTACCGGTGGCACAGTGGGGAGGCTGGATTTGCTGTGCTTCGCTGGATTTGCCGCGCCCTGGCATGACTGCATCAGCGCTCCATTAATGCCATCTGCTGGTGCTCATGGGAGGAGCTAAGGTACTGATTTCCCCCCCAAAATATTAATTAAGAACCATACCCATGTCTTCTGCCTCCACACACAGGTTATCTTTTTGGTCTCTAATAGGCCCTACTCTTTTGTTAGTTATCCTCTTACTCTTTATGTAAGCACTTAAGTTCTAAAACGATAATTAAGGTAGGGGTTTGGATGCAAACAGGCAATGAAGCTTGTAGTAGAGTAAGATACTCAATAAGCACCTTTCCTCAGTTTATGCAATGGAGGTAGATTCTGAGAATGTACAATGCGCAAGGGCAAGCTCCGGTTGGGGTTGAGTGTAGAAAGTTTTAGTATAAGGGGTGTCGCAGTTGTAGTGAGGCGGATTGGTTGGGCTGGGTGCTCTTTGCCGTTCCGTCATTGTTCATAGGTTTATATGTAACCTTTAAGGCTGCTGACCAAGGGCCGTGTGGCTCTTTGTCGGCCAGCGCGGACACGGCGGGCTGGAATGGCCTCCTTCTGCGCTGTAAATTTTGATGGGCCCAACTTTGACCATGACTTGCATCAATTTTTTTGGAGTAAGTTGTTTTTTCTGGCGTAAGTTAAAAAATGCCATTTCCCCCCCAAATTTGCTCCAGAGTAAGTCAGTTAGATATGATTTTTTTTTAGGTCACTTTTCTTTCAAAAGGGGACGGTCCCTGACACTTATGACAGTTTTGGCCATTTATGCCACTTTGGCCAGCAACAAATTACTCCAAATCAACTTAGGTCAGCATATGTGGCCAGCTCTGAAAAACCTTGCGGGCAGTGAAGAAAAAGCAGCGCACATTCGGCAGACATTAGGACAGGGATAGGGGAGTGAAGGGAACTGGAGAGGACCTCAACAACCAAGCACCAAACATTGCAAGGAAAAGCTCAAACCATTAAAATACTAATAAAAAAGAAGTAAATCCTACCTTAATTTTTGAAGTCAGCCCAGGAAAGGCAGCGGGCCAGCCTGTGTGTTGAGGCCATTCGGCCTGGGATAGGGGAGGGAAGACGTGCACCAGGAGTCCAGAGCAACCGGAGAAGTGCGAGCTGCTGGACACGATGTCATGGGGGAGGGGGTGGTAGCCAGAGAGAGAGAGATATGCTGGCCTCTATACAACGGGGAGGCTGGGAGGGGTGGGGGTGGAGACAGGAGGGTTTATTTTTTGGCGCTGTTCCTAAATCTTGTGTTGTATTAATTGAACATGATTCATTTTTAATGTAAAATATATTGTATTCAAAACTTTGCAATGTACTTAACATTAGTGTAATAAAAATATTCTTGAATCAAACTTTACTCTTTAAGATCACTTAAACGGTAGGATCACTTATAAACTTGTAATGTTACATAACTTACAAGAAAAATCCAATGTCAGAATATTTATACTGTAAGATCACTTAAACTTTAAGTTCACTTATAAACGTGTAAAGTTACATAACTTACAAAAAACACCCAATGTGAGAACAGTTACAATCTAAGATCACTTAAACTTTAAGTTCACTTATAAACATGTAAAGTTACATAACTTACAAAAAACACCCAATGTGAGAACAGTTACAATCTAAGATCACTTTACCTTTAAGTTTACTTATAAACATGTAAAGTTACATAATTTACAAAAAACATCCAATGTGAGAACAGTTAGAACAGTGAGTGAAGTGACATAAACAACAAAAACAAAAACAACAGCAGCAAAGAAAGGTTGCACCCATCTCTCATCCTCTAGTCTAAGGTGGCCCGCTGCACTTGGTCTTGGGTTCTCCACGACCCCTGCCCACAGGCGGTGGTGCAATGTTTCTGGGATGCACACTAAGATTCTTCTTTCTAACATCTCGGCCACTGGGCACCTCTTGAGGGTGGGGGTGTCAACGTCACGTGGCAAGTTGGAGGGCCCAGGCGGCAAGTTGGAGGGCCCAGGCGGCAAGCTGGAGGGCGCGGCCTCAGCCTGTTCAGAGCTTGGTGTGGGGATTAGAGTGGGAGTGGCAGTTGATTCTGTCAATGGACGCGGGGTCTGGGCGTGTTCCCTTATTGCAGCAGCTAACTCAGACATTCCCTCCCTCATGGCCTTGGTCATTGCAACTGTCGTCCTTTCCACTACCTCTGACATTCCATCCCTTATAGCCACCATTCCCTCACTGATGTTAGCGGACATGGTTCCCATTTCCCATGCCATTAGTGTTACTTCTCCCGACAGTCCCGCTACCTCCTCACTCACCCCAGTTATGGTGTCCAGGAGTGATCGGGTAAGCTCAATGCTCTCCCCACCCAATGCCATCATCTGAACCACATCTGCTGCATCCTGCATCTCAGGAGAGCATGGTCCATGTCTCCTTCCACTCCCCCTGGATCTGGCTCGCGGCATCCCACTGGGAGGTGCAGGCTGGGACCTTGGGACCCTGGGTGTTCCCTGCTGATTTGCACCAGCACCACCACCACCACCACCACCACCACCACTGCTGGGACCTGTAACCTCGGAAGGTGGGGACACGGGTGTGCAATGCTACGGCACAACACCACCACCACCACCACTGGGACCTGCAACCTCGGACGGTGGGGCCACGGGTCTGCGATACTTCGGCACACACCACCACCACCACCACTGGGACCTGCAATCTCGGACGGTGGGGCCACGGGTCTGCGATACTTCGGCACACACCACCACCACCACCACTGGGACCTGCAATCTCGGACGGTGGGGCCATGGGTCTGCGATACTTCGGCACACACCACCACCACCACTGGGACCTGCAACCTCGGACGGTGGGGCCACAGGTCTACGATGCTGTGGCACACACCACCACCATCACTGGGACCTGCAACCTCGGACGGTGGGGCCACGGGTCTACGATGCTGTGGCACACACCACCACCACCACTGGGACCTGCAATCTCAGACGGTGGGGCCATGGATCTGCGATACTTCGGCACATCACCACCGCCACCACCACCACTGGGACCTGCAACCTCGGACGGTGGGGCCATGGGTCTGCGATGCTACGGCACATCACCACCGTCACCACCACCACCACTGGGACCTGCAACCTCGGACGGTGGGGCCATGGGTCTGCGATGCTACGGCACATCACCACCGTCACCACCACCACCACTGGGACCTGCAACCTCGGATGGTGGGAAACCATAGAATGTCAAACCACTAATCACGGAAGAGCCTGGCAACTGAGGTATGTTGACCTCCTCAAGATATAGTAGAACACTCCTGTCATCGAACCCCTCCCACATCCACTCAAAGTGCCCCTCATGTCCATGTTGTTCTGGAGGGTTGCTCTCCTCTTCAGGCTCGTCCACGTCTGAATCTTGATTTGCATCATCAGGAGGATTGTCCTCAGGTTCTGCAACATATAACAGAAGAGTGAAATGGGTGGCATGAGTAGGCTCACACATAGCAGACGAAGAGCAGGTTGATTTGAAGGACCACGATTACTTTTCATGACTTACCCACTCCCTCACGTGCGTGCCCAGCTTGTGCAGTGCTGATGGTTTTTCTCCAGGCAGGACCCATCAAAGCAGTGACCCTCTCTTCCAAGGGTGTCAGTGGGTGCAGATTTGCCAGGCCTCCTCCTGTTCTAATTGTTTCCCTTTTGTTGTGGGCCAGTTTCTTCTGCAAAGATGAAAATGCAACTTTTTAGAGAGAGTATCTTTCTGCTGGGTGGGACATATACAGCTGGTCACATTTACAATTGAAATTACATTGAATAAATGGAAATATTACTTACACTAACTACTTGACCAAGGTCCTGCCACTTCTTTTTACACTGCCTTCCAGATCTCTTGTTGATCACCAATCCACAGAATTCTTCTGCAACTTCGTTCCAGCATTTCTTCATTGCTTTGGGTGGCACTTTTATGTGACCTCTGCTGGTATCCAGTGCTGCCATCTGTTCTCAATGACAGTAACTAGTGCCTCGACTTCGTCATGCAAGAAATTCTTTGTTCTTGGTGGATGTTGCTGCATTATTGCTGCAACTACTCGGAGACACTAACAGCACTTTTGCAATGCTCTGACACACGTTTCCACTGCACTTAGTCAAACTGTGATTTTTCAAAGCACACAGTCCTCTGAGACTCTTAACAGCACTTTTGCAATGATCGCAAACACTTTTCCAGGCATGCAACAGTTAATTTCAGGCAGAACACTGCTGCTTGCATTAAGCACAGCAGCTATTTCAATTCAGAGCTCTCCTGGCACGCAACGAATAGCAGCTGTGATGCATTTTAAAAATGGCTGAGTGACAAGTTTTGCCATGATTGCGCATGCGTGCCCATTGCGCGCAGGTGCTGGCACTGTTTTCGGCGTTGGCCTGTTGCTCTGCCCCCTACTTCAGAATGCATGCCACGCCGGGACTCCGGGGACTCTGAAGAGCGGCGAGGATGGGGTGACTTTTTCTCGGCGTTTCCAGCTCGCAAAGTCGGCGCACTTCAGGTCAGGCCAAAAAAAGGGGTTGGCCAAAGCTGGGCCCTATGTTTCGATGGGCCCAAGTTTCGGGCCGCGCCTAGAACGGCGCAGACCCGACCTGGACGCCTGTTTTTCGGTGCCACAAAGAGCGCCTAAAAAAAACTTACCTATTCTCCGGCTCCCTGCAGGCCCTCTGGAGCTCGGCGCGGCGCAGCACAAGCTGTGGGGGGCGGAGCCAGGTCCCTGCGCTGAAAACAGTGCCGGGACCTCTGCACAGGCGCACTACAGTGGGCGAGCATGTGCAGTAGTTCCAAGCAGCCAAAACTGTGTGGGAGGGGCCCGTAATACGCAGCCTCTAGCCCTGACCGAATGGCCTCACTGGGGCTGCGTCGATAAGGCTGCCTCCCATGCCCAGCTCCTGCTTCCTCTGGACTGGGACCCGAACCCGACTTGACTCCTGCTCCCCCGCCGCCCCCCCATCGGACCGCCCCCGCCCCCCCGACCCGACCTCCGCTTCCCTCACTCCCGACCACCCCCTCCAGACCTCCGCTCCCGATCTCCGCTCCCGATGCCCCCCCCCGACCTTCCCTAGACCGACCTCCGCTCCCGACCTCCCCCCACCTGACTGACCTCCGCTCCCGACCTCCCCCCCCGCGACCGACCTCCGCCCCCCCTCCCCCAGACTGACCCCCGCTCCGCCCCGACCTACCGCTCCCGACCCCCCTGGACCCCGGATCTGACGCCACCTACCTGTCAATCCGATAAGTCTATGCACGCCGTTCAACCTCCCTCTCCTTTCTCTCTCTCTCTCTCTTCCTCCCTTCTCTCCCCCCTCCCTTCTCTCCCCCCTCCCCTCCCTCCTTCTCTCACCCCCTCCCCTCCCTCCTCTCCCGCCCCCTCTCCTCCCTCCCCTCTTCTCTCCACCTCTCCCCTTCTCAAACCCCCCTCCCCCCTTCTCACCCCCTCGCCCCTTCTCACCCCCCTCCCCTCCTTCTCATCCCCCTCCCCTCCTTCTCACCCCCCTCCCCTCCCTCCCTTCTCACCCCCCTCCTCCTCTCCCTACCCCCACCTCCCCCTCTCTTCCCCCTACCCCTCTCTTCCTCCCTCCCCCTCCCCCCTTCCCCCTCCCCCCTCCCCTCTCCCCCTCCCCTCCCACCACCTCTCCTCCTCCCCCCACCCCCTCCCCCCAATCACCCCCCTCACCCCCCCTCCTCTCCACCCCCATTCTCCCCCTCCACCCCCTCCCCTCCACCCCTCCACCCCCCTCCTCTCCCCCTCCTCTCCACCTCCCCTCTACCCCTCGCTGTCAGAAACACAGACACTGACAGAGAGTGAGAGAGACACACACAGATAGACAGAGAGATAGAGACACTGACAGAGACACACTGGGGGGCCATCCCAGCATGCTGTTGGAGGACTCCCGGTGCTGCAGTCGGTAAGTAGAAAATGTTTTATTTATTGATTTTTTAAAAATTTATTTTTTATTAATTTTTTTTGATTGATTTATTGGTTGATTTATTGATGTATTTATCATTTATTATTGATGATGGCTCTTTTTGTAAAACTGAAATGTTTAATATTTGTAAACTTCCCTTTAAACCCCGCCCCCCCCCCCCCCCCCCAATACCCTACGCCTGATTTTCTAAGTGTAGACAAGGTTTTTCTGAGTGTACAAAAATCTTCACTTACTCCATTCTAAGTTAGTTTGGAGTAAGTTTTCACTGCCTAAACTTTCAAAACGGGTGTAAATGGCCGGACACGCCCCCTTTAAAAAAAAAAAAATCTGTTCCAAACTGAAACTGTTCTCACTGACTAGAACTGGAGCAAACTAAATGCCGAGAATTGCAATTTCTAAGATACTCCATTCTAAACCAGTTGCTCCAAAAAAACAAGAGCAACTCAGGCCGAAACTTGGCCCCAATGTTTCTATAATCTACTTTTACAGGCGTAAGAGTGTTAAAACATACAAAAACATAACAAAATAAAATTTAACAAACACATTTTATTGTTAAAAACCCTGCCCACTATGGTAAGATTATTTAAAACCATAATTTAAAAAACTTTTTAAAAAAATCAGATACATTTTTTTTTATATAAGACATTAATAACTTTAATTTAAATTAATCTTAAATATGTAGTGTAGTGTATATTTTCTATTTTTTATTAGTGTTTTGATGTTTGGGGGCTGTTTCTCAATCATAATAATGGGAAACCCAACTTATGTAGTTCCCATTATTATGAATGAGAAAATACTGTATCTTGTGTGGCTGCCCAGAGCCATGTGACACCAGTTCCAGCTTATGGACGTCCTAATGTGCATGCGCTCCGACACGCAGGGAGTGAAGGTCTCAGGACCGGGATCTCGAGTGGGCACAGCAGGAACAGGTAAGTGCGCATCTTTTTTACCCTTTTCAGTCATTTGCCCGTGGGAAGACCTCGACCGGGATTTCTAGATCATTACCCCCAACCCCGTGAACTTTTATCTTGTGCAGTAACATTTTCTGTGGCACCTTGTCAAATGCCTTCTGGAAGTCCAAATACACCACATCAACTGGTTCCCCTTTATCCATCCTGTTTGTTACATCCTCAAAGAATTCCAGAAAATTTGTCAAATATGACTTCCCCTTCATAAATCCATGCTGACTCTGGCTGGCCAATTATGCTTTTCCAAATGTCCTGCTACTGCTCCTTTAATAATGGACTCCAACATTTTCCTAACCACAGATGTTAGGCTAACTGGTCTATAGTTTCCTGCTTTTTGTCTGCCTCCTTTTTTAAATAGGGGTGTTACAGTTGCAGTTTTCCAATCTGTTAGGACCTCCCCAAAATCCAGGGAATTTTGGTAAATTACAACCAATGCATCCACTATCCCTGCCGTTACTTCTCTTAAGCCCCTAGGATGCAAGCCATCAGGTCCAGGGGATTTATCCGCCTTTAGTTCCATTATCTTACTGAGTACCACCTCCTTAGTGATTGTGATTGTGTTAAGTTCCTCCCCCCCATAGCCCCTTGACTATCCACTGTTAGAATATTGTTAGTGTCCTCTACCATAAAGACTGATACAAAATATTTGTTCAGAGTTTCTGCCATCTCCATGTTCCCCATTACCCCAAAAAATGGACGTAACTCTTGCAGTATGCCAAAAAACAGCATTGGGGAAAATTGAGCCCAATGAATTACATTGAAGTGCAATGAATACTTCAAAACATGGCAACTACTTTGAACATCAAGATCCCAGAAACAATAATGAAATGACTAACTGGTCAATCTGTTTTTGATGATGTTGGTTGAGGGAGAAATATTGGCCGGGACCTCTGCTCTTCTTTGATTAGTACCATTGGAACAATCAGTCCAGGGTTTGGTTTAATGTCATCTGAAGGACAGCACCTCTAAAAGTGCAGCAGCCCCTCAGTATTGCATTAAAGTGTCAGCCTAGTCCTGGAGTGGAGCTTGAATCCACAACTTTCAGATGTGACTGCGCTGCCATCTGACCTAAGTTGATACTACTACCAAGTCTTCTCACTCATTATCCTGAAGGAGGATCTATGGCAGAATAAAAGGGAAATACATTGTAATAAAAACAGTTTAAGAAAAATGTCATTTAATGGGGATTGATGGGGAAGACAATTTCATGATTCAGTTTTACATCATGCTGACTCTCATCATCCAAAACCACTACTAGCTTCAGGGCTCTATTTATCTTCCTTTTGGAAGGTAAGAGGGAATTATTGAAAGTCACAGTACTTATTACAAATAAGTCATTTAAGAAACTGGTTAGGTACCAAACCTTTATAGTTTACACTACAGATTGTGTCACACTTTATACTCCTTATAAATGATGGGACTCTGCATTTCACGCCAGTCAATCTAATAGAAGGATGTTGCTTGTCAGATAAATGACTAAGTGTGAGAATTGATCTGGGAAAGGCTTGCTTTGGCACTTTACTGTAATAAAATAAAATAATCTCCTACTAAAATGATCGCATCGCTGTTTCTGCATTTAGAACGCCATTATATCCCATCTTAGAAAAAAAGAAAGGCTTTGAATCACTGCCTAACCTGGTACAGGGTTTTAGTCTGAACAGTGGCAACGTGATTCTGAAATGGAAATGTAACACTATTAGTGACTGCTCTGAACATTATGTTGGAAAACAGATGGCAGTTGTTGGTTACTGAGTTATATTATTTTCCCTTTGTCTTATTGAGGTTATTGACAGCTATGTGTTAAGCACTAGAATCCAACTGAAGAATTATGAGTTCCGTAAATCTCCGTACTGCTTAAAATCTGCACAGACAGAGCGCTTTGGACCTGTGATCCTACTTCTAGGTGGAATGCCTGACAAGCAATCGAACTGGATTTTGTACACTTGCTGCTGGCACTTTTGTACAAGACTTCATTGGATCTATAAACAGAAACATATGGATAGAAAATTTATCTTATCCAGTTGGAGAGCTCCCAATCTCCCTGAACTGTTCACAGAATCTTTCCCCTTGAGAATGCATTTTACTTTCTATGGATGGATAAAAAGACTTTCTATCACTTTTGGTTCCTCTTCATTAACTCTGTGGAATAGTATTTTGGACTTGATGTCCCTGGACCTATAGGCACTAACTGACCTTTTACTGCATCATTTCACACAATGTATGACTTCTGTGGCCTCTGCCTACCATGACCTTTCTGCCTAATTAATTACTCAGATATAGTTAGAACATTGAGCATTGACACTCCTGCAGATCATTTCTCAGAGAGTTTAAGTCATTTGACTGACATTATACAATTGTGCAATTGGACTCCAGTACTTTTTTTAAAAGTCCTCATTAAAACAAAGTTTTTAAAAAAGCAAATGGAGTTCCTCTGCATTTAGCAACAATCACAAGTTTTCTCACATACGTTTTACAGCAGCCATTAAAAGTGCTGCAGTGCACAAACTGAGAATGAAAACATTGGTCTGAGATTAGTTGTGCTATAATGAATCAAATTGGTTCTTATTTTCAGAAAATGTGAGTAAAGTAGCTGAGATGTGATATATGGGCAGGCTCTGCTGTAGTGGCTTAGGGTCCATTTAATTTCAATGTAATTTCCCCACTCTGAATTTCTAGTCTCAGAAGGGAAATTTATGGGAGATTCTGACTGAGCTAAAGATACTTCTTCAGAAGAAAGCAAGAAAAAAAAAATTCAAAGTGTATTCAACTGGGAAGATCTCATACCCAATAGTTGTTGGTTGCAGAATGGATTTGGCAGGAGTTTTGCATGCCTATTCAATATAAAATAGTTTGTGTGGAATTACTTAAAATGAAAAGCTTTTGAAAATAGAAAAGATAACATAACATCAGAATACATGGGCATTATAACATTCAGTCCATTGAACTGCTTCATTTCAAGCATATTTTTTTCAATATACATGCACAGGATATCAGGTGCAATGCTCCCTCAGTACTGTACTAAGTTGTAGACTAGATTATGTGCTCAAGAGCTCCTAGAGTGGGGCTTGAAGCCACAACCACCTCACTCAAGAAGTGCTACCAATAGAACTAAGCTGACATCAGGAAAACTGCTGCTGAACTGAGCTGACATATGAAAAATAGTCAGCTAAGTGTCTCAGCTGCTTCTTTAACTAAGAAAGTATTTCAAAGCACTTTTACTATTCCATCCTTTGCTTCAATGTTAGCATAATTAGCAAGAAACTCTGTGCAACTAATTTATTGGCCCTGAATTCACGGTCGGAGGATTACTTGAAGAATACAGTGCCGAACCGAAAAACATCCGAAAGGACCTGTGACTCTGGCGCTTCAGAGTCTTCGTGTCCTGGGCCTCCAGGTGTACGCCTGCGTAAAGGCCAACGGATCCCAGGGACGCAGGCGGTTTGGAAGCATCCCTGGGATCATGTGGGCCAGGCCAACCAATTAGAAAGGGAGATTCCGCATAAGCTTATGGAGATTCCATTTACGAATGGAATCCCCATAAGCTTATGAGAAATCCCCAAATAAAACACAATTCTAATAAAAATAACCATTCCCATGTTTAAAATTAATCAAAAATCCCTTTGATTAAACATTTAAAGTAAAAATTAAATTTTTTGAAAAGTAATAAAAACATTTTGGGCTCAATTTTCCCCAAAGCATTTTTTTTTGGCATACGTGAAGAGTTACGTCTGAATTTTTGGGGCCTAAGCACACCAAAAAAAAGGATTCTAAGCTTCCCCGTTGGATTTGTTCATTTTGGAGTGGCCTAACCCGACCATTAGTTTTGGGGGTGAATCCTTGATCTGCGCCAAAAAGATCGGGCTGCCATGTTAACCAGGGATACAATGCGAGCTGAAGAATACAGCTCTCTCTCTCTCTCTCTCTCTCTCCTTAAGTCTCCGGAAGGTTTTTCTGCAGAGGCCACATACGCTGGCCTAAGCACAACTGAAGTAACTCTCAGCTGGCCAAACTTCCCTAAATGGCCAGAATTGGTGTAGGTGGCTGGTTACGCTCCCTTTGCCTGAAAAAAAAACTGACCTAAAAAAATCGTAACTAACTAACTTACACTGGTGCAAATTGATTGGGGAAACTGTGGTTTTTCAACTTAGGCCAAAAAGAGCAGCCTGCTCCAAAAAAACGGCACAAATCACTGGGGAAAATTGAGCCCTTTATTCCAGCCCCAAATTTACATGAAGTAATTTTAAATGTTTTTGTATTTTAATTATTTTTTAAATTTTAAATTAACATTCATACCCTTATGCTTTTACAAGGTGTAAGGATTTTGTGGGCAGTCACTGGGCAGTCTTTGGGCAAATAGCCCAGCTCTGCGCCAGCAAAAGTGTTTTTAGGGCAGATGCGGATGATCTGTAAAGGAGAAGCTTGACAGATCGCAAGTTTTGCGTTTTCACGAATGCTCAGCGCATGTGGAAACCCGAAAGCTGCGGGGGCATTCTGAGGAGTTATGGACAGTGTACGCTATGCATACGCCATTATCGGCCCCACAAAATCCAGGCTGTTATCCTTTTGTCATGTGTGAGTGAGTTTTACTACGGTGCTTCCTCTTAGTGCTGGTCTGCTGTGTGCACCATCTAATTCCTAATTTACTTCATCTCAGCAAACAAAAAGATACAAACTACAAGTACTGGAAATCTAAAACTAAAACAGAACATGCTTGAAACATTCAACAAGTCAGTTAGCATCCGTGGAGAAAATCGATAAGTTACCAGTGCAGGTATTGGCCTAAAAAACCAAATATATGTCAAAATGCAGTCTCAAAGAAGCACCTTCAAAATGTGAGGTCATTGAAATATACTATGTGTGATGTTTTTTGTGGTTGTGTGTATGCCTGTATGCATTTCTGTCAGTGGATGAGTAAGGCGACAAGACATGATAAGAGCTTGAAGGAGGCCTCTGGCTTTTCAGGGAGGCCTTCTTAAATATAGCCTGTGACATGCTCCAATCTTATGTGTCAGCTTGGTCTGCATGCAGAGAAACAGTTTTGAGATTTTGGTAGTTTAGGGTGCACATAAAGTAACATGCATCTGCTCAAGCCACAGTCCATCTGTTTGATAGTAATTGAACATCATGCAGCTAGGTTATTTTATAACAATAGCTTGTTTTATTTAGTGCCTTTAACATAAAGAAACATTGCAAGGTCCTTCACAAATAGATGTTAGGAAACAAGCACTGAGTCAATAAGAGGGAGATTAGAAGGGGGTCACCAAAAGCTTTGTTGAAAAAGAGGGTTTGAGAAGAATAAATTGCATTTCTATTGCACCTGTTATGTAGAAAAAGTCGCAAGTCTCTTTATTGAAGCACTGTCAAAAATTGATGCCGACAATAAAGGAAGGGTTACTAAAATCTTGGTCAAAGAGATAGATTTTAAGAAGGGTCTTAACTAATGTTCCCTTTAAGCTGCGCGGCCAATGGCCCTACTGCACAATATTTTGAATGGGCCGCTCACCCAAAAAAAAATAAGAGGGAACATTGGTTTTATCGGAAAAGAGGGATATGGAGAGGTGGAGAGGTTTAAGTAAGGAATTCCAGTGTGTAGAGACTAGATGATTGAATTCACGGCCACCAATGGTGAGTGTGAAAGGAAGAGGGATGCAGAAGAGGCCAAAGCTGTTCTTGATCGTGTAGTGAGAGATGGGTAGGTTTAAGATAGGAATAGCAAGGATTTCCTTTGTCAAACCCTTTTATGTTTTCTGTGTGATAGCCTTTTCAGTTTTAAGCTGATGCTTGTATTTGTGCCACACTGCAGTATGGCCAAGGCATGGTAAGTAGTGAGTGAGATGTCTGTCACCTGACAAAACTGCACAGGATAAGCTTTTATGCTTAGAATGGGGCAGCACTAAGTGGGTTACAGGTTTTGAGGCTATGGACTCAATTTTCCCCAATGCCATTTTTTGGCGGATTGCCAGAGTTACGCCAGTTTTTCCAGGCCTCAACTGCTCCAAAAAAATAAGTAGCAAGTTTCCCCATTCTATTTTTTGAAATTTGCGCAGCCCAGCCTGTCCTTTAGCTTTGTGGGGGGTGGAGCCTAATGTCTGCACCGAAAAACGATGCCCCCCCGCTTTTGCACATGTGCAGAAAAAAAAGGACGTTTTTGACGTGATTGCTATGGGCGCGCATGCCCAGTACAGCTCCTGATCTACATTTGACCATTTTTAAAGAGTCAGTTGTGTGTGAGAACTTTAATTCTCATTGGAAAAATCAGAGCTGCAATACAAGGTGCAACCAAGGACCAAGAATTTCTTACAGGATGAAGTGGAGGCACTGATTACTATAACTGAGGCCAGATGGCACATGCTGGACAGCAGCAGAGGTCACATACAAGTTTCACAAAAAGTAATGAAGAACCGCTGGGACCAACTTGCTGAAGATTACTGTACAATGGTGACCACCCCAAGGTCTGGAGGCCAGTGCAAAAAGAAATGGCAGGACCTTGATCAAGTAGTTAGTGTTGTATATGGAGAATGAGTCAGACTGAACACTGTGAGCTCAAAGTAAAGTGTGACCTTAGTCTTTTATTGCGTGTCTCCAGAGTGCCTCTTTAACCTGTGAAGCCTCCTTAAATACCTGTGCTCCCAAGGGGTTATGGAATCTCTTAGGACTCCAGGGAATGAGCCCTCTGGTGGCTGTACAGAGTAAATACAAGTCCACATATATAACAACACTCCCCGCCAAAGTCAATAGTGTAACTATTTACAATGATGTCGATCTGGGGCCCTTCTTGCCCTGGTTGATCGCCTCGGTGTGAAAGCTGGTGTTGTTGAATCATTTGTTGGGCCCTCGCTGGGCTGCTGGTGCAGCTGGCCTTGCTGGGCTACCTGGTGTGTTGGGCCCTACTGGGCTGCTGTTGATGATGGGTTCTGCATCATGGTCAATCATGGTGCCGGTTGCCACTGGTGTGTATGTTGGGGGATAAAAAAAGGTAGGGTCCAAGGTGGGTTGCTCAGGATAGTCCGTAAATCTGAGTTTGATTTGGTCCAAGTGTTTCCGGTGAATGAGTCCATTTGAAAGTTTGACCCGAAACACCCTGCTCCCCTCTTTGGCCATGACAGTGCCGGGAAGCCACTTGGGACCTTGTCCATAATTTAATACAAATACAGGATCATTGATTTCAATCTCGCGTGACACATTTCGCTATTATGGTATGCACTTTGTTGAAGCCGCCTGCTCTCTACCTGTTCATGTAGATCAGTGTGAACTAACGAGAGCCTTGTCTTAAGTGCTCTTTTCATGAGCAGTTCAGCAGGTGGAATCCCAGTGAGTGAGTGGGGTCTCATGCGGTAGCCAAGCAGGACTAGAGTTAGGCGAGTCTGAAGTGAGCCTTCAGTTACCCTCTTCAAGCTTTGCTTGATGGTTTGCACTGCTCTCTCTGCCTGACCATTGGACGCTGGTTTAAATGGGACAGATGTGATATGTTTGATCCCGTTGTGGATCATGAATTCTTTGAACTTAGCACTGGTAAAACATGGCCCGTTGTCGCTCACCAGGACATCGGATAGGCCGTGTGTGGCAAACATGGCCCGCAGGCTTTTAGTAGTGGCAGCGGACGTGCTAGCCGACATTATCTCACAGTCAATCCACTTGGAGTACGCATCAACAACCACAATGAACATTTTACCCAAGAACGGGCCTGCATTGTCGAAGTGTACCACGGTTTGGAGGGCCAAAACCACAAACTTAGCGGCGCCTCCCTAGGTAAATTGCGTAAATGCGAGCATGTATTACATCTGTGAACGCAGGACTCTAAGTCCGCATCGATACCGGGCCACGACACGTGGGATCTGGCTATCGTTTTCATCATTACGATGCCTGGGTGGGTACTGTGGAGGTCACTGATGAAGGTGTCTCTGCACTTCTTGCGGACCACTACACAATTGCCCCACAGAAGGCGGTCTGCCTGTACAGACATTTCATCTTTGCGCTGCTGGAACGGCTTTATCTCTTCTTGAACTTCCACTGGAATACTGGACCAGCTCCCGTGAAGCACACAGCTTTTGACTAGAGATAATAAGGGGTCCTGGCTTGTCCAGGTTTGATCTGTCAAGCAGTGACAGGTGATTGCTCACTCTCAAAAGCTTTCATAGCTGTGGCTAGATTGCGGGGTGCGCCATTTCCACCCCCGTGGTGGGCAATGGCAGCCTACTGAGAGCATCGGTGCAGTTTTCTGTGCCTGGCCTGTGGCGGATGGCATAGTTGTATGCGGACAACGTGAGCGCTCATCTCTGGATGCAGGCCGATGCATTGGTATTTATTCCTTTACTCTTGGAGAACGGGGATATAAATGGTTTATGGTCAGTTTCCAATTCGAATTTTAGCCCAAACAGGTATTGATGCATTTTCTTTACCCCATAGACACATGCTAACACTTCTTTTTCAATCATGCTGTAGGCTCTCTCAACCTTAGGCAGACTCCTGGATGTATAAGCAACCAGTTGCAGTTTCCCGAAATCATTAGCTTGTTGCAATTCACACCTGATGCCATATAACGACACATCACATGCTAGTACCAAACGCTTACATGGATCATACAACACAAGCAATTTGTTTGAGCATAACAATTTTCTCGCTTTTGCAAAGGCATTTGCTTGGCTTTTGTCCCAAACCCATTCATCCCCTTTTTGCAGTAAGACATGTAGTGGTTCTAACAGTGTGCTGAGACCTGGTAAGAAGTTAACAAAGTAGTTCAAGAATCCCAGAAACGACCGCAGCTCCGTCACATTCTGTGGCCTCGGTGCGTTCTCGATTGCCTCCATCTTCACATTAGTGGGCACGATGCCGTCCGCCGCAATCCTCCTTCCCAGGAACTCCACTTCAGGTGCCAGGAAAACGCACTTCGAGCGTTTTAACCACGCGGTTGAGACGACTAAGGACCTCCTCCAGGTTCTGAAGATGCTCGACTGTGTTCCAACCTGTGACCAAGATATCATCCTGGAAGACCACGGAATGCGGGACCGACTTCAGTAAGCTTTCCTTGTTTATCTGGAATATCGCCACCGCCGATTGGATTCCAAATGGGCATCTGTTATAAACAAAAAGACCTTTGTGCCTGTTGATGCAGGTGAGGGCCTTCGATGATTCCTCCAGTTCCTGCGTCATGTAGGCTGAAGTCAGATCCAGCTTTGTGAACATCTTTCCTCCCGCTAGCATTGCAAAGAGGTCGTCGGCCTTTGGTAGTGGGTATTGGTCCTGCAGGGAGAAATGATTGATAGTTACTTTGTAATCGCCACAGATTCTGACGGTGCCATCTCCCTTGAGGACTGGGATGATAGGACTGGCCCACTCATCAAACTCGTTCGGGGAAATGATACCCTCTCTTTGCAGCCGGTCTAGCTTGATCTCTACCCTTTCTCTCATCATGTACGGTACTGCTCTCGCCTTGTGATGGATGGGTCGCGCCCCCGGAATTAGATGGATCTGCACTTTTGCTCCTTGGAATTTCCCGATGCCTGGTTCGAATAGCGAAGGAATTTTGTTTAAGACCTAGGCACACGAAGTGTTGTTAACTGGCGATAGCGCTTGGACATCGTCCCAGTTCCAGCGTATCTTTCCCAGCCAGCTCCTGCCGAGCAGCATGGGACCATCGCCCGGTACCACCCAGAGTGGTAGCTTGTGCACCGCTCCATCGTAGGAGACCTTTACGGTAGCACTGCCAATTACAGGAATCAGTTCTTTTGTGTACATTTTTTTGCACCACAACCTTTTGAAAGTCTTTTTGCCCATGATGGACTGGCTCGCGCCCATGTCCAGCTCCATTGACACCGGGAGTCCATTTAGTTCAACATTCAGCATTATCGGGGCTCAATTCGTGGTGAATGTGTGCACCCCATGTACCTCTGCCTCCTCGATCTGAGGCTCTGGTTTGTTGTGATCCTCCGTGGATCTGTCCTCCTCTGCAACATGGTGGTTTGCAGGTTTAACAGGCTTTGCAGCTCACCTGCACACTCGTTGGAGGTGTCCCATTGTTCCACAGCCCTTGCAAATGTACTCTTTGAATCGGCATGAATGGAAACGATGATCACCCCCGCAGCGCCAAAAAGATGTTAATGGCCTTGCATTCATCACCCTTGATAGTGGACTCTGAGGCATCTGCGGACATGTAGCTGCAGGTATGTGTGACCTGCCCTATATGTTACAATTCGAAAACAACATCACTTTGTTCACAGTACTTGTAACAGCACTTGTGTGCTGAGAGATTTGCTTCGTATTGTCACTGGCGGCAATGAACGCCTGGGCTATCGCTCTGGCCTTACTCAAGGTTCGGGTCTCTGCAGTCAAAAGTTTGCGAAGTTTGCATGGCCAATGCCAAATATGAAAAAGTCTCTGAGCATGTGCTCAAAATGTCCTTCAAATTCGCAATTCCTGCAACGTGTCTTAGCTCGGCAACATAACTCGCCACTTCCTGGCCTTCAGACCTTTTGTAGGTGTAGAACCAGTACCTCGCCATCAAAACGCTTTCCTTCGGGTTCAAATGCTCTCGGACCAGTGTGCACAAATCGTCGTATGATTTCTCCGTGGGTTTCGCTGAAGTGAGCAGATTCTTCATGAGGCCATACGTTGGTGCCCCACAGACGGTGAGGAGGAACGCCCTTCGTTTGGCAGCTCTCTCGTCCCCATCTAGCTCGTTAGCCACGAAGTATTGGTCAAGTCACTCCACAAAAGTTTCCCAATCATCTCCCTCCGAGATTTTCTCCAGGATGCCCACTGTTCTCTGCATCTTTGGGTCCGCTATCTATCTCGTTGCCAGTTGTTATGTATGGAGAAAGAGGCAGACTGAACACTGAGCTCAAAGTAAAGTGTGACCTTCGTCTTTTATTGCAGGTCTCCAGAGTGCCTCTCCAACCTGTGAAGCCTCCTTAAATACCTGTGCTCCCAAGGGATTATGGGATCCCTTGGGACTCCAGAGGATGAGCCCTCTTGTGGCTGTACAGAGTTATTACAAGTATACATATATAACAGTTAGTGTAAGTAGCATTTTCATTTATTCAATGGAATTGCAATTATAAATGTGACCAGCTGTATATGTCCCACCCAGCAGAAAGCCATCCTCTCTAAAAAGTTATATTTTCATCTTTGCAGAGGAAGGTGGGACAAAACAAAAGGGAAAGAACTCGAACAAGAGGAGGCCTGGCAAATCTGCACCCACTGACATCCTTGGCAGAGAGTGTCGCTACTTTGATGGATCCTACCTGGAGAAAAGCAACTGCCACTGCACAAGCTCGGCCCACACTCGAGGGAGAAGGTATGTCTTGCAAATTCCACAGTCTGGCTTTGCTAAATGTTAAGTATTGCAAGGGCTAGCCACGCGTCGTTTCATAGGGATGTCTCCGTCAGCTACACTTTGGTTGATGCAATGTGCTATCCTTCATCGCGGTCCTTCAAATCAGCCTGCGCTGTGTGAGCCTACTCATGCCATCCACCCTGCCTCCTCCTCTGCTGCTAACCATTTGTCTGTTCTGTTATAATTTGCAAAACTTGAGGCCAACCCTGACGATGCAGAAGAAGATACAGACGCGGATACGCCTGAAGAGGAGAACATCTTCCAATCCCACCTTCCAGACCAAGAGCATGGGGGTGAGGGGGAGGGGGACGGGGAGGTGATGGATGAAGCCCCCACTGTTATACTCACTTTGGAGGGGGTGCAAATGCTGCCCATTGAGGTACCAGACCCTTTCCTGAGTGGTACGAGTGTTGCTGGGACATTACATGGTTTCCCACCGTCCGAGGCTGCGGGTCCCAGTTGGATGCAGCGAGGCACACCCAGGGCCCCACCATCCGAGGCTGCAGGTCCCAGTGGGATGCAGTGAAGCGCACCCAGTGTGAGGAGGGGAAGGAGATCTCGACAGCGCTTTCCTGAGGTGCATAATCTAACAGATGTGGTTCAGATGATGGCAATGAGTGCGGAGAGCATTGACCTTACGCGATCAGTCCTGGACACCATCAATGGGGTGGATGATGAGGTAGCGGGACTGTCGGGAGAAATAACAACACTCTCACGACAAATTGGAATACTGTCCAGGAATATGAGGGAGGGAATGTCTCAGGCAGCGGATACAATGTCAGTGCACATGACGGAGGGAACATCGCAGGTAGCTGATGCGTTGCCAGCGAATATGAGGGAGGGAATGTTGCAGGTAGTTGGCACACTGTTGCTCGACATGAGGGAGAGCATGTGACAGGTAGCTGAGACACTGTCATGGTACATGAGAGAGGGAATGTCAGAGTTAGCTGTTGCAATAAGGAAACATGCCCAGACGCCGCACCCATTGACAGAATCAACTGCCACTCCCATTCCAATCCCCAGACCAGCCTCTGAAGAGGCCCAAGCTGGGCCTTCCACATTACCGGCTGCCCCGACCTCCCCTCCCCTCCCATCAAGAAGTGCGCATTACCCGAAATGTTCAAAAGAATAGGCTTGGTAGCAGCCCGAGAAATGCTGCATCATCGCTTGCGGGCAGGGGTGGAATCAACAAGACCAAGCGCAGCGGGTGGTCTTAGAATAAGGTGGAGGAGAGATGGGTGCAGCCTTTCTTTGCTGTTTTTGTTGTTATTATTATTGTTGTTACTGTTGTAATTGTTCTCAAATTAAATGTTTTTTGTAAGTTATGTAAATTTACAAGTTTAAAAGTTTGTAAGTGATCTTAAAGTTTGTAAGTGATCTTAACTGAAAACTTGAAAGTTTGATACAAGAATATATTTATTAAAGTTAAGTACAAACAAGTGCTGGTTAAATTTTTGAATAAAATATACTTTAAATTATAACTGAATCATTTCCATTATTTGTTCCATTATTAACACAACTTTTTGAAGTAAAGAAGAATCATTTCCATTATTTGTTCCATTAACAGAACACAACATTACGGAATCGGTCCAAACAGTAAACATGGTCCATTTGGAATAGTTGTCGCTGAGCCTTCAGGGAGCAAACATTCACAGCTGAACTGCTGGCACAAGGCTTGAGCAATTGTTAAAGGGGCACGACAGCTCGCCCTCCTCTGCTGTCCTGCTCCAGGTTCAGGTAGTTGCATGGCTTCCACGTTCTCCTACTCCTCCTCCTCGTCATCTGCATCTTCCTCCTCATCATCAGCCACTCTCACCTCAGGTGGGTCTTCTACTATCAGCTGCTGCTGCCTCATGATGGCTAAGTTATGCAGCATACAGCAAACAATAGTGAACTGACCGACAATCTCAGGGACGTATTGCAAGTAGCCTCTGGAATGGTCCAGGCATCGGAAACGCTGTTTCAAGATGCCAATGGTTCTCTCTATTGTGTTGCGCGTCGCTATTTGCGACATGATGTATTCCCAGTCAGCTTCTGTCCAGGTTGCGTGTAGGGGCGTCATGAGCTAGGTGGCAAGGCCGTACCCTTTGTCTCCCAGTAGCAAGGCTGCTGCTGAAATGTGACAGATATCGTGCTCTCGCGAAGAATGAACACATAATGGGTGTTCCCAGAGTATCTTGCATCAACTAACATGATGCGATGCGTGTCATCACACATGAGTTGCACATTCACGGAGTGGAAGTCTTTTCTGTTCCTGTACATCTCAGAATCCTTCAAAGGTGTTCGCAAGTCGATATGGGTACAATCAATGCAGTGCTGTACCGTTGGGAAGCCAGCAATTCTGGAGAAGCCCACAGCCTTTTCACACATTGCCTGGGCAGTCATGGGAAACTTTATGTATTTATTCCTCCGGGCATATAGTGCAGCAGTCACCGGCCAAATGCAGACATGTGTTGCATGTTGAGAAATGGTGCACACATCCCCAGTTGTGGCCTTGAACGATCCAGATGCATAGAATGAAAGTGTAATTGTAAACTTCACTTCAACTGACAAAGCAGTTCTCCTGACGCTTCTAGGTTGCAGGTCTGCTTTGACTAACTTGCAGATCTCAGTTGCAACTTCTTTGCGGAAACGCAGTCTTCTGCTACTGTCTGCGTCACCCAGGTGCAGGTATGAATGCCTGTCTCAATATACCCGATGTGGTAAGGATTCCTGCCCATTATCCTATATGCTTTGAGGTTCGTCATGCGATGACGTCGAATCAATTGTCTCCTCCGCAGCATCATCATGCAGAAGGCTTGCACAAGGTATGGCATTGTTAGTATTGCCCCAATGCTTAAATTGTACCTTTGCAAGAAGCTCAAAGACGGCAAGCAGGGCAAGCTTCTTTGTTGTCTCCCCAAGGGCGACGTCCTATTATGGACCACACCCACGTCTGAGCATGCACAATGGGCTTGCTTATATCAGGATACACCCCCGGGCTTCATTTGATGCTGCTTGCTGCATAGTGGCATAGTGTAAGGCTTCTCGTGCCTTGAATTCGGCTTCCAACCCATGCTCCATCCCCCCCGCCACCCCCCACCACCACCACCCCATGGGGGCTTCTTCTGATGCTGCTTGCTGAATAGTGTAAGGCTTCTCATGCCTTCAGTTTGGGGCTTTCACACACCCCCCCCTCCCCCGCCCCCGCAGACTTTCTTTGAAGCCGAGTCCCAAGCCCCTGTGTCCGGGCGAGGGGCCGATTCTGCCGGCCGACGCTCCGACCCTCGAGCCAGGTTTGGAGACATTCGGTGGTGGTGTGCCACTTTAAAAAAAATCCAAACTTAAAGAATTGCATGAAACTTCAATATTTTGCATTTTCAGTTGGAAAAATTTAAGCTTGAAGATGCGTATTCATATGTTCTTGACTCCCTCCAAAACTTCACCTAAAAACAATGGCGTCTTTCTGTGCCCATTTTTTGATGTGTGCTGGTTTTTCTTGTGCCTAGAAGGTTTATTGGGAGTGGTCACATACGCTGTCCTGGGAGCATTGTAAGTTGGCCAAACTTGCATAATTGTGAGAAACTGGCGCAGACATCAGGTTATGTCCCCGATGACGCAAAAATAATAACCTAAAAAAATCGTAACTAACTGAGTTACGCTGGCACACAATCTTTGGGGAAACTTGGATTTTAAAATTTAGGCCAAAAAAAGCAGCCTGCACGTGCCAAAAAAACGCGCAAATCACTGGTGAAAATTGAGCCCATATATATCTTGTGACTTGCAGTTGACATGGAAAGCTGTTTTATATTTCTTGAAATTGGCCAGCTTCTTTGTGAGTTGTATCCAGTCTGCTGGGTTGTGTGGACAGCAATTACCTTGTTTGCTATCATCTGCCAGGGTTCTTGCACCAGCTGCTTTGAGGTAGCGAGGGCCCTTCTGTTGCATGCATCATCAAATTGGTGGTTCTCACTGGAGCAGCCTAAATCTTTCAGAAATTTCCTGATGTTAACCCCTGTCCTGCTGTCCCTCGTATAAATGCAGTGGTTTCATTGGCTGCTTCAGGTATTTAAATGTTGCATAGCTGCTTAATAAGTGCAGGTGCTGCAATTTCCAGACTATAATCTCAATAAAAAAGGCAAAATATGTGACTTTCCATTTAAAAGGAAAATGCATGTCTATATTACATTGATTTGATTTTAGATATTCAAACAGAAATATGATAAACAATGCAATAATAACTGAAAACTGCATTAAAGCCAGATAATGAAAAACAACGTTATAAGACAAAAGAAAAGCCATGTTTCTGGAGCATTATATTGAACATTTTAATTACATTTGAAAACTGGTGTTCCTGTGGATTCATCAGATGTTGGGACTTGAGTGTCTTCTGTTGCTGATTGACAGATCGATGCAATGGCATAAAAAATCGACTGGGTGTATAGTAGCTCTGCACTAAAGCAGTAGGCTGCTCTTTTTATATATCAATTTTCACAATGGAAGACAACTTTCCAACTCGTAGTTGTATCTGGGAGTTGCTTTTTCTGCTTTTCAAATAGGTCACTTGGAAGAGTGGTTGGCTAACAGTCATATTAAGGCAGATTTGCACAGGTGAGACAGGGAAGCCTGGAGAGAAACCTCAATACAGAGAGGTTTCTACGGGGAAATGAAAAAAGAAAGAGGAATCTGGAGACAGGGCTTTATTTGACAGGAATTGGGGAAGGGAGGTGAGGGTTCTGCACAGAAAAAGAGGAGAAAAAAGGTGAAGGGCTGGAAGAGAGAGTTTGTAACAGGGAAAGAGAGATAGAGTGAAGAGGTGAAGAGCTGGTGGAAAACAATTTCCATCAGAACGGAAGGAGCTGGAGGGGATAAGGGAATGGAGAATATGGGGTCTAGAAGGCTGGCTTTGACATAGCACTGTCTGTACCATTGCCACACACCATCCTGACTTGGACATACAGAGGATGAGCTTCCACTGGCGGGTGGTCCACTCATCTGCTGTAAGATCGGCGAAAAAGTCACGGAAACCTCATAAACATGGCATTAACGGCATTTACACTGTTTCTTCTGGGGTTTCCCAGTTCTTTTGCCAGGGTTACTGTGGACAATCGGGAGAAACCTTGTAGACATTCACCCCCATACTGCCAATCCTTCATCATTTCTGGGTCAAAATCCTGAAATTCCCGACCTAGCAGCATGAAAGGAGCACCATCAGTACAAAGGGGACAATGTTTCAATGAGAAGGCCCACCTTCTCAAGGCAATGCACACGGCCTTGCCAGCGACACCCACATTCCAAGAACAAATATAAAATAGATTTTTTCTAGTGGTTTATGAAAGTATTTTAATACCTTGATGCTTTACTGTCTCATGAAACGCTTCAATCCACATGATCGCCTATATAAATTTAACACGAAAATATAATGTACAGTCATTTTCACAAATGCTTTCTTTTTTCACTGCCGCACACAACCCTGAGAAGAGTTCTTCCATTCTCATAATAAATGCAAATGCAATCATTAAAACTGCACAAAGCAGATTTTATTTCAAATGTTATCTTTTAATTCATTATCATGCAGTGCTGTGGGAAGGATTAGTGAGCACAGTTACTTCTTCCTAAAATATCATTTGTAATAAGAATTTAAATAATAAATTAGGGATCAGTCTCACTAGCCACCAAAGAACCATGCACAAATTAAAAGTCACCTGTATTTTCTGATATTTCCACAGATTATGACTGATCTTAATTTTTTAAATATTTATACTGATTGCCACCTAAACATTATAGCCTAGAAATGACTGTTGGCAAAATTAATGGATCTATATTAGCAATCCATTTAAAACAAATGCATTAATGCTAGCATTGAAATAGTGGACAAACAAATGTCATAGGAGCATGTTGGCCATGACTTTGCTCATACTTCCAGCTGTAATTTCAAGATTTATATAATAAATATAAAACAAGAAATGAGAAACTGATAGCTTTACAATTATATATTCATGGTGCCCTTTCATTTTATAAGTTATTTCTGTCTTTATTTTAGCCTCTCTCATCAATTTCCCTTTTCCAGCAAGATGGCTTCTTTAGCCAACAATTAGGAGGTAAGGGAAAGAAGCAAAGAATTGAGATACGTTCGAGAATTTTCTTTCCCTTGCTCTGGGGTATGAATATGAGCCGCAGCTTCAACTGGTCATATCTCGCTCCTTCAAGAGAGAGCAGACACACCTCCCGACAGATTACTCTACAATGTTGCGTTTATAATTGGCACATTGTGACCTGGTTACTGCTGGCAATTCTACGGACTGGAAGGAAGAAAACAGATCATGTGAACAAATCGTGCAGAGAAGGGAAGTCGAAACTATGGGCCCGAAAAGATTTGACATATTGCCCCCCTATTGCCCACGTACCGCCCGTGTACCACCCAAAAACCGATTTTGGTCAAAAAAAACCATATCGCCAACATACTGCTCGGCGGAATATTCATCATTGACATACTGCCGAGCGGTATGCACACCATCCACCACGCAGGCTGCCCGCATACCGCCCAAAAAGTCTGATTTTCATTGCATACTGCCGACATACCAATGGAGCTGCATACTCTCCTGGAAAAGTTGGTTTTACGTGATCTTAAGTGGGCAGGAATGGATGGAGTGCATGGATCTGTCATTTTGGAAATTTGTCAGCTGAAGCTGCACCTCTGTATTTCTAAGGGGAACAGTGATTTTACAGTGCAATTTAGGTATTTTTATTGCTACTGAGTAACTTATTAAGATAGAATTTTAGTTATATTTTGAATTAAAAAATATGATTGAGATTTAAAAAGACTGGGGCCTGCACTATCTCAGCCTATATTGCTGACAACCTGTCTAATCGAGGAACCAGCTGTGAAAAGGTTTGTTGAGCAGAGTTATAAGGGTAATGGAGGAGGTCGCAAACTGATGATGAGGAGGAGGAGGCCTTACCCGCAAAGGATTTTCAGGGAGAAGCGCTCATACTTGGACCTGACCAATCGACAGTGCATTCGAAGGCTGTGCTTCCGATAAGAGGTGATCACTGAGATTTGCCAGCTCATTAAGGCAGACCTGCAGCCCAGGACCACCAACATTACTGCACTCTCTGTCGAGATGAAGGTGACTACAGCACTTTCCTTTTATGCATGTGGCTCTTTTCAGGCATCAGTTGGAGACATATGCTCTATTTATCAGCACGCTTCTCATCGGTGCATCTGACAGGTAACCGAAGCACTATCTGCACGCCAGATGAAATTTATAAACTTCCCAATGACCAGGGAGACACAGAGTGAGAGGGCTTTGGGTTTTGCACGCATTGCCATCTTCCCCAAGGTGCAGGGTGCTGTTGACTGTACCCATATTTCCCTGCGAGCACCATTACAGGAGGCGGAGGTGTACCAAAACTGTAGAAGGGATTTCACTCCCTCAAAGTGCAGCTCATATGCGACCATACACAGCGCATAATGGCAGTGAACGCCAACTTTCCAGGGAGCATTCATGATGTGCACATCTTGCATGAGAGCACTGTGTCTGACCTGTTGAAGTCTGAGCCACAAGGTAAATGCTGGATGCTGGGGGACAAAGGGTACGGCCTCGCCACCTGGCTCTTGACCCCCGCTGCAGAACCCTCACACAGAAGCCGAGCAACGGTATAATAAGAGCCATATAGCCACATGTAATATAATCAAAAGACAATTGGAGTGCTAAAGCAGCACTTTCGATGCTTGGACCATTCGGGAGGCAGGCTACAATACCACCCTGAGCAGGTTGCTCAGTTCACAGTGGTGTGCTGCATGTTGCATAATTTAGCAATCAATGCGGGGACAGGAATTTCCACAGGGGACTGCGGGAACACCTGAGGAGAAAGAGCAGGAGATGGAGGAGGAAGAAGAGGAAAATGAGGGGGAGGATGAGGAGGAGCTTCCAGATGAACCCATGGCACCATCCTCCTCCCCCCAACACCACAGCAGAGGGCACGCGGAGCATATGCCACTGCAAAATTGTTATGTCAGCAGCTCATAATTGAACACTTTGCTTCAATGTCGAGAGCTGTGTTTTGGACCGTGATAACTGTTACCCCCTAAAGTTTGACACTGTACACGAGTGCTTAAATTCAATTCAAATGTTTATGTAAAAATCTCAAAAATATACAACAATTTTAAAACTTTGTAATACTTATAACTACATAACAACTCTAACAACTTTAACATATAGCAACTTTAACAAAACTTTAACAACTTTAATAACAACTTTAACAAAACTTTTCAAATTTAATAAACTTTTACAAATCAAACTTAAGCTATTCAATGCACAAGTACAACAAAAAGACCCTTTACTGGACTCGGCCATGACCTCGCTCCCTGTCTCGACTGCGTGCTACACCACCCTTGGAAGTATTCACTAATTTCTTAACTCCTGTCCTTCCCTTTCCCAGTGCCCCTGAGCACGAACCTCCCCGTGCTGGTACTAAGCCAGTGTGCAGCACTGCATCCTGACTGCTGTTGCTGTTGTTGGGGGTCAGACATTGCAGGCACAATAAATGGGGCCTCAGGAGAAGCTTGGAATGAAGGCATGGCTTCAGGGCTGGAAGATGATGTCAGCTCCCCACCCTCAGGTGCTATCGACCTGACTATTATGGCATGGGGGTGGGGGGGGTTCTGCGCCATGTCCCGATCCTGGCGATTGCTGCATAGCTTCGACGGCGTTGGCGGTGCGCTCCATCGCGGTGATCATACGCGACATATCCTCCGACTACTACTCTGATAGAACCGCGATGTTTGCGGCTATCATAGTCATGGCCTTGAGCAGCTCTCGACCTATGTCGACGCTGGCCTGTGACAGATGCACCATGTCCTGGTACACGCCTACAGCAACCAACCTTTTCTGCACCAACCTCCGTCGCTGTGGCAAAGGTGCTACAACACAGGGGGTGCCTTGCTGCGCACGACTTGGTCCCGCAGAATCAGAGGAACCATGGGGGAATCCCCTGATTACAGACTCCGTGGTAGTGGATGTTCCAGCTGTCCCACAGGGGGGTCAAGAGCCAGGTGGCGAGGCCGTACCCTTTGTCCCCCAGCATCCAGCATTTACCTTGTGGCTCGGACTTCAACAGGTCAGACACAATGCTCTCATGCAAGATGTACACATCATGGATGCTTCCTGAAAAGTTGGCATTCACTGCCATTATGCGTTGTGTATGGTCGCATACGAGCTACACGTTGAGGAAGTGGAATCCATTACCACGGCCTCCAGTAACGATGCTCGCAGGGCAATATAGATACAGTCGACAGCACCCTGCACCTTGGGGAAGCCGACAATGTGTGCAAATCCCAAATCCCTGTCACTCTGTGCCTCCCTGGTCATTGGGAAGTTTATAAATTTCATCCGGCGTGCTAACAGTGCTTTGGTTACCTGTCGGATGCAGCGATGAGTAGCGTGCTGAGAAATGCAGAATATGTCCCCAGCTGATGCCTGAAAAGAGCCGCATGCATAAAAGGAAAGTGCCGCAGTCATCTTTATTGTGTTCCTAACACAGATGAGGCTGCACACAGGGAGGTTAAAGTAACAGTGAACTTAGTCTTTAATAAGACACTCCAGAGTGAGGAACAGGCCTTAGGGGCCGGCTTATATACAGTGCTCCCAAGGGATGCTGGGATCCCTTGGGACTTCAGGGGATGAGCCCCCTGGTAGCGGAACATGGGAGTGCATGCTTTACAGATACACAACATCACTCCCCCAACGAAGTCAAAGTGAAAATATTTACAAGGTAAGGTGGTTGGCCGCCTTTCTTTCCCTGGTGGACCGCCTCGGTACAAATGTCTGTTCTGGTATGTTGGCTATGCCCTCGCTGGGCTGGCGTGTTGTTGGCCCTGCAGGGCTGCTAGGTGAGCCTGGCCTTGCTGGGCTGTTGGGCGTGATGGGTTCGATTTCCTGGTCCGGCGTGGTGTCGTTGATCTTTTGGGTGTGCGTTGTGGGCCCGAAAAAGATGTTGTCTGCTGTGGGTTGCTCAGGGCAGTCTGTGAACCGCAGCCTCGTTTGGTCCAGGTGCTTTCTGCAAATTTGTCCATTGTCTAGTTTGACTACAAACACCCTACTCCCTTCTTTAGCTATCACCGTGTCCGTGATCCACTTGGGACCATGTCCATAGATAATCACATACACAGGGTCATTCAGATCAATTTCCCGTGACACAGTGGCGCGATCATCGTTTACATTTTGTTGCTGCCGCCTGCTCTACACCTGATCATGCAGGTTGGGGTGAACCAGCGAGAGTCTGGTTTTAAGTGTCCTTTTCATGAGTAACCTAGCCGGTGGCACCCCTGTGAGCGAGTGGGGTCTCGTACGGTAGCTGAGCTGTACTCGGGACAGGCGGGTTTGGAGTGAGCCTTCTGTGACTCGTTTAAGGCTATGTTTGATTGATTGTACTGCCTGGTCTGCCTGCCCATTGGAGGCTGGTTCAAACGGGGCCAAGGTGACATGTTTGATCCCATTGCGGCTCATGAATTCTTTAAATTCGGCACTGGTGAAACGTGGCCCGTTGTCACTGATCAGTAGGTCAGGCAGGCCGTGGGTGGCAAACATGGCCCTCAGGCTTTCAATGGTGGCGGTGGAGGTGCTTCCCGACATTATTTCACATTCAATCCATTTTCAAAAAGCAGCCACTACCACCAGGAACATTTTACCGAGAAATGGGCCCGCATAGTCGACATGGGTCCTCGACCATCGACTGGAGGGCCAGGACCACAAACTTAGTGGTGCCTCTCTGGGCGCGTTGCTCAACTGAGCACATACGCTGCATTGCCGTACACAGGACTCGAAGTCAGAGTCAATACTGGGCCACCACACGTGGGATCTGGCTATCGCTTTCATCATTACTATACCCGAGTGTGTGCTGTGGAGATCCGAGATGTATGTCTCCCTGCCCTTTTTTGGTAGCACTACGCGGTTACCCCACAACAGGCAGTCTGCCTGAATGGACAGCTCGTCCTTTCACCACTGAAATGGCTTGATTGGCTCTTGCATTTCAACGGGGATGCTGGCCCAGCTCCCATTCAGTACACAGTTTTTTACTTGGGACAGCGGAGGATCTTGGCTGGTCCAAGTCCTAATCTGGCAGGCTGTGACAGGTGATTTATCATTTTCAAATGCTTCCATGACCATCAACAAGTTTGCAGGCTGCGCCATCTCCACCTCCGTGGTGGGCAATGGTGGCTGACTGAGAGCATCCGCACAGTTCTCGGTGCCTGGCCTGTGGCGGATGGTAGAGTTGTACGCTGATAGCGCGAGTGCCCACTTTTGTATGCGGGCTGTGGCATTAGTATTTATCCCCTTGTTTTCAGCGAACAGGGATGTGAGGGGCTTGTGATCGGTTTCCAGCTCAAATTTGAGGCCAAACAGGTACTGATGCATTTTCTTTACCCCGAACACACACGCTAATGCCTCTTTCTCAATCATGCTGTAGGCTCTCTTGGCCTTAGACAAGCTCCTGGCAGCATAGGCATCAGGTTGCAACTTCCCCGCAACGTTAGCTTGTTGTAATACAACATTCAGGAAGGATAGAATAAAAGGAAAAGGAGGTGGGGTAGCATTGCTGGTTAAGGAGGAGATTAAGGCAATAGTTAGGAAAGACATTAGCTTGGATGATGTGGAATCTATATGGGTAGAGCTACAGAACACCAAAGGGCAAAAAACGTTAGTGGGAGTTGTGTGCAGACCTCCAAACAGTAGTAGTGATGTACGGGAGGGCATCAAACAGGAAATTAGGGGCGCATGCAATAAAGGTGCAGCAGTTATAATGGGTGACTTTAATATGCACATAGATTGGGCTAACCAAACTGGAAGCAATACGGTGGAGGAGGATTTCCTGGAGTGCATAAGGGATGGTTTTTTAGACCAATATGTCAAGGAACCAACTAGGGGGGAGGCCATCTTAGACTGGGTGTTATGTAATCTCGTTGTGCGAGGCCCCTTGAGGAAGAGTGACCATAATATGGTGGAATTCTTCATTAGGATGGAGAATGAAACAGTTCATTCAGAGACCATGGTCCAGAACTTAAAGAAGGCTAACTTTGAAGGTATGAGGCGTGAATTGGCTGGGATGGATTGGCGAATGATACTTAAGGGGTTGACTGTGGATGGGCAATGGCAGACATTTAGAGACCACATGGATGAAGTACAACAATTGTACATAAAAATAAAAAAGGGAAGGTGGCTCAACCGTGGCTATCAAGGGAAATCAGGGATAGTATTAAAGCCAAGGAAGTGGCATACAAATTGGCCAGAAATAGCAGCGAACCTGGGGACTGGGAGAAATTTAGAACTCAGCAGAGGAGGACAAAGGGTTTGATTAGGGCAGGGAAAATGGAGTATGAGAAGAAGCTTGCAGGGAACATTAAGACGGATTGCAAAACTTTCTATAGATATGTAAAGAGAAAAAGGTTAGTAAAGACAAACGTAGGTCCCCTGCAGTCAGAATCAGGGGAAGTCATAACGGGGAACAAAGAAATGGCGGACCAATTGAACAAGTGCTTTGGTTCGGTATTCACGAAGGAGGACACAAACAACCTTCCGGTTATAAAAGGGGTCGGGGGGTCTAGTAAGGAGGAGGAACTGAGGGAAATCCTTATTAGTCGGGAAATTGTGTTGGGGAAATTGATGGGATTGAAGGCCGATAAATCCCCAGGGCCTGATGGACTGCATCCCAGAGTACTTAAGGAGGTGGCCTTGGAAATAGTGGATGCATTGACAGTCATTTTCCAACATTCCATTGACTCTGGATCAATTCCTATAGAGTGGAGGGTAGCCAATGTAACCCCACTTTTTAAAAAAGGAGGGAGAGAGAAAACAGGGAATTATAGGCCAGTCAGCCTGACATCGGTAGTGGGTAAAATGATGGAATCAATTATTAAGGATGTCATAGCAGTGCATTTGGAAAGAGGTGACATGATAGGTCCAAGTCAGCATGGATTTGTGAAAGGGAAATCATGCTTGACAAATCTTCTGGAATTTTTTGAGGATGTTTCCAGTAGAGTGGACAAGGGAGAACCAGTTGATGTGGTATATTTGGACTTTCAGAAGGCGTTCGACAAGGTCCCACACAAGAGATTGATGTGCAAAGTTAGAGCACATGGGATTGGGGGTAGTGTGCTGACATGGATTGAGAACTGGTTGTCAGACAGGAAGCAAAGAGTAGGAGTAAATGGGTACTTTTCAGAATGGCAGGCAGTGACTAGTGGGGTACCGCAAGGTTCTGTGCTGGGGCCCCAGCTGTTTACATTGTACATTAATGATTTAGATGAGGGGATTAAATGTAGTATCTCCAAATTTGCGGATGACACTAAGTTGGGTGGCAGTGTGAGCTGCGAGGAGGATGCTATGGGGCTGCAGAGCGACTTGGATAGGTTAGGTGAGTGGGCAAATGCATGGCAGATGAAGTATAATGTGGATAAATGTGAGGTTATCCACTTTGGTGGTAAAAACAGAGAGACAGACTATTATCTGAATGGTGACAGATTAGGAAAAGGGGAGGTGCAAAGAGACCTGGGTGTCGTGGTACATCAGTCATTGAAGGTTGGCATGCAGGTGCAGCAGGCGGTTAAGAAAGCAAATGGCATGTTGGCCTTCATAGCAAGGGGATTTGAGTACAGGGGCAGGGAGGTGTTGCTACAGTTGTACAGGGCATTGGTGAGGCCACACCTGGAGTATTGTGTACAGTTTTGGTCTCCTAACCTGAGGAAGGACATTCTTGCTATTGAGGGAGTGCAGCGAAGGTTCACCAGACTGATTCCCGAGATGGCGGGACTGACCTATCAAGAAAGACTGGATCAACTGGGCTTGTATTCACTGGAGTTCAGAAGAATGAGAGGGGACCTCATAGAAACATTTAAAATTCTGACGGGGTTAGACAGGTTAGATGCAGGAAGAATGTTCCCAATGTTGGGGAAGTCCAGAACCAGGGGTCACAGTCTAAGGATAAGGGGTAAGCCATTTAGGACCGAGATGCGGAGGAACTTCTTCACCCAGAGAGTGATGAACCTGTGGAATTCTCTACCACAGAAAGTTGTTGAGGCCAATTCACTAAATATATTCAAAAAGGAGTTAGATGAGGTCCTTACTACTAGGGGGATCAAGGGGTATGGCGAGAAAGCAGGAATGGGGTACTGAAGTTGAATGTTCAGCCATGAACTCATTGAATGGCGGTGCAGGCTAGAAGGGCCGAATGGCCTACTCCTTCACCTATTTTCTATGTTTCTATGTTTCTATGTTTTACACGGGTTATACAATACAAGCAGCTTGTTGGAACATAAAATTTTTCTGTCTTTCTCAAAAGCAATTATTGGTTTTTTCCCCATACCCAGTTCTCACCTTTACGCAATAACACATGTAGGGGCTCTAAAAGGGTGCTTAACCCCGGTAGGAAGTTACCAAAATAGTTGAGGAGTCCCAGGAACGATGGCAGCTCCGTGACGTTCTGTGGCCTGGGTGCATTCCTGATAGCCTCTGTTTTGGCGTCTGTGGGCCGAATGCCATCCGTCGGGATCTTTCGCCCCAAAAACTCCACTTCTGTTGTCATGAAGACGTATTTCGACCTCTTCAGCCGCAGCCCTACGTGATCCAGTCGCAAGAGGACCTCCTCCAGGTTTTGTAGGTGCTCGACGGTGTCCTGACCTGTGACCAATATGTCGTCCTGAAAGACCACTGTGTGTGGTACCGACTTGAGTAGGCTCTCCGTGTTTCTCTGGAAGATCGCTGCAGCCGACCGAATTCCAAACAGGCATCTGTTGTAGATGAACAGTCCCTTGTGCGTGTTGATGCAGGTGAGGCCCTTCGAAGACTCCTCCAGCTCCTGCGTCATGTAGACAGAAGTCAGGTCGAGCTTGGTGAATGTCTTGCCTCCTGTCAGCGTCGCAAATAAGTCGTCTGCCTTAGGTAGCGGGTATTGGTCCTGTAGCGAGAACGATTAATAGTTACTTTATAATCGCCGCAAATCCTGACCGTGCCATCACTTTTGAGTACTGGAACAATCGGGCTGGCCCACTCACTGAATTCTACTGGGGAGATGATGCCCTCGCGTTGCAGCCTGTCCAGCTCGATTTCCACTCTCTCCCTCATCATGTGAGGTACCGCTCGTGCTTTGTGGTGAATGGGTCATGACTCTGGGCCCAAGTGGATCCGCACTTTCGCCCCGGAAAAGTTTCCAATGCCTGGCTCAAAAAGCGAAGGAAATTTGTTAAGAAGCTGGATACATGAGGCCTCATCGACATGTGATAGCGCTCGGATATCTTCCCAGTTCCAGCGGATTTTGCCCAGCCAGCTGCTTCCAAGCACTGTGGGGCCATCGCCCGGGACAATCCAGAGTGGCAGTTAGTGCACCGTGCCCTCGTAGGTGACCTTGGCCATGGCGCTGCCCAGGAGAGTGATAAGCTCTTTGGTGTACATTCTGTTTCGTATGTTTCGGACTCAGGGCTGGTCTGAATGTCTTATTGCACCACAGTCTCTCAAACATTTTTTTACTCATGATGGATTGGCTAGCGCCAGTGTCCACTTTCATGGCTATGGGTAAACTATTCAATTTTACGTTTAGCATTATAGATGGACATTTCATCGAAAACGTGTGCACCCCGTGTACTTCAGCATCTGCCTCCTCTCTCTGAGGCTCGAAATTGCATTGATCCACCATGGACCGATCTTTCTCTGCCACGTGGTGGTTAGCAGGTTTTGCAGAGCTTGCAGCTCATTTGCAAGCTTGTTGGAGGTGCCCCATTGTTCCACAGCTCTTGCAAACATACCCTTTGAAGCGGCGTGAATAGGCTGAGTGGAAACCTCCACAACGCCAACAAGGTGTGAATTGCCTTGCATTCATCATTTGTTGGGGACTCTGAGTCATCTGCGTCACCTGAGGCCTGCTGGCAGTTGCAGACTCGTGGATTCTGCCCTGTACATTTCTGCTCGCTAACACAGTTCCAGTTAATTTATGAACATTGCTAGCACTTGTGTGCTGAGAGATTTGTTTGGTTTTATCACTGGTGGACATAAACGCCTGTGCTATCTCAATGGCCTTACTGAAGGTCGATGTCTCTACAGTCAAAAGTTTTCATAGAATGGTCTTGTGGCCAATGCCCAGTATAAAAAAGTCTCTGAGCATTTGTTCCAGGTAGCCATCAAACTCACATTGTCCTGCAAGTCGCCTTAGCTCGGCGACGTAGCTCACCACTTCCTGACCTTCAGATCGCTGGCACGTGTAGAACCGATACCTTGCCATCAGCACGCTCTCCCTCGGGTTAAGATGCTCCAGAACCAGTGTACACAGCTCCTCAAATGACTTATCTGTGGGTTTCACCGGAGCCAGAAGATTCTTCATGAGGCTGTAGGTCGGTGCCCCACAGACTGTGAGGAGGACCACTCTCCTTTTTGCAGCGCTTCCTTCTCCGTCCAGCTCATTGGCTACAAAGTACTGGTCTAGCCGTTCGACATAGGCTTCCGAGTCCTCACCCTCCGAGAGCTTCTCCAGGATGCCCACAGTTTGCTGCATCTTTTTGTTGGATTCGTATTCTCATTGCCAGTTATTGTGTTCCTAACACAGATGAGGCTGCACACAGGGAGGTTAAAGTAACAGTGACCTCAGACTTTAATAAGACATTCTAGAGTGAGGAACAGGCCTTAGGGGCTGGCTTATATATAATGCTCCCAAGGGATGCTGGGATCCCTTGGGACTTCAGGGGGATGAGCCCCTGAACATGGGAGTGCATGCTTTACAGATACACAACAATCTTCACCTCAACAGCAAGTGCAGTAATGTTGATGGTACTGGGCTGCAGGTCTGCCTTAATGAGCTGGCAAATCTCATTATCACCTCTTTTCAGAAGCGCATCCGTTGAACACACTTTTGATTGGTCAGGTCCAAGTATAAGCGCTTCACCCTGAAAATCCTTTGCGGGTAAGGCCTCCTCCTCATCATCAGTCTGCGACCTCCTCTATTACCCTGATAACTCTGCTCAATAAACCTACTCACATCTGGATCCTGCATTAAACAGGTGGTCAGAATACAGGCTGAGATAGTATAGGCCCATTCTTTTTAAATCTCCAGAATATTTTTCAATGAAAAAAAATAACTAAAGTTATTTGATCTTAATAATTAACTCAGTACCAATAAAAATAAATTTTCCACTGTAAATTGCACTGTAAAATCACTGTTCTCTTCAAAAATACAGAGATGCTGCTTTAGCTGACAGTTACTGATTTAAAAATGACGGCTCCGAGCACTACTGCCCATTCCCGCCCACTTAACATCGCGTAAAACCACCTTTTTCAGGGCGGTATGCAGCTCCGACGATATGTCGGCGGAATGCCAAGAAAATCAGACTCTTTGGGCGGTATGAGGGCGGTTCTGTATGGCGGATGGTGTGCATACCGCTCCGCAATATATCAATGATGAATATTCTGTCGAACAGTACGTCGGCAGTATGTAGGTATTTTTTCACCAAAATTATATTTTTCGGCGGCAAGCGGGCGGTACGCGGGCAGCAGTGTCGATTAATTTGGGCCCCTGATGTTTGGAGGGGAAATCGCAGGCCTTGATGGGAAGTGGGAAATCGGTTGGTTCGAGGGGAATTAGTGGCTTTGTTGGGGGATGAATCATGTTCCTCTTGGGGAGAGTGACTAGTGGTCGGTGGGGGGAGGGTGGAGTGATTGGAGATCGTGAAGCCTGCTGGTTTGGGCTGGGGAGGAGGGAGATCATGGATTGGAGAGCCTGGAGTTCAGGACTGGGGAGCCTTGAGGTTGAGGCTGGGGAAATGCAGATCGGAGGCCTGGGCCTGGAGGTCGGGGAATCCAGGGCTGGCAGCAGCAGTGATCAGGATGGTGCTTACTTAGAAGTAACTTACTTTTATTTTTGAATGTAATCTTTAGGGCTGATTTCCTTAAACAGATCAGAGTAAACCAATACAGCAACATATTACAACAGTAACTACACTTCAAAAAGTACTTCATTCGCTGTAAAGCACTTTGGGACGTCCGGTGGTCATGAAAGCACTATACCAATGCAAGTCTTTTTTTATTTCAGGGACCTGAAGCAAGCCCCTTATATGCATATGCAGACATTATAACCCCCTGCTTCAGGCATGAGTAAAGGACACCTCTTGTCTGTCCTTACCCAATACATCAGACAATGCACGTCTGGTCGGCAATGGGCACGCTTCTTGCCCGCCATTTTGGGGCGCTAGGAGGCCGCTTAGCGCCTAAAAATGGATGATGCACGACCCAATTTCTAGGCCACATTATATTGTGAATGTTAAAAAAAAAGAAAAAAGAATAAAGAGCACTTCAGATGTTTCTAAAGAAGTGGCAAAATTGAACACTTGTGTTTAGATTTAAGTAATAAAATGTTTGGGTCTTATCACACAACTCCCATTGTCCCTGCTTGTAAAGTTAAATGGATATGTATTCCATCAGGGTCTTAGTCACTTAACTCCTTAGCTTTTCCATTTTGTATTCTTTATTTTTTTAATTACAGATTCACATGTTTCTGGGGCTGTCAATCTTGCCTGTGCTGTGCAGAATGAACTTTCACGTACATACAAAAGATAGGCATGAGGAAAAAAAAACATTCAGTTCTAATCATTGGGGAGGCAGGCAGTAAAGGGTCTCAGCCCTGGATACTAGGTAGCTGATAGTTGTCTTGGAATGAAGGAACTTTATCCTATCTGTAGAGAATATGAAATGAAACGACATCCACCTTTTCCCTGTTATGTTTATACTGTTATTTCCACAAGTCCACACCTCTGTCACTCGCTGCATCACCATATCAGAGGCATGCCGCTCACTGGCACTTAATCCGCTGAGCCTGGTAATAAGCTTAGGAGCACGTTCATTGAAGACTGACGCTTTAGTCACAAACTGGGAGAAAATATCTACTGGGGAAAGCTGAATTGTTTTTAATCATCTGCTAATCACCAGTAATGAGACCTACTCTGGGGAAGAAAAGAAAAACAGATAGTCAGAGGGAGGTTTTGTTCTTCTCTGCTGAGTAACAGTGAACGAGAGGGCAGCTGTTATTAGGGAAGAAAAGATGCAAAGAAAGGAGGGTTTTGTAAGAACAGATGAAGTTTCTTGTGTGGTAGGCTGTTTTGTTTGCTGAGTATTTTCTTCATTCACAGCTCCAAGCTTCAGATCTTGCAGGCCCTCTCAACAACTTATACTCCAATTCCATCAAGAGAGGGGGAACTAAAGAGAACAAACATAATGCTGCCGCTGAATTCATTTATGATTATTCCAAAATTACAACAAGAGTGCTTTAATTATGACATTATAGACTCCATCTTATGCCTATGTTTGCCTGTTGAAGGACCGTGTAACTACCAGAAAATACTGTAAAAAATATAGAAATAAAAACAAAAACTACAAATTCCAGTAATCTGAATAAAAACAGCAATTGTTGGAAAAGCACAGCACGCCAACGAGCCTCTGAAAGACAAAGATAGAATAATATTAATGGAATGCTTCATTCGAAAGAAAGACTTTCATTAGATAGAATATATAATCTCCTTTCTCTCCCTTCCCTAAATTAATATAAAGACAAATAGCACTTTAAACTTACAAATGAATTTGATTGGTACTGCTTGCAGTTTTTCAAGTGAATAATATAATTTGTTACAATATGTGTTGGTTTTAGTTAAAAGTTCTCAGTCAATAGCAACCAAACCTAATTTATTGAAGGTGGAGTATTTTCAAGGTATGAGGTGAAAGAAGGGAAACTGGACATGGATGTATATCTTTTTTAATGTTATCTGCATTTTAAATGTTCCATGTGCCTTTAATTTCTCAGAATCTTTAAACAAAATTACATTAAATAATATTTAACACTGACGCCAAAGCAGATTAACTGGTCATTTATCTAGACTCACTTTTGTTTCCTAACTTGAGCCATTACCATCTCAATTTTGATCATCATCCTCAAATCTCTCCTGTCTTCCACCCTATCACAGACCTTCCCTTTTGTTCTTTCCTCCCCTCCCCCTTGCACTTCTTTAAGAATCTGTTACATTTCAAACTTTCGCCAGTTCTGACAAAGGGTCATCGACATGAAACGTTAACTCTGTTTCTCTCCACAGATGCTACCTGGCTCATTGAGATTTCCAGCATTTCCTATTTTTATTTCAGATTCGAGCATCCGCAGTATTTTGCTTTTGTATTTGTGGTGATTTATCTCCTTGCTGTCTGCAGACCTTGCTGTGTACAAATTGGCTAGCAGGTTACCCACAAAATAACAGGCCTGAGGCTGTGTAAGGCTCTATATAAATGCAATTTTTTTTTTCCCCACATCAACATAAAACTGAACAACCTAAAATAATGCCTGTTAAAATCTACACCCTGCAAAGCCTATATTGTGACCTTGCGACTTTCATCTTTTCCTTTCTCGGATGTTGCTCAGACTGTGAGATGGAGGTAGAGGTGCCACAGCTTGTCTTTGCAGGTAAAATTGTTACAGGACCAAAGCCACTGTTCATTGCCAGGCCTGTCAATCATGTGTGACTGGTGACTGAGCATTGCTGATGGGGAGAGGGGAGGTCAGAGTGCAAATGCTAATTCTGCATTCATCTATCAGATTTCTCAAAATCAATTTACAACCTGATAATTGAGTCAAGTTCATTTTGTTGCTCTGAACACAATAATGTTTCTTTAATATATATATATTTAAGAAGCCCGTGCTTCACACTGTAATGAAATATTCTGGGTGGGGAGACAGTCCAGAAAAGTAATCTCCCCACTTCAAATGGAAGTTTTAATTTAGTGCTGCTCCCTTTCATTTATTACTTCAGAAAGGAAAAATTCCAAAGAGAAAAAAAAATCCCAACCCTGGGCCTGGATTACACGGTCGATCCCTGCTGTTTTTCAATGCATATTAAAAATAGGATTTGAATCTGAGTCTGGACCATCCAAAAGTGGAAATAATTACATTTTAAAAGATGCTGCTTAATATTTAATATGAAATCTGTCGATTGAAAATTGATGTTTCCAGATCTCATTCACCAGAATGTTGTTATCTCTTTTAATTCACCTCCCGATTACATCTTTCTCTTGTTTTTTTCTTGGCAGGTCACTGACCCGGTTAGACGTGAACTTATTTACCTGCAGTCTGCAGCACAGGCTGGCCTAAGGTTGCAAGCCCCTGTTCCACTCAGATGAGTTGCACTGTTGCATGGCCACCCCGACATCCCACATTCAGGATTTCCAAATTGTCCACCTTTTTTCCACCACACCTTATTGTATTTGTCAAGATCTGATGCTCTTCCCTCATATTTTCCCCACATTTTTTGATATCGGCGATGAACAGAGGTTTTGTTAATATTTCGAAGATTAAATGTCACTCCGGGCTCTGATTTACTTTTAATGTTTCTGGTGCCAGGCAGCAAAGAGGCTGACAACAGCGCCGCCTATAGGACAAGGCATTACATACACATCATGTCAATTCAATCGAAACGTCCCTGATATCAATGCATTTGTCAAATGCCACAAGTGTGATGATGATTTTGAGAATTATCCTTCTCAAGCCTGGATTTCTTTTTTTGTGCTATTACTGTGTGCTTTGCAGTGTATTTCACAGGTACAACAACAAACACAGCAGGGATATTTCGCAATATCTGGTAGTATTCATGTTTCCAGGTTTAATTAAATTATTCTCACATAATATAGCCAGCTCTTTTGTAAAGTTGTTGGATTAGGAATTAGCTAGTGAATTAATGCTTTGATTTTGAATTTTAAAATACCTATTTCAGTTATTGATTACTATTTCAATGATTAGTGCATCCGATGTAAAGATTAATATTAAAATGGTCAACTTCCTTGGCATGAGAATATTATTTCTAATCTTACAGCTGTTCACACATCTATTCAACTATTTCATATTAGCTTGGACAATGCTCTTTCCTCTTTCTGTTTCCATGACCTTCTTTGTGATGTATTTGTCTCTAGCATCATTCCTCTTAAGCTTTAAAATCAATTATTGTGCAGGGAGAAGCATGGTTCTCGATTATCCCCCCCAAATCACCCCTCGCATTAAGCTAGGGTCTACCGACTGAGGTTATACCTTGTGAAATACAAAACTGAATGTTGGCATCTACATACACCATTCCAAGAGGTGTCACGCTGTTTAGACAAAATGTCTTTCCAGTACTAACTGTGCTTCAGCAACATGCATCGGGTATATGAATGTGATGAAGCTGCCAATAGCTGCCAAATCTTTCTTCTTGGCAGAGCAGATGTCAATCAAGCGTCCCAAGCAGACAGGGCCCAAACACCGCAGACGCCAAATGTGTGGGATGTAAAGGGAGGGCAGAAATAACATTGGCAGCTGAGAGATTCAGTTTATCCTCCGCGAGGAAGCCTCGGGCCTTTAGAATATTTTATTCTGACTTCTGACTATATTATCTTGTGTTTTTAACAGATGAATTGTAATTCACAGCTCCGAGGAAATTGAAAAAGCTGCCTGAAACCCTGGAACAGCTGCAGGAACACAGCATTTTCTCCTCTCTGTGGCTTCATGGATATTTGTCACCCTTCTCCTTTATCACATCCAGAACGGCAGCTTACAAAAGCTGCGACTTTGGTCAGGGATAATCTCACTTTCTCATGAAGCAGGAAAATCCTGAGGATTTTGGGACTATTGATAACCCTTGTGCTTCTTTTCCACAAAAGACTGATGACTCCGGCAAGCTTGGGAGACTGCAGATAATAGGATTGACTTGGTACTTAAATCTCAGTGAACCAGGACAGCATAAGTAATTAGTGCATTGGATCTATACCGGGGTGCTAATGATGGCTAATACAGCCCAGCATTGGTTTAACACTCACAAGATGCACATCCATCTCACTCAGATAAAATGCAAGAAGCCATGATACACACACTAAGATTTATTTCTCATGAAGTATACCCAACCCCCCTGAAAAAGAATCGAATTTTCTGGAACAGACAGGCAACAGAGTAGGTGCCTGTTCCTTTACAAGGGTTCATAATGACTACAATACTTCTGGTGCTTTTTAATTAAGTAAGGCTAATTAAAAGCAACCACATATTTATCTTAGGTTGGTGTTCTGATTAAAGCCAGACAATAAGCTAACCAGTATGGGGTGTTTACCTAACTAGCTTAAGATATGTCAAACTAAATTCAGAGTGGAATAAATTACCTGTCATTAAAGACAAGCTCAGACGTGTGAGGGAAGAGTTTGAAATGTCCTGAATGAAATACTTCTAGGATTAATTTTTACACATCTTTACCTCAATAATATTAAAGATTAAAATAATCCGAATACAGTTTAAGCTCATGGTGGAACAATAGCAAGAAAAGCAGCAACTACCAATGCAGCTAATATCCAACTCGTGAAAGGAATTCAAGGGATTGCATTTCTGCAGAAAATGTAACTGTCTTCAATTGTTTATATAATTTCACCAAAGGACATCAACACAAAGAGAGAATTTACTGATGTGGTTAGTACTATACAATATAGATTTTGATTTGCGAGGCATTATAATCCAACTATATAATATATATCGTTATTTTGGGAGTCATGAAAAAGTATTTTCTTATCAGAGACGTATTTCAAAGAGATCATTTTAAATGGATGCTGTGTTAATGACAACGCTATATACACTGGCAGATCAGAGGTTGTGGTATATTAGAGAGCATTACAGTAAGAGATTGCAGTTCACAACCTTTGATGTACTTGTAGATATTTTCTATATTTTTTAGTTACATTTGGATCTTTGTCAGCTCTTTCAAAGGTGTGATGAATTAGAACTAGATGAAATATATCACAGTAGTATTACAGACTTTTAAACTAAACTGGAGCTTCGAGGAAAATATGAAGTCACAGTGTCAGCTGTTGCTCAGTGGGTAGCACACTCACCTCTGAGTCAGAAGTTTGTGGGATCAAGTCCCTGGAGCACATAAATCTAGGCTGACACTGTAGTGCAGTGCTGAGGGAGTGCTGCACTGGGGGTGCTGTCTTTCAGATGAAACGTTAAACCGAGGCCCCGTATGCCCTCTCAGGTGAACGTAAAAGATCCCCTGGCACTATTTTGAAGAAGAGCAGGGGAGTTATGCTTGGTGTCCTGGCCAATATTTATCTCCAGATCAACATAACAAAAACAGATTATCTGGTCATTATCACATTGCTGTTTGTGGGAGCTTGCTGTGTGTAAATTGGCTGTCGTGTTTCCCACATTACAACAGTGATTGCACTCCAAAAGTACTTAATTGGCTGTAAAGCACTTTGAGATGTCCAGTGGTCATGAAAGGTGTTATGTAATTGCAAGCCTTTCTTTCTACTCAGAAACAAATATATTTTGTATTGTGAGCAAACTGTTTCTATTTCTCCTTGAAATTAACAGCAGTTTAAAACATTTTACATGAACTATTCCAGTGGTGAATTTAAAATAAGTTCAGTTTTGTGAAAGATTTTATCTGAATTAGATAGTGTTATTTTGCTCTGAAATTATCTTTATGGTGCATTTGTATTGCAGTTACTAGTCTTAGACTTGTAGCTGAACTATCGGATCTAGCCAGGCATTACCTGGTTTATACTGCATAGCTCTGATTGAAATTCACTTGCCCAGGAGAGAGCCGTGTGCATATAAGGTTACAGACCTGTGCTGACTTTGCCTCCAGGCCATTAAAAGTTAAATGTTTAGATTCTTTGCTCTCTAAGCATTTAGACCAACTCAGTGTATGTTTTTTTTTAAAAGTACTCTGAATATCCAAAGTCTCCCCCCCACTACCCCCCACCTATACACACACCCCACCGGAGCATTTCTTAAACTCAGTTTGACATTGAGTTACATTCTATGTGGTGCCAAACCCAAGTGGTGAGACTCTGAAGTATTCTGCAATCCATTCGTCATCATCCCTCTGAAACTGCCAGCAACTTCAGGATTTAGTGCATGCGCAGGTAAATGCGGAAATCCAGAAGCTGCGGTCAGTTGTTACCTGCTTCGCCACAGGTCTCGCTGCAGAGCCCACAATAATTTCAAATCACACTGATGGACGAAAGCATCCCTTATTACGCTGGAATATTGCTATTAACCACCCCCGCAGCAAAAAAAAGTTAAGCCTTGTTAAAAGAGTTGTAACTGGGTTTTTAACACCGCATTGACTGCGGAACAACTGTTCTAGCACTGAAAATCTAATTTTATATTTGTGGAATATCAAATGTTTCCAGTAATATGATTAGAATTACATGGTTTTTAAAATAATATATATATTTTTAAAGATTGTTTATGATAGTTCAGCGTCTACCTTAATCTTATGTGTATGTCCCAATCTTTATTTCACTCTCTGTAAAATTTGATAAAAAGTAAATTAGAATCTGTGCATTTTACTTCCTGGTTTGCTGTCTGTGAGAATTATTCAATGTGATTGGCTGCTCAGCCTGCTCAATGCTGGAGATGGGCTTGATTTGATGCCAGATTCAAACTAAGGTCAGGAAAGCTGAAATTCATGCCATAGAAATCTTTGTGGACAGCTTTCTCGTGGTCAGCAGTGATGTCGTTGCTTCGCCACTGACCACAGATTTCGGACTATGTATGTGCAGCTGAAGCTGTCGTTTTATTTGTGGCACTAAATTGAAATGGCTGAGGTGCAACTAACTCCTCTCAACCCGCCCCACAGTTCTATCCATTTTTTTTCATTAATCTGTTATTATAGAAATCTATAAATCTTTTAGAATTTCAAAATTTCAGAAGATTTGAAAGCAATCCAGTTAAAGATAGAAAACAAATAAAACATTTAATCACAATGAGTTTGTGCTGCAAAGCCCCAGATTTATAAATTAGCCATAAAAGGCATTTCCTTCTTAGGTATAAACATTTAAGTTTTGATATCACAATACCCCATAAATAGTATGTTTCAATAGCTGATAAGGAAAACAAAGTATCTTATGTGAAGCAATGTTTTTAAAAAGACTGTTTATAACTTTTTAAGCAAGGACATCTTGGTGAAATAAAACTTGTGTGTTTATGCTGTATTAATATGGGGGGAGTGGGGACATGAAACTAAGCAGTGGTTCAGCACTTTAATGGATTAAAGCCCTATGCCAGGAAATTGTAGGATGGGGCTTCACACCTGTGATTCCAACACTGTGAATTACTGATCTCAGATGGGCCATTAGGGGAAGCATTAAATAGAGTTGAGGTGCTTCCGCACAGGAAGGAAACAATACCAGCAGCTGAGCGATTATGTTCTGTTGTCATTGTACCAGTGACTGGGTCATAGGGGAAAGTGCTGCTTCTTCACCAAACAAACTGAAAAAAGCAGATTTAGAAAAATTGAAATGAATAAAGGTTGTTTTCTCAAAGTGAACCAAAAATGCTGGTGGTATGCAGCAGGTCCAGTATTTTCTGTTTTTATTTCAGATTTCCATCTTTTATACTTTTTTCTTTTACTCCTAATAGTTATTTTCCCAACTGTTTAAAAAACAATGGATTCTCAGACTGAGAAAAAATTTCTTGATGCTGCACCCAGTTTCTGAATACAATACTTACAATGATTTAGTACATTCAGGGGTTTGATCCAGAAGCTTTGGTTTGATAAGTTGGATTCTGTGCAGGTCACATTAAATGAAAAAGAAACAGAAACCAGGCTTAAAAACAGTCCTCATAGTTGGCAAATCTGCAGAATGGAGGCAATGTGCAGTGTAATTTAAAAAATGGGCTGTAGCAACTGTTAAAAATTATTGTTTGAAGACAATTTTTTTCTTTTCCCTCTATTTCTATCTTTTCGGGTGATTTATTTCACAATATTTATAAATGATATCCAAGTGGAACATGAAAGCACATTTATAAAGAATTCCTGCCTAGAGGTGGCTAACAGGTGCAGAGGCCGATGGATAACTGTCAGTGAGTTACAAGACAATAATCCAATCGATTTTCTCAGCGGTGCATGTTGGCGGTTTGCTCCCGGTAGGCGCTTTGAGATTTGGGTGGTAACACCCAAAAAGTAAGGGGGAAACTTTCGCTGTGCGGTTTCTCTCCCAAAAAACGGCTGTAGAGAAAACCGTCGTAAATTAAGGTGAAAGTCTAGATGGAGAAGGAAAAGATAATGGGATAGAAACACCACATCAGAACCTGCCGACCCTTAATTATCCCTCCATTAAAGTGAAGTTACGGGTTAGCAAGTGCAGAAGTGGAATTTCTACCCCAACACTTGTTTTAAAAGAGCAAAGATTGGGTGGTGTTTGTTTATCATCTGGACTCACGATTAGGTTATGGAGAGTTACAGTACAGAATCATCCCATTTGGCCATTCAAGTCTGTGCCTATGTTTTTGTCCATATGAGCCACTTAGTCAAATCCTATACACCTGCTCACCAATTACTGAGGAACACTGCCTCATTCACTGATGACTCTTCAATCTCATTTAGATATCTTTAATAAATGATATTGATATTAGCCATGTCATTTGATTGCTTTATTAAATTAATGCAACATGATGCAAGATTTCACTGAGGACAATTTTCATGATGTAGGACCAAACAACACCACTCACATTCTGTGAATTAGGAGATCATATAAACTTTCACTATCTTCTATGTATTACAAAACAGAAGATAAACGTCAGTACAGTTCAAACTGCATGTTACAGACTTTAACATTTCTAACTCTTTAATTTAACCCTTTGTGTGTTTAAAGGCTGGATGCTATTAAGACCAGGATTATCTAAAGGTGGGAAGTTTATTTTGTTGTTTCCATGAGTCATGACATTGTATACACAGTAAAGGATTTATGTAACACAGCATGCTTGTAGGTGGCGATTTGTAACTGTCTCAATGTTTAGGCTAGTGAATGTTTCACCTAGAGCCACGAGAGGTTCACAAACAGTTCACCAGATCTAGGGACAGACCTGACGGTGTTGTCACTTCTGTTATGAAGTCTTTTGTGCAAGTATGTCACACAAAGCACACTGTAATTGTGCACAACTTTAACTTCACTCAGATTGAAGTACAGTTGTTAATATAAAATGATCAGGTACTTGCATAGATTATACTTTGTTAAATATTCAAATTATTTAACTGTATTGGCTTACAATTTAAGAACTGAAAATAATTTTCTCTTGCGAAAACCATGCTGAAAATTGAAATAGGAATGGTGTAATTATCTATGGCAGCCACATTTCCTTTGAGGCACTTTTTAGACCTGCAGCTCCCCCTAGTGGTTCATAATGGTTTATAACAGACATGTCAGACATGTTGTCATTGACAGTTCCATGGTAACAGACGTTCTATTTTTCCCTGAAAAAATAATTTCTAAACTTGGTATAGAATACTGACACATAACATAAAATTAAAGTGAAGAAACGAAAGGGTAAACATTGCATGGAACAGGGAGAGCTTTCTAAATAAATCAAGATGAGGTACCCATCAACATTATATATGTTTCCAGTAAGGCATTGATTTGTTTTTAATGTTTTAATTTTCACAAAACTCAACGGACTGAACATATGGTTTCACTTTGTATTTAAATATTAACGAATTAGTTTGACATCCTGTTATACTCAGTTTATGAATATTGGAATTTTGCCACAGTAATTAAGTCAAAACACAGCCCAAATTATTTTCTTTTGAATAGGCTCTTTGAATTAAATGATATATTTTATACAGATCATTTAATATTTTTGTTTATATAACACGATGTAACATTTTCAAGATCTATACCCTGAAATTATTTCCATAAGTGTTTCAGCAAAACAAATGTATCAACATTAAAACTCATCATCCCGAAGTATATATGTCCATTATACCTCAGAATAAAGCTCTTTGTTCATGTTTACAAAGATTTAAACCATCATCAAAAACTATGACTTACTAGAATTCTTTTCATTATTATTCTGCAAAAATGTATTTGTCTTTTTTGCAATTTGCAGAAAAGTTGCAGAAAGTCATATTTTTGCAGATTCATAAAAGTTCGTGAATAGGGGCCTTTGTTGGGAAACATCTGCCATTTAGTTTATACAAAACTTCCCTAATTTTGGGGGCCAGGAAATACTTTAATTTTAAGGAGCAGACTGTTTTCTATTCTCTATAACCAATTCCTGAATTCTGGAATGGGGTTGCAGCTGGATTCTTTATTAATATAATACTAATAAATAGTGCTCTTCATAATTCTCTCATCACATTTTGAAGGTTAGGACCTACTAATAATATCTTTACTGAAATTTATACAATTAAAAAATGGGTTATTAGTAATAATGCTATTGTGGCCTTTGCTGTGGCATCGGAGACTACAGTGTAATCTCTTATTGTAATTGTAATTACAATGTTATTAAAGAATTATAAATAAATTTGTGATCACCATTTAATAAAGACTAGTGAACATAATGGGCTAGAAATTCTGCGATTTTGCGACTGGGTTTCTGGTGCTATTTCACCCTTTTTGGCCAAAACCCGCTCGGCGGGAAATTCGATGATGTTTTGCAACAGCACTTTCCACACATCGCTGGGGAAGGAGCGCCGCCGTGCAAGACCCGAAATAGTGTTTGTGCCAAAAATTTGACTATCTCCGCACCCATATTCTGTGCTCAGAATACCGACAGGATAAAACCTGTTGTGCAGCCCTGTCAGCAGCAGTAAGTATGAAGACCTGCAAAAAAGCTAAGTTAAAAGTTTTTATTGTTTAATTCTTTTTCAGCAATTCGATAGATAAGTATCTTGTGAATGTTTTGTGAATGTTTTTTTCTTCCAATTTTGGGGGGTATTTTTCCTCTCTCGCAGCGGTATCGGCCTCAGACTAAAGTTGCCAAAATTTGCGGTTTGCGCCGCTAATTTTTACCGCTGCGCAAATTAAGGTCTGAATATAGCGATAGTAAAGCGAAAATGGTAATTTTGGTGAAAGAATACCGTTTTCGCTGAAAATCGTTCCGTACTGAAACAGTACTCCATTTAAAGCTTGTTGTTACATTTGATATATTCATAATTTCATTTAAAATTCTTAATTTTTGTGAAAATCTTGTTAATACATTCATTTCAAGGCCAACATAGCTTTCTTAAGCAAACTGAATTGAATCTATATTTTTCCAATATAATGGCCCAAAATTTCCTGTGGCAAACCAACGAATGGTGCCTGTTATTAGTTAGATTTGTCCTTGCACGTTTAGTGTCGACGAAATGTTGCGCTGCAAATTGCTGGAAGTACGAGATGGAACCGGCATGGCATCCTCTGCAGAGTGGAATCTGGGATCTGGGTAAACAGGTCAAGCAACTGTGTATCTCCTTAACCAATCAGATCAAAGGATTGTGAAATGAACACCCCAAGGACTGGGTATAAAGTGTAAATTAGAGTCGGTGGATTCAATGTCGCATCAGGAACAGAAAGAGAAATAAAGAAATAGAAAGAAAGATTGGATTAGGTGAGAGAGAAAAAAGAGCCAGAAAGAAAAGTCAAACATTTAAAGAAAAATTAAACTAAAAAATTTGCCAACAACAATTAAAATATGAAGGAATGTCACTCCGCACTTGTAATGGTTGATTTTCAGTGACAGAGAAGTTGAGTGGCAGTAATTAACACTTAGCACATTGTTAAAACTATATTTAGACTTGAAATGATTTGACAATTTTCTGCGGGGAGTTTACTTTGTATCTGCAGGTCCTTCACGCCGCTCACTGTATTTGAATGGGGAGCCGGACAGCGAGATGCCATCGTCGTGAAGCAAACGGAAAAGCGCCGCATTTTTGACAGCAATTTTTCAATTTCTGCATTTAATCACATATCTGCCCTCACCTGAGGTTTCTGTGGCATTTGCACATAAATAAGGGCGAGCACTATTAGCCTCACCAGTATTGTAACAGCAACTTTTGTGTCAATATTTACATATAAAACAACAAATGGTCAGGGAGCCCATGCATGGGGTCCCAAGTTAGGCTTTGGCCTTGGCCAGTGTCTGTAGGTCTACTGTTCCCACAAATACACACCCGATGTAAGGAGTGATTTTCAACTTCATTGCTTGGGTGAGAACCTGGTGGAGCAGATCATCAGCCTCTTGTAGAACCTGAACGATTTTCATCCCAATGATTTTATATAAGTTCCATAACGATATCTGCTACATTAATGCCCAGGTGGTAAAACAGAAACTTAGCGAGTGATGAGTTCAAGTATCATAGGGAACAGTCAGTATGGTGTTAGAAGTAATAGGTCATGCATTACAAGCCGATTGGAATTCATTGAGGGGGTGATTAAGTTAGAGTATGAAGGTAATTCAGTACATGTAATTTACCTGAATTTCCAAAAATGTTTGACAAAGCTCCTTTTGTGAGGCAAGTAAGGAAACAAGGCTCAAGTACTAGTTGGCAGACCTCCTCCGAAAAGTATAATGCAGGAGCCTCACACTCCTGGGTCTTTCTTTCGGTAAGTGAAGGCAGTACCCTCTTGAGTTCACCAGCTTACACTTGCCTGAAGTGTTAGGGGGAGCTTTTAGACCAGTTTATTTTACAGCAATTGCAGGGGTGGTGTAAACCCAGGAGATTACCAGCAATTGGTGCACTGATTCTGTACTGTGATTCTGTGTATTGCTCAGCTGATAAGAAAATGGCTAGTGTACGCACAGGAATGGAAGAACAGAATTATGTTCCTGCTCTGACACATTGAGAGATCATTCTACCTCCTAAATGTAGAGCTTCTTGTCAATTTCTACCTCTTTAAAAATGTATATTAGTCTTATAAAATAGCATGACTAAAAACAGGTGCAGACCCCAGCCTTGTTGCAGCTAATGTTACTTTTAAGAAATTGCAAATTCTTAGTTTAAAATGTGTAATTTCAGATTGTTTGCCTTTTATATAAATTATTAAAAACTGTTTGAAATGATAGAAATGACAATATATTTCAGATGAAGACAGGAAGGATGCAGGATATTTAAAAAGCCAGGATAGCACAACATACCAGAGTGATTTCCTTTGGTTGTAATGTTTTATAATCTTCATAACTATGGGCTCAATTTTGGCCGAGCCAGTTTTTCGGCGCACTCACCGGAGTTGCGCCACTTATGTACGTTCCAGATGCGCCGAAAAAAAATGTTGGAACTTTGGCTGCTGTCTGGCCTCTTCATTGCAGTCGCACAGTGTGGCCAGTCATTCTGTGCTGGAAAATGTGCTGGGACATCTGCACATGCGCAGTGGTGATTCGTGATGTCCGCACATGTGCAGTAGCGCTACCAGTCTGCAACAACAGTTCCACATAATATAGGTCTCTCTGTCAGTTTGAGAGCGTGGCGATGTTCTTCCTCCCTCTGTGTTGCTCTTGTTATCTCTCTCTCACTGAAACTGGGGCTCCTTTAAGTAAAATTCTGTATCTCATAAATTCTGCCTCCTTTGTTGGGCTAGGGGTGGGCAGGAGAACTGATAGTGTTCCTGCCTGCCGGTGATTTCTATCAGTTCCCCTGCCTGCCCCTAGCCCTGGCCGAGGGGCCTCCTGGTGCGTTGTCCTGCCCCTAGCCCAGGCCGAGTGGTCTCCCGCACCAGCCCGCTGTCTTCCCGAGCCGAGTGCAGAAAGGTGAATTGCAGTTTGAAGATGAAGCTCGGACTTCAATTTTTTATTTCTGAAAGAATTGTTAATAGTTTTTGTTTGCAAACATTGCTAAGGGTAAGGCTTGGTTGGTTTAGGTGCAGGTCCTCTCTGCTTCCCGCCCCTGTCCCAGGCCGAATGGCTTCCGATGTACCGACCTGCGCCGATTTCTTTAACTCTCCGCAAGGGTTTTCTCTAGTGGCCACATACATTGGCCTAAGTAGAAATGGAGTAACTATTAGCTGGCCAAAGTTGCCTAAATGGGCAGAACTGGCGTAGGTGGCTGGTAATGCCCCCTTTTGAGAAAAAAAACTAAACTAAAAAAAATGTAACGAAGTGAGTTACACTGGTGCAAATTGATTGGGGAAACTGGGGATTTTTAAGTTACGCCAAAAAAAGCAGGTTACTCTGAAAAAAACGGAGCAACTCCTGGCCAAAATTGAGCCCTAAAAGTGGACGATTTACTGTGTTCACTATATTTGGTAACATTTTCCAAAAGAACATGAGGGTGATATTGGTCTTGGCAGTAGCACAAAGCAGGTGATAGAGAATTATACCATGCACAATTTTCTTTTCTATTGGAAAAGCGAGGGAATCCCAGAACATGGGGTCTGGGTAGATGAAAGCACAGCCGACATTGGTGCGGTGAAGGTAGGGGCCTATTCACAAGAGTCCAGAGGGAGAGATCCAAGTGGTTTTAAAGTTGGAGGAAGTTGCAGAGGTAGGGAGGGGCAAAGGAATTAAACATGAGGATAAGAATTTTAAATTGGAAGCATTGTGGGGCTGATCAGGAAGTATGGGGTGCTGGGTGAGTGGAATTTGGTGTGGATTAGGACATTGGCAGCAGAGTTTTAGATGAGATAAAGTTTATGGATAGTAGAGGATGGGCAACCATGGAATAGTTGAATGAAAGGCATGGATGAGGGTTTTCGTGGCAGTAATGCCGAGAGAGGTGGGATGGAGGCAGCAGATGTAATGGAGATGGATGCAGGAAATCTTTCTGATACAGAGAATATGGGGTTGTGACAGGGAATGAAGAAAATGGCTTCAGTCTCCCCAGTGTTCAGCTGGAGGAAATTATGGCTCATCCAATGCTGGATGTTGGACAAACAGTATGAAAGCACAGAGGCCATGGAAGGATCAAGACAATTGGAGAGGAAGAGCTGGCTGTCATCACCATGCATATGGAAGCTGATGCTATGTCTATGGATGATGTCACTAAAGAACAACTTGTAAATGAGGAAGAGGTGAGGGCCAGGGATCAAGGATCGATCCTTGAGGGTTTCTGGAGCATGGGAAGGGAAGCCATTGATAGCGACACTCTAGCTACAATTGGATCGATAATAATGTAACCAAGTGAGGGTAGTTGCACAAGGCTTTAAATGGAAGTGAGACATTGGAAGAGGATGGTATGATTGACTATATCCAAGGCTACAATGAGGTCAGGTTGGACAAAGATGGGTAATGCATCACAGTCACATTCACGGAGGATGTTGTGACTAATACCTAATGACCAAAGGAAATGTTCCTGCTGTGTCTTCTTCCCAAGTGTCACAAATTCCACATCTGCTCTAAATATTTTCTCGGTTTCAATGTCAACTGTCTCTTCTGTGGGTAGATCCCATGTTCGTTATGATCAGGAGTTTACCTTTACTGCCCAATATCTAGATGTACTATAGTGTGACCCAGGGGCATAACAGTGAAACCCCCTTGTTGTAACCTCACATGTGGCTTCACATGTGCTACCCGACTCTTCCAAGAGGTGGACTGATTAATACAGTGAGATAAGGCAAGATATGATTTGACAATTAACAGCTACAACAAACCTCACATTTCATCAATTTAATTCAGTCTCTCCTCGTAATATAGAAAAAGTATACAATATCTCTGCCTGTGGCTTAATATCATTTTCTGGGCAGCTGTTTCTCTGAATCTGACAGTTTTTCTGTTCAGCAGGAGGGAGTTGCTCCCTTCCTGTCTCTTTTACTAACCTTCCACAACTGAACATCAACCATGTCTTTCTTTCTTTGTCTCCTACCTGGACAGGAAGGCAGAATTCTGATCTCTGTCACGCTCTCTGTCCAAGAGTTGTCAAGTATGTCTGCCACTTAAACAGCTACCGACCCTCCCCAAATGGAAATTCCTCAAAATTATTTCCTGCTACATTCTAAATGAATCGGTCCAGCCCAATCACAGGAAAGACTAAATAATCTCTATTTGTTCAAGCTGGAGCTAGATGCAAAAAACAACATTCAACATTCTGACGAAAGGTGATCGGCCTGAAACGCTAACTCTGTTTCTCTCGCCACAGCTGCTGCCCAACCTGCTGAGTATTTCCAGCATTTTCTGTTTTCATTTTAATAGAAAGCCCTGCTGGCTCAAATTCATATATTCTCTGCCCCCACCCCCAACTTCTGATTGCAGTGGGGACTTTAATCTCTTGATTTAACATCATATTATCATATAACACTCCATTAATGGAGGAGTCCTCCAACAGGTGTTAGGACTCTCATTAACAGATTCAAGGAGCCTAACATCTGTTCTCAGAGTCAGCGCACTAAAGTATGTGTGGTGCCAGTCTCTGAGCCGGTGCTTGCTATGGTCAGATTGTGTGACGCTGCACCTTCAGGAAGGCTGTACTGTTACTGCACTGGCACAGGGACATCGACATTTTCAACACCTGAAATGAAAGAGAGGGGCAAGGGTTAGCTATTAATGTGAAGGGGGAGCAGAGCGAGATGAGTGGCTGCTGAAATCAGGTGCAGTTTGTCAGGCAAAGTGTGTAGGGTGAGATAGAAGTGCCTTAGTTACAAGTGACCTCCTATTACAAGAAAGAATTTGTTATATATGTATACTTGTATTTACTCTGTACAGCCACCAGAGGGCCCTTGGAGTCCCAAGGGATCCCATAATGCCTGGGGAGCACAGGTATTTAAGGAGGCTTCACAGGTTGGAGAGGGACTCTGGAGATCTGCAATAAAAGACAAGGTCATACTTTACTTTGAGCTCACACTGTTCAGTCTGACTCTTTCTCCATACACAACAACTGTCGACGACATACAGATAGCGAACCCAAAGATGCAGAGAATAGGGGGTATCCTGGAGAAATTCTCAGAGGGAGATGATTGGGAAACTGTTGTGGAGCGACTCGATTAATACTTTGTGGCCAACGAGCTAGATAGGGAAGAGAATGCTGCCAAACGAAGGGCGATCCTCCTCACCGTCTGTAGGGCACCAACGTATGGCCTCATGAAGAAGCTGCTCACTCCAGCAAAACCCACGGAGAAATTGTACGACGATTTGTGCATACTGGTCCGAGAGCAGTTGAACCCGAAGGAAAGCATTCTGATGGCAAGGTACCGGTTCTACACCTACAAAAGGTCTGAAGGCCAGGAAGTGGTGAGTTATGTCGCCGAGCTAACATAGAAACATAGAAAATAGGTGCAGGAGTAGGCCATTCGACCTTTCGCGCCTGCACCACCATTCATAGAAACATAGAAACATAGAAAATAGGTGCAGGAGTAGGCCATCCGGCCCTTCGAGCCTGCACCACCATTCAATAAGATCATGGCTGATCATTCCTTCAGTACCCCGTTCCTGCTTGCTCTCCATACCCCTTGATCCCTTTAGCCGCAAGGGCCATATCTAACTTCCTCTTGAATATATTCAATGAACTGGCATCAACAACTCTCTGCGATAGGGAATTCCATCAGTTAACAACTCTCTGAGTGAAGAAGTTCCTCCTCATTTCAGTCCTAAATGGCTTACCCCTTATCCTAAGACTATGTTCCCTGCTTCTGGACTTCTCCAACATCGGGAACATTCTTCCTGCATCTAACCTGTCCAGTACCGTCAGAATTTTATATGTTTCTATGAGATCCTCTCTCATCTTCTAAGCTCCAGTGAATACAGGCCCAGTCAATCCAGTCTCTCCTCATATGTCAGTCCTGCCATCTCAGGAATCAGTCTGGTGAACCTTCGCTGCACTCCCTCAATAGCAAGAACATCCTTCCTCAGATTAGGAGACCAAAACTGAACACAATATTCTAGGTGGGGCCTCACCAAGGCCCTGTACAACAGCAGTAAGACTTCCCTGCTCCGATACTCAATCCTCTTGCTATGAAGGCCAACATATCATTTGCCTTCTTCACCGCCTGCTGTATCTGCATGCCAACCTTCAATGACTGATGAATCATGACACTTAGGTCTCGCTGCACCTCCCTTTTTCCTATTCTGCCGCCATTCAGATAATATTCTGCCTTCGTGTTTTTGCCCCCAAAGTGGATAACCTCATATTTATCCACATTTTACTGCATCTGTATTGTATTTGCCCACTCGCCTCACCTGTCCAAATCACCCTGCAGCCTCTTAGCGTCCTCCTCACAGCTCACATCACCACCCAGTTTGGTGTCATCTGCAAACTTGGAGATATTACACGCAATTCCATCATCCAAATCATTAATATATATTGTAAAGAGCTGGGGTCCCAGCACTGAGCCCTGCGGCACTCCACAAGTCGCTGCCTGCCATTCTGAAAAGGACCCGTTAATCCCTGCTTCCTGTCTGCCAACCAGTTCTCTATTCACATCAGCACATTACCCCTAATACCATGTGTTTTGATTTTGCACACCAATCTCTTGTGTGGGACCTTGTCAAAAGCCTTTTGAAAGTCCAAATACACCACATCCACTGGTTCTCCCCTGTCCACTCGATTAGTTACATTCTCAAAAAATGCCAGAAGATTTGTCAAGCATGATTTCCCCTTCATAAATCCATGCTGACTTGGACCAATCCTCTCACTGCTTTCCAAATGTGATGCTATTTCATCCTTAATGATTGATTCCAACATTTTCCCCACTACTGATGTCAGGCTAACTGGTCTATAATTACGTGTTTTCTCTCTCCCTCCTTTTTAAAAAAGTGGTGTTTAATTAGCAACCCTTTAGTCCATAGGAACTGATCCAGAGTAGATAGACTGTTGGAAAATTATCACCAATGCACCCACTATTTCTAGGGCCACTTCCTTAAGTACTCTGGGATGTAGACTATCAGGCCCTGGGGATTTATCGGCCTTCAATCCCGTCAATTTCCCGAACACAATTTCCAGCCTAATAAGGATATCCTTCAGTTCCTGCTTCTCACTAGACCTTCCAACCCCTAGTACATCCGGAAGGTTATTTGTGTCTTCCTTTGTGAAGACAGAGCCAAAGTACTTATTCAATTGGTCTGCCATTTCTTTGTTCCCCATTATAAATTCATTCGAATCCGACTGCAAGGGACCTACATTTGTCTTCACTAATCTTTTTCTCTTCACATATCTATAGAAGCTTTTGCAGTAATTTTTTATGTTTCAGGCAAGCTTCCTCTGATATTCTATTTTCCCCTTCTTAATTAAACCCTTTGTCCTCTGCTGTATTCTAAATTTGTCCCAGTCCTCCGGCTTGCTACTTTTTCTGGCTAATTTGTATGCCTCTTCCTTGGATTTAATACTATCCTTAATTTCCCTTGTTAGCCATGGTTGAGCCACCTTCCCCGTTTTATTTTTACTCCAGACAGGGATGTACAATTGTTGAAGTTCGTCCATATGATCTTTAAAGGTTTGCCATTGCCTATCCACCGTCAACCCTTTAAGTATCATTTGCCAGTCGAATCTAGCCAATTCACGCCTCATACTATCGAAGTTACCTTTCCTTAAGTTCAGGACCCTAGTTTCTGAATTAACTTTGTCACTCTCCATCTTAATAAAGAATTCTACCATATTATGGTCACTCTTCCCCAAGGGGCCTCGCACAACAAGATTGCTAATTAGTCCCTTCTCATTACACATCACCCAGTCTAGGATGGCCAGCTCTCTGATTGGTTCCTCGACATATTGGTCTTGAAAACCATCCCTAATACACTCCAGGAAATCTTCCTCCACCGCATTGCTACCAGTTAGGTTAGCCCAATCAATATGTAGATTAAAGTCGCCCATGTTTACTGCTGTACCTTTATTGCACACATCCATTATTTGTTGTTTGATGCTGTCCCCAAACTCACTACTACTATTTGGTGGCCTGTACACAGCGCCCACTAGCGTTTTCTGCCCTTTGGTATTCCGTAGCTCCACCCATACCGATTCCACATCATCCAAGCTAATGTCCTTCCTTACAATTGCATTAATTTCCTCTTTAACCAGCAACGCCACTCTGCCTCCTTTTCCTTTCTGTCTATCCTTCCTAAATGTTGAATACCCCTGGATGTTGAGTTCCCAGCCTTGGTCACCCTGGAGCCATGTCACATCATAACCGTTAACTGCTATCTGCACAGTTAATTCGTCCACCTTATTCCAAATACTCCTTGCATTGAGGCACAGAGCCTTCAGGTTTGTCTTTTTAACACACTTTGACCCTTTAGAATTCTGCTGTAAAGTGACCCTTTTTGTTTTTTGCCTTGGGAATCTCTGCCCTCCACTTTTACTATTTTCCTTTTATCTTTTGCTACTGTCTCCATTTTATTCCCCTCTGTCTCCCTGCATAGGTTCCCATCCCCCTGCCATATTAGTTTAACTCCTCCCCAACAGCACTAGCAAACACTCCTCCGAGGACATTGGTTCCGGTCCTGCCCAGGAGCAGACCGTCTGGTTTGTACTGTTCCCACCTCCCCCAGAACCAGTTCCAATGCCCCAGGAATTTGAATCCCTCCCTGCTGCACCACTGCTCAAGCCACGTATTCATCTGAGCTATCCTGCGATTCCTACTCTGACTAGCACGTGGCACTGGTAGCAATCCTGAGATTACTACTTTTGAGGTCCTACTTTTAAATTTAACTCCTAGCTCCCTAAATTCGTCTCGTAGGACCTCATCCTGTTTTTTACCTATATCGTTGGTACCTATATGCACCACGACAACTGGCTGTTCACCCTCCCTTTTCAGAATGTCCTGCACCCGCTCCGAGACATCTTTGACCCTTGCACCAGGGAGGCAACATACCATCCTGGAGTCTCGGTTGCGGCCGCTGAAAAACCTATGTATTCCCATTACAATGAATTCCCTATCACTATCGCTCTCCCACTCTTTTTCCTGCCCTCCTGTGCAGCAGAGCCAGCCTCGGTGCCATGAACCTGGCTGCTGCTGCTCGCTCCCGATGAGTCATCCCTCCCAACAGTACCCAAAGTGGTGTATCTGTTTTGCAGGGGGATGACCGCAGGGGACCCCTGCTCTACCTGCCTTGCACTGCTTTTCCTGTTGGTCTTCCATTCCCTATCTGGCTGTGGACCCTTTACCTGTGGTAAGAACAACTCACTATATGTGCTATTCACATCATTCGCAGAATCGTGCATGCTCCAGAGTGAATCCACCCACAGCTCCAGTTCCGCAATGCGGTCCGTCAGGAGCTGGAGGCGGATACACTTCCCGCACACAAAGTCGTCAGGGACACCAAAGGCGTCCCTGATTTCCCATATGGTACAGGAGGAGCATTACACGTGTCCGAACTGTCCTGCCATGACTTAACCCCTAGATTAACTTAATTTGGCGACAACAATGCTAAATGTTACTTACTGAAATAGAAAAGAAAAAGAAAAGCTACTTACCAATCACCAGCCAATCACTTACCCCCTTGGCTGTGACGTCACCTTTCGATTTCTTTCTACTTCTTTTTGCCTTTTGTCCCTGCTGCAGCTGCACAATCATGCCTTTATAGGCCTCTCGATGCTCCGACCCCAGAACTCCCGCCTCTCCGACTCCCCGAACTCCTGGTCTCACTGGCCTTTATAGGCCTCTCGACGCTCCGACCCCAGGACTCCCGCCTCTCCGACTCCCTGAACTCCTGGTCTCACTGGCCTTTATAGGCCTCTCGACGCTCCGACCCCGGAACTCACGCCTCTCCGACTCCCCGAGCTCCTGGTCTTACTGGCGTTTATAGGCCTCTTGACGCTCCAACCCCGGAACTCCCACCTCTCCGATTCCAATAAGATCATGGCTGATCATTCACCTCAGTACACCTTTCCTGCTTTCTCTCCATATCCCTTGATCCCCTTAGCTGTAAGGGCCATATCCAACTCCCTCTTGAATATATCCAATGAACTGGCATCAACAACTCTCTGCGGTAGGGAATTCCATAGGGTAACAACTTTCTGAGTGAAGAAGTTTCTCCTCATCTCAGTCCTAAATGGCATACCCCTTATCCTTAGACTGTGTTCTGGACTTCCCCAACATCGGGAACATTCTTCCTGCATCTAAGCTGTCCAGTGCCGTCAGAATTTTATATGTTTCTATGAGATCCCCTCTCATTCTTCTGAACTCCAGTGAATACAGGCCCAGTCGATCCTATTGTGTTCCCAACTCAGATGAGGCTGCACACAGGGAGGTTAAAGTAACAGTGACATCAGTCTTTAATAAGACATTCCAGAGTGAGGAACAGAGCTTAGGGGCCGGCTTATATACAGTGCTTTCAAGGAATGCTGGGATCCCTTTGGATTAGCTCCCTGGTGACGGAACATGGGAGTGCATGCTTTACAGATTCACAACATCACTCCCCCAACGAAGTCAAAGTGAAAACTATTTACAAGGTGAGGCGGTCGGGAGCCTTTCTTTCCCTGGTGGACCGCTTCGGTACAAATGTCTGTTTTGGTGTGTTGGCTGTGCCCTCGCTGGGCTGGCATGTTGTTGGCCCTTCAGGGCTGCTAGGTGAGCCTGGCCTTGCTGGGCTGTTGGGCGTGATGGGTTCGATTTCCTGGCCCGGTATGGTGTCGTTGATCCTTTGGGTGTGTGTTATGGGCTGGCAAAAGGTGGTGTCTGCTGTGGGTTGTTCAGGGCAGTCTGTGAACCGCAGCCTCGTTTGGTCCAGGTGCTTTCTGCAAATTTGTCCATTGTCTAGTTTGACTACAAACACCCTATTCCCTTCTTTAGCTATCACTGTGCCCGCGATCCACTTGGGACCATGTCCATAATTTAGCACATACACCGGGTCATTCAGATCAATTTCCCGTGACCCAGTGGCGCGACCATCATTTACATTTTGTTGCTGCCGCCTGCACTATACCTGATCATGCAGGTTGGGGTGAACCAGCGAGAGTCTGGTTTTAACTGTCCTTTTCATGAGTAGCTCAGCCGGTGGCACCCCTGTGAGCGAGTGGGGTCTCGTGCATTAGCTGAGCAGTACTCGGGACAGGCGGGTTGGGAGTGAGCCTTCTGTGACTCGTTTAAGGCTCTGTTTGATTGTTTGTACTGCCCGCTCTGCCTGCCCATTGGAAGCTGGTTTAAGTGGGGCCGAAGTGACATGTTTGATCCCATTGCGGGTCATGAATTCTTTAAATTTGGCACTGGTGAAACATGGCCTGTTGTCACTGACCAGTATGTCAGGCAGGCTGTGGATGGCAAACATGGCCCTCAGGCTTTCAATGGTGGCGGTGGCAGTGCTTCCCGACATTATTTCACATGCAATCCATTTTGAAAAAGCATCCACCACCACCAGGAACATTTTACCGAGAAACGGGCCCGCATAGTTGACATGGATCCTCGACCATGGTCTGGAGGGCCAGGACCACAAATTTAGTGGTGCCTCTCTGGGCGCGTTGCTCAACTGAGCACATACGCTGCATTGCTGTACACAGGACTCTAATTCAGAGTCGATACCAGGCCACCACACGTGGGATCTGGCTATCGCTTTCATCATTACTATACCCGGGTGTGTGCTGTGGAGATCCGAGATGAACGTCTCCCTGCCCTTTTTTGGTAGCACTACGCAGTTACCCCACAACAGGCAGTCTGCCTGAATGGACAGTTCGTCCTTTCGCCGCTGGAATGGCTTGATTGGCTCTTGCATTTCAATGGAGATGCTGGCCCAGCTCCCATGCAGTACACAGTTTTTTTACTAGGGACAGTGGAGGATCTTGGCTGGTCCAAGTCCTAATCTGGCGGGCCATGATAGGTGATTTATTATTTTCAAATGCTTCCATGACCATCAACAAGTCAACGGGCTGCGCCACCATCAACAAGTTTGCAGGCTGCGCCATTTCCACCCCCGTGGTGGACAATGGTAGCCGACTGAGAGCATCCGCACAGTTCTCGGTGCCTGGCCTGTGGCACATGGTATAGTTATACGCTGATAGTGCGAGTGCCCACCTTTGTATGCGGGCTGAGGCATTAGTATTTATCCCCTTGTTTTCAGCAAACAGGGATGTGAGGGGCTTGTGATAAGTTTTCAGCTCAAATTTGAGGCCAAACAGGTACTGATGCATTTTCTTTACCCCGAACACACACGCTAATGCCTCTTTCTCAATCATGCTGTTGGCCCTCTCGAACTTAGACAAGCTCCTGGGGGCATAGGCGACAGGTTGCAACTTCCCCGCAACATTAGCTGGTTGTAATAAACACCCGACTCCGTACGACGACGCATCACATGCTAGCACAAGTCTTTTACATGGGTTATACAATACAAGCAGCTTGTTGGAACATAAAATGTTTCTGTCTTTCTCAAAAGCAGTTACTTGGTTTTTTCCCCATACCCAGTTGTCACCTTTACGCAATAACACATGTAGGGGCTCTAAAGGGTGCTTCACCCCGGTAGGAAGTTACCAAAATAGTTGAGGAGTCCCAGGAACGATGGCAGCTCTGTGACGTTCTGTGGCCTGGGCGCGTTCCTGATAGCCTCTGTCTTGGCGTCTCTTGGCCGAATGCCATCCGCTGGGATCTTTCACCCCAAAAACTCCACTTCTGTTGCCATGAAGACGCATTTCGACCTCTTCAGCCGCAGCCCAATGTGATCCAGTCGCTGGAGGACCTCCTCTAGGTTTTGTAGTTGCTCGGCAATGTCCCGACCCGAGACCAATATGTCGTCCTGAAAGACCACCTTGTGTGGTACCGACTTGTGTATGCTCTCCATGTTTCTCTGGAAGATCGCTGCAGCCAACCGAATTCCAAACGGGCATCTGTTGTAGATGAACAGTCCCTTGTGCGTGTTGATGTAGGTGAGGCCCTTCGAAGACTCCTCCAACTCCTGCGTCATGTAGGCCGAAGTCAGCTCGAGCTTGGTGAACGTCTTGCCTCCTGCCAGCGTCGCAAATAGGTCGCCTGCCTTAGGTAGCAGGTATTGTTCCTGTAGCGAGAAACAATTAATAGTTACTTTATAATCGCCGCAAATCCTGACCGTGCCATCACTTTTGAGTACTGGAACAATCGGGCTGGCCCACTCACTGAATTCCACTGGGGAGATGATCCCCTCGCGTTGCAGCCGGTCCAGCTCGATTTCCACTCTCTCCCTCATCATGTGAGGTACCGCTCGCGCCTTGTGGTGAATGGGTCGTGCCTCTGGGACCAAGTGGATCCGCACCTTCGCCCTGGAAAAGTTTTCAATGCCTGGCTCAAAAAGGGAAGAAAATGGGTACATAAGGCCTCATCGACATGTGATAGCGCTCGTATGTCATCCCAGTTCTAGCGGATTTTGCCCAGCCAGCTCCTTCCAAGTAGTGTGGGGCCATTGCCTGGGACAATCCAGAGTGACAGTTCTTGCACCGTGCACTCGTAGGTGACTTTGACCATGGCGCTGCCCAGGACAGTGATAAGCTCTTTGGTGTACGTTCTCAGTTTCATGTGGATGGGGCTCAGGGCTGGTCTGAGTGCCTTGTTGCACCACAGTCTCTCAAATATCTTTTTACTCATGATGGATTGGCTAGCGCCAGTGTCCAGTTCCATGGTTATGGGTAAGCCATTCAATTTTATGTTTAGCATTATAGGAGGACATTTCATTGAAAATGTGTGCACCCCGTGTACTTCAGCATCTGCCTCCTCTCTCTGAGGCTCGAAATTGCTTTGATCCACCATGGACCAATCTTCCTCTGCCACGTGGTGGTTAGCAGGTTTTGCAGAGCTTGCAGCTCGTTTACAAGCTTGTTGGAGGTGCCCCATTGTTCCACAGCTCTTGCAAACATACCCTTTGAAGCGGCATGAATAGGCTGAATGGAAGCCTCCACAATGCCAACAAGGTGTGAATTACCTTGCATTCATCCTTTGTTGGTGATTTTGAGTCATCTGGGTCACCTGAGGCCTGCTGGCAGTTGCAGACTCGTGGTTTCTGCTCTGTACATTTCTGCTTGCAAACACAGTTCCAGTAAATTTATGAACATTGGTAGCACTTGTGTGCTGACAGATTTGTTTGGTGTTATCACTGGTGGACATAAACACCTGTGCTTTCGCAATGGTCTTACTGAGGGTCGGTGTCTCTACAGTCAAAAGTTTTCATAGGATGGTCTCCTGGCCAATGCCCAGTACAAAAAAGTCTCTGAGCATTTGCTCCAGGTAGCCATCAAACTCACATTGTCCTGCAAGTCACCTTAGCTCGGCGACGTAGCTCGCCACTTCCTGACCTTCAGATTGCTGGCACGCGTAGAACCGATACCTCGCCATCAGCATGCTTTCTCTCGGGTTAAGATGCTCCCGAACCAGTGTACACAGCTCCTCATATGACTTATCTATGGGTTTCACCGGAGTCAGAAGATTCTTTAGGAGGCTGTAGGTCAGTGCCCCACAGATTGTGAGGAGGACCGCTCTCCTTTTTGCAGCGCTTTCTTCTCCGTCCAGCTCGTTAGCTATAAAGTACTGGTCTAGCCATTTGACATAGGCTTCCTAGTCCTCACCCTCTGAGAACTTCTCCAGGATGCCCACAGTTTGCTGCATCTTTGCGTAGGATTCGAATACTCGTCGCCAGTTATTGTGTTCCTAACACAGATGAGGCTGCATACAGGGAGGTTAAAGTAACAGTGACCTCAATCTTTAATAAGACACTCCAGAGTGAGGAACAGGCCTTAGGGTCCGGCTTATATACAGTGCTCCCAAGGGATGCTGGGATCCCTTTGGACTTTGGACTTCAGGGGATGAGCTCCCTGGTGGTGGAGTAATTGATTTCAACATTTTTCCCACTACTGATGTTCGGCTAACCAATCTATAATTAACCGTTTTCTCTCTCCCTCCTTTCTTAAAAAGTGGTGTTAGATTAGCTACCCTCCAGTCCATAGGAACTGATCCAGAGTGGATAGACTGTTGGAAAATAATCACCAATGCATCCACTATTTCTAGGGACACTATCCAAAGTACTCTGGGATGCAGACCATCAGGCTTCGGAGATTTATCGGCCTTCAATCCCATCAATTTTCCGAACACAATTTCCCGCCGAATAAGGATATCCTTCAGTTCCTACTTCTCACGAGACACTCAGTCCCCTAGTACTTCCGGAAGGTTGTTTGTGTGTTCCTTCGTGAAGACAGAACCAAAGTATTTGTTCAACTGGTCTGCCACTTCTTTGTTCCCCATTATAAATTCACCTGAATCTGACTGCAAGGGATCTACGTTTGTCTTCACTAATCTTTTTCTCTTAACATATCTATAGAAGCTTTTGCAGTCAGTTTTTATGTTCCCAGCAAGCTTCCTCTCATATTCTATGGCCAGCCCTCTAGCTGGTTCTTCGACATATTAGTCTAGAAAACCATCCCTGATACATGCCAGGGAATCCTCCTCCACTGTATTGCTACCAGTTTGGTTAGCCCAATCTATATGTAGATTAAAGTCGCCCATGATAACTGCTGATCCTTTATTGCACTAATTTCTTGTTTGATGCTGTCCCCAACCTCACTACTACTGTTTGGTGGTCTGTACACAATGCCCATTAGCTTTTTCTGCCCTTTGATGTTTCGCAACTCGACCGATACAGATTCTATATCATCCAAGCTAATGTCATTCCTTACTATTGCGTTAATCTCCTCTTTAACCAGCAATGCTACACCACCTCCTTTTCCTTTCTGTCTATCTTTCCTGAATGTTGAATACCCCTGGATGTTGAGTTCCCAGCCTTGGTCACCCTGGAGCCATATCTCCATGATGCCAATTATATCATATTCATTAATTGTTGCCTTTGCAGTTAATTCCTCCACCTTATTATGAATACTCCTCGCATTGAGGCACAGAGATTTCAGGATTGTCTTTTTAACACACTTAGAATTTTGCTGCAATGTGGCACTTATTGATTTTTGCCTTGGGTTTCTCTGCCCTCCACTTTTACTTTTCTTCTTTCTATCATTTGCTTCTGCCCCTATTTTACTTCCCTCTGCAGGACATTGCGAATTTGAAGGACATTTGGATCACATGCTCAGAGACTTTTTTGTACTTGGCATTGGCCACGAAACCATACTTTGCAAACTTTTGACTGTCGAGACCCCAACCTTGAGTAATGCCATAGCGATAGCCCAGGCATTCATTGCCACCAGTGACAATACGAAGCAAATCTCTCAGCACACAAGTGCTGCTACAAATACTGTGAACAAAGTGATGTTGTTTTTGAATCGTAACGGGGGCAGGTCACACATACCTGCAGCTACACGACCGCAGATGTCTCAGAGTCCACCATCAAGGGTGATGAATGCAAGGCCATTAACACCTTGTTGGCGCTGCAGGGGTGATCTTCATTTCCATTCATGCCAATTCAAAGAGTAGGTTTGGAAGGGCTGTGGAACAATGGGATACCTCCAACGAGTGTGCAGGCGAGCTGCAAAGCCTGTTAAACCTGCAAACCACCATGTTGCAGAGGAGGACAGATCCATGGAGGATCACGACAAACCAGAGCCTCAGATCGAGGAGGCAGAGGTCCATGGGGTGCACACATTCACCACGAATTTTCCCCTGATAATGCTGAATATTGAACTAAATGGACTCCCGATGTCAATGGAGCTGGACATGGGCGCGAGCCAGTCCATCATGGGCAAAAAGACTTTCGAAAGGTTGTGGTGCAACAAGGCCTCAAGGCCAGTCTTAACTCCAATTCACACAAAACTAAGAACTTACACAAAAGAACTGATTCCTGTAATCGGCAGTGCTACCGTAAAGGTCTCCTATGATGGAGTGATGCACAAGCTACCACTCTGGGGTGGTACCGGGTGATGGTCCCATACTGCTTGGCAGGAGCTGGCTAAGAAAGATACGCTGGAACTGGGATGACGTCCGAGCGCTATCGCTAGGTGACGACACTTCGTGTGCCCAGGTCTTCAACAAATTTTCTTCGATGTTCAAGCCAGGCATCGGGAAATTCCAAGGAGCAAAAGTGCAGATCCACCTAATTCCGGGGGTGCGACCCATCCATCACAAGGCGAGAACAGTACCGTACATGATGAGAGAAAGGGTAGAGATCGAGCTAGACCGGCTACAAACAGGGGGCGTCATTTCCCTGATTGAGTTCAATGAGTGGGCCAGTCCTATTGTTCCAGTCCTCAAGGGAAATGGCACCGTCAGAATCTGTGGCGATTACAAAGTAACTATCAATCATTTCTCCCTGCAGGACCAATACCCACTACCAAAGGCCGACGATCTCTTTGCAACGCTGGTCGGAGGAAAAATGTTCACGAAGCTGGATCTGACTTCAGCCTACCTGGCACTTGAAGTGGAGTTCCTCAGAAGGAGGATTGCGGTGGACGGCATCAGGCCCACCAATGCGAAGACAGAGGCAATCGAGAACGCACCGAGGCCACAGAACGTGATGGAGCTGCAGTCGTTTCTGGGACTCCTGAACTACTTTGGTAACTTCTCACCGGATCTCAGAACACTGTTAGAACCACTGCATGTCTTACTATGAAAAGGGGACGAATGGGTTTGGGGCAAAAGCCAAGAAAATGCCTTTGTAAAAGCGAGAAAATTGTTATGCTCAAACAAATTGCTTGTGTTGTATGATCCATGTAAGCGTTTGCTACTAGCATGTGATACGTCGTCATATGGCGTCGGATGTGTATGGCAACAAGTTCATGATTTTGGGAAACTGCAACCGGTTGCTTGTGCATCCAGGAATCTGTCTAAGGCTGAGAGAACCTACAGCATGATTGAGAAAGAAGCGTTAGCGTGTGTCTATGGGGTAAAGAAAATGCATCAATACCTGTTTGGGCTAAAATTCGAATTGGAAACTGAACATAAGCCACTTATATCCCTGTTCTCCGAGAGTAAAGGGATAAATACCAACGCATCGGCTCACATCCAGAGATGGGCGCTATGTTATTCGCATACAATAATGCCAGCCGCCACAGGCCAGGTACAGAAGACTGCGCCAATGTTTTCAGTAGGCTGTCATTGCCCACCACGGGGGTGGAAATGGTGCAGCCCACAGATCTAGCCATGGTTATGGAAGCATTTGAGAGTGAGCAATCACCCGTCACTGCCTGGCAGATCAAAACCTGGACAAACCAGGACCCCTTATTATCTCTAGTCAAAAGCTGTCTGCTTCACGGGAGCTGGTCCAGTGTCCCAGTGGAAACGCAGGAAACGATAAAGCCGTTCCAGTGGCACAAAGATGAAATATCTATACAGGCAGAGTGCCTCCAGTGGGGCAATCGAGTAGTGGTCCCCAAGAATGGCAGAGACACCTTCATCAATGACCTCCACATTACCCACCCAGGCATCGTAATGATGAAAGCGATAGCCAGATCCCACGTGTGGTGGCCCAGTATCGATGCGGACTTAGAGTCCTGCATTCACAGATGTAATACATGCTCACAGTTAAGCAATGTACCCAGGGAGGCGCCGCTAAGTTTATGGTCTTGGCCCTCCAAACCGTGGTCGAGGGTACATGTCGACTATGCAGGCCCGTTCTTGGGTAAAATGTTCCTTGTGGTTGTACACACGTACTCCAAGTGGATTGAATGTGAGATAATGTCGTCTCGCACCTCTGCTGCCACTACTGAAAGCCTGCGACCATGTTTGCCACACACGGCCTACCCGATGTTCTGGTGAGCGACAACGGGCCATGTTTTACCAGTGCTGAATTCAAAGAATTCATGACCCGTAATGGGATCAAACATGTCACACCTGCCCCGTTTAAACCAGCGTCCAATGGTCAGGCAGAGAGAGTAGTGCAAACCATCAAGCAAGGCTTGAAGAGTGTAACTGAAGGGTCACTGCAGACTCGCCTATTCTGAGTCCTGCTTAGTTACCGCACGAGACCCCACTCACTCATTGGGATCCCACCTGCTGAACTGCTCATGAAAAGAGCACTTAAGACAAGGCTCTCGTTAGTTCACACTGATCTACATGAACAGGTAGAGAGCAGGCGGCTTCAACAAAGTGCATACCATGATAGCGCAAATGTGTCACGCGAGATTGAAATCAATGATCCTGTATTTGTATTAAATTATGGACAAGGCCCGAAGTGGCTTCCCGGCACTGTCATGGCCAAAGAGGGGAGCAGGGTGTTTCGGGTCAAACTTTCAAATGGACTCATTCACCGGAAACACTTGGACCAAATCAAACTCAGATTCACGGACAATCCTGAGCAACCCACCTTGGACCCTACCTTTTTTGATCCCCCAACATACAGTGGCAACCGGCACCACGGTTGACCACGAAGCAGAACCTATCATCCACAGCAGCCCAGCAGCGCCCAACACACCAGGCAGCCCAGCAAGGCCAGTTGCACAGCAGCCAGCGAGGGCCCAACAAATGATTCAACAATACCAGCTTTCACACCGAGATGATCAACCAGGGCAAGAAGGGCCCCAGATCGACTCACATTGTAAATAGTTACACGATTGACTTTGCGGGGAGAGTGTTGTTATATATGTGCTCCCAAAGGATAATACTTGGGAGCACAGGTATTTAAGGAGGCTTCGGAGGTTGGAGAGGCACTCAGGAGACCTGCAATAAAAGACAAAGGTCACACTTTACTTTGAGCTCACAGTGTTCAGTCTGACTCTTTCTCCATACATAACAGGAGTGTATTAGCGACAGCCTTGTGAGCTGTTTTGAGACTGTGCCTGTCATAGTCGAATAGTGCAGATGTTGTTTGCAAGATATGAGGTGTGCAGAAGTCAGGGTTGCATTAGTGCAGAGAGTAAGAGGTGCATTCTGTGAATAGGGGAAGGAGGAGATGGGGTGAAGTGTGTTACAATGATTGTAGGAGACTGAAAGCAAGTGCAGGAGGGGAGTGAGTGAGGAAGGTGATTACAGGTGTCAGGAGAGAATAGTTGATTTAAGAGGTAAGATTCTTACTTTGACAACTCTCCTCAGATCATTAAACTTTTTTCGGCATTGCAGTCATGTAGTGAGAGCTAAGCTTCTGGTATTGACCTTGTCAGCCACCTCTTCCCATTGGCAACAGAGGTGTTACATAGATGGCTTTCTGACCCCCAGGGAGGCAGAATCTCTCTCATTCTGATCACCTTCCTCTCTCTCACCAACCAGACTAGAGAAATCCACCCAAGAGTTAAACAGTTTTGCTTAGGATTGTCTGGGTTGAGACACTGACCCGCTCACTATTAATTAGCAATAAATTGCAATCAATGGGTGGAAAATCGCAGGCATTGTGTTTGTGATTTTTCAATATTCATTGCGAGGAAGCAAGTTTCCTTGTCACCTGTGCACATTCACAAAATGACCTGCTGTATATGTTGCTAATATACTGTTAGCGCGAATGTTTTCCTGGAAGAATCACTCAACACTCTGGGTCGGTTCCAACATCAAAACGGCCTTTATTACGCCGGTGGGGAGAGAGCCTCTGGTCCAACTCCAGGCACTCCACTCCACCGAACAAAGAAATCTATCGATATTTATATGTTTTACAACAGTTCATTACAGTTACTTCAGCCCACATCGGCTGGACACAATCCAATCATAACCATTATAGATTACATATAGGTTTCTTTGGACCAATAGAATTAACCCCGGTACATCAGGGGGCTGCATGCTCGGTTCATGTCAGCTGGGGCTGATTCATGTCCTTGTGATGTTCTCCAGGCCCCCTTATCTCTGTTGCTCGAGGGTTCTGCCGATGCCTAGTTTTATTATCTCAACATGGTTGCTAGGTACCCCATCTGGAGTCATTGATTTAAAGACATTCCGTACAAAGTACTGCAGTGTTCTGTTATGGCCTCTTGTCTCAAGTTGTTGATTCAAGACATTCCTGATACAAGGAACTGCAGGGTCAACGCTCAGTCAGCGTTTTAGCTAACTTGGCTAACTGAGTTCCCATCATGCTTTGCGAAGCCCCTGGCATCCATTTTATATCTGGCTACCATTTTAAACATGCATAGATACATATATTCAGCAGGTGCCTCTGCCTTAAAAAATCCCGCTGCAACAATCCCTCCTTTTGGTAAGGGGCTAATCCTAGTCTCCTTAAACCGACCATATTCGTTAACAGTTGCTACCCCTTTTGTGATAGAATTTTGTGCCCCACCCGGTACTCCCTGCCTCAACGTGCTGGCCAGTCACGTGCTTTCGGGAGTTCTGGTTGCCTATACCAAATTAATAAAGGTCAAATCTACCCGCCCCTCAGTCAGACCGGCCTTTTTAATCTCCCGGACCCTGACTCGGGTCCTCCTTTGTTGTGCGTAGTGCTTGCATGATCGGCAGGCCATGATGCCCCACATTATTGCTAGGACCAGTTGTATTCCGACCAGTATGTGTGAAGTTATACGAATCCGGGGGTGGATGTTCACATTCATTCCCCAATCCCAAACCTTCCTCCATCAACTCGGATCTTGTAACACTATGTCAGTATCCTCTTCCAGTACTTTGATCTTGGTCTGTAATTGGTGGTATAGCTTGATGGACTGGTCCACCCTGAGCCTCAGTTCCCTTAATACCTCAGCTAAATGTGGGATGGGGGCCTGGTCAGGTTCGTCATAGTCCTGCAAGTGGTCGTGGAGTTGGTCGGCAATGTTAATGATTTCGGTACCTTGGCGTCTAACTTGAGTGATGTGGGCTTGCCCAATAGTTACCGGTCGTAGAGGTGTAAAACAAAAGTTTGGCTGCGAGATCAGGCACTGTAGGTCATTATACTGGTATGAACGTTCTGTTGTAGAGACACAGTACTTCCTCTTTCCTCCGTAGCCTGCCCTAGCAAAGTGTGTGTGTGCGGGTACTATTTCTAATACGCACCCATCGGTTCGGTTAAACCTGCACTCGTCTCGCTCCCCCCGGCCCACAGGGTGGGCACACACCGTAACCTCCCCTCTTTGTTTGCATCCCGATAGGGAGATCCTGGTGAGTGTGTCATTTCGGCGGAGGTTGTGGTCAGATAGTAACGGAGGGACGCGTTCTTCCTGTATCACTCCGATATTCTCTAGCTGGTATAGGGGAAATGGTCCTGAGCCTGGTGTGGTTTATAGGGATCATCAGAACTATCTCTATTCCAGTATTCTTACCCATTTGGCAATCTGGGATCGCTGGGTATACTCTGGTCAGTCCCTTCAGAGTACAGTTGTCCAGTGTCCCCTTGTGACTGACCAATTGAGCTAAATGCGAGCTGTCTATCCAATCGGGCACCACCTCCCTTTGGATCTGATCGAGATTGTGCCGTATTTGTCCCACCATCCATAGGCCATAAGCGTGACAGAGTTGCCCCTGCCTAAGTTTTCCAGTATCTTCTCTTTCTCTGTCAATAAGATGATTAATTATTTTTGCGTGGGCTTCCAGGACCGAGATGCCATCCAATTGGATTTCGGCACCCTCCTTTCCTAGTTCGGCTTGATCTTCCTGATTCTGCTCTGCCTGTTCTAATAGTCGCTTCATCACCCCTTTAAGCTGTTCCACCCTTTCATTTAGCCCTTGTATGTCCAGTGAATTTACTACGGAGGTTCCGGCATTAAAACCGGTAGCGACATTGTTAATGATTTCCCTCCTAGTCCTGTGAACCGGCTCCTGTCCTCGGAATCTACTGGCACCCATGGCATCTGCAGCCTGCTGCATTACAACTTTACTTAATACATTATACATTTTTCTGGCCTGTTCTGTACAATATTCCGGCATTTGTATACCTGTGATATTGATCAGGACAGTCATAATTTCATGTTTGACATTATCATATAATAGTTCACCCTTGTTGAACAGTACAATCCCATTTTCTGGTCCCTTAGAAGTTATGGGGCATGGCAATTCCTCAGGCTGCGTGGTGGTTCTTAGGGGGGGGCGGTGTTAGGGAAGGTGAAAAGCATACATACAAAGGTACAGCGGCTGCCTCTACCTCCTCATAATATCCGGAAAACCCCACCCCCTTCCTGAAGGTGACCGTCGGGTGGGGTTGAGCATGGGGCGCACAAATTATCCCAAATACATTTATCGAGCCCCCTGGCCTCCCATCGCCCAATGCAACTGCTCCTTGTACCCATGGAGCATTGCACGCATACTTTGTCCTTATTCAGGTTCACTTGCAACCATGCATTAAAATAAGTCCTGTCCTTGCTCCAGTCCTTGGCTGCTGGGATGCACATTCCATCCATTAAATTAAACAAGACTCCACAGTTCATGTAGTTGTTTATTTCCTGAGTGCGCTGCAATCCGTTGGTATCATCCAGTGTTTGCGTGGGTCTTAAGGTTCCCAATATTATGAGTTGACTCAGTCGCCGCGGTCCCATCTCGGTGAGTTTTATCTGCAATTTTAAACAAGACAGCCTGGTCGTCACCAGGTGTTAGGTTCTGGTCTATTTGTGTCGCGGTCACTCTGTGGGATCAGAGGTAAGGGTTAGCTTATCCATATTCTTTATAATCGTACCATCTCTATCACTTCATGTCCCTGTCTGGGCTGCCGTCGGTTTTGTATTTGAGCCTGCTATGCTCGAGCCTGCACGATGACCCATCTAAATATTATCCAAACTCCAATCAACACCAATGCCACCACCATTCCTCCAAACATCCCAGTCTGCTTTACTGTTAGGTTGGGTTTGTGGACTACATCGACCCACCATGGGATACATTGGCTCTATTGCCATAGGTGACGATGCTATGGCTGCGCACTGCACTATCTGTCTGGTCCCGTTTTTAAAAATCTCTTCCAGCCTGTTTATCTTAACTTTAAATTCTTGACCAGCTAGTTCTGTTTTATTTTTATTCTGACTATTTATCCCACCATTTCCTCTGTCTGTCAGATGAGTCTTCTTTATTTTATTAAGAAATTCAAATTAGTAAGGTCCAGTGTAAAACAGCTGTCAATGAAAAGGGTTAACTCCTTTACAGGTTTGTAAGAAGGCCTGATGTCATTACGTGACTTCGCGTAATCATCCAAATCTTTGTGCCTTCAAAACTTGCTTAGAAATGAGGAATCCGTTAAAAATCAAAGCAGAAATCATTAGTAAAGTGGTCATAATAAAAATCTTCTCATCGGGAAAGATAGCATTTTAGATTAACCTCCAAATTTTCTAAACTTCTAATTCAAGTACTTGCCAAAGATTTTTTTTTTAATTAATTTAAAATGAGACCACACATTTTTAATAGCTATTTTGTTTACTGAAATCCAATTTTCACACAAGCTGTATACATGCCAACATTTTGGGTTTTTTTTTACAGTCCTGTTCACTGGGCAAATCTTGTGTTTTATTTCTCTCTCGACACAAAATCTAAACTCCCGTGCCAGTTCCATTTTCTATCAGAATTTTAAAATTCAGTAAGATTTTCTAATTCCAAGTTTTTTCTTTCTGTGCTGAGTTTGCATAGCTTAGATCTTTTCTCCTCATTATTTTCAAAACCCTCCTGTTTGTTTAGACTGTTCAGGACTTTTCTTGATAAACAACGTCTATTTTGGAAATCTTTTCAAACTGCAGTGAAACTTTCACGTAATTTAAAATCATTATCAATGGAAAATCTTCCAATTTTTTTCCCCTTCCTTTTCCCAATTAAACCAATATCTTTTTCACAGCCAATATCAAAAAGTATTTAATAAGTTATGTCTTTTTCCATCGCAAACACTTTTTTTTCCAGCACTTATTTAGTACGTTACGTCTTTTTTACCAAACCTTTTAGTTTTAGTTCTTTTTTTTTAAATAGATCAGATTTAACTTTTTGTTTTAAATGTATCGCATTTTGTTGTGCCTTTTCTTAACCAGTGGTACTTGAAACCTTCACAAAAAAATTAACTCTTCACTTTCCCATCCTTATTTCTGCTCCCTTTTGTCGAATTTGTATTTATTGTTGAATTACAAAATGTCAAATATGGTAATACTGGTTTTTTTTGCCTAACTTCTGTTTTAGAAGCTGATCAAAAACTTTAATCTTTTGCTCTGTAGCTTCAATTTTGTGATACAGTATCTCATAAATTACATCTTTTTTTAAGCTTCAGCTTCTGACGCATCATGTGTACTTTTGTTAAAAAGACTTCCAAACCCAAGATTTTCCAATACAACCAAAATGTTTATCAATGAGAATCACCTGAAATATCTCAAAATCCCAATTGAAATATTGTACTGCCAAATCTTTTATTTAAAAATCTCTTTACTGAGCTAGAAGCTTTCGCGTCAAGGTTTTACACAAAGGAAAATGGGAGCGTACTTTCCCAGCCTGCAGCCTCGAGAGACGCACACAGGCTTTTTTTAAAAAGGCATTACAGCTTCCCGTCTCCGTTCTTTATCTCATTCCTAGACTAGATTTATTGTCTTTCAACCCAATGTAATCAATGATTGCGTGTTTTCTTTTGACAAGAAAGTGAGCATGTCGAATTTTTTTTAAAGAAAAACCAACGAGGCCACACATTTTTTATCTTTTGCTCAACAAACCTATCCTTTGTGCATTTCCTAGCTCCGTAACTTATCATCCGTATAAATACGCACCTGCGTTTCGAACTTAAAATGTAATTCAATTCTAAGTTCACTCTTTCTTAAAACTTCCTACATAGAGGACAACACTACAAAGGGTTAACTAGATTACTACATGATTGATTTACTTTCTCTGTTAATTTTACGTGGGCTCGAAGAATCAGAACTCAGACCTTTTCTATTACTTTCTTTTGTTTCTCCGCCAGGTGGCGGGTAAGGGTCCATTCTGGTCCACACTCGAGTTTTGTTGTTACATTGGCCATATTGGGTATGGTTAGCTCATTAGGAATTTAACTCTCAGAGGTCCGCTTTTACCCAGCGCGACTTGTAGTAGATCGTCTTACTCTCAGAGGTCCGCTTTTTATCCAGTGCGACTTGTAGTAAACCGTTTCTAGCTACTGTCAGGTCACAAGTCTGCTATTACACAAACTTATACAATTCCTAAAACGCGTTTAAGCAATTCCCGCAGTGCCCTATGCCTCCTTAACGACTGCCAACCACCGTTTTGCCTGTTGGGTCCAACCCTTCTCACAAGTTTGGTTTCCGTTGGTTGCTGTACGCCGCCTGGTCCCTGGGGTATATTTCAAATCACACTACTGGGTCCGGGAGATGTCGCTTGGTGTCACGATCCCATGGTCTAAGTGTGTTCCCTACACCTACTTAATTCCTGGCTGTCACATGGGACAACGTCCTCTTAATTCAGGCTCAAGCTAGGTGTTTGAGATATTAGACCGTCTCCTCGTGTCGATCAACTGGCATCCACCTTCAACACCCATTATAATACCCTTTTTCCTCTTTTATTTTATACTCACCCAGTTTTACAGGGGTGTCCGACGATTTTCAGATCCTGCCGACTACGCCACTGTTAGCACGAATGTTTTCCCGGAAGAATCACTCAACACTCTGGGTCGGTTCCAACATCAAAACGGACTTTATTACGCTGGCGGGGAGAGAGCCTCTGCTCCAACTCCAGGCACTCCACTCCACCGAACAAAGAAATCCATCGATATTTATATGTTTTACAACAGTTCATTACAGTTACTTCAGCCCACATCGGCTGGACACAATCCAATCATAACCATTATAGATTACATATAGGTTTCTTTGGGCCAATAGAATTAACCCCGGTACATCAGGGGGCTGCATGCTCAGTTCATGTCAGCTGGGGCTGATTCATGTCCTTGTGATGTTCTCCAGGCCTCCTTATCTCTGTTGCTCGAAGGTTCTGCCGAAGCCTAGTTTTATTATCTCATCATGGTTGCTAGGTACCCCATCTGGAGTCATTGATTTAAAGACATTCCGTACAAGGTACTGCAGTGTTCTGTTATGGCCTCTTGTCGCAAGTTGTTGATTCAAGACATTCCTGATACCAGGAACTGCAGGGTCAACGCTCAGTCAGCGTTTTAGCTAACTTGGCTAACTGAGTTCCCATCATGCTTTGCGAAGCCCCTGGCATCCATTTTATATCTGGCTACCATTTTAAACATGCATACATATATATATTCAGCAGGTGCCTCTGCCTTAAAAAATCCCGCTGCAACATATACTGTAAACATGCACAAAATGCAATAAATGTACACGTACCCTTCACACAATAAAGTAGTCGAAAGGTGGGTGACATTTGTGAGTTGTATCACTTTCAGCATTACAAGAGGAGAGAATATGTGATAGCCAGCAGTGAAAGATGATAAAATATTTTGCTTGGAACTTATGCACCAATAAAGTATTCCAGATTGGAGATAATAGACAAGCAATCCAATTAGTTGCAAAACTCAATCTTATTAACAAGGAAATTTAGCTAATATGTTTCATTGGAATCATTTTATTGTTTTGCACAAAGCATGATCAAGGGTAAAATGTTCCCCTCCAACAAAATCCAGCTTCTCAGAGAGGAGAAACGCAATCTGAGACAAATGCCAAATATTCTCTAATTGGACAAAATGATATTAATGATGCTTTGTACTGCAGACAACTGGTTGAGATTGCTTAAAGGAAATTAAGCCAGTGGAGCTTTACTCACCAGCATTCTACACGCCTGTTCAATTTTGAATGTTATGGAAGAGCTGCTAGGACAGTAACCTTATGCAAAAATTAGAACAAGCTTCTTTAACCATTGCAGTCTGTGTGGTGAAGGAAATCCCACAATGCTGTTCGGTAGAGAGTTCCAGGATTTTGACCTAGTGACAATGAAGGAACGATGTTATATTTCCAAGTCAGGATGATGTGTGACTTGGAGGGGACCTTGGAGGTGTGGGTGTTCCAATGCACCTGCTGCCCTTGCTCTTCTGGGTGGTAGAGGTTGCAGGGTTGGGAGGTCCTGCCAAAGAAGCCTTGGCGAGTTGCTGCATTGCTTCTTGTAGATGGTACACACTGCAGCCACGGTACGTGGTGGTGGAGCGAGTGAATGTTGAAGGTGGTGGATGGGGTGTCAATCAAGCGGGCTGTTTTGTCCTGGATGGTGTTGAACTTCTTGATCTATGAAAGCAAATTGGGATTCACAGACATCTAATGAGAGAAATCGAACAAAAGCAAGCTAATGGGCCTGAAATTCTGGCCTCACCGGGTTCATAAGGAACATGTACGGATCTGGTGAGGCCCTGAAAATGCCGGTTATTGGCATGCAATGCACATGCGCCGAAAACCAGCTTTTCCGACCTGTCAAGGACATTTGCATGGGTGAGATTGTGCTATTTGCACATCTCTTGCCCAGGGAATGTCCTTAAAACTCTTGCGCCTGGTAAAAGCAGGCACATAGCCTACTTTTACCAGCATGAGTTTTACAACATATAAAAAACATATAAAAATAAAATTAAAACACATTTTTATGTTTAAAACCCTGCCCACTGAGGCAAGTTTATTTTAACCCCTAATTACAAAACTTATTTAAAAATCCAAAAAATATATATATTTTCTAACACATTTATTAACTTTAATTTAAATTAATGTTAAATATGTGAGGTGTTTTTTATTTATTTTTAATTTGTGTTTGGGTGTTGAGGGGGCAGGGGGGTTGTTTCTCATTCATAATAATGAGAACTCCTACTTACTGAGTTGTCATTATTGTGAATGAGAATACTGTACCTTCATTGGCCGTCCAGTGCCATGTGACTCCAGCTACTCCCTCCGCATCTCCAAGATATGAATGTACTCCGATGCGCATGGAGAGAGGGCCTCAGACCGGGATCGCTGGAGGGCGCAGGATCAAAAGGTAGGTGTGGATATAGCAGTGAACCCTGGGACTGGGAGAAATTTAGAACTCAGCAGAGGAGGACAAAGGGTTTGATTAGGGCAAGGAAAATAGAGTATGAGTGGAAGCTTGCAGGGAACATTAAAACGGACTGCAAAAGCTTCGATAAATATGTAAAGAGAAAAAGGTTAGTAAAGACAAACGTAGGTCCCCTGCAGTCAGAATCAGGGGAAGTCATAAAGGGGAACAAAGAAATGGCAGACCAATTGAACAAGTGCTTTGGTTCGGTATTCACTAAGGAGGACACAAACAACCTTCCGGATATAAAACGGGTCAGAGGGTCTAGTAAGAAGGAGGAACTGAGGGAAATCCTTATTAGTTGGTAAATTGTGTTGGGGAAATTGATGGGATTTAAGGCCAATAAATCCCCAGGGCCTGATGGACTGCATCCCAGAGTACTTAAGGAGGTGGCCTTGGAAATAGCGGATGCAGTTACAGTCATTTTCCAACATTCCATAGACTCTGGATCAGTTCCTATGGACTGGAGGGTAGCCAATGTAACCCCACTTTTTAAAAAAGGAGGGAGAGAGAAAACAGGGAATTATAGACTGGTCAGCCTGACCTCAGTAGTGGGTAAAATGATGGAATCAATTACTAAGGATGTCATAGCAGCGCATTTGGAAAGAGGTGACATGATAGGTCCAAGTCAGCATGGATTTGTGAAAGGGAAATCATGCTTGACAAATCTTCTGGAATTTTTTGAGGATGTTTCCAGTAAAGTGGACAAGGGAGAACCAGTTGATGTGGTGTATTTGGACTTTCAGAAGGCTTTCGACAAGGTCCCACACAAGAGATTAATGTGCAAATTTAAAGCACATGGGATTGGGGGTAGTGTGCTGATGTGGATTGAGAACTGGTTGGTAGACAGGAAGCAAAGAGTAGGAGTAAATGGGTACTTTTCAGAATAGCAGGCAGTGACTAGTGGGGTACCGCAAGGTTCAGTGCTGGGGACCCAGCTGTTTACATTGTACATTAATGATTTAGATGAGGGGATTAAATGTAGTATCTCCAAATTTGCGGATGACACTAAGTTGGGTGGCAGTGTGAGCTGTGAGGAGGATGCTATGAGGCTGCAGAGTGACTTGGATAGGTTAGGTGAGTGGGCAAATGCATGGCAGATGAAGTATAATGTGGATAAATGTGAGGTTATCCACTTTGGTGGTAAAAACAGAGAGACAGACTATTATCTGAATGGTGACAGATTAGGAAAAGGGGAGGTGCAACGAGACCTGGGTGTCATGGTACATCAGTCATTGAAGTTGTCATGCAGGTACAGCAGGCGGTTAAGAAAGCAAATGGCATGTTGGCCTTCATAGCGAGGGGATTTGAGTATAGGAGCAGGGAGGTGTTGCTACAGTTGTACAGGGCCTTGGTGAGGCCACACCTGGAGTATTGTGTACAGTTTTGGTCTCCTAACTTGAGGAAGGACATTCTTGCTATTGAGGGAGTGCAGTTAAGGTTCACCAGACTGATTCCCGGGATGGTGGGACTGACCTATCAAGAAAGACTGGATCAACTGGGCTTGTTTTCACTGGAGTTCAGAAGAATGAGAGGGGGTCTCATAGAAATGTTTAAAATTCTGACGGGTTTAGACAGGTTAGATGCAGGAAGAATATTCCCGATGTTGGGGAAGTCCAGAACCAGGGGTCAGAGTCTAAGGATAAGGGGTAAGCCATTTAAGACCGAGATGAGGAGAAACTTCTTCACCCAGAGAGTGGTGAACCTGTGGAATTCTCTACCACAGAAAGTTGTTGAGGCCAATTCACTAAATATGTTCAAAAAGGAGTTAGATGAAGTCCTTACTACTAGGGGGATCAAGGGGTATGGTGAGAAAGCAGGAATGGGGTACTGAAGTTGCATGTTCAGCCATGAACTCATTGAATGGCGGTGCAGGCTAGAAGGGCCGAATGTCTTACTCCTGCACCTATTTTCTATGTTTCTATGTTTCTATGTTTCTATGTTTCCTATTTTCAGGCAAGTGCCCGGAGCCCAGCACCATGATTTCAGGTCCATTCTCTGACATCTCAAAATTCACTTGTAACTTGTAGTGAAAATGATATGGGGACCAATTTTGATGAACTTACCGTCAACTGCCGCTGACTGCCGCCCACTGCCGCCGACATTCCTCTGCTCGAATCGTCACGTGCCACTTTTGATGTGGTCTGGAGCGGGCAGGATAGGAGAGCCGTTGAGAGGCACCCGCCGATGTCAACGGATGGGCGATGCGCATAAGTAGACTCCCGTCCGCCGAGATGCCATATTCATGCGGCAGGAGTCGGCAGCAGGACAGCGGTGGACCACTGCATGGAGGCTGCTCTGTCCTGAATGGTGAGTGTCAAGATCCTGGAAAAAAGGTAAGTGGAATATTTTTAAATTATTTCTTTACAGGTACTTACCTGATGGGGTCCCTTGAAGGTCGTCAGATGTTTCTTTTTTTTAATTGATGATTTTTATTTTTACCTCTTTGACCTGCCTATGGGAATGAGACCTCCCACCTGCTGCCACCCAAATTGGTGGCATATGTCATAGGTTTACCACCCGCCGACCTTCGAGAGATCTCGGCGATGAAAACCCCACTGAAAGTACCATCCGGTACCTTGGCGGCCATCGCCAGCACCTTGGGCGGCACTTGGGCGGGCGGAGGCTTTGACCAAATTCGGCCCCAAGATTATTAAACTAAGGTAGAAAGGTATGAGAGGTATCATGGTATATGATATTTTCTCGACACTTGGACCAGCCCGATGAATCTTTCTGATCCTGTATATTACTTTTAATGTTACATCAGTTTCTAAATTTTCAATGTTCTATGAAAATTAGTGTTAGAAAAAGTTTTGATTGCCTAAAGTAACCACAACACGGTTGAAAAATTGCCAGAGTGAACTAAATGTACAAGAAGTAGCAGTGTCTCTAGGAGCGGTGTTACAGACTGGGTCACCTTGTTTCCCAGGACGACAAAGATCAGAGCACTGGGTTTGCGATTATCAGTCATATCTTTTAACTGAAGCTAGGTTTCTTTTAAACAAAGCTTTGCATTGTTAATTATTTTATAACGTGCTTTCTAGAAACTGGCAACAAAACCTAAAGCATAATAACAAGCTATACTATCCTCAGTAGGAGTGCCATCTACCCTGCGATTAATTGAACACAGCTAATTATTACTTCCCAATTAATTGTTATACAGACCTCAAGTGTAATAAAATTAATGATATGGGGTACTTTTGGTCACTGTGTGTAGCAACATTCTAAATGTGTTCATGAAGCTTTTTTCTGCCATCTCTATTTCTAAAGAGATGGTAAATGCGTTCTTTGCAATGTGTTTATAAGTTTGCTACAGATACTGAACAGAAGAATCTTCATAGATACATTTACGATATGACTAGAAGTAACAACCAAAGGAATTTTTACCCCATGGTGTGTTAATTAACATGAGATTATGTTGCATTATTTACTTCAAATGGAAGAGAAATTGAATGAAAAAGGTAGCCAATTTTTAAATAATATCTGATAATTAACTGTTTGGTTATGTAGGATTAGGATCTTATTTTGATGCGTATATATATATTGACTTTACATTAAAAAGGCATAATATATCCATTCACTGAAAATGACACTGCTTAAAATGGTTTATTTAAAGCCATACTTTATGACTACATAAATTATCAATATCACAGTAACTAAACACAAACTTCAGCCATATCATTTTACCACTAACAATTTTTGTCCAGGAAAAATAAAAATATTTCTTTGATGTCTTTATTTGATTGGCAAATATTTTATGATTATTCATTGTTTAAGTATATTTCTTGTGAAAAATTCTATAATTTTAAATACACCATCTGTATTCATCTTATTCTCATTTTCTTTTATTACATTCAGCATTGCAATTCCACATGATCAGTCCTATAGATATGTTGCAACATGAAAAATAATATTAGGATTAATTAATATTAATTATTGCTACTAAATTAAATAAACTATGTCCCACATCGATACATTTTTAGGCTAATCTCTACAGATTAAAGGTAGATTTTGAGTATTGGGAAAGAATGAAAGAGTTGCATTATATTCTTCCTGAGGACTACAACTGGTCAGGAGCTTTTTAAATTCAGCTTCACTGAGTTACAGTTAATATTTCAATCACAGTTACTCAAGAGAGAACTTAGATGTTCAGGTCAAGGTTTCAGTGGTAGTATTCTAACCTCAAAGTCAGCAGGTTGTGGGTTCTAGTTCACATCTAGATACCTGAGCGCATAATCTTCGGCTGACATTTCCGTGTCATACTGAGGGAGTGCTGCATTGTCAGAGGTGCTGTCTTTCAGATAGACATTAAACTAAGGTGCTGTCTGCCCTTTCAAGTAGATATAAACAATCCTATGTTACTATTTGAAGAAGTGCAGGGGTGATCTGTCCTGGTCAACATTTATCCCTCAACCAAAATCACTGTAAAAACAATTATCTTATTGTTGTTTGTGGGACCTTGCTGTGTGTAATTTGACTGCTGAATTTCCATACATTACAAGTGACTACACTTCAAAAATGCTTCATTGGCTGCAACATGCTTTGGGACGTACTGAGGTTGTGAAAGATGCTATATAAATGCATGTTACTTCGTTTCTTTTAATCATTGCTGCTAACTGATATTCATCAGCTTGTATCCTCTGGAAAAGCAGCTTCTAATTGAAGGGAAGCAGTGATTAGTAAGTGCAAATGGTTAATACAGTGTATAGCTAATGTAAAAGTACATTTTCCTTAGACATTTCATAAATAATTAGATCAGAATGGTAATCAAATTAACAACTGAATTAAATTAGTGTCAAAATGTTGTTCTTTGGTATCTCATCGTAACCTTAAAATACTTTTTTATGTTTTCCTCATCCTGTGATGACTACTGCTTAAGGCATTGTTGGAGTTTTCTAATTTGATACAATACTTTATAACAGCAGGTCCTGGCAGGGCTATAATTGTTTTCTGAAAGCAAAACTTGTTCTGTTTACTCAGGTTCTGATAAATGTTGGAGCTCGGAAACAGGCGGCTGCTTTATTCATCATTTCCCTACTTATGTATATTGACATTTTTTTTCCACTGGGTTCTTGCCTGGCTTCAAGTTGGTATGTCAAAAAAGAAAAGTGCTTGCAGAAATGGAAGTATCCTCATTATGCAAATTCAAGTTCCACTGATAGGCATGTTCTGTTTTGTAAATTACATCCTCTTGTCATAAGTCAAATTGTATTTGAATAACAGCAGAGAAATTGTCACCAAGATTTTAGAATTGTGTGCAATGCATGCCATTGTTGATTTGGTCAGTGAGAAAAAAATAGACATATGCTGTTTTCTTTTGGATATGCACGCAAGATCTCTATGTCACAATATCTATTTACATGTGGCCTAGATGCATATCTTATTTTTCATTATCTGTTGATGCTTATTTTCTTTATTGCAATTTTCACAGTGTTTAAATACATCTCAATTTTTAGGTTTTAATAACATCCATCAGATAGTATTACTTTGGACACAATTTGCATGCTTATTCTGGAAAAAATTCTGTTTGTTGAAAATAAAATTGATATCTTTACCTCCAAGATAAAAAAAATTACTAATTTTATTCAAAATCAAAAGGAAATAAGAAACAATTAATAATTAAAATAAAATGTCATTTAAACCCATAATATTGGGCTTAAGTTTGAACAAAATGACAAGTTAATGCATGAATACTAATATTCTTTGAGAAAAACAAAATAGCAAGTTAAGAGATTTGCTGTTGTCAAAATGACAATAGTTACTCAAAATATTATAATTTAAGAATCAAATAACTCTTTTTATTTGTATTGAAAAGAAATGTTAATGAATTAAAGTGTATAATAAAGTTGGAGCAGACAAACTAAAAACAATTTCCTCCTATTTTAAGTGTCAGGTTTATCACAACCAAAAGAGACTAAATGAACTGCATTGAGAATATACATTACTATTATAATCAAACTAATTTTGGAACATTGTAATGGAAATATTAGAATATATGTTGCATAAAATACTCAACTAAGACAAAATTAGTCTAATGACAGAACTTGATTTCATAAATGTAGTCAAGGATGTTAGTGTTTGCTTTCAGGATCCAATAATGATCTAAGCTAGAGAGATATTGTTTTGCTGAGTATTTTTAAAAAGATTAACTTTAGTTATTGGAGGTTGTCAAATAAGTTTAAAACATAGGGCTTGATGAAAAATTAGCAACAAGAAAAGCATTTCTGCATGGTCCGCTATCATATTTATTCATTTAAGTAGTTGGGAAACTAGAATTCGTATAGAATAATTGGATCTTCCCTGATTACTGGAGATTAGTATGGCAGAAGAATAATTTTGTAAATAAAGTCAAAACTAACTTATCCAGATAGATATTGTCTATTTTTCTAAATGAGCAGGCAGAAATAAACAAAACAGTATGCCTATTTTGCATACATAAAATTCTTGATATGTTTAAAATATCTTGCAATAAAACCATTCCAATATATTCTGTAATAAAACCATATTTTAAAATATTATTTGATTTTTAGACATTAATTAATTACTAATCCTAAAAGGACTATTTTCTACATCAGATTATCATTTTATTTTCCAGAATGCAGTGTTGCCAACTGTTTGCATTTAATAATGTGTTTTAAATGCTGTTAGAAGATTTAAGAAAAATCATGATTTCAACTTTTTGTTGTGAATATTGTACAGGAATTAAATGTGTCTTGCACATTATGTTGCATGAATAACTAAGAAAGCCAAGATTTATATCTGAAATATGAACCATTTTTTTTACACATGAAACTCAAATAATAACACACTTTTGAGTTTCAAACATTTGTAAGAAAATAGAAATTTACCAATTCCTCCTCCTCCCACCCACTCTGCTAAAAAAAATTGTTGAGGCTAATTTTAATATTAATGAATTCTTTACAACATCAGTTCAACGGTTTTGATTAAGCTTTAATTAGTAGCCAGAGGGGAATCAAAAACCAAAATAAGGAGTTGAATTGCTAATTTGGAGTGTTTGTATGTAAGCAGAGCAGTAGGAAGTGTCTAGTAGTTGTGAGTCAGACAGGTTCTAACAATACAGAGGATTGTTATCTTTATTGAAGCCAAGTACTGAAGGCTGGTAGATAATACCACAGGCACATAGTTCATTATTTTATAAACCCTCCTATCTGTCATCACTCAAATTAAAGTCTTGTTAATACGATAATAAAAAAGAAAATGAAGAATATTACAGATACCAACTTCATTAATTGATAGCTGTCTTTATTTAGCTCGTTAAATTTGCCAGTACTTTGTGTCTAACCGTTTTCCATTGTCACATCATGCTGCAAACTCCAGTCTTGATTAGAATGACACAGCTGTGGAATATTATATGCTAAAAAATAATTTTAATAGCAATATTTTAATATCACATACTAATTAATGTTAGCTTAATTTAATGAATTTAAAAATGTTATTTGAATTTTTAAGTTTGGTTTTCTTAAGAAGATGCATGACCTTAATAGAAAATAACTGAACATCACAAATTAAAATTTAATTATTTTTGCTTTCCTTGGGTATTTATCCATAATTAACATAGATTTCACCTCTGATATAAAATCAACACCTACAGCAAATTAAAAGTTTCTGCTTGAGTGTTGAAGAGGATATAACTTGAAAAATCCAAACCATCAGACCAAAATTTTTAAAATTTATTTAACTTATTTATTATTTGTCTATCTAAAAGCAATCAAATGCTTATACATTGTATTCTTATTTGCCAGAGAAATGATTTTGTGCAATTGCTATTTAAGTGAACTTAACTAGCATTTTTTACTATCAATAGTTACTTCGATCATGATCTTAGTATTTCTCCAATTCTAAGAAGAGATACACATGAGACCAATTCAGGATTGGATATTCTCTTAGGATAAAATGTGCAGGAGTAATTTTCTATGTATACCAGTGTTACTGTTGTGCATTGTGTAATTTATTTTTAGTCCGTCCCTTAGTCTACAGGCTTAGAGTAAGCCAGCCCATTAACCAAGGAATAAAAAAAAACATAGCAAAGAAATGATATTTTTACAGAAGCATTAAGTGTAAGCCTAGCTATCATATCAGTGCAGTAGAGATGATTTGGCCTATCCAGTTGTGTTGTATAACTAGTGGACAGAGCAGTTGCTGACTGTAAGGGATATACTGTGGCTGTGGGAATGCATGCCGCTGTGAAGATTCCAGAGAATTACCTCAGAAATTACCCAGTCCATGCATTGTAATATAACTCCACACAGCATAAATCCACATCAAACAGTGCCTCAGTAACATCTGTTGAAATTTTATATATAACATTGTTGGCATCAAATGGATCATTGAATTTGTAAAAGCAATTGATTTTCTGGATATGGTAGAATAACCTCCATATAAATCTTTATCATTTATATTAGAATGAGAGTTTGACTGTAGAATAACCTGTTCAATGTTTTAAACAACCCTTTCCATTTTAATGTCTGCATTTTGTATTAGTGGTATCACATTTCAATCATATTTGTCTTTAAGACAATTTCTTATTAAAGTAAAAAGTGGAAGCTCGAAATTGGTTAATGTGTATTCATTGGTTTCCTACGAGGAAACATGATGGACAAATTATCAAATTTCATATCCATGCTCAATGTGATCCTGTGAATTTGAAATATAAGCTATTACATATTTATGATGAATTTAATGATACATTTTAGTTGGCAATTGGATTATATATCAATTATTTATAAATGAATAGGCTGTATTTATAAAATAATAATATAATAATACTTGCATTTATATACTTTTTTGTCATACTTTTAGAATATCACAAAGCGCATCTTAGAAAGAATTACTTTCAAGTACAATGACTGTTGTTATGTAGGTGAGCACAGTAGTCATCCTGGATCAGTGATATCCCACAGAATGCAATAATCAGTTAATCTGAGGGTTTTTGATGCTATTGGTTGAGGAAGGAATTTTGGATAGGACAGTAGGAAAATTTCCATGTTTCTTCTTGCAGGAGATAAAACGTTCCAAGACCCCAAGGCAACAACAAGGCCTTGAACACAACAGGTGACTTGGTGGAAATTCACAGATTTTCCATCCATTAACAGGAGGATGGTTTCAAAATAACAAAAAAAAATAGATTATCCGGTCATTATCACATTGCTGTTTGTGGGAGCTTCCTTGTGCGTAAATTGGCTGCTGAGTTTCCTACATTACAACAGTGACTACACTCCAAAAGTACTACATTGGCTGTAAAATGCTTTGAGACATCCGGTAGTCATGAAAGGCGCTATATAAATCCAAGTCTTTCTTTCTAATGCATCTACTATTTTCCTATGCCGCCCTTTGTGCAATAGGCTGCATTGGTGATACAGTGGGGCCTGGAATCTTTAACCTCCACCTGACCAGGCAAGTGAGGCCTCAGTTTAATATCGGAAGGATGAACCTATTATTCTATATTAAACACAATAGATAGTATTTGAACAATATGAAATTCAAGGTAACCCATACATAGACATCATTCAAGTAATTGAATCTCATCTAAGGATCTTTTCTAAGTAAAGCTGTACTTCAGTAATTATGGTTTTAATGGGGTCAAGTTTTGGCCTGAGTTACTCCTATTTTTTTGGAGCAACTAGTTTAGAATGGAGTATCTTAGAAATTGCAATTCTTGGTATTTAGTTTGTTCCAGTTCTAGTGAGTTAGAACAGTTTCATTTTAGAACAGATTTTTTTTTCAAAAGGGGGCGTGGCCAGCCACTTCCACCTGTTTTGCAAGTTTAGGCAGTAAAAACTTACTCCAAACTAACTTAGACTGGAGTAAGTGTAGATTTTTGTACGCTCAGAAAAACCTTGCCTACACTTAGAAATCAGGTGCAGGGAACGAGAGATGGGGGGCAGGGGGGAGGGAAGTTTACAAACATTAAACACTTAACCTTTACAAATAAAGAGCCATCATCAATACTAAATGATAAATAAATCAATAAATCAACCAATAAACCAAACAAAAAAAATTAAAAATTAAAATTTTTTAAAAAATCAATAAATAAAAAATTAAGTTTCTATTCACCGACTGCAGCACTGGGAGCCCTCCAACAGCATGCTGGGACCCCCCCCCCCACCAGTGAGTCTTTCTCTGTCTCTGTCAGTGTCTCTCTCTTTCTGTCAGTGTCTCTCCCTCTCTGTCAGTGTCTCTCTCTCTGTCAGTGTCAGTGTCTCTCTGTGTTTCTGACAGCGAGGGGTGGGGGGAGGAAGGGAGGGAGAGGGGAGGGAGAGGAGGGGGGGAGAGGAGGAAGGGAGAGGGAGGGGAGAAGAGGGAGGGGGAAGAGAGAGGGAGAGGAGGGAGGGAGAGGAGGGTGGAAGAGAGGAAGGGGGGAAGAGGTGAAAGGGGGAGGAGGGGAGGAAGAGGATGGGGGATGAGGAGGGGGGAAGAAGGGGAAGAGGAGGGGGAAAAGGGGGGAAGAGGAGGGGGAAGAGGAGGGGGAAGAGAACGGGGAAGAGGGGGGAAAGAGGAGGGGGGAGGGGGGCAAGAGGATGGGGGAAGAGAAGGGGAAGAGGGGGAGAGAGGAGAGGGGGGACGGGGGCAAGAGGAGGGGGGAAGAGGATGGAGGAAGAGGAGGTGGAGTAAGAGGGGGGAAGAGGAGGGGGGATGGAGGGGAGGGGAGAGGAGCAGAGGAAGGGAGGGGAGAGGAGGGGGGAGGGGAGAGGGGGGGAGGGAGAGGAGGAGAGGGGAGGGAAGGGAGGGGAAGATGGGGAGGGGGGCAGGGGGGGAAGGGGGGGAGGGGAGGGAGGAGGGTTTTAGGGGAGGGAGAGGGGGTGGAGAGAGGGGTGGGGAGCCCGAGCGGGACCTGAAAGGGGGGGGAGCCGGATCGGCACTTGAACGGGAGGGGGGGGGGGCGGAGCCGGATTGGGACTTGAACGGGGTGGGGAGCCGGATCGGGACTTGAATGGGGTGGGGAGCCGGAGCGGGACTTGAACGGGGTGGGGAGCCGGATCGGGCCTTGAACGGGGTGGGGAGCCGGAGCGGGACTTGAACGGGGTGGGGGTGGTGAGCCGGAGCGGGACTTGAACGGGGTGGGGAGCCGGAGCGGGACTTGAACGGGGTGGGGAGCCGGATCGGGCCTTGAACGGGGTGGGGAGCCGGATCGGGACTTGAACGGGGTGGGGAGCCGGAGCGGGACTTGAACGGGGTGGGGAGCCGGAGCGGGACTTGAACGGGGTGGGGAGCCGGATCGGGCCTTGAACGGGGTGGGGAGCCGGATCGGGCCTTGAACGGGGTGGGGAGCCGGAGCGGGACTTGAACGGGGTGGGGAGCCGGAGCGGGACTTGAACGGGGTGGGGAGCCGGATCGGGACTTGAACGGGGTGGGGAGCCGGAGCGGGACTTGAACGGGGTGGGGAGCCGGAGCGGGACTTGAACGGGGTGGGGAGCCGGAGCGGGACTTGAACGGGGTGGGGAGCCGGAGCGGGACTTGAATGGCGGGGGGGGGGTGGTGAGCCGGAGCGGGGCCTGAAGCTGAAGAGGAGGGAGGCCAAAGTCCGATCTTCGCCGCCTCAGTGAGCCCATTTGGCCAGGGCTAGGGACGGCGTGCTTCAGGACCCTCCCACACAGCCTCAGGGGCCTGGAGCTACTGCACATGTGCAGAGGTCCCGGCACTGTTTTCAGCGCCGGGACCTGGCTCCGCCCCCGTCCCCTTGTGCTGCGCCACGCCGAGCACGAAGACGTCCTGAAGAACTTGCAGAATCATAAGGTAAGTTTTCGGCGTCCTTTTTCTTCCAGAAAGTCGGCACACCTTATCGAGATGTGCCATTTTTCCAGAGGGCGGAAACTTGGGCCCAATGAGTCCTCTAAGAATTGCACTGAAGTTTACAGAGACCTGCAATAGTTGATCTATTTTCATGAGTTATTATTTGTATATTTATACTAATCTTTCAAAACGGCGAAACATGTACAAGTTCTTTCTGTTCTTCCTGGTTCTGACCAAAGGATCAAGGTAAAAGAGATTGAACCAATATAAGGATGTAGCACTTTGGTAACGTCAATGTTTATGTCCAATCTCCTAGTTAATAAAGTCACAAAATAGAAGCTGAAAGCCGAGAAATAGCTGTGCATTGTGCTACCTCCTAATTAAAATGTCATTAAAAATGTTACCAAGCACCGAACCAAAATGTTATTTTAGCTGCCCAGTGTGATTGGAAGACACTTGTGCTGTTGACAATGTTCATGATATTTCAAAACAAAGCAAGGCATCCAATCCATTTCAAACTTTACAGAAGCATTTTCTGCCTCTTATTTTCCGCTCCTCTTCAGAACAGGGTCTTGAGAACCTCACTAAATCCCAAGGCATAGTTGATAGAAAATGCATAGCATGTCAGTTCTCAGTCCCTTGATTTCCAAAGGGCTGAAACACATCAACAGACCATTAGGTATTATTATTCATTAACAGTGAGCATAAAGAGGTACATTTCAATTGTAATTTTGTCTTTTGCAAATAGTCCCAACTTTTGTAAGAAACAATACAAACACAACAGCAAATTAAATATTAAAGAAAAAATGTGTCACGTTGTTAAAAACTACCCTCTTTAAATTGAAGTATAGTATGAAATCTATTTGTTCAACTCTATTACTCATTTCATGTCAGTTTAATACACCTCAAGGCATTTATTTTCACATACATTAATACTGATCTTTATGAGAAGTATTTAGTGACCTTAATGCAGAGTCCAGTAGAGTTTCGGTGTCCCACACCTTTCCACTGCACAGTTGGGGCCCTAAGCCCATAGACTTCTCATCCTAAGCATTTCTACTTTGCTAATTCATTTCTTGTTCCAAATGAGCACACAACTTGCCAAATAAATGGTAATGAGGCCCGGCTGAACCCGACCAAGAACTTTTTTGGACCGAGGACCACTTCCATCAGGCAGCCTTATTCCAATTGCTTCCTGTCCAAAGGAAGGGCCACAACAAAAATCCACCCACTGTCTTTCCTCTTTGTAACTTAAATTTTGTTTCTCCCCCCTCTTCTGAAAAGATTAACTGGGTACAATTTCATAGCTGTTGGATGCTCTATGATAACTTACCCAATTAGCCATTATTCACGTGTGAACCCTCAGCAGGCTATTCGATCTTATTGATAGGAGGTTTCCAAGATAAGGGAAGTGGTCCACGCTGTCCAGGGCCGCGCCGTGGATCTTGATGACTGGGGGGGCAGTGCTGTACGGCAAGGACAGGCTGGTGGAGGACCTTTGTATTACTGATGTTTAGTGTAAAGCCCATACTTTCGTACGTCTCAGTAAATACGTCAACTATGTCCTGGAGTTCAGCCTCTGTACCCTATCAAGAGCAGGCATTGACGACGAAATCCAACAACGCCAATGCAGCCTTTGGCCACCTGAGGAAAAGAGTGTTTGAAGACCAGGCCCTCAAAACTGTCCCCAAGCTCATGGTCTACAGGGCTGTAGTAATACCCGCCCACCTGTATGGCTCAGAACCATGGACCATGTACAGTAGACACCTCAAGTCACTGGAAAAATACCACTAACGATGTCTCCGCAAGATCCTACAAATCCCTATGGGAGGACAGATACACCAATGTTAGCGTCCTCGACCAGGCCAACATCCCCAGCATTGAAGCACTGACCACACTTAATCAGCTCCGCTGGGCAGGCCACATAATTCACATGCCAGACACGAGACTCCCAAAGCAAGCGCTCTACTCAGAACTCCTTCACGGCAAACCAGCCAAAGGTGGGCAATGGAAACGTTACAAGGACACCCTCAAAGCCTCCCTGATAAAGTGCAACATCCCCACTGACACCTGGAAGTCCCTGGCCAAAGACCACCCTAAGTGGAGGACTTGAGGTGTCTACTGTACATGGTCCATGGTTCTGAGCCATACAGGTGGGTGGGTATTACTACAGCCCTGTAGACCATGAGGGCGCTGAGCATCTCGAGTCGCGTCACCGACAGCATGCAGAAATCAAGCGCAGGCAGCGGAAAGAGCGTGCGGCAAACCAGTCACACCTACCCCTTCCCTCAACAACTATCTGTCCCACCTGTGACAGAGACTGTGGTTCTCGTATTGGACTGTACAGCACCTAAGAACTCACGTTAGAGGGGAAGCAAGTCTTCCTCGATTCTAAGGGACTTCCTATGATGATGATTCGACCATGTCGACGGGGGGAGGATGGAGGGGGTGGGGTGTCAGCACCACAGCCATGCCGGACCCTGTCCTCATCTGACATCAACACAATCTGCATTTCTAGCAGGTGTTGCTAGACAAGTCAAGAGCCATCTTTACCCTCCCTAGCCCAAGCTCACAGAGGCTAATTGTTGTGCCTCTTCCATGACCCTGGATGAGATCAACTAACTCAGCACAGACTGGGTTTAAAGCTGGCACCTTCTTGGATTCTATAGCTCAGCTTCCTAGTAATTGAACTCTCTGGACTATCAGGGCACCCCAATACCTTAGATTTTAATTTATTATTTTAGGCCATTATCATAAAAATAAGCAGTTTTCATCTCAATGTAAATTTCAATAAAATATTTAAAAATCATTGTCTGAATTTCAGCACTAGTTTGAACTGGAAATACAAAACGATTGAGCTGTACAGCAAAATTTTTTAACAGAACAACATGTGATAATATTCTAATCAACATTATCATTTATTCATTTATCACGCAGGCAGTGTGATTTTTGTTTCATTTATTTGAACATATATTATTTTATGATGTGAAAATTAGTTATTTGACTTATTAATCGATCACAAATGTTCTCTAATGTTGCAATGCAATATGTATGTTTTTGAGCTTCTAGAGGTACTTGTAACCCTATCCCCCACCTCCTGATTCCAGCATTGGTTACAAACTGAACAATAATATTAATAGTTGTGAAAAAAATGTGTTTATCAAGAATACTATTCCAATTTGAGACTCAACTAATATTGATTCAAAATTCTTCAGAATTGAACATAACTTTGGTTAGAAGAGTATACCCACTGGAAACAAGAAAACAAAGCAAAATATAAATTAAGATATTTTAGAAAAGAGTGTTGTCTAATATCATTATTAAACATTTTTAAGAAAGAGTACTTAATTGTTTTTTTAGATGATTTACCCTAATACAAACTAATATTTAAATAGAGCCATAAAATGCCTATTAATGTTTAAAGCTTTTTATTCTTTTTGGTTTTCCTAATGTTATTCACTTTGTTCACATTGGTTGTGAATAAGGAATCATTTTAAAGAAATACTGCCTTAGTCTTTCATGCTAAACCATCACAATTCATTATTACAAATTAGGGTTCGATATAATTCTTATCCTAAGTTAATTAGAAGACGACATTGCGCTGCACCAGATAATGTGACCAAACAGTAGGTTAGCAGCTGTGTGTGTTCAAGTGTGACAAGGTCAGTTCCTTAGCTCTGTCTCCCAGGTCATGCCCCGCACCCTTGGCAGGATTTGACAGTCACAGCTCACAGCCTCCACCTGCTGTGGAAAGAAAGCCTCCAAATTAAATAAATTATATCAATTCCTATTCATGTGAATTCATGGATGGTGATAAAAAAAAGACTTATACGTTCATAATGCTCCAGCAAACAAGATTATGGAAAATAAAAATTGAGGAATGTCAAACAGTCATTATTTGCAAAGATTTGGTTGATATTAATTAACACTTTCACATGATTGCAAACTTGCAATCATCACATCTTGTGAGTGAAATATTGCATGTCGAATTAAGCTTCTTGCTTTAGTCTTTGTTGCATGTGTTAATTTGTGCAAGTCACCAGTCAAAACTGATGATAAATTGACTAGTAATATTATTCAGCACAATATATCTCTATGCCATTCCTTTTGTTTTCTGTTTTCTAATATCATTAATACTAATGTGACCTAAATGATATATTTATGCAGTATTTTACTATTAGTGCAAAAAAGTAATGTACCTTTCAAAATGATTATAGTCATCTTGGAGTTGCATTCTTTTCATTTCTAATCTTTATAGTGCCTAGATATTGGGTCTATTGCAAAGATATAAGATCGCATTTTTGTTGTCCCTGCACTGTGCTTGGCTTGACTAGCAGTTAACATTAAAGGATAGCATATTGCAATCAGCTTGGCTGAAATGTGGTTTGTGTAAGTCTGATGAAGATGCATAGAATTATGTAAAAACACAAAGATGTGACCTCAGGCTTTTGAATCATACTACCTTCCCTATTTTATAAATGTGTTTACTAAAATGTGTAGATTACAATTCAATATTTTCATAAAGAAACAATTTTACTTGCCTGAGTCTTCTCGATGACACAAGTTTAAAGTTACTCTTGTGATCCATGACCTTGGGATTTTCAATCTCCTCAATTGCACAGTTAAACTTTCCTTTTTACGTACTTTACACGTAGCTTCTGGCTGAGGTGCAGAAGTCCATTGATAAATACTACCATGCTGAATATACAGGGAGGTTTTAGAGTTAACAAAAACAATGCTATAACAACCTGCCTTCAGGGATAAAGAGTCAAACTTTTGTCAAATCAAAGCACTCTATTTCCCTGTAATATCAATGGAAAAGCTTATGTCAATGTAGTTTCATCCTTGTTAAGAACGAACATGAGTTCTGAAGCCTTTCCTTGTGTGGGTATGCCAAGGCATCTCATATTTTTAAACTATTTTTCATTTAATTTTAGCAGGGAGTATGACATGACTGAAATATGTTTATGATACTCCGGATATTCATGTGAATTGGCTTTTGCCTCTCCCCCGGACAATCCCTAAGGAGAGATTTAAATAAAATGGAGCCACAAATATTAATGTTATAATTGATCAAAGAACTACTAAAAACTTTAAAAACCTGCATGCGTGGACTACCATGTCATTATTGAGATTTGTTATTACCAGTAATGGACATTTATCTTGTAAAGCTTAGTTCAATAATCTGCTTTCATAAGTTGCTGTTCCCTCCAGTGATGCTATCTCGTTAGATTCTTTGGGATCTTCTTTCTGAAATGTATTCCTAATTTGGTTACCTACTCTACCTCAAGCCATATGCCAAAGGCATGCAAGTCTCCACATACTCTTAAAACAAAAGTATTGTGACACGTAATACACTATTGATCCTTTGTCCTGTCCATACCCACTAACTCCAACCGTCCTTTCTTCTCTAAGACCCTTGAACATGTCATTGTCATCCAGCTCTGAGCCCACCTCTCTCTTCACTCCCTGTTTATATCCCTTTGTTCTGATTTCCAATATGCCCACAGCACTAATACTGCCCTGGTTAAAGTCACCAATTACATCCTTGTGGCAATGTACATTATCCTTCATTTTGATTCTTGATCTCTCCATTGCATTAGAAAAAGCTGACCACTACACCTACCTCCACCATCTCTCCTCTGTGGTCCACCTCTGTGGGATTGCAATTGCATGATGCTCGTATCTATCCCAACATAGCCCAGCACATCTTCTGCAATGTATTCTCCTGTTCTCCATACAGGCAGCTCAGGAGTGCCCCATGGTTCCATTCTTGTCTAGATGATACCACTTGACAACATAATCCATAAGCATAGGGTCAGTTTCCATATTTATACTAATGGCACCTGACTCTACAGCGCTCAGAGGACAGGATCGGAGGTGGGCCAGCTGTTAAATTTGAAATGATTGACAGCGGATTGGGTCCTCTCTGTCAACCCGCTTTCATGCTACTTTACCAGGTGTCAGGTCTGTCAATGCTGAACAGACCCAACATGCAGCAGTGAGGGAGGCAATTGAGGTGTGTAATACCTTGTTAAAAGGCTATTAAACACGTTTGAGATCAACTTACTATTTTTCCAGGTTTTCTACCAGATTTCTACAAGGAGTGTTAAATATTAGACGAGATAAACATAGTGAGAGAGGAGATATTATGGGGCTTAGAAGCTTTGAAAGTGGATAAATCCCCAGGCCCAGATGAAATGTATCCCAGGCTGTTAAGAGAAGCAAGAGAGGAAATAGCAGAGGCTCTGACCATCATTTTCCAATCCTCTCTGGCTACAGGTGTGGTGCCAGAGGACTGGAGGACTGCTAAGGTTGTACCTTTGTTTAAAAAAGGAGAAATGGATAGGCCAGTCAGCCTAACCTCGGTGGTGGGAAAATTATTGGAAAAAAATCCTGAGCGACAGTATATATCTTCATTTGGAAAGGCATGGATTAATCAAGGGCAAGGACAGTCAGCATGGATTTGTTAAGAGAAGTTCGTGTCTGACTAACTTGATTGAATTTTCCGAGAAGATAACCAGGAGGGTCGATGAGGGCAGAGCGTATGATGTAGTGTATATGGATTTTAGTAAAGCTTTTCATAAGATCCCACATGGCAGACTGGTGATGAAAGTAAAAGCCCATGGGATCCAGGACAAAGTGGCAAATTGGCTCCAAAACTGGCTCAGAGGCAGGAAGCAAAGGGTTAAGGTTGATGGGTGTTTTTGTGACTGGAAGGCTGTATCCAGTGCTGGGTACCTTGCTTTTTGTGGTATATATCAATCACTTGGACTTGAATGTTGGGGGTATGATTAAGAAGTTTGCAGATGACGCTAAAATAGGCTGTGCGGTTGATAATGAGGAAGAAAGCTGCGGATTGCAGGAAGATATCAATGTACTGCTCAGGTGGACAGAACAGTGGCAAATGGAATTCAATCTAGATAAGTGTGAGGTAATGCATTTAGGGAGGTCTAACAAGGCAACGGAATAAACATTAAATGGTATGACACTTAAAAGTGTAGAGGAACAAAGGGACCTTGGAGTGCAGGTTCACAGATCTCTGAAGTTAGCAGGCCAAGTAGATAAGATGGTTAAGAAGGCATATAAGAACATAAGAACAAGAAATAGGAACAGGAGTAGGCCATACAGCCCCTCGATTCTGCTCCACCATTGAAAAAGATCATGGCTGATTTGATCATGGACTCAGCTCCACTTCCCTGCCCGCTCCCCATAACCCCTTATCCTCTTATCGTTGAAGAAACTGTCTATTTCTGTCTTAAATTTATGGAATACTTGACTTTATTAATTGAGGCATGGAATACAGGAGCAAGCATGTTATGCATGAACTATATAAAACACTGGTTAGGCCGCAACTGGAGTACTGTTTGCAGTTCTGGTCACCACATAACAGGAAATATGTGATTGCAATGGAAAGGGTGCAGAGGAGATTTAAAAGTATGTTGCCTGGACTGGAGAATTTTGGCTATGTGAAAAGATTGGAGATGCTGGGTCTGTTTTCTTTGGAACAGAGGAGGCAGAGGGGAGGCCTGATTGGGATGTATAAAGTTATGAGGGGCCTCGGTAGAGTGGATAGGAAGGACCTGTTTCCTTTGGCAGAGGTGTCAACAACCAGGGGACATAGATTTAAAGTAATTGGGGGTAGGTTTAGAGGAAATATGAGGGGAAATTTCTTCACCCAGAGGGTGGTGGGGGTCTGGAACTCACTGCCTGAAAGGGTGGTAGAGGTAGAAACCCTCACCACATTTAAAAAGTACTTGGATTGGCACTTAAAGTGCCGTAACCTACGGACCAAGAGCTGGAAAGTGGGATTAGACTGGATAGCTCTTGGTCGGCTGATGCGGACATGATGGGCCGAAATGGCCTCCTTCTATGCTGTAAATTGATATGATTCTATGATTGCCACTGCTCGGGGCTCACTATCAGGTGAGAATGTCAGGAGTTGTGACAACATGAATTCATTTCTTTACCTGACAGCTGCAAGTGTGCTATAAAAGTTTCCATCTCACAGCTGTTCACTTTCCAAGATCAAAAACTCTTGCTTACTGCATTTGGAAGGCAAATTGACCTTTATGCAGGTTGCAGGTCTTTGGAGCAATCTCTCTCTCCAGTGCCACCATATTGGAACAATCGCTCTCACCATTGACAGATAACAACTGTCATCTCAAGTTTACCTGCCATCTATTACATTAGCATCAGTGCCCTTGAAGCTATCTCACCTTGGTCCTCAGAATCCCACCACGATCAGCCCAGCAGCAGTGGACACACCAGCAGCGCCAACAACAACACCAACCTTCTCCACACAGGACACAAGGCATCAACACCCTATCACATTACTGCCCAGGACGCCAGGGATGGCCTCACCATGGCCAGATTTACTTCATTTGATGCTGTACGCTCTGGCTGCCACATAATGCACCATGTTGGCACCACCCGACAACCACACCATAAATCATCCCTACAATGCCCAAGCGATTCCTTTCACATTCATCACCATTGTAGGGGATACCCTTATGTCTCACCATTCACGGCAACTCACGAAGCCACTTCCAAAGGTGCACACAAATCTGTCCAAGAAGGCAAGGTGATGAAAATAAAGATTTCAATGTTTGACACCACATTAACAGAAACTTTAAATGAACATTAGCAAAAACACCCAAGTGCCTACCCTTGTGTGTTGTTAGTTGGTATCCTTGCACTAGGATGAGGGTGAGTATGAGGGGTAGCTAGTAAGATGGGGAAGTGACAATGTAGAGAGAGAGGGATGGGTGGAAGTGCAAGGTGTGATGGTGTTAATAAGGATGTGTAGGAGTAGTTTAGGGAAGGCAGAGTGATGGGGATGTGATGAGTGGCACAGCAGGTTTCATTATCCACTGAGATCATTGAAAGGTTTGCGCCACCGCAGCCTGGTCCTCCTGACGACATCCCTGCTTATGCCCTCCTGTGCAATGTGTAACCAGTATCCTGGGGAGGTCTCTTCTGCCCATTGGAAGGGAAGGGAATCTCCCAGCGTGCTCTAACTCACTCCATAAGCATATGGAGGGCGTCATGGGAGAGTCTGGATGCAGCCGTGCACTTCTGTGCAATGCTTCTAAGTGTTTGCAGCAGCTCAATGTTGTTGAACACTGACAGCACATCTGGCAAAATCAATGTAGCTATTGTCCCTTAAGGAAATCGGCTGATGACGCATCATCAAATGACATCATCAGACTCACTTCTTTTAAATTGGCCGGGAACCTAGCTGGGCGGGCTTAACAAGCCCAATCATCTTAAAATCACTTCAGTAGAGCAGGGTGGAGGCAGCATTGGGTTCAGACCCCATTATCGGCCCCAGGCAAACTGAACCCACCTCGCTTGGCAAAATCAAAGCGTACATCTCCATCACCACTTTGGCTCCACAACCCCAACTGTGCTATCTGTCTGCTTGTCATGGATAAAAAGAAAGAAAGAAAAAGAAAGACTTACATTTATCAAAATGCTTGTAGAAACAACATGAAAATTGACCACAATCTTTGTTTCATTTTCAGGAATTTTAAGAAGAATTATAAAGAAAGAAGGGCTTGGATTTATATGGCGGCTTTCATAACCACTGGATATCTCAAAGTGCTTTGCAGCCAATGAAGTACTTTTGGAGTGTAGTCACTGTTGTAATGTTGGAAATGCGGCAGCCAATTTGCGCACAAGCAAGCTCCCACAAACAGCAATGTGATAATGACCAAATAGGTTTTTTTTTGATGTTGGTTGAGGGATAAATATTGGCCAGGACACGGGGACGATTCCCCTGCTTTTCTTCAAAATAATGCCATGGGATCTTTTATGTCCACCTGAGAGTTTAATGTCTCATCCGAAAGTCGGCACCTCCAACAGTGCAGCACTCCACTGGAGTATCAGTCTAGATTTATGTGCTCAAGTCCTTGGAGTGGGATAAGCAAGAAATTTCTCAATTTAACAATGGAAAAACTATATCCATTTTGTTTTGCTCCTTCCAAATATGTCAGCATTCATCTTCTTCCTTTGCATTCAACTCCCCCCTTTCCACCTTCGATAGGAGGGGCTTCATCCATATTATCTCTATGCTCTGTATCTGTTTCTAAACCCCTCCGTCTTGATACCTCCCTCCCCTTCTTCAAAAGACACCTCATATCTACCTCTGACCATGCCTTTCATCACTTCCCTTAACTATCTCCCACAACCGCTCAGTATAGGTATTTGCCTTTGTGAAATTATTTGGTATACTTTACTACATTAAAAATGCTTTCATGATTGATATTGTTGGCTTGAAGCACTGCGGGCTTCCCTACAGCATCAGGTGTAGAGTCAGGCCCAGTTCACTTCAGCTAGCATCTGTTAGCATCTGTTTTCAATGGTCCCCCAACAGATTGTGCTTCTTATCCTTGGGTATGTATCACTTCAGCAGTTAAGGGATCAAAAGTTGGATCACATTCTTCCCTCCCCTGTAAGGAGCTTGCTTCTCATTCAGTCATTATGTGCTAAAAACTGGCAAGCTATGGTAGAGAAAGTAAATCCTTTGTGGACTTAAGTTGTATTTCTATATCAAAATAAATCAGTGTTTAAAGTACTAAAATGATACCAGTTTGAGAACATCCTGTTCATTATATAATAATTATGCCCAGCTCTGCTCTATTTTTTGTGAATATTTCTTATAGGCTGTCCCTTACCAACTCTTACTTTTTGTCTTACTGTGTTATAGTTCACTCTCTATATCTATCAATCTCATTTTTTATTTCTTCCCAACTTTACCACTTTGTGCTCGTGTCCTCCAGTACTGATTTCTCTAAGAGTGAAGATATTCTTTTGTTGGCACAAAAATGGAAAGGAACCCAAATACAAAGATAGGTGGGAAAGCAAATTGTGTGGAGGACGCAAAGAATCTGCAAAGGGATATAGGTTGGTTAAGTGAGTGGGTAAACATTTGGCAGATGGAGTATAATGTGGGAAAATGCGAGGTTATCTACTTTGGTAGGAAAAATAAAAAAGCAAATTATTATTTAAATGGGGACAGATCACAAAATGCTGAGGTACAGAAGGATCTGGGGGTCCTTGCACATGAAACACAAAAGCTTAATATGCAGGTACAGCAAGTAATTAGGAAAGCAAATGGAATGTTGGCCTTTATTGCAAGGGGGATGGAATATAAAAGCAGGGAAGTCCTGCTACAACTATACAGGGTATTGGTGAGACCACACCTGGAGTATTGCATACAGTTTTGGCCTCCTGATTTAAGGAGGGATATACTTGCATTGGAGACAGTTCAGAGAAGATTCACGAGGTTGAGTACTGAGATGATGGGATTGTCATACGAAGAAAGATTGAGCAGGTTGGGTTGATACTCATTGGAGTTTAGAAGACTGAGAGGTGATCTTATTGAAAGGTATAAGATTCTGAGAGGGCTTGACAGGGTAGATGCAGAGAGGATGTTTCCTCTCATTGGGGAATCTCGAACAAGGCGGCATAGTTTCAGAATAAGGGGTTGCCTATTTAAAATGGAAATTAAGAAGAATTTATTCTCTCAGGGGGTCGTGAATCTTTGGAATTCTCTACCATAGAGAGCTGTGGAGGCTTGGTCTATGAATATATTTAAGTGGAGATAGACAGCTTTTTGAAAGATGAGGGAGTCAAGGGTTATGGAGAGAGGGCAGAGAAGTGGAATTGAGGCAAAAATCAGATCCGCCATGATCTTATTAAATGGTGGAGCAGGCTCGAGGGGCCAAATGGCCTACTCCTGCTCCCATTTCTTATGTTTTATGTTCTTCAAACTGTTAATACCTTTGTGCCTTTAGCAAACCTTATGGTGCTTATGTTGACAAAGGACAACTAGGAAGTTGCATTTTCAGTGAAAATTATGCAATTATTGATTTTAGTTGCACTATAGCAGAAGCTGTATATTATCAGCTTTGGACATAGTTGAAAACTGTTATCAACTATCCGTTAAGTTCTCTTTTTTAATTTGTGTCCTGCAAATTATTAAATGCAATATTTTATCATGCAGGGTCAACTATAGCCAACATAAGCAGGGAAAGGACAATAACATGTGTGCAGATGGGATTTAGCAGGACTTAGTGGAAGAGGGTGAGCAGGAGCACATTAGGGCTGCCATAGATATCAGATGGCAATAAGTAACTGCCACTATGACACTCATTGCAATTACAGGCCAATGCACAATTAGCAAATAATAACTGAAGAACAGTGCAACCAGAGGCTCAGGTTTAGAAGACAATCTCAAACATGGGATGGTGCTCTCAGTGGTCATAAAGGTGACCACAAATTTCAATATTTGGCCTAGAAATTCGGGGGTTTAGCGCTACCCGTTATCGCCAGATTCGGGGAAAAAATGGCAGCTGCCATTTTTCCACTGCTGCCGGTGGGTCCCACGACAGCCACCACTTTAGGATGGCCAGCACGCAGTCGATGTCAGCACATAGCTGCAGATTGTGATATCAGTGAGTGTGAAATGCTCATTTGACACCTGATCTGCGAGTTTCGACTTTGCTGCTCCACTTAGTGGCATTCCTTAAGTGCGTCGAGCTGCGCAAGCATTGAAAAGCAGGAAGGAGGCTAGAGCAGTGGTATTTAAAGGGATCATCAGCAACAACTTGCACCTGACATGTTTCTGTAGTTTGACGAGCTTTGGGCAACTTTCTGCAACTCCAGCAGCTTTATTACCTTCTTTCAAGGTTCTAAGGAACAGAGAGTGTTGTTGCAAGTGAAGAATGCCTTTATTCTTATTTAAAGACTTCTGCTCATAACACATGCTCACAGTCGTGAGGGCTGCACTGGCAGTCCCGCTCATGCTCGACTATCTTTGGGTGATGGAGCGGAAGCAGCAAAGAAGATGAGAAGATGCATGCAGATGGAGGAGGAGGAGGGCCAGGAAGGCTTTCAACAGGAGGCTTTACCCATCTAGCATCTTCCGAGAGCACTTCTCTTATATCCATTTAAGTGAGGAGTAGTGTATTAGGTGGCTATGTTTAGTGTACAAAATTAAAGCACATGGTATTGGGGGTAATGTATTGACATGGATAGAGAACTGGTTGGCAGACAGGAAGCAAAGAGGAGGAATAAACAGGTCCTTTTCAGAATGGCAGGCAGTGACTAGTGGGGTACCGCAAGGTTCAGTGCTGGGACCCCAGCTATTTACAATATACATGAATGATTTAGATGAAGGAATTGAATGTAATATCTCCAAGATTGCAGATGACAGTGTGAGCTGTGAGGAGGATGCTAAGAGGCTGCAGGGTGACTTGGACAGATTAGGTGAGTAAGCAAATGCATGGCAGATGCAGTGTAATATAGAAAAATGTGAGGTTATTCACTTTGGTGGCAAAAACAGGAAGGCAGAATATTATCTGAATGGTGACAGATTAGGAAAAGGGGAGGTGCAATGAGACCTGGGTGTCATGGTACATCAGTCATTGAAAGTTAGCATGCAGGTTCAGCAGGCGGTGAAGAATGCAAATGGCAGAAGGCAAATGGCATATATATGTGATATATTCACAGAGCACAAGCACACATAGCTTCCAACATGGCAGGCAGCTCTCTCTCGGAAGCCTCCGGAATCTGCTTGGTTCTGTTTATTGTTAACTCTGCAGTTGCAGTACACAATACGTCCAAATCCACAGTGTGGAGCTACAAACATTACAAGCTTACAGACATTACACTTCTCCCTCCTTAATGAAGAAGTTATTATAACAAACATCATACATAACTTTCATGTTTATACATAACACAGGATATAAACTTATTTTTTTTCCATATTTACAAATTTAACTTTACCACTTGTTTTCTGTTTCTGCTCTCGAACAGAACCTTCCAAACCTGGTGTCGATTTCACACTCATTCGAGGCTCATGCTAAGGAACGTTTTCCTCCACGGAATTTCCTTGATTTTCATTTGAACTCACTCTAACTTCAGGCTCTTTGTTTTCTTGATTCAGACTCAGACTTTCATTCTGATTCTCTCCTGGATTTGTTTCCAGTACATTTGATTTAGGATTTGCTACTGGTGTATCAAAACTATCTGATGAGTCAGACATAATTGAATCATTCCTACCTTCAACTCCTTCCATGTCTGTAGGTAAAATATGATCAATATGAACAAACCTAACCTGTCCATTATCAAACATCTTTACCAAATATGTGCGAGGACCACATATCTTCACCACTCTTCCTAGTAACCACTTTAACCATTTATGGTGATGGTTCTTCACTCTCACCTTCTGGTTTAATTTCACACTTCTCTCTTTTACTCTATCTTTATCATGATTCTCTTTCTGTCTCAATTGTGTCTCTTCTACGGACTGTGCCAAATTTTGTTTTAATAACGAGAATCTGGTTCGTGGCTGTCGTTTGAGAAACAACTCTGCTGGTGTTCTACCAATAGTTGTATGAGGAGTATTTCGATATGTAATAAAAAAATTAGCCAATTTGTGATCCAATGACAACTGTCGTTTCCTTGGATTTGGATCTAACATTTGTTTTATGAGGGCACGTTTTACAATTTATACATTGTGCTCTGCTGCACCATTTGAAGCAGGATGGTATGGTGGAACCTTGGTATGTTTCACACCATTTTTGCTCGTGAATTGTGCAAATTCTTCTGAACGAAATTGTGTTCCATTATCCAAAACAATTTCTTCAGGGAGGCCAAATGAAGAAAATAATTTTCACAAAATATCCAATGTTTTACATTTTCCACGTTGGAAACACCTCAACCCACTTCGAATGGCTATTAATTACAATGAACAATTGTTGTCCTTCCAACTCAGCAAAATCAATATGTAGCCTTTGCCACACCCTGGGAGGCCATTTCCATGGCTGTAATGGTACTGGTGGTGGTTGCTTGCTTACCGATTGACATGTCATACACTGACTCACGATGTACTTTATATCTTTATCAAGACTTGGCCACCATAAATAATTGCGTGCAAAACTCTTGGTCAAGCACATTCCCAGGTGCTGGTCATAGAGGTCTCCGAATAATTTGGGCCTGAATTTATTTGGTATAACCACTCTTGCACCCCACATGATACAATCTTTATCGACTGATAATTCATTCCTACGAATGAAGAATGGATGTGTATCTTTGACTGTTACGTGGTTTGGCCATCCATTTGCAATATACTCATACACCTTTGACATCACTGGGTCACGTTTGGTTGCTCTACCAATCTCTTCAGCTGTGACTGGCAGTTCATCAATGTATGAAAAATAAAACACTTCTTCCCTATCGGGTGTAACTTGTGATAGGGAAGGCAATCTAGACATTGCATCAGTATTACTGTGATCAGCTGATCGTCTGTATTCAATATCATATGAATATGCTGACAAAATCAAAGCCCATCTCTGCATTCGGGCTGCAGCTAATGTTGGAACTGGGGACTTTGGATGGAGGATTGCTGTTAGGGGCTTATGGTCGGTAACAATGGTAAACTTACGACCATACAAGTATTTGTGAAACTTCTTGACCCCAAAAATTAATGCCAAAGCTTCCCTTTCAAGTTGCGCATAATTACTCTCACCGGCACTGAGAGTGCGTGAAGCAAAAGCAATTGGTCTCTCCTCCCCACTACATGATACATGAAAGATCACTGTCCCAACTCCATACAGAGAGGCATCACATGCTAGCTTAATCTCCTTAGATATGTCTTAGTGAACTAACATGGTGCACTCTACCAATTTGCTTTTACACTCCTTGAATGTTGTGTCGCATTCTTTTGACCACTTCCAATGGACCTGTTTTTTTAAAAGTTCATTCAGTGGATGTAATACTGTAGCCAAATTTGGTAGGAACTTCCCATAATAGTTCAAAAGACCCAAGGATGAACGAAGTTCAGTGACATTCCTGGAAGTCGGTGCATTTCGAATTGCATCCAATTTTTCCATAGTTGGATGTAAACCATCTTTGTCTACTCTGTACCCTAAGTACTCCACTGAGTTTTTAAATAACTCACACTTATGAGCAGACACTCATACTCTGTGCTCCTCTAGCCGTTTGAGGACTTCATTCAATATGTTACTATGAATTTGCCTATTTGGTGCTGAAATTAGTATGTCATCCAAATAACATACTACCCCTTCAATACCTTGCAAAATCTGGTTCATCACCCCTTGGAATATGGCAGGGATGGAAGACACCCCAAACGGTAGCCTATTAAATTGATATAGGCCTAGATGAGTATTTATAGTCAAACATGACTTGGACTCCTCATCTAGTTCAAGCTGTAAGTAGACATTCGTAAGATCCAGTTTTGAGAAGATCTGACCACCTGTCAGTGTTGTGAACAAAACTTCTATATTCGGCAATGTATTGGGGACATTACCCTCTAGAACCTGGTTTACGGTTACTTTCTAATCACCACACAATCTTATCTCACTGTCGGACTTAGGTACAACAACAATGGGTGTCGCCCAATTACATCGATCTATCATACAAATAATGTTCTCAGTCTCTAGTCTTTTGAGTTCTTGTTCAACTTTTTCCTTGAGTACATATGGTATGGAACGTGGCTTGTAGTAAACCTATCTAGCGTCCTTCTGTACCCTGACACTCGCCTTGAAGCCTTGGATCGGACTGTCCGTTTTGCAGAACGCCTTTGAATACTTCTTGATAACCTCATCCGTTGATGAAAATCTTGCTTCCACACAGAAAATCTTACTCCAATCCAGCTTCAGTGAGCTCAACCAATTTCTTCCTAGAAAGGCAGACTTGTCTCCTTTCACTACTATTCGAGGCAAGTTTTGAAATTGATCTTTATATTTCACCGGTACGGTGATACGACCTACCCCAGGAATTTTCTCTCCCGAGTAGCCTCGCAGCTCTGTCTTAGATTTCTCCAGTTGAAAATCACGCAATCTGTCGCGATATAGTGACTTCGGTACTACACTCACGGATGCACCCATGTCAATTTCGATTGGTATCTTGAATCCCGCAACATCTATGTGGATTTTGATGCTTTCCGAATCGCTGTCCGTTAACCTCGTGCTCCTGATGACGTGTAACTCTAATATCTCCTTGTCCTGTTGTTGTTTTTCCATGCTATGTATTCTCTTAGGATTTCTGCTCATAGCTTTGAACGCTGGACTCGTAGCTTTAAAAGCTGGTTTGCCTTTCAGTCGGCATGCCTTCGCAAGATGCCCAGTCTTCCTGCAGAAGAAACACTCTGCCTTCACGTATGGACAACTTTGAGCAATGTGTTGTCCCAGGCACCTATAGCACGACTTCGATGCTCTTTTAGAATTTCCAGTTTCTGAGACTTTGGGCCCCCACCATCTTTTACCTTGAATCTACAGGTGATTTACCTCGGTTGACTGATGACCGTAATTATTATTTAATTCTCAGGAATATTGTTTGGCCATGCCCATAGACCTCGCTGTCTGACAAGCAATCTCAAAAGTCAAGTCATCTGTCATCAATAACTTCCTTCTGATCACATCATTTTTCACCCCACAAACAAAACAATCCCGTAATGCTCGGTTTTGAAAGTTTCCAAAATTACAGTGCATCGATAGCTTTTTTAATGCTACAATCTAATCACTGATACAATCATCAGCCTTTTGATTCTGAATCCTGAAACGATAGCTTTCAGCAATTTCTAACGGTTTGTGGTTATAGTGCTGCTCCAGCTTCATTAAGACATATCAAGAAAGTCTGGATCAACTGGGCTTGTATTCACTTGAGTTCATAAGAATGAGAGGGGATCTCATAGAAACGTTTAAAATTCTGATGGGTTTAGACAGGTTAGATGCAGGAAGAATGTTCCCAATGTTGGAGAAGTCCAGAACCAGGGGTCACAGTCTAAGGATAAGGGGTAAGCCATTTTGGACCGAGATGAGGAGAAACTTCTTCACCCAGAGAGTGGTGAACCTGTGGAATTCTCTACCACAGAAAGTTGTTGAGGCCAATTCACTAAATATATTCAAAAAGGAGTTAGATGTAGTCCTTACTACTAGGGGGATCGAAGGATATGGCAAGAGAGCAGGAATATGGTACTGAAGTTGCATGTTCAGCCATGAACTCATTGAATGGCGGTGCAGGCTCGAAGGGCTGAATGGCCTACTCCTGCACCTATTTTCTATGTTTCTATGTTTCTACAATCTCTTTAAGCGTTGTGTCCTTTGGCTCATCAGGCACAAGCAGATTTACAAAGGTTTCGTACAATGCCGGACCCGCCTCCGATAAGAAGATCGCTTTCTTACGTTCTAACACAGCCCAATTCTGGACTGCATTGTCTGGAACTTCAATTATGTTATTTGCAGTGAAATACATTTCTAGCCGATCCACATATGCTTTAAAACGTTCCCGGTCATGTCTATATTCCCCCAAATGTCCGATTACACCTGCCATTTTAATCCCTAGATGTTCACACCGTGTGCTGTATTTTACCTCGGATTTTTGTAGCTTTTTCCAAAGACAGAAACTTCCAAAGTCTCTCTGTTGGCTGGCTGAATCCTTCACTAACAAAATATAAGCTTTAAATCATCCGAAAAATCCCATCTCATCGGCCAAATGTGATTATTCACAGAGCACAAGCACACACAGCTTCCAACATGGCAGGCTGCTCTTTCGGAAGCATCCGGAATCTGCCTGGTTCTGTTTATTATTCACTCTGCAGTTGCAGTACACAATACGTCCACATCCACAGTGTGGCGCTATAAACATTACAAGCTTACAGACATTACAGCCTTCATAGCGAGAGGATTTGAGTATAGGAGTAGGGAGGTCTTATTGCAGTTGTACAGGGCCTTGGTGAAGCCACACCTTGAATATTGTGTACAGTTTTGGTCTCCTAATCTGAGGAAGGACATTCTTGCTATTGAGGGAGTGCAGCGAAGGTTCACCAGACTGATTCCCGGGATGGCAGGACTGACATATGAAGAAAGATTGGATCCATCAGGCTTATATTCACTGGAACTTAGAAGAATGAGAGGAGATCTCATAGAAACATATAAAATTCTGATGGAATTGAACAGGTTAGATGCAGGACGAATGTTCACGATGTTGGGGAAGTCTAGAACCAGGGGTCACAGTCAAAGGAAAATGGGTAAGCCATTTAGGACTGAGATGAGGAGACACTTTTTCACTCAGAGAATTGTGAACCTGTAGAATTCTCTACCACAGAAAGTTGTTGAGGCCAGTTCGTTAGATATATTCTAAATGGAGTTAGATGTGGCCCTTACGGATAAAGGGATCAAGGGGTATGGAGAGAAAGCAGGAATGGAATACTGAAGTTGCATGATCAGCCATGATTATATTAAATGGTGGTGCAGGCTCGAAGGGCTGAATGGCCTACTCCTGCACCTATTTTCTATGTTTCTATGTTTCTATGTTTCTATGTTTCACCAAGCAGATGGTCACAGAATTCTGTCATGTCTTGCAAACAGACCTGCAGCCTGAGAACAGGGAGAACACGGCTTTCCCATTGACACTCAAGATCACCGTGACCCTCAATTTCTTCACCATTTGATCCTTCCAGTCTACAGCAGGAGACATAGCTAGCAGCTCCAAGTTTACCTTCCATCACTGCATCCGAATGGTCGCTGAGGCTCTCTAGACCAGGAGAAGGAACTATGTTTTCTTCTCTCTCAGCAGAGAGAAGTAGGTTGAGCGCGCATATGGCTTTGCCAGGCTAGCGGGCCTCCCCATGGTGGAGGGTGCCATCGACTGCATCCACGTGGCTTTGCGGGTGCAGCATAACAATCCCGAGATCTTCTGTAACCGTAAAGGGTATCGCTCACTTAATGTGCAGTTGGTGTACGACCACGCCCAGTGTTTCCTGATGGTCAATGCCCGCTATCCTGGCAGCAGCCATGTTGCCTTCATCCTGCGTCAGTCCAGTGTGCCAGCAATCTTCCAGCCACCACATAAAACTTGAGGGTGGCTGCTTGGAGATAAGGGTTATCTGCTCTGCACCTGGCTCATAACTCCCCTCCACAATGTGGCAGGAGCTCTCCAGTACTCAATGGAGTGGGTGTCCCATTTCGTGGTGTTATGCTGCATGCTTCACAACTTAGTTATCATGAGGGCACAACCTTTGCCACCAGGGATTGCCAGACCACCTCAGAAGGAGGACGAGGAGAGGAGGAAAATGAAGAGGATGATAAGTAAGAGGAAGAGGATGAGGAGGAAGGGACGAGGAAGGCAGCCAATCCCTCTTTCGCACAGGCTGTCCATGATCGGCTCATCAGACTCCGATTCCAATGAATGAAACACTAGACCCCCATTGCTCACCACATCCACATCATACCTCCCTCTGTCATGGAATATTGCAGCGTATTCTGGGGCACAAAGCTGAAATGAGAGCCAGTACAAAAGATTCCAAACAAAATTAATTAATCTATCCAAAACCAATTTACACATATGATATGAATGAATCTACCTTGTGCAATAGCTTAGTGCCTGTCGTGTTGGTGCTCTTTCCTGATCTAGCTTCTACGACATGGTACCCCAGTGGCTGCAGCATGGCTGGTGGAAGGCTGCAGAGTTTCCATGGGTAAGACTTCAGATGGCCTTGTAGGACGACCTCAAGCAGCTCTGGCCCAGCTGTAAACTGCCCCACCTTGGCATGGGCGGTAGCAGTTTGGGCTGGTTGACTGACAGGCAGCATCACATGCAATGGCGGAGTGGCAGTGGTGGGAACTAGTATACTGTCATTCTGAGAGAGGACAACGGGGTTCTGCTCCACTGACCCACTGCCACTTCCCCGAGGTGGCATCTTACCATTCCTAGCAATCTGCTGGAGCACAGATTGCTGGCCTGCTACAAGACCGTGGAAGCCCTGGTAGACAGTGGGAAACCCAGCCATGATGGCAACAGTCTGAGCATGGGTGGCATAAAGCTGAGACTTCATGAGAGCGGGTCTGCGCTTCTGCTGCAGCATCACGATGTTAGGTTGTTTCCGCCTATGTAATGGCAGCCGTGACATCGCCCATCACACACACCATTATATCTGGGTCGACATGGTCTCTTCGGGAGTTTTCCATCATTTCCAGCCTGGAAGTCCTGGGCTCCAAGCTCTGTGCAAAGCCCCATGCAACGTTAGAGCCGGACTCCACCATGCTCCTTGACATTGCCAAGAGGCTCTCTGCTCGACTTTCTATTGCACACATCAATTTGGTGTGCACCCCCATCACCCTTCTGCTGAAGGCCACCTCATCAAGGGCCTCATCTGCGTCCTGTGCAGCAGAACTCATGTGCGAACTCGCCCTTCGGGGAGCTGGCCCCCGAGCTACTCTTTCCCCATGGCCTTGCAGCTCACTCCTGCCCGATGCCTCACCCTGTGCTGATCCCGCTACTATACTAACCTTTAAAGTACGTGCAGTGCCAGTTTCTGAGCTGGTGTCTGCAAGTGACAGATGCAGCGATGCTGTGTCTTCTTCCTCTTCTTCTCCCCCTTGCTTTCCTGCATCGATCTGAAACAGACTGGTCTGTGCTTATCTTGATTAGCTGAAAGCAGAAAGGCATAAGAGTCAGGTTATGGTGAGTGGAGGGTGGGGAAAGCAAAATATGCATGCATACAGCATCAGCAGCTTGAAAGTGAGAAGAGATTATAGGATATGGGGAAGAAGGATTAGGAATGAGCATACCGATGTTGTTCCCAAGGGCTTCAATCTCTCCGGCTGCCACCAGATTCATGATCTGTCACCCAGTGATCTCCAGTACTCACTCCTCCAGTTGGCTGAGGTCCTGGATGGCAGCTATCCTCCTGCCTGTCTGCCACTGCTCCCTCTTGTTATGCGCGATCTTGCCTGTAAGAGAAAGGGAAGAGTGTGAGTGAGTGTGGTGCAATGTGTTTGGGTATTGTGCCTGCCATAGTTGAATAGCTGTCAGTGAGTGCATGGTGTGAGATGTGGGGGTGAGTGTTGCAGCAGTGGTAAGGTTATTAGGGTGAAGTAAAGCTATGATTGTGAGGTCTGAGTGGTGATAGGTAAATATTGTTGGTAGTTGAATGCTGGGTGTGCGTATGTGATCAGTATGTGAGGTTTGTGGTGCAGATGGTGGAATATGGCATTTGCTGAAGCCTTCACTCACCTTGACCTGCCGTGTGAGGTTATTAAACTTCATGTGGCACTGGATCGCCCACCTGGGGACCACAATGCTGACCATCACATAGGCAGCTATCTCCTGCTAGATCCTTCGCGATGTATGGGGCGAGAGCTTCCTGCCAGTCTGCAGGAAGAGGACAGTTCGTCTCTTCTCCATGGCCAACACCAGTGTCTCAAGAGCTGCGTCTGAGAATCTTTGGGCTCTCTCCCTGTGCTGAGGCTCAGCCATCTACTTCCACTGACGGCTGCTTCAACTGACGGCTGCTTCCAGGTGAAATTGGAACAGGATTGACAAAGTGGTGCTGCAGCATCAATGCAACCCCCTCTTTAAGTACTTAGTCCAACTGCTGAGTGGTAAGCCAATGAACAGTGGTTTTAGAACTGAGATCAAGACTATAATCATGTTAATGACAACTGAACACAAATTTTGCATGCAAACTAGACCATTTTGACCTAGCGCAGCCTAACCTCATTGGGCCTTATTTGGAAGAGTAGTGAAAATATGTGGCCCTCGCACATATTTGGTCAAGATGTTAGATCATGGAAAGGTTAAGTTTGTTCACATTGATCATATTTAACCTACAGATGTGGAAGGAGTTGAAAGTTGGAATGATTCAATTATTTCTGATGAGTCAGTAGCAGATCCTATATCAGATGTACTAGAAACAAATCCAAGAGAAAGTCAGAATTTAAGTCTGAGTCTGAGTCAGGCAGACAAACAGTCTGAGGTTGTAGAGAGTCCAAATGTAGATCAAGGGCTGCCCTTAGAGAAAACCTCTCTTCAGGCTCAGCCTAGAATGAGTCTCAGTCCTAAAACAAGATTGGAAAGTTCTGTTCAAGAAAGAAGGCATCCTCTTTGAAACAGAAAAACAGTAGTTAAGTTTGAATTGTAAATATGGAGAAAGTAAGTCCATGGGCTAGATTTTACGCTTTTGTGCACATCGGCCAACAATGGGCATCATTTCCGGCGTGGGCGGTAAAAATGGGTTTTCAGATCGCCGGCTTCTTACCCATTCTCAAAGCACCTAGTCTCCATTTTTGATATTGGGCGTTACCACGAGCGATATGAAATGGGCGGTAGCGTTAAATCTCTCTGACCTTCTGCCGTAAAGTGTCGCCATCCTTAGCAACAGCATGGCAACGCTCGATTCCTGCGATTCAGGAGGTCAAGGGTCATCATGACACGCGCAGAAGAGAAGACAGAGAGAGAGGGAGCTGAGAGTGACTGAAAGCGTGTGTGTGCTTGTTTGACTGTTGTGGGAGGCACGAGGGAGATTCACCATCAGCAAAAAGCCTGTTAAGCACCAAGAACATAGGTGGCACCGAGTTTTTGACCAACAAATAAGATATAACATGGAAAGGATGGTGGAGGCCCTGGAGCTGGTAGCCAGGAACACAGGTGGCAGAGGGCTCCCAGTGGTCTCGGAGCGCGGCACTGCACCCCAAGGTGCCGCACCAACATTGCCAACCACACATGAGAGCCAGGAGCAACTTCTTGCTACTGGCTCAGAGCACTTTCCCACCTCGGGACTGTCCTCTCCCGTATCCGTCCAAGCAGCGGTTTGGCCGTCATCCGCACCCCGCCCCGCCCCGAATGAAGCATATTCTAAGGAGCTCCTCAGCCAGGCGGCTTGGAGTCAGGAGGGGAAGGGGAATGGGTAGAGGTGCGGCGGAGAAGCTGGAGGGGGGGAAAGGGTTGTTTTTTTACAGAAATACATATGATTTCAAACAAATGTTCGGTTTAAATGTTTTTTATTTAACAAAATCTTGTTGTGCATTGGCTCAGATAGCTGCTCTGTTACACGCTGGTGATTCCTTAACATCAAAAGTTATCATTACATTTAACTTGAATCAACTTAAACTTTAATTGTCACCAAAGTGATGCCCACCATTGATGTATGACCTGCACACCCAGCAGTGTGTCAGGCTTGTAAATAACACCAATGTTCTTTCAGGCAAAGTGCCCATTGATGAGCTCCTGATGTAAGACTCTTGCAGCTATCATGCCACCACAGGCCCTTTCATGTGGTCTACAGGGGGGCGGAGGTATGGCTTCAGTGTCAGCCTGATTGTCTGGGCTGATGTCAGCGTCCGCCTCCTCGTCCTCTTTTTCCTTTCTGTGGTGAAGTGGACTGTCAGACTCTTCAGTCAATTCTTGTCCCCTACTGATAGCCCAGTTGTGCAGCATGGAGCACACCACCATGAATTGAGCTATCAGCTCAGGGTGGTATTGGAGGTCGCCTCCTGAGTAGTCCAGGCATCTAAAGCGGCAATGATTTTCTCCACGATATTGCAATTGGCTCTGTGGCTCTCGTTTTATCGCCTCTCGGCTTCGGTGTGGGGGTCATCAGCCAGGTGGCGAGGCCATATCCTTTGTCACCAAGCATCCAGCATGGACATTGTGGCTGATTGTTAAACAAGTCAGATATAGTGCTCTCACGCAGGATGTGAGCATCATGGATGCTGCCCGGAAATTTAGCGTTCACTGCCATTATAATTTGCTAGTGGTTGACAACGAGTTAGACATTCAGGGAGTGGAATCCCTTGTGGTTCCTGAAAACCTCTGCATCCTGAAAAGGTGCCCGCATCGCGATGTATGTACAGTCTATTGCTCCCTGCACCTTGGGGAAGTTTGCAATTCTGGGGAATCCTAGAGCCCTCTCACTTTGTGCCTCCCTGGTCATAGGGAAGCTGATCAAGTCCCTCCTGCATGTGTACAGGGCTTCAGTGACCTATCTAATGCAGCAATGTGTGGCATGCTGAGACAGACCGCAAATGTCGCCAGCTGAGACCTGAAAAGAACCCGAGGTGTAGAACGACAGTGCCGCGGTGACTTTGACCTTGATGGACAGTGCAGTACTGATGGTGCTGGCAGGCTGAAGATCTCTCCTTATCAGCTGGCATACCTCAGTGATAACCTCTTTGTGGAAGCGCAGTCTCCGAAGGCAGGTGGTGTCGGGCAAGTCGAGGTAAGAATGCTTCTCCTTGTACTTGCGGGGGTGGAGGTGTAACATCTGGTCCTCCTCATCAGTCTGGCACGTCTTACATTGGGCACATAATGCTGTGAAGCATACCTTCGGTCGTCTCGAGTCTGCAGCATGTAATTGATCATCAAGAGAGGGTAAGAAAGGATAGGCCCCATTGCAATAGCTCTCTGTTTTCCACCGATAGGTCATAAAGAATGAATGTCCCGACAAAGACGCCTATTAAATTCCAATCGGTCACAGTATGGTGAAGATGTTTGTACAGGTGTTCACATCAACTCCAAAGACCTCCAGAGTACATCCGAACTCCCCCGAGGTTGAAGCACAGCAGCCTTTTAAAGGATGCAACATGAGCTGTAGAATATGGTGTCCATAACGCTGTGAACGTTTTTTTGGGCGTGCGATATTGTGAGCGATATGCATGCGAGGTGGTGAAAGTAACGCTGGGCGATCTCATGGCTTAGTTCTGGCAAATGTGATCTTTACGACAAAAAAAAGTGGGCATTCGGTATTATTGAATCTCGGCGTTAATTCCGTGCGGAAACTAACGCTGGGCGATATTATGAGTGCTGATTTCGCCCATTCTGATGATTCCGCCCAAAAAAAGTGGGCGGACGGTATTATTTTTTCCCAGCGTTAAGCACATGAGGAAAGTAACGCTCGGCGATAAGTTTCTGAAAAATGCCCATCAGTTTCCATTTTGTGGCTAAATGGGCGATATATGAGCATTATATATAAATATAGTCCCATATCTTTTGCTGTGTATACCATGCAACTTATGTATGATGATAATTTTGTTATGATTATTTCTTCATTAAGGAGGGAGAATTTTAATAGAGCTCCCCCTAGTGGACTACTGCTCCACCTTGTAGACTACTGATGTAAATAATAAAAGGGACATGTGGCAAAGTCTGATGATGATAGTTTCTGTGTTAAGAGCCATCTTGTAGAGTGTGTTTGTTAGTGATGTCGTAAGGATATATCACACTTAACACTGCCCATTTTGTAGCCATATCCAATTCATAGGCCTTTATGTCTTTAGCTCCTTTCACATTACCACAGGAATTTGGTGAGTGGGATAATTTAAATGAACCAACCGCACCACTGCCACAGCCCTACCTTCTGGAATTGGAGGCAGGAACACAGATTCATGAGAGGTTACAGCTGCAAGTGTGGTCACCTTCTCTTTGCTTTTGGGGAACAATAGTCAGAAGGTAAAAGGCCTGAAGATCCAGTGGGTCCTGAATAACAAAAGGGAAACTTTACTTATAGTACCCTCTTCACCTTGCTGCCTGGCCTTTTTATACCTTCCGATTCTGAGGCCATTCCAGGCACAAATATCAACATCATCTTCTTGTTTGTACTGAGAGGAGCCTATTATCAGCAAGGGCAGACATCGACCATGAGGTTCAACAGCGCCGCGAGTGTGCCACTGCAGCCTTCGGCTGCCTGAGGAAGAGAGTTTTCGAAGACCAGGTCCTCAAATCTGGCACCAAGCTCATGGTCTACAGGGCTGCAGTGATACCTACCCTCCTGTATGGCTCAGAGACGTGGACCATATACAATAGATACCTCAAATCGCTGAAGAAATACCACCAATGATGTCTCTGCAAGATCCTGCAAATCCCCTGGGAGGACAGACGCGCCAACGTCATTGTTCTCGATTGGGCCAACATCCCCAGCATCGAAGCACTGACCACACTCGACCAGCTCCGTTGGCCAGGTCACATTGTTCGCATGCCTGATGCAAGACTCCCAAAGCAAGCACTCGACTCGGAACTGCTACATAGCAAGCAAGCCCCAGGTGGGCAGAGGAAACATTTCAAGGACAACCTCAAAGCCTCCTTCATAAAATGCAGCATCCCCACCGACACCTGGAAGTCCCTGGCCAAAGACTGCTCTAAGTGGAGGAAGAGCATCCAGGAGGGCGCTGAGCACCTCGAGTCTCGTCGCCGAGAGCATCCAGAAAATAAGCGCAGGCAGCGGAAGGAGCGTGCGGCAAACCAGACACCCAACCCACCCTTTCCTTCACCTCTGACAGAGACTGTAATTCCCGTATTGGACTGTTCAGTCACCTGAGAACTCACTTTTAGAGTGGAAGCAGGTCTTCCTCGATTTCGAGGGACTGCCTATGATGATGTACTGAGAGAAACTTGGGAATTTTGGATTTCTGGGGCTGGGTACCTGCGCGGGGAATTTGCTCCAGGCTTCTCCCAATCGATGGCAGATGGTTGTGAGTCACCCCATTTCTGTGTGTATCTGGGGTTTCTGCCGTAGTTACAGCAGCCAATTGGGAGAAACCCCAAGGAAATTCCTGGTGCTGATGAAGTCTCCACCCACTTCATCTCCAAACCAGCTGGAAAATTGGCATTCCCAAGTGCTACAGAGAGCAATATCGGGGCAAATATTTAAAAAGTTGATGGGATTAAATATAGAAACATCACCAAGCCTAGGTGGTATGCATTTCAGAACACTGATGGGGGGTTGGGAAGAAAATACTGAAGTCAGTAATCATAATTTTCCAAAAATCGCTGGAGAATTTGCATTTATATGGTGTCTTTTACGACTACCGGATGTCCCAAAGCACTTTACAGCCAATGAAGTACTTTTGAAGTATAGTCATTGTTGTAAGCAAGGAAATTATATGTTGATTAATTTTATCTCATTTGTGGGTGAACTTCTTGAATTCATAATTTAGAATAAAGTTAGAAATGTATGGACTGACAAGGAACAGTCAATATGGATTTATAAAGAACAGGTCACACCTGGCTAATTTAAGTTAACTGGGAACCAGGCACAGTAGCACAGTGATAATGTCACTGGACTAGTAATCCAGAGGCCTGGAATAATGAGTTCAAATCCCACCATGGTAGCTGGGGAATTTAAAATTCAGTTAATTAAATGAATCTGGAAAGGGGAAACTATCGGATTGTTGTTAAAAACCAATCTGGTTCACTAATGTCATTTAGGGAAGGAAATCTGCTGTCCTTACCTGGTCAATATGTGACTGCAGACACATAGCAATGTGGTTGACTCTTAACTGCCCTCTGAAATGGCCTAGCAAGCCATTCAGTTGTACACAACGGTTACGAATAAGAATAAAACCGGACGGATCATCTGGCATCGATCTTGGCACCGGCTACGAACACAACAATGGCACAACCAGTCCAGGCAACCCTGCAAAGTCCTTCTCACCAACATCTGGGGACTTATGCCAAAATTGGGGCAGACTAGTCAAGCAAAGCCTGACATAGTCATACTCACAGAATCATACCTTTCAGCCAATGTCCCAGACTCCTCCAGTACCATCCCTGGGTATGTCCTGTCCTTCCAGCCCCAACCCCAGAGGACAGATCCATCACCTTGATATACATTGGGAGGGAGTGGACTTGGGAGTCCTCAACATTGGCTTGAAGTCTCATGGTTTCAGGCCAAGCATGGCAAGGAAACCTCCTGCTGATTATCACCTACCACCCTCCCTCAGCTGATGAATCAGTACTCCGACATGTTGAACATCATCACTTGGAAGAAACATGGCCACAGAATGGTGGACTTCAATGTCCATCATCAAGGGTAGCTCGGTAGCGCCACTACTGACTGAGCTGGCCGAGTCCTGAAGGACATAGCTGCCAGACTGGGCCTGCAACAGGTGGTGAGAGAACCAACACAAGGGAAAAATCTACTTGACCTCATCCTCACCAATCTACATTCCGCCATAATCTGTCACCTCATGGCCCTGCATATCCCTCACTCTACCATTACCATCAAGCCACTCAGTGAAGAGTGTATAAGAGCAAGATAGAAGCAGTACCAGGCGTACCTAAAAATGCCAACCTGGGGAAGCTGGTACACAGGACTACATGCATACTAAACAGTGAAAGCAGCATGCTATAGACAAAGCTAAGTGATCTTTCAACCAACGGATCAGATTAAAGCTCTGTCGTCCTAGCACATCCAGTCATGAATGGTGGTGGACCATTAAGCAACTAACGGGAGGAGGAGGCTCCATGAATATCCCTATCCTCAATGATGGTGGAGCATAGCACGTGAGTGTAAAATATAAGGCTGAAGCGTTTACAACCATCTTCATAAGTGCTGAGTGGATGATTCATATCGGCCTCCTTCTGAGGTCCCCACCATGACAGAAGCCAGTCTTCAGCCAATTCGATTCACTCCACGTGATATCAAGAAATGGCTGAGAGCACTGAATACAGCAAAGGTGATGGGCTCCGCCAACATCCCGGCTGTTGCACTGAAGACTTGTACTCTAGAACTAGCCATGCCTCTAGCCAAGCTGTTCCAGTACAGCTACAACATTGGCATCTATCAGACAATGTGGAAAACTGCCCAGGTATGTCCTGTCCACAAAAAGCAGAACAAATCCAATCCGGCCAATTTCTGCCCCATCAGTCTACTCTCAACCATCAGCAAAGTGATAAAAAGTGTCGTCAAAAGTGCTATCAGGCGGCACTTACTCACCAATAACCTGCTCACCGATGCCCAGTTTGAGTTCTACTCAGCTCCAGACCTCATTACAACCTTAGTCTAAACATGGACAAAAGAGCTGAATTCCAGAGGTAAGGTGAGTGGGACTGCCCTTGACATCAAGGCAGCATTTGACCGAGTGTGGCTTCAAGGAGCCTAGTAAAACTGAAGTCAATGGGAATCAGGGGGAAAACTCTCCACTGGCTGGAGTTATATCTAACAAAAAGGAAGATGGTTGTGGTGGTTGGAGGTCAATCATCACAGCCCCAGGACATCACTGCAGGAGTTCCTCAGAGCAGTATCCCAGACCCAACCATCTTCAGCTGCTTCATCAATGACCTTTCCTCCATTATAAAGGTCTGAAGTGGGGGTGTTCGCTGATGACTGCAGAGTGTTGAGTGCCATTTGCAATTCCTCAGATAATGAAGCAGTCCATACCCACATGCAGCAAGACCTGGACAACATTCAGGCTTGGGTTGATAAGTGGCAAGTAACAGTCACTCCACACATGTGCCAGGCAATGTCTATCTCCAACAAGCGAGAGTCCAACCACTGCCTCTTGACTTTCAACAGCATTACCATCGCCAAATCCTCCCAATCAACATCCTGGGGTCACCATTGACCAGAAACTTAAGTGGATCAGCCACATAAACACTGTGGAAACAAGAGCAGGTCAGAGGCTGGGTATTCTGTGGCGAGTGTCTCACCTCCTGACTCCCCAAAGCCTTTCCACTATCTACAAGCCACAAGCCAGGAGTGTGATGGACCACTCTCCACTTGCCTGGATGAGTGCAACTCCAACAACACTCGAGAAGCTCGACACCATCCAGGACAAAGCAGCCTGCTTGATTGGCACCCCATCCACCACCTTAAACATTCACTCCCTCCATCACCAGCGTACCGTGGCTGCAGTGTTTACCATCTACAAAATGTACTGCAGCAACTCGCCAAGGCTTCTTCAGCAGCACCTGCTAAACCCGCGACTTCTACCACCTCGAAGGACAAGGGCAGCAGGCGTGTGGGAACACCACCGCTTTCACGTTCCATTCCAAATCACACACCATCCTGACTTGGAAGTGTATTGCCGCTCCTTCATCATCGGTGGGTCAAAATCCTGGAACTCGCAACCTAACAGCACTGTGGGAGTACCTTCACCTCACGGACTGCAGCGGTTCAAGAAGGCAGCTCACCACCATCTTCTCAAGGGCAATTAGGGATGAGCAATAAATGCTGGCCTTGCCCTTGAAAGAATTTTAAAAAAACTTTTCAAGATATTCATAGAGTGTATAGATTACGAATATGTGATGGAAGTTGTATATATGGATTTTCAGGAAGTATTTGATCAGGTGCCAAATAAGTGACTTAAGTACATGATAACAAAGAGAATGTAGTTGCAAGGATAAAGGGATGGAGAGGGCAAATAAAATAAAGTAAATGGATGCTTTTCAGGTTAATGGGATGTGGGTAGTGGTATGGCTCAGAATTCTGAGTTGGAGCCTTATAAGCTAGAAATTCTTCTTCTGGCTTTTTGGGGGTAGATCTGGGGTCAGGTGGAATATCTGCCTGCCCCATGGTTTTGCCCCTGACCTGTCTGAAATCTTGGTGTCAGGGGCATAGCATACAGGCCCCCTTGTCATAATCAATATAGCTAGATTGCCCTCTTCAGCGCAAGGGGAGGGATTTTGCTGTGATGCTTAACGACAGCATAAGTGGATCAGCTGTGCGGCCAACAAAATTTAATATTTGGCAGTTTTTCAACTTGCTGCTTTCTGACGGCAATTAAATGTGGAGCAATTATTTGCCACAAGGAAGCTAACCTTTTAAATTAAAACTGTCCCCACCTGCCAAGATCTGGTCAAGGAAAGCAAGTATATCTGTTTTATGCAGATGTAAAGAAAGAACTTGCAGTTACATAGTGCCTCTTACATAGAAACATAGAAACATAGAAAATAGGTGCAGGAGTAGGCCATTCGGCCCTTCGAGCCTGCACCACCATTCGATAAGATCATGGCTGATCATTCCTTCAGGACCCCTTTTCTGCTTTCTCTCCATACCCCTTGATCCCCTTAATCGTAAGAGCCATATCTAACTCCCTCTTGAATATAGACAGTGAACTGGCATCAACAACTCTCTGCGGCAGGGAATTCCACAGGTTAACAACTCTCTGAGTGAAGAAGTTTCTCCTCATCTCAGTCCTAAATGGCCTACCCCTTATCCTAAGACTATGTCCCCTGGTTCTGGACTTCCCCAACATCGGGAGCATTCTTCCCGCATCTAACCTGTCCAGTCCCTTCAGAATCTTATATGTTTCTATGAGATCCCCTCTCATCCTTCTAAACTCCAGTGAATAAAGGCCCAGTCGAGCCAGTCTCTCCTCATATGTCAGCCCAGCAATCCCTGGAATCAGTCTGGTGAACCTTCGCTGCACTCCCTCAATAGCAAGAACGTCCTTCCTCAGACTAGGAAATCCCAAAGTGCTTCACATTTAATTATTTTTGAAATGCAGTCACTGTTGTTATGTAGGCAAATGCAATAGCAAATTTGTGCCACAAATATAAGTGTGATAAATGATCCATTAATTTGTCTCAGCAACATTGATAGAGGGAAAAATGTTGACTCGAGTACCAGGATAACTCCCCAACTCTGTTTCCATGAGTGGCATGGGATCTTTTTGTCACCCTGAATAGGCAGGTGGGATCATGTTTGAACGTCCCATCTAAATGGCTACAGGGGTAATTTTGACTTTGAATAAAAAAGGTGATATCGATTCAGCCGCCCATTATACATCTCTTCTGATTTTGGTTTCCACGCTGTCCTATTTTGACCCTGCAAAATCCTCCTTCCTAAATCTGAGTTGGGAGAGCTGTCTCCCAGACGAGTCAAGCAACAACCTGACATAGTCATATTTACTGAATCATGTCTATCAGCCAACATACCAGAATCCTCTATCACCATCCCACCAGGCAGGACAGAACACCAGGGGCGGGGGCAGTGTGGGGGGGGGGAGGGGCCCTGGGAGTCCTCAACGTTGACACTGGACTCCGTGATTTCTCATGGCTTCAAGTCAAACGTGGGTAAGGAAACCTGCTGCTGATTATCACCTACCGCCCTCCCTCAGTTAATAAATCAATAATCCTCCATGTTGAACATCACTTGGAGGAAGAGCACAGAATGCACTCTGGGTGGTGGACTTCAATGTCCTTTATCAAGAGTGGCTCAGGAGCACCACCAAAGACCGAGCTGGCTGAGTCCTGAAGGACATAGCTATCAAACTGGGCTTTGTGCCGTATGTAGCCACCTTTTTGTAATGACGCCACGAGGCAGGGTATGGTACTTAAACTGTGTAGACTGTAGTCCTTTATTTGCAGCTCCTTGAGTGTGGACACCAAGCTGTGAGCTTCATTTTATACTGGGTTACCTGCAGTGTGCAGGTAACCCTTAGGTCACCAACAGCAGCACCCTCTGGTGTACAGGTAAGTTGTGTACAGTGTAAGGGTACATTCAGTGTTACAGACATCACACAACATGCACATATAACAACACTCCCCCCTAAGCATTTTTAATATCCTTATTGTCATGATCTGGGGAGGTGATCAGTGGTGGGCTGTGGGACGTTGTGGTGAGGGTTGTGTGGGTGCCAGGTGTGATCCCTGTACTTGAGGCTGGCCTCATACATTTCACCCCCACCACCCCACCCCCCCCCACACAGACCATGTGGGTGTCACTGTTGTGGGATCCCTTGGGGTAGCCACAGCAGCAGTAGGTAGGGTGCATACTCGGTGATGTGGTGGTGTGTGGTGGTGGGCAGGGCCACAGGACTGGGTGGGCTCCTTGTCCTCCAATTGGGATGAGGGTCTGGTCATCCCAGGGTTTGCCAGGAAAGCTGGAGCGTATTGGCCTCTCGCTCCTGGTTTTGGCCCTGGTGGCCAGGGGGTGTAGGGCTGGTCTGGGGCAGGTTGCCAGTGGTGGTGGCTGTGCTGCCCATTGACCACTGTCCCTGTAGTGGGTCTGCTCCCACTGGGGGTGTGTGTGTCCTTCCAGGGGCATCACATTTGTTCCAAAGGTCCAGGCTACATGGTCTGGTAGCCAGCTGGACATGGCAGTCTCCCACAGGGGGATTCCTCTAGCATTTGCATGGTCCCTGTAAAACCCAATGTCCTTCAGCAGTGCCCTGCCTGTATACATGACACCTTGGCTCTGCTCACACATAGTCGAGCCTACATTATAAATTATAGCATTTGCATCACTTTTTGGTGTCATAGTCTCACCAGATATGGTTATATTAAGCATTTCAAACTCTCTTTCATAATCATCAAACATAACAAGCTTGTTCTTAACGTTACTTACACAAGCATTCATCTCATTTGTCACATTAGTTACACCAGCATCACAATTCATGGTTACATTATCATACTTTCACTCTTTTATTGCATCTTCAGCTTTAACGTCCTTGTCCTCATTTAGTTGAAACTGTCCCTTTAAATTTTTTTGGTTACTGGTCTCCTTTAAGGGAGCCTTTCAATCCAATTGGCCGCTCGGTGCCACGTGTCTCTCCTCCAATGCTGCCCCTCGTGCTCTGGCCGCGGCCATTTTGTTTACAGGTTCTTCTCCTCGTGGTGCGGCCGCCATCTTCTGACTCTCCTCCAAATAGGCTGTGGTGGTCTTTTTTTCCTCAGGTTTAGCCATGGGCATCGGGAATCCACTTCTTTTGACGATGTTCACTTCTTGGAGTGCTGCCCCGGCTCGGAAGGTGGAGTTTTCGTTCCTGGAGGTTTCGCCGCAATGTTGTGGAGTCGTCGCCGCGCAGTCGAGCTGGACGGTGGGATCTCTAGATGCAGCGGTGGATCCATGTTCAATGTCGATCGCTGGAGCCCGGAGACCATCGCCACTTCGACTGACTTGGACCGGGTTCATCCAATTCCTTCCCAGCAGCGTGGGATCGTCGCCAGCTACGATTCACAGGGGGAGTTTGTTCAACACGTCGCTCCGGGAGACCTGGGCGTCCATGCTGCCAACAACCGGAATTTTACCTTGGTGTAGGTGAGCAGCTTTGCTTGGACGGGATGCAGTTTTGATCGATTGCCGGGATTTATCCAAATTTTTTCAAAGGTCGTTTGGCTCATCACAGACTGGCTCGCCCCTGTGTCAATCTCCATAAAAACTGGGACTCCGTCGATGTCTACTTCCATCGTCCACGGAGAACTTTCGGTGGAGCAGATATAAATTCCATACACTTCTTCCAGGAGTTGAGCAGCTTCACCTTTATCTGTGTCGGAGCCCTGGTGATCAGCCAACTCATCAGAGATGCGGTGAGTATAGCTTTTTCTGCACATTCTTTGAAGGTGCCCTTTCTCTTTGCAGCCTTTGCATGCATAGTCTTTGTAGCAGCACTGGTGGGCCCTGTGGTTTCCTCCACAGCACCAGCACAGGGCCATCCGGTTTGCCCCATGTGGCGGACTCAGGCTTGCTGGACTCGGGGCAGCATTTCTGCCTTTAGAAATAGCCATGCAGTGCACTGCGTTCGCTGGTTTTGAGTCCTGGGTCAGTATTCGCCTGGAGTCACCGGCCAAAGCCATGTAGGCCTGGCTCACTTGAATTGCTTTCTGCAGGGTGACTGTGATGTCGGCAGAGAGCAATTTTTGCAGGAGGCCCTTGTGGCCAATTCCGATGACAAATATGTCCCTTAGTGCTTCATTAAGGTGGTCTCCAAAATCACATGGTGCAGCTAGTCTTCTTAAGTGTGCAGCATACTTAGTAATTTCTTGGCCTTCGGGTCACCAGTAAGTGTAGAACCAGTGCCTGGCTGTGAGGATGCTTTCTTTTGATTTAATTGCTCCTGTAGAAGTGTTACACATTCCTCATAGCTTTCGGTGGTTGTCTTCACTGGGGCTAGCAGGTCCCTGATGAAACCATGGATGGTGGACCCATGACTGCTAAGCAGGATGGCCCTGTGCTTGTTCGGTCATGTAGCAGGTGTGTCCCCATCCAGGTCGTTGGCTATGAAGAAATGTTCCAATCTTTCTATAAAAGCGTCCCAATCTTCCCCATTGGTAAATTGCTAAAAGTTGCTGAGATTCGACATGCTGAGCGTGTAGTTCGTGACCTCGTATCCTCGTCGCCAGTTGTGCCGTATGTAGGCACCTTTTTGCAATGACACCACAAGGCAGGGTATGGGGTACTTAAACTGTGTAGACTGTAGTCCTTTATTTGCAGCTCCTCGAGTGCGGACACCAAGCTGTGAGCTTCCTTTTATACTGGGTTACCTGCAGTGTGCAGTTAACCCTTAGCTCTCCAGCAGCAGCACCCTCTCGTGTACAGATAAGGTGTGTACAGTGTAAGGGTACATTCAGTGTTACAGACAGCACACAACAATACAAGCATGCATATATAACAGGCTTGCAGCTGGTAGTAAGAGAACCAATATGAGGAAATAACCTACTTGACCTCTTCCTCACCAGGCCATCCGTTGCATATGCATCTATCTGAGTAATTGGGAGGAGTGATCACCACAGTCCTCATGGAGACAAGTCCCATCCTCACATTGAGGACATTCTCCATTATGTCATGTGGCACTACCACCGTGCTAAGTGGGATAGATGAAAAACAGACCGAGCAGTTCAAAACTGGACATCAAGTAAGCACTGTAGGTCATTAGTAACAGCAAAATTGTATAGCATCACAATCTGTAACCTCATGGCCTGGCATAGCCCTTGCTTCTGCATCATAATCAAAACAGATGACCAACCCTCAGTCAATGAAGAGTGTAGAAGAAGATGCCAGGAGCAGCATCAGGTGTATCGGAAGATGACGTGCCAATCTGGTGCAGCTACATTACAGAACTACATGCATACTAAACAGCGGAAGCAGCATGCCATAGATGGAGCCAAGCAATCCCACAACCAATGAATCAGATCAAAGCTTTGCAGGCCTGCCACATCCATTCGTGAATGGTGATGGACAATTAAGCAACTAAAGGGAGGAGGAGGCTCCATGAACATCCCCATCCTTAAGAATGGCAGAGCTTAGCATGTGAGCGCAAAAGACAAGACTGAAGTGTTCACAACCATCTTCAGCCAGAAGTGCCGAGTGGATGATCTATTTCAATCTTCTCCTGAGGTTCCCTCCATCACAGATGTCAGTCTTCAGTCAATTCGATTCACTCCATGTATTTTCAAGCAATGGATGAATGCACTGGAAACAGCTATGGGTTATGGGCACTGAAATTATGCCAGCTGTAGTGCTGAAGATCTATGCTCCAGAACAAGCTGTGCTCTTAGCTTAGGGTGACTTGGACAGGTTAGGTGAATGGCAGATGCAGTATAATGTGGATAAATGTGAGGTTATCCATTTTGGGGGCAAAAACATGAAGGCAGAATAGTATCTGAATGGCTGCAGATTAGGAAAAGGCGAGGTGCAACGAGACCTGGGTGTCATGGTTCATCAGTCATTGAAAGTTGGCATGCAGGTACAGCAGGCAGTGAAGAAGGCAAATGATATGTTGGCCTTCATAGCTAGGGGATTTGAGTATAGGAGCAGGGAGGTCTTACTGCAGTTGTACAGGGCCTTGGTGAGGCCTCACCTGGAATATTTTGTTCAGTTTTGGTCTCCCAATCTGAGGAAGGATGTTCTTGCTATTGAGGGAGTGCAGCGAAGGTTCACCAGACTGATTCCATGGATGGCTGGGCTGACATATGAGGAGAGACTGGATCAACTGGGCCTTTATTCACTGGAGTTTAGAAGGATGAGAGGGGATCTCATAGAAATGTATAAGATTCTGACGGGACTGGACAGGTTAGATGCGGGAAGAATGTTCCTGATGTTGGGGAAGTCCAGAACCAGTGGACATAGTCTTAGGATAAGGGGTAGGCCATTTAGGACTGAGATGAGGAGAAACTTCTTCACTCAGAGAATTGTTAATCTGTGGAATTCACTGCCGCAGAGAGTTGTTGATGCCAGTTCATTGTATATATTCAAGAGGGAGTTAGATATGGCCCTTACGGCTAAAGAGATCAAGGGGTATAGAGAGAAAGCAGGAAAGGAGTACTGAGGGAATGATCAGCCATGATCTTATTGAATGGTGGTGTAGGCTCGAAGAGCCGAATGGCCTACTCCTGCATCTATTTTCTATGTTTCTATGTTTCTAGCTAAGCTGCTCCAGTATAGTTACAACACTGGCATCTACCCGACAAAGTGGAAAATTGCCCAGCTATGTCTTGTGCAGAAATATCAGGACAAATCTAATTGGCCAATTATTTCCCCATCAGCCTACTCCCAATCATCAGCAAAGTAATGGAAGGATCATCAACAGTGTTATCAAATGGCACTTTCTCACCAATAGTCTGCTCACTGATGCTCAGTTTCAGTTTAGCTAAAACCACTCATTTTCAGACCTTATTACAGATTTGGTGCAAACATGGACACAAAAGCAGAATTCCAGAGGTGATATGAGAATAACTTGACATTAAGGCAGCATTTGAGCAAGTATGGCACCAAGAAACACTAGTAAAACTGAAGTCAATAGTGATCGGGGGAAAACGCTCCAGTGGCTGCAGTCATATCTGGCGCAAAGGAGGATGGTTGTTATTGTGTTCCTAACACAGATGAGACTGTACACAGGGAGGTTAAAGTAACAGTGACCTCAGTCTTTATTAAGACACTCCAGAGAGAGGAACAGGCCTTAGGGGCCAGCTTATATACAGTGCTCCCAAGGGATGCTGGGATCCCTTGGGACTTCAAGGGATGCGCTCAATGGTGGCAGAACATGGGAGTGCATGCTTTACAGATGCACAACATCACTCCCCCCGCAAAGTTAAAGTGAAAACTATTTACAAGGTGAAGTGGTCGGGAGCCTTTCTTTCTCTGGTGGACCGCCTCGGTACAAATGTCTGTTCTGGTGTGTTGGCTGTGCCCTCACTGGGCTGGTATGTTGTTGGCCCTGCAGGGCTGCTGGGTGAGCCTGGCTTTGCTGGGCTGTTGGGCGTGATGGGTACGATTGCCTGGTCTGAGGTGGTGTTGTTGATCCTTTGGGTGTGTGTTGTGGGCTCGAAAAAAGGTGGTGTCTGCTGTGGGTTGTTCAGGGCAGTCTGTGAACCGCAGCCTCGTTTGGTCCAGGTGCTTTCTGCAAATTTGTCCATTGTCTAGTTTGACTACAAACACCCGACTCCCTTCTTTAACTATCACCGTGCCCGCGATCCACTTGGGACCATGTCCATAGTTTAGCACATACACAGGGTCATTCAGATCAATTTCCCGTGACACAGTGGTGCAAACGTCATCGACATTTTGTTGCTGCCGCCTGCTCTCTACCTGATCATGCAGGTTGGGGTGAACCAGCGAGAGTCTGGTTTTAACTGTCCTTTTCATGAGTAGCTCAGCCGGGGGCACCCCTGTGAGCGAGTGGGGTCTTGTGCGGTAGCTGAGCAGTACTCAGGACAGGCGGGTTTGGTGTGAGCCTTCTGTGACTCGTTTAAGGCTCTGTTTGATTGTTTGTACTGCCCGCTCTGCCTGCCCATTGGAGTCTGGTTTAAACGGGGCCGAGGTGACATGTTTGATCCCATTGCAGGTCATGAATTCTTTAAATTCGGCACTGGTGAAACATGGCCCGTTGTTACTGACCAGTATGTCAGGGAGGCCGTGGGTGGCAAACATGGCCCTCAGTCTTTCAATGGTGGCAGTGGCTGTGCTTCCCGACATTATTTTACATTCAATCCATTTTGAAAAAGCATCCACCACCACCAGGAACATTTTACGGAGAAACGGGCCTGCATAGTCGACATGGATCCTCGACCATAGTCTGGAGGGCTAGGACCACAAACTTAGTGGTGCCTCTCTGGGCGCGTTGCTCAACTGAGTACACACGCTGCATTGCCGTACACAGGACTCTAAGTCAGAGTCGATACCGGGCCACCACACATGGGATCTGGCTTTCGCTTTCATCAATGCTATACCCGGGTGTGTGCTGTGGAGATCCGAGATGAACGTCTCCCTGCCCTTTTTGGGGAGCACTATGCGGTTACCCCACAACAGGCAGTCTGCCTGAATGGACAGCTTGTACTTTCGCCGCTGGAATGGCTTGATTGGCTCTTGCATTTCAATGGGGATGCTGGCCCAGCTCCCATGCAGTACACATTTTTTACTCGGGACAGCAGAGGATCTTGGCTGGTCCAAGTCCTAATCTGGCAGGCCGTGACAGGTGATTTATCATTTTCAAACGCTTCCATGGCCATCAATAAGTCTGCGGGCTGCACCACCATCAACAAGTTTGCAGGCTGCGCCATCTCCACCCCTGTGGTGGGCAGTGGTAGCTGACTGAGAGCATCCGCACAGTTCTCGGTGCCTGGCCTGTGGCGGATGGTATAGTTATATGCTGATAACTTGAGTGCCCACCTTTGTATGCGGGCTGAGGCATTAGTATTTATCCCCTTGTTTTCAGTGAACAGGGATGTGAGGGGCTTGTGATCGGTTTCCAGCTCAAATTTGAGGCCAAACAGGTACTGATACATTTTCTTTACCCCGAACACACACGCTAATGCCTCTTTCTCAATCATGCTGTCGGCCCTCTCGGCCTTAGACAAGCTCCTGGAAGCATAGGCATCAGGTTGCAACTTCCCCGCAACATTAGCTTGTTGTAATACACACCCGACTCCGTACGACGATGAATCACATGCTAGCACAAGTCTTTTACATGGGTTGTACAATACAAGCAGCTTGTTGGAGCATAAAATGTTTCTGGCTTTCTCAAAAGCAATTACTTGTTTTTTTCCCCATACCCAGTTCTCACCTTTACGCAATAACACATGTCGGGGCTCTAAGAGGGTGCTTAACCCCGGTAGGAAGTTACCAAAATAGTTGAGGAGTCTCAGGAACGACTGCAGCTCCATGACGTTCTGTGGCCTGGGCACGTTCCCGATAGCCTCTGTCTTGGCGTCTGTGGGCCGAATGCCATCCGCCGTGATCTTTCTCCCCAAAAACTCCACTTCTGTTGCCATGAAGACACATTTTGACCTCTTCAGCCGCAGCCCCATGTGATCCAGTCGCTGGAGGACCTCCTCCAGGTTTTGTAGGTGCCCGACGGTGTCCTGACCCGTGACCAATATGTTGTCCTAAAAAAGCACCATGCGTGGTACCGACTTGAATAGGCTCTCCATGTTTCTCTGCAGAAGATCGCTGCAGCCGACCGAATTCCAAACAGGCATCTGTTGTAGATGAACAGTCCCTTGTGCGTATTGATGCAGGTGAGGCCCTTCGCAGACGCCTTCAGTTCCTGCGTCATGTAGGCCGAAGTCAGGTCGAGCATGGTGAACGTCTTGCCGCCTGCCAGCATCGCAAATAGGTAGTGGGTATTGGTCCTGTAGTGAGAAACGATTAATAGTTACTTTATAATCGTCGCAAATCCTGACCTTGCCATCACTTTTGAGTACTGGAATAATCGGGCTGGCCCACTCACTGAATTCCACTGGGGAGATGATTCAAACGCGTTGCAGCCTATCCAGCTCGATTTCCACTCTCTCCCTCATCATGTGAGGTACCGCTCGCGCCTTGTGGTGAATGAGTCATGCCTCTGGGACCAAGTGGATCCGCACTTTCACCTCGGAAAAGTTTCCAATGCTTGGCTCAAAAAGGGAAGGACATTTGTTAAAAACCTGGTTACATGAGGCCTCATCGACATGTGATAGCGCTCGGATGTCATCCCAGTTCCAGCGGATTTTGCCCAGCGAGCTCCTTCCAAGCAGTGTGGGGCCATCGCCCGGGACAATCCAGAGTGGCAGTTCATGCACCGTGCCCTCGTAGGTGACCTTGACCATGGCGCTGCCCAGGACAGTGATGAGCTCTTTGGTGTACGTTCTCAGTTTCGTGTGAATGGGGCTCAGGGCTGGTCTGAGTGCCTTGTTGCACCACAGCTCTCAAATATCTTTTTAATCATGATGGATTGGTTATCACCAGTGTCCAGTTCCATGGCTATGGGTAAGTCATTCAATTTTACATTTAGCATTATAGGTGGACATTTCATCGAAAACGTGTGCATCCCGCGTACTTCAGCATCTGCCTCCTCTCTCTGAGGCTCGAAATTGCTTTGATCCACCATGGACCGATCTTCCTCTGCCACGTGGTGGTTAGCAGGTTTTGCAGAGCTTGCAGATTGTCTGCAAGCTCGTTGGAGGTGCCCCATTGTTCCACAGCTCTTGCAAACATACCCTTTGAAGCGGCATGAATAGGCTGAATGGAAGCCTCCACAACGCCAACAAGGTGTGAATTGCCTTGCATTCATCCTTGTTGCAGACTCTGAGTCACCTGGGTCACCTGAGGCCTGCTGGCAGTTGCAGACTCGTGGTTTCTGCCCTGTACATTTCTGCTTGCAAACACAGTTCCAGTTAATTTATGAACATTACTAGTACTTGTATGCTGAGAGATTTGTTTGGTGTTATCACTGGTGGACATAAACGCTTGTGCTATCTCAATGGCCTTACTGAGGGTCGGTGTTTTTACAGTCAAAAGTTTTCATAGCATGTTCTCGTGGCCAATGCCCAGTACAAAAAAGTCTCTGAGCATTTGCTCCAAGTAGCTATCAAACTCACATTGTCCTGCAAGTCACCTTAGCTCGGCGACGTAGCTCGCCACTTCCTGACCTTCAGATCGATGGCACGTGTAGAACCGATACCTCGCCATCGGCACGCTCTTCCTCAGGTTGAGATGCTCCAGAACCAGTGTACACAGCTCCTCATACGACTTATCTGTGGGTTTCACCGGAGCCAGAAGATTCTTCGTGAGGCTGTAGGTCGTTGGCCCGCAGACCGTGAGGAGGACCTCTCTCTTTTTTGCAGCGCTTCCTTCTCCGTCCAGCTCATTGGCTACAAAGTACTGGTCTAGCCGTTCGACATAGGCTTCCCAGTCCTCACCCTCCGAGATCTTCTCCAGGATGCCCACAGTTTGCTGCATCTTTGCGTTGGATTCGTATACTCGTCGCCAGTTATTGTGTTCCGAACACAGATGAGACTGCACACAGGGAGGTTAAAGTAACAGTGACCTCAGTCTTTATTAAGACACTCCAGAGTGAGGAACAGGCCTTATGGGCCGGCTTATATACAGTGCTCCCAAGGGATGCTGGGATCCCTTGGGACTTCAGGGGATGCGCTCCCTGGTGGCGGAACATGGGAGTGCATGCTTTACAGATACACAACAGTTGTAGTCAGCCCCAGAACACCACTGCAGGACTTTCTCAGGACATTGTCCTACTCTCAACTATTTTCAGTGCTTTACCAATGATGTTTTAAGATCAGAAGTGGAACTGTTCATTGATGAGTGCACAGTGCTCAGCTCCATGCGATATTCCTCAAATATTGAAGCAGTCCATGCCCATATGCAGCAAGGCCTGGGCAATATCCAGGCTTGGTCCAGTTCAGTGGCAAGTAATATTTGAGACACACAAGTGCCGGGCAATGACTATTTTCAGCAAAAGAGAACATAGCCACCTATCCATGATATTCAGTGTCATTACCATCACCGAATCCCCCACCATCAACATCCTAGGAGTCACCATTGACTAGAATCTGAACTGGACCAGCCACCTAAATGCCATGGCTATTAACGAATGTCAGAGGCTGGGCATTCTGCAGTGAGCCATTCACCTTCTGACTCTGCAAAGCCTCTCTACCACTTACTAGGGACAAGGCAGGAGTGTGATTCAATACTGTTCACGTTCCTGATGGATATAGCTGCAACAACACTCAAGAAGCTTGACATTATTCAGGACACAACAGGCCGTTTGATCGGCACCCTATCCACTGGTTTAAACATGCACTCCCTCCACCATTGGCATTCCGTGCTGCAGTGTGTACTATTTACAGGATGCGTTGCAGCAATTCGCTAAGGCTTCTTCGGCAGCACCTCTTAAATCTGTAATTTCCTTCAACTTGGAGGACAGGGCAGCAAGTGCACGGAAAACCAATTTCCTTCTAAGTCACATGCTATCCTGAATTGTACATATATCGCCATTTCTTTATTGTCGTTGGGTCATAATACTGGAACTCTTTACCTTGGAGCATTGTGGGAGCACCTTCACTACATAGACTGCAGGTCTTCAAGAAGAAGGCTATCTTCTCAAGGGTGGCTAGGGATGGGTAATAAACATTCGCCTTGCCTATGACGCACACATTCCGAGAATGAACTTTAAAAAATCAACATACAGCTGGTATGCAATCACCAGGACTGAATTCTGTAGGTAATTGCCTACATGCAAGGGGGCTTGAAGATATCTTCACGTTAAGGTAATCATTAGTGCCACCATTATTTGAAGGGAGAGGCAGATTGGAAGGTTGGGTGCTGGGACGTCTTGGGGCAGATTTTAACTATCAAGTGGATGAGCAACGGAGTGAGCCAGGCATCTGCCCATACAGCGAGTGAAGAGGATTGACCTATTTCAAGGCACAGGCCTCATTTAAATAGAACCAGCAAGTTGCTCACTTCAAACAGGTATCCCAATGCAACTCGCCGGATTTGGGATGGTGCACTATTGGGCAGCCCACCCGGCCAGCAGTAAGGTAACTCCTGGGGGGGGGGGGGATTCATGATTGTGGGGAGTGTGAGCACCCATGATGGCAGTGGCTCAGATTATTTTTGTGTGGGCCTGAAGGAGCCAATTTGCATACTAAAGAGCTTACTGCCTGAAACAGGCGAGTGCTTTGGCTGCTAAGCAATAGCGATTGTCGAGTGATTGTCATCAGCATAATTTTCCTCAAAGTTCTCCCTTTATACCTGTTGTATGAATCAGAGAGTAGACGTTTGGCCTTCTATAGCCAATACCACCTGCTCTTCTTCAAACTGCATTGTGACTCATCTCTTCCATCTCATTGACCTCGACTTTCCGACCGACTACCGCCATTTTTTTGTTGGATCTAAGATGACAGGGGTTCGAGGATGTATTGTGACCCTTGTTGTTCCCCCTCCTATTTCTGACAGTAGAGACCAGCAGCGAAGGGCATAGCTTGGTGTATGACAATGAGGTGCAAATCATGGAACTGTGCCTTTTCAATATGTTTCCCGCAGTATAATCTTTCATGTAAAGCGCCTTGGGACATTTTACTATATAAATGCAAGTTGTTGTCCTTTGAACACTGTATGAAAATGGCCCTGAGAATGAAAGGTCGGCTGCGGTCAGACGTATATCTTCTTGGTGATCATTAGTCCTGCTCCTCCATAGGTGTACACCGATCAAGAAAGGGAACAGAAGGTCTAGGACACTAACTATGTCTGGTGGGATATGTATATCTATGCTGGTGCTTGGATGAAGTGGTGTTGGTGGCACAATTGATGTAATGTGTGGGTTTGCTCAAAGGCACTGTTTGGGATTTACTCTTCTTCTAGTTCTGTAAACTGAGAAGAAGAGTCCAACGTATCAGGAGATTCCCTGAAGGAAACAGATTGCACTGCAGCAGCTTACTGTGGTATTGCTGAGGTAGAGTTTGTACTTATGTGATTGTTATCAGGAGAACAATTTAACACACTATAAGCATTGAGGTGCCAGCCACGAGCTCAGGGAAGCCTCCAGTTTCCTCAATCGCATTCCCTTTATGTTGTTCCAGCCAATGATTTCCAAAGCGGCTCCCTTAATAGGTTGAAGGGATATGTCAATTGAAAGCTTTCTTATTCAGTAACCAGAAGAGCAATGCTGAGAAATGGAAAGAAAACAGAGCAGCTGAAAACATCAGGGAGTGGGTAGTCTGTGATAATCCCAGAAGTGCACTTGAGGAATTGGTGCAAGATCATTGGTAGCATTCTAACGTCTCAGTCAGAATGTTGTGGGTTCAAGCCCACGAGAGCATATAATCTAAGATGACACTTCAGTGCAGTACTGTCGTGTTTTGTTGGAGATGCTGCATTTCAGATGAGGCATTACACTTTTGCCTGCTCAGGTGGCTGTAACAGATCCCATGACATTATTTGAATAAATATACACAGCTCTCTTGATAGCCTGGCCAACATTCATGCTCAACCACAATCAAAAAACAGAATATCTCATTTGTTGTTTGTGGAATCTTGCTGTGTGCAAATTGGTTGCTGCCTTTAACTTCAGAACAACAGTGATTACATTTCAAAAATAATTTGTTGGATGTGAAGCACTTTGGGATGTCCTGAGAACATGAAAGATGCTAAATAATGCAAGTTCTTTCTTAGTCGTACAACACGTCAGTTTCACATAAATTACAGTGTAACTACAGTATAATATAAAGCCTAGTTTAAAAAGTTAATTTTGAATGATATAGCTGACAAGGTATTATTAAGATTGGATTGATATTCAGATGGCAGAGAGGTTGCACAGCATTTTATTTCTCTTGGCCAATGAGTGACATGGAGTCAGCAGTTTAGCTCAGATCTGGAGTTCCACATTGCTCTTTACAGACGTTACCTGTAATATAACAATGCCCTAGAAAGCTTCTAATGTTCAGGTGACTGCACAGCAAATCCACATCTTACCAAATTGGATATAACCAATTCTTTCTAAATCCCAATTTGTTTGTGAATTTTCCAGTACTGGGTAAGGCTACCTAAGAGTAACTCTAAAAATAGACTGTCCAGATCTCTTGCATATATAGTTTCCATTGTATTAACAACTAAACATTGGCAGCTATTATAAATTTTCTGTGACTTTCATGCCTACACAGAGAATGGCAGATAACATGTTTTATTGTTGTTGGAGCTTGTTTGAAATATTTTCCTCAAGCTCGATCAGTTATATGCGGCCCAAGTTTCGGGTGGAGTTGCTCCAATTTTTTTGGAGCAACTAGTTTAGTTTGGAGTATCTTAGAAATCGCAATTCTCGGCATTTAGTTTGCTCCATTTCTAGGGAGTTAGTTTAGTTTAGTTTTAGTTCAGTTTTTTTTTCAAAAGTGGGTGTGTCCAGCACTTAGGCCTGTTTTGCAAGTTTAGCCAGCAAAAACTTATTCAAAACTAACTTAGAATGGAGTAAGTGTCCACTTTTTTAAGTTCTGAAAAACCTTACCTAGAGTCTAGAGTTAAGTTCAGTGCAGGCACAACCAGAGATGGGGCGGGGGGGGGTGAAGCATTAAACACAAAGGACACATCAACATCAACGGGGGGGGGGGGGGGGGGGGGAGGGAAGTTAGAGGATTTTCCAAAGCACTAAACACCTTCACAACAACACTAAAGAAGCATAAGTACATTTAAAGCACGAAGCACTAAACAAAACACAAAAAGTAATAAGCAATTAATTAACAAATAAAAAATAGAAGGAACCCTGCACTTAAAGCATCAAAGTAATAAGCAACCAATCAATAACAAATAAGAAATAGAAATCCTATCTTTATGTGAAGGGAAGATGGTTCTGTCCATGTCTCTGTCAGTGTCTCTGTCAGTGTCTCTCTCTGTCTCTATCAGTGTCTTTCTCTCTGTCTCTATCAGTGTCTCTCTGTGTTTCTGACAGTAAGGGGTGGGAGGGGAGGAGGAGGGAGGAGGAGAGAGGAGGAGGAGGGGCTGAATGGGAGAGAGGGTAGGGGAACGGAGGCTGAACGCAGGGTGGGGGGGAGGCTGAACAGGAGGCTGAACGCGGGGGGGTTGCGGTGAACGGAGGCTGAACGTGGGGGGGGGGAGATGAGGCTGAACGAGGGAGGAGGCATAGAGGTTTAGGGAGGGAACTACAGAGCTTAGGGTCTCAGCAGCTGAAGGCATGCTGTCAATTGGGATGCAATGAAAATTGGGGATGTTAAGGAGGCCAGAATTGGAGGAGCGCAGATATCTCAGAGGATTGTCGGGCTGGAGGAGGCTACAGAAATAGGGAGGGATGAGGCCATGGAAAGATTTGAACACAAGCTGTAATGCAGATCCAACTCCATGTGAAATATGTCACTGTCACTGTAAAGTGTAACTTAATTTAAGTAAATTTTCACTGCAGAGTTTACCTAGCCTGTACACAGCCTGAATGTACTCTTTATCAGCTCTGTATCCCATTAATTTATGTTTGAAGTCCAGACTCATCCATTTCAAGATGTTGCTGGCAAGATATCTGTATGCAGCAGTACATTTCAAACAATGGAACTTGCCGATTGCTCATTTAAAACCTCATTCAGCCCGCAGCGCACTGCCCGCTCCCCCCCTCCCATACAGTGCACTTTGTGGTTATTTTGTATATTTTTAGAGTTTTATGTTTAAAGTGCATTTCCAATTGTACTATTTATTATTTGCAGGCTTTATGAAACATTAGAACAAAATAATCCCACTGAGCCGATTCTACTGTACATGCGCAATCACTGCAATCCCGATCCTACTGCGCATGTCCCGTGTCCCGGCATTGTTTCCAGCGCAGGGCGCTGGCTTCACCCACAGACCCAGTCACCACGCTACGCCAGCAGCTAGAAGGCCCGGGACAACGGCCAAAATCGACCCAAAGATTTTTGCCGCACTTCCAAGTGTGGAAAACTGGCACACCTCTGGCAAGTATGTCAGAAATCTCTAGTGGCCATAATTGAGCCCATGAAAACCAAAAAATACAAATATGAAGTGAAAAGCATCACCAGGTTTCGTTCAAAAATGGGTGCAAAACTTTGTCCAACATCTTTAACTTTCTGCTCACAGTTTATGGTGCTCATACGTTTCCTATGTTTTCTCTGGCTACAAAAACATTTTGCAGCTTGAATGAAAGTTTTATGCTGTAAGTTTGTGCATGTGTGCACCATAATAATTCATTCACAGTTGGCTTGTGTCACCCATATCCATGGTATCTCATGATATACTTTGTGATCATGAGGGAGTCCCTTAATTGTGCTTCTTTTAAGTCATTCCAGGTTTTGGGTACTCTGTTTTAACATCTGTTTGTATTTGTTAGTGGAAATCCTGCTACTGGGCTGTCACAAAACCTTTTAGAAACATGACAACAAGCAGTTTGAGATTCTAATTCACACTGTTTAATTGAGCTGCTGTTAGATATAGAGTGCCTCTTAGTCTCTCCAAAAAAGTGGAAAGGGCTTGGTATATAGATGTAGTAAAAAGCAATAGCGAATTCAAAACAAAGTATTATCACGCATGCACCTGAGAATATTCTACGGTATCTTGTTACATACATTGTCTTTATGAAGAGCATTTGAAAAGTAGATATTAATGTTGTTAAAGTAATGGGATGAAGCAAGTGTACTGGTATTTGGTATTTTGTTTTCATTGAGTTTTGGGAGACTAAATTGCAATGCACCCAAGGTCATTACCTGCAGTAAGGTCACTGCCAACTATTATATTTCCTGTATTAAAAAATATATCCTAGGTGCACTTAGCAAAAATAAAGGAAGGAAACTAGAACACAATAGGCATTTGCCATGTCATATTGTGCAAAGCAAATGGATAATGAAAGAGAAACAAATGAAGTCTGATGTTCCCTGAAAAACAAGGTCCATGCACATCAGGTACTGTTCATGTATTGCGACCGCATTCTGTGAACAAGAATTTTAGTCAATAATAATATTTAAACAATCTTTTAGACTTTAAAGTAATAGTTTCCATCCTTTTCCTGTTAATTTTGCTCCATGGATAGATACTTTTCTAAAGATATTGGCCATATGATGAGATTCGAAAGACCAGGCTTTCATGATTTTCCATTCTACCAAATAGCGAATCAACCTTTATAATTAAACGTGACAAGCTGACAAGTAAAATGAATGTAAATTGTTATACTTATATGAATTATTGTGTCATATTGCGGTCTGGGTGGTTGTTTTCTCTTTGTCAATAGCTGAAGGCTCATTTCTCCTCTCGGTAAGCATGTTTTATATTGAGGCCTTCAGACAGTTCCCCTTCGCCCTAGTGAATTTGCTGATTAATTTTTGATGCTCATCTTAATTAACACCCCAAAGGAAGTCTAGATTTTTTAGCCTATGTTCTGTGTAAAACAAGTGAATCTGAAGAATGATGACCTAAGGAGACAGGCGCACTCCCAGTGACTGACGTTCCCAGAACATGAAATATCTCACATGAAATATCTCACAAGTCAAGACCTGGTCAGGCAATGCCTAGGGAAATTGCAGTCCTTTAATCAGGGCAAAAATTAGATTCATATTAGTCTAATTTCATTTCCTTTACCACTGACAAAGAATGGACAATGCAGATTCTACTCGACAGTTGGAACATGCTTTGCTTGTGCCAATACTGGTGCCATAGGCCTCGATTATTCATTTCTACAGTTTTTACTTTGAGCCACTGGCATTGGTGATGGATGAGGGGGAAACAGAGATGAGATTAATTGGAAAAATCCTAATGATGAAAAAAATTGAGTTAACTGGTAGAAGAAATACAATCCCCAAACAAAGCAGACAACATCAGGACGGTGAAATCAGTTCTATTTGGAAATATATTTGTCTCCAAGGATTGCTGTTTTTATAGTGATTTTCCTGAAATATTCACAGGCAAAAGTGTTTCCAATTCATTTTGTTGAAAACGCAGAAAGATTATTCTCCGTTTTTCATTTCTTGATACTTTAAGCTAAGTTTAAGAGGCAGAAAGAAGCATCACATAGAAAACCAACTGTTGCATCTTAAGTCAAAGATGTATAAAGATCCGTCTTGTGATCACAAACGCTCGCAGGCTTTGTTGTCTAGCTGCTATGGAGAAGATGAAATTCTCAAACTCCACAAGGGAGCAAACTGATAGACACAAGCTCACTGGGGGCATTGCTGCCTATGACACCTATAACACTGCAACTCAGTGCATGTCATTCAATTTAAATTTAAGCAGACATCAACTAACACATTTAAAATGCTGTTTAGTATCAACATTGACATTAAATATCATATGAGCATAAAGTAAACTGATAACGAATGGAACCTCCTGGATTAGTTATGCATTTCTAAAAGACATGCCTAGGTATTCCACATTTTATGTATATATTGCACTGAAGTGGAACTATTATGTATTGTACTCTTTTAATACCACGTCTTGCTAATATATTTACATAAGATGCCTTTTGAATTTTCCCTGTTGCTGGTATTTTCAATAAATTTAACAGATTATCATTAGCACGGATATCTAGCTCATCCATTTTTGCTGTTAATTTTAATTTTCAGCTGCTGGAAATCCACAGGCCTAGAGGAGAATAACTGTCCAAATCGGTACTATTTACTCCAAAAGTTATTTTAGTTTTATTTCTAAACAGTAACAGCACATTTTCTATATTTAAACAGTTCTGTTCTATCTTGTTCCCCCTTCCCAATGAGTAGATTAAGTAATTTGTTAAATGCTATTTCCAGATTTTATGGAATCAGACACTGATTGACAAAGACCAGTAAAAACAGGGATACACCGAAAACAGAGGAATGAGATATGGAGAATATTGCACAACTGAGGATTTCATAACTCGTGAGCACTAAATCATAAGGGCTAGAAATTTGTGTTTTAGCGATTTCGCCCATTTTTGGGTGATAACCGTGGCGGTATTTGTTTTTAGCGCCGGGGTAACACTATCGCTGGATGTCGCAAAATTCGGCAAACAGTGACCAGTGATAGCGAGAGCGCTAAATCCGGCCTTGCACAAGTGAATTTGTGCACCAGAGCCGAAATTTGCGATCGACAAAAAAATGGACCTTCTGCGCATGCACAAACTTTTTTTTTCCTGATTTTTTTTCTCTGATTTTTTTCTTCTTCCCGTGATTCTGGTCAGCTGTCATGGTATGCCCATGCATGTGCAGTACATCCAGGGCTGAATCAGGTATTTTTCACAGACCAAGCAGCCACGATGGAAGGCATCTCCAGCAGGCAGAGAGCCCAAAAGTTTAGTTATGAGGCAAAGGAGACCCTGATTGCAGCAGTGCAAAGTAGATGTGGGGAATTTAATAGGAGGGATGCTGGTAAACCACTCCCAGCTGTACGAAGGCGTCTGTGGAAAAGCGTGGCCAAGGAGGTTTCCTCAGTCGATAATATCAAGAGGGACCATCAACAATATCATAAAAAGTTCAATGATCATTGTAGGGTCATCAGAGAAAGTACTATTTTTAGTCATGCATTCGTTCATTGCTTAACCTGACACATGTTGGTATAGGTAGGCTTAGTGTTTCATCTTATTTGCCATGAATGATCGTTACACATTAGTAAGACTGCTTTTTGATATCTTAAGAGATGTTTCTGCACTTCGATGTCTTCCTCTTGAACCACATGCAACTATCAGGGCCATTAAACAGAGGACCAAATTAAATGCACATAGTATGGCATAAGTGCTTTGATGGCTATCTGTGTGTGACACAGGAGCACAAGGGCCCTCTGGTAACCATTCCAATTGTCATCTTTGCAGAGAAAGTAGTTGCAAATCCACTGGGAGCAGCGACACAGTGTCTGGGTCCACCCCAGACACTGCCATTAACGACCTGGAGGAGCATGTGCAGCTCCGATTGGTACCTCAGGGAGGTCAACTACCCATGCGGTCTGCTGATCCCCTGTTCAAAACTGAGGGTAAATCCTGCAAAATCCCCGGGCTGGGTTGGGGCAATGTGATGCAGTGTCTGTGGGTTAGGGTTGGGGCAATGTGATGCAGTGTCTGTGGGTTAGGGTTGGGGCAATGTCATGCAGTGTTTGTGGGCTAGGGTTGGGGCAATGTCATGCAGTGTCTGTGGGCTAGGGTTGGGGCAATGTCATGCAGTGTCTGTGGGCTAGGGTTGGGGCAATGTGGGCTACATATAATGAAGTAGTGTCAATCCTTCCTCATGTCATCCTGTCCCCTCCCCTGCTGCTAATCACTCGTCTGTTGTTTTCTATTTCCAGATGAGGAGGCACCAAATCCGCCAAAGGAAGCCTCCACCTCAGCCCATGATGTGGGGGTACAGGAGGGGGACCACCAAGACACCAAAGACGAGTAACCTCCAGGGGAGGAGGAAACTCAGGAAGCTATTCCAGGGGTTGGGGGGGGGGGGGGGGCGGAGGGGGGGGCACAATACACTTGACACCTCTTTTAGCTGTGGCCAGGAGCTCTGACCAAAAAGACATATTCTTGGGCTTTGGCCAACCCGAAGCCCCAGTTCCAAGTAGCATGCAGCTACACACTCCCAGGGTTGAATCCTGTATGCCGTCTCTCTGGAGGGTGAGTAGGCAAAGCCGATTTGCTGACAGACAGGAGACGCACATCTAGACATGGTGAGACTGTCCAAGGAGAGCATCCAGCTCAACCAACAGCTCCTGGAGGTCTTGGGCGCTTTTCCTGCAAGCATTGCGGCACTATCGGCGGACATGAGGGAGGTCATGTTGCTTATTGTTGTGGCTGTCAATGACCACACCCAATTGATGGTCTCGCCCTTTGGCACTGCAGTCCCCAGTATCACAGCTCCCAGACCCACATCACCTTTTAGTGGCAAGGCTGAGCAAGAGCCTTGCCACTCAGAAGCCGGGCCTTCCACACCCTGAGCTTCTCCAGGGGATCCACACATGCCAATGTCTATCCCCATTTTAGAGCAGGACTCTGACCGCGTTGCTGCACAATGTCTTGGTACCACCTTGGGTACGGTCATGACGCAAGGGAGGGTGTTTAGGATGAGTGGCGGTGGGAGGGAAGGTGGGAAGGAGGGGCCGCAGGGGTTAATTTTTCATTGTTTTGTTGTTTTGTTGCTGTTTTGTTGTTGCTATTTTATAAAAGTTTTAAAAGTTTCCCAATACTGCATTAAAAGTTCACAATAATGTTTAATAAATTTTATTCCATTTTCCAAATTACATTTACAATGTTTAATAAATCTTATTCAAGTTGCTATATGTTAAATACATTCTTTTGTTCACCTTAACCATTCCTGTGCAGTGTCTCATTTCAGAATAAGAGGGAGAATTGTCAACATGGTGGGATAGAGTGGGCAGGCAACGGTCAAACAAAGTGATGAATTATGAGCTGCTGGCGTAAGGCTTTTGCAGTGGCAAAAGCTCCACGAGGCCTCGCCTATGGTGGTGGTGGGGGTGGTGGGATGGGTTCATCGCCAGGCTCCTCATCCTCCTCCTCCTCCTCCTTGTGGTCCACCTCCTCCTCGTGGTCCTCCTCCTTCCACAACCCATCCTTCCATCTCTCCTGAGGTGGTCCTGCAGTCTCCAATTGCAAATCCTGACCCCTCACGATGGCTAAATTGTGTAGCATGCAATACATCACAATGAATTCAGAGAACTGCTCAGGGGAGTATTGCAGGCAGCCTACAGAGTGGTCCAGGCAATGTTATGTGTGGCTATATGACTTTCATATGCCTCGGTGAATACATTGACTATATCCTGGAGTTCAGCCTCTGAATGTGCGCAGACGCAGGCGTCGTCTGCATACTGCAGCTTAACGACAGAGGCTTGGGTGATTTTGGACCTGGCTTGGAGGCGGCGTAGGTTAAACAGCTTCCCATTGGTTCTGTAGTTTAGTTCCACTCCAGCGGGGAGCTTGTTGATTGTGAGATGGAGCATGGCAGCGAGGAAGATTGAGAAGAGGGTTGGAGCGATGACGCAGCCCTGTTTGACCCCGGTCCGGACGTGGATTGGGTCTGTAATGGATCCGTTGATAAGGATCACGGCCTGCATGTCATCGTGAAGCAGGCGAAGGATGTTGACAAACTTTTGGGGGCTTCCGAAAGGAGGACGGACGCTCCATCGACCCTCACGGTTGACAGTGTCAAAGGCAATTTGTAAGGTCGAAAAAGGCCATGTATAAGGGCTGGCGCTGCTCCCTGATTTTTCCTGCAGCTGTCGCAATGCAAAGATCATGTCTGTTGTGCCCCGTAGGGGACGAAATCCGCACTGTGATTCCAGGAGGAGCTCCCCCGCCACAGGGAGAAGACGATTGAGGAGAACTCTAGCAACAACTTTCCCAGTGGCTGATAGCAGGGAGATTCTCTGTAGTTGCCGCAGTTGGACTTGTCCCCTTTTTAAAAAATGGTCACAATCACTGCATCTCTGAGATCTCCCGGCATGTTCTCCTCCCTGCAGATGAGAGAGATGAGGTCATGTATCTGCGCCAACAACGCCTCTCCACCATACTTTAGCGCCTCAGCAAGGATTCCATCCGCACCTGTCGCCTTGTTATTCTTGAGCTGTTTTATGGCTTTGCCTACCTCATGCAACGTTGGAATTTCACTGAGTTGGTGGCGGGTCGCATGCTGCGGGATGGAGTCGAGAACACTCGAGTCAAAGGCAGAGTCTTGATTGAAGAGATCTTCAAAGTGCTCCTTCCATCAGGCCCTGACAACCTCGGTGTCCTTGATGAGTGTTTCCCCGTTCTTGGCCAGGGGTGAGGTGGGGCCTTGGGAGTTTGGACCACAGGTGGCCTTGACTGCAGCGAAAAATCCTTGCATATCGTGGCTGTCGGCCAGTTGTTGTATCTCCTGTGCTTTCTCCATCCACCACCTGTTTGTTAGGTCCCGGATTTTTTGTTGGACCTGAGCCTTGAGCCGTCTGTAATGTTGTTTTGCAGCTCCTGAGTTGGGTTGTTGCTTGAGGCTCAGAAATGCTTTGCGCTTGCGATCTATTAGTTCTTCGATCTACTGATCATTTTCATCAAACCAATCCTGATGTTTTTTGGTTGAGTGATCAAGTGTCTCTTCACAGGTAATGGTTATAGAGACCTGGAGGGCAGACCAAGCACTGTGGGCATTCAGCATCTCAGGGTCATCAAGGTATGCCAGATTAGCTGTGAGGCGCTGGCTGTATAGGGCTCTCTTAGCTGGGTCTTTAAGTGCCACGGCATTAACTTTTTTGTGGAACTGCTTCTGCTGTCCCCTCTGCTTTGGGGCTATGTTAATGTTGATGATGGTGGTCCGTCCAGCAGTCGTCAGCTCCTGTCATGACGCGGGTGATGCGCACATCCTTGCGATCCCTGGCTCGGACGATGACATAGTCAAGCAGGTGCCAGTGTTTGGAGTGAGGGTGTTGCCACAATGCCTTGTATTTGTCCCTCTGGCAGAACAGGTTGTTGGTGATGAGGTGTTCATGTCACATAGAAACATAGAAAATAGGTGCAAGAGTAGGTCATTCGGCCCTTCGAGCCTGCACCACCATTCAATAAGATCATGGCTGATCCTTCCCTTAGTACCCCTTTCCTGCTTTCTCTCCATATCCCTTGATCCCCTTAGCCATAAGGCCCATATCTAACTCCCTCTTGAATATATCCAATGAACTGGCATCATCAAATCTCTGCAGCAGGAAATTCCACAGGTTAACAACTCTCTGAGTGAAGAAGTTTCTCCTCATCTCAGTCCTAAATGGTCTACCTCTTATCCTAAGACTGTGTCCCCTGGTTCTGGACTTCCGCAACATTGGGAACATTCTTCCCGCATCTAACTTGTCCAGTCCCGGCAGAATCTTATATGTTTCTATGAGATCCCCTCTCATCCTGCTAAACTCCAGTGTATAAAGGCCCAGTTGATCCAGTCTCTCCTCATATGTCAGTCCAGCCATCCCGGGAATCAGTCTGGTGAACCTTCACTGCACTCCCTCAATAGCAAGAATGTCCTTCCTCAGATTAGGAGACCAAAACTGAACACAATATTCCAGGTGAGGCCTCACCAAGGACCTGTACAACTGCAGTAAGACATCCCTGCTCCTATACTCAAATCGCCTATCTATGAAGGCCAACATACCATTTGCCTTCTTCACCACCTGCTGTACCTGCATGCCAACTTTCAATGACTGATGTACCATAACACCCAGGTCTCGTTGCACCTCCCTTTTTGCTAATCTGCCGCCATTCAGGTAATATTCTGCCTTTGTGTTTTTGGTCCCAAAGTGGATAACCTCACAATTATCCACATTATACTGCATCTGCCAGTATTTGCCCACTCGCCTAACCTGTCCAAGTCACCTTGCAGCGTCTTAGCATCCTCCTCACAGCTCACACCGCCACCCACTTTTGTGTCACCAGCAAACTTGGAGATATTACACTCAATTCCATCATTTAAATCATTAATATATATTGTAAAGAGCTGGGGTCCCAGCATTGAGCCCTGCGGCACTCCACTAGTCACTGCCTGCCATTCTGAAAAGGACCCATTTATCCCGACTCTCTGCTTCCTGTCTGCCAACCAGTTCTCTATCCACGTCAGTACATTACCCCCAATACCATGTGCTTTGATTTCGCACACCAATCTCTTGTGTGGGACCTTGTCAAAAGTCTTTTGAAAGTCCAAATATACCACATCCACTGGTTTTCCCTTCTCCAGTCTACTAGTTACATCCTCAAAAAATGCCAGAAAATTTGTCAAGCATGATTTCCCTTTCATAAATCCATGCTGACTTGGACCAATCCTGTCACTGCTTTCCAAATACACTGCTATTTCATCTTTAATGATTGATTCCGACATTTTCCCCACTACTGATGTCAGGCTAACCAGTCTATAATTACCCGTTTTCTCTCTCGCTCCTTTCTTAAAAAGTGGTGTTACATTAGCAACCCTCCAGTCTATAGGAACTGATATAGATTCGATAGACTGTTGGAAAATTATCACCAATGCATCCACTATTTCAAGGGCCACTTCCGTAAGTACTCTGGAATGTAGACTATCAGGCCCTGGGGATTTATCGGCCTTCAATCCCATCAATTTCCCAAACACAATTTCCCGCCGAATAAGGATATCCTTCAGTTCCTCCTTCTCACTAGACCCTCGGTCCCCTAGTACATCCGGAAGGTTACTTGTGTCTTCCTTCGTGAAGACAGAACCAAAGTATTTGTTCAATTGGTCTGCCATTTCTTTGTTTCCCATTATAAATTCACTCGAATCCGACTGCAAGGGACCTACGTTTGTCTTCACCAATCTTTTTCTCTGCACATATCTATAGAAGCTTTTGCAGTCAGTTTTTATGTTCCTGGCAAGCTTCCTCTCATATTCTATTTTCCCCCTCTTAATTAATCTCTTTGTCCTCCTCTGCTGAATTCTAAATTTCTCCCAGTCCTCAGGTTTGTTGCTTTTTCTGGGTAATTTATATGCGTCCTCCTTGGATTTAACACTATCCTTAATTTCCCTTGTTAGCCACGGTTGAGCCACCTTCCCCGCTTTATTTTTACTCCAGACGGGGATGTACGATTGTTGAAGTTCATCCATATGATCTTTAAAGTTTTGCCATTGCTTATCCACCGTCAACCCTTTAAGTATCCTTTGCCAGTCTAATCTAGCCAATTCGCCTCATACTGTCAAAGTTACCTTTCCTTAAGTTCAGGACCCTAGTTTCTGAATTAACTTTGTCACTCTCCATCTTAATAAAGAATTCTCCCATCTTATGGTCACTCTTCCCCAAGGGGCCTCACACAACAAGATTGCTAATTAGTCCCTTCTCATTACACATCACCCAGCCTAGGATGGCAAGCTCTCTGGTTAGTTCCTCGACATATTGATCAAGAAAACCATCCCTAATACACTCCATGAAATCTTCCTCCACCGCATTGCTACCAGTTAGGTTAGCCCAGTCAATATGTCGATTAAAGTCGCCATGATTACTGCTGTACCTTTATTGCACACATCCCTTATTTCTTGTTTGATGCTGTCCCCAACATCACTACTACTATTTGGTGGCCTGTACACAACTCCCACTAGCGTTTTCTGCCCTTTGGTATTCCGTCGCTCCACCCAAACCGATTCCACATCATCCAAGCTAATGTCCTTCCTTACAATTGCATTAATTTCCTCTTTAACCAGCAATGCCACCCCACCTGCTTTTCCTTTCTGTCTATCCTTCCTAAATGTTGAATACCCCTGGATGTTGAGTTCCCAGCCTTGTTCACCCTGGAGCCATGTCTCCGTGATGCCAATCACATCGTATCCGTTAACAGCTATCTGCGCAGTTAATTCGTCCACCTTGTTCCGAATACTCCTCGCATTGAGGCACAGAGCCTTCAGGCTTATCTTTTTAACACCCTTTGCCCCTTTAGAATTTTGCTGTAATGTGGCCCTTTTTGTTTTTTGCCTTGGGTTTCTCTGCCCTCCACTTTTACTATTCTCCTTTCTATCTTTTGCTTCTGACTTCATTTTATTTCCCTCTGTCTCCTTGTATAGGTTCCCATCCTCCTGCCATATTAGTTTAACTCCTCCCCTAGCAAACACTGCCCCTAGGACATTGGTTCCGATCCTGCAGACCATCTGGTTTGTACTGGTCCTACCTCCCCCAGAACCGGTTCCAATGCCCCAGGAATTTGAATCCCTCCCTTCTGCACCACTCCTCAAGCCACGTAGTCGTCTGAGCTATCCTGCAATTCCTACTCTGACGAGCACGTGGCACTGGTAGCAATCTTGAGATTACTACTTTTGAGGTCCTACTTTTTAATTTAACTCCTAGCTCCCTAAATTTATCTCGTAGGAACTCATCCCATATTTTACCAATGTCATTGGTACCTATATGCACCATGACAACTGGCTGTTCACCCTCCCTTTTTAGCATGTCCTGCACCTGCTCCGAGACATCCTTAACCCTTGCACCAGGGAGGCAACATACCATCCTGGAGTCTCAGTTGCAGCCGCAGAAACGCCTATCTATTCCCCTTACAATCGAATCCCCTATCACTATAGCTCTCCCATTCTTTTTCCTACCCTCCTGTGCAGCAGAGCCAGCCACGGTGCCATGAGCTTGGCTGCTGCTGCCCTCCCCTGACGAGTCATCCCCCTCAACAGTACCCAAAGCAGTGTATCTGTTTTGCAGGGGGATGACCGCAGGGGACTCCTGCACTACCTTCCTTGCACTGTTCTTCCTGTTGGTCTTCCATTCCCTATCTGGCTGTGTAACCTTTACCTGCGGTAAGACCAACTCGCTAAACGTGCTATTCATGTCATTCTCAGCATCGTGCATGTTCTAGACATTTTGTCAGGAGTAGGGTACCGCTGGAGTTGGCTTTCCCTACCCCCTCTCTGCCAATTACGCCTCCCCAGAGGACTGTGTCTTTGCCAACCCTGGCATTAAAATCACCCAGGAGGATCATTTGGCAAGGACACAAAATCATCCTCCTTTGGCGGTAAGGCCTCCTTCCCATACGAACTCTTCGATTATGCTCAAAATGCTCTTGAATAAGCCTTCTTCCAGCTCGATGCTGCATAGATAAAGCAGCCAGTAATAACGGCAGAGATATTATAGCCCCCATTCTTTTAAATGTCCTTAAATATCCTTAAAAACAAACTATGAACTCACATAAAACTCATAGTGTAAAACGCAGTCTTCCCTCCAAATCCTTTTATGCAATGAACTTCTGCTCCATTTTTCAAGATGGCGCTGTTAGCCTGAGTGCTCCCCAGACCCGACCTGTTAAGACTTGAATTATTCGGGCGTGTTTTTGGGCTGGCGATATTGCCAAATTTTCCACCCCCGACGATAGTGCAGTGTTGCACGTCGATTGGCGTAATAAAAACAGCTACAAAAAATGGGCGGGCAATAATTTTTTGCGCTGGTGCAAAACTACTGCCGAATTTTCCACCCGGGAGCTAAATTTGTTGCGACTCACTGAGCGCCAGGAAAATTTACTTTTTCAGCTTCGCCACAGTGATAAACAGGCACAAACCTGCCCCAAGAGTTTGGCAGGAAATTTGCATATTTTGTATTTCTGCATGCTATTCTCTTTAAATCAAGTTGTCTTTTTTTTTCCTAATTAGCACTTTAGTGTGAGTTATTAATGTAGAATATGGTTGATTTTTTTTTTCGAATGTTAGAAGGTGCCTTTGTGATGTAGGCAGGATTCATGCCAGCAGCAATTCAATGTAGCACTGGCATAGATAGTTTGATGATATCTGATGGAGCTGGAGCTCAAGCTAGCTTCTGCATATATAATGGAAACTTTGTGATAGGATTCTTCTATGCTGAGAGTCCAGAGATTTCTATATTAACAGTTTGGTAACATTTTTAAATATTTCATTGTTTCATCAGGAAAGTAATGCATGACAGAGACTGGATGTAGATTGGTTTTAATGAAGGACTCACAGGAAAGTGTGCTGAGTTTGCATTAGCAAGTTTCCTCCAATACAACAGTGGCAACACGTCAAAAGCACTTCATTAGCTGTAAAGCACTTTGGGACATCTTGAGGTCGTGAAAGGTGACAAATAAATGCAAGTCTTTCTTTCTTTTGATATTTTATAACCCATGTGATAACTACAGAGAGGATATAGAAATTAATACTGAAAACAACTGTACATTGGTAGCCTCTGTTTTAATACAAATAGAATCAAAAAGGGTATAAAATATTTGCTGTAAGTGCATTATAGATTATAACTTGCAGATTTGTCTGATAAATCCAATTAACTGAATGTTGTCTCATGAACCGTGGTGGACCCAGCGGTGATGGCAGCAGTCAGAACTTACGTGGCATCCAGCTAAGACTGCATGAGAGCAGACACAGTCTCGATGCCACCAGAGACGACAGCAGTAAGATGCGCTGTGGCCTGTTGCCCAGAGTGCAGGAGAACATTCTGAGCTTCCAGGGCACCTGCCATCCTCTCCAAAGCAGCACTCAGACGTTGGTTCCCTTCCGCCTCTACTGTAATGGCAGCTGCCATGTCGCCCACGACACGTGGCATCGCAGCTGGATCCGCACGGTCACTCTAGGAGTCCACCATTGTCTGCACACTGGCAATGATGGGCTCCATGGTGTACGTAGAGCTGTCCACAATGTGGGAGGCAGAACCCTCCACTTGCGGCAGGCTCTCGGGCACCCTTGCTATTGCCCTGACCATGCTGCAATGCATGGCCTCCACCCTTCTTTCATAAGCCCCAACATCGATGGGCTCGTCTGAGTCCTCTACCGCAGAACTCACATGAAATATCCTTCTAGGATGCCCTTGACCAGCGCTGGTCCTGGAAGAGCCAGCTGCAGACAGGGCCGCACCCTCCTTGATGCATTCGGAATTGGCTGAGACAATGCCATGCTTGGCAGCAATGGCGTGAGATGGCACCCAAGGTTGCCTTTGCCCTTGACCATGCTGCAGCCCGCTAGGCCCCGGTGCATCACCAAGTGCAGACCCCTCGGCTAATTCTAACTGTCCCGAGTATTTGAGCTGGCCCGTGCGAGTGTAGGAAGCAGTGTCGTGGGGCTGCCAGCAGTGTCCCCCTCTTCCTCGGCCTCATCAGACATGCCGGCAATAGATGGAATGGGCTCAAGGAAGCAGCCCTACCTTTGGCTCGCAGTAGCCTTAAGGCTGTCATCCTGGCTTTGGTGTCCAGTCGCCTCAAGGGTCTTGGTCTCGCTGTGACTCACACGTGGTGTCTCATCTGCAATCATAAATGGCACAAGGGGTCCCGTGATGGTGAGGTAGGGCATTGCACCATGCAGCCAACAACTTGCACACAATCATAAGCAAACACATGTTAGGTGCTTGGACTTTCCGGGAGAGATGGCATTAAAGGAAAGCCTTCACTTACCGATGCTACCCCCAGCGGGATCCATATGGTTGGCGGCCACAGGGAAGACAACATGTGGGCCCACTAGCCTCTGCACCCTTTCTTCAAGATGTCTGAGCTGCTGGATGTCTGACTCGCCCCCACCAGTCCTCTGTTGCTCTAAACGGCTGTGAGATACCTTCGCCTGCAGTCTCATGAAGCCTCGGCAATTAGTGCACGTTTGGGTCCATTACATGCAGGTGTAACTCTGACATGAAGGGGAGCCTCCATTGCGAGTATGCACACATATATATATATAATGCCTCACCAATCAAACGGTGCTTCAGTGACTTTATAGTGAAGGTGGGAAATAAGAGACGGTAAAGGAGAAGCACGCAGATGGAAGCTGAGGAGTCGGGGGAACATGTACTCACTTTCATCAGTCGAAAGATGTCATTCAACCTGTTGCGGCATTGGGTGGCGGTGTGGTCATGAATGGCGGTCCCCGAGACCTCCACAGCGATCTCTCTCCAGGCATTCACAAACATAGTGTGAGTGGGTCTGCCTGTGGCAGGGTACAAAACGCGCCTCCTTCCTGCCACAGCTTCGATCAAGGTCTCAAGTTCGACATCAGAGAATCAGCTGGCCCTCCTCGCACCTCTAGCATTAGCCATACCTTGCTCAACCAACTGATTCAATGCTCAAGGCCTAGCCGCAAACCCTGCCCTTTAAAAGGGCCAGGGAGCAGCTGGCTCGTAATAAGTAAATCGGCAACATCTGAAATTAATGGTCTAATCGGCCACTCCACACCCACACCCGCTGCAAACAGCCCATTCCCGCCATCAATACCACTCCGCTCCTTTTTTCCAGCAAAAATGGTGAATTTTCCTCTAATGGCTGCCGCATCCATTGTGGTGGTAATGAACGGCAGAAAGCGGTAGGTGCGCCTGGTTTCGGGCGGTGGGCAATTTTGGCCCCATGCTATTTTGAGGTGGAACAAATAGAGTTTGTAAAAACTGTTTTCACAGGTCTAGGTACCCATTTTTGGCTGGATTTCCTTAGGAAGCATTAAGATTATCAAAATTATTAATAAAGAACCACAACTATTTGTAACCATATTCATCAATTCTATTAATGAAGATACAAGGCCAAACACATGTCAGCTTTATTATGAACATTTTGTTCCTTAATCATTATCCTTCTGTCGAACGACAGGTCATGACTGTAAGAATTATCTAAACTGCGCCTGTCATGCAGAGCCATATGAGGACAAGTAACCGGTTTGTCATGTAGCAAAATAATGAACAATAACACCAGAGGACTCATATGACTGGGATATTTCCAGACCTCTCGGTTCAATGGGAATTATTGTACTGCAATTCAGACAGTAAGTCTATCCTGTGGCGTTCATTTAGAGCTTGTTCTACTGTCTTATGTCAGTGACACATTGTGGGCTCCTTTTTGCTGGAGCTGTGATGATAACAGTTAGATTCAGAGGGATAAGTATGGCTCAAATCAATTAGACTGTCGAAGAGTGGCACCTGTCAAGGTGTAGGGTTGCACTCAATCATTCCAGCATCATTGTTCCCTGAGAAAATGTTTCCATTTGCAACTTCATCACAGGCACTGCATCAATGGGCAATTTGTTCCTAATGGATATAAACCAAGAAAGCAGGTCTTATCCTCCAGCTCAGGTGAATCATCATTAGCATCCATTGAAAACAAAAAGAGCATTTATCAAATCCATTGTCACCAAATATCATCTGGGACCTTTTTCAGTGCTTATTATCAAGCAAACTTCCAATGTTCAATTTGTTATAAATTTGTAAACGCAGGCTGCTCTATATCTGAATAGTATGCCATTGATGTGGCCAATTCTAGAAGAACAATGTGCAGTAATTAAACAAAATAAACAGCAATGTAGTTCTTGTCTATTTGCAGCAGAACTGGTTGCTCCTTCGACATTCTGATTGGCAGCACAGGATGTGGAGTGGGGAGCGGGGGAAGGTTGGGGAATATGCAGGGATCACTGCAAACCATTGAGTTTGCTTTGAAACATAGCACATGGAAAGGGTTTCACAGGTGCCAGCTCCCCGGAGGGTGAGATCGTACATGAGTTCTGCTGCAGAGGTCCCAGATGAGGACTCTGATGGGGTGGCCTTCAGAAGAAGGGTAATGGGCATGTACACAGAATTGCTTGGTGCATTGGCAAGCCTGCCAGAGAGCCTGTTGTCACTGTCAAAGAGCGTTGAGGAGTCCATGATTTCTAGGATGGAAGTGATGGGCAACACTATTGGAGCACTTGTGGACCCAACCATGATGCAGAGTCTGATAGGTGATGTCTCAGCTTCCATTGCAGCATCAGCAGAAGCGACCCAACATCTGAGTGCTGCAGTGGAAACTCAGACTTGTGTCATTCATGCTCAGTTTGTTGCCACGCAAGCTCAGACTGTTGCCATCGTGGCTGCGTTTACCAGTGTGGAAAGGGACTTGCAGGATGTCATCGCAATTCAGCAATCTGTCCTCCGACAGATTACTAGGATTGCTGAGGCATTACCCCGGGGGAGTGCCAATGGCTCCGTGGAACAAGAACCTGCTGTGACTTCTCAGGATGACAGCATTAGTACTTCCACCACTGCCACTTCACCAGTGCTCTTGCAGTTGTCTATCAGCCAGCCAGCCCAGAATGCTGCCATCCATGCCGAGGTGGTGCAGTCGACAGTCAGGCCTTCTAGGCCCAGAGCTGTCCGAGGTCGTCCTGCAACTGCACTCTCCCCCAATGAAATCACCATCCTTCCACCAGCCATGCTGCAGCCACTGGGGTAGCACTTTGTAGGAGCACTAGAATAGTTAAAGGCACATGGAAGACAGGTACTAAGGGAATGTTCAAGGTTGATTAGTTGACTTTGTTATGTAGTATTGGATTGAATCATTTATCGATTAAGTTTGGAATGTTTGTTTTGTGGTGGCTTTCATTTCAGCTTTGTGTCCAAGAGGATGCTGTGATGTTCCAACCAGAGGGATGGTGAAGTGGGGAAACATTGAGCAACGGGTATCTGGAGTTTCATTCAAGGGAAACGGAGTCAGATGATGCGCTCATGGACAGCCAGTCTGGAATATGGATTTGAAGGCTGCCTCCTCCATTCCTCCTCCTCCTCCTGAGGTGGTCGCAGAACCTGTGGTGCCATGGTCTGTGCCCTCATGATAGCCAAAGAGATGCAAGAACTACGGGGTAGTGATAATGGGAGACTTCAACTACAGGTGCTGCGTCCAAAATCCAGAGTTCCGGACTCCGAACCGATTGGTGCCAGGGTCATCCGGAATCTGGGCCCTGCCGACCTCGAGGTGCTGCCGCTGCCCGATCTCGGGCGTCACCACACCACCGCTACCCAACCTCAGGCCTCGTCTCACTGCCCCTCACCGCTGCCCGACCTCGGGCCTCGCTGCCGCCCGACCTCAGGCCTCACCTCTCCGGCCCGCTCAAACAACTCCTCCGCGACGGGCCCCACCCGACCAGTTCCTCTTCGGCGGGGCCCCGCCCGACCAGTTCCTCTTCGGTGGGGCCCCACCCGACCAGTTCCTCTTCGGCAGGGCCCCTCCCAAACAGCTCCTATTCGGTGGGGCCCCGCCCGACCATCTCCTCTTCGGTGGGGCCCCACCCGACCAGTTCCTCTTCGGTGGGGCCCCACCCGACCAGTTCCTCTTCGGCGGGGCCCCACCCGACCAGTTCCTCTTCGGTGGGGCCCCACCCAACCAGTTCCTCTTCGGCGGGGCCCCACCCGACCAGTTCCTCTTCGGCGGGGCCCCTCCCAAACAGCTCCTATTCGGTGGGGCCCCGCCCGACCATCTCCTCTTCGGTGGGGCCCCACCCGACCAGTTCCTCTTCGGTGGGGCCCCACCCGACCAGTTCCTCTTCGGTGGGGCCCCACCCGACCAGTTCCTCTTCGGCGGGGCCCCACCCGACCAGTTCCTCTTCGGTGGGGCCCCACCCGACCAGTTCCTCTTCGGCGGGGCCCCACCCGACCAGTTCCTCTTCGGCGGGGCCCCACCCGACCAGTTCCTCTTCGGCGGGGCCCCTCCCAAACAGCTCCTATTCGGTGGGGCCCCGCCCGACCATCTCCTCTTCGGTGGGGCCCCACCCGACCATCTCCTCTTCGGTGGGGCCCCACCCGACCAGTTCCTCTTCGGTGGGGCCCCACCCGACCAGTTCCTCTTCGGCGGGGCCCCACCCGACCAGTTCCTCTTCGGTGGGGCCCCACCCGACCAGTTCCTCTTCGGCGGGGCCCCACCCGACCAGTTCCTCTTCGGCGGGGCCCCTCCCAAACAGCTCCTATTCGGTGGGGCCCCGCCCGACCATCTCCTCTTCGGTGGGGCCCCACCCGACCAGTTCCTCTTCGGTGGGGCCCCACCCGACCAGTTCCTCTTCGGCGGGGCCCCACCCGACCAGTTCCTCTTCGGCGGGGCCCCTCCCAAACAGCTCCTATTCGGTGGGGCCCCGCCCGACCATCTCCTCTTCGGTGGGGCCCCACCCGACCAGTTCCTCTTCGGTGGGGCCCCTCCCAAACAGCTCCTATTCGGTGGGGCCCCGCCCGACCATCTCCTCTTCGGTGGGGCCCCACCCGACCAGTTCCTCTTCGGTGGGGCCCCACCCGACCAGTTCCTCTTCGGCGGGGCCCCACCCGACCAGTTCCTCTTCGGCGGGGCCCCTCCCAAACAGCTCCTATTCGGTGGGGCCCCGCCCGACCATCTCCTCTTCGGTGGGGCCTCGCCCAACCAGCTCCTCGCCCGGCAACCCAAACAGCTCATCAACGAGCATCCCCCCCTTCTGATGTTCTGAAATCCAGAAATACCCGAACCTGGGCTCAGGTGTTTCCGAATTCGTGACATCAAAGACGTTTCAAAATCCGGCAAAATGCAAAATCCGGAACGGCCTCGGTCCTAAGGATTCCAGATTCAGACGCTGCACCTGTATCCTAATATAGACTGGGATAATAGTAGCAGAAAGGGGGGAAGAATGTCTGAAGTGTGTTCAGGAGAACGTTCTTTGATCACTATGTTTCTGGCCCAATAAGGAGGCATTGATGCTGATTCTGGGGAACAAGGTGGGTCAAGTGGAGCAAGTGTCAGTAGGGGAACATTTCGGGAACAGTTATCATAAGGTTTAGATTAGCTATGGAAAAGGACAGGGAACAATCTAGAGTAAAAATACAATTGGAGGAAGGCAAATTTGAGTGGGGTGAGAACGGATCTGGCCCGGGTAAATTGGAATCAAAGAATGGCAGGCAAAACTGTAGTGGAACAATGGACTGCCTTTCAAGAGGAAATAATGTGGGTACAGTTGAGGTACATTCTCACTAAGTGAAAGGTAGGGCAACTAAAGTCGGCTCCCTGGATGACGAAAGAGATAGAGAGTAAGATGAAGCAGAAAAAGAGCACGTATGACAAATATCCGATCGAGAATACATCTGAGAATCAGGCTAAATAGGCTAAATATAGAAAGTTCAGAGCAGAAGTGAAAAAGAAAATAAGAGGGCAAAGAGAAGGTATGAGAATAAAATGGCAGCTAGCATAAAAGGTCATCCAGAGGTCTTCTACAAGCACATAAAATAGTGAATGAATAGTAGGAGGAGGTGAGGGACTGATTAGGGACCAAAAATAAGACCTATGCATGGAGGCAGAGGATATGGCTCAGGTACTAGATGAGTACTTTGTATCTGTCTTTACCAAGGAAGAAGATGCTACCATCGACATAGTAGAGGAGATACTGGATGGAATGAGAATTGATAGAGGAGGTACTAGAAAGGCTGGCTGTGCTTAAAGTAGATAAATCACCAGGACTGCAGTATAATCTGGATAAATGTGAGGTTATCCATTTTGGGGTCAAAAACATGAAGGCAGAATATTATCTGGATGGCGGCAGATTAGGAAAAGGGGAGGTGCAACGAGACCTGGGTGTCATGGTACATCAGTCACTGAAAGTTGGCATGCAGGTACAGCAGGCGATGAAGAAGGCAAATGGTATGTTGGCCTTCATAGCCAGGGGATTTGAGTATAGGAGCAGGGAGGTCTTACTGCAGTTGTACAGAGCCTTAGTGAGGCCTCACCTGGAATATTGTGTACAGTTTTGATATCCTAATCTGAGGAAGGACGTTCTTGCTATTGAGGGAGTGCAGCGAAGGTTCACCAAACTGATTCCAGGGATGGCTGGACTGTCATATGAGGAGAGACTGGATCAACTGGGCCTTTATTCATTGGAGTTTAGAAGGATGAGAGGGGATCTCATAGAAACATATAAGATTCTGCCGGGACTGGACAAGTTAGATGCGGGAAGAATGTTCCCGATGTTGCGGAAGTCCAGAACCAGGGGACACAGTCTTAGGATAAGAAGTAGGCCATTTAGGACTGAGATGAGGAGAAACTTCTTCACTCAGAGAGTTGTTAACCTGTGGAATTCCCTGCCGCAGAGAGTTGTTGATGCCAGTTCATTGTATATATTCAAGAGGGAGTTAGATATGGTCCTTACGGCTAAGGGGATCAAGGGGTATGGAGAGAAATCAGGAAAGGGGTACTGAGGGAATGATCAGCCATGATCTTATTGAATGGCGGTGCCGGCTCGAAGGGCTGAATGGCCTACTCCTGCACCTATTTTCTATGTTTCTATGTAAAGGATGCAGAAGACCTTCACAAATTGGGACACCTGCTCTGGCGAGTACTGGAAAGCTTCTCCCAAGGGGTCAAGGCAGCAGAACTGTTGCTTGAGCACACTTTCTTCTTCTTCTTCGCAGCATGGCTCTCATTATCTGAGTGCTGGCCATGAGTGGTGGGGTTGCAGAGTGGAGTCATCAGTCAGGTGGAGAGTGAATAGCCCTTGATGCCTAACAGCCACCATCTGGTTCGCTGAGATGGCTGGAAGACTGGTGGCACTGCAGATTGGTGCAGGATGAAGGCATCATGACTGCTGCCAGGGTAACAGGCATTCACCAACATGATGTGCTTGGTGTGGTCGCACACCAACTGCACATTAAGTGAGTGGTACCCTTTGTAGTTACGGAACATCTCACCATTGAAATGTGGCAGCCACATGTGTGCAGTCGATAGCACCCTGCATCATGGGGAAGCCAGATATCCTGCCAAATCCACATGCGTGCTCCTGCTACTTCTCTCCATTTAGAGAGAAGACAATGAAGTCCCCTCTCCTAGAGTACAGAGCCTCTGTGACCTCTTGGATGCAGCGATGGATGGCGAACTGTGAGATGTTTGCTATTTTGCCTGTTCCAGCCTGGAAAGATCCGCTGGAGTAAAAATTGAGGTCCATGGTCAGAACTGTTGTGCCCTACTCTGAGGATGGTGTGGTTCCAAGAGGTGGCAGATTTCTGTGACCAGCTCCTTGGTGAAGCAGAGCCACTGAACACACTGCTCCTGGGTTGGGTGCAGGTAGGAGAAGTGCTCCCTAAAGAACTGAGGGGGTAAGGTCTCCTGCTGAGAACCGTCCTCACCCTTATCTCCTCCTCCATCTGTGAGCAGCTTGTCTTTGCTGCTTCTGCTCCATCTCCCTGTCATACTGCAGCACAAGGAGGACTACAATGAAAGCTCCCATGACTGGGAGCAAGTGGTGTAGTCAGAGGCCTTCCAGTAGCAGCCAATGCCTTGCCAATGTCCAGCAGCACTCCCTGTACACATTAACAACTTTTGTAATCTCTTCCAACAAACCAGTATTCATACAAGCTCTGGAAGAACCAGTACAGTAGCAATAATGAAATTACCTGCAAGTTGGATGTATCCCTTTAAATTGTGCTTTAAATAGTGATGATGGGGAGTCCCTTGTGCAGCTGAATGCACGTTTAGCTATGTATGTTGAATGGAGCAGAAACAACAAAAATGGCAGGTCATGCATCAAATCAGCGTTAGACGCTGACTGATGGCACGTCTCACCCACGCTATCTCCCTCACCAAGATGGCGAACAGCATGGGCGATGCCGGAAGTGGGCATAAGCAAGGCGGACAACATCCTTTTTCAAAAATCGGCAGTAACTACCAGTGTTAAGGTGCCGAATTGCACGGCCAGATGTAACTACAACCCTGCCAGATTAACATCAATTGTGGGAATATATCATCAGTAACAGAATGACTGAGGACTTGGGCAATTCTGAGCTGATCCAAGAGTGTGACCATGGATTTGTGAAGGGTAGGTTATATCTGATTAATCCAGTTCAATTTTTGGAGGAGTTGGATCGGGGAGTGCATATGGTTGTTTTCTATATTGACTTGCAGAAGGCATCTGATAAGGTTCCACTTAAGAGATTAGCAAAACTGAAAGTGAATGGAATTGAAATCAACCTTGTGACATGGATATGTAATGAGTTGAGAAATAAGAGACAGATAATAGGAAGAAAGGGTTTGTTCTCTGATTGGCAGGATGTGACAAATGGTGGTCCCCAAGAAATTATACGAGCCTCAGCTTTTCACCACATTTATTAATGATTTGGATGAAGGAATAGTGAGTTGTATTTTCAAGGTTGCAGCCAACACTAAGTTAGGAGGCACAGTTAAGTTGTGTAGATGGAAGGAGGAAATTACAAAGGGACATAGATGGACTAATTGGAGGTAATTTTGACTTTGGGTGATAGTGTAAACTGTATGATACCAGCACGGCCACTCGTTAAACACCTCCCAATTTTCATTCCCATTAAAGTCAATAGAAACGAGAATCAGGATATGTGTTTAATGGGTGGCCAAACTAATATCGCCTGTTTCACATTATCGCCAACAGTCAAATTATCCCAACTGAAGGGGAGAAACTGAGGCAGATGAGTTCAATGGATGCAAGAAAAACAAATCACAATATTTTCTTAATGGTATGACATTCAGAGCTGTATCGGAGCAAAGGAATTTGGGTGTCCATATAAACAAATCACAAAACGCTACTGGACATATACAAAAAGTAGAATTGAATGTTGGCCTTTATCTCAAGCAGGTTGGAATACAAAAGTGAGAGAAAGTCATGCTTTAGTTGTACAGAACCTTGTTCAAGTCCCATCTCGAGTACTGCATTCAATTTAGGCCAACTTAGAAAGATATATTGGCCTTGGAAAGAGGTACAGCGCAGATTCACTAGAATAATGCTGGGGCTTAAAGAATTAAATTATGAGGACAGCTTGCATAAACTTGGGCCGGAATTTTCTGGAGGTAAGTGGGTTGGGGGCAGGGGGCCTCTGAGGTGGGCGGGAAACCCTGTAGGCCCTGCCGACTTTAACAGCAGGGCCTGATTTACATGTGAGGCCTCGGATTCCCGCCCGCAGCCAGCCAGATTGAGAGACCGACTGGCTGCGGACGGGTTGGCCGGCAGCTGCAGGGAGGGATCGGTCTGGAAGAATGATTGTGAGGAGCCGGGGGATGGGGGGGGTGGTTGGTTGGGGATCTCAGTGGGGTTGGTTGAGGATCATGGGGTCGGCCAGGGATTGGGGATTGGGGTGGGCCAGGGATCGAGGATCAGGAGTGTCAGGATTCAGGGGGCGGCTAGGGTTTGGGAATCGGAAGCGGGGTGTTGGCCAGATATCGGGGAACGACGGGGGTATCGGCAGGGGATTGGGGATCAGTGATAAGGTTGGCCGCAGATCGGTAGTGGTGGAGAGAGGATAAAGGCCGGCCTCAGCATCTGCAATGGTGTATGGTGGGGAGGCCTCATGGTGGGGATTGGAAGCCTGGGAAGGCAATCGGAGGCCTCGTGCTGGGGTCTCTGATTGCAGGGGATGGATTAGGTGAGGACTCTCGATCCAAGAGGTAGATATAAATCCACTTATCTCCTGGAAGCTGCAGTCACCACCTGGGTTTAAGTGCCAGGTTAACTCCACATGCAGTTATACGGATTCAGTTGGATAGATAGAAAGGGCTGGATTTTAATGTGCAGATGCACTGGGAGCAGGTTGGGGATGGGCGGTGGTGGTTGGGGGGGCGGGGGCAGTGGATTCCGATAACACGTGGGAAACCCTGAAATATGTTTGTGACCTTTTTAACTCAGTCAACTCATTATCATTTCCCTTCCGGGTTACCTGTCCAATCAATGGCTGCGAGCCATTGATGTGGACCCACATGATGCGATCTCTAGTTTCCAAACGTGCAAGTTGCAGGAATTGGAGTTGGCTGTCAGAGAACAAGACATGTTGCAATGGAATCGAGACGGGCAAGGCTTCACGGACGCCTCCCTGGATGTGCTGCTGGGGACTGTGAGGACACGGAGGCAGATACTGTTCCCAAGCAACGCAGGAAGAAGCCTGCTGCTGAGATAAAGAAGGTGTGGTTGGTGGTTGCGGAAGAGGTCAATAACAAGTGCATGGTTCCATGCTCCTGGATTCAATGCAGAAAGCGGTTTAATGACCTAAGCAGCTCAGAAGAGGTGAGCAGAGTACGATATTCACCTACATTCTACTGCGTGCCTTACCCCAACCCCTCAAACTGCCTTCTCAAGCCTACTCCATCACATCACCCCTCACAACCACTTAGCTTGCAGGTGCACCCATCCTTCTCTTTGCATCCACTTCCCCAGATCCTCACCTATCCATCAACTATTACCACTCACCCGAATCCTTATAGAATGTCATGCCTCTCCCTCATTGTCACTCTCATCAAATGCACTTCATCCATCAGATGAACACATGCCATTACAATCACTCATACATCTCTTCTTTCCCTCCTTGCGGGAGAAGAAAGCACAGAACACCAGGGAGAGGGAGAGAACTGGAGGGAGCCCCTCCACAGATATCACAGCTCACAACTGCAGAGGAGGAGGTGCTGGAAATAAGTGGTGTTTTGGCATCCCTGGCTGTCAGAGATGGGGAGACAGAGAGCTCCCAGCTACCTGGTGACACAATTAAATAAAAGTCACCTACATGTCATATGGCACTCAGTCATGTTGACTTGGTTTCAACAGCGACTGAAATAAGATCATCTTAATCATGATAACTTGCAACATTCTTAACTTGCCACGACTAACTCATGTCTTTTATCTCCCACAGGGCCTTCACACCTGCAGTAGAAGTTGGTGGATGTGATGGGTGATGGTTCCTCAGAGGAGCTGTCCTTCTGAGGGTGCACTATCACAGGACTCATGCAGACCATGTATCAGCCCAGTTACTCACACTTCTGTGGGACCAGTTAGTCAGATAGCTCATCTGTGACTTACACTTCACAAGTGATGGTGGTAGCAAGGAGAGCAATGGCGAGTCCGTATCGGAGCTCTGCTCAGCTGGAAACAGATGCTGTACCACAGGGGCCATCGATGAAGAGGAGAATCATTGAGCAGGAGCAGACAATGTGTGAAGCACTGGCAGGCCCACAAAATGCGTTCACCAGAGACAGATTGTAGGAGTCCACCTCGAGCATGAGAGAGGTTATCCTCAGACCACTGAGATGATGCCTTCTTCTATGGATAGAGTGGCCAGCACCATGGACAATCATATACCCGAATCAAATGAGTCCATGTACAGCTTCAACACCACTGTGCAGACTCTGGATGCCAACATGAATGCCACCTTAAATAATTGACAGATACCTTAGCCTTAGTCTTACAGGGCTGCACCAATCTGCACCAAAGTGATCTCCAGCACACTGGTAGCAGTGAAGTGTGACTGGGCTATGACAGGGATGATGATGAAATGGGTCATGGACGTAGAGTTTCCACTCACAGACTCTAAAACCCAGAGAATGTGGGCCAACAGCATCTCAACAATCAGAGCAGGGATCTGAGCATCCGGCCTCTACCTCTGCTCAACCGCAGGGGTTGCACCACGTAGGAGTAGCTGAAAATGGAAGTTAGGCTTTGTAGTTGCACAAGGGTATGCACATGGGTGTCTGAGAAAATGTTGTTTGCTAAGTTTTTGTTCTTTATTTCGCTCACATAAATGTTATTCTTTTTCACCACTTTCCTGTCTTATCCATTCTTGGGTGCTGAGTGCTATGTGGCCTTCTAACTTGTTTAATGATGAGTAAGAGGAGATACATTGATGAGAACCAATGGAGGATTGTTGAAGTGGTGGTTGGTTGGTTGTAGGACTGCTTTGTGTCAATGGCATTGTTGAGGAGGTAGCAGGAAGAGTGCCCATTGTATTTCCTTTTGACATGGGTCCACTGGTGCAGCCTAAGTGAACCTTGCATTTAGAATGCCATCCCAGGCAGCAATGTGAGCAGCCGGGGGCATATCACCATCATCACCCTTCTCCTCCCCTCCAAATCACCTGAGGAGGATCTGAGCTCTTTGCCTTGTTCCTCCTGCAGGTCCAAGCCTCGTTGTTGTGTAACATTGTGCAAAGCATAGCAAATCACGATCATTCTGGAGACCCTGGCTACTGCGTATTGAAGGGCACCTGCAGATCTGTCGAGGCACCTGTAGCGTATCTTCTGCACACCGATAGTCTGTTCAATCACACATCTGGTGGTGATATGGCATTCATTGTAGCGCTGTTGGGCTTCATTGGTTGTGTTTCTGAAGGGTTCCATGAGCCAGGTTTGCAGTGGGTATCCCTGGTGGACCTGGCAGCCATCCTCTAAGTCTACTTTCAGATCCGAAGAGATCAGGGAGCTTGGACTGCCACAGAACCAAAACTTCATGGCAGCTGCCCGGGAATCTTGCTCACACCTGCATAAACAACTTTTTGTGGTTGCACACCAGCTGCACATTGATGGAGTGGAAGCCCTTGCGGTTGACAAACACTCCTGGTTGTTCTGGGGCTGCTGAGATTGCCACGTGTGTGCAGTCGATGACGCCCTGCACCCGTGGGAAGCCAGCCAGAGCTGCAAAGCCGAGTGCCCACTCGTGCTGACTGGCATCATCACAGGAAAAGTTAACATAATTGCCAGCTCTAGCAAACAACGCATCAGTCACTTGTCCTATGTATTTGTGGGGGCCGACTGGAAAATCCTGGATTTGTCTGCAACAGAGTCCTGGAAGGATCCGAAGGCAAAAATGTTGAGGGCGGTGGTGACTTTAAAAGCCACTGATAACATGTGGCCACCAGGTCCAACAGGGAGTATGTTTTCTTCTAGGAGAATGAAAATGTCTGCCATTACCTGACATGATATTCTGAGCTTCCTGAGACATGTCAAGGAAACTCTGCCTCTGTCTGCAGACCCTGTTTCGTGGGTATTGCCTCCTGCGAGCTGCACCTTTCTCTGCTGCTCTCTCTGCTGGTCCCTGTTCTTTGCTGCTGTCTCTGCTGGTCCCCTTTCTCTGCTGCTCTCTCTGCTGGTCCCTGTTCTTTGCTGCTGTCTCTGCTGGTCCCCTTTCTCTGCTGCTCTCTCTGCTGGCCCCTGTTCTTTGCTGCTGTCTCTGCTGGTCCCCTTTCTCTGCTGCTCTCTCGGCTGGTCCCCTTTCTCTGCTGCTCTCTCTGCTGGTCCCCTTTCTCTGCTGCTCTCTCGGCTGGTCCCCTTTCTCTGCTGCTCTCTCTGCTGGTCCCTGTTCTTTGCTGCTCTCTCTGATGGTCCCTTCTCTGCTGGTCGCCTGTCTGATGGTTGCCTCATTGCTGGTCATCTCTTTGCTGCTCAGCTCTGTGTTGCTGCCCCGTCTGCTGTATAGGTACAGATCTGTGAGCAGCATGTTGCTGCAGGTGCTGGTGCTGAGAATCTTCATCTGAGATGGTCTTCAACTGAGGTCAAATCTAAGGTCAAATCTAATCTAAGCAGCACCTATCCTGATGTGATAGAGCAAACCTCCAAAGTGCAGAAAGCAACCAGTCAGCACCAGTAATGTGGACAAATCCTTCCCACTATTAGGTAAGAAAGCAGCTGTGATTACTGAATATTTATTGTCATCTTTCCCTGAGATTGATTCAGCCCCTCAATTGCTGCTGTGTACTCGCCTTGCTTTCACTGGTGAGTTTCAGGAAGCCTGGGAAACCTGTGGGCCCGATGTTAAAGACAAAAGTGTGTGTTAATATCGCTCTTATTGAGCAATTAACACATGATAATTGCCAATCGGCCTCTCCTGTGGGGGTTGAGCACATGCAGTCTATTGCTCTCGGTTTAAATGCACATGCCGGACCTGACTTACCAATGCGCTGACATTTTTCCTGATTTTAACCATCCCACTCGCCCCCAAAACCACACGCTCTTCCAGGTTAAAATTCAGCCCAAAGAAACTATTCCCTCTGGTGCGGGAGTCCAGAACAAGAGGGCATAATCTTAAAAAGAGGGCTGGCCCATTTATGAGTGAAATAAGGCAGCATTTTCTTTTAACACAAATGATGGTAAAAATGCGTGACTCTCTCCCCTAAAAGGCTGTGGTTGCTTGGTCAATTGAAATTTTCAAGGCTGAAATAGATTTATTTTTAGTTAGGCCAATCAAGAGACACGGAGAAAAGGCAGGTAAATGGAGTTGAGGTCAGTCAGCTCGAGGGGCTGAATGGCCTACTCCTGTTCCTATGTTCCTTTATAACAGTCATCAGAGGCCTGCTGCAGCAAAGGTGCCTATAAATATAATTTTTTGGAAAGAATTTAAATTTTTATCATGAGATTTGTACATAGTGGGTGCTTTCATTGGATCTCCTTCTCCTCATGATGTAAGGCACAGCTCTGTTGACTTAACATTGGGGCCTAACAGGCAGACTCTGCAGCAAGTATTCCAAAAGTGCAAGCATGGGAAACATGGTGGAATTCACGTTTCCTTCTTCTACATATTACATGGTGCAATGTATTTGCTTCATGGGTCCTTTGCTTAAGAATTCATAGCAACACATTGGTTTAGTAACAAAGGTTTAACAATCACACTACACATTACCAGTTCATCCACTAGGCTCACAACTGTATACCTCATCATGGATGGCCTAGACCCAACTGACTATGGTTTTATTGAGTCTTGTGAACATTGCGTGACTAGCTAAGCCACTCACAATGCAACAGCTCTACAACTATTTTTGTAAAACAATAAATCAAGTGCCCCCTGATTAAAGGCGGGCACTAAAACCGACAAACAAATAAATTAAACTTTAGACATTAAGGATCAAATTAAAATTTGGTTGCCGGGAGTGATGATGCATTCCAGTCCCTCGGTGCCCACCTCTCGCGGAAGGCCGCGAGCGTACCGGTGGACAGCGTTTGTTCCATCTCCAGGGACACCCTGGCTCAGATGTAACCATGGAAGAGAGGCAGGCAGTTGGGCTGAATGACCCCCCTCGACCGCCCACTGCCTGGACCAGCTGATGGCCACATTCGCCAGGCCCAGGAGTAGTCCTACGAGGAGGCCTTCTGACCTGCCCGCTCCCCTCCACACAGGGTGAACAACAGCTTTACAGCTCTTTTGGGGCAAACATAAACATTAAATCATGTGCCCCCCGATCTGGGGGACACTCCAAACATTTCCCAAGGCCCTTTTTTGGTTTTTTTTGTTGTCTTTTTTGTATTTTTTTGTAGATTTTTTGTGTTTTTTTTGGGCTCTAAAACCATAATTTACAAGTGCCCCCTATAAAAGGAGGGGGGGTCACTAAAAACCCAGAAATTAAAACAAATAAACTTTAAAACATATAAAATCAAATTAAAATTTGGTTGCCGGGGGTGACGATGCACTCCAGTCCCTCCAGCGCCCACCTCTCGCGGAAGGCTGCGAGCGTACCGGTGGACACCGCGTGCTCCATCTCCAAGGACACCCTGGCCCGGATGTAGGCGCGGAAGAGAGGCAGGCAGTTGGGCTGAACGACCCCCTCGACCGCCCACTGCCTGGACCAGTTGATGGCCACATTGGCCAGGCCCAGGAGTAGTCCTACGAGGAGGCCTTCTGACCTGCCCGCTCCCCTCCACACAGGGTGAACAACAGCTTTACAAACCTGTGAGCATTCTCACAGGTGCATACATTACACATAGGAAGATAGGAACAAGAGTAGGCCATTCAGTCCCTCGAGCCTGCTCCGCCATTCAATTAGATCATGGCTGATTTGTACCTCAACTCCATTTATCCATCTTAGTTCCACATCCCTTGATATCCTTATCGAACAAAATAATATCGATCTTAGTCTTGAAATCTGACATATACATGTTGCTAATATGTGTCCGGCCCACAAGTGTGTGGGTGTATTGTGCCTCAACGACATGAGCCCCTGGAAAATGGCTGCGCCCCCCATGTAGTTTTCTGCCTCTGCCCATCTCAGATGTGCTGAAATATCACCGGGGACAGGCTCGACCTGTGTGTCCCTGGTTCTGCCTATTCTCCTACTCAGCTATTTATTGTGTCAACAGTGGAAATATTTTATATCAACGTAACAGCAACATCCAGGAACACAGTGAAGCATTATTAAAATGTTACCTATTTTATTTTAATGTATGTTCCGAGGAAGGCAATTATGTTTAGTTCAACAGTCTGTAACATTGCTCTTATAAACATTTATTTTGCATCTCTTTAGTGAATTACTAAACTCAGTGCAGAGATGAGTAACTCACTTCTTTCTGCGAGGTAATGATAATTTCTCTATATCGTTCTTTAATTTGTAGAAAGGAACATGTATTCTATGTTACGGAGATAGTGAACAGCATATTGTTATCAGGGAGAGTACCTGTCCATGGTTCATGTGATTTAAAGATGTGACTAGAGGACACAGATTTAAGATGATTGGCAAAAGAACAAAGGCAACGTAAGAAAAAACTTTTTTACGCAGCAAGTGGTTAAGATTTGTATCATGTATGAATGCTTGGGTTTACTAGCCACCAGGTGATGCCACTGTCGGAGGTCATTCGGCTGTGCGCATGTGTGCGCGGCCCAGGTATAAAAGGCCAGCCATCTTGTAATGTAATCACTTTGGACCCTAATAAAGTAGAGCCAGGTTTGTACCTGTTCGGAGTTTACAGTATTCAGTTGATTGAGTTATTGCATACACAACATTTGGCGACAAGGTAACAAGAACCTTCGCATGCAAAAGTGAGCACAATTGGAATTCTGGAGCGATTCGTGGAGGGAGAAGATTGAGCAGACTTTGTAGTCCGCTTGAACCAGTACTTCGTAGCCAACAAAATGGAGAAAGAGACAGACGCAGTTCGGTACCGGGCGGTCCTCCTCACGGTTTGCGGTCTGAAAATCTATGGACTCATAAAGAATCTCCTCTCGCCCTTAAGTCCAACGGGCAAGGACTATGAAACATTGTGTGCTCTGGTACACGACCTTCTCAAACCAGATGAAGGCATCATCATCTCAAGATATCGATTCTAGACGCAGGTGGACCATGTAAGTTCGAAACTGCATTGGCAGACAGGCTGCGGGGCTTCTTTGTAATCGGCAACAACCATAAGGTGATCCTGCGTAAGCTACTGGCAGTGGAGACGCAGGATTTGAGCAAGGCCATCACGATTGCCCAGGCATGCATAACGACGGACAAAAGCTTAAAGCAGATATAATTGAAAAATTGGAACTCGGCAATTACTGTAAACAAGATTGTATCGTCGTTTGACAGAACTGCATATGGCAGGGCCTACCCGACTGAGTACGCGAAACCTGTGGCTGCTCAAAGTCCATCAACAAGAGTGAATCTGATATCACCGTGTTGGCGTTGTGGGGGAAATCATCGGCATCATCAGTGTCAATTTAAACAGTATATTTGTAAAGGCTGTTCGAGAGTGGGGCATCTCCAGCGCGTGTGTCCACAACTGAGCAAGCATGCTGCGACACACCACATAGAGGACGATGACCAGTCTAGCGGGGATTTGGATATGCAATCCGAGATACCAGAGGAGGAAGTGTATGGACTGTATTCGTTCCTAACAAAGCGCTAACCGATAATGATTAATGTAAAACTTAATGGTGTGCCGGTATTGATGGAATTGGACACGGGTGTGAGTCAATCAATAATGAGCCAGAGGACATTCGACAGGCTGTGGGATACTAAGGCTGTGAGGCCTAAGCTGAGTCCAGTCAATGCCAAGTTGCGTACGTACAATAAAGAACTCATAACAGTGATTGTCAGTGCAGTAATCAAGGTATTGTATGATGGTGTGGTTCACCATTTACCGTTTTGGATTGTTCCAGGCAATGGTCCAACACTGTTCAGCAGGAATGTTAGAAAAAAATCAAGTGGACTGGAACAAGATCAAAGCGTTGTTGTCGGTGGAGGATACTCCATGTGCTCAAGTGCTGAGCAAGTTCCCCTCGCTGTCTGAACCAGGCATCGGCAATTTCACGGGAGCCAAGGTGCAGATCCACATGGACTCGGATGCAAGACCCGTCCATCATAAAGCTCAGGCAGTTCCGTACATGATGAGAGAGAAGGTCGAAATTGAACTGGACAGACTCCAGTGTGAAGGTATCATATCACTGGTCTAATTTAACGAATGGGCCAGCCCCATTGTTCCAGTGTTGAAAAGTGATGGCACTGTCAGGATTTGTGGAGACTACAAGGTTACGATCAACTGAGTTTCGAAACAGGATCAAATACCCTTTACCGAAGGTCGATGACCTGTTCGCAACGCTAGTCAGGGGGAAGTCGTTCACAAAACTGGATCTGACGATGGCCTACATGACACAGGAGCTGGTTGACATGTTGAAGAAACTTACATGCATCGACACTCATAAAGGACTGTTTATCTACAGCAGGCGCCCTTTTGGAATTCGCTCGGCTGTAGCCATATTTCAGAGGAACATGAAGAGTCTACTGAAGTCCATCCCCAGAACCGTCGTGTTCCAAGATGACATACTGGTCACAGATTGTGACTCCGCCAAACATCTGAACAACCTGGAAGAGGTTCTACATCATCTGGACAAAGTGGGACTCAGACTGAAATGCTCGAAGTGCGTCTTCATGGCACCGGAAGTCGAATTCCTGGGGAGCAAAATTGCTGCTAACGGTATCAGGCCTATGGACTCACAAACTAAGGCCATCAAAAATGCACCCAAGCCTCAGAATGTGACGGAGCTGCATTCGTTCCTTGGTCTACTCAACTACTTCAGTAATTTCTTACCTAGATTGATCACCTTATGAGAGCCACTGCACATGCTGCTAAGAAAAGGCGACAACTGGGTTTGGGGTGCATCTCAAGATCGAGCTTTTGAGAAAGCTACTAATCTGCTTTGCTCTAACAAGCTGCTGGTACATTATGATCCGTGTAAGCATCTAGTATTGGCCTGTGATGCTTCGTCATATGGAGTCGGTTGCGTGCTCCAACAAGATAATGAGTCGAGCATATCACAACCTGTTGCATATGCTTCAAACAGTTTGTCAAAGGCGGAAAGAGCCTACAGCATGGTAGAGAAAGAAGCACTAACCTGTGTGTATGGGGTTAAAAAGATGCATCAGTACCTGTTTGGTCTTCAGTTTGAACTGGAAACGGATCACAAGCCACTCATTTCATTGTTTTCAGAAAACAAAGCTTTGAATACCAATGCATCGTCCCGCATCCAGAGGTGGGCGCTGACATTATCTGCCTATGATTATGTCATTCGCCATAGACCTGGCACTGAGAATTGTGCCGATGCATTGAGCCATCTGCCGTTGCCCACACCGGAGGTGGAAACGCCACAACCGGCAGACCTACTGTTAGTCATGGATGTTTTTGAAAGTGAAGGAACCCCTGTAACGGCCCAACAAGTTAAGACCTGGATCAACCAGGATCCAATATTATCGGTTGTGAAACATTGTATCCTTAGTGGTGATTGGTCTGCCACACCCAAGCAAATGTGTGAGGAGACCAAACCTTATATCCGTCGCAAATACGAACTATCCATTCAATCAGATTGTATACTGTGGGGTAACCGTGTTGTTATGCCCAAGAAAAGCAGAGAGAAATTTGTGCATGATCTATATAGCACGCATCCCGGGATTGTCATGTTGAAAGCTATTGCCAGGTCTCATGTATGGTAGCTTGGAATTGACTCTGATCTAGAATCATGTGTGCATCAGTGCAACACTTGCATGCAGCTTATTAAAGCACCAGCGGAATCGCCACTGAGCCTGTGGTCATGGTCATCTAAACCATGGTCCAAGATCCAGATCGACTTTGCAGGTCCCTTCCTGGGAAAGATGTTCTTAGTTGTGGTGGATGCTTATTCCAAGTGGATAGAGAGTACCATCATGTCATCGAGCACATTCACAGCTACCATTGAGAGCTTTCGTGTCATGTTCGCTACGTCATGGTCTGCCTGACATCAGTGTAAGCGACAACAGATCTTGCTTCACCAGTATGGAGTTTCAAGAGTTCATGAAACTCAATGGTATCAAACGTGTGAAGTCAGTACCATTCAACCCCGCATCCAATGGACAAGCAGAGCTTGCGGTTCAAACCATCAAGCAGAGTATGAAATGTGTAACTCAAGGTTCACTGCAAACTCGTTTGTCATGCATATTGCTTAGTTACAGGACAAGACCCCATACGTTTACTGGGGTCTCCCCTGCTGAACTATTGATGAAGAGAGGTCTCAAGGCCAGACTCTTTCTTGTCCATCCTGACTTGAACAATCGTGTCGAATGCAGATGTAAAAGTCATCAAGAGTACTACTATGTCACGCGATATTTCTATCAATGATCCTGCGTATGTACTGAATTATGGTCAAGGTTCCAAATGGATCGCCGGTACTGTTACAGCCAAGGAGGGTAACAGAGTATTTATTGTTAAACTGAAGACTGGGCAGACATGCAGGCAACACGTCGATCAGATAAAGCTGCGGCACACGGATGAACCGGAACAGTCTGAGGAAGACGCAATCAGTGACCAACCAACCTACCCTCAGTCATCAGAGGACTCCGCTGTCATCAATGAATCTGGACTTTCAATCCCTGACGTGGTCATTGCCACTCCCATCAGATCGACTACCCAGCCCCCAGTCATATCAGACTCAGAAATCTGCCCCAAGGCTGGAGTTGAACTGAGACGTTCATCTCGGGAGCGGAAAGCCCCGGACCATCTCAATTTGTAAAAAGACCGTTACTAATATCTTAAAGAGGAATATTGTCATGTATGTATGCTTGGGTTTACTAGCCACCAAGTGGCGCCACTGTTGGAGGTTATTGGGCTGTGCGCACATGTGTGTGGCCCCGGTATAAAAGGCCAGCCATCTGGTAATGTAATCACTTTGGGCCCTAATAAAGTAGAGCCAGGTTTGTATCTGTTCGGAGTTTACAGTATTCAGTCTATTGAGTTATTAGAATGCACTGCCTGAAAGGATGGTGGAGCCAGATTCAATCTTATCTTTCAAAAGGGAGTTGGATAAGTATCTGAAGGAAAGAAAATGCAGAGCTACGGGGAAAGGGCAGGGGAGTGGGACTAGCTGAGAGTTGGCATGGGCTCAACGGCCAAATGGCCTCCTTCTGTGCTATAACCATTCTATGATTCTATGATTCTAACTCACCGTAGGCCATGGCTTGTGTGGAGGGCTTTAAAAAAGACATTTTAACGTGAATTCTTTGCCCATTAAGATAAATAATAACAATGCAGCAGAATGAAAATGTTCCCAGTTCAGGCACCAAATGTCAGTTTCAAGCACAGTTAGATGGAGTGCAAATCTCACTCCACTCTACCCTAGTAATGTACCTCAAACTCAAACCTTTCAAGAGCACTCGCTACTGCCTTACTATATCAGTTTCCATTTCCTACAGCAGCTGCTCAACATTCTGAGTGAGATTGTTAATTTAGTGGGTCCATGCTTCCTGAGAACCTGGGTTGAGACTGTCCAACTTAACCCAGGTGCCAGTGACATAGAGAAATGTTAACCATTGTGTGTGCTTAATGTACTTTGAGACTGATCTGTTTCAACTAGTGTCAAAAATGGTTATTGAATAAAAAGCATCTGCCCTGTTACAAGTGTAATCCTGGCTGCCTGATTTTGTAAGTATAGCTGAATCAAGACAACAACAACAACTTGTATTTATATAGCACCTTTAACGTAGTAAAACACCCCAAGGCGCTTCACAGGAGTGTTTTAAGACAAAACAAATAAATTTGACACCGATCCACATAAGAAGAAATTACGGCAGATGATCAAAAGCTTAGTCAAAGAGGCAGGTGTTAAGGAGCGTCTTAAAGGAGGAAAGAGAGGTAGAGAGACGGAGAGGTTTAGGAAGGGAGTTCCAGAACTTGGGGCCTAGGCAGCTGATGGCACAGCCATCAATGGTTGAGCGATTATAATCAGGGATGCTTAAGAGGGCAGAATTTGAGGAATGCAGACATCTCGGGGGGTTGTGAGGTTGAAGGAGATTACAGAGATAGGGAGTGGTGAGGCCACGGAGAGATTTGTAAACAAGGATGAGAATTTTGAAATCGAGGCGGTGCTTAACCGGGAGCCAATGTCGGTCAGGGAGCACAGGGATGATCGTGACTTGGTGCGAGTTAGAACATGGGCTGCTGAGTTTTGGAAAACCTCAAGTTTACATAGGGTAGAATGTGGGCAGCCAGCCAGGAGTGCATTGGAGTAATCAAGTCTAGAGGTAACAAAGGCATGGATGAGGATTTCAGCAGCAGATGAGCTGAGGCAGGGGCAGAGACGGGCAATGCGGAGATGTGGAAATCGGAGGTTTTAGTTATGCCGCGGATATGTGGCTGGAAGTTCATTTCAGGATCAAATATGACACCGAGGTTGTGAACAGTCTGGTTCAGCCTCAGACAGATGCTAGGGAGAAGGATGGAGTAGGTGGCTAGGGAATGGAATTTGTGACGGAGTCCAGTGGCTTCAGTCTTCCCAATATTTAATTGGGGAAAATTTCTGCTCATCCAGTAATGGATGTCGGACAAGCATCCTGACAATTTAGGAACCATGGAGGAGTCGAGAGAAGTGGTGGTGAGGTAGAGCTGGGTGTCATCAGCATCATGTGGAAACTGACATCATGCCTTCTTTCTACTCACATTATGATTTATCGCCAATAACAGAGGAAAACTTTCCCCTATGTTTATATGGAGTCAATGCTATCAGATAAAAGTAATGCATATAAAATAAGTTTGCAAAAAGGTAATCAGCTTAGTTTTTGGTGCTTATTTTTATTCTTTATATTTTACATGATGCTGCTATTGGTAAAATACAACATCAATAACAACAAATGCATATTGCTAGCTGCTGCTGACTTTTAAAGATGCATATCGCCTTATTAACAGTTTATAAACAGGCTTGGTCTGTGGCTTGGACTCTGATTTAGGATCGAGCTTGGGCTGGACTAAGACTCAGGCTCATGACTTTGCTTCCTGCGTATAGTAGCTCCAAGGAGCACTTTTGATTAGCTGTAGTGGCCACTATAATTTTCCTTTTCATTCTGTTGGTCTATCAGCACCATAAACCAAAGTAGATCATATGACCATTCACCATCATTTTTTATCAGGAGTGAGGCCATGAGATCGAAACTTTGAAGAAAGGTGAGGGAACCTAAATTTGCTCTTGTTTGAAAACTGAAGATTCGGGCAAAATTGAAAAAGTGGATGCAGAGAGCTGTTCATGCTAAAATAGTATAGAAGGACCGGAACACATGAAATTAAATCAAACTTAATTTAAGGAATAACCTTCACATTTAGAGTCGTCAGTTTGTGGAATAGACTGCCACGTAGTGCAGTGATGCTGGCTCAACTGAAGCATTTGTAATGGAATTAGATCAATTCCTGATTAAGCAAAGAGTAAAGAAATATGGGTTTTGGGAAAGAAATTATCCTTTCTGGCTGTGAAACAGGAGCTGGAAGCTGAAGGAGCCAGCTGGACTGAATGTTTTTTCCTCTTTCCTATCTTCTTATGTTTTTTATGCAGATTTTCACATAATTAAGAATGATGTTATCATGAAAAGCCATTACAAAAAATATCTGTATCTCAAGCAGCCAACAGGTTAACCCTCAATCAGCTCTGTCAATACAAAATGAGATTCACCATGAACTTAAATGGGTTGAAATCCTGCTGTGCAACTAAAAGAAAATCCATTATTTTAAAGGTGGCTTTAATCCATTTATTTGAAATGTGCAAATGCTTTTGCTAAAGTAGAAGACTAATGTATTAATAGGTTTGTTATTAATATTGCACAGTGAGATTTCAACCCAATAGAGATTCTGGCTCCCAGTAAACTGGGTAATTTCCAGACACTTTAAGGAACTTTAAACTGCTGGGTGTGAAAGTTTCCTTCCAGCCAAACTATATTATCATAGAGTCATAGAAATTATAGCATGGAAGGGAGCCATTCAGCCCATGATGTTGGTAGAGGTTATCAACAAAGTTAAATTTGGATCCCATCATATTCCACATTCTAGCACCAATTTTTCTGTTAGTCAAGGTTTAAAGACAAGAGTGGCACAGTTGGGTTTTGGTAGCACCCGTTTTATGGGTGCTACGAGGCCCCTTAAGGTTCCAAATCAGCAACTGCGGTGCGCGTGCATACTTCTGATATAAATTGCACCTGCTGCCATAATGGTAAAGGAGTTAGCATGCATGCACCCAATATCTGCTGGAAGTATGCAGAGCCAGCAGATCATGACCTCAATCAGTGTGTAACGCTGATTTAATTCCAGCACTGCCATTTCGGAGCTCCACGCTCCTGCCTATGCCCTCTCTTAGAAACATAGAAACATAAAAAATAGGAGCAGTAGTAGACCATTCGACCCTTCGAGTCTGCACCGCCATTTAATATGACCATGGCTGATCCTCTATCTCAACACCATGGGCCCAAGTTTCCACATGATTTGCGCCTGATTTTTAGGAGCAACTGGTGGAGAACGGAATATCTTAGAAATCGCAATTCTCCACATTTTTTTTTCTGCAGTTCTAGCCAGTTAGAACAGTTTCACTTTGGAACAGGATTTTTTCTTCAAAAGGGGGCGTGTCCGGCCACTGACGCCTGATTTCAAAGTTTCCACAGTGAAAACGTACTCCAAACTAACTTAGAATGGAGCAAATGAAGATTTTTGTAGAACTAAAAAAACCTTGTCTACACATTAAAAAATCAGGTGCAGGTTACAAATTAGGCGTCCAGAACGAGGTGGGGGGGGGGGGGGGCAGGAGGGAAGTCATTAAATTCTACAATCAATCCTTATTTATACTTATACAAATATTATACAAATAAATCCAACCTGAATAAACATTTATAAGCAAAGAAAAGATTAAATAAACCATCTTCCTACCTGTGTGAAAGTGCTTCAGTCAACTCAGCGGTGTAACGTCGTTCCCGCGAACGGGAGGGAGGAAGGGGCAGTAAGCAGGCAGCAAGCAGCCTTCCACTTGAGGTGGAAGCCTTACAGTCAGCTCAGCGGTATGGCGTCGTTCCCGCGAACAGGAGGCAGCCGTTCTCGACGGCGGGCGGGGGGGGAAGGAGGCAGTGAGAAAGCTGCAAGAAGCCTCAGTGCTGATCATAGAAGGGCAATGTACTTTTATTAAAAAATGTTCAAAAATTAAATAGCTACAAAGAACTACAAAAATGGCCGAGTGCCAATGTTTCCTTCATTTCCGGCACGAAAAAACCTAATTTAAATGGTACCCACCCACTCCCACTTACAAAATCGGCGCGAGTGGTAGGCTCCGCCCCCCTGGGCGCCGCGCCAAACAGACATGGAGCTGCAGGGCGCTCCAGAATCGCGCGTTTTTTTTCAGGCGCTGTTTTTGGCGCGAAAAATGGGCGCCCAGCTCGGAGGGGCACCCGTTTTGTAGCGTGTGGAAACTTGGGGCCCATATTCCCGCTTTTTCCCCATACAAGCTCACACAACTGAACATGTGTTCAGCGGCATTAAAGACTCCCCCCCGCCCTCCCCCCCCCACCACCACCAGCACTATTTCAAAGGATCATCAACTACTTACGGTTAGTAGCTGGATTATTTCTTCTGACTGTTGCTGCAACTATATGCGATTTGGATACTTTACCATACTTATTAAAAGTTTCAGTACTCTGCAGGGAGAGGTCTGGCTGGTGTGGAAGTATTTATTTGGTGACTTGAAGGCTTGTGCAGAAACTATTTGCTTCCAGACATAGGTGGCCTAATAGAACTTCTTCTTAACACTGAGCATGACTGGAAGAATGAACAGAGGCCACGCAGAGCAGGACAAGCTTCTAGAAGGTAGGTTAAAAGAGTTGGGACTCTTTATCTTAGAGTAGTGTAGACTTAGGCCGGATATGATTGAAGTTTATAAGATAATGAAGGGAATAGACAGTGTTGCAGCTGACCGTTTATTTCAATTAAATAGGTTAGGCAGGACCAGGGGGCACAAATTAAAGTTGTATAAGGCTAGATCTAGGTTAGATGTCACGAGCTGGTTCTTTTCACAGAGAATAACAGACCTCTGGAACAAGCTGTCGTTTCATGTGGTGGATGCAGACTCACTGAATTCCTTCAAGCAAAAGCTGGATTTGTTTCTGGCTAGAGCAGGGATTAACTCTTACAGAAGTTAGGTGCTGCAGGGAATTTAATGGCTAGAGTGATCGCCTGGACTAGTTTCGATTGCCTAGATGGGTCGGGAGGAATTTCCCAGATTTTTTCCCCCCAAATTGACCTGGGTTTTTTATCTGTTTCTTTGCCTCTCTCAGGAGATCACATAGTTTCGGGTGGGGTGGAGTGTATTAGTTGTGATACACAGGGTATCACAATTGTGTGGGACAGGCTTGATGAACCAAATGGTCTTAACCTGTTCGTCATTGTTCATATGTTGGAGTAGCGGAGAAAGGGCTCTCAGCAGGAGCCCATATCCGCAGAGCATCATTAGGGAGCAGATCTGTATTAGAACAATTTGCAGGAGTGCTGTGACACCCTGAAAGCCTCTTTGCATGCTGGTATCCATAACCATGGTGGCAGCAGTCTGAGCTTCCACCGCTGCATTCAGACGTTGGATGGATGCTGCTTATGCTGCAATGGAAGCTGAGACATCGCCCATCAGACGCTGCATCATGCTTGGCTCCACAGGCGTGTTGATGGAGGTGGCAACCCTTTTCATGTTGGAAAGGATGGGCTCCAAGCTCTGCCCAAAGCCCTGTGTCAAGTTGGTGCCGGACTCTTTCCATGCTCCTTGACATTAAACGCAGGCTTTCTGACAGGCTTCCCAATACACCAAGCATTTCAGTGTGTACACCCACCAGCCTTCATTTGTAGCCTGGCCCATCGAAGTCTACATCTGACTCCTCTGCAGCAGAACTAATCTGCGTCCTCACCCTCCGGTGAGCTGGCACCTGTGCTTTCCTTTCCCCTCGCCCTGGCAACAGTGCACTTGTGCCCAGTGTCTCACCATGTGCGTATCTCACCTCCATATTCTCCTCTAAATTATGTGCAGTGTCAGTCTCTGAGCTGGTGGCTATGGGTGTAAGATCGAGTGATGATGTGTCTTCATCTTCACTGTCTTCCTGCTCGTCCACCAGTGACTGGGCAGGTTGCAGTTCTTGGGTATCTGAAATGTAAAAGGGACAAGGATTGGGTTGTGGTGAGGGGAGAGGAGAACACGCAGGCACACCTCTCTCCTTCCGGTTAGTTCCTACTGCCTCTGATTGTGTGCCACCTTCTCCTGCAAGAGAGACAGAAGTGCGTCAGTGAGTGTCATGCAATCTGTTTGGGTGATGTGGCTGTCATGGTTGAATAGCTGGCAGTGTGAGCAAGCTGTGAGATGTGGGTGTGAGGCTTGCAGCAGGGTTAAATGTGCGAGGGTGAGGTAAAGCATATGAATGTTAGATATGTGTCCTGATTGCTAGAGATTGTTGGTAGCTGAGTGATGGGGATGTGGTGAATTGAGCAGTAGCTGAAGCTAGTGGTGCAGTAGAGAGTATATGGCATTTGAAGATGCATTAAACTTCTTGTGGTACTGTATCCAGGTCCTTGGGACTATACTCCTGCCATTAACCTCCACGGCTATGTGTTTCCATTGACATTTTAACATGTGTCTGGAGGGTCTCCTGCCCCCCCTGAGGATACAGTATATCTCTCCTCCTTTCCACCTCCTCCACCAAGATGTAGCTTACAAACACCTGGGTGCATTGTCTCTCCCATGGCCAACCATTCTTCACTCTTTCCCAGGTCAGATTCAGTTGTTGAATGATTCCCAACACCTGCTGCAGCCACAGTGCCATCATCATAGGCAGTCCCTCGAAGTGAGGGTGATTTGCTTCCATGCCAAAAAAGGATGAGTTCACAGGTGTTTCAATGAAGGACCTAATATTCCAGATCCAGAACTACATCGTGAAGGGTGGAAGATGCTTGTGCATGCTTGGATTTTTTTAACATGTGTTGGCCATTGCACACCAGCCACCACACGGGCTTGACAGAGTTAGGTCTTGGTCCAGTGGCAAGGATTACCCAAGACTAACTGGAGACCAGCTGTGCTGCACCGACCGAGCACGCGCACATATCGCAGTGTGGGCTGGCCCATGCTTCCCCTGGGCCCTCGCCTCTTCTGGGCCCCAGATTCACGTCTCTCTTGGGCCCCGGTCACTTCCCTCTACAGACTCTTGCCACTCCTTCGCCCCTCCTGCTGTGCCTGCCTGCACTGCAATCAGCGTCCTGGCTTTGTAGCCATCGCCTTCCTGCAGCAGCACACGCTGCTCCCTGCAGTGGTATGCCACAGCACACTGCTTCCTCCAATTGCCCCGGTCTGCTGATGGTCTTGCAGGCTGGGACCGCGCTGATTTCCAGGCCAGGCCGCCGCCTGCTGCTCCCTCCAATCAGTGGTGACCGGAGCCACAGTGTACCTCCCCTTTAAGAGGTGCAGGCTAGCTTTATGTAGTGCAGGCTAGCTTTAAGTAGTGCAAGTAGTAACAATATTGGGACCCTGCTGATGTGTGCAGCCAATGAACAGCATGGGTAATGCTGGCTGCATGCAGAAATCATTATAATGAGCAGGCAGCACAAAGTTGGTGTCCTGCCTGCATTTCACTGAATGGGCGCGGGTTAATCGCGCATTATGTAGTTCAAATTTTTTCAAAAAGTTTTCCATAATCAAAAAATTCTGTGGCTTTTGTTGCCAACTCATCTATAAATCTGGTTCATTTCAGAATGATTTTATGTCTGTTTTAATCAGTGTTCATATTGTTGGTTGCTGCTGCCAGTACTGATGTTTTGTGATCATAGGTCTTGTCAACATTTGGGATTTGCTGATAGATCAGACTTTCTTTCCTTTGCTGTGGTCTTCAATTTATTTCATCATATGAAAATCTTTAAATAAAATAATTTCAAAAAATAAATTCTAGTGACAAAATTTAGTATCGTTTCTATAATTGTGTGGAAACCTCCTGTCTGCTTTTTCGTGACTTGTTGACCTCCTTTAAAGTTACATAACCTCTTCACAGAAGCATCTTTTTGGCAATAGCTTTGTATTAAATTGAGAGTTAGAGATCTACCAAGGTACATTTGGTTCTTCTTTTGCTTTGTTCCTCTATTCAAAACATAAATGCTAACCCTATACAGAGCTGTCAGCTCGGAGAAGATTTGGCTGCAAATTTCAACCAGTGCTTAAAATAAAACCATCAAATTGGCAAAACAGGTGCAAGTTTCTCCCCTGATCTGAGCCCAAGGTTTGTCATTTTGGACGTGACTTTGTCTGAGAGTTGCTGTGCTCTGAATTCTGTAAAAGGAACTTTGACTCTCTACTTATTAGCTTTCAGATTCAACCCTGTGAATGTGAACATACTTACAATTTGCATTTGCACAGGATCTGTTCTGATGGCAATGTTCTCATTTTGCTTCTTATTTTGAATTGGCATCTTTCATCCTGCTATACCTTATCGTCCAGCTTAGTCTCAAATACTGATAGAATGCCTCAGCCATGGATTTGCTTCTCATACCTTGAACTGAAATAATTCAGGATGTGATAAGTTTCCTCTCTGTGAAATGAGTTTGCTGGTTTTACAGCAGGCATGTGATTAAACATTGACTTTTATCCACTTAGCTCAGTTTATTGAAGATATTTTCTGTGCTGCATATTTACAAATTACTCGAGCTGAGAAGCTTGTAAGAAGAAAAAGAAAGAAATACATACATTTATATAGCACCTTTCATGATCTCAGGATGTCCCAAAAAAGTACTTTTGAAGTGTTGTCACTGTTGTCATGTAGGCTACACAGCAGCCAATTTTCACACAGCAAGGTCCCAAAAACAGCAATGAAATAAATGATCAGATAATCTGTTTCAGGTATTGGTTGAGGGATAAATGTTGGCCAGACCACAGGGAGAACTCCCCTGCTCTTCTTCAAATAGAGACATGGGGCTAGAATTTCCTCTCAAATCGTCCATTTACCATCCATTTACTGCCCATTTACCGCCCAGAAATATAGGTTTCCTCTCAAATCATCCATTTACCGCCCAAATTCCGCCAAAAATGGAAGTTTCATCATTAAGATCCGTTTACCACCAGACCTTAATACCGTCCTGAAAAAGCAGGTCTTACTGGATCTTAAGTGGGCAGTATGGACACAGATCTGACAGGTTTGTTTGATATTACACAGATCTTAATAGTTCTCCACAGTTTGATGTATTTTTAAATGGATTGTAGTATTTTCTAATGTAAGGCAATAATATAAATGGTCTAATAAAGCCTTATTTACTCCTTTAGTCTCTTTCATTCACTAGTCTCACGCACATTAGTCTCACTCACCCCCCAGTCTTTCCACCCCAGTCTCTCACCCCCAGTCTCTTCCCCCCAGTCTCTTTCACACCCCCAGTCTCTCTACCCCTCAATCTCTCCCCCGGCCACAGCAATCTGTCTCCTCTCCCTCTGCAAAGCGATCTCTCCCCCCCCACACAGCGATCTCACTCTCTCTCACGCCCCCCCCACCCTCCACAGAGATCTCTCTCCCCCTGCCCCCACAAAGATCTCTCTCCACACCATTCACCCCCCCGCCCCCGCCGTTTCCCCACAGCAATCTCAGGTCGACAGTCTCTGGCCTCTCGTCAGTGCCTCTCGGGGGGGGGGAGGGAGCGGAGCTTGGCAGCCGCGCGCGCATGTACACAACTTGGGAGCCGAAGATTCCCGAGTCGATAGGTCTCCTCCGCGGGGTTCTGGCTGGCTTCCCACAGGTGCAGGGCACCATCGACTGCACACATGTGGCCATCGAGGCACCCCCACATCACCCAGGAGTATTTGTGAACCGCAAGAGCTTCCACTCCCTCAATGTGCAGCTCGTCTGGAACCATAAAAAGATTATCATGCATGTGTGCACCATATTCCCTGGCAGCTATCATGATTCTTTCGTGCTGCACCAGTCCACCCTCCCTCAGTTCTTTGCACCTCCAAACAGATTTACTGGCTGGCTGCTTGGAGAAAATATATATGGCTGGTGATACCCTTAAGGAGGCCAAGCAATGAGGCCAAGGAATGCTATAATGACAGCTATATATCCAGCAGATAGAGCCAGCAATAGGCATGCTGAAGATGCGCTTCAGATATCTTGGATAGACCTGGAGGAGCCCTTCAGTATGCACCAGCCAGGGTCTCTAGAATCATCATCAGTTGCTGCACGCTGCAGAACATAGCGCAGCAGTGAAGAATGGAGCTTCGGGAGGAGCAAGGCGCAGAGCACACAGCCTCTTCAGAGGAAGAGGAGGAGGAGAACAACAGTGGAAGAGGAGGATGAAGAGGAACCTGAATTTGAACCAGCAACGGTGCACATTGCTACCCGGGAAGCCTGGGATGGCATCAAAATGGCCAGATTTACTTAAAGGAAAGAACAGAAAGACTTGCATTTATATAGCACGTTTCATGACCACCAGACATCTCAAAGCGCTTTACAACCAATGAAGTAATTTTGAAGTGTAGTCACTGTTGTAATGTGGAAAACACAGCAGCCAACTTGCGCACAGCAAACTCCCACAAACAGCAATGTAATAATGACCTGATAATCTGTTTTTATTATGTTGATTGAGGAATAAATATTGGCCAGGACACCGAGGATAACACCCCTGCTCTTCTTCAAAATAATGCCATGGGATATTTTACGTCCACCTGAAAGGGCAGACAGGGCCTCGGTTTAACGTCCCATCTGAAATACTTAACTTGTTCCAGTGCATCCATATGGCTCCTAGATGCTGGATTAACTTCCCCCCATCCCCAACAACACCACAAAGCAGTCCAACAATGACCAAGCCATTCCTCTCACCCAAACCTCCAGAGCTCAAGGTTAAGTAATGTCTCACTGTTCACTCCAAGTGACAAAGGGCTAGAACCTCCATTTTTGGGCTTATCGCCCAAAAATGGGCGTTATTTCCGGCGTGGGTATTAAAAAAGGGTTTTCAGATGGCCAGCTTCTTGCCCATTCTCAAGATACCTAGTTTACATTTTTTTAAATGGGCGTTACCGCAGTCGATATCAAATGGGCAGTAGCGTTAAATTTTTTTGACCTGCCGTAAACTGTGGCCGTCCTTAGCAACTGCATGGCAATATTCGATTCCCGCGATTGAGGAGGCCAAGGGTCATCATGACATGTGCAGAAGAGGAGACAGAGAGAGAGGGAGCTCAGAGGCACTGAAAGCGTTTGTGGCTGTGGTGTGTGTTTGTTTGGCTGTTGTGGGAGGAATGACAGAGATTCACCAGCAGCAAACTACTAAGCACCAAGAACAAAGTTGGCACCGAGTTTTTATCCAACAAATAAGAAATAAAATGGAAGGGATGGAGGCGGCCCTGGAGCTGGTAGCCAGGAACACTAGTGGCAGAGGGCTCCCAGTGGTCCCGGAGCACTGCACTGCACCCCAAGGTGGTGCACCCCCATTGCCAACCACACATGAGAGCCAGCAGCAATGTTTATCTTATGGCTTGGAGCACGTTCCCACCTCAGGACCGTCCTCTCCCGTATCCGTCCAAGCAGCGCTTCGGCCGTCATTCCCCGCCCAATGAAGCATCGCCTGAGGAGCTTCTCGGCCAGGCAGCTTGGAGTCAGGAGGGTAAGGAGAAGGGGTAGAGGTGGGAAGGAGAAGTGAGGGCGGGGCGGGGGGGGGGGGGGGGCAGCGGGGTAGAAAGGGTTGGTTTGTACAGAAATACTGAAGATCTCAGACTACTTTTTGGTTTAAATGTTTTTTATTAAACAAAACCTTGTAGCACATTGGCTCAGATAACTGTACCATTACACGCTGGTGATTCCTTAACATCAAAGGGTATAATCACACTTAACTTCAATCAACTTAAAGTTTAACTGTCACCAAGGTGATGCTCACCATTGATGTATGACTTGCATACCCAGCAGTGTGTCAGCCTTGTAAATGACACCAACGTTCTTTCAGGCAAAGCGATCATTGATGAGCTTCTGATGTAAGGCTCTTGCAGCTATCATGCCACCTGGCCCAATGTCAGTGTCCGCCTCCTCATCCTCCTCTTCCTCTCTCTGGTAAGATGGACTGTCAGGCAATTCTTGTCCCCTACTGATAGCCAAGTTGTGCAGCATGAAGCACATCACCACAAATTGAGCTACCTGCTCAGGGTGGTATTGGAGCTCGCCTCCTGAGTGGTCCAGGCATCTAAAGCACTGCTTCAGCACAGCAATGGTTTTCTCCACAATATTGCGAGTTGCTCTGTGGCTCTCATTGTATCGCCTCTCGGTGTGGGTATCACGCAGGGGGGGTCATCAGCCAGGTGGCGAGGCCATATCCTTTGTCCCCAAGCATCCAGCATTGACCTTGAGGCTCATTGTTAAACAAGTCAGATATAGTGCTGTCACGCAGAATGTGAGCATCATGGATGCTGCCCGGAAATTGAGCATTCACTGCCAGTATAATTTGCTGGTGGTTGACAACCAGCTGGACATTCAGGGAGTGGAATCCCTTGCGGTTCTTGAAAACCTCAGCATCCTGAAAAGGTGCCCGCATCGCAATGTGTGTACAGTCTATTGCTCCCTGCATCTTGGGGAAGTTTGCAATTATGGAGAATCCTGGAGCCCTCTCACTCTGTGCCTCCCTGGTCATAGGGAAGCTGATCAAGTCCTTCCTGCATGCGTACAGGCCTCAAGTGACCTGTCGAATGCAGCAATGTGTGGCATGCTGAGAAAGTCCGCAAATGTCGCCATCTATGGCCTAAAAAGAACACGAGGCATAGAATGATAGTGCCACGGTGACTTTGACCTCGACGGACAGTGCAATTCTGATGGTGCTGGCAGGCTGCAGATCTGCATACCTCAGTGATAGCCTCATTGTGGAAGCGCAGTCTCCGAAGGCAGGTGGTGTCGGGCAAGTCGAGGTAAGAATGCTTCTCCTTATACTTGCGGGGGGTGTAACATCTGGTCCTCCTCATCTGTCTGTCACTTCGTACATTGGACACATAATGTAGTGGAGCATTCTTTCGTCGGACTCATCAGAATGGGAAAAATCAATGCCCATAATATCGCCCAGCATTTCTTTCTGCACAGAATTAACGCCGAGGTTCAATAATACCGCCTGCCCATTTCTTTTTGTCGTAAAGAGCACATCTGGCAAAACTAACGCCCAGGAGATTGCCCACCATCACTTTCACCACTTCGCGCACATATCGCTCACAATATCGCTCGCCCAAAAAACCGTCCAGAAAAAGTGGAACTGTTCTGAATGAACACCAGCGGTGTGGCTGGCATTTTTAAAATCACACTCTTACGTGAGGAGCTGATATTTGAATGATTTGCCTGAAAGAGCGCTGATGTGAGTGACAACGCTGACACACTACTGTGTTTGTGCAGCTCAGACATCAATGGTGCCCATCATCTTGGTGCCAGTTAAAGTTTACGTTGATTGATGTTAAGTTGTATTTAACCCTTTCATGTTAAGGAATCACCAGTGTGTAACGGTACAGCTATCTGGGACAATGCGCAACAAGGTTATGTTCAATAACAAAAATTTTATACCAACATTGGTATGAAATCATAAGTTTCACAGCCAATAACACCCAACCCCCGTCCACACCCCACCTTTTCCACCATTGACATCAATCAAATGTTCAACATGTCCAGCAACATAGAATACAAAGGCAAAGCAGGAGGGTGGTCACCAGCCCCCATACATTACAACAAATTGCATACACCCAGATGGAGATATAACACAGCCATCAGCTGCGCACATGCACCTCACTTTCCTTCCCCCCTCCCCTTCGTCTTCCCACCTCTACCCTTCCCCTCCTTGCTCCATGGTGCCTGGCCAAGGAGCTCCTCAGGCGGTGCCTCATTGGGGGAGGTGAAAGCAGATGCAGTCATTGCACGAGTACAGGAGCGGGGACTGCTGAGGGAGCAACATTCTTGGCACTTGCTCTCATCTGTCATTCTCAGTGATGGAGTGGAGTGCCACGCTCTGGGACCACTGGGGCCTCCGTGGAGTCGGCACTGTCCTGGGGACAAATGGGTGTGCCCTGTTGCGAGGTGCTTGGGGCCGATACCTCCAGACTGGAGGCGGGAATGACCGGAGGACCACGAGATGGCCTTGGCGTGGAATGGTTTCTCGAGCATGGCGTTGCAGGTTCCTTGAAGTCCGCACTCTCATCCACGGAGAACAGACCCAGTGGATTGACAGGCGACAATCGGAATTCCTCAGCACCAGATGTTGGATCGTCTGGAGAATCGGGCCCTGCGCCCCCACCTTCTGGCCTCTGTGGTCTTGCCTTGGGATGCACTTCTGACTGAGCTGCAAAACACAAATGAGATTATTAGAGGAGAAGGGAGTGCTCAGGTCACAAGGTGAGTCCAGAGCTACATACAGCATATGCATGACAAAAGCACCACTGCTCTCAACATCATTGCAGACATCACATAAGAACATAAGAACATAAGAATTAGGAACAGGAGTAGGGCATCTAGCCCCTCGAGCCTGCTCCGCCATTCAATAAGATCATGGCTGATCTGGTCGTGGACTCAGCTCCACTTACCCGCCCGCTCCCCGTAACCCTTAATTCCCTTATTGGTTAAAAATCTATCTATCTTTGACTTGAAAACATTCAATGAGCCAGCCTCAACTGCTTCCTTGGGCAGAGAATTCCACAGATTCACAACCCTCTGGGAGAAGAAATTCTTTCTCAACTCGGTTTTAAATTGGCTCCTCCGTATTTTGAGGCTGTGCCCCCTAGTTCTAGTCTCCCCCACCAATGGAAACAACCTCTCTGCCTCTATCTTGTCTATCCCTTTCATGATTTTAAATGTTCCTATAAGATCACCCCTCATCCTTCTGAACTCCAAGGAGTAAAGACCCAGTTTACTCAATCTATCATCATAAGTTAACCCCCTCATTTCTCGAATCAGCCTAGTGAATCGTCTCTGTACCCCTTCCAAAGCTAGTATATCCTTCCTTAAGTAAGGTGACCAAAACTGCACGCAGTACTCCAGGTGTGGCCTTACCAATACCTTGTACAGTTGCAGCAACACCTCCCTGCTTTTGTACTCCATCCCTTTCGCAATGAAGGCCAACATTCCATTTGCCTTCCTGATTACCTGCTGCACCTGCAAACTAACCTTTTGGGATTCATGCACAAGGACCCCCAGGTCCCTCTGCACCACAGCATGTTGCAATTTCTCCCCATTCAAATAATATTCCCTTTTACTGTTTTTATTCCCAAGGTGGATGACCTCACACTTTCCGACATTGTATTCCATCTGCCAAACCTTAGCCCATTCGCTTAACCTATCTAAATCTCCTTGTAGCCTCTCTGAGTCCTCTACACAACCCGCTTTCCCACTAATCTTTGTGTCACCTGCAAATTTTGTTGCACTACACTCTGTCCCCTCCTCTAGGTCATCTATGTATATTGTAAACAGTTGTGGTCCCAGCACTGATCCCTGTGGCACACCACTAACCACTGATTTCCAACCGGAAAAGGACCCATTTATCCCGACTCTCTGCTTTCTGTTCGCCAGCCAATTCTCTATCCATGCTAATACATTTCCTCTGACTCCGCGTACCTTTATCTTCTGCAGTAACTTTTTGTGTGGCACCTTATCGAATGCCTTTTGGAAATCTAAATACACCACATCCATCGGTACACCTCTATCCACCATGCTCGTTATATCCTCAAAGAATTCCAGTAAGTTAGTTAAACATGATTTCCCTTTCATGAATCCATGCTGCGTCTGCTTGATTGCACTATTCCAATCCAGATGTCCCGCTATTTCTTCCTTAATGATAGTTTCAAGCATTTTCCCCACTACAGATGTTAAACTAACCAGCCTATAGTTACCTGCCTTGTGCCTGCCCCCTTTTTTAAACAGAGGCGTTACATTAGCTGCTCTCCAATCCGCTGGTACCTCCCCAGAGTCCAGAGAATTTTGGTAGATTATAACAAATGTATCTGCTATAACTTCCGCCATCTCTTTTAATACCCTGGGGTGCATTTCATCAGGACCAGGGGACTTGTCTACCTTCAATCCCATTAGTCTGTCCAGCACTACCTCCCTAGTAATAGTGATCATCTCAAGGTCCTCCCTTCCCACATTCCTATGACCAGCAATTTTTGGCATGGTTTTTGTGTCTTCCACTGTGAAGACGGAAGCAAAATAATTGTTTAAGGTCTCAGCCATTTCCACATTTCCCATTTTTAAATCCCCCTTTTCATCTTCTAAGGGACCAACATTTACTTCAGTCACTCTTTTCCGTTTTATATATCTGTAAAAGCTTTTACTATCTGTTTTTATGTTTTGCGCAAGTTTACCTTCGTAATCTATCTTCCCTTTCTTTATTGTTTTTTTAGTCATTCTTTGCTGTTGCTTAAAATCTTCCCAATCCTCTAGTTTCCCACTAACCTTGGCCACCTTATACACATTGGTCTTTGATTTGATACTTTCCTTTATTTCCTTGGTTATCCACGGCTGGTTATCTCTTCTCTTGCTGCCCTTCTTTTTCACTGGAATATATTTTTGTTGCGCATTATGAAAGAGCTCCTTAAAAGTCCTCTACTGTTCCTCAATTGTGCCACCGTTTAGTCCTTGTTTCCAGTCTACTTTAGCCAACTCTGCCCTCATCCCACTGTAGTCCCCTTTGTTTAAGCATAGTACTCTCATTTCTGACACAACTTCCCCATCCTCAATCTGTATTACAAATTCAACCATATTGTGATCACTCATTCCGAGAGGATCTTTTACGAGGAGATCGTTTATTATTCCTGTCTCATTACACAGGACCAGATCTAAGATAGCTTGCTCCCTTGTAGGTTCTGTAACATACTGTTCTAAGAAACAATCCCGTATGCATTCTATGAATTCCTCCTCCAGGCTACCCCCTGCGATTTGATTTGACCAATCGATATGTAGGTTAAAATCCCCCATAACTACTGCCGTTCCTTTTTCACATGCCTCCATTATTCCCTTGATTATTGCCCGCCCCACCATGAAGTTATTATTTGGGGGCCTATAAACTATGCCGACCAGTGACTTTTTCCCCTTACTATCTCTAATCTCCACCCACAATGATTCAACATTTTGTTCATTGGAGCCAATATCATCCCTCACAACTGCCCTGATATCATCCCTTATTAACAGAGCTACCCCACCTCCCTTCCCTTCCTGCCTATCTTTCCGAATCGTCAGATACCCCTGTACGTTTAATTCCCAGTCCTGGCCACCTTGCAACCATGTCTCTGTAATGGCCACCAAATCATACCCATTTGTAATGATTTGTGCCGTCAACTCATTTACTTTATTTTTAATGCTGCGTGCATTTAGGTAGAGTGTTTTCATCCTAGTTTTTAAACCATGATTTTTGGTTTTTACCCCTCCTGCAGCCCTTTTATATTCAGTGGTCCTTTTTGTTTCTTGACTTTGGTTTCTCTGCCCTCCACTTTTACTCATCCCTTTTCTGTCTTTTGTTTTTGTCTCATTTTTGTTTCCCTCTGTCTCCCTGTATTGGTTCCCATCCCCCTGCCATATTAGTTTAACTCCTCACCAACAGCACTAGCAAACACTCCCCCTAGGACATTGGTTCCGTTCCTGCCCAAGTGCAGACCGTCCGGTTTGTACTGGTCCCACCTCCCCCAGAACCTGTTCCAATGCCCCACGAATTTAAATCCCTCCCTGCTGCACCACTGCTCAAGCCACATATTCATCTGTGCTATCCTGCGATTCCTACTCTGACTAGCACATGGCACTGGTAGCAATCCCGAGATTACTACTTTTGAGGTCCTACTTTTTAATTTAACTCCTAGCTCCTTAAATTCGTCTCGTAGGACCTTATCCCTTTTTTTACCTATGTCGTTGGTACCAATGTGCACCACGACAACTGGCTGTTCTCCCTCCCTTTTCAGAATGTCCTGCACTCGCTCGGAGACATCCTTGACCCTTGCACCAGGGAGGCAACATACCATCCTGGACTCTCGATTGCGGCCGCAGAAACGCCTATCTATTCCCCTTATGATTGAATCCCCTATCACTATCGCTCTCCCACTCTTTTTTATGCCCTCCTGTACAACAGAGCCAGCCACGGTGCCATGAACTTGGCTGCTGTTGCTCTCCCCTAATGAGTCATCTCCCTCAACAGCACTCAAAACAGTGTATCTGTTTTGCAGGGGGATGACCACAGGGGACCCCTGCACTACCTTCTTTGTACTACTCTTCCTGCTGGTCTTCCATTCCCTAGCTGGCTGTGGATCCTTCTCATGCGGTAAGACCAACTCACTACACGTGCCACTTATGTCATTCTCAGCATCGTGGATGCTCCAGAATGAATCCACCCTCAGCTCTAATTCCGCAACGCGGTACATCAGGAGATGGAGGTGGATACACTTCTTACACATGTAGTCGTAAGGGACACCGGAAGCGTCCCTGAGTTCCCACATGGCACAGGAGGAGCATATCACGTGACCGATTTCTCCTGCCATGCCTTAACCCTTCGATACCCTTAAATTGGGAATAACAATGCTACAGTTTACTTACTGATATAAAAATAAAAAGAAAAGCTACTCACCAATCACCAGCCAATCACTTACCCCATTGGCTGTGACGTCACCATTTGATTCCTTTCTACTTCTTTTTTGCTTTCTCTCCCGCTGTAGCTGCACCGGTACGCCTTTTATAGGCCGCTCTGACGCTGCTCCCACCTCTCGCCAACTGCCGCTGACTCTCGCGCTCCCGCTGGGCCTTTTATAGGCCGCTCTGACGCTGCTCCCACCTCTCGCCAACTGCCGCTGACTCTCGCGCTCCCGCTGTGCCTTTTATAGGCCGCTCCAACACTGCTCCCACCTCTCGCCAACTGCCGCTGACTCTCGAGCTCCCGCTGGGACTTTTATAGGCCGCTCCGACACTGCTCCCACCTCTCGCCAACTGCCGCTGACTCTCGAGCTCCCGCTGGGCCTTTTATAGGCTGCTCCGACACTGCTCCCACCTCTCGCCAACTGCCGCTGACTCTCGAGCTCCCGCTGGGCCTTTTATAGGCCGCTCCGACGCTGCTCCCACCTCTCACCAACTGCCGCTGACTCTCGAGCTCCCGCTGGGCCTTTTATAGGCCGCTCCGACACCACGCACTCCCGCCTCTCGCCAACTGCCGCTGACATTTCATGACCATCAACACATTTGCATTCCAATGATTTTCATTAGGCCATCATTATTTCTATGACAATTTTAGAAATCATCTATCATATATGATTGTTCGGTTATGACTTTACATCACGCAATTGTGTAAGCTTTACTCACATGGCATCACTTCACGGTCTGCAGTTGCGTCCGTGGCTGTCCAGGGTGCATCCCCACGAGTGTGAGCACTCGCTTCGCCATCTCAGGATGTCGCTGGAGACACCCGTTCGCCTCTGCACGGACCTCATTGTCGATAGCTTCTTCTGTAAAAGGTGACAGGACGACATGGCATGAGATCATTGCACAATATCATTGCTAGGTAGGTCACAGAGACTGATACAACACATAACCAACAGATGTAATCATGATTATTATGAAAATTATCATTCTTTATCGAAAGACATACACCGTGACCGCAGGCTTTGAGTAAAACATTCCCGGTAAAAGTGCAAGACCTCACATAAGAACATAAGAACATAAGAAGAACATAAGAATTAGGAACAGGAGTAGGCCATCTAGCCCCTCGAGCCTGCTCCGCCATTCAAAAAGATCATGGCTGATCTGGCCGTGGACTCAGCTCCACTTACCCGCCCGCTCCCCATAACCCTTAATTCCCTTATTGGTTAAAAATCTATCTATCTGTGATTTGAATACATTCAATGAGCTAGCCTCAACTGCTTCCTTGGGCAGAGAATTCCACAGATTCACAACCCTCTGGGAGAAGAAATTCCTTCTCAACTCGGTTTTAAATTGGCTCCCCCGTATTTTGAGGCTGTGTCCCCTAGCTCTAGTCTCCCCGACCAGTGGAAACAACCTCTCTACCTCTATCTTGTCTATCCCTTTCATTATTTTAAATGTTTCCATAAGATCACCCCTCATCCTTCTGAACTCCAACGAGTAAAGACCCAGTCTACTCAATCTATCATCATAAGGTAACCCCCTCATCTCCGGAATCAGCCTAGTCAATCGTCTCTGTACCCCGTCCAAGGCTAGTTTATCCTTCCTTAACTAAGGTGACCAAAACTGCACGCAGTACTCCAGGTGCGGCCTCACCAATACCCTGTACAGTTGCAGCAGGACCTTCCTACTTTTGTACTCCATCCCTCTCGCAATGAAGGCCAACAATCCATTCGCCTTCCTGATTACCTGCTGCACCTGCAAACTAACTTTTTGGGATTCATGCACAAGGATCCCCAGGTCCCTCTGCACCGCAGCATGTTGTAATTTCTCCCCATTCAAATAATATTCCCTTTTACTGTTTTTATTCCCAAGGTGGATGACCTCACACTTTCCGACATTGTATTCCATCTGCCAAACCTTAGCCCATTCACTTAACCTATCTAAATCTCTTTGCAGCCTCTCTGTGTCCTCGACACAACCCGCTTTCCCACTAATCTTTGTGTCATCTGCAAATTTTGTTACACTACACTCTATCCCCTCTTCCAGGTCATCTATGTATATTGTAAACAGTTGTGGTCCCAGCACCGATCCCCTGTCACACCACTAACCACCGATATCCAACCTGAAAAGGACCCATTTATCCCGACTCTCTGCTTCCTGTTCACCAGCCAATTCTCGATCCATGCTAATACATTTCCTCTGACTCCGCGTACCTTTATCTTCTGCAGTAACCTTTTGTGTGGCACCTTATCGAATGCCTTTTGGAAATCTAAATACACCACATCCATCGGTACACCTCTATCCACCATGCTCGTTGTATCCTCAATGAATTCCAGTAAATTAGTTAAACATGATTTCCCCTTCATGAATCCATGTTGCGTCTGCTTGATTGCACTATTCCTATCTAGATGTCCCGCTATTTCTTCCTTAATGATAGCTTCAAGCATTTTCCCCACTACAGATGTTAAACTAACCGGCCTATAGTTACCTGCCTTTTGTCTACTCCCTTTTTTAAACAGAGGCGTTACATTAGCTGCTTTCCAATCCGATGGTACCTCCCAAGAGTCCAGAGAATTTTGGTAGATTATAACGAATGCATCTGCTATAACTTCCGCCATCTCTTTTAATACCCTGGAATGCATTTCATCAGGACCAGGGGACTTGTCTACCTTGAGTCCCATTAGCCTGTCCAGCACTACCTCCCTAGTGATAGTGATGGTCTCAAGGTCCTCCCTTCCCACATTCCCATGACCAGCAATTTATGGCATGGTTTTTGTGTCTTCCACTGTGAAGACCAAAGCAAAATAATTGTTTCAGGTCTCAGCCATTTCCACATTTCCCATTATTAAATCCCCCTTCTCATCTTCTAAGGGAACAACATTTACTTTAGTCACTCTTTTCCGTTTTATATATCGGTAAAAGCTTTTACTATCTGTTTTTATGTTTTGCGCAAGTTTACTTTCGTAATCTATCTTTCCTTTCTTTATTGCTTTCTTAGTCATTCTTTGCTGATTTTCCCAATCTTCTAGTTTCCCACTAACCTCGGCCACCTTATACGCATTGGTTTTTAATTTGATACTCTCCTTTATTTCCTTGGTTATCCACGGCTGGTTATCCCTTCTCTTACCGCCCTTCTTTTTCACTGGAATATATTTTTGTTGAGCACTATGAAAGAGCTCCTTAAAAGTCCTCCACTGTTCCTCAATTGTGCCACCGTTTAGTCTGTGTTCCCAGTCTACTTTAGCCAACTCTGCCCTCATCCCACTGTAGTCCCCTTTGTTTAAGCATAGTACGCTCGTTTGAGACACTACTTCCTCACCCTCAATCTGTATTACAAATTCAACCATACTATGATCACTCATTCCGAGAGGATCTTTTACTCGGCGATTGTTTATTGTTCCTGTCTCATTACACAGGACCAGATCTAAGATAGTTTGCTCCCTTGTAAGTTCTGTAACATACTGTTCTAAGAAACAATCCCGTATGCATTCTATGAATTCCTCCTCCAGGCTACCCCCTGCGATTTGATTTGACCAATCGATATGTAGGTTAAAATCCCCCATGATTACTGCCGTTCCTTTTTTACATGCCTCTATTATTCCCTTGATGATTGTCCGCCCCACCATGAAGTTATTATTTGGGGGCCTATAAACTACGCCCACCAGTAACTTTTTCCCCTTACTATCTCTAATCTCCACCCACAATGATTCAACATTTTGTTCATTAGAGCCAATATCATCTCTCACAACTGCCCTGATATCATTCTTTATTAACAAAGCTACCCCACCTCCTTTCCCTTCTTGTCTGTCCTTCCGAATTGTCAGATACACCTGTATGTTTAATTCCCAGTCTTGGCCACTCTGCAACCACGTTTCTGTAATGGCCACCAAATCATACCCATTTGTAATGATTTGTGCCATCAATTCATTTACTTTATTTCGAATGCTGCGTGCGGTTAGGTAGAGTGTTTTAATACTAGTTTTTAAACCATGATTTTTGGTTTTGACCCCTCCTGCAGCCCCTTTATATTCATACATATTGTCCCTTCCTGTCACCTTGTGGTTTACACTTACCCCAGTGCTACTCTACTCTGTTGCCTCCTGCCTTTTGCATTCTTTCTTGGGGTCCTGTTCATCTGCGCTCTCACCCACTCTAACTAGCTCAGAGCCCTCTCCTGGGTTCCGAATACTCCTCACATTGAGGCACAGAGCTTTCAGGCTTGCCTTTTTATTACACTTTGACCCTTTAGAATTTTGCTGTACATTGGCCCTTCTGCAGATAGTCACTCATGACTGTTACAAATCAAATTATATAAATACATAAGTACATGCAAATCAATGTAATACTTATTCCTGCAGATCCCACAAGGTCGTTCCATCGTTTGCAGCATCGGTTGCCCTCACGAACCTCGTTGGTTGCCAACGAGACCACCTCTGCTATCTCAGTCCATATCCTCTGGTAGGCCTTTGGGGTGGGCTTCCCACGCCCTCCCTGTGTCAAATCACCCCAGCGTAACTCGATTTCCTGCAGGAGGAAGGCATTTGCCTTGTCCGAGAACCTCCTGGCTCTTTTGTGCCCGCCAATGTGCTTCTCTCCCACCTCACTGCTCTCTCCAGCATCAGTCTCCACAGCGTGCTGTGATGCCTCCTGCTCTCTCTCCATTGTAGGCCAAATTCGGGCAAATATGTGGCTGGTAACAGCTACTTTTTGTTTGCCTACTTGCTGTAAAGCTCTAAAGTCTCCCTCCTTCCTCCCAAAACAGCCACACCACACCCACACATGCCTTCAGTCCCTCTGAGCTCCCTCTCTCTCTGTCTCCTCTTCTGTGCATGTCATGATGACCCTTGACCTCCTGAATCGTGGGAATCGAACATTGCCATGCATTGCTAAGGACGTCCACACTTTATGGCAGAAGGTCAAAAAAATTTAACGCTACCGCCCATTTTATATCGCTCGCAGTAACGGCCATTTTCAAAATTGGAGACTAGATGCTTTGAGAATGGGCGAGAAGCCGGCGATCTGAAAACCCTTTTTTACCGCCCACGCCGGAAATAGCGCCCATTTTTTGGCAATAACCACAAAATTGGAGGTTCTAGCCCATTGTTTCATCTTCCCCAAATGTCCCATTCGCTCATTTTTTAATGTTAATATTTAAAATTTACATGCAGTTGAATGGACCATACCCCAGTGCAGAGCTGGCAATATTACTCAAGATCCTGGCTCTATGCTACTGTGGTGCAGCTATCCTCCCTAAACTGGCACACCGCAATATAACAGCTACCTTCATTTCAAAGCAGACTGTAATGTTACTTTCCTATACATAATGATTGTGTAGTTCAAAATGCTGGTGTACCGCTGGTAGCATAAACATCGTAGACTGCCTACAAAGCAGATTCTCCTAGTCTTGTGATCATTGGTGATTTACAGAATTAATTTCGGTTGGATCCAGGATGAAAGCAGAATTGTTACGGATCCATGAGCACCACGAGTTGCTGCGAACACAGTGTGAATCAGGAGTCTGTTTCATCTTTTTCCCAATGTTTTAGATTACTTAGTAAACAATGTAAATTTTGTATTATACTCATTGATATTCCTTGCCATTTCACAGGGAAGTCAGGAACAAATGTAGTTTGTAGGTAAAGCAGGGTTAGAGGGTGGGGAGTACTAGACTGGAGAGCGTATATGTAAATTAGTCCCCATTTTAATCTTATACAGGCTTTCTTATTTCTGTATTTCCATTATAAATTTCTACATCCACATTTACATTGGAAACTACCTGTGTAAACTTGCACATAAAAGTTTGCCCTCCCATCACAGCTTTCGCTGCAGCATCTCCATTAAAGAAGGATGTATTTATAGCCTGAGATGTTTGACGTAATCAGTTTCCATTATAAATGTAGACAGACACATTTATAATTGAAAAATTGACTGGAAATGCATGCAGATGGATGGAAATTTGGTTTGACGTTGATTAGGGCATTAATGGCGACGGGATGGTAAATTTTGTACCGCAAAATGGTTTTTGTCTGCTGCCACACAGTTCGGCAGCTGGGCCCTGAGTGTGGAGCAAAGCGCTAAGGGAAGCATTCCACGCCTCTCTCAGGGCACTAGGCCAGCTGAGCATCTGAAAATCCTGAGCTAAAGAGCCAGCCTCGGAGTGCCCTAAGAGGGGTTTCCCTGGGAAAATAAATCGGCTAAAGAACAGAAAAAACATTCCCAATACCTTGCTCACCCACATAAACATAAGTCGCAAAAAGAAAACAAAAAAAAACAATCACACTATTCTGATGTATTCATTCCTTCCCTCGCTGCCACCGGAACAGCTCGGACCGCCCGCTTTCCCAGGTGGTCCCACTGGGGCACTATGGGTCTCACTACAAAACAAATTTCAGAACGGTGTCATTGCACACCGACTGGACTCTCCAGGGCGGTACTGCTCCGCGCCGCCGGCACCATCACATTGAATGTGCCGGACGGCGCGAATGCTGACACTCAAGGCTCTGACCCTTTAGTGACCACGTTCCGACCCTTTCCAGGGATGCTAAGCCACCGAATTTCTACCCCATAGAACACAGAGCATTCTAGTAAATTACACTGCTGATTAGGACCTTCTAAATTTTTCATCTCTAAAAATTGCTTTCTGCTGGATACAATTACTGGATACAATTAAAAAAAAATCTTTATACTTCTTCAAATGATTCCGTCTTTGAAGCATTCTCATATTTAACAGTCTCATATCAGATTCCAAATCATTGGGCTTTGGGCCTCATTTTGAAACAGCTGCCTCTTGCTTCCAGAAGCTAATATCTTTCCACATGTTGCAAGGATCGCTCAAGTGATAGCAAATTCTGATAAAGCTTTTAGTGGTATACTTAACAGTCTTAGATTTGTTTACTATTTAGGAACATATTTTCATTTTGGTGTGATCTGAGCATGGGTACATACATCAGTACGCTGCCAATCTTTGGCTCCCTTTATTCTTTTTTTCTCCTTGTCTCTAATGGCAGCTGGTCATTATTCCGCCATTCACACCCCATTCTGAATAATGTTTTTCTAACTCCTGGCATTACCATTTGAATTTGGACCATCAGCGCTTTTTGTCTCTCCAATCTCTCTTGTCTTCCAACCTATCACAGACCTTCCCTTTTGTTCTGTCTTCCCCTCTCCCTTTCAGTGCTTTTTCAGAATCCATACTTTCCGAACACTCTTCAGGCTGATGAAGGGTCATTGCCAAAGCGTTACCTTTGCTTTCTCTCCACAGATGCTGCCTGACCTGCTGAGATTTCCAGCATTTTCTGTTTTTATTATAATGATGTGTGTGATTTCAGACTACTTGGAGCCGAAAGCTATGTTGTAGAAATGATTTGCGCTGGAGTTTTGGTTGGATTGTTCCTCTGTTCTCGCCCTGGAGGGGCGGTAAAGGGTGTCAAAATGCTTACCACCCAGGAGGCCAGCTTCCAGCGCACAGCCGGGTAATTCAGTGTCGGTTTTATGGCGGCACAAAACAATACTGCCTCGCTCTGTAGTTTCATTCAAATCATGACATCAGTTGCCATGCAATGTCCCCACTAGCACCCAGTCGCTAAATTAGGTGGTAACGCCACATTTAACATCTGTCATAAGTCACGCCTGAAAAACCAGGCGGTCCCACGGTCGTATAGGTGCTATTTGCAGCGTAATTAAATTGAGGGAGGAGAATCCTAAATCGGAGGTCACATTGGCTGTAACGTTTCCACATAGCACGTTCTGTGAATCTCTGTCATAAAAGCAGCAGATTTATCTGCCACTACAGGGTCCTTACAATTTCAGTTAAATAATGTAATGAGCGCATTATTAGTTTGCCAGTGTCTCCTACTCCATACTCTTGTTAGGCGGTGTCAAGATAGAAGGGCTCTTGGCCATGTCGGGCCACGGATGAGGAGAGGCCGTAGACATCTGGAGAGGAGGCCTCACCACACACCCCCACCAGCCTGGGTTTACAAACAGCAACACTCATACCTTCAGCTCGCTTAGGAGCAGTGTCTGAGAAGGCTGCACTTCTGAAAGGAATTGCTGACAGAGATAGGCCATCTCCTAGAAGCAAACCTGCAGCCTTACATCGGCACCAGGACTGCGCTGCCCATCGCAGGGAAGACCACTGTAGCACTGGCCTTCTATGCCTCCAGCTCCTTCCAGGCTGCAGCAGGGGATATATGCAGTGTCTCTCAATACATTGCACATCATTGCATTCACCAAATCACAAAGGCTCTCTACTCCATCAGAATGGACTTCATAATGTTCCCAATGCGCAAGAAGATCCAGAATGAGCGGGCATGTGGCTTTGGCAGGATTGTGGGCTTCCCAAAGGATCAACGAGCCATTGACTACACACACGTGGTCTTGCGAGCACCATTCACAACACAGAGGTATTCATAAACCAAAAGGGATACCACTCCCTCAACATGCAGCTGGTGTGTGACCATCAACAGTGCATCCTCGCAGTGAATGACCGCTATCCAGGGAGAGCCTATGATACTTTCATCCTGTGTCACGATTGTTTCGGCCACCATGGGAATGGCATGGCTGGCTGCTCGGGGACAAAGGATACAGCTAGCCACCTGGCTAATGACCCCCCTCCACAACCTCACCACAGAAGCAGAGCATCACAATAATGAGAGCCATGCGGCTACCCGCAACATCATCGAACGGACAATAGGGTTGCTCAAGCACTGTTTCCGATGCCTGGCCCACTCTGGAGGCAGCCTTCAAAACTCCCTTCAACAGGTCTCGCGATTCATTGTGGTGTGCTGCATGCTGCACAACTTGGCCATCATGAGGGGCCAGGCCCACCTCAGGAGGGGGAGCACGAGGAACAGGAGACTGGTGAGGCCCCGAATCACCATCCACACCAGGAGGAGTACCATCCACGGGGGAGGCAACGTCGTGATGCTGCCGGACCAAGACCCGCTCATAATGGGTCGGTTCTCTTGAATGGAGAAAGCTGAGAGATGCAGCAAACACTGACTGTGTTATGTGCCATGTGGCACATCTCTGTTAAACTCTACAATGATAGACAAGACATCAATGCAAAACAGTGAAACCTAACGACACCAACATCATCACCTCAACCAACAGAACCAAACCCCGCCCCCAGCAAATAACAAAACAAATCACAACTAGCACAATGAAGTGCTACAATGTAACGACATATTTAAAGCTATTATTTACATTGGGATTACATCTGTCCATGGTGGACAAAGTTGTCACACAGACGTTGCCTGATATTTCCCATGAGGTCGCAGTACATTTGCGTGATCTCCCTGGACAGAACCACAAAGTCCTGGTCGACATCTGCTTGTCTCTCAGCGGGACTCCTGGGCCGACTCATCCTCAGGGGAGCTGGCCTCCGAGCTTCCCATCCCGCTGGGCATTGCTGTAGGCCACTGAGCATCAGAGTCCTCAAACCCCTCAAAATCAGGCTCATCCACCCGATGTGGTCGCCTCCACTCAGTGGGACTGATGCTGTCTTCCGCTCAGTGAGCATATTCTCGTCCCCTCTCTCGTCATCTCCCCTGTCGCCTGATGTTGACGGCTCAGGGGCAGGCTGCTGTGCTTGTGGCTGATCATCTATAAGCACAAAACAACATGTGGTTAGCAGCAAGGGAGGGGAGAGGTAGATATTCCAGCAGTTGTACTCTGCAAGATTTTGGAATGCTAGATTTAGAAATATTTGAAGGGGAAAGTGAGAGTCAGAAAAAAAGAAGGACAAGGATAGTAAATGAGACACAGAGACAAACTGGCCCATATTTTAACTACAACAACAACACAAAAGCTTAATACTGCGGATGCTGGAATCTGAAATAAAATGCTGGAAATCTCAATGGGTCAGGCAGCATCTGTGGAGAGAAAAGCAGAGTTAACGTTTCAGGTCGATGAGTCTTCATCAGAACTGGTGAGTGTTCGAAAAGAGCACATTCATAAGAAGCACTGAAAGGGGGAAGGGAAGAAAGAACTAAAGGGAAGGTCTGTAGTAGGGTGGAAGGCAGGAGAGATTGGAGAGACAAAAGTGATGATGGGCTGAATTGAAATGGTAATGGCAGGAGTTAGAAAAACATTAGTCTAGATAGGATGTGAATGGCAGAATAATGACCAGCTGCTATTGAAGCAAAGGAAAAAAAACACAGGCTCGGGGGGTGGGGGAAGGGAGCCAAAGATGGACAGAGGTTATGCTCTGAAATTGTTGAACTCGATGTTGAGTCCAGAAGGTTGTAAAGTGCCTAAACGAAAGAAGAGATGGTGTTCCTCGAGCTTGCGGTGAGCTTCGTTGGAACAGTGTAGGAAGCCATGGACGGAGAGGTCAGAGTGGGAGTGGAGTGGAGAATTAAAGTGCCAGGCGACTGGAAGCTCGGGGTCACACTTCCAGACTGAATGGAGATGTTCCACAAAGTGGTCATCCAATCTACTCTTGGTCTCCCCAATGTAGAGGAGACCACATCGTGAGCAGCAAATACACTACACTAAATTGAAAGAAGTACAAGTAAATCGCTGTTTCACCTGGAAGGAATATTTGGGGCTCTGGATAGTGGGAAGGGAGGAGGTAAAAGGGCAGGTGTTGCACCTCCTGCACTTGCATGGGAGGGTGCTGTGGGAAGGGGAGGGGTTGCTGGGGGTGACTGTGGAATGGACCAGTGTGTCGCAGACGGAGCGCTCCCTTCGGAACGCTGAGAGGGGAGGAGAGGGGAAGATGTGATTGGTGGTGGGATCACACTGGAGGTGGCGGAAATGGTGGAGGATGATCCATTGAACGTGGAGGCTGGTGGGGTGAAAGGTGAGGACAATGGGAACCCTGTTGTGCTTCTGAGTTGGGAGGAGAAGGGGTGAGAGTGGACATGCGGGAAACAGAATGGAAACGGTCGAGGGCCAGGTTAATCATGGTGGAGGGGAATCCTCGGTTGAGGAAAAAGGAAGACATGTCAGAGGCACTAGTGTGAAAGGTGGTGTAGTCAGAGCAGATATGATGGAGACGGAAAAACTGGGAGAATGGAATGGAGTCCTTACAGGATGCCGGGTGGGTTGAAGTGTAGTTCAGGTAGCTGTCGCAGTCAAAGGCCTTATAGTGGATACTGGTCAAAAGTCTATCTCCAGAGACGGAGACAGAGAAGTCGAGGAAGGGAAGGGAAGAGTCGGAGATGGACCATGTGAAGCTGAAGGAAGGGTGGAAATTGAATGCAAAGTGAATGAAATTTTCAAGTTCAGGGCAAGAGCAGGAAACGGCATTGATACATTCATCCATATACCGAAAAAAGAGGTGAGGGAGGGCACCTAAGTAGGACTGGAACAAAGAATGTTCCACATATCCCATGAAAAGGCAGGCATAGCTAGGACCCATGTGGGTTCCCATAGCAACACCTTTAATTTCAAGAAAGTGAGTAGAGTAAAAGGAGAAGTTGTTCAATGTGAGAACAAGTTCAGCCAGGCGGAGGAGGGTGGTGGGGGATGGGGACTGGTTGGGCCTCTGCTCGAGGAAGAAGTGGAGTGCCCTCAGGCCATCTGGTGGGGGATGGAAGTGTAGAGGGATTGGACATCCATGGTGAAAGGGAGATGGTTGGGGCTGGGAAACTGGAAACTGTTAAAGTGACGGAGGGCGTCGGAAGAGTCGCGGATTTAGATGAAAAGAGAGTGGACAAGGGGAGAAAAAAGAGTCAAGATAGGAAGAAATAAGTTCTGTGGGGCAAGAACAGGCTGAAATGATGGGTCTACCGGGGCAGTCCTGTTTGTGGATCTTGGGAAGGAGGTAGAAGCGGGCTGTGTGGGTTTGGGGAACTATGAGGTTGGTGGCTGTGGAGGGAAAATCTTCAGAGGAGATGAGGTCAGTGACAGTCTGGGAAATGATGGCTTGATGTTCAGTGATGGAGTCGTGGTCCAGGGGAAGGTAGGAGGAGGTGTCAGAGGGTTGGCGATCAGCCTCTGCAAGGTGGAGGTCGGTTCACCAAACAACAACAGCGCCGCCCTTGTCAGCAGGTTTAATGACAAGGTTGGGGTTGGATCTGAGCGAGCAGAGCGCTGCAAGTTCAGAGGGAGGTAGGTTGGAGTGAGTGAGGGGAGCAGAGAAATTGAGATGGCCAATGTCCCGTTGGAAGTTTGCAATGAAGAGGTCTAGAGAGGGTAAGAGGCCAGAGGGAGGGGTCCAGGTAGAGCGAGAATTCTGAAAACAGGAGAATGGGTCAGCTGTGCGGGGGGAAGTGGGCACGGTGGTGAAGGCGGCAGGAAAAGAGCTCAGCATCGTGCCGAGATCAGAATTCATTGAGGTGGGGGCGTAACAGGATGAAGCTCAGGCCTTTACTGAGAACTAATCATTCGGGGTCAGAGAGGAGATAGTGAAAACACAGCAGGGGGTGAGATTGGAAGAAGGGATGGGATCAGAGGGAAGTGCAGAGGAAGAATGTTCTGGAGGGCATTGGTGTCCAAGAGTTGTTGAAGTTTATGATCCTTGACATTTGAAAGGAAGCAAAAAAGTTTTTGGTTAAAGTGCCGGATGAGGCGAAGGATGAAATGGAACTGCGGACCAGGGCAGCTTAGAGATAGAGTGAGTCGGTGCCGCTGAAGAGAGAGGTCGAGAGCGTGCATGTGGTGGTGCATAACATTGAGTGTGGATCCCAGGATGCGGTGAGAGCAGTGGTTGGAGGAACGTTGAAAATCTGAGATATTTGTATCCTGGGTGGATCCAAAACATGAAGGGTGGAATTTCAGTTGGAATCCACATGGATTAAGTCTGAGGTGGAGACAGTTACTGAGGAAAGTGATTTAGCTTTGAAAGCGAGTCTTGGCAAATACTTGATCAAACACGAGAAAGGAAACAGAAAGCAAAGAAGATGAACAAGGTAAAAGAGACAAACGGAAATCTTGTCTGAGGGAAGAGCAGAACTTCTTCAAGGTGGGCATTCCTAGAAGAGAAGTGGCAGTGAATTAAACACTAATACAAAAGCAAAATCCTGCGGATGTTGGAATCTGAAATAAAAACAGAAAATGCTGGAAATCTCAGCAGGTCAGGCAGCATCTGTGGAGAGAAAAACAGAGTTAACGTTTCAGGTCGACGATCCTTCATCAGAACTGGTGAGTGTTTGAAAAGAGCACATTCTTAAGAAGCACTGAAAGGGGCAGGGGAAGAAAGAACTAAAGGGAAGGTCTGTGATGGAATGGAAGGTAGGAGAGATTAGAGAGACAAAACAGATGATGGGTCAAATTGAAATGGTAATGCCAGGAGTTACAAAAACATTAGTCTAGATAGGGTGTGAATGGTAGAATAATGACCAGTTGCCATTAAAATCAAGGAAAAAAAACATAGGTTCGGGGTGGCGGGGGGGCGGGAGGGGGGGGGGGGAGGGGGAGGGGCGCGGGGAGCGAGGAAGACACCGGGTCAAAATCCTGAACTCCCTCCCCAAAAGCACTGTGGGAGGATTTTCACCACACAGTCAGCAGCAATTTATAAAGACGGCTCATCACCACCTTATCAAAGGCAATTAGGGAAGGGCAATAAATGCTGCTCTTGCTAGCGATGCCTACATCCCATGAATGTATATAAAAAATGGGCCTAAAGACAAGTGTGCCTGGTTCAGCAGGACCAGAAGTGGTCGTCTCTATGCAACGAAGTCACACTTGTTGAGCAGAGAGAGCATGAAGGAGAATAATATCTGTGGTGCGTCATCCAACAGTTAAACCAACCTGGGCACCTGACATTAATGGGCCGATTTTACTCTCCATTGGACATGCCATTTGTGTTTCTGATGGGGCTTGGGACAGGCAAAGCAGGCAGGAGCTTCAGTTAAATATGTCAATTGGGGTAGGGATGTCCTGTCTCAATTTCCTGACCTGTGCGCATGCAGAACATCCAATGAAAACAATGTTGATAAAATGACATACATATTGCTAGGGATTGATAAGTCAAGTGGAAGCTCATTTAAAGGACAAGGTAATACCAAAGGGGTGTTTTTCAGTCATTTTTGGACTGTTTCTGATCTGTTAGAATTTACAACACATATGCTGCCCATTTGGCCCAACCATCTATGCCAGTGTTTATACACCAACCTCTTTTAACCCTACTTAATTTAACCCTGTCAGCATAACCTTCGATTCCTTTCTCCCTCATGTACTTATCTAGTTTCCTCTTAAATAGAGTTTCCTCTAAAATGTAGTTATTTACAACTACAACTTACAACTGCTAGCAACTTCCTCATTCTAACCAATCTCGAGGTAAAAACGTTTCTTCTAAATTTCTTATTGGATTTATCAGTGACTATGTTATATTGATGTCCCCTAGTCTAGGCACCTGAAGCGCATCTTCAGCATGCCAATGGCTTGTTCGGTCACACATTTGGTGGTCATATGGCATTCACTGTAGTGCTGTTGGGCTTCATTGGTTGGGTTTCTGACGGTCATCATCAGCCAAGTTTGAAATGAGTACCCTTTGTCTCCTAGCATCCACCCCTTAAGTGTAAAGAAAAGTAAAAGTGGAGGGCAGAGAAACCAAAGGAAAAAGCAAAAAGGGCCACATTACAGCAAAATTCTAAAGGGGAAAAGTGTGTTAAAAAGACAAGCCTGTAGGCTCTGTGCCTCAATGCGAGGAGTATTCGGAATATGGTGGACGAATTAACGGCGCAGATAGCAGTTAACGGATATGATGTAAAGGGCATCACGGAGACATGGCTCCAGGGTGACCAAGGCTGGGAACTCAACATCCAGGGCTATTCAACATTGAGGAAGGATAGACAGAAAGGAAAAGGAGCTGGGGTGGCATTGCTGGTTAAAGAGGAAATGAATGCAATAGTGAGGAAGGACATTAGCCTGGATGATGTGGAATCAGTATGGGTGGAGCTACGGAATACGAAAGGGCAGAAAACGTGAGTGGGAGTTGTGTACAGACCACCAAACAGTAGTAGTGAGGTTGGGGACAGCATCAAACCAGAAATTAGGGATGCGTGCAATAAAGGTGCAGCAGTTATCATGGGCGACTTTAATCTACATATTGATTGGGCTAACCAAACTGGTAGCAATGCAGTGGAGGAAGATTTCCTGGAGTGTATTAGGGATGGTTTTCTAGACCAATATGTCAAGGAATCAACTAGAGGGCTGGCGTGTAATGAGAAAGGGATAATTAGCAATCTTGTTGTGCGAGGCCCCTTGGGGAAGAGTGACCATAATATGGTAGAATTCTTTATTAAGATAGAGAGCGACACAGTTAATTCAGAGACTAGGGTCCTGAACTTAAGGAAAGGTAACTTCGATGGTATGAATCGTGAATTGATTAGAATAGACTGGCGAGTGATACTTAAAGGGTTGACAGTGGATAGGCAATGGCAAACATTTAAAGATCACATGGATGAACTTCAACAATTGTACATCCCTGTCTGGAGTAAAAATAAAATGGGGAAGATGGATCAACCGTGGCTAACAAGGAAATTAAGGATAGTGTTAAATCCAAGTAAGAAGCATATAAATTGGCCAGTAAAAGCAGCAAACCTGAGGACTGGGAGAATTTTATAATACAGCAGAGGAGGACAAAGGGTTTAATTAGGAGTGGGAAAATAGAGTATGAGAGGAAGCTTGCTGGGAATATAAAAACTGACTCCAAAAGCTTCTATAGATATGTGAAGAGAAAAAGATTAGTGAAAACAAACATAGGTCCCTTGCAGTCAGATTCGGGTGAATTTATAATGGGGAACAAAGAAATGGCGGACCAGTTAAACAAATACTTTGGTTCTGTCTTCACGAAGGAAGACACAAATAACCTTCCGGAAATACTAGGGGACCGAGGATCTAGTGAGAAGGAAAAACTGAATGAAATCCTTATTCGGCCGGAAATTGTGTTAGGGAAATTGAAGGGATTGAAGGCCGATAAATCCCCAGGGCCTGATGGTCTGCACCCCAGAGGCTTAAGGAAGTAGCCCTAGAAATAGTGGATGCATTGGGGATGATTTTCCAACAGTCTATCGACTCTGGATCAGTTTCTATGGACTGGAGGGTAGCTAATGTAACACCACTTTTTAAGAAAGGAGGGAGAGAGAAAAGGGGTAATTATAGACTGGTTAGCCTGACATCGGTAGTGGGGAAAATGTTGGAATCAATTATTAAAGATGAAATAGCAGCACATTTGGAAAGCAGTGACGGGATCAGTCCAAGTCAGCATGGATTTATGAAAGGGAAATCATGCTTGACAAATCTTCTAGAATTTTTTGAGGATGTAACTGGTAGAATGGACAAGGGAGAACCAGTAGATGTGGTGTATTTGGACAGTCAAAAGGCTTTTGACAAGGTCCCACACAAGAGATTGATGTGCAAAATTAAAGCACATGGTATTGAGGGTAGTGTACTGAAATGGATAGAGAACTTGTTGGCAGACAGGAAGCAGAGAATCTGGATAAATGGGTCCTTTTCAGAATGGCAGGCAGTGACTAGTGGGGTGCCGCAGGCTCAGTGCTGGGACCCCAGCTATTTATAATTTACATTAATGATTTGGATGAGGGAATTGAGTGCAATATCTCCAAGTTTGCAGATGACACTAAGCTGGGTGGCAATGTGAGCTGTGAGGAGGATGCTAAAAAGCTGCAGAGTGACTTGGACAAGTTATGTGAGTGGGCAAATGCATGGCAGATGCAGTATAATGTGGATAAATGTGAGGTTATCCATTTTGGGGGGAAAAACATGAAGGCAGAATATTATCTGAATAGCGGCAGATTAGGAAAAGGGCAGGTGCAACGAGATCTGGGTGTCATGGTACATTAGTTATTGAAAGATGGCATGCAGGTACAGCAGGCGGTGAAGAAGGCAAATGGCACGTTGGCCTTCATAGCTAAGGGACTTGAGTAAAGGAGCAGAGAGGTCTTAATGCAGTTGTACAGGGCCTTGCTGAGGCCTCACCTAGAATGTTGTGTTAGTTTTGGTCTCCTAATATGAGGAAGAAGATTCTTCCTCAGGAAGAACGTTCTTCCTCAGCTGTTGAGGAAGTGCAGCGAAGGTTCACCAGACTGATTCCTGGGATAGCAGGACTGACATATGAGGAGAGACTGGATCGACTGGGCCTGTTTTCACTGGAGTTTAGAAGGATGAGAAGGGATCTCATAGAAACATATAAAATTCTGACGGGACTGGACAGGTTAGATGCAGGAAGAATGTTTCCGATGTTGGGGAAGTCCAGAACCAGGGGACATAATCTAAGGATAAGGGGTAAGCCATTTAGGACTGAGATGAAGAGAAACTTCTTCATTCAGAGAGTTGTTAACCTGTAGAATTCCCTACCGCAGAGAGTTGTTTATACTAGTTCATGGGATATATTCAAGAGGGAGTTAGAAATGGCCATTACGGCTAAAGGGATCAAGGGGTATGGAGAGAAAGCAGGAAAGGGGTACTGAGGTGAATGATCAGCCATGATCTTATTGAATGGTGGTGCAGGCTCGAAGGGCCAAATGGCCTACTCCTGCACCCATTTTCTATGTTTCTATGTTTCTATGTGCCTCCGAGTCCAAAGACGTCAGGGAACTTGGACTGCCGCAGGATGAAAGCATCATGGCAGCTGCATACCAGCTGCATATTGATGGAGTGGAAGCTCTTGCATTTCATAAACACTCCTGTTTGATCTGGGGGTGCATGGTTGCCGATGACACACTGCACCTGTGGGAAGCTAGCCAGTGATCCAAACCTGAGTGCCCGCTCATTCTGACTGCCGTTATTGCAGGCGAAATATACATAATTGCCGGCCCTGGAAAAAAAACCATCAATCACCTGACTTATGCATTTGTGGGTGGCCTACTGGGAGATGCTGGATATGTCTCTGACAGAGTCTTGGAAGGATCCGGTGGCAACTTTGACAGACGCTGGTAATGTATGGCCACCAGGTCCAGCAGAGAGCAGGCCTTCTTCTAGGAGGCTGCAGATGCCAGACACCACTTGATGTGACAATCTGAGCCACCTGAGATACTGCTGTTTGGATATATCAAGGAAGCTCTGCCTCTGTCTGTACACCCTGTGTCATGGATAGTGCCTCCTGCGAGCTGCACCTCTATGTTGCTCCCCTCTGCTGCTGTTCTCTTTGATATCCGACTAAAGATCTACAGGTTGCTTCTGGTGCTGATGCTGGTCATATTGGTCCTCATCCGAGGTCCAATCTAAGCCAAAGTGCAACCCATCCTGATGTGATTCAAAAACTGTCCAAATAGTAGAAAATAACCTCTTTAGCAAAAGTACTGTGAACAAACCCTTTCTCACTAGTAGGTAAGAAAGCAGCTGTGAGTACTGAGTATTTATTGGAGTATTTCCATGAGATTTAATCAGCCCCCTCACTTGCCATTGTGTTCTTGCCTTGCTTTCACTGACGGATTTCAGGAAGCCCGGGAAATCCATGGATGCACCGTTAAATTTAATAGTCTGTTAAAATATCGCTCTAATTAAGCATTTACCATATGTTAATAAACAACTTGCCTTTTCCGAGGGGGTTAGCCTAACGTACTCAAAATACTCGCAGAAGTCGCAGGTTGGAGGTGGCTTCCCGACAAACTCATATTTCTTGCGACACTGTGGTCCATTTTGCAGTCACCCCCAGCACCCCCTCTCCTTTTCATGGCACCTACCCGTGCAAATGCAGGAGATGCAACACCTGTCCTTTTACCTCCGCTCTTCCCACTGTCCAAGGTCCCAAACACAGTGATTTACTTGTACATCTTTCAATTTAGTACACTGTATTTACTGTTCACGATGTGGTCTCCTCTTCGTTGGGGAGACCAAACGCAGATTGAGTGACCGCTTTGCGGAACACCTCCGTTCACTCTGTAAGTGTGACCCTGAGCTTCCGGTCGCCTGTCACTTTAATTCTCCACTCCATTCCCACTCTGACCTCTCCGTCTTTGGCCTCCTACATTGTTGCAATGAAGCTCAACACAAGCTCGAGGAACAGTACCTCCTCATCTTTCGTTAAGGCACTTTACAACCTTCCGGACTCAACATCAAGTTCAACAATTTCAGACCAAAACCTCTGTCCACATTTTGTTCCCTTTCCTTGCTTTTTTTTACAAAAACTTCTCCCTCCCCCCCCCCCCGCCACCATTTTTCTTTTTCTTTTGTTTCTCTCTTTCCCATGGCAGCTGGTAATCATTCTACCATTCACACCCTATCTAGACTCACCTTTTGTTTCCCAATGTGTTATTACCATCTCAATTCAGCCCATCATCCCCTTTGTCTCTCAAATCTCTTCTGCCTTCCACTCTATCACAAACCTTCCCTTTTGTTTTTTCCACACCCACCCCTCCCTTCCCCTCCCCTCCCCCTTTCAGGACCCCAGCACTTCCTTAAGAATCTGTTACATTTCAAACTATTGCCAGTTCTGACGAAGAGCCATCGACCTGAAACGTTAACTATGTTTTTCTCTCCACAGATGCTGCCTGACCCATTGAGATTTCCAGCATTTTCTGTTTTTTTTTGGATTCCAGCATCCACAGTATTTTGCTTTTGTGTTTGTGTAAGCTTGTATTTTTCCTGTTTTTAACCCCCCATCCTCACCCAAAAGTGCTTCTTCAAGTTAAAATTGCCCCCATCTTCTCTACGTCTTCCGTATCAAACCCCTTCATGATTTTTAAAATCTCTGTTAGGTCACCCCTCAGCCATCTCTTTGCTGGAGAGAAGAGTCGCAGCCTCTTCTGTCTTTCCTGATCGGTATAAACTCTCAGTTCTGGTATTATCCTTGTAAATCTTTTTTGCACCTTTGTCAATGCGTCTATATCCTTTTTATAATTGGAATGACTCTTGCCAACAAATTGGAAGATAATTTCAATGACTGGAAGCTGCGCAGATGCGTTCTGCGCATTAATTTAGAAATTTCGATGATGCTCCCTGTTGCCGACATTTCAGCCCCGCTCCATTTTCCGCTGTCAATGCCTTCACTCTCCAGGTCGTCAGCTTTGAGCCTTTCTCTCAGTCAATGGGGAAAAAAAAGCCGGGAGCCAGCTCAATGGGAATTTATCCAGCTGAGTGAAACCGAGTAAAGCTGCTTCCCATTCCAATCGGCGGAATAATGCTGACCTTCTCCTCAGCAAGAGAAAAGCGTGTTGTCTTCCGTCCCTCTCACCTCACCCGCCAAAGGACACCGCGGCCTGAAGACAGAGAGAAACTCACCCCGAAACACCCTCACTCAATTAAAAGAAATCAGCCTCCAAACTTTCTCTTCACAGTTTTTTTCAAATCAGAACCACCAAAAAAACCACTGAGACCGCATGCGCAGTCACGTTCTTTTATAATATAGAGAAAAGAGACCAAATGTGTCGACAATTGAAAGAAAAACAGGCAGCTGTAACATGAAGCTGTTAGCTTCAAAAGAAACCTGAAGCGGATCCTGGCTAGGCGGAGATCACGTCATACAAGAGATAGGTACCAAGTAACATAAGTAACGGTCAGTATCGCTTCCTGGACTAGTTTTGTTCAGAGTGAAATTTTCTAGATCTTTTTCCCTAAATAGCCTTGGATTTTTAACTAGTTTTTCACCTCAACCAGGAGATTACAGGGAACCGGATGGGTTAGGAATGTCTTAATCATAAAACATGAGGCATGGCGACTGTATGGGACAGACTAGATGGTCCTGGTGTTTGCAGGGGAGGTTAATGCTGGTAATAAGGAGGTCCTGCCAAATTTAACAGAAGGACCTCATTTAAATGTTTTTCTTTGTTTCCCAGCCGGCAGCTGGGGAGTAGATAGGAGGGTGAGAGCAGGAGATGGTGGAGGGAGGGAGGAGAGGTCGGTGGGAGGGGGAGATTGAAGGTTGGGGAGAGATTGTGGAGGTCAAGGTGGGGGTCGGGGGAGACCGGAGGTTGGGAGAAGATTGGAGATTGGGGAGAGATCGTGGATGCCAAGCAGGGGATGATAAAGACCAGGGGGAAATTGTAGAGGATGGTGGGAGATCGGATCGTGGTGGGGAGGGAAGCCGCTTGCCAGGAGGGAGGCAAGTATGCTTGGGCGGGCCACGAGGAAGCACTTCTGCCATACTGGCTGACAAACAGTGCTGGAAAGGCACGTATCTGCTGGATCTGGCCATTCTCGCTTCCCTTCCGCTGCCGGCTTTTCTGAACGTTGGAAAACCCAGACTGCACCTGGACTGACCCACCTCTCGAGAGCACGTTAGTTGCCCACATCTCCCCTCACCTGCCCCCCACCGCCCAAAACCCCCCACCCGCCTACCTCCATTAAAACCAGAAGTGGGAGGTGGATTGGAGTCAGCCCTTTCCCACCCATCCTGGGGGGGGGGGGGGTTAAAATCCCCTGTGATGGATCAGCTGGTACTTTTCTGTCCGGCATTTTTCATATGTTCGCATCCTGATATAAAACTACTTATGGTTGACTTTCCTCTCATGAACAATTAGAGTGGAATGAGCTGGAAGCATGCTCCAAAGGGAACCACTGCTAAGTGCTCGATCTTGCTCCCAGGTTTATTAAAATAAAAGAGACACCACATGGGCACTCTTCAGGATGTATTAATGGTCACAGCCTTGAAGAGAAATGGAAATTTAGGTACTTCCTGAGTCTTAAAAACATGTTGTATATTAAAGGGGCAAGTACAGTGAAAGCACAATGGGACAACCAGAAATATTTTGTTTTCTGTCGGTAATGTGTCTATTATGTATGTAGGCACCTTGGTAATGACTCCACGAGGCAGGGGTATGGTACTCAAACTGTGTAGATTGTAGTCCTTTATTTTCAGCTCCTCGAATGAGGATACCTAGAGGTGAGCTCCCTTTTAAACTGGGTTACCTGCAGTGTGCAGGTAATCCTTAGGTCTCCAGCAGCAGCACCCTCTGGTGTACAGGTAAGCTGTGTACAGTGTAAAGGTACATTCAGTGTTACAGACATCATATAACAATACAAGCATGCATACATAACAACACTCCCCCCTAAGCATTTTTCAAGACCTTATTGTCATGACCTGGGGAGGTGATCAGTAGGGGGCTATGGGAGGTTGTGGTGAGGGTTGTGTGGGTGCCAGGTATAATCCCTGTACTTGAGGCTGGCCTCATACATTTCCCCCCCCTCACACACAGACCATGTGGGTGTCACTGTTGTGGGATCCCTCAGTGGGGTAGCCAGTGCAGCAGTGGGTAGGGTGCATACTCTGTGATGTGGTGGTGTGTGGTGGTGGACAGGGCCACAGGACCGTATGGGCTCCTTGTCCTCCAATTGGGATGAGATCCTGGTCATCCCAGGGTTTGCCAGGAAAGCTGGAGGGTATTGGCTTCTTGCTGCTGGTGTTGGCCCTGGTGGCCAGGGGATGTAGGGCTGGCCTGGGGCAGGTTGCCAGTGGTGGTGGCTGTGCTGCCTATTGACTACTGTCCCTGTACATTGTCTGGTAGCCCGCTGGACCTGGGGTCTCCCACGGGGGGATTCCTCTAGCATTTACACTGTCCCTGTAGAACCCAGTGTCCTTTAACAATGTCCTACCAGTATACATGACACATTGGCTCTGATCATACATGGTCGAGTCTACATTATTAACTATCTTTACATTGTTAATTACAGCATTTGCATCACTTTTTTGTATCATGGTCTCACCATACATGGTTACATTAGTCATTTTGAACTTTCTATCACAATCATCAGACATTACAAGCTTGTCCTTAACCTTACTGTCATGTATCTCACATTACTGTCTATAACTGTATCTTACCATGCTATACATGACTGTAACTGGATATGACCTGTAACAATAAGCATACCTTACCACCAGGGGTGCACTTGCAGAAGACACGCCATACCTGACCCACTGAGGTATATAAAGGGTGGTCTCAGACAAGTGCAGCACTGGAGAGCTGGAATGAAAGGTGCAGGTCCTGAGTGACCTTGACTTTAGCATGTGTCTCGTGTAAGTCAGTACATTAGAGTCAGGACTTAACCGTGGCGACGAGGATGGGATGATGTTCACGCCATGTCGTCAGAGGAACGGACCTCCTGCTCAACAGTTCTAAGCCATTTTTAACATCTCTTTGAGCCAGGTGTGGGCACCTTCAGAGGGGCTAGAGTCAAAATCTACATCACACAGAATGCCAGACCGGTCCATCACAAGGCTAGAGCTGTGCCTTATGTGATGAGGGAAAAGATAGAAAACGAACTGGACCGGCTTCTGCGGGAAGGCATAATTTCTCCCGTGGAATTCAGCGACAAGGCAAGTCCCATCATCCCCGTCATGAAGCCTGATGGATCCGTGCGAATCTGTGGGGATTACAAGTCTACCATAAACAGAGTCTCCCTACAGGACCAATACCCGCTGCCCAGAGTGGAGGACCTATTTGCCACGTTGGCTGGAGGAAATCTTTTCTTGAAACTTGACCTCACATCTGTGTATATGACGCAAGAACTGACCGAAGATTCTAAGCTACTCACCACCATCAACACACATCGAGGCCTTTTTGTGCACAATCGATGCCCATTCAGCATCAGGTTGGCAGCTGCTATATTCCAGCGCAACATGGAGAGTCTGCTCAAGTCCATCCCGGGGATGGCTGTGTTTCAAGATGACATACTCATCACAGGCAGGGACACCGACTCTCATCTCCGCAATCTTGAGGAAGTACTAAGTCGATTGGATCGGGTCGGCCTAAGAGTTAAGAATCCAAGTGTCTGTTTCTTGCGCCTGAGGTTGAATTTTTGGGCAGAAGGATTGCCACTGATGGAATCCGCCCAGCCGAATCCAAAACCAAAGCAATTCGCCTGGCACCCAGGCCCCGGAATGTTTCGGAACTGCGTGCCTTTCTCGGGCTACTCAATTACTTTGGGAACTTTATGCAGAACTTGAGCACGCTGCTAGAGCCTCTCCACGTGCTACTCAGAAAGGGGTACGATTGGTTTTGGGGGGACGCCCAGGAACGCGCCTTCAATAAGGCACGCAACCTTCTATGTTCCAAGAGTGTTTTAGCCTTTTTTGACCCAGGTAAAAAGTTAGTCCTTACGTGTGATGCATCAGCGTACGGGTCGGGTGCATTTTACAGCATGTCAATGATGCGGGTAAATTGCAGCCCGTTGCTTATGCCTCCAGGTCACTTTCGTGGGTGGAACGCGAGTACGGTATGGTTGAGAAGGAGGCGCTCGCGTGTGTGTACGGTGTCAAAAAGATGCACCAATATCTTTTCAGGGCCAACTTTGCATTAGAAACCGACCACAAACCCCTCACGTCCCTACTATCCGAGTGCAAGGCAATCAACGCCAACGCCATGGCGCGCATTCAGCGATGGACACTCATGCTGGCGGCTTACGACTGCACGATAAGGTGCAGACCAGGCACAGACAACTGTGCCGACGCGCTTAGCAGGCTACCCCTGGCGACCACAGAAGGGTCCGATGAACAGGACTGTGAGGTGGTCATGGCAATCAATGCCTTTGAATCCACAGGTTCGCCCATGACGGCTCGCCAAATCAGAGCCTGGACGACCAGCGACCCCACGTTATCTCTAGTTAAAACATGCGTTTTAACCGGTGACTGGGCAGAGGCTCGCGATGCCTGCCCCAAGGAGGTCAAACCCTTCCATAGGCGCATGCATGAACTCTCCCTACAGGCAGACTGCCTGATGTGGGGAAGCCGAGTAGTTATGCCCTTACGAGGCAGGGAGGCGTTTGTCCGGGAGCTCCATCGCGAGCACCCGGGGATCGTCCTTATGAAGGCCATAGCCAGCTCTCATGTCTGGTGGCCTGGCATTGACGCGGATTTGGAGCTCTGTGTCCATCGGTGCACCATTTGTGCCCAACTCAGTAATGCCCCCAGAGAGGCCACCCTAAGCCCCTGGCCCTGGCCCACCAAACCGTGGTCGCGGGTGCATGTAGACTCTGCGGGCCCATTCATGAGCAAAAAGTTCTTCGTAGTCGTTGATGAATTTTCAAAATGGATCGGGTGCACCATTTTAAACTCGAGCACCACCTCCACCACTGTGGAGAGCCTTAGAACCATGTTTGCAAAGCATCGCATTCCTGACATATTAGTCAGCGATAATGGTCCGTGCTTCACCAGCACAGAATTTCACAATTTTATAGTTGACCACGGTATAAATCACGTTAAGACTGCACCTTTCAAGCCGGCCTCCAATGGCCAGGCAGAGCGAGCAGTGCAGATCATTAAACAAGGCATGCTCAGAATCCAAGGTCCCACGCTGCAGAGCCACCTGTCACGACTGCTGCTGGCATACAGATCTCGTCCGCATTCATTGACTGGGGTTCCCCCACGCAACTATTGATGAAATGAACCTTAAAGACCAGGCTCTCGTTAATCCTCCCAGACATACATGAAATTGTTTAGGCTAAGCATCAAAAGCTAACTGAGTACCATGACAGAAATTCAAGAGCGGGGTTGAATGAGATAGGGGACAAAGTGTTTGTGCTAAACTAAGGCCGGGGTCCCAAATGGCTTGCAGGGTCAGTAACAGACAAAGAGGGAAACAGGCTACTGGTTGTACAAATGAACAATGGCCAAACCTGCCGGAGGCATGTAGACCAAGTAAAAAGTAGATTTACTGATAACACTGAAGAACCAGAGGCAGACTACAACGTGGAAGTCACACCACACCTGGTGGACAGACAGGTGGAACAACCTGAGGAAAGGGCAGTCTCAACAGACAGCCCAGGCGAGATATCAGCAATCACACCGAACGAAACAGACAACCCAGGCGAGATACCAGCAATCACACTGAATGAAAAACAGGCACCAAGGCAAACAACTGAACCACAACTAAGACGCTCCACGCGAGAGCGCAGACCACCTGAGAGACTGAATCTATAAAGGCAATAAGACCTTGGGGGAGGGTGATGTCATGTATCTCACATTACTGTATATAACTGTATCTTACCATGCTATACATGACTGTAACTGGATATGACCTGTAACAATAAGCACACCTTACCACCAGGGGTGCACTTGCAGGAGACACTCCATGCCTGTCCCACTGAGGTATATAAAGGGAGGTCTCAGGCAAATGCAGCACTGGAGAGCTGGAATTAAAGGTGCAGGTCCTGAGTGACCTTGACTTCAGCATGTGTCTTGTGTAAGTCAGTACATTAGAGTCAGGACTTAACACTTACTTACACAAACATTCATTTCATTTTTCACATCAGTTATTCTGGCATTATAATTCCTAGTTACATTATCATACCTGCACCAGTTTACTGCATTTTTAGCTTTAAAGTCCTTGTCATCTTTTAGTTGAAACTGTCGCTTTAAATTTTTTTGGTTACCGGTCTCCTTTAAGGGAGCCTTCCAATCCGATTCGCCGCTCAATGCCACGTGCCGCTCCTCCAACGCTGCCCCTCGTAGTCTGGTCGCGGCCATTTTGATTGTAGGTTCTTCTCCTCATGGTGCGGCCGTCACCTTCTGGCTCTCCTCCAGGTAGGCTGTAGTGGTCTTTTCTTCCTCAGGTTCGACCATGGACGTTGGGAAACCAGTTTTCTCGAGGATAGTCATCTCTTGGAGTCCTGCCCTGGCTGGAAGGTGAAGTTTGGACTTTCGGTCCTGGAGATCTAGCCACGGTGTTGTGGAGTCGTCGCCGCGCAGTCGAGCTGGACGGTGGGATCTCTAGATGCAGCGATGGATCCATGTTCGGAGCTGCATGGGATGTCGATTGCTGGAGCCCTGAGGCCGTTGCCACTTCGACTGACTTAGACTGGGTTCATCCAATTTCTTCCCAGCAGCATAGGACCATCGCCGGCAACGATCCACAGGGGCAGCTTGTTCATCATGCCGCCCTGGGAGACCTGGGTGTCCACGCTGCCAACGACCAGGATTTTACCTTTGGTGTAGGTGAGCAGCTTCGCTTGGACAGGAGGCAGTTTTGGTCGAGTGGCTGGATTTATCCAAATTTTTTCAAAGGTCGTTTGGCTCATCAAAGACTGGCTCGCCCCTGTGTCGATCTCCATTGAAACTGGGACTCCGTCGATGTCCACTTCCATCTTCCACGGAGAACTTTCAGTGGAGCAAGTATAAATTCCACACTCATCTTCCAGGGGTTGAGCAGATTCACCTTCATCTGTTTCGGAGTCCTGGTGATCAGTTAACTCTTTGGTGACACGGTGAGTAAAGCTTTTTCTACACATTCTCTGAAGGTGCCCTTTCTCTTTGCAGTCTTTGCATGTATAGTGTTTGTAGCGGCACTGGTGGGCCCTGTAGTTTCCTCCACAGCGCCAGCACGGGGCCATCTGGTTTGCCCCATGTGGCAGACTCAGGGTTGCGGGAATTGGGGCAGCATTTCTGCCTTTAGAAGTAGCCATGCGGTGCACCACATTCGTCGGTTTCGAGTCCTGGGTCAGTATTCACCTGGAATCATGTAGGCCTGGCTCACTATAATTGTTTTCTGCAGGGTGACTGTGATGGCTGCAAAGAGCAATTTCTGGAGGAGGCCCTCGTGGCCGATTCTGAAAATAAATGTGTGTCTTAGTGCTTCATTAAGGTGGTCGCCAAAATCACACGGTGCAGCCAATCTTCTTACATGTGCAGCATACTTAGCAATTTCTTGACCTTCGGGTCGCCGGTAAGTGTAGAACCGGTGCCTGGCTGTGAGGATGCTTTTCTTTGGTTTTAGTTGCTCCTGGATTAGTGTTACAAGTTCCTCATAGCTCTTGGTGGTTGTCTTTTCTGGGGCTAGTAAGTCCCTGACAAGACAATGGATGGTGGCTGTTGTACATCTGTAAAGCATGCACTCCCATGTTCCGCCACCAGGGAGCGCATCCCCTGAAGTCCCAAGGGATCCCAGCATCCTTTGGGAGCACTGTATATAAGCCGGCCCCTAAGGCCTGTTCCTCACTCTGGAGTGTCTTAATAAGGACTGAGGTCTCTGTTACTTTAACCTCCCTGTGTGCAGTCTCATCTGCGTTGGAACACAATAACTGGTGACGAGTATATGAATCCAACGCAAAGATGCAGCAAAATGTGGATTTCCTGGAGAAGTTCTCGGAGGGTGTGGACTGAGACGCCTTTGTCGAACGGCTGGCCCAGTACTTTGAAGCCAACGAGCTGGACGAAGAAGGAAGCGTTGCAAAAAGGAGAGCGGTCCTCCTCACGATCTACAGCCTCATGAAGAATCTTCTGGATCCAGTGAAACCCACATATAAGTCATATGAGGAGCTGTGTACACTGGTTCGGGAGCATCTTAACCCGAGGGAGAGTGTGCTGATGGCGAGGTATCAGTTCTACACGTGTCAGTGATCTGAAGGTCAGGAAGTGCTGAGCTACGTCACCGAGCTAAGATGACTTGCAGGACAATGTGAGTTTGATGGCTACCTGGAGCAGATGCTCAGAGACTTTTTTGTACTGGGCATTGGCCACAAGACCATCCTACGAAAACTTTTAACCACAGAGACACCGATCCTCAGGAAGGCCATTGCGATAGCACGAGCGTTTATGTCCACCAGTGATAACACCAAACAAATCTCTCAGCAAACATGTGCTAGCAATGTTCATAAATTAACTGGAACTGTGTTTCCGAGCAGAAATGTATAGAGCAGAAACCACGAGTCTGCAATTGCCAGCAGGCCTCAGGTGACCCAGATGACTCAGAGGCCGCAAGGCAATTTACACCTTGTTGGCGTTGTGGAGGCTTCCATTCAGCCTATTCATGCCGCATCAAAGGGTATGTTTGCAAGAGCTGTGGAACAATGGGGCACCTCCAACGAGCTTGCAGACGAACTGCAAGCTCTGTAAAACCTACTAACCACCACGTGGCAAAGGAAGATCGGTCCATGGTGGATCAAAGCAATTTCGAGCCTCAGAGAGAGGAGGCAGATGCTGAAGTACACGGGGTGCAAACATTTTCGACGAAATGTCCACCTATAATGCTAAATATAAAATTGAATAGCTTACCCGAAGCCATGAAACTGGACACTGGCGCTAGCCAATCCATCATGAGTAAAAAGATGTTTGAGAGACTATGGTGCAACAAGGCACTCAGACCAGCCCTGAGCCCCATCCACACGAAACTGAGAGCATACGCCAAAGTGCTCATCACTGTCCTGGGCAGCGCCATGGTCAAGGTCACCTACGAGGGCACAGTGCACGAACTGCCACTCTGGATTGTCCCGGGCGATGGCCCCATACTGATTCGAAGCAGCTGGCTGGGCAAAATCCGCTGGAACTGGGATGACATCCGAGCGCTATCACATGTCGATGAGGCCTCATGTACCCAGGTTCTTTACAAACTTTCTTCCCTTTTTGAGCCAGGCATTGGAAACTTTTCCGGGGCGAAGGTACGGATCCACTTGGTCCCAGAGGCACGACCCATTCACCACAAGGCGCGAACGGTATCTCACATGATGAGAGAGAGAGTGAAAATCGAGCTGGACAGGCTGCAACACGAGAGCATCATCTCCCCAGTGCAATTCAGCGAGTGGGCCAACCCGATTGTTCCAGTACTCAAAAGTGATGGCACGATCAAGATTTGCAGCGATTATAAAGTAACTATTAATCGTTTCTCGCTACAGGACCAATACCCGCGACCTAAGGCAGACGACCTATTTGCGACGCTGGCAGGAGGCAAGACGTTCACCAAGCTCGACCTGACTTTGGCCTACATGACGCAGGAGCTGGAGGAGTCTTCGAAGGACCTCACCTGCATCAACATGCACAAGGGACTGTTCATCTACAACAGATGCCCGTTTGGAATTCGGTCGTCTGCAGCGATCTTCCAAAGAAACATGGAGAGCCTACTCAAATTGGTACCATGCAAGGTGGTTTTTCAAGACGACATATTGGTCATGGGTTGGGACACCGTCGAGCACCTACAAAACCTGGAGAAGGTCCTCCAGCGACTGGAGCACACAGGGCTGCGGCTGAAGAGGTCGAAATGTGTCTTCATGGCAACAGAAGTGGAGTTTTTGGGGAGAAAGATCGCGGCGGACGACATTCGGCCCACAGACGCCAAGACAGAAGCTATCAGTAATGCGCCCCAACCACAGAACATCACAGAGCTGCAGTCGCTCCTGGGACTCCTCAACTATTTTGGTGACTTCCTACCGGGGTTAAGCACCTTCTTAGAGCCCCTACATGTGTTATTGTGCAAAGGTGAGAACTGGGTATGGGGAAAAAAAACAAGTAATTGCTTTTGAGAAAGCCAGAAACATTTTATGCTCCAACAAGCTGCTCGTATTGTATAACCTGTGTAAAAGACTTGTACTAGCATGTGATGCGTCGTCGTACGGAGTCGGGTGTGTATTACAACAAGCTAACATTGCGGGGAAGTTGCAACCTGTCGCCTATGCCTCCAGGAGCTTGTCGAAGGCTGAGATGGCCGACAGCATGATAACGAAAGAAGCATTAGCGTGTGTGTTCGAGGTAAAGAAACCTGTTTGGCCTCAAATTTGAGCTGGAAACTGATCACAAGCCCCTCATAAAACAAGGGGATAACTACTAATGCCTCAGCCCGCATACCAAGGTGGGCACTCGCGCAATCAGCGTATAACTATACCATCCGCCACAGGCCAGGCACCGAGAACTGTGCGGATGCTCTCAGTCGGCTACCATTGCCCACCACGGGGGTGGAAATGGCGCAGCCTGCAAACTTGTTGATGGTGGCGCAGCCCACAGACTTGTTGATGGTCATGGAAGTGTTTGAAAATGATAAATCACCTGTCACGGCCTGCCAGATTAGGACTTGGACCAGCCAAGATCCTCTGCTGTCCCTAGTAAAAAACTGTGTACTGCATGGGAGCTGGGCCAGCATCCCCGTTGAAATGCAAGAGCTAATCAAGCCGTTCCAGTGGCGAAAGGACGAGCTGTCCATTCAGGCAGACTGCCTGTTGTGGAGTAACCGCGTAGTGCTACCAAAAAAGGGCAGGGAGACTTTCATCTCAGATTTCCACAGCACACACCCGGGTATAGTAATGATGAAAGCGATTACTAGATCCCACGTGTGGTGGCCCTGTATCGACTCTGACTTAGAATCCAGTGTATAGCAATGCAGCGTGTGTGCTCAGTTGAGCAACACGCTCAGAGAGGCACCACTATGTTTGTGGTCCTGGCCCTCCAGACCATGGTCGAGGATCCATGTCGGCTATGCGGGCCCGTTTCTCGGTAATATGTTCCTGGTGGTGGTGGATGCTTTTTCAAAATGGATTGAATGTGAAATAATGTCGCGAAGCACAGCCACCGCCACCATTGAAAGACTGAGGGCCATGTTTGCCACCCACGGCCTGCCTGACATACTGGTCAGTGACAACAGGCCATGTTTCACCAGTGCCGAATTTAAAGAATTCATGACCCGCAATGGGATCAAACATGTCACCTCGGCCCCATTTAAACCATCCTCCAATGGGCAGGCAGAGCGGGCAGTACAAACAATCAAACAGAGCCTTAAACGAGTCACACAAGGCTCACTCCAAACCTGCCTGTCCCGAGTACTGCTCAGCTACCACACGAGGTCCCACTTGCTCATAGGGGTGCCCCCGGCTGAGCTACTCATGAAAAGGACACTTAAAACCAGACCCTCGCTGGTTCACCCCAACCTACATGATCAGGTAGAGAGCAGGCGGCACCAACAAAATGTAAACGGTGGTCGCACCACTGTGTCACGGGAAATTGATCTGAATGACCCTGTGTATGTGCTAAACTTTGGACATGGTCCCAAGAGAATCGTGGGCACAGTGATAGCTAAAGAAGGGAGTCGGGTGTTTGTAGTCAAACTAGACAATGGATAAATTTGCAGAAAGCACCTGGACCAAACGAGGCTGCGGTTCTCAGACTGCCCTGAACAACCCACGGCAGACACCACCTTTTTCGAGTCCACAACACACACCCAAAGGATCAACGATACCACCCCAGAACAGAAAATCGAGCCCATCACGCCCAACAGCCCAGCAAGGCCAGGATCACCCAGCAGCCCTGCAGGGCCAACACACCAGAACAGACATTTGTACCGAGGCTGTCCACCAGGGAAAGAAAGGCTCCTAACCGCCTCACCTTGTAAATAGTTTTCACTTTGACTTCAGGGGGGGAGTGATGTTGTGTATCTGTAAAGCATGCAATCCCATATTCCGCCACCAGGAAGCGCATCCCCTGAAGTCCCAAGGGATCCCAGCATCTCTTGGGAGCACTGTATATAAGCTGGCCCCTAAGGCCTGGCCCACACTCTGGAGTGTCTTAATAAAGACTGAGGTCATTGTTACTTTAACCTCCCTGTGTGCAGTCTCATCTGTGTTAGGAACACAATAGTGGGCCAACAACTGCAAAGCGGGATGGCCCTGCACTTGTTGGGAAGTGTAGCCGGTGTGTCCCCATCCAGGTCATTGGCTATGAAGAAATGTTCCAATCTTTCTACAAAAGCATCCCAATCTTTCCCATCAGTGAATTGCTGAAAGTTGCTGAGATTTGACATGCTGTGCGTGTAGTTCCTGACCTCGTTGCCAGTTATTATGTATGTAGGTACCTTGGTAATGACTCCACAAGGCAGGGGTATGGTACTATGTGTAGACTGTAGTCCTTTATTTTCAGCTCCTCGAGTGATGATACCTGGAGGTGAGCTCCCTTTTATACTGGGTTACCTGCAGTGTGCAGGTAACCCTTAGGTCTCCAGCAGCAGCACCCTCTGGTGTACAGGTAAGGTGTGTACAGTGTAAAGGTACATTCAGTATTATAGACATCATATAACAATACAAGCATGCATACATAATAGTGTCAATATTATTACCTGGGCATTTTCTGATAGAGAATGGTCATCTTTTAATTAACGTATGCCAAAAGTTATTATGTGTGTCAATGAGGTTCACATTTATTTAAAGCATATTTTCCATTGTCTGCAGATGTTGACATATTTGACCACACCATCCTTCTCCAATGCCGCTCCTTTTTTGTCCAGCTGGGTGGGACTGCCCTCACTTGTTTCCATTCCGATCTATCCAGTCGTATACAGAGAATCTCCTGCAATAGTTTCTGTTCCAACTCCTGCACTGTTACCACCAGAAACCCCCAAGGATCTATCCTTGGCCCCTCCTATTTCTCATCTACATGCTGCCCCTCGATGACATCATCCAAAATTATAGCCTCAGTTTCCACATGTACGCTGATGACACCCAGCTCTCTCAACCCCTCTACTGTCACTGGCTGAACACACTGCTTGTCCGAGGGGAAATTTGCTCCAATAAAGAATTGGGAAGACCAAAGCCAATGACTTTGGTCCCAATCAGAAACTCTGTTCCCAAGCCACCAACTCCAGTGCTCTCCCTGGACACTTTCTGAGACTGAGCCAGACCATTTGCAACCTCGGCATCTTATTAGATCCCGAGCAGAGCTTCCAACTTTATATCCTCTCCTTCACAAAGACCACCTACTTCCACCTCCGTAACATGTCCCGTCTCCACCACTGTCTCAGCACATCTGCTTCTCAAACCCTCATCCATGCCTGTTACCTCTAAGCTTGACTATTCAAATGCACTCCTGGGTGGTCTCCCAGTTCACACCCTTCATAAACATGAGAGCTCATTCAAAATTCTGCTGCTTGTATCCTAACTCGTACTAAGTCCCGTTCACCCATCAATCGTGTGCTTGCTGATCTACATTGTCTCCGGCAAGATCTCAATTTTAAAATTCTCATCCTTGTTTCCAAATCCTTCCATCGCTTTCCCCCTCCCTTTATCTGTAATCTCCACCTGCCCTTCGAACCTCTGAGATCTCTGCGCACCTCCAATTCTGGCCTCTTGCACATCTACGGTTTTCTTCGCTCCACCATTGGCCTTCAGCTGCCTAGGCCACATGCTCTGGAATTCCCTCCCTGAACCTCTCTGCCTCTTCAGCTCTATCTCCTCCTTTAAATTGCTCCTTAAAACCTACCTCTTTACCTGTCCTAATATCCCCTTATGTAGCTCGCTGCCAAAGTTTGTTTGATAATGCGCCTGTGAAGCACCTGGGACATTTTACTATATTCAAGGTGCTATATAAATGCAAGTTGTTGTTGTTGGATGATTTCATGCTGCTGTGCCATGGCTGGGATGGCGGCAGCACCCCAAGCAGGATTCCTTGCACTCTGACCCTTCACCAGGTTTTTTGATGAAATTTCGGTGCAAAGCCCTCAAGCCTTTATTTGCATTCCGTTTACATTGCCATACCCTCTTCCAGCACAGTCAGGTGCTGACACCAACATTTTATAAACCAAGTTCAAATGCAATGTTGTTCAGGAGCAGAATAGGAGATAAAGATTAACACCCATTTTTCTTCTGCACTATATCCATTTTATTAGCAGTAATTGGAAACAGAGCAGAGAAAATGCAATCCTCTTATTTTAATCATACCCATGTTTCATTGTGAGGGAGAGAAGGTGAGAAAGAGAAAAAGAAAATGTTCTTGTGGAAATGTCTGGTTTCCTGGTCTAAAGTAGAAGTGGCTTTTTTCAGTTGTAATTTGTGTTGTAGTTATCATTAACATGTCAAATTGTAATCATGTACAATGAGTATTTACTCATAATTACAAAAGCAATTTAAGGCCTTACCCGACCTGCTCGTGAGTATGAAATATCTACAAAGAGAAAATGAATAAGCAATGGACTAATCATTAAATAAACAGTAAAGGTCTGGTATCCGGCCTTGTTTTTCTGTTTGATTTCAGTGGATGAGCCTTGTTTGTACTCTTCTATTCAGTGATGTCATGTAAAAGGATTGTTTACTATAACCTTGTAATCAAGCTGCCCTATTACTGATGATAACAGAGCTGCTGCAATTTTGTCTGAAAAGAAACTGCCTGAGATGGATTGGCTGATGCTTTAGTTGCAGTGCAATGCCCTATTATCTTCATTTGTGATTTGCTTTCAAGAACTTATGATTTACATTTGAGTTGGATTATGCCTTTCAGTGTACCATGAGCTTTAAGTGGCCTTGCTGGGCTTCATGAGAAAAAAAATCACATCTCCACCAGATTTTAAGTGATGCATTTGAGGCTTGAGTAAAAAGGAATTGCAATGAAAATCAAAAGACTTGCAATCATTTGTATTAAAACTTTGTGTGCTGAAGTTGTCCAACATTTTATTTTTTCAGCGTGTCACTGGAGATTTTAATATATTAATACAATAAAAAAGAAATAGAAAAGAGACAGATGTGGGACTTTTCTGGTGCTCATTGAAGTGAGAGGTTGACAATATTTGAAAGTGAGTCTAATTGTACTCTGCAGCTTGTGATCGTATTAGTTAGATTAGACACTATGCAAAATGAAACAAAAATGTATGCAATTTAAAACTTTGAAAAAAATAGATAATTGCGGAATATTTTTCTCCACTGTCTATCTGCTGCTAAGAGATATAAACCAACAAAAGCGGGCTGGTGCTGCACTAGGTTAGTAGATTGTCCTATCGCCTCTGGTGCATGGGTTCATCTCTAAACTATGGGTTGAAATTGTGCTGTGTAATATTAGTAACAAATTTATTGTTGCCTTTGTTAAAATAGCAGACAGAGGAATTTCATACAAATGTGTTATCACATTCCTTGTTAATACAGCGCAGCCTAATTTCAGCTCACTAACCTGCTGAGAGGAATGTTTTACTTGTTTAACGACTTTAATCTGCATTTGAGTAATCTCACGTTTCCAGAGAATGTGGGCCCACAGTACAAAACTTGTAACAATTTGCCACTATACTCACCTGGGGCTAATAATATGCTGGTGGACCACTGAGCCCAGAAAATTGTGCACTGAAGCCTAAGATCTAGAACATACACTCAACCTCACCTAAATAGTGTGGCGAGAACATGGTGGGCTGGGAACCTGAACACAAGCTGTCTGTTAAGGTCATAAGGCCCCTGACTTTAATGTAAATGAGGGCAGCTGACGCATAATGCACGTAGAGTACCTGAGCAGTGCTTCAGCCACACAGCACTCATTCCAAACTGTCATTGAAGGGGAGGCCATCTTAACTATTGCCAAAACAAATGAGGGTACCCTGTCCAGTCAGTTGTGGCTCAGTGGGTAGCACTCTTACCTCTGAGTCAGAAGGTTGTGGGTTCAAGTCCCACTCCAGGAAATTGAGCACATAAATCTATGTTGACATTCCGGTGCAGTACTGAGGAAGTGCTGCACTGTCGGACGTGCCATCTTTCAAATGTGACTTTAAACCAAGGCCCTGTCTACCTCTGGGTGGATGCAAAAGATCCCATGGCACTATTTCGAAGAAGACGAGGGGAGTTATCCCTGGTGTACTGGCCAATATTTGTCCCTCAATCACCATAACAAAAAGAGATTATCTGGTCACTATCACTGTTATGTATGCAAAAAAGCTTCAAACTGAGTACTGTTTAACTAAGCAAGGTACAACCTTGTCTTGACTTTATTTAGGTCTCAAAATGGCTGGCCTTTTATACCTGCACATGGTGCTGCTCAGTGGTCTCCAACAATGAGGCCATCTGGTGGCTCCAAACAGAATGTACATACATGACAATACCCCTCTCTGAGATCTTATCACAGTCTTTCACAGGTTGAGACAGTCCGGTGCTTTGAGCTCCCGTGCTGACCGTCTCAGTTCGATTCCAGCCTTGGGTGAGTGTGCGGGGTCTGTTGTGGCTGATAGCTAGATGACTGTTGTTGTGTCCTTACACTCTACTGTAAATCAACACGAGGTACATTCTGGAGACAAGGTCTGTGACCCTAACCTTTATTCACAGGACCAAGAAGTGCTGACCCTGCGTGAGACCTCCCTTTATATACCTGGATGACCAGGTGAGGAGTGTCTCCCACAAGTTCACCCCCTGTGGTCAAGGTGTGCATTACTTAGGTGTATACAGTGTACAGTGTTGTTACATGAAGGTTACAGTTACATGAAGGTTACATACATGATATCACCTCCCCCCAACGTCTTTGGGTCAAAGGTTGAGTCTTTCAGGCAGTCGATGCTCTCTCGTGGAGCGCCGCAGTTGGGGCTCTGGTTGTTGAGCCTTGGCATGCGTCTTTGTCACCTGTGGTGATTCCGGCTCATCCGGGCTGGCCGCAGGGACTGTGCATGCTGCTGACGGTTCTTGTTGCTCGTTCACTGGCGGTGGTGTGGGCAGCATCTCATGATTTTCCTCAGGTTCTTCAGTGTCCATGCTGAACCTTTTTTTTACTTGGTCCAGATGTTTGCGGCATATCTGTCCATTGTTAAGTCTGACCACTCTGACCCTATTCCCCTCTTTACCAATTACAGTACCCTCAAGCCACTTGGGCCCCAAAGCATGATTAAGAACAAATACAGAGTCATCGATTTCGATACATCTCTCCTTTGAGTTACGGTCATGGCACTCATTTTGGGTCTGGCGCTTGCCCTCAACAATGTCTGACAGGACTGGGTGAATGAGGGTCAGCCGAGTTTTAAGTGTGCGTTTCATGAATAGTTCCGCTGGCGGGGCTCCCGGGAGCGAATGCGGTCAGGACCTGTAGGCCAGCAGGAGGCGGGATAGGCGGCATTGAAGGGAGGGTCCTTGAATCCGGAGCATGCCTTGTTTTATGATTTAGACCGCACGTTCCGCCTGGCCATTGGAAGCTGGCTTGAACGTTGCTGTCCTGACATGTTTGATGCCATTACCAGACATGAACTCCCGGAATTCATAGCTAGTGAAGCATGGGCCGTTGTCGCTGACCAAGATGTCCGGCAAGCCATGGGCCACAAAGATTGCATGCAGACTCTCCACTGTGGTGGATGTCATGCATGAATTCAATATGATGCACTCGATCCATTTCGAGTACGCATCAACAACAATGAGGAACATTTTCCCCATGAACGGGCCCGCGTAGTCTATGTGAATATGTGACCATGGCTTGAGTGGGGCCTCCCTGGGGGCATTGCTCAGCTGGGCACACGTAGTGCACCTGCGAACCCAGTGTTACAGGTCTGCATCAATTCCCGGCCACCATACATGTGACCGGGCAATGGCCTTTATTAGCACAATGCCTGGGTGCTCGCTGTGGAGTTCCTTGATGAATGCTTCCCTTCCCTTCTGGAGCACGACTACCCAGTTGCCCCATAGTAGGCAGTCGGCTTGGATGGAGAGTTCATCCATCCGTCTGTGAAACGTCTGACCTCTTCAGGGCATGCTCCGTGTGTGGGCGCCCAATCCCCAGTCAGGACACATTTCTTAATCAAGGATAGGAGGGGATCTCTGTTTGTCCATGTTTTGATCTGGTGGGCTCTGATGGGGGAGCCTGCGCTGTTGCAAGCCTCGACAGCCATGACCATCTCAGTGCTTTGCTCCGCTGCCCCCTTAGTGGTGGCCAGTGGAAGCCTGCTGAGCGCGTTAGCTGTATGCGAGCTGACGCATTAGCATTGCAGGGATGTTAACGGCTTGTGGTCCATTTCCAACTCGAACCTTCTGCCAAAAAGGTACTGGTGCATCTTTTTCACCCCGTAGACACATGTGAGTGCTACCTTTTCAACCATCCCATCTCGCCTTTCTGCTTGGGAGAGCGACCTGGAAGCATAAGCCACAGGTTGGAGTTGGCCCTCAATTACTCTGCTGCAACATACACCCAACCCCATAGGATGATGCATCGCATGTCAAAACCAATTTCTTACAGGGGTTGTACAGCATCAACAACTTATTAGAACAAAGCAGGTTCCGCGTCCGATTGAAAGCCCGTTCCTGACAGTCCCCCCAAAACCAATCGCAACCCTTACACAGGGGCACGTGTAGCGGCTCCAACAATGTGCTTAAGTTCAGCAGAAAGTTCCCGAAATAGTTCAAGAGTCCCAGAAATGAATGCAACTCCGATGTGTTGCCGGGCCTGGGCGCGTGACGGATCGCCTCCACTTTGGATTCGGTGGGCCGGATCTCGTCTGTGGCAACCCTCCTGCCCAAAAACCCGATTTCTGGGGCCAAAAACACACACTTGGACTTCTTTAGTCGCAGGCCTACCCGGTCCAGTTGGTTTAGCGCCTCCTCCAGGTTGTGGAGGTGTTTCTCGGTGTCTCGACCCGTGATAAGGATGTCATCCTGAAATACGATTGTTCCGGGAATGGATTTGAGCAGGCTTTCCATGTTCCTTTGAAAGATAGCGGCTGCTGAACGAATGCCAAATGGACACCTGTTGTAAACAAACAGCCCCTTGTGTGTGGTGATGGTGGTCAGTAGCTTGGATTCTTCGGCCAGTTCTTGGGTCATGTAGGCCGAAGTGAGGTCCAACTTGGTGAACAGCTTGCCGCCTGCCAACGAAAGTGAGGCCTATAAAGGCCCAGCGGGAGGTCGAGAGGCGGCAGCAGTTCGCGAGAACCAGGAGCAGTGTGGGTGAGGCCTATAAAGGCCCAGCGGGAGGTCGAGAGGCGGCAGCAGTCGGTGAGAACCGGGAGCAGTGGGAGTGAGGCCTATAAAGGCCCAGCAGTCGGCGAGAGGCTTGTGCAGTTTCAGCGAGGAGAGAAAGCAAAAAAGAAGTAGAAAGAAATCAAAAGGTGACGTCACAGCCAAGGGGGTAAGTGATTGGCTGGTGATTGGTGAGTAGTTTTTCTTTTTCTTTTTGAAATCAGTAAGTAACCTGTTCACATTGTTGTTGCCAAATTAAGTGTATCTAAGGGTTAAGTCATGGCAGGAGAGCTCGGATGCATGTTATGCTCCTCCTGTACTATGTGGGAACTCAGGGACACTTCCGGTATCCCTGACGACTACGTCTGCGGGAAGTGTATCCGCCTCCAGCTCCTGACGGACCGCATTGCGGAATTGGAGCTGAAGGTGGATTCACTCTGGAGCATCCATGATGCTGAGAATGTCGTGAATAGCAAGTGCAGCGAGTTGGTCTTACCGCAGGTAAAGGGTCCACAGCCAGATAGGGAATGGAAGACCAACAGGAAGAGCAGTGCAAGGAAGGTAGGGCAGGGATCCCCTGCGGTCATCCCCCTGCAAAACAGATAGACCACTTTGGGTACTGTTGAGGGGGAATGACTCATCAGGGGAGGGCAGCAGCAGCCAAGTTCATGGCACCGTGGCTGGCTCTACTGCACAGGAGGGCAGGAAAAAGAGTGGGAGGGCGATAGTGATAGGGGATTCAATTGTAAGAGGAATAGATAGGCGATTCTGCGGCCGCAACCAAGACTCCAGGATGGTATGTTGCCTTCCTGGTGCAAGGGTCAAGGATGTCTCGGAGTGGGTGCAGGATATTCTGAAAAGGGAGGGTGAACAGCCAATTGTCATGGTGCACATTGGTACCAACGATATCGATAATAAACGGGATGAGGTCCTACGAGATGAATTTAAGGAGCTAGGAGCTAAATTAAAAAGTAGGACCACAAAAGTAGTAATCTTGGGATTGCTACCAGGGCCACGTGCTAGTCAGATTAGGAACCGTAGGATTTCTCAGATGAATACGGGGCTTGAGCAGTGGTGCAGCAGGGAGGGATTCAAATTCCTGGGACATTGGAACCGGTTCTGGGGGAGGTGGAACCAGTACAAACCGGATGGTCTGCACATGGGCAGGACCGCAACCTAGGGGGAGTGTTTGCTAGTGCTGTTGGGGAGGAGTTAAACTAATATGGCAGGTGGATGGGAACCAATGCAGGGATGCAAAGGGAAACAAATTGGAGACAGAAGCAAACGATAGAAAGGAGATGAGTAAAAGTGGAGGGCAGAGAAACCCAAGGCAAAAAACAAAAAGGCCACTTTACAGCAAAATTCTAAAGGGTCAAAGTGTGTTAAAAAGGCAAGCCTGAAGGCTCTGTGCCATAATGCGAGGATTATTCGGAATAAGGTGGACGAATTAACTGTGCAGATAGCAGTTAACGGATACGATGTGGTTGGCATCAGGGAGACATGGCTCCAGGGTGACCAGGGCTGGGAACTCAACTTCCAAGGGTATTCAACATTTAGGAAGGATTGACAGAAAGGAAAAGGAGGTGGGGTAGCGTTGCTGGTTAAAGAGGAAATTAATGCAATTGTAAGGAAAGACATTAGCTTGGATGATGTGGAATCGGTATGGGTGGAGCTACCGAATACCAAAGGGCAGAAAACGCTAGTGGGAGTTGTGTACAGACCTCCAAACAGTAGTAGTGATGTTGGGGAGGGCATCAAACAGGAAATTAGGAATGCATGCAATAAAGGTACAGCAGTTATCATGGGTGACTTTAATATGCATATAGATTGGGCTAACCAAACTGGAAACAATATGGTGGAGGTGGATTTCCTGGAGTGCATAAGGGATGGTTTTCTAGACCAATATGTCGAGGAACCAACTAGGGGGGAGGCCATCTTAGACTGGGTGTTGTGTAATGAGAGAGGATTAATTAGCAATCTCGTTGTGCAAGGCCCCTTGGGGAAGAGTGACCATAATATGGTGGAATTCTACATTCGGATGGAGAATGAAACAGTTAATTCAGAGACCATGGTCCAGAACTTAAAGAAGCGTAACTTTGAAGGTATGAGGCGTGAATTGGCTAGGACAGATTGGCAAATGATACTTAAGGAGTTGACAGTGGATGGGCAATGGCAGACATTTAGAGACCGCATGGATGAACTACAACAATTGTACATCCTTGTCTGGCGCAAAAATAAAAAAGGGAAGGTGGCTCAACCGTGGCTATCAAGGGAAATCAGGGATAGTATTAAAGCCAAGGAAGTGGCATACAAATTGGCCAGAAATAGCAGTGAACCCGTGGACTGGGAGAAATTTAGAACTCAGCAGAGGAGGACAAAGGGTTTGATTAGGGCAGGGAAAATAGAGTACGAGAGGAAGCTTGCAGGGAACATTAAAATGGACTGCAAAAGCTTCTATAGATATGTAAAGAGGAAAAAGGTTAGTAAAGACAAACGTCGGTCCCTGTAGTCAGAATCAGGGGAAGTCATAATGGGGAACAAAGAAATGGCAGACCAATTGAACAAGTTCGGTATTCACGAAGGAGGACACAAACAACCTTCCAGATATAAAAGGGGTCAGAGGGTATAGTAAGGAGGAGGAACTGAGGGAAATCCTTATTAGTCGGGAAATTGTGTTGAGGAAATTGATGGGATTGAAGGCCGATAAATCCCCAGGGCCTGATGGTCTACATCCCAGAGTACTTAAGGAGGTAGCCTTGGAAATAGTGGATGCATTGACAGTCATTTTCCAACATTCCATAGACTCTGAATCAGTTCCTATGGAGTGGAGGGTAGCCAATGTAACCCCACTTTTTAAAAAAGGAGGGAGAGAGAAAACAGGGAATTATAGACCGGCCAGCCTGACATTGGTAGTGGGTAAAATGATGGAATCAATTATTAAGGATGTCATAGCAGCGCATTTGGAAAGAGGTGACATAATAGGTCCAAGTCAGCATGGATTTGTGAAAGGGAAATCATGCTTGCCAAATCTTCTGGAATTTTTTGAGGATGTTTCTAGTAGAGTGGACAAGGGAGAACCAGTTGATGTGGTATATTTGGACTTTCAGAAGGCTTTCGACAAGGTCCCACACAAGAGATTAATGTGCATGGTTAAAGCACATGGGATTGGGGGTAGTGTGCTGATGTGGATTGAGAACTGGTTGTCAGACAGGAAGCAAAGAGTAGGAGTTAATGGGTACTTTTCAGAATAGCAGGCAGTGACTAGTGGGGTACCGCAAGGTTCTGTGCTGGGACCCCAGCTGTTTACATTGTACATTAATGATTTAGACGAGGGGATTAAATGTAGTATCTCCAAATTTGCAGATGACACTAAGTTGGGTGGCAGTGTGAGCTGTGAGGAGGATGCTGTGAGGCTGCAGAGTGACTTTGATAGGTTAGGTGAGTGGGCAAATGCATGGCAGATGAAGTATAATGTGGATAAATGTGAGGTTATCCACTTTGTTGGTAAAATCAGAGAGACAGACTATTATCTGAATGGTGACAGATTAGGAAAAGAGGAGGTGCAACGAGACCTGGGTGTCATGGTACATCAGTCATTGAAGGTTGGCATGCAGGTACAGCAGGCGGTTAAGAAAGCAAATGGCATGTTGGCCTTCATAGCGAGGGGATTTGAGTACAGGGGCAGGGAGGTGTTACTACAATTGTACAGGGCCTTGGTGAGGCCACACCTGGAGTATTGTGTACAGTTTTGGTCTCCTAACTTGAGGAAGGACATTCTTGCTATTGAGGGAGTGCAGCGAAGATTCACCAGACTGATTCCCGGGATGGTGGGACTGACCTATCAAGAAAGACTGGATCAACTGGGCTTGTATTCACTGGAGTTCAGAAGAATGAGAGGGGACCTCATAGAAACATTTAAAATTCTGACGGGTTTAGACAGGTTAGATGCAGGAAGAATGTTCCCAATGTTGGGAAAGTCCAGAACCAGGGATCACAGTCTAAGTATAAGGGGCAAGCCATTTAGGACCGAGATGAGGAGAAACTTCTTCACCCAGAGAGTGGTGAACCTGTGGAATTCTCTACCACAGAAAGTTGTTGAGGCCAATTCACTAAATATATTCAAAAAGAAGTTAGATGCAGTCCTTGCTACTGGGGGATCAAGGGATATGGCGATAAAGCAGGAATGGGGTCCTGACGTTGCATGTTTAGCCATGAACTCATTGAATGGCGGTGCAGGCTAGAAGGGCCGAATGGCCTACTCCTGCACCTATTTTCTATGTTTCTATGTTTCTAAAAAGATCCTCTGCTCTCGGAAGCGGGTATTGGTCTTGTAGTGACACTCAGTTGATCGTGGCCTTGCAGTCGCCACAGATCCTGACCGAGCCATCCGCTTTTAGGACAGGGACGATGGGGCTTGCCCAGTCACTGAATTCAATGGGCAAAATTATGCCCTCTCTTAGCAACCTGTCCAACTCACTCTCAATTTTCTCCCGCATCACACACGGCACAGCTCTGGCTTTATGGTTCACTGGTATGGCGTCCAGGGTGATGTGTATCATTACTTTGGTACCTTTGAAAGTCCCGACACCAGGTTGAAATAGTGACTCAAACTTTTGTAGGACCTGTGAGCATGAACTTTGCTCCACAGATGAAATGGCATTCACAACCCCCCATTTTCCAGTTCATCTCGGCTAGTCAGCTCCTCCCCAAAAGCGCGGGACCATTTCCCGAGACAATCCAGAGTGGCAGCCGGTTCTCTAATCCATTATGTGTGACCACCAACATTGCACTGCCTAGTGCTGGGATGATCTCTTTGGTGCATGTCTGTAATTGCGTGTCAATGCGTTCTAGTTTGGGTCTGCTAGCTCTGAGTGGCCACAGTTTCTCGAATTGTTGGACACTCATAAGTGACTGGCTGGCTCCTGTGTCCAGCTCCATGCGAACTGGGATGCCGTTTAACGGTACTCTCATCATCATAGGTGGCGTTCTTGTGTATGAGCTGTGGATATTTGCCACCTGAATCCGCTGAACTTCACAGTCCATTGCTGTGTCCCAGGCATACCCCTGCCTTGCAGACCCCTCTTGTGATTCATCCGCTTCGTAAACCAGCCTCGCTGCGGGTTTCCTGCACATTCTGGCTTAATGTCCACTGAAGTTACAATTTCTGCAGATAATTTGTTGAAACCTGCAGGTTTTCGCAGCATATCTGCCCCTGCACCTCCAGCAGGAGCTGAGATTGTTGTGAACAAAAGAGCTGTTACCAGGCATTCCTCTCTGATTGTCTCTTTGATTACTCTTGAGCACTCTGTTAGTGGGTGTCAATGGCCCCATCCCGTGATGTATTGTCCCTTGTGATGGTGTAAATGTCTGTTCAACCTGCCATTGTCTGTGTTGAGGACCCACCCTAGAGTCTGTTACTGCCTGATTGGTGCCGAATTGCCCTTGCCTGCCTGCGAGGTTTTGAGTCGCGTTTACCATGTTAACTCCCTGCTCCATCGCCATGTTGGGAGCAGAGTTGCGTGCGTATGTGATCTTGGTCTCCTCCTCCCCCGCCATGAAGGTTTGAGCCATCAACGCCGCTACTTCCAAGGTCAAGTCCTTGGTCTCAATTAGCTTCCTAAAAATCCCGGCATGACCAATGCCCTCAATGAAGAAATCCCATAACATCTTCCCCCTGCAGGTGTCTGTGAATTTGCAGAGGCTGGCCAAGCGCCGAAGGTCCGCAACAAAGTCCGGTGTGCTCTGCCCTTCCCGATGTCGGTGCATATAGAATCGGTGTCGGGCCATGTGTATACTGCTCGCCGGTTTGAGGTGCTCACCGATCAGTTTGCTGAGCTCCTCAAAGGTCTTGTCCATCGGCTTCTCGGGTGCGAGCAGGTCTGTCATCAGCACATACATCTTAGGTCCACAGCTGGTCAGTAGATGCACCCTTCGCTTGTCAGCCGCTGCCGCTCCCAGCCAATCCTTCGTGACAAAGCTCTGCTGGAGCCTCTCAACTAAATCGTCCCAGTCCTCACCAACACAGTACCATTCCTCTGTGCTACCGGTGGCCATTCTCGTGAGTCGCTGATTCCCGTTTCTTGTCGCCAAATATTGTGTCCTTACACTCTACTGTAAATCAACACAAGGCACATTCTGGAGACAAGGTCACTTTGTGACCTGTACCTTTATTCACAGGACAAAGAAGTGATGACCCTGCGTGGGACCTCCCTTCATATATCTGGATGAACAGGTGAGGAGTGTCTCACACAAGTTCACACCCTGTGGTCAAGGTGCGCATTACTTAGATGTATACAGTGTGCAGTGTTGTTACATGAAGGTTACAGTTACATGAAGATTACATACATGACAACTGTCTTGTTGGGGGTGACAGTGGCCATGTCAGGAATTGCAAGTCGATTTTTATTGAACGAGTCCGTGATGGAAATTCCTCAATAACTGATGACCCTTGAGTCCTCTGAAGACTGCTGGTAGGTTGGTTAGTCGTCGATGGCTTCTTCGTCCAAGTGTTCTAGCTCGTCTGTTTGCCTCAGCTTTGTCTAATCCATATGTTTCCTGCAAGTTTGCCCATTCTTAAGCTTAATAACGAATACTCTGTTGCCCTCCTTGGCCATAACCGTACCAGCGATCCATTTGAGACCCTGATCATAGTTCAACACATATACAGGATCATTAACAGAAATCTCGCGTGACACAGTTACGCGATAGTGGTACCCTTGTTGACTTTGTCTTCTATATTCAACATGATTATTTAAATCTGGGTGTACCAGAGATAGCTTGGTCTTAAGACCCCTTTTCAACATGAGTTCAGCAGGCGAGACCCCTGTGAGTGTGTGGGGTCTTGTCCTGTAACTCCTCAGTATGCAGGACAAGCGGATCTGCAGTGACCCTTGGGTCACTCTCCTCATACTTTGTTTGATAATTTGTACTGCACTTTCAGCTTGTCCATTGGACGCAGACTTGAACTGTGCTGACCGTATATGTTTTATGCCATTAAGTTTCACAAACTCCTGAAACTCCTGACTGGTGAAGCACGACCCAGTGTCGCTCATCACTACGTCAGGCAGGCCATGTATCACGAACATGACATTGAGATTCTCTATGGATACTGTGGACGTGCTGGTTGACATGATTATGTATTCTATCCACTTCGAATAAGCATCCATCACCACTAAAAACATCTTGCCCAGGAAGGGACCTGCAAAATCTACATGGATCCTGGACCAAGGTTTGGATGGCCACGACCACAGACTCAGCGGCGATTCCGCTGGTTCTTTGCTGAGCTGCATGCAAGTGTTGCACTGATGCACACATGCTTCCAGCTCAGAATCAATTCCTGGCCACCATACATGGGACCTGGCGATGGCCTTCATCATCACTATACCAGGATTGTGCTGTGTAACTCATGCATGAACTTCTCTCTCCCTTTCTTGGGAATTACAACCCGATTGCCCCACAATATGCAATCTGCTTGAATAGACAGTTCATTCTTGTGCCGAATGTACGGTTTGGCCTCCTCGCACATTTGCTTAAGTATGGCAGACCAATCCCCTTTGAGGATGCAACCCTTTACCACCGATAAAATCGGGTCCTGGCTGGTCCAGGTCTTAACTTGTTGAGACGTGACAGGGGTTCCTTCACTCTCAAAAGCATCCATAATTAACATTAGATCCGCTGGTTGTGGTGTTTACACCTCTGGTGTGGGCAACGGCAACCAGTTCAAAGCATCGGCACAATTCTCTGTGCCAGGTCTGTGACAAATGACATAATCATAGGCAGATACTGTCAGCGCCCACCTTTGGATGTGGGATGAAGTATTGGTATTGATACCTTTGCTCTCGGAAACCAATGAAACGAGCGGCTTGTGATCAGTCTCTAATTCGAACCTCAGACCGAACAGGTATTGATGCACCTTTTTAACACTGTAACACAGGCTAAACCTCTTTTTCTACCATGCTGTAGGCTCCTTCTACTTTAGACAAACTTTTGGATGCATACGCAACAGGTTGAAGTTTCCCCGACTCATTGGCTTGTTGGAGTACGCAACCAATTCCATATGACGATGCGTCACAGGCTAAAACTAAATGTTTACATGGGTCATAATGTACCAGCAGCTTGTTCGAGCAAAGCAGATTGGTGGCTTTCTTGAAAGCTCTGTCTTGCGATGTCCCCCACACCCAGTTGTCGCCTTTTCTCAATAGCATGTGCAGTGGTTCTAGTAAGGTGCTCAATTTAGGTAGGAAGTTACCAAAGTAGTTGAGTAAACCCAGGAACGAATGCAGCTCTGTCACATTGGGTGCATTATTGATGGCCTTGGTTTTCACGTCAGTAGATCTGATATCATCAGCGGTGATTTTCCTCCCGAGGAATTCGACCTCCAGTGCCATGAAGACACACTTCGAGCGTTTCAGTCTGAGTTTCACTCTATCCAAACGCAGTAGAACCTCTTCCAGGTTGTTCAGATGTTCCTTGGAGTCACGACCGGTGATCAGGATGTATCTTGGAACACGACAGTTCTGGGAACTGACTTTAGTAGAATTCCATATTCCTCTGGAATATTGCTGCAGCCGAGTGAATTCCGAAAGGGCACCTGTGGCAAATAAACAGTCCTTTGTGCGTGTTAATGCACGTAAGTCTCTTCAACTTCTCGACCAACGCCTGTGTCATATAGGCCGACATCAAGTCCAGTTTTGTGAACGACTTCCTTCCGGCCAGCATCGCAAACATGTCATCAGCCTTCAGTAATGGGTACTGATCTTGTTTCGAAACCCTGTTGATCGTAGCCTTGTAGTGCCCACAGATTCTGACTGTGCCATCACTTTTCAGCACAGGAACAATGGGGCTGGCCCATTCATTAAATTCGACCGGTGATATGATCCCTTCATGCTGGAGTCTGTCCAATTCAATTTCGACCTTCTCCCTCATCATATACAGCACTGCCAGAGCTTTATGATGGACGGGTCTTGCATCTGAGTCCACGTGGATCTGCACCTTAGCTCCCGTGAAGTTACCGATACTCGGTTCGAACAGCGAGGGGAACTTGGGCACATGTATCTTCCTCCAATGACAACGCCTTTATGTCGTTCCAGTTGCATCTGATTTTCTCCAACCAGCTCCTGCCGAACAGCGTTGGGCCATTGCCTGGAACGATCCTCAGCGGTAACTCGTGAACCGCACTGTTATACGACACATTAATTTGTGCACTGCCAATCACCTTTATCAATTTGTTGGTGTACGTGCGCAGCTTGGCGTTAACAGGGCTCAGCCTGGGCCTCACAGTCTTAGTATCCCAAAGCTTATTAAATGCCCTCTCATTCATGATCGATTGACTCTCCCCTGTGTCCAGTTCCATCGATACCGGTATCCCGTTGAACGTCACATTAATCAAAATTGGTTTACTCTTGATTATGAAGGAGTACAGTCCATACACTTCCTCCTCTGGTATCTCGAATTGCATATCCAGATCCGCGCTAGCCTGACTCTCATCCTCCATGTGGTGTGTTGCAGCTCGCTTGCTCATCTACGGACACTGCTGGTGCCGATGATTGCCCCCACAACGCCATCACGGAGAAGTCGGCTACATTCCCGCTGGCGGACTTTGAGCAGCCACAGGTTTCGCGAACGCAGCTGGATAGGCCCTGCCATGTGCTGCTCTGCCGAACGCCGAATCAATCGCATTTCCAGTACTTGCCGAGGTTCGGTTCTTCACCGTTATTTGCTTTAGACTCCTGTCCGTCATCATACATGATTGAGCGATCTGGATGGCCCTTTTTAAATCCAACTCCTCCACCGCCAGAAGTTTGCGCAGAATCACCTCGTGATTGATACCGATAACAAAGAAGTCCCGCAGCATTTCTGCCAACCCCGTCCCGAACGTGCACGGTCCCGCTAGACGTCTCAGGTCGGCAACGATTTCCGCCGCGCTCTGGCCCTCTGATCGAATGTGTGTATAAAACCTGTACCTCGAGATGATGATGCCGTCGTCTGGCTTGAGGTGCTCCCGTAGCAATGTACACAACTCCTCGTACGTTTTCTCTGTTAGATCAATAGGCATGAGTAGATTCTTTATCAGGGCATAGATATTAGAATAGCACACAGTGAGGAACACGGCCCGGCGCCAATCTGCATCGTCTACCCCCTTCATTTTGTTGGCCATGAAGCACTGGTTCAAATGGCTCACAAAGTCTTCCAAATCTTCTCCCTCCACGAATCGCTCTAAAAATCCAATCGTGTTCATTTTGCAAACAAAGGTTCTTGTATTCTCATTGCCAAATGTTATGTATGCAATAAAGGTTCAAACTGAGTACTGTTTAACTAAGCAAGGTACAACCTTGGCTCTGCTTTATTTAGGCCCAAAGTGCCTGACTCTCAAAATGGCTGGCCTTTCATACCTGAGCAGCACCATGTGCGTGCTGCTCATGGCCTCCAACAATGACACCATCTGGTGGCTACAAACAGAATGTATATACATGACAATCACATTACTGTTTGTAAGAGTTTGTTGTGCGCAAGTTGGCTGCCATGTTTCCCACATTAAAACAGTGACTACACACAAAAGTACTTCAGCTGTAAAGTGCTTTGAGACAACCAGTGGTCATGGAAGGTGCTATATAAATGTAATCATTCTTTCTTTCAGTGGCCATCCTGCCCTCTTGGCACACTTGACCAGTGACCTTTGCCATGTGCACTATTGCCCCCACAACAGTGCTCCTGCCCCCCTGTAAGACATTTGTTCAGTGCACAACAAGCAGTCAGCGGCCTTTCATTGACTACTGGCTCCTAACATTGTGACCCCGGCACTCCAACTGTATCATGATAGATACACCCAAATGTCCGCATTGATTTTGAGTTATTCAGTGAGATAGATCAGTTTATGGAGCCTGTGCAGTGTGCATGGCCTAATATTTGTCCCAGTGATTCAGATGGACAGTGAAGAAGGTTTTTTTTTTGTAAAATTGTGACAGTAAGCTGAAGGACCATGGCCTTTTGTCAAAGTCACTACTAAGGTTGACAAGAATTCAGAAAGTGGCATAAATTATGAAGTAGTATCTAGGAAGATTGTGTTGTTTTTTGGGGGCATTTTTAACACAACTAGCTATGCTGCTGCAACCTCCTTTTCTGAACCCCTTTAGGACCGCCTGATTTTCGTCCGCGAGCAACCTCTCTGAACTGTCTCAACCCCACTCCAATGTAGAACGCTGGCATTGAAATGTGTCCCAGCATTTAAAATAGATCTGGCCTCCTGCGGAGATCCTCTTACAGACGATAGCTATTGCAGAGAATTTAATGGCCAGAGTGATCTCCTGGACTAGTTTCGATCAACTAGATTGGTCGGAGAGGAATTTCTCCGATTTTTTCCCAAATTGGCCTGGGTTTTTAACCCAGTTTTTTGCCTCTCCCAGGAGATGACACGGTTTCAGGTGGGGTGGAGTGTATATATTGTGATACACAAGATATCGCAATTGTGTGGGACAGGCTCGATGGACCAGATGGTCTTTACCTGTCCATCATTATTCGTATGTTCATATGTTGCCTCTGCTGGACGAGAAATTAAATCATCAGAGTGGTTTCCAAACCGGCTCCGAGTTAAAATCTGCCCCTGCAGCTCTCTTGAGCCTCAGACCAACCAGTAGAGGAGATGCAGCTCAGCAGAGGCAAAACAAACACAGATTGGATAGGCTGGATTTGTTTTACTTGGAACAGAGGAGGTTGAGGGGAGACCTCATTGAGCTATATAACATTATGAGAAGCCTAGATATAATGGATAGAAAGTGCCTATTTCCCTTAGCAGAGGGGTCAACAACCAGGGGGCATAAATTTAAAGTAATTGGTAGAAGGTTTAGAGGGGATTTGAGGGGAAATTTCTTCATGCAGAGAGTTGTGGGGGTCTGGAACTCACTGCCTTTTCAGGATGGTTGAGGTAGGAACCCTCACCACATTTAAAAAGTACTTGGATGTGCACTTGAAGTGGCGTAACCTGCAGGGTTACGGACCTGGAGCTGGAAAGTGGGATTAGGCTGGATCGCCTCTTGTTGGCCGGCGCGGACATGGTGGGCCAAAATGGCCTCCTTCCGTGCTGTAAACTTCTATGATTCTATGATTCTATGATTCTAAGATGTGAGCAAAAAGAGAGGGTCTGTATATATCAGCAATACATATGCCTTGCCCATTTAATTTCCAGCTATGTTGAGGTGTCAGTTTCGAGTTCACTAAAATTCCTTAGACCTCTGTCAGTCGGTATGTCCAAAGGGACATCAACAGAAAAAGTGGCAGATTTCAGATGAAGCAGAAACAAGCCCTCAACACCAGAGGGTAAAGAAACTATACCAAGCATAGAGGTAAATACTGAGGGAGGAAGATATTGACAGTGGGAGATAGAGTAATATAATGTGCATTGGAGTCTAGCAACTTGTATTATTGGGTATAGAGGCCTAAAATCTGCAACATGTTCGAGGTGGTTTGCACTCCTAGGTGCAGCTGAGCTTGGGAGCATGCACACAAATGGTTAACAATAGGACTAGAGCTACCTAGCCCACCTTCGCTATGATTCCTAGACCTCAAAAGGCCAATTTTCCTAGGGGGTTGGGCAACTGCCTCATTGCCACCTTACAAAAACCATCCATTCAAGATGGAGATGTGACTAGCCATTAAGTGCACTTAAAATCCTCCCCCTATGAACTCTGCACATTGCCCGTCCATCATGCATTTTGTGCGAGGAGCAACACTTTAATATTATAACGAACTGACCTTGCATCACCAGTCGAGATCAGCACATTGCAGTGAAGGAAAGGAGATCTGCGGAACTGATGCTGCACAGCCTTGATTGTATTATCTAAAAAAAAGAGTATTAAATAGCACAAGGGGGAAATAAATAATGAGAGGAAAAAATACTGAGGAGTATAAAAGAAATAAAGAGATAAAAATAAATATTGAGAAAGGCAGAATTCATTCATGAAAAATAAATGTAGAGATCTAAATAAATTCTGGGGAGTAGAGAAATTAAATTCATATTGTAAAAGACACAGAAACTGATATGACTTTGGAAAGCGAGAGAATTTTTCCACAGGCTTGCTGGTACAGGTTGGAACTCTTCGGTCCGGCACCCTCGGGACCTGACCAGTGCCGGAACAAAGAATTTTCCGCACCACGGCAGGTCACACCGAGCCTAGGCTTACCAATACCTGTAGACAGCGCCCGGGCTCCTGAACGCCTCCGCCATGCTCTGGCTCCGGCTCAGGCTGCCAAACTCGGGTCTCGTGCTCTCTCTCTCCGTGTAGATATCTCCCAGCCACATTTATTAAGAATTATGATTTTCCCCCTTTTTTCTATGAACTGTTCCATTGGATGATGTGATTAATTAAATCCACAGCAAGGAACACTGAGAGCCAGGAAGCGGGGGAAACCGGGACTGATGCTGAAACACGGATGTTTCTGGACCAGAGAGTCCTGGATCACTGAAGATATGAGAGCTTTTTCGCAAGAAATGCTATAGAAAATTTGAGAACCAATGATGTAACCAATGATAGCCCCTTAAAAGGCATGCGCAAGAGTTCCCCTTTGATGAACAAACTCCCATCTTTATTTATTTCAGCAGTGCTGTAACTTGAGTGACAGAGCGGAACAAAAATTTGAGTCATAGGAGAAAAGGAGAGAGAGAGAGAGAGAGAGCCCCTTGATGGGGGAGGAGAGTGACCCAATTGAGGAAGGCAAGAGTGACAAATATCCTTTTGGGTTGTCTAGGAGAGAAAGAGAGTCAAATGTTTTTAGCATAAGTGAAAGAGAGAGATCTAAGGGAGTTGAAGAGAGGGTATCTGTTGAAGGGGAAGGGAAGATTTCCCTGTTGAGATAGAGAGGAGAAAAGAGAGGAATAGAAACTCGGTTGTGCATCTCTGGCTCTGCTGGATTTCACAAATGAGTAGCCAATTCCCTCTCACGTTAGCAGCAGTTCTTTCTTACAATGTAACCCTACATAAATGACTGCAGCCATCGTATCCAAAAGCCCTGAACTGCCACTGATTCAAGCACAGAGCCCCCCTGTTCCTAAAGCAGGTACATCAGAGAAAGTTGCAGATACAGGTAGGGATAGAGGTCCTTAAGAATCCCCTTAACCTGATCAATTGGCTGAGCAGCTATGGCCTTCAGCTAGGAGAGGACTTAGGAATGGGGAACCTGGAGAATGGACATGAAGAAGTTATCCCTAATGGTTCAATATATCTTACAGACTGTCATTCTTTTATTATGCAAAAAAGAAAATATAATTTCTGCAAAAGTAAAGCAAACTGAATATTCAATTCTTAGGAAAAATTAAGCAGAAAAAACAGCTGTTCTATCATTGAAAATACTAATATTAAAAATGAATAGTGGTGTATTGCAGAGCTTCCTGGACTGGTGTGAATAATCATTCTCCTGCCCTCATTGGCTTATTACTGCTTCTCATTAAAGTCCATAGTCAGGCCTCTATCCATGGCAATATTTTGCAGCACAAAGCATATTATATGCAGCAATTTTTCTGAGTTTCTCTGGGGTATTTTATTAGGCCTCGTCTAAGTGATCCTAGCATATGGATTAGAACCTAAAAGGTCTGCTCATTGAAGCCCTTGGTTTGCCCATCTACCCTATTGTATCTGTTCCCTGATGTGGGACATGGTTTGTGCAGAGGTTTCACCAACTATAGTTGTATTGTTTAATCCATATCTTGAAGGAGCCAGCCATACATCTATTATTCTCCTTCAAGGAAATATGTTGCGTTCTATTGCTTCACAATGAACGCATCATAGATAATCTCCGAGAAGCACACATTCACCTGCATTATTTTGTAGTGGGGATCGCATACTATTTGCATGCTGAAAGAATAATAGGGCTTACTTACCATTCCCAGCACAGTGGTGCTGGGGCCAGAAAAATGTGAACATCACTCAAGTCCCAAGCGAACTCATGCAACTTTGCATGAATTTCTGAGCTCCTTTCATTAACAGAATTATTTTGTTCTGGATGCGCGGATTGAGCCCTGTGCACAGAGATTGTAAGTCATAGGGCATGATATCTAGCACACAGCAGATTTAAAGTGCACCTGCTGTGCCTTGTAGGAGCACTCACAAATGTTGCCGATTTTGAAGTTTATTTCATGAATTCCATTCATTGGATTACAAGAGCCCACGGAAGGCAGAGAACTGGCCCCTTTATTGAAAAAGCACTGGAAGTTATTTTGAAGCAGGTGCAGCAAAGAAGGGCTGTCCTCCTTGGAGCAGAGGTAAATCTCCCTCAAAAGTTTGTTATCCAATTTGTCTGAGAGTAGGTGAATGTGGTTTCATATTTGTGGAGGACTGTTCCACAGATGCAGAAAAAAGTTTTGAACACTGAGGTAATTTGCCAAGGAAAATGTAGCTGCTTGAAGTATAATGTCATGCATGGAACAAAACAGACTTTCACCTCAACCAGCTGCACCTTGATTGTGGACACATGAATAACATTTGGGAACCCTGCAACCTCTCATGCAATCACAAGGCAATCCATACTCATGTGTGGTGCACCTTTCAGCTGTGAAGGAAATCTTCAAATAATGTGGCTCGTTTATCAGAAAGATTAAGCCCATTAATGTGGCTTCCAGCAACAGCCATTTACATTGAGCTTGCACATTGACTCAGGCTTCATTTATGTAGGATTTGGCTGGTGCCAACATCAGTGAGTGTATGGGCCGGAAGGATTTCTGGACTTTTAAAATGGATCTGTACCCTTTTAAAATGGAGACACACATGGGCTGCATTTCAAAATGGAGTTTAAACATTTGGACTTTAAATGGACTGACTTTTGATTTCTGTCTTTTGGGTTGCCATGGGACCAGTCTCAATGCTGATGTCATGATTTTGAACTTTGTGTGATTTGTGGAAAAACAACTTTGTCCATGGAGCCAATATGTCTGGATGGACAATGAGGTTTGCAGGCCAAATGAAACACCTCTGGCCTCTTTCAATGAAGGAGCACTCAAGAACTCAACAAACAGTTAGGACTTCGAGAACTGCTCATTTACAGAAATGGCCTACCATTGTGTTCATCGAGATGACCAATCCAGGACAGAGACGTCACCAGGAAGATCAACTAGAATCTCTGCGACCATGGTAACCAAGAATCGCCCAGCCAGGTTTGTGTATTATACGGGGTATAAAGATGCTGAACTTTGGGGGATTCAGTGGCTTAATTTTCCTCTACCATCTGGAATGGGGTTTCCCATGTGGCTACGCGTCCGGGCCGTCTTCCACTTTGTCTGGAGGTCCAAAATGGACCGTGTCCGCAGAAACACAATGTACAAATCTCTGGACAGTGGAGGAAAGGATGTTCCAAACGTGGCCCTCGTCCTGATGGCCACCTTTGTGTGTGGCTGCAGCAAGCTGTGCACAGACCCCCAGTACGCAAACACCAAGTGTCACTACGTGCTGAGGTTCTACCTGTCCCCGGTGTTGCGAAGGATGGGCCTGGCCATACTGCCGCGAAACGCCCCCATCAGCTGGACCATGCCTGGCCACCTGTCCTTCGTGGAAAAGTTTTTCACAAAAAACGCGTTTGACCACAAAGCCATAAAACAGTGGGCAGCACGTAAGGTCCTGGACGCCCTACGAAAGGAGAGGGTGGACCCTGTCGGGTGGTTCCCTGAGCAGACTGTCAAACTCGTTTGGCAGAATGTCTCATCGCCAGAGCTTTCACACAAGCACCAAGATGTAGCTTGGTTGGCAGTGAGGAGGGCCCTACCCGTCAGAGCGTTCATGCACATCCGGCGTCTCAGCAGCACGGCACGGTGCCCCCGAGTCGGTTGCGGGGCGGACGAGACTGTCACCCACCTCCTTCAAGATTGCGCCTTTGCAAGGCAGGTCTGGAAAGAGATGCAGTGGTTGCTGTCAAGGTTCATCCCGAGCAGCTCTGTAACACAAGCTCTGTGCTCGAAGGGCTGTTCCCAGGGACACAGACCGAGACAGACATCACCTGCTGCTGGAGGGCCATCAACTCGGTGAAAGACGCACTTTGGTCTTGCTGAAACTTGCTGGTCTTCTAGAGCAAAGAGATGTCCACGTCTGCGTGTTGCAGACTGGCGCAATCCAAGATCCAGGACTATGTGCTGAGGGACGCACTTAAAATTGGCGCAGCCTCCGCAAAGGCACGGTGGGGAAGGGCCACAGTTTAAAGCCCTTCCGCCACGGTAAACCCAGGGGCTGGAATCAGTATAAAACTCCCCTCGGGCTGCAATGGTAAACCTTTTGTATACATGGAGCATCATGATCTGCAAACACCTATGTAGTGCCATGTATAATGCAAGTTCTGTTGCGTAATGCATGTTGGAAACAAATGCAACTGCACCCTCACAGTGTACCGTATGGTGACACATGTAATGTAACTTGATGAACGTACCACAATGTATCCTGGATTGTATGAATCGTAGCTTGAAATGTAAAGTAAAGAAATGTATTGAACGGAACTGCGGTCAGCATCCAAATGTAATGTATGGAATTGCTGACCGCATCCAACTGCTTTCGAATGTATTGTGCAAATTTTTATATGAATAAAGTATATTTTTAAATTTAAAAAAAAGTGTGGCTACGCGTCCGTCAACTCTCCAGGAACGCCCGAAGTGAGTGCCTTGCCGTACCGCCTGAACGTGACTCTCTAGGCCTCATCACATGCCTCTGTTTGGCACGGTTTTGTCTTCAAAGCCGAATGGACCCGGGACTGCATGAATCAATGACAAGGGCTGGTAATTATATCCAGCATACACCTCTGGAAATCCCCAACACCACCAGCGTGTTCAGCTGCTGAAGAACTGCAAGTGTCCAAGACGCAGGTGAGCACGTGTGTATGTGAGGAGGCTTCCAAGTGTGGGTTCTGACCAAACCAGGAGAGGGGCTTAATTAGAAGGATTTCCATTATCTAGGCTTAGATTCTGGGAAGGGGGTTGGTTCAGCGTAACCACCAGGGTGGGTATTTAGTCTAAGGTTTTAAACTAGTGTCCACAGTCACCTACTCCTTAAGCTATATGCGGGAGGAGTAGGGATTGTCGTTTTGTGAGTGTAATAAAAGGAATCTATCATTGACCAACCTGAACCATTTTGTTTTGTCTGAGTCAATTATAATCTATCCATAGTAACTCCTTGGGTCCGAATTTAGGGATTGTGGGGCTTGTGATTCGCAGCATAATTCGGAAGACCAACCGGGTGGCATCCGCTCACAGCCGGGTTACACAGTAATCCCGCTGGGGACGCTGCGCATCGGGCATGGGAGAAGACCTATCTAACCTCTCTGTGGGATTACTCACTAATCGATGGGCTTGGCAGGAACTATTGGCAAAAGCTCCTGCTGTCCAAAGGGAATCAACCTGAACCGGGGAGTTTTAAAGCATGTGTTGACTCAAGGGAAAGGCATAGAGACACAGGGCACACAAAACATCCTACATTTAGGAGGCAGGGTGGCCATTTGGATTTTAATGTCTCTTCAGCATTTCACTAATTTGTTTCCACTTGCAGGAGAAATAAGCACATAATAGAAGAGTGAGGCAAAAAAAACAGGCAGTAGTTTCTCTGCCTTCAAACCCTTTATCCATCTTGATGACATGATATCCAAATACTGGGTTCAGTTTCCTTTGAACCAATTGGAGAAGGTCATACAAGAAAGTGCCACCAGCACCAGGCTAGTATTCCTCTTTTCTGCTTACCTTTCTCCCCCAAATCATTCACAGACTCAGGCACTCACAAACTATGCAGGTGCCACAGCATCTCAGCACACCGCTATATTGGCAGTCAAAATTGTTAGATGGGGTATGTTACTGATGCCACGGTAATAAATGTTCCTCTTTTGTTGCCATAGATTTCCCCAAGAAGTCATTAGCTGTGGCTCAGTTGGTAGCACTCTTGCATCTGAGTCAGAAGTTCCCCCTCCAGAGACTTGAACACAAAAATCTAGTTTGTGGGAGCTTGCTGTGTGCAAATTGGCTGCCGCATTTCCTACATTACAATAGTGACTACACTTCAAAATTACTTCACTGGCTGCTTGATAAATGCAAGTCTTTCTTTCTTTCTATTAGCTACCGAGATTAAGGATGCTGAGCCCACTACCTCACAGCACACAGCATCACTTACTTCAGCCATCCACCAGTGCAGGTACATCCAATGAGAGATTTAGATTTTGTGACTGGGGAGGGAGCACTGGGTGAAGCACACAGCACAAGTGGGGAGGAGTAAATGGAGCTGGCAGCAGTAGAACTGAATCTTGCTAACCAAGAGCATGCACTAGGCAACTCTCAGCTGTTCAGCTCTGTGATTGGAGCTAGCAGGGCCGACATACAAATAATGCTACTTAATGAGCACCATTGATTCATGTAGTCATTACAGAATATAGTAAGCAATCTGCAAGGTATATTGGTTACTGTGGAGAAGTAAACTAGCCTCATTTATATTGTGGTGCATGACTGGGGGTTGCACAAATCTGGATATAGCAGCTGCCGGGCCTACTGCAGCAATAGGTCTTCACCATACATATGTGTTTTCTTGAGAATGATCTAACTAATACTATAGGCTAGTAGGCAACTAGGCCCATACAGCAGTGCCTGGTCTCAGTCATCTTAGACCCCCTTGCCACTGGATCAATACCTTGCTCAGCTAAGCCTGTGTGGTAGCCGGTGTGCAACGGCCATCCCACGTTAAAAGAACTCACGCACAGGCATCTTCCACTCCTCTAACATAAAGTTCGGGACCTGGAACATCAGGACCCTCATGGACAACTCCAACAGCGACAGACCGGAATGCCGCACTGCCATAATTGCCTGGGAACATAGACGCTTTGATATTGACATCGCCGCCCTAAGCGAGACCCGGCGGGCAGGGGAAGACCAGCTCAAGGAACAAGGTGGAGGTTACACCTTCTTCTGGAAAGGGAAACCAGAGGGAGAACGCCGCCTCCAAGGATTCGATTTCGCCATCAAAACGAGCCGGTCGGCCACCTCAAAGACTCCCCCTGCGGGGTTAATGAACGCCTCATGACTCTTCGACTCACCTTATCCCGGAACCAGTGCGCCACAGTCATCAGTGTGTATGCCCCAACACTCGATGCAACAGATGAGCCCAAAGAGGGTTTTTACTCCAACCTCGAAAAGTCCCTGTCCTGCGTCCCCGCGGGCAACAAACTGATCCTTCTCGGTGACTTCAACGCCAGAGTCGGCAGGGACACAGACCTCTGGGGAGGTGTGATTGGCAGAGAGGGGGTAGGGAAAGCCAACTCCAGCGGTAACCTACTCCTGACAAAATGTCTAGAACATGAACTTGTCATCACCAACACCTTGTTCCGCCAGAGGGACAAATTCAAGGCATCGTGGCAGCACCCTCGTTCCAAACAGTGGCACCTACTCGATTGTATCATTGTCCGAGCCAGGGATCGTAAGGATGTGCGCATCACCTGCGCCATGACAGGAGCTGACAACTGCTGTACGACCACCGCCTAATCCGATCCATCATCGACATCAACATAGGCTGAAAGTGGAGGGGACAGCAGAAGCAGTGCCATAAAAAAGTCAATGCCGGGGCACCTAAGATCCAGCTAAGAGACCCCTATACAGCCAGTGACTCACAGCTAACCTGGCATGCCTTGATGACCCTGAGATGCAGAATGCCCACAGCACTTGGTCTGCCCTCCAGGCCTCCATAACCAGTGCCTGCAAAGAGATGTTCGGTCACTCAACCAGGAAACACCAGGACTGGTTTGATGAGAATGATCAGGAGATCCAAGAACTAATAGATCACAAACGCAGGGCATTTCTGAGCCATAAACAACAATCCCACTCGAGGGCAGCAAAGCAGCATTACAGACAGCTCAAGGCTGAGGTCCAACAAAAAATGCGGGACCTAAAGAACAGGTAGTGGATGGAGAAAGCACAGGAGATACAGCAACTGGCTGACAGCCATGATGTGTGAGGATTCTTTATCGCAGTCAAGGCCACATACGGTCCAAACACCCAAGGCCCGCCCCACTGCTGGCCAAGAAAGGAGAAACACTCCCCAAGGACACCAAGGCAGTCAGGGCCCGCTGGAAGGAGCACTTCGAAGATCTCCTCATTCGAGACTCTGCCTTTGACCCGAGTGTTCTCGACTCCTTCCCACAGCATGCTACCTGCCACCACCTCAGAAAGACCCCAACACTGCACGAGGTAGAACAAGCCATAAGACAGCATAAAAACAACAAGGCTACGGGTGCGGATGGAATCCCTGCTGAGGCACTGAAGTATAGCGGAGAGGCGCTGTTGGCGCGAATACACGATCTCATCTCTCTCACCTGGAGGGAGGAGAGCATGCCGGGAGATCTCAGAGATGCAGTAATCGTGACCAACTTTTAAAAAAGGGACATCCGACTGCGGCAACTGCAGAGGAATCTCCCTGCTATCAGCCACTGGAAAATTCATCGCTAGAGGCCTCCTATTCGTCTTCTCCCCGTGGCTGAGGAGCTCCTCCTGGCGTCACAGTGCGGATTTCATCCCCTCCGGGGCACAACGGACATGATTTTTGCAGCGCGACAGCTGCAGGAAAAATGCAGGGAACAGCGGCAGCCCTTATACATGGCCGCCTTCTTTGACCTTACAAAGGCCTTTGACACTGTCAACCGCGAGGGTCTATGGAGCATCCTCCTCCGTTTCGGATGCCCCCAAAAGTTCGTCACCATCCTCCGCCTGCTCCACGACGACATCCAAGCTGTGATCCTTACTAATGGATTCATCATAGACCCAATCCACGTCCGGACCGGGGTCAAACAGGGCTGCTCTTCTCAATCTTCCTCGCTGCCATACTCCACCGCACAGTTGACAAGCTCCCCGCTGGTGTGGTACTAAACTACAGAACCAATGGGAACCTGTTCAACCTTCGCCATCTCCAGGCCAGGTCCAAGAACACCACAACCTCTGTTGTCGAGCCACAGTACGCGGACGACGCCTGCGTCTGCGCACATACTGAGGCTGAACTCCAGGACATAGTCGACGTATTTACTGAGGCGTACAAAAGCATGGGTCTTACACTAAACATCAAGAAGACAAAGGTCCTCCACCAGCCTGTCCTCGCCGCACAGCATTGCCCCACGGTCATCAAGATCCACAGCGCGGCCCTGGACAAAGTGGACCATTTCTCATATCTCAGTAGCCTCCTATCAACAAGAGCAGGCATTGATGACAAGATTCAACACCGCCTCCAATGCGCCAGTGCAGCCTTTGGCCGCTTGAGAACAAGAGTGTTTGAAGACCAGGCCCTCAAAACTGCCACCAAGCTCATGGTCTACAGGGCTTTAGTAATACCTGCCCTCCTGTATGGCTCAGAGACATGGACCATGTACAGCAGACACCTTAAGTCACTGGAGAAATACCACTAATTATGTCTACGCAAGATCCTACAAATCCCCTGGGAGGACAGACGCACCAACATTAGCATCCGCGACCAGGCCAACATCCCCAGCATTGAAGCATTGACCACACTTAATCAGCTCCACTGGGCAGGCTACATAGTTCACATGCCAGACACGAGACTCCCAAAGCAAGCACTCTATTCGGAGCTCCTTCACGGCAAGCGAGCCAAAGGTGGGCAGCGGAATCATTACAAGGACACCCTCAAAGCCTCCCTGATAAAGTGCAACATCCCCACTGACACCTGGAAGTCCCTGGCCAAAGACCGACCTAAGTGGAGGAAGTGCATCCGGGAGAGCGCTGAGCACCTCGAATCTCGTTGCCGAGAGCGTGCAGAAATCAAGTGCAGGCAGCGGAAATAGCGTGTGGTTAACCAGTCCCACCCACTCCTTCCCTCAATGACTATCTGTCTCACCTGAGACTGTGGTTCTCGTATTGGACTATACAGCCACCTAAGAACTCATGTTAAGAGTGGAAGCAAGTGTTCCTCGATTCCGAGGGACTGCCTATGATGATGATGACTATGGGCTGGATTTTGGGCTTTTTGGACTTTGGGGCGTTAATCGCAGCAGGGTATTAAAGTTAGTGCCTGAAAATAGTTTGCGCTCCAACTATAATTTTCGGCGAAAATGTAAGTTGGAGGAGAGTTGGTGTTAAGTCAGGCGTTACACAACAGAATTTGTGCGCCCGAGCTGAAACTTGTGGTGGTAAAGACATGTAATTGTCCTGCAACATAATGTTGTATATGGTATGGTTTTATTTAGGTGGGGGGTGTTTTTGTGACTTTGTTGCAGTAACATTTATGACTCATCATTTGCCATTAGTGTCTTGTGCATCATTCCAACGTTCACCGGAGATATGCCTTTATGGGGGCACATAGCGTGTCCAGAATTAGCTCCATCCCTCAGTTTCCTCTATTTAGGAGAGCCAATCTATTACGAGCTGGCGATGTGCGACTGTTGGTCTGGAAGCATCTCCATGCTGCCACTTCCGTGGATGGGGTGACTATCCAATGGGGGCCTCGCCAGGCACCTCTTCGTCCTCCTCCTCCTCCTGAAGTGGGCATGCAATCCCTACTGGCAATGTCTGGTTCCTCATGATGGCTAAGCTGTGCAACATGCAGCACACCACAATGAACGGTGCAGGCATCGGTCTGCCTGTAGGAGATGGTATATCGCAGCCTTCTCACACTGCTCCTCAGAGAGCTGGAGGTCTGAGCATTGGTGCCTGTAAACCCATGGGAGGTAAGTTCTCCTCCCTGGATGTGTTCGGCCTCTCATCATCCGTGAGCTGACATGGCCAAAAATCCTTTCTCTAGCTTAACACCGCCTGGCAATAACATGGAGCATGATACACTGGCGAACTAGGAATTCCCCCATTAACTTGACTCACTGAAGTTGTAAGGGCACTGTAATGGCAGTTAAAGTGACGTTTATGTGTGAAATCGTTGTAGTCAATAGAAAATGGTCCACATTGTCCAAAGCTGAGCCATGGATTTTGATGACTGGGGGGCAGTGGTGTGCGACGTGGACCATTTTCCATACCTCAGGAGCCTACTATCAGCAAGGGTCATCGATGACGAGGTCCAACACCACCTCCAGTGTGCCAGCGCAGCCTTCGGTCGCCTGAGGAAGAGAATGTTTGAAGTCTAGGATCTCAAATCTGGCATTAAGCTTATGGTCTACAGGGCAGTAGTGATACCTGCCCTCCTCGATGGCTCAGAGATGTGGACTATATACAGCAGACACCTCAAAGCGCTGGAGAAATACCATCAACGCTGCCTCTGCAAGATCCTGCAAATCTACTGGGAAGATAGACGCACCAACGTCAGTGTTCTCGATTAGGCCAACATCCCCAGCATCAAAGCACTGACCACACTCAACCAGCTCCTTTGGGCAGGCCACATCGTCTGCATGCCTGACACAAGATTCCCTAAGCAAGTGCTCTACTCGGAACTCCTGCACAGTAAGCGAGCCCCAGGTGGGCAGAGGAAACACTTCAAGGACACCTCAAAGCCTCCTTGATAAAGTGTAACATCCCCAGCGGCACCTGGGAATCCCTGGCCTAAGACCACCCAAAGTGGAAGAAGAGCATACGGGAGGGTGCTGAGCACCTCGAGTCTCGTCGCCGAGAGCATGCAGAAACCAAACGCAGACAGCAGAAGGAACGTATGGCAAACCAGGCTCTCCCGCTCACCCTTTCCTTCAAGTACTGTCTGCCCCACTTGTGGCAGAGACTGTAATTCCTGCATTGGACTCTACAGTCACCTGAGAACTCACTTTTAGAGTGGAAGCAAGTCTTCCTCAATTTCGAGGGACTGCCTATGATGATGAAGTCAATATGACCTTCGATGTAGGATGCTTATCCCTCCATCTAAAAATGCTGCCAATACCACCTGCCGCACCCTGAGACCACCTATGTTTTTCAGGCGTTTCTTGAGGCGGGCATTAAATGAGGCGTTAAGGCCGAATGTTCAATCCGGGGTGCTAGTGCAGCATTTCACGATGATTGACGTCATCGCCACGCTAAGAACGGAGGGCGGAGCGGTAAGTTTTTGCACCTGCGCAAACCAATAGCCAAATCTTCCGTCTGGACGGTAAATTCTGGACACCCGGCGTAACGCCCCAAAACAGCATGGGGTGCTAACCGAGGCATAAAGTAACCGAAAATCCAGCCCTACATGTTGAGGAAGTGCCCAGTAACAGGATATGACACAGAGGAGACATGTGTCTCTCAGGAGATGCAACATCCATGTCATTCAGCTGTCCCACTCAAATGGGTTAATGCCACCATAACGTTGTATGAACACGTCAAGCAAATATCACGCATAGTTTACAATCTGAAAAAAAATGCTGAATGTGGATTGATCATCTACCCGACATACTTAATATCTGAAGTAATTTTCTCCCTATCTATCTCCCCAATGTAAGATCAGGCAAAACTATTATCTGATCTTCCATCCTACATTACCCACACTAACTACCTTTCTTGGTGGTCTTTGGCAGCTCAGGAACCATCACATTACAAACAGTGTTGAAGTTGCTATTATCCTTTTGTCTGTATTTATCCTTTTGTCCCTCAACCCCATTCATAACTAAATATCCATCCAATGTTTCAGTTCAAGATACATTTCCAAGAAGTAAAAATGAATCTTTTGCAAATATGTTGCCCGACTGAGAGAGATGCAGCACTGGCCTTATCTGTCTGTTTGGCCATTTGGCCATTTCTGGTTGCTGAGGCACAAGGAAAACCTTTCCATGCTCTGGAAATCTTAAGACTTATTCCTACCAGAGAGCTATATTGTGAGAAAAGGATAGAAAAACTAAGATTCTTCAATCTAGAAAGGAAGCAGTTGAACGGCATGCCTTTATAGACTTATGTAAGCTTCTAAGTGGAATAGAAAAGGTTCATCCTGAGTACTATTTCAAGTTAATTCATGATTGAATGATAAAGTGACACTGGTAGGAAGCATTTCTTCACATAGAGTGTTTAATACCTGGGATGGTCTTCTGGGCAGGGTAGTGGAAGCAAAAACTCTTTCATTCAAGAGTCTGTTAGATATTGTGATGTGGAATTCTCTGCCCCAGAGAGCTGTGGAGGCTGGATCATTGAATATATTTAAGGTGGAGCTGGCCAGATTTTTCAATGATAAAGGAGTGAAGGGTTATGGGGAGTGGGCAGGGAAGTGGAGCTGAGCCCAAGATCAGATCAGCCAAGATCTTATTAAATGGCGGAGCAGGCTCAAGGGGCAAATTGTCTATTCCATATGTTCTTATTATGAAATAGGTTTCTATGGAAGAATGAGCTAGATGGGCTCATATTATAAGTAATGTATCTTCCTTTTGAAGCTGAGTGAGGTACGATAGAGACAATGGGCTCAATTTTTAAATTTTCCCCAGTGATTTCTGTAGTTTTTTTAGGGCACGCCGCTTTTTTTGTCATAAGTTAAAAAATTAAAGTTTCCCCAAGGAATGTGCGCCAGCGTTATTCAGTATAATTTTTTTAGGTTCGTTTTTTTTTGCATAATCTGATGTCTGTGGCAGTTCTGGTCAATTATGGAAGTTTGCCCAAAGAAAATTTCTCCTAGGTCAGCGTATGTGACCACTCTCGTAAAATCTTCTGGTGAGTTAAGAAAAAGCAGCGCACATTGAAAAATCGGTGCTGAAAGACGCCATTGTTTTTCAGCCAGCAACGTTTTGGAGGGAGTCAAGAACACTTAAATATGCATAATAAAGATTAAATTTTTTTATCTTATAATGCAGTAAATGGAAATTTGATGGAATTCTATGGGCTAGAACCTCCAATTTTTTTGCATGCTTAACACCCACTTAATGCCCATTTTACCGCTGAAATGACATATAACGCCCACATATCCCCCATTCTGACACAAAATGGAAACTGACGGGCTTTTTTAGGAGACTTATCATGAGCATTATTTTCCCAATGTACTTAATGTCGAGAAAAAATATCACCGCCCGCCCACTTTTTTGGGGCGGAATCAGCAGACTGGGCGAATTGAATGCCCATAATAGTGCCCAGCGTTATTTTCCTCACTGAATTAATGCCGAGATTCAATATTAACGCCTGCCCACTGTTTTTTATTGTAAAGAGCTTATTTACCCAAACTAGTGCCCATGGAGATCACCCATCATCAATTTCACCACCTCGCACACATAACGCCCAGAATATCGCTCGCTCAAAAAAATGCCCACCAAAAGTGGAACTAACCGGAATGAACACCAGCGATGTGGCTGGCATTTGTTAAATCCCACTCTTATTTGAGGAGTTGATATCAGAAAGATTTGACTGAAAGAGCGCTGATGGGAGTGACAACGCTGACACACTGCTGTGCGTGTGCAGCTCAGACATCAATGATGCCCATCACCTTGGTGCCAGTTAACGTTTACATTGATGGATGTTAAGTTGTATTTAACCCTTTCATGGTAAGAAATCACCAGTGTGTAACGGTCCAGTTAGGGGTCGTGTTAAAACCAAGGAAGAGGCATATAAATTGGCCAGAAAAAGCAGCAAATCTGAGGACTTGGAGAAATTTAGGATTCAGCAGAGGAGGACAAAGGGTTTAATTAGGAGGGGGAATATAGAGTATGAGAGTAAGCTTGCAGGGAATATAAAAACTGACTGCAAAAGCTTCTACAGGTATGTGAAGAGGAAAAGATTAGTGAAGACAAATGTAGGTCCCTTGCAGTCAGAATCAGGTGAATTTATAATGGGGAACAAAGAAATGGCAGACCAATTGAACAAATACTTTGGTTCTGTCTTCAATAAGGAAGACACAAATAACGTTCCGGAAATACTAGGGGACCGAGGGTCTACTGAGAAGGAAGAACTGAAGGAAATTCTTGTTAGTCAGGAAATTGTGTTAGGGAAATTGATGGGATTGAAGGGCAATAAATCCCCAGGGCCTGATTGTCTGCATCCCAGAGTACTTAAGGAAGTGGCCCTAGAAATAGTGGATGCATTGGTGGTCATTTTTCAATATTATATCGACTCTGGATCAGTTCCTATGGACTGGAGGGTAGTTAATGTAACCCCACTTTTCAAAAATGGAGGGAGTGACAAAACAGAGAATTATAGACTGGTTAGCCTGACATCGGTAGTGGGGAAAATGTTGGAATCAATTATTAAAGATATAATAGCAGTGCATTTGGAAAGCAGTGACAGGATCGGTCCAAGTCAGCACGGATTTATGAAAGGGAAATCATGCTTGACAAATTCTCTAGAGTTTTTTGAGGAAGTAACTAGTCGAGTGGACAAGGGAGAACCAGTGGAAGTGGTGGATTTAGACTTTCAAAAGGCCTTTGACAAGGTCCAACACAAGAAATTAGTGTGCAAAATTAAAGCACATGGTATTGGGGGTAATGTATTGACATGGATAGAGAACTGGTTAGCAGACAGGAAGCAAAGAGTAGGAATAAATGGGTCCTTTTCAGAATGGCAGGCAGTGACTAGTAGGGTACCGCAAGGTTCAGTGCTGGGACCCCAGCTATTTACAATATACATTAATGATTTAGAGGAAGGAATTGAATGTAATATCTCCAAGTTTGCAGATAACACTAAGCTGGGTGGCAGTGTGAGCTGTGAGGAGGATGCTAAGAGGCTGCAGGATGATTTGGACAGGTTAGTTGAGCGGGAAAATGCATGGCAGATGCAGTATAATGTAGATAAATGTGAGGTTATCCACTTTGGTGGCAAAAACAGGAAGGCAGAATATTATCTGAATGGTGACAGATTAGGAAAAGGGGAGGCGCAACGAGACCTGGGTGTCATGGTACATCAGTCATTGAAAGTTGGCATGCAGGTACAGCAGGCGGTGAAGAAGGCAAATGGCATGTTGGCCTTCATAGCGACAGGATTTGAGTATAGGAGCAGGGAGGTCTGACTGCAGTTGTACACGGCCTTGGTGAGGCCACACCTTGAACATTGTGTACAGTTTTGGTCTCCTAATCTGAGGAAGCGCATTTTTGCTATTGAGGGAGTGCAACGAAGGTTCACCAGACTGATTCCCGGGATGGCAGGACTGACAGATGAAGAAAGACTGGATCGACTAGGCTTATATTCACTGGAATTTAGACGAATGAGAGGAGGTCTCATTGAAACATATAAAATTCTGATGGGACTGGACAGGTTAGATGCAGGAAGAATGTTCCCAATGTTGGGGAAGTCCAGAACCAGGGGTCATCGTCGAAGGATAAGGGATAAGCCATTTAGGACCCAGATGAGGAGAAACTTCTTCACTCAGAGAATTGTGAAGCTGTGGAATTCTCTACCACAGAAAGTTGTTGAGGCCAGTTTGTTAAATATATTCAAAAGGGAGTTAGATGTGGCCCTTACAGCTAAAGGGATCAAGGGTATGGAGAGAAAGTAGGAATGGGGTACTAAAGTTGCATGATCAGCTCTGATCATATTGGATGGTGGTGCAAGCTCGAAGGGCCAAATGGCCTACTCCTGCACCTATTTTCAATGTTTCTATGTTTCTATGTTTCCAGCTATCTGAAACAATGAGCAACAAGGTTATGTTCAATTACAAAAGTTTAATATATCAACATTGGTCTGAAATCATAAGTATCACAGCCAATAACACCCAACCCCTGGCCACACCTCACTTTTTCCACCATTGACATAAATCACATTTTCAACATGTCCAGCAACACAGAATACAAAGGCAAAGCAGGAGCATGTTCCCCAGCCCCCATACATTGCAACAAATTGCATACACCCAGATGGAGATATAAGACAGCCATCACCTGCGCACATGCACCTCAATTTCCTTCCCCCCTCTCCTGCTTCTCCCCACCTCTACCCCTTACCCTTCTCGCTCCACGGCGCCTGGCCGAGGAGCTCCTCAGGCGGTGCCTCAATGGGGGGTTGAAGGCAGATGCGTTGGTTGGACGTGTACGAGTGCGGGGGGGTGCCGAGGGGTCAACATTCTCTGATGCAGACGTAGGATCTTGGTCCTTGCTTTCATCTGTCATTCACAGTGATGGTGCGGAACCTAGGGGTGGACTGCCGTGCTCGGGGACCACTGGGAGGCCTGTGGCAGCAGTGTTCCTGGCTATCGCATCCAGGGCCTCCGCCATGCACGGAATGTACTTAGTCATGGTGGCCAGGTGTCGCAATATGCCCCCCAATGCTTCGATGAGCTGGTCACCAATGTCCACAGTCCTCCTGGACAATTGTACCATCTCTCCACTGTCATGTTGCGCTTGGAGAACAGACCTGTCGCATCCACGAGGTCTCCGCGGGGACAGCGCCGTCCAGGGGACAAATGGGATGCCCTGTGGTGAGGTGCTTGGGGCCGACACCTCCAGAGTGGAGGCAGGAATGACCAGAGGACCATTAGATGGCCTTGGGGTGGAATGGGTTCTGGAGCGTGGCGATGCAGGTTCTTCAAAGTCCGCGTTCTCATCCGTCGAGAACAGATCCAGCGGATTGGCGGGCGACAATCGGAGCTCCTCAGCACCAAATGTAGTAGGATCGCCGCCGACACCTGCCCCGCGCCCCCACCTTCTGGCCTCTGTGGCCTTCTGGGGCCGTGCTGCTGGCTGAGCTGCAAAACACAAATGAGGTTATTAGAGGAGAAGGGGGTGCTCGGGTGACAAGGTGAGTCCAGCGCTACACACAGCATATGCACGATCAAAGCACCACTGCTCTCAAAATCATCGCAGACAGCACATTTCATGACCATCAACACATTGTGCATTGCAATAATTTTCATTAGGCCAGCATTATTTCTATGACACTTTTAGAAATCACCTGTCATAAATCATTGTTCGGATATGAGTTGGTGTGGTATCTATTAACTTTACATCACGCAATGGTGTAAGCTTTACTCACGTGGCATCACCTCAGGTTCTGCAGATGCATCCATGGCTGTCCGGGTGTGCTTCCCCATGAGTGCCAGCCCTTGCTCCTCCATCTCTGTGATGTCGCTGGGGACTGGTAGCCCCCCACCCGTTCGCCTCTGCATCGATAGCTTCTTCTGTAAAAGGTGACAGGACAACATGGCATGAGATCATCGCGTGATATCATTGCTAGGTACTGTCACAGAGACTGATACAACACATAACCAACAGATGTAATCATGATTATTATGATTTTTATCATTCTTTACCTAAAGACGTACACCGTGACCGCAGGCTCTGAGTAAAACATTCCCGGTAAAAGTGAAAAACCTCACATCTGCTGATAGTCACTCATGACTCTAACAGATCAAATTATAGAAATACATAAGTACATGTAAATCAATGTAATACTTACTCTAGCAGATCCCATAAGGTCGTTCCATCATTTGCGGCATTGGTTGCCCTCATGCACTTCGTTGGTCGCCGACGAGACCACCTCTGCTATCTCCGTCCATATCCTCTGGTAGGCCTTTGGAGTGGGCTTCCCACGCCCTCCCTGTGTCAAATCACCCCAGCGTGACTCGACCTACTGCAGGAGGGAGGCACTTGCCTCGGCCGAGAACCTCCTGGCTCTTTTGTGGCCTCCAATGTGCTCCTCTCCTACCTCACTGCTCTCTCCAGCATCAGTCTCCACAGCGTGCTGTAATGCCTCCTCCTCTTCCTCCATTATAGGCTAAATCAGGCAATATGTGGCTGGTAACAGCTATTTTTTGTTTGCCTATTTGCTGTGAAGCTCTAAAGCCTCCCTCCTTCCTCCCAAAGCAGCCACACCACACTCAGCCACGCGTTCAGTTCCTCTAAACTCCCTCTCTCTCTGTCTCCACTTCTGCGCATATTATGATGACCCTTGACCTCCAGGAACGTTATCGCCCATTTGATATCGCTCATGGTAATGCCCATTTTCAAAAATGTAAACTAGGTGTTTTGAGAATGGGTGAGAAGCTGGCGATCTGAAAACCCTTTTTTACCGCCCAAGCCGGAAATAATGCCCATTTTTGGGTGATAAGCACAAAAGTGGAGGTTCCAGTCCTATAGGTTTTCATATTTTTTCAACTGGTAAGCCACTACTGAACGTCTGCAAACAGGGTTGGAGGGTTGGAGGGTTGGAGCGTCGGCCGGCAGAATCGGTCTCTCGCCCAGACACAGGAGCTCGAAGCTCAGCTGCAAAAGAAGCCTAGGGGGGTGAGGGAAGGTGGAAAGCTGTGGAAGCTGATCGTAAAGCATCAGAAGCCTGCACTACCCATTAAATCAAGCTCGGGTGGGTGAGAACATAGAACATAAAAATTAGGAACAGGAGTAGGCCATCTAGCCCCTGGCTGATCTGGCCGTGGACTCAGCTCCACTTACCCGCCCACTCCCCATAACCCTTAATTCCCTTATTGGTTAAAAATCTATCTATCTGTGACTTGAATACATTCAATGAGCTAGCCTCAACTGCTTCCTTGGGCAGAGAATTCCACAGATTCACAACCCTCTGGGAGAAGAAATTGCTTCTCAACTCTGTTTTAAATTGGCTCCCCCATATTTTGAGGTTGTGCCCCCTAGTTCTAGTCTCCCCGACCAGTGGAAACAACCTTTCTGCCTCTATCTTGTCTATCCCTTTCATTATTTTAAATGTTTCTATAAGATCACCCCTCATCCTTCTGAACTCCAACGAGTAAAGACCCAGTTTACTCAATCTATCATCATAAGGTAACCCCCTCATCTCCGGAATCAGCCTAGTCAATCGTCTCTGTGCCCCCTCCAAGGCTAGTTTATCCTTCCTTAACTAAGGTGACCAAAACTGCACGCAGTACTCCAGGTGCGGCCTCACCAATACCCTGTACAGTTGAGCAGGACCTCCCTGCTTTTGTACCCCATCCCTCTCGCAATGAAGGCCAACAATCCATTCACCTTCCTGATTACTTCCTGCACCTGCAAACTAACTTTTTGGGATTCATGCACAAGGAAAATCCCCTCCGTGCCTTTCAGTTCCGCGCGGAGGGGTTTCCTGTACGGGCTGCTCCTGCACACCCTCAACTTTGCCATCCTCGCCGGCCGTCCGGACACGCCATGGCGTACCATCTTGCCGTCCGGAGGAGGCGGGGGTCCCCGATGGAGGGCACTCTACGCAGGGGTCCTCCCACTATTCATCGGGGACTTGGCCTGGAGGGTGGTGCACGGAGCAGTGCCGTGCAACAAATTTTTAAGCCGGTTCACGGACTCCCAGGCCGCCTGCAATTTCTGCGGTCTGGAGGAGTCCGTGTTCCATGTTTTTATTGAATGCACAAGGTTGCAGCCCCTGTTCCACTATTTGAAGGGGCTGCTCCTGAAATTCTGGCTGCACTTCAGTCCCACTCTCCTGATCTTTGGGCACCCTGTGCGGAGGGGAGCGGGTAGGTCCGAAGGCCTCCTCGTAGGACTGCTCCTGGGCACGGCCAAGGGTGCCATCAGCCGGTCCAGGCAGCGGGCGGTCGAGGGGGTCGTTCAACCTGACTGCCTGCCTCTCTTCCGCTCTTACATCCGATCCAGGGTGTCCTTGGAGATGGAGCACGCGGTGTCCACCGGTACGCTCGCGGCCTTCCGCGAGAGGTGGGCACCGGAGGGACTGGAGTGCATCATCACGCCCGGCAACCAAATTTTAATTTGATTTTACGTTTTAAAGTTAATTTGTTTTAATTGCCGGTGCTTTTAGTGTCCCCTTCCCTTTTATAGGGGGCACTGGGGAAAAATTGTGATGTTAGTGCCCAAAAAAAAACAAAAAAAAAAAGAAAAAACACAAAAAAAAAACAAAAAAGGGGGGGAAAAAAAGGGCCTTGTAAATGTCTGGAGTGTCACCCAGGTCGGGTGGCACCGTTTAATGTCTTTATGTTTTGCAGATAAACTCAAAAGAGTTTCATGCACAAGGAAAATCCCCTCCGTGCCTTTCAGTTCCGCGCGGAGGGGTTTCCTGTACGGGCTGCTCCTGCACACCCTCAACTTTGCCATCCTCGCCGGCCGTCCGGACACGCCATGGCGTACCATCTTGCCGTCCGGAGGAGGCGGGGGTCCCCGATGGAGGGCACTCTACACAGGGGTCCTCCCACTATTCATCAGGGACTTGGCCTGGAGGGTGGTGCACGGAGCAGTGCCGTGCAACAAATTTTTAAGCCGGTTCACGGACTCCCAGGCCGCCTGCAATTTCTGCGGTCTGGAGGAGTCTGTGTTCCATGTTTTTATTGAGTGCACAAGGTTGCAGCCCCTGTTCCATTATTTGAAGGGGCTGCTCCTGAAATTCTGGCTGCACTTCAGTCCCACTCTCCTGATCTTTGGGCACCCTGTGCGGAGCGGAGCGGGTAGGTCCGAAGGCCTCCTCGTAGGACTGCTCCTGGGCACGGTCAAGGGTGCCATCAGCCGGTCCAGGCAGCGGGCGGTCGAGGGGGCCGTTCAACCTGACTGCCTGCCTCTCTTCCGCTCTTACATCCGGTCCAGGGTGTCCTTGGAGATGGAGCACGCGGTGTCCACCGGTACGCTCGCGGCCTTCCGCGAGAGGTGGGCACCGGAGGGACTGGAGTGCATCATCACGCCCGGCAACCAAATTTTAATTTGATTTTACGTTTTTAAGTTTAATTTGTTTTAATTGCCGGTGCTTTTAGTGTCCCCCTTCCCTTTTATAGGGGGCACTGGGGAAAATTGTGATTTTAGTGCCCAAAAAAAAACCAAAAACACAAAAAAAAAAAGGGGGAAAAAAAAAGGGCCTTGTAAATGTCTGGAGTGTCACCCAGGTCGGGTGGCACTGTTTAATGTTTTATGTTTTGCAGGTGAACTCCAAAAAGAGTTTCATGCACAAGGAAAATCCCCTCCGTGCCTTTCAGTTCCGCGCGGAGGGGTTTCCTGTACGGTCTGCTCCTGCACACCCTCAACTTTGCCATCCTCGCCGGCCGTCCGGACACGCCATGGCGTACCATCTTGCCGTCCGGAGGAGGCGGGGGTCCCCGATGGAGGGCACTCTACACAGGGGTCCTCCCACTATTCATCGGGGACTTGGCCTGGAGGGTGGTGCACGGAGCAGTGCTGTGCAACAAATTTTTAAGCCGGTTCACGGACTCCCAGGCCGCCTGCAATTTCTGCGGTCTGGAGGAGTCCGTGTTCCATGTTTTTATTGAGTGCACAAGGTTGCAGCCCCTGTTCCATTATTTGAAGGGACTGCTCCTGAAATTCTGGCTGCACTTCAGTCCCACTCTCCTGATCTTTGGGCACCCTGTGCGGAGGGGAGCGGGTAGGTCCGAAGGCCTCCTCGTAGGACTGCTCCTGGGCACGGCCAAGGGTGCCATCAGCCGGTCCAGGCAGCGGGCGGTCGAGGGGGTCGTTCAACCTGACTGCCTGCCTCTCTTCCGCTCTTACATCCGGTCCAGGGTGTCCTTGGAGATGGAGCACGCGGTGTCCACCGGTACGCTCGCGGCCTTCCGCGAGAGGTGGGCACCGGAGGGACTGGAGTGCATCATCACGCCCGGCAACCAAATTTTAATTTGATTTTACGTTTTTAAGTTTAATTTGTTTTAATTGCCGGTGCTTTTAGTGTCCCCCTTCCCTTTTATAGGGGGCACTGGGAAAAATTGTGATTTTAGTGCCAAAAAAAAAAAAAAAAACACAAAAAAAAAAAGGGGGAAAAAAAAGGGCCTTGTAAATGTCTGGAGTGTCACCCAGGTCGGGTGGCACCGTTTAATGTTTTATGTTTTGCAGGTGAACTCCAAAAAGAGTTTCATGCACAAGGAAAATCCCCTCCGTGCCTTTCAGTTCCGCGCGGAGGGGTTTCCTGTACGGTCTGCTCCTGCACACCCTCAACTTTGCCATCCTCGCCGGCCGTCCGGACACGCCATGGCGTACCATCTTGCCGTCCGGAGGAGGCGGGGGTCCCCGATGGAGGGCACTCTACACAGGGGTCCTCCCACTATTCATCGGGGACTTGGCCTGGAGGGTGGTGCACGGAGCAGTGCTGTGCAACAAATTTTTAAGCCGGTTCACGGACTCCCAGGCCGCCTGCAATTTCTGCGGTCTGGAGGAGTCCGTGTTCCATGTTTTTATTGAGTGCACAAGGTTGCAGCCCCTGTTCCATTATTTGAAGGGACTGCTCCTGAAATTCTGGCTGCACTTCAGTCCCACTCTCCTGATCTTTGGGCACCCTGTGCGGAGGGGAGCGGGTAGGTCCGAAGGCCTCCTCGTAGGACTGCTCCTGGGCACGGCCAAGGGTGCCATCAGCCGGTCCAGGCAGCGGGCGGTCGAGGGGGTCGTTCAACCTGACTGCCTGCCTCTCTTCCGCTCTTACATCCGGTCCAGGGTGTCCTTGGAGATGGAGCACGCGGTGTCCACCGGTACGCTCGCGGCCTTCCGCGAGAGGTGGGCACCGGAGGGACTGGAGTGCATCATCACGCCCGGCAACCAAATTTTAATTTGATTTTACGTTTTTAAGTTTAATTTGTTTTAATTGCCGGTGCTTTTAGTGTCCCCCTTCCCTTTTATAGGGGGCACTGGGAAAAATTGTGATTTTAGTGCCAAAAAAAAAAAAAAAAAACACAAAAAAAAAAAGGGGGAAAAAAAAGGGCCTTGTAAATGTCTGGAGTGTCACCCAGGTCGGGTGGCACCGTTTAATGTTTTATGTTTTGCAGGTGAACTCCAAAAAGAGTTTCATGCACAAGGAAAATCCCCTCCGTGCCTTTCAGTTCCGCGCGGAGGGGTTTCCTGTACGGGCTGCTCCTGCACACCCTCAACTTTGCCATCCTCGCCGGCCGTCCGGACACGCCATGGCGTACCATCTTGCCGTCCGGAGGAGGCGGGGGTCCCCGATGGAGGGCACTCTACGCAGGGGTCCTCCCACTATTCATCGGGGACTTGGCCTGGAGGGTGGTGCACGGAGCAGTGCCGTGCAACAAATTTTTAAGCCGGTTCACGGACTCCCAGGCCACCTGCAATTTCTGCGGTCTGGAGGAGTCCGTGTTCCATGTTTTTATTGAGTGCACAAGGTTGCAGCCCCTGTTCCATTATTTGAAGGGGCTGCTCCTGAAATTCTGGCTGCACTTCAGTCCCACTCTCCTGATCTTTGGGCACCCTGTGCGGAGGGGAGCGGGTAGGTCCGAAGGCCTCCTCGTAGGACTGCTCCTGGGCACGGCCAAGGGTGCCATCAGCCGGTCCAGGCAGCGGGCGGTCGAGGGGGTCGTTCAACCTGACTGCCTGCCTCTCTTCCGCTTTTACATCCGGTCCAGGGTGTCCTTGGAGATGGAGCACGCGGTGTCCACCGGTACGCTCGCGGCCTTCCGCGAGAGGTGGGCACTGGAGGGACTGGAGTGCATCATCACGCCCGGCAACCAAATTTTAATTTGATTTTACGTTTTTAAGTTTAATTTGTTTTAATTGCCGGTGCTTTTAGTGTCCCCCTTCCCTTTTATAGGGGGCACTGGGGAAAATTGTGATTTTAGTGCCCCAAAAAAAAAACCAAAAAAAGAAAAACACAAAAAAAAACAAAAAAAATGGGGAAAAAAAAAAGGGCCTTGTAAATGTCTGGAGTGTCACCCAGGTCGGGTGGCACCGTTTAATGTTTTATGTTTTGCAGGTGAACTCCAAAAAGAGTTTCATGCACAAGGAAAATCCCCTCCGTGCCTTTCAGTTCCGCGCGGAGGGGTTTCCTGTACGGGCTGCTCCTGCACACCCTCAACTTTGCCATCCTCGCCGGCCGTCCGGACACGCCATGGCGTACCATCTTGCCGTCCGGAGGAGGCGGGGGTCCCCGATGGAGGGCACTCTACGCAGGGGTCCTCCCACTATTCATCGGGGACTTGGCCTGGAGGGTGGTGCACGGAGCAGTGCCGTGCAACAAATTTTTAAGCCGGTTCACGGACTCCCAGGCTGCCTGCAATTTCTGTGGTCTGGAAGAGTCCGTGTTCCATGTTTTTATGGAATGCACAAGGTTGCAGCCCCTGTTTTATTATTTGAAGGGGCTGCTCCTGAAATTCTGGCTGCACTTCAGTCCCACTCTCCTGATCTTTGGGCACCCTGTGCGGAGGGGAGCGGGTAGGTCCGAAGACCTCCTCGTAGGACTGCTCCTGGGCACGGCCAAGGGTGCCATCAGCCGATCCAGGCAGCGGGCGGTCGAGGGGGTCGTTCAACCTGACTGCCTGCCTCTCTTCCGCTCTTACATCCAGTCCAGGGTGTCCTTGGAGATGGAGCACCCGGTGTCCACCGGCACGCTCGCGGCCTTCCGCGAGAGGTGGGCACCGGAGGGACTGGAGTGCATCTTCACGCCCGGCAACCAAATTTTAATTTGATTTTACGTTTTTAAGTTTAATTTGTTTTAATTGCCGGTGCTTTTAGTGTCCCCCTTCCCTTTTATAGGGGGCACTGGGGAAAAATTGTGATTTTAGTGCCCAAAAAAAACCAAAAAAAAGAAGAAAAAAAAAAAAAGGGGGAAAAAAAAAAGGGGCCTTGTAAATGTCTGGTGTGTCACGCAGGTCGGGTGGCACGGTTTAATGTTTTTTGTTTTTGCAGGTAGACTCTAAAAGAGTTTCATGCACAAGGAAAATCCCCTCCGTGCCTTTCAGTTCCGCGCGGAGGGGTTTCCTGTACGGGCTGCTCCTGCACACCCTCAACTTTGCCATCCTCGCCGGCCGTCCGGACACGCCATGGCGTACCATCTTGCCGTCCGGAGGAGGCGGGGGTCCCCGATGGAGGGCACTCTACGCAGGGGTCCTCCCACTATTCATCGGGGACTTGGCCTGGAGGGTGGTGCACGGAGCAGTGCCGTGCAACAAATTTTTAAGCCGGTTCACGGACTCCCAGGCCGCCTGCAATTTCTGCGGTCTGGAAGAAACATAGAAACATAGAAACATAGAAAATAGGTGCAGGAGTAGGCCATTCGGCCCTTCTAGCCTGCACCGCCATTCAATGAGTTCATGGCTGAACATGCAACTTCAGTACCCCATTCCTGCTTTCTCACCATACCCCTTGATTCCCCTAGTAGTAAGGACTTCATCTAACTCCTTTTTGAATATATTTAGTGAATTGGCCTCAACAACTTTCTGTGGTAGAGAATTCCACAGGTTCACCACTCTCTGGGTGAAGAAATTCCTCCTCATCTCAGTCCTAAATGGCTTCCCCCTTATCCTTAGACTGTGTCCCCTGGTTCTGGACTTCCCCAACATTGGGAACATTCTTCCTGCATCTAACCTGTCGAACCCCGTCAGAATTTTAAACGTTTCTATGAGGTCCCCTCTCATTCTTCTGAACTCCAGTGAATACAAGCCCAGTTGATCCAGTCTTTCTTGATAGGTCAGTCCTGCCATCCCGGGAATCAGTCTGGTGAACCTTCGCTGCACTCCCTCAATAGCAAGAATGTCCTTCCTCAGGTTCGGAGACCAAAACTGTACACAATACTCCAGGTGTGGCCTCACCAAGGCCTTGTACAATTGTAGCAACACCTCCCTGCCCTTGTACTCAAATCCCCTCGCTATGAAGGCCAACATGCCATTTGCTTTCTTAACCGCCTGCTGTACCTGCATGCCAACCTTCAATGACTGATGTACCATATCACCCAGGTCTCGTTGCACCTCTCCTTTTCCTAATCTGTCACCATTCAGATAATAGTCTGTCTCTCTGTTTTTACCACCAAAGTGGATAACCTCACATTTATCCACATTATACTTCATCTGCCATGCATTTGCCCACTCACCTAACCTATCCAAGTCGCTCTGCAGCCTCATAGAATCCTCCTTGCAGCTCACACTGCCACCCAACTTAGTGTCATCCACAAATTTGGAGATACTACATTTAATCCCCTCGTCTAAATCATTAATGTACAGTGTAAACAGCTGGGGCCCCAGCACAGAACCTTGCGGTACCCCACTAGTCACTGCCTGCCATTCTGAAAAGTCCCCATTTACTCCTACTCTTTGCTTCCTGTCTGACAACCAGTTCTCAATCCATGTCAGCACACTACCCCCAATCCCATGTGCTTTAACTTTGCACATTAATCTCTTGTGTGGGACCTTGTCGAAAGCCTTCTGAAAGTCCAAATATACCACATCGACTGGTTCTCCCTTGTCCACTCTACTGGAAACATCCTCAAAAAATTCCAGAAGATTTGTCAAGCATGATTTCCCTTTCACAAATCCATGCTGACTTGGACCTATCATATTACCTCTTTCCAAATGTACTGCGATGACATCCTTAATAATTGATTCCATCATTTTACCCACTACCGATGTCAGGCTGACCGGTCTGTAATTCCCTGTTTTCTCTCTCCCTCCTTTTTTAAAAAGTGGGGTTACATTGGCTACCCTCCACTCCATAGGAACTGATCCAGAGTCAATGGAATGTTGGAAAATGACTGTCAATGCATCCACTATTTCCAAGGCCACCTCCTTAAGTACTCTGGGATGCAGTCCATCAGGCCCTGGGGATTTATCGGCCTTCAATCCCATCAATTTCCCCAACACAATTTCCCGACTAATAAGGATTTCCCTCAGTTCCTCCTCCTTACTAGACCCTCCAACCCCTTTTATATCCGGAAGGTTGTTTGTGTCCTCCTCAGTGAATACCGAACCAAAGTACTTGTTCAATTGGTCCGCCATTTCTTTGTTCCCCGTTATGACTTCCCCTGATTCTGACTGCAGGGGACCTACGTTTGTCTTTACTAACCTTTTTCTCTTTACATATCTATAGAAACTTTTGCAATCCGTCTTAATGTTCCCTGCAAGCTTCTTCTCGTACTCCATTTTCCCTGCCCTAATCAAACCCTTTGTCCTCCTCTGCTGAGTTCTAAATTTCTCCCAGTCCCCGGGTTCTCTGCTATTTCTGGCCAATTTGTATGCCACTTCCTTGGCTTTAATGCTATCCCTGATTTCCCTTGATAGCCACGGTTGAGCCACCTTCCCTTTTTTATTTTTACGACAGACAGGAATGTACAATTGTTGTAGTTCATCCATGCGGTCTCTAAATGTCTGCCATTGCCCATCCACAGTCAACCCCTTCAGTATCATTCGCCAATCTATCCTAGCCAATTCATGCCTCATACCTTCAAAGTTACCCTTCTTTAAGTTCTGGACCATGGTCTCTGAATTAACTGTTTCATTCTCCATCCTAATGCAGAATTCCACCATATTATGGTCACTCTTCCTCAAGGGGCCTCGCACAACGAGATTGCTAATTAATCCTCTCTCATTACACAACACCCAGTCTAAGATGGCCTCCCCCCTAGTTGGTTCCTCGACATATTGGTCTAAAAAACCATCCCTTATGCACTCCAGGAAATCCTCCTCTACCGTATTGCTTCCAGTTTGGTTAACCCAATCTATGTGCATATTAAAGTCACCCATTATAACTGCTGCACCTTTATTGCACGCACCCCTAATTTCATGTTTGATGCCCTCCCCAACATCACTACTACTGTTTGGAGGTCTGTACACAACTCCCACTAACGTTTTTTGTCCTTTGGTATTCTGCAGCTCTACCCATATAGATTCCACATCATCCAAGCTAATGTCCTTCCGAACTATTGCCTTAATTTGCTCCTTAACCAGCAATGCTACCCCACCTCCTTTTCCTTTTATTCTATCTTTCCTGAATGTTGAATACCCCTGGATGTTGAGTTCCCAGCCGTGATCATCCTGGAGCCACGTCTCCATAATCCCAATCACATCATATTTGTTAACATCTATTTGCACAGTTAATTCATCCACCTTATTGCGGATACTCCTTGCATTAAGACACAAAGCCTTCAGGCTTGTTCTTTTAACACCCTTTGTCCTTTTAGAATTTTGCTGTACAGTGGCCATTTTTGTTCTTTGCCTTGGGTTTCTCTGCCCTCCACTTTTCCTCATCTCCTTTCTGTCTTTTGCTTTTGCCTCCTTTTTGTTTCCCTCTGTCTCCCTGCATTGGTTCCCATCCCCCTGCCATATCAGTTTAAATCCTCCCCAACAGCACTAGCAAACACTCCCCCTAGGACATTGGTTCCGGTCCTGCCCAGGTGCAGACCGTCCGGTTTGTACTGGTCCCACCTCCCCCAGAACCGGTTCCAATGCCCCAGGAATTTGAATCCCTCCCTGTTGCACCACTGCTCAAGCCACGTATTCATCTGCGCTATCCTGCGATTCCTACTCTGACTATCACGTGGCACTGGTAGCAATCCCGAGATTACTACTTTTGAGGTCCTACTTTTTAATTTAGCTCCTAGCTCCTCAAATTCGTTTCGTAGGACCTCATCCCTCTTTTTACCTATGTCGTTGGTACCAATGTGCACCACGACAACTGGCTGTTCTCCCTCCCTTTTTAGAATGTCCTGCACCCGCTCCGAGACATCCTTGACCCTTGCACCAGGGAGGCAACATACCATCCTGGAGTCTCGGTTGCGGCCGCAGAAACGCCTATCTATTCCCCTCACCATTGAATCGCCAATCACTATTGCTCTCCCACTCTTTTTCCTGCCCTCCTGTGCAGCAGAGCCAGCCACGGTGCCATGAACTTGGCTGCTGCTGCCCTCCCCTGATGAGTCATCCCCCTCAACAGTACCCAAAGCAGTGTATCTGTTTTGCAGGGGGATGACCACAGGGGACTCCTGCACTACCTTCCTTGCACTGCTCTTCCTGTTGGTCTTCCATTCCCTATCTGGCTGTGGACCCTTTCCCTGTGGTACGACCAACTCGCTACACGTGATACTCACGTCATTCTCAGCATCGTGGATGCTCCAGAGTGAATCCACCCTCAGCTCCAACTCCGCAACGCGGACCATCAGGAGCTGGAGGCGGATACACTTCCCGCACACGTAATCGTCAGGGACACCGGAAGTGTCCCTGAGTTCCCACATGGTACAGGAGGAACATAACACCCGACCGAGCTCTCCTGCCATGACTTAACCCTTATATACACTTAAATTGGCAACAACAGTGTTAAAAGTTACTCACTGATATAGAAGAGAAAAAAGAAAAACTACTCACCAATCACCAGCCAATCACTTACCCTCTTGGCTGTGACGTCACCTTTTGATTTCTTTCTACTTCTTTTTTGCCTTCTCCCTGTAGCTGCACAAGTCACGCCTTTTATAGGCCTCTCCACGCACCTCCTCGACGCTGCTCCCGACTGCCGCCGACGCTGGGCCCCGGACTCCCTGCTGTGCCTTTTATAGGCCTCTTCTCGCACCTCCTCGACGCTGCTCCCGACTGCCGCCGACGCTGGGCCCCGGACTCCCTGCTGTGCCTTTTATAGGCCTCTCCACGCACCTCCTCGACGCTGCTCCCGACTGCCGCCGACGCTGGGCCCCGGACTCCCTGCTGTGCCTTTTATAGGCCGCTCCACGCACCTCCTCGACGCTGCTCCCGACTGCCGCCGACGCTGGGCCCCGGACTCCCTGCTGTGCCTTTTATAGGCCTCTCCACGCACCTCCTCGATGCTGCTCCCGACTGCCGCCGACTCCGTGTTCCATGTTTTTATGGAATGCACAAGGTTGCAGCCCCTGTTTTATTATTTGAAGGGGCTGCTCCTGAAATTCTGGCTGCACTTCAGTCCCACTCTCCTGATCTTTGGGCACCCTGTGCGGAGGGGAGCGGGTAGGTCCGAAGGCCTCCTCGTAGGACTGCTCCTGGGCACGGCCAAGGGTGCCATCAGCCGGTCCAGGCAGCGGGCGGTCGAGGGGGTCGTTCAACCTGACTGCCTGCCTCTCTTCCGCTCTTACATCCGGTCCAGGGTGTCCTTGGAGATGGAGCACGCGGTGTCCACCGGTACCCTCGCGGCCTTCCGCGAGAGGTGGGCACCGGAGGGACTGGAGTGCATCATCACGCCCGACAACCAAATTTTAATTTGATTTTACGTTTTAAAGTTTAATTTGTTTTAATTGCCGGTGCTTTTAGTGTCCCCCTCCCCTTTTATAGGGGGCACTGGAAAAAATTTGATTTTAGCGCCCCAAAAAAAAAAACAAAAAAAAAGGAAAAAAAAAAAGGGGCCTTGAAAATGTCTGCTGTGTCACCCAGGCGGGTGGCACGGTTTAATGTTTATGTTTATTTTCAGGTAAACTCAAAAGAGTTTCATGCACAAGGATCCCCAGGTCCCTCTGCACCGCAGCATGTTGTAATTTCTCCCCATTCAAATAATATTCCCTTTCACTGTTTTTTTTCCCAAGATGGATGACCTCACATTTTCTGACATTGTATTCCATCTGCCAAACCTTAGCCCATTCACTTAACCTATCTAAATCTCTTTGCAGCCTCTCTGTGTCCTCTACACAACCTGCTTTTCCACTAATCTTTGTGTCATCTGCAAATTTTGTTACACTACACTCTATCCCCTCTTCCAGGTCATCTTTGTATATTGTAAACAGCTGTGGTCCCAGCACCGATCCCTGTGGCACACCACTAACCACCGATATCCAACCCGAAAAGGACCCATTTATCTCGACTCTCTGCTTTCTGTTAGCCAATTCTCTATCCATGCTAATACATTTCCTCTGACTCCGCGTACCTTTATCTTCTGCAGTAAATTTTGTGTGGCACCTTATCGAATGCCTTTTGAAAATCTAAATACACCACATCCATCAGTACACCTCTATCCATCATGCTCGTTATATCCTCAAAGAATTCCAGTAAATTAGTTAAACATGATTTCCCCTTCATGAATCCATGCTGCGTCTGCTTGATTGCACTATTTCTATCTAGATGTCCCGCTATTTCTTCCTTAATGATAGTTTCAAGCATTTTCCCCAGTACAGATGTTAAACTAACCAGCTTATAGTTACCTGCCTTTTGTCTGCCCCCTTTTTTAAACAAAGGCGTTACATTAGCTGCTTTCCAATCCGCTGGTACCTCCGCAGAGTCCAGAGAATTTTGGTAGATTATGATGAATGCTTCTGCTATAACTTCCGCCATCTCTTTTAATACACTGGGATGCATTTCATCAGGACCAGGGGACTTGTCTACCTTGAGTCCCATTAGCCTGTCCCGCACTACCTCCCTAGTGATAGTGATTGTCTCAAGGTCCTCCCTTCCCACATTCCTGTGACCAGCAATTTTTGGCATGGTTTTTGTGTCTTCCACTGTGAAGACCGAAGCAAAATAATTGTTTACGGTCTCAGTCATTTCCACATTTCCCATTATTAAATCCCCCTTCTCATCTTCTAAGGGAACAACATTTACTTTAGTCACTCTTTTCCATTTTATATACCTGTAAAAGCTTTTGCTATCCGTTTTTATGTTTTGCGCAAGTTTACCTTCGTAATCTATCTTTCCTTTCTTTATTGCTTTCTTAGTCATTCTTTGCTGTCGTTTAAAATTTTCCCAATCTTCTAGTTTCCCACTAACCTTGGCCACCTTATACGCATTGGTTTTTAATTTGATACTCTCCTTTATTTCCTTGGTTATCCACAGCTGGTTATCCCTTCTCTTACTGCCCTTCTTTTTCACTGGAATATATTTTTGTTGAGCACTATGAAAGAGCTCCATAAAAGTCCTCCACTGTTCCTCAATTGTGCCACCGTTTAGTCTGTGTTTCCAGTCTACTTTAGGGGCTGTGGTAGGTGATCGGAAGGCATCACGACTGCCCTATGCATCAAATGTAGCAGGTGGGTGGAGGGCTGTGGAAAGCGATCAGAAAGAATCACAAGGCTGCAATATGCATCAAATGTAGCCCGGGGGGGTTGGGGAGCGGGGGGCGGTGTTGGAGGGAGGCTGTGGGGGGTTCCCGATAACTGCGCCTGCTCAGACCTGGGTGTGGTCCATACAGACCTATGGGGAGAGAGAACAAAGAACCTTGTCCTGTCTGCCGGCCATTTTGAGCTTCTTGCAAAGGTAAAATTTAAGCATGGGGGCAATACTAACAATGTGCAAGTCTTTTGCAACATGGTGCTGCGGAGGGGACAATTGATTTGAATTCATCGCATCAGGAACATCAGAACCCGTAGGGTGATGGGCAGGAGGCCTTATCACCTCGTGTATAGCGGTACAGGTGTTCGTACCTGCACCTGAGTGAAGCAGACTGTGTCAGAAGGCTGCGTTTTCGCAAAGTAGTTGTAATTGAGATCTGTGAGTTGGTAAAAGCAGACCTGCAACCTAGAAGTGTCAGGAGGACTGCTTTGTCAGTTGAAGTGAAAGTTACAGCTGCAATTTCATTCTTTGCATCTGAATCATTCCAAGCAACAACTGAGGATGTATGCGCCATTTCTCAACATGAAACACATGTCTGCATTCGGCAGGTGACTGCTGCACTATATGCCCAGAGGAATGACTACATAAAGTTCCCCATGACCGCCCACGCAATGTGTGACAGGGCTGTGGGCTTCTCCAGAATTTCTGGGTTCCCAAACATATAGGGCTGCATTGATTGTATCCACATCACCTTGCGAGCACCTTTGGAGGATTTTGAGTTGTATAGAAAAGGATTCCACTCCGTTAATGTGCAACTCGTGTGTGACGACATGCATCGCATCATGTCAGTCGATGCAAGATACCCTGGGAGCACCCATGATGCGTTCATCCTATGCAAGAGCATTACATCTGCCATGTTTATGTTTTAGCAGCAGCCAGAAGGGCACAGCTGGCTGCTGGGGAAGAAAGGGTATGGCCTCGCCACCTGGCTCATGACATAAGAACATAAGAATATAAGAACATAAGAATTAGGAACAGGAGTCGGCCATCTAGCCCCTCGAGCCTGCTCCGCCATTCAGCAAGATCATGGCTGATCTGGCCGTGGACTCAGCTCCACTTACCCGCCCACTCCCCGTAACCCTTAATTCCCTTATTGGTTAAAAATCTATCTATCTCTGACTTGAATACATTCAATGAGCTAGCCTCAACTGCTTCCTTGGGCAGAGAATTCCACAGATTCACAACCCTCTGGGAGAAGAAATTCTTTCTCAACTCGGTTTTAAATTGGCTCCCCCGTATTTTGAGGCTCTGCCCCTTAGTTCTAGTCTTCCCGACCAGTGGAAACAACCTCTCTGCCTCTATCTTGTCTATCCCTTTCATTATTTTAAGTATTTTTATAAGATCACCCCTCATCCTTCTGAACTCCAACAAGTAAAGACCCAGTCCACTCAATCTATCATCATAAGGTAACCCCCTCATCTCCGGAATCAGCCTAGTCAATTGTCTCTGTACCCCCTCCAAAGCTAGTATATCCTTCCTTAAGTAAGGTGACCAAAACTGCATGCAGTACTCCAGGTGCGGCCTCACCAATACCCTGTACAGTTGCAGCAAGACCTCCCTGCTTTAGTACTCCATCCCTCTCGCAATGAAGGCCAACATTCCATTTGCCTTCCTGATTACCTGCTGCACCTACAAACTAACTTTTTTGGATTCATGCACAAGGACCCCCAGGTCCCTCTGCACCGCAGCATGTTATAATTTCTCCCCGTTCAAATAATACTCCCTTTTACTGTTTTGTTCCACAAGGTGGATGACCTCACATTTTCCGACATTGTATTCCATCTGCCAAACCTTAGCCCATTCGCTTAACCTATCTAAATCTCTTTGCAGCCTCTCTGTGTCCTCTACACAACCCGCTTTCCCGCTTTCCCTGATGCCCCTGCGCATAACCCGGAGGGAAGCTGACCGGGAATACAACATGTCGCACATTGCGACGCGCAGCATAATAGAGAGGACCATTGGCATCTTGAAATAGCGTTTCCAATACCTGGACCATTCCGGAGGCTACTTGCTATACTCCCTTGAGATTGTCGGTCAGTTCACTGTTGTGTGCTCATGCTGCATAACTTAGCCATCATGACACAGCAGCAGATGAAAGCAGAAGACCCACCTGAGGTGAGAATGGCTGATGATAATGATGAGGAAGATGCAGATAACGAGGAGGAGGACGAGGAGGACGAGGAGGAGGACACGGAAGCCATGCAACTATCTGAACCCAGATCACGACGGCGGAGGAGGGCATGCCGACATGCCCCTTGAACGATTGTTTGAGCCTTGCGCCAGCAGCTCATCCATGAATGCTTTGCTGCCTGAAGGCTCAGCGACAACTATTCCTCATGGACCATGTTTACTATTTGGACCTGTTCCGTAATGTTGTTTTAATGGAACAAATGATAGAAATGATTCTTGTTTGCTTCAAAAGTTGTGTTACTAATCGAACAAATAATGGAAATGATTCAATTATAATTTAAAATATATTTTATTCAAAAGTTTAACAAATATTTGTTTGTACTTAATTTAACTTTAATAAATATATTGTCGTATCAAACTTTAAAGTTTTCACTTAAGATCACTTACAAACTTTAAGATCACTTAAAAACTTTAAGATCAGTTACCAATTTTTAAACTTGTAAATTTACATAAGTTACAAAAAACTTTTAATTTAAGAACAGTTACAACAGTAACAACAATAATAATAACAACAACAACAGCAGCAAAGAAAGGCTGCACCCATCTCTCCTCCACCTTATTCTAAGATCGCCTGCTGCGTTTAGTCTTGGTGACTCTACCTCCCCTGCCCACAGGTGCCCTGCAGCATTTCTTGGGTTGGTACCAAGTTTATTCTGTCGAATATCTCGGGTAATGTGCACTTGTGGAAGGCACGGCTTGGGCCTCTTCAGAGGCTGGTATAGGGATTGGAGTGGGTGTGGCAGTTGATTCTGTCAATGGGCGCGGGTTCTGGGCGTGTTCCCTTTTTGCAACAACTAACTCCAAAATCCCCTCCCTCATGTGCCCTGACAGTGTCTCAACTACCTCCAACATTCCCTCCTTCATGTTCACCGCCAGTGTCTCAGTTACCTGCGACATGCCCTCCCTCATGTTGAGCAACAGCGTGTCAACTACCTGCGACATTCCCTCCCTCATGTGCACCAACCTGGTTTCAGCTGACTGAGATATTCCCTCCCTCATGAGCCCGGACAGTGTTCCCATTTCTCGTGAGAGTGTTGTTACTTCTCCCGCCAGTCTCAATACCTCATCACCTATCCCAATGATGGTGTCCAGGAATGATCGCGTAAGGTCAATGCTCTCCCCAATCATTGCCATCATCTGAACCATATCTGTTAGATCCTGCACCTCAGGAGAGCGCGGTCAAGTTCTCCTTCCCCTCCTCACCCTGGGTGTGGCTCGCAGCATCCCAGTGGGACCCGCAGCCTCAGATGGTGGGGCCCTGGGTGTGCTTTGCTGCATCCCACTGGGACCTGAAGCCTCGGACGGTGGGGCTCTGGGTGTGCCTCGCTGCAACCCATTGGGACCCGCAGCCTGGGATGGTGGGGCCCTGGGTGTGCCTCGCTGTACCCCACTGCAATCCCAAGCCTCCAACGGTGGAAAACCATAAAATGTCCTACCAATACTCAAAACACTACTTAGGGAAGGGGCTAGCACCTCAATGGGCGGCACCAGAAACTCCTCCAAAGTGAGTAGAACAGTGGGGGCTTCATCCATCCCCTCCCTCCATGCTCTTGGTCTGGAAGGTGGGATTGGAAGATGTTCTCATTTGAATCTTCTTCTGCCTCATCAGGGTCGGCCTCAAGTTCTGCAAAATATAACAGCACAGACAAATGGTTAGCCGCAGAGGAGGGTCAAGGTGGGTGGCATGAATAGGCTCACACAGCACAGGCAGCAGGCTGATTTGAAGGACCACGATGAATGATTGCACATTGCATCAACCGAAACGTCGCTGACAGAGACATCCCCATGAATCGAAGCATGGCTAGCCCATGCAGTACTTAACATTTAAGAAAGCCAGACTGTGGAATTTGCAGGACTTACCCTTTCCCTCGAGTGTGGGCCCAGCTTGTGCAGTGGTGGTTGCTGTTCTCCAGGCAGGAGCCATCAAAGCAGCGACCCCCTCTTCCAAGGGTGTCAGTGGGTGCAGATTTGCCGGGCCTCCTCCTGTTCGAGTTCTTTCTCATTTGTTGTTTGCCACCTTCTTCTGCAAAGATGAAAATATAACCTTTTAGAGAGGGTGTCTTTCTGTTGGGTGGGACATATACAGATGGTCACATTTACAATTGCAATTCCATTGAAAAATTAAAATATTACTTCCACTAATTACTTGACCAAGGTCCTGGCACTTCTTTTTGCACTGGCCTCCAGACCTCTGGGTGGTCATCATTGCACAGTAATCTTGTACAAATTGGTTCCAGCGTTTCTTCATTTCTTTGGGTGGAACTTTTATGTGACCTCTGCTGGTGTCCAGCTCCTATCTGCCCTCAATCACAGTAACTAGTGCCTCCACTTCATTCCGTAAGAAATTCTTGGTCCTTGTGCCGCGTTGCATCTAGTATTGCAGCTCCGATTTTTTCAATGAGAATTAAACTTCTCTCACACTCTTTAAAAATGCAGATTGAGAGCTGTACTGCGCATGCGCGCCCGTAGGAATCACGTAAAAAATGTCCTTTTTTTCCCCGCGCATGCGCAGAAGGGGCAGCATCATTTTTTTGGCACAGTCGACTCCACCCCCCCCCCCCCCCCCCCCCACGAGGCTACAGGACAGGCTGCGCCGGGCCAGTTTTGTGAAATAGAGCGGGGAAACTTGGCACATTTATTTTTGGAATAGTTCTGGCCTAGAAAAACGGGTGTAACTCTGGCAAAACGCCAAAAAATGGCATTGGGCAAAATTGAGCCCAATATCAACTTCTGGAGCATCTTCTTCAGAAAAATGTGATTAGAAACCTGTTTTGCTTGTTTATAAGCACACAGTACAAAGATACAAATTGCATTCAGACATATCATCACAACACTTGCATTTGAGTATAAAACTTGGAATGCTGCTCAGCTCTCTCTCCAAACAAAATGTTTTCCATTTTTGCTTCAGAAAAAGATTGAATTACACAGAATAGCTTCACAAATTAATTGTATTTTTAGAAGCAAACTGAGAAGTTTTCATTTTCGAGCTAGAATTGGCATGATTTTTATTATTTACTTGTAATCGTGTATTCATATAATCATTACCACAAAGGGTTTCAAATGTACAAGGGATCACACAGAAATAAACCTCGAGATCAAATGTTCAGGACTCCAAGCAATGTTTCATATGAATAAAAACAGGTCTCACATTATAGTTCCTTAACATTTCAAACAAGCCTATTGCTGCTAAGTGAAATATAGTTTTTAATTTCGGCTCTACTACTCAATGACTGTAGCTTTGACTATCAGCTGTGCAATTGGAAATTCAGATATGCACTGCCAACAATTTGTCACTCATTTAAATGAATGGTTGGAAGTGAGTGCTCAAATTTAAGACTTAAGCTGCTGACAGATTTCCCGAGGCAGGATGGGGGGATTTTAACTTCGAGCAGTTTTCCAGCGGGAATCGTTGGTTTCAGTTAGATTCCCACCCGCAGCTGGATGAAGCCATGGTGATTTTAGCCTTCTGGCCTCATGGACATGCCGCTGGCTAAGTTCTCACCCGGAACCGGCAGGAAATGGGTGGGAAGCAGCTGCCGGCTTGTGGAAATTTGGATGGTCCTTGGCCATCTGCCAGCACTCAAATAAATGTAGCGACTGAACGTCTGGGTCTCCATCCTTGTTACCCTATCATTCTGTACCTCTATCTTCCACCCAACCCTCTTCAGGTTAATCTGCTCTTGAGTCCCACTTGTTTCTGTCATGTATCTTACATTATTATATAGAACTGTATCCTAACATGCTATACATGACTGTATTAAGATATGACCTGTAACCACCAGAATACCTTACCACCAGGGGTGCACTGGCAAGAGACAGGTATATAAGGACAGGTCTCAGGCAAGTGCAGCATTCCAGAGCTGTTAAATAAAGGTGCAGGTCCAGAGTGACCTTGACTTCACTACATGCCTCGTGTGAATCTGTACTGAGGGGACAGAACTTTACAGTGGCGACGAGAATGGGATTACAGAATCCGCAGAATGGCGAACGGATCAGATGAAAAGTACAATGTGGGAGACAATTGGGAGGACTTTATAGAAAGGCTCCATCAAAGCTTTGTAACCAAAGACTGGTGAGGCGACGATAAGGCAGACAAGAGAAGAGCCCATCTCTTGACCAGCTGTGGCTCGAAAACATACGCTTTAATGAAGGATCTGTTGGCACCCGAGAAACCAGCAAGCAAGTCGTTTGAAGAATTGAGCACACTGGTAAGAGACCACCTGAAGCCAGCAAGCAGCCTACACATGGCCAGACACAGGTTCTACAATTACAGACGCTATGTGGGCCAGAGCATACCCGACTTCGTGACGGAACTTCGGAGGTTGGCTAGTTTATGTGAGTTCTACGATGAACTGAGTAGAGAAATGCTGAGAGACTTTTTCATTGAAGGAATAGGCCATGCAAGCATATTCTGAAAGCTCATAGAGACCAAGAACCTGACCTTAGAGGCAGCAGCACTGGTGGCACAGACATTCTTGGTAGGGGAAGAAGAAACGAGGTTGATTTACAATGCAGGTACGACAACTAACAAAATATCGGAACAAGAAGTTCACAGCACGAAACAAGCTGCTAACCCCACACACAGACAAAACCGGGAGAACAGGCTCTTGACAGCAGGCAGAAGCCATCAAGGGCCACACGAACGGCCGTTCACACCTCATCAACCCACAATGCGAGCAATCAACTACAAACTGAGAGAAGCTCAAGAGAGATCAGCCAGACGCAGCTCATTCTTTGGGAACACTTTGAACAATGGAACAGGTCTGTGCTGGAGGTGTGGGGGTGGGCACTCATAAAGGGGATGTCGATTTCAGCAGGCTGTTTGCAGAAATTGTGAAAATATCGGGCATTTGGCCTGCATGGGCAAAAAAATGGCAGCTCGGCTGGTATACGAATCGGATGGGTTGGAAAGCGGACCAGAAGATGGTGGGGACAGTACCCGGGACACCGATGTACAGCGGGTCAATGCAATCAATGGCTGCTGCTCCTACAACAGGACGCCTCCTATAATGATGAGGGTCCTACTCAACGGGATATCTGTCAACATGGAGCTGGATATGGGAGCGAGTCAATCTCTCATGGGGGCTCAACAATTTGAACAACTGTGGCCGCATAAAAGTAACAGACCAAAACTCACAAGGGTTGACACCAAACTAAGGACCTATACCAAAGAAATCGTACCAGTCCTCGGCAGCGCCATGCTCTCTATCACACACAAAGGGACAGTGAATCGACTTCCCCTGTGGATTGTCCCCGGAGACCCCCCAGCACTGCTGGGGAGAAGCTGGCTGGCAAAACTAAACTGGAAATGGGATGATGTCCATGCCATGTCATTAGAGGAACGGACCACCTACTCAACAGTTATAAAGTGATTTGAACATCTCTTTCAGCCAGGTGTGGGCACTTTCAAAGGGGCCAAAGTCAAAATCTACATCACACAGGATGCTAGACCGGTCCATCACAAGGCCAGAGCTGTACCCTATATGATGAGGGAAAAGATTGAACACGAACTAGACAGGCTTCTGCGGGAAGTCATTATATCACCTGTGGAATTTAGCGACTGGGCAAGTCCCACCGTCCCAGTCATGAAGCCTGATGGATCTGTACGAATCTGTGGGAACTACAAATCTACCACAAACAGAGTCTCCCTACAGGACCAGTATCCGCTGCCCAGAGCGGAGGACTTATTGGCTGGAGATAAACTTTTCTCAGAATTAGTCCTCACATCTGCGTATATGATGCAAAAATTGACCAAGGAATCCAAGCTACTCACCACCATCAACACACATCGAGGCCTTTTCATGTACAATCGATGCCCATTCGGCATCAGGTCGGCAGCTGCCAAATTCCAGCGCAACATGGAGAGTCTGCTCAAGTCCATCCCGAGTACGGTTGTATTTCAAGACGACATACTTATCACGGGCAGGGACACCGACTCCCATCTCCGTAATTTGGAGGAAGTACTAAAGCGGTTGGATCGGGTAGGCCTACGAGTCAAGAAATCCAAGTGTCTGTTTCTCGCATCCAAGGTTGATTTTTTGGGCAGAAGGATTGCCGCTGATGGAATCCGCCCAACAGACTCCAAAACCGAAGCAATTCGCCTGGCACCCAGGCCCCGGAATGTCTCAGAACTGCATGCCTTTCTCGGGCTACTCAATTACTTTGGGAACTTTATGCAGAACTTAAGCACGCTGCTGGAGCCTCTCCACGTGCTAATCAGAAAGGGGTGCAATTGGTTTTGGGGGGACGCCCAGGAACGCACCTTCAATAAGGCACGCAACCTTCTGTGTTCCAACAGTGTTTTGACTTTCTTTGACCCAGGTAAAAAGCTAATTCTCACATGCGATGCGTCAGCGTATGGGGTCGGGTGCGTTTTGCAATATGTCAATAGTGCGGGCAAATTACAACCCAAAGCTTATGCCTCCAGGTCACTTTCGCGGACGCAGCACGGGTACGGAATGGTAGAGAAGGAGGCGCTCGCGTGCGTATACGGTATCAAAAAGATGCACCAATACCTTTTCGGGGCCAAGTTCGCATTAGAAACTGACCACAAGCCCTTCATGTCCCTCCTATCCGAGAGCAAGGCAATTAATGCCAACGCCTCGGCACGAATTCAACGGTGGGCACTCATGCTGGCGTCCTACGACTATACCATAAGGCACAGACCAGGCACAGACAACTGCGCCGACGCCCTCAGCAGGCTACCCCTGGCGACCACGGAAGTGTCTGACGAACAGGACTGTGAGATTCTCATGGCAATCAATGCCTTTGAGTCCACAGGTTCACCCATGACGGCTCGCCAAATCAGAGCCTGGACGGCTAGCGACCCCACGTTATCCTTAGTAAAAAGATGTGTCCTAACCGGTGACTGGGCAGAGGCTCGCGATGCCTGCCCCGAGGAATTAAAACCCTTTCACAGGCGCATGCATGAGCTATCACTACAAGCAGACTGCCTGATGTGGGGCAGCCGAGTAGTCATGCGTCTGCGAAGCAGAGAGGCATTTGTCCGGGAGCTCCACCACGAGCACCCGGGGATCATTCTCATGAAGGCCATAGCCAGATCCCACATCTGGTGGCCTGGTATTGACGCGGACTTGGAGCTCTGCGTCCGAAGGTGCACCATTTGTGCCCAACTCATCAATGCCCCCAGGGAGGCTCCACTGAGCCCCTGGCCCTGGCCTACCAAACCGTGGTCGCGGGTGCATGTAGACTATGCAGGCCCATTCATGGGCAAAATGTTCCTCGTAGTTGTAGATGCATTTTCAAAGTGGATCGAATGCACCATTTTAAACTTGAGCACAACCTCCACCACTGTGGAGAGCCTCGCAACCATGTTTGCAACGCACGGAATCCATGACATATTGGTCAGTGACAATGGTCCGTGCTTCACCAGTGCAGAATTCCAAGACTTTATAATTGACCACGGCATAAATCAAGTCAAGACGGCATCGTTCAAGCCAGCCTCCAACGGTCAGGCGGAGAAAGCAGTGCAAATCATTAAACAAGGCATGCTTAAAATCCAAGGTCCCATGCTGCAGGGTCGCCTGTCGCGACTGCTGCTGGCATACAGATCTCGTCCGCACTCACTGACTGGGATCCCCCCCGTGCAACTGTTGATGAAAAGGACTTTAAAAACAAGGTTCTCATTAATCCTCCCAGACATGCACGAAATTGTTGAGGCAAAGCGCCGTAAGCTGACTGAGTACCATGACAGAAATTCGAGGGGGAGATGGAATGAGATATGGGACAAAGTATTTGTACTAAACTATGGCAGGGGTCGCAAATGGCTTGCAGGGACAGTAACGGGCAAGGAAGGAAACAGGCTACTGGTAGTACAAATGGACAATGGCAAAACCTGCCTGAGGCATGTAGACCAAGTCAAAAGCAGATTTACCAACAATACTGTGGAACCAGAGGCACACTACAATGTGGAACTCGCACCACACCTGGTGGACAGACAGAGGGAACAACCTGAGGAAAGGGCAATCCAAACAGACAGCCCAGGCGAGATACCAGCAACCACACCCAAAGAAAAACAGGCACCAAGGCAAACAACTGAACCTCAACTCAGACGCTCCACGCGAGAGCGTAGACCACCTGAGAGACTGAACCTATAAAGACAATAAGACCTTGGGGGAGGGTGATGTCACGTATCTTACATTATTATATATAACTGTATCCTAACATGCTATACATGACTGTAATAAGATATGACCTGTAACCACCAGCATACCTTATCACCAGGGGTGCACTTGCAAGGGACAGGTATATAAGGACAGGTCTCAGGCAAGTGCAGCATTCCATAGCTGTGAAATAAAAGTGCAGGTCCAGAGTGACCTTGACTTCACTACATGCCTCGTGTGAATCTGTACTGAGGGGATAGGACTTTACAGTTTCCAAGCGTATCCACCTAATTTTTTGACTGGGGAGCTAGCCTCATTTAGCGCTGGAATTTAGCATTAGAATCAAACCAGAAAAAACAGGCTGTTCCAACCTCCATTGGCGCTATCTGCAGTGTTTTTAAAGTGAACGAGGAGGGTCCTAAATTGGAGGGCACATTGAGCGCAACGTTTTCGCTCAGGTCGCTGCGTCAACGTCTGACTTTAAATCTAAAGAATGATCTGCCATGAAGGGGTCCTTTCAGGTTGAGTGAAATAATTTAATGGGTTCATGATTAGCTTGCCACATCACCTACTCCATGGTCTGGTTAGGCGGCATGAAGATGCAAGGGCTGTTGGGCATCAAGGGTTATGAATGAGGAGTGGCCACGGACAACTAGACAGGAGGCCTTACCCGCCTTGAGGTTACAGGAAGCAACGCTCACACCTCCACCTCTCTGAGGAGCAGTGTGTGCGAAGAATGCACTTCCGAGAGGAACTTCTGAGAGAGATATGTCATCTCCCACAGGCAGACCTGCAGCCTCATATCGGGAGGAGGAGAATGAGGAACAGGAGCCTGGAGAGGCCCTGAATGGACAGGCACACCAGGAGGAGCACCATCCATGGTGGAGGCAGCGTGGCAAAGCTACCTGTGCAATAGCCACACATCAGCTATCATAGAAACATAGAAAATAAGTGCTGGAGTAGGCCATTCAGCCCTTTGAACCTGCACCACCATTCAATATGATCATGGCTGATCATGCAACTTCAGTACCCCATTCCTGCTTTCTCTCCATACCACTTGATCCCTTTAGCCGTAAAGGCCACATCTAACTCCCTTTTGAATATATCTAATGAACTGGCATCAACAACTTTCTGTGGTAGAGAATTCCACAGGTTCACAATTCTCTGAGTGAAGAAGTTTCTCCTCATCTCTGTCCTAAATGGCTTACCCCTTATCCTTCGACTGTGACCCCTGGTTCTGGACTTCCCCAACATTGGGAACATTCTTCCTACATCTAACCTCTCTAATCCCCGTCAGAATTTTATATATTTCTATGAGATCCCCTCTCATTCTTCTAAATTCCACTGAATATAAGCCTAGTTGATCCAGCCTCTCCTCATATGTCAGTCCAGCCATCCCGGGAATCAGTCTGGTGAACCTTTGTTGCACTCCCTCAATAGCAAGAACGTCCTTCCTCAGATTAGGAGACCAAACTGCACACAATACTCAAGGTGTGGTCTCACCAAGGCCCTGTACAACTGCAGTAATGGGTCTCTTGAATGGAAGAAGCTGAAGGATGTAGCTAACACACACTATGTGCCACCATAATGGCACAGCTACGTTAAAGTCCACAATCATACTCAAAATGCCAATGCAAAATGTTTAAAGTAACATTTTATTGATGACACCAACGTGGTCACCTCAAAACCACAACCAAAGTCCTCCCCCGCAAGTAAAAAAACAATAACCATCAAGCACAATGAAGTTAAACAATGTATGGACAAAGTCCCCTTCCATTAGTCATCTCACAACAGCATCGATGTGGCATATTAGGCACACACTCTCAAAACAATAGGTTGCGTCAAACAATGCAATAATATATTTACAGCCATTATTTACATGAGTACATCTGTCCATGGTGGACAATGTCAATCAGACTTTGACTAACATTTCCTAACCCTCACCGTTACCCCCTCGCACGCCTAGTGGTCCTCCTCAATATGGCCTCAGTGCCTACAGCAAAGCTGCTTGAGGGCTGCAGTGTGTGTGGGGCAGACAGTACAAACAGCCTAGCAGGACATCCTGGATCAGCTCTGGGCCTGGAAGGCCCGGCTGCAGTCTGTACCGCTTCAGCATCAGTGGCAGCAGTCGGGGATGGCTCGGGTGTAGACTGCGCCAGGTGCAAAGGCAGAAGCGTGGCAGTGGTGGGAGCCAGAATACTGCCATCTTGAGGATGGACAGCACCTTCCATTTCCAGCATTTCCACGTAATTTTTCAACCGGGACACTAGCGGGACATTGCACGATGACTGAGGTCATGATCTGAATGAAACTACAGAGCGAGGCGATCGGTTGGTGTCGCCACAAAACTTGCACCAAAATTCCCGGCGGGGTTCTGGAAGCGGCCGCCAGTGCGGTAATCAATTCGACATGCATTGGTGAACTGTGCCTCCACTTTCCATGTGGCTTCACCAACCCACACCATGGGCTGGAAAACATTGAGAAGGGGCACGTACTGCAAAGACTGTATATTGTGTGAGACCGTGGGCTAGATTTTATACTTTTGTGCAGATCACCCAAAAATGGGCGGTATTTCCAGCGTGGGCGGTAAAAATGGGTTTTCAGATCACGGCTTGTCGCCCATTCTCAAAGCCCCTAGTCTCCATTTTTGAAATTGGGCATTACCGTGAGCGAAAGGAAATGGACGTTAGTGTTAAATATCTCTGACTTCCTGCTGCAAAGTGTCACCGTCCTTAGCAACGACATGGCAACACTCGATTCCCGCGATTCAGGGGGTCAAGGGTCATCATAGAAACATAGAAACTAGGTGCAGGAGTAGGCCATTCAGCCCTTTGAGCCTGCACCACCATTCAATGAGTTCATGGCTGAACATGCAACTTCAGTACCCCATTCCTGCTTTCTCGCCGTACCCCTTGATCCCCCTTGTAGTAAGGACTACATCTAACTCCTTTTTGAATATATTTAGTGAATTGGCCTCAACAACTTTCTGTGGTGGAGAATTCCACAGGTTCACCACTCTCTGGGTGAAGAAGTTTCTCCTCATCTCGGTCCTAAATGGCTTACCCCTTATCCTTAGACTGTCAACCCTGGTTCTGGACATCCCCAACATTGGGAACATTCTTCCTGCATCTAACCTGTCTAAACCCATCAGAATTTTAAACGTTTCTATGAGATCCCCTCTCATTCTTCTGAACTCCAGTGAATACAAGCCCAGTTGATCCAGTCTTTCTTGATATGTCAGTCCCGCTATCCAGGGAATCAGTCTGGTGAACCTTCGCTGCACTCCCTCAATAGCAAGAATGTCCTTCCTCAAGTTAGGAGACCAAAACTGTACACAATACTCCAGGTGTGGCCTCATGACACCGCAGAAGAGGAGACAGAGAGAGAGGGAGCTGAGAGGGACTGAAGGTGTGTGTGAGTGTGGTGTGGCTGCTTTGGGAGGAAGGAGGGAGAGTTTAGAGCTTCACAGCAAATAGGGAAACAAAAATTAGCTGTTACCAGCCACATATTTGCCCGAATTTGGCCTATAATGGAGGGAGAGGAGGAGGCGTCACAGCATGCTGTGGAGACTGATGCTGGCGAGAGCAGTGAGCTGGGAGAGCAGCACATTGGAGGATGCAAAAGAGAGAGGAGGTTCTCGGACGAGGCAAATGCCTCCCTCCTGCAGGAGGTCGAGTTATGCTGGGGTGATTTGACACAGGGAGGGCGTGGGACGCCCACCCCAAAGGCCTACCAGAAGATATGGGCCGAGATAGCAGAGGTGGTCTCATCAGCAACCAATGAGGTGTGTGAGGGCAACCAATGCTGCAAACGATGGAACGACCTTGTGGGATCCGCAAGAGTAAATATTACATTTATTTACATGTACTTATGTATTTATATAATTTGATTTGTAACAGTCATGAATGACAATCATCAAATGTGAGGTCTTTCACTTTTACTGGGAATGTTGTAGTCAAAGCCTGTGATCATGGTGCACGTCTTTAGGTAAAGAATGATAATTATCATAATAATCATGATTACATCTGTCGGTTATGTGTTGTATCAGTTTCTGTGACAGTACCTAGCAATGATATCACGCAATGATCTCATGCCATGTCATCCTGTCACCTTTTACAGAAGAAGCTCTCAACGATGAGGTCGGTGCAGAGGTGAATGGGTGGGGGGCCACCAGTCCCCAGCGACATCACTGAGATGGAGGAGCGGGTGCTTGCACCCGGACAGCCACGCAAGCATCTGCAGACAATGAAGTGAAGCGACGTGAGTAAAGTTTACACCATTGCATAATGTAAGGTCAATAGATGCCACACCCACTCATATCCAAAACAATCATATATGATAGATGATTTCTAAAATTGTCCTAGAAATAATGCTGGACTAATGAAAATCATTGCAATTGACAATGTATTGTTGTTCATGAAATGTGATGTCTGTGATGATCTTGATAGCGATGGTACTTTTGTCGTGCATATGCTGTGTGTAGCGCTGGAATCACCTTGTGACCCTAGCACCCCCTTCTCCTCTAATGAGCTCATTTGCGTTTTGTAGCTCAGCCAGCAGCGCGGCCCTAGGCAAGACCATAGAGGCCAGAAGGGTGGGCGCGAGCCCGGACTCACCGGACGATCCTACACCTGGTGCTGAGGAGCTCTGATTCTCGCCCGTCAATACGCTGGGTCTGTTCTCTACGGATGAGAGCACTGACTTCGAGAAACCTGCATCGCCACGCTCCAGAAACCATTCCACCCCAATGACATCTAGTGCTACTCTGGTCATTCCTGCCTCCACTCTGGAGGTACCGGCCCCAAGCACCTCACCACAGGGCACCCCATTTGTCCCAGGATGGTGCCGACCCCACGGAAGTTTCGTGGTCGCAGCAGGTCTGGTCCGCGAGTGCGACAAAGAGCGGAGAGATGGTACAGTTGTCCATGAGGACAGTAGACATTGGTGACCTGCTTCTCGATGCATTGGGGAGCATATTCCAACAACTGGCCATCATGACTGAGTACATTCCACGGATGGCGGGGGCCCTGGAGGCGATAGCCAGGAACACTGCTGGCACAGGCCTCCCAGTTGTCCCGGAGCGCGGCACTCCGCCCCTAGGTTCTGCACCACTACTGCGAACGACAGATGAGAGGCAGGACCAAGATCCTGCTTCTGTATCAGAGAATGTTCCCCCCATCGGCAACCCCGCTCCCGTACACATGCAACCACCGCCTCTGCCTTCATCCGCCCCCAATGAGGCACCGCCTGAGGAGCTCTTCGGCCAGGCGATGTGGAGCAAGGAGGGGAAGGGGTAGAGGTGGGGAGAAGAAGTGGATACGGGAAAGGAAAGTGAGGTACATGTCCGCAGGTGATGGCTGTGTTATATCTGGGTGTATGCAATTTGTTGTAATGTATGGAGGGAGGGAACCACCCTCCTGCTTTGCCTTTGTATTCTGTGTTGCTGGACATGTTGACCATTTGATTAATGGTGGAAAAAATGAGGTGTGGGCAGGGGTAGTGTGTTTTTGCCCATGATACTTATGGTTTCAGACCAATGCTGATATTAAATTTTTTTTTATTGAACATAACTTTGTTGCGCATTGTCTCAGATCGCTGGACCATTACACACTGGTGGTTCCTTAACATGAAAAGGTTAAATAAAACTTAACATCAATCAACGTAAACTTTAACTGGCTCCAAGGTGATGCCCACCATTGATGTCTGAGCTGTGTGTCAGCATTGTAACTCATAGCAGCGTTCTTTCAGGCAAATCGTTCAGATATCAGCTCCTCATGTAAGAGTCTTGCAGCTATGTAGCCACCACGAGCCCTTTCCTGCGGTCTGGAGATGGGTGTGGGCATGGTTGCATAGCCAGCCTGATTGTCTGGCTATAGGTCAGCATCCAGCCCCTCGTCCTCTTCTTCCTCTCTCTCCTGAGGTGGACTTAGTGCCCTCTATCAATCTAGCTGCATTTGAAACAAATTTTCAAGTTGGAGGCGCAAACCTTTAAAGGGCGCTATACTTACCGCCCCGCCATGAATAACGCCGCAAAATGTCCAGAACCGAATTTCCAGCTCTAGAAATGTTTTAAATGATTTATATGTGTCACCATTGCAAAGAGGGCAGCTGGAGAACATCAAGATTGTTCTGGCTGAGGGGACCTAGATATGTTCACCACCCATCCTTGCCCACAGAGCCAGCAAGGGAACAGGCAAGTGCCTTTGATGCCCCTAGTGGCTCAAGTGCCTGTCATTCACATGCAAATAAAGGGAACCCCGCCCCTCCTCCGATACCATAAATATTAGGTGAGAACAGTGTCAGACGTCATGGGTCGGTGCATCTTGACACTTGCATCAGATACTCTCCTCCCACTTATTTCTGGTTCCAGGATAGTTAACAGAAGGTGCAAAACTTCAGATGAGCTTATTGTAAACAGGTTCCCTGTCAATCAAATGTCAAGTGGCATTGATAGTTGCAGATAAGACCAAGATCCAGAGTACCCGATCATCCCATGTACACAAAGCTCCTTGATGGTGAGAAGCTCCACAGGGAAGGGGGATGATAAAGGAAAAATTCCTGAACAAATATATAGTTGGGAGAAAAGGAATTTGCAGTATTGTGAGAAATAGAACATAAAAAACATTATTTTTAGCTTCTGTACCTAGAACAATTACTCTGACTGATGCTGATGTAAAGTGGTTGAAGTCAATTGTATAACACTAGTAATGGACACAGTCACCTGTTTAACTATACTAGTCATTGTACTTAATACAAAATATCCACCTGCTATCTGTGACGATGAAGTCATTTCACCTGTTTGTGAGCTAATTATTACAGATAAGTGGCAAATAAAAAGTGTTCACCATATGCTTTTATGCTGTCCACAAGTACAGTAATTAAATGTGTTGCGCAACTTGAGTGTCAAAAAATAAATCCCATGAGGTTGCATTTGGCTGACAGACTGTGGATGTGCTCAGCAATCTTGTCATCACTGTTAATGAACTTGAAAGATGTGCAGCTAGTAGTAAATTATAATAAAGAATATAATTTTGTATGTTTCGAGAGAAAATCCTTAATAGGTAATATTTGTCTCATTACTGATATTTTTATAAGGGTTATAATCATCCCTTGGGTTAACACCAATCTAGAGATTTAATCTGCAAATTGAGTTCTGCTTGAGAAAGCCAGCATCTTTAGCTTCCTCATAGTTGCTGTTAGCTAAAACAATTTAAAAGTAGCACTAAAGTGCATTTTCAGAAAATGGTACATATTTAATTTCACTCAAAAATATTTGGTAAGCAGTTGATATTAGAAGTGCAAACTCATTCTAATTTTATATAGTACTAGTGGATCTCTCATGACGCTGCCAGTGGTGAGTCCAAGGATACAGGGATCAATATTGCAGGACCAGGTGGAGCAGCACCAGGTCCGCAGCTCTTTGGCTGCTGCACTATAATGAACAGACTTCATGGCATAAAGTGAGGTTAGCTCATTGTTTAATATCAAGATAATCCCGGCTCATAGTGCACAATTCGCCAGGATTACAGGGAGGTTAGGGGACTGAACTTAAGCACAACAGCTCTTAAAGGACTGCAGCTTGCTCTTAAAACTATTCTGAGAGAAATGGCTGGAGAGAATTCTACAAGTCAAACTGTTCTTTTCAATGAAGCCACTTTCATTATAAGGCTGGTGCAGCACCAACATTCATGCATATGGCAACACTTTCCAAGTACATAGGCATGCCCAGTTTTTAAAAGGGTAATTGGGATTCCTGCCATGACAAAGGGGTTGAATTTCCTTGGGTTCTCCTGATCATCCACCATAACTTTAGCTCTGCCAAAATCCTGGAGAAACAGTGTAAAAAAAGAAATGGGTGCAGAGTTAAAGACAGAATGTGTACAGTTCTGTGAAAGCCTCCTTGCAGAATTCTCAACTCTGCATGTAGGTTTTTTGTAAGATTGCTGGCCCACAAATAGGGATGGCAGCAAAAGTTATTGGTCTAAGTGGCATGCCACGGTGCCAGCAACAGCTTTTCCTGGGACTTCCTGCATTGGGTGCCAAATAGCCTTTCTCTTGCCCTTATCACTGCCAACATCACCTCCAGGGAAGCTTCTAATATTCTTGGGGCCTTGGCCACAGCAGATACCCCCAGTTCTGAATGCCTTCTGTCTTTCTCCTCAGCATCAGCTGTGGCTCAGTGGGTAGCACACATGCCTCTGAGTCAGAAGGTTGTGGGTTCAAGTCCCACTCCAGGGACCTGAGCACAACAAATCCAGGTTGATATTCCAGTGTCGTGCTGAGGAGCACTGCACTGTTGGAGGTGCTGTCTTTCAGATGAGATGTTAAACCAAGGTCCTGTCTGCTCTCTCAAGGGGACATAAAAGATCCCATGGCACTATTTTGAAGAAGAGCCGGGGAGTTATCCCTGGTGACCTGGCCAATATTATTCCTCAATCAACGTAACAAAAAAAACAGATTATCTGGTCATTATCACATTGCTGTTTGTGGGAGCTTGCTTGTGCACAAATGGGCTGTCACGTTTCCCACATTACAACAGTGATTATACTCCAAAACTTACTTCATTGGCTGTAAAGTGCTTTGAGATGGCCGGTGGTCGTGAAAGGTGCTATATAAATCCAAATCTTCCTTTCATTTTCCTTGCACAGAGCTCTTGCTCTATCTCTGCCTTTTAACTGTTGCAGATAAACCAATTTTTCCTCCCTGCCAGCATCAAAGAACAATTCAGCAGTGGGATTCCCACCTTGGACCCACCCTACATATTAATTAGCCCCCCCGCACCGCACAGTACAATGCAGTGGGGCAGAGGTCCAGCTCTGCCATATTTTCGAGGGGCCATGTTAAATGTATGAGAACGTAAGTGTTATGTTCAGAATAACTGCACAAGACTGTATACTGCAAGCTCAAACTGTTGTGACCTTGGTCTCTTTAATGTAACTGGGGGCGCGCCCGATAGCTGAGCAGAACCCGAGATAACTGGGTCTGCAGGGAACCGTCTGTCATGCATTTCAAGCTCTGCTTGATAGTTTGGACAGCCCGTTCCGCTTGACCATTGGATCTGGGCTTAAACGGGGCAGACCTGACATGCTTGATGCCATTGCGGGTCATGAACTCGTTGAATTCCGAGCTGGTGAAACATAGTCCATTGTCACTAACAAGGACGTCGGGCAAACCATGGATGGTGAACATGGCCCGGAGGCTTTCAATGGTGGCAGTTGATGTACAAGAAGATATTATTATACATTCAATCCATTTAGAGTAAGCGTCCACTGTTACTAGGAACATATTTCCTAGAAAGGGGCCAGAGAAATCTACGTGGACCCTGGACCACGGTTTGGAGGGCCATGACCACAGACTCAGTGGGGCCTCCCTTGGTGCTTTGCGCAACTGTGAGCAAGTGTTGCATTGGTGGACAAGTCAGCATGGATTTATGAAAGGGAAATCATGCTTGACAAATCTTCTGGAATTTTTTGAGGATGTAACTAGTAGAGTGGACAAGGGAGAACCAGTGGATGTGGTGTATTTGGACTTTCAAAAGGCTTTTGGCAAGGTCCCACACAAGAGATTGGTGTGCAAAATCAAAGCACATAGTATTGGGGGTAATGTACTGACGTAGATAGAGAACTGGTTGGCAGACAGGAAGCAGAGAGTCAGGATAAACGGGTCCTTTTCAGAATGGCAGACAGTGACTAGTGGAGTGCTGCAGGGCTCAGTGCTGGGACCCCAGCTCTTTCCAATATACCTTAATGATTTAGATGAAGGAATTGAGTGAAATATCTCTAAGTTTGCAGATGACACTAAACTGGGTGGCCGTGTGAGCTGTGAGGAGGATGCTAAGAGGCTGCAGGGTGTCTTGGACAGGTTAGGTGAATGGGCAAATGCATGGCAGATGCAGTATAATGTGGATAAATGTGAGGTTATCCACTTTGGGGACAAAAACACGAAGGCAAAATATTATCTGAATGGCAGCAGATTAGGAAAAGGGGAGGTGCAATGAGACCTGGGTGTCATGGTTCATCAGTCATTGCAAGTTGGCATACAGGTACAGCAGGTGGTGAAGAAGGCAAATGGTATGTTAGCCTTCATAGCGAGAGGATTTGAGTATCGGAGCAGGGAGGTCTTACTGCAGTTGTACAGGGCCTTGGTGAGGCCTCACCTGGAATATTGTGTTCAGTTTTGGTCTCCTAATCTGAGGAAGGATTTTCTTGCTATTGAGGGAGTGCAGCGAAGGTTCACCAGACTGATTCCTGGGATGGCTGGACTGACATATGAGGAGAGACTGGATCAACTGGGCCTTTATGCACTGGATTTAGAAGGATGAGAGGGGATCTTTGGAAACATATAAAATTCTGATGGGAGTGGACAAGTTAGATGCGGGAAGAATGTTCCTGATGTTGGGGAAGTCCAGAACTAGGGGACGCAGTCTTAGAATAAGGGGTAGGCCATTTAGGACTGAGATGAGGAGAAACTTCTTCACTCAGAGAGTTGTTAACCTGTGGAATTCCCTGCCGCAGAGGGTTGTTGATGCCAGTTCATTGGATATATTCAAGAGGGAGTTAGATATGGCCCTTACGGCTAAAGAGATCAAGGGGTATGGAGAGAAAGCAGGAAAGGGGTAGTGAGGGAATGATCAGCCATGATCTTATTGAATGGTGGTGCAGGCACGAAGGGCCGAATGGCCTACTCCTGCACCTATTCTCTATGTTTCTATGTATGCATGACTCCAATCCGAGTCAATGCCAGGCCACCAAACGTGCAACCTGGCGATAGCCTTCATCATGACTATTCCTGGGTGGGTACTGTGTAAGTCGCGTATAAACGTTTCCCTGCCTTTTTTTGGCAAAACCACGTGATTCCCCCATAGAAGACAATCTGAATGGATGGACATTTCATCCTTGCGTTGGTAAAACGGCTTAATTTCGTCTTGCATTTCCCCAGGAACAGCCGACCAGCTCCCATTAAAAACGCAGCTTTTTACTAGTGATAGTCCAGGCCCTGACCTGGCAAGCCATGATGGGTGACCCCCTCGCTCTCAAAAACATCCATTACAAGAAGCAAGTCTGCGGGTTGTGCCATTTCCACCCCGGTGGTGGGCAATTGTAGCTGACTGAGGGCATCAGCGCAGTTCTCAGTGCCTGGTCTGTGGCGGTTTACATAGTCATATGCAGAGAATGTTAGTGCCCATCTTCGGATGCGGGACGAAGCATTGGTGTTGATACCTTTGCTTTCTGAGAGCAGTGAAATGGACCGTTTGTGGTCGGTTTTGAGCTCGAAACGGAGTCCAAATAGATATTGGCATTTTCTTAACCTTGTATACGCATGCTAATGCTTCTTTCTCAACCATACTGTGGGCTCTTTCAGCCTTAGATAAACTTCTGGACACGTATGCAACCGGTTGCAGTATTCCTGACACATTGGCTTGCTGTAACACACAACCGCCCCTGTGCGAAGATGCATCATAAGCTAGTACTAAACGTTTACATGGGTCATACGATACAAGTAATTTTGTTAGAACACAGCAGGTTTCTGGCCTTATTAAAGGCTGTCTCTTGAGATTTACCCCAAACCCAGTCGTCACCGTTGTGTAGCAATAAATGCAAAGGTTCCAGCAAAGTGCTCAACCCCGGTAGAAAGTTACCAAAATAGTGAGGGGTCCCAGAAATGAACGCAGCTCCGTGACATTCTGTGGTCTGGGTGCATTCTTGATGGCCTTTGTCTTGGAGTCCTTGGGTCTGATGCTGTCCGCTGCAATCTTTCTCCCCAAAAATTCAACCTCTGGTGCCAGGAAAAGACACTTGGAGCGTTTCAACCTGAATCCCACTCTGTCCAGTCGCTTTAGAACCTCTTCTAGGTTGTGCAAGTGTTCGGTGGTGTTGCGATCAGTGATCAGGCTATCGTCTTGAAGCACCACGGTGCGCGGAACCGATTTCAGCAGACTCTCCATGTTCCTCTGGAAGATGGCCGCAGCCGAGTGAATCCCAAAAGGGCATCTGTGGTATATGAACAGTCCTTTATGCGTGTTGATGCACGTCAATTTTTTCGAAGATTCAGCCAGCTCCTGTGTCATGTAAGCAGAGGTTAGATCCAGCTTGGTGAACGACTTCCCCCTGCTAGCATTGCGAACAGGTCATCTTCTTTGGGTAGTGGGTACTGGTCCTGTAACACAACTCGGTTGATTATTACCTTGTAGTCCCCGCAGATTCTGACCATCCCATCACTTTTCAACACCAGAACAACTAGTCTGGCCCACTTGTTGAACTCGACTGGCGATATGATTCCCTCTTGTTGAAGTCTGTCCAGCTCGATCTCGACTTTCTCTCGCATCATATATGGAACCACTCGGGCCTTGTGATGAACAGGCCGTGCATCTGGGACTAGGTGGATCTGCACTTTGGCGCCTGTGAAGTTGCCGATGCCTGGCTCAAATACCGATGGGAATTTGTTTAGCACTTTGGCGCACGAGATGTCATTCACCGAAGACAGTGTTTTGATGTCGTCCCAGTTCCGTTGGATCTTTCCTAGCCAGCTTCTGTCAAACAGCATTGGGCCATCGCCTGGTACAATCGATAGTGCTAAATTATGCACAGTTCCATCGTACGATACCGTCACTGCCACACTGCCAATGACTGGTATGAGCTCTTTGGTGTAAGTGCGCAGCTTTGTGTGAATCGGGCTTAGTTTTGGCCTTTGTGCTTTGTTGTCCCACAGTTTCTCAAAAGCCTTCTGGCTCACCCCCGTGTCCAATTCCATGGAAACTGGAATGCCGTTTAATTTGACTTTCAACATTACCGTAGGGCGTTTGGTGGTGAAGGTGTGTACCCCATATACTTCCTCTTCAGCCTCGGGTTGAGTTGCCTCTCTTGCTCTTTCAGCGTGATCCGGGCCGGATCGGTCATCTTCTGCCGACTCTGCTATGTGGTGAGTTGCAGTTTGCCTTCATATTTGCTGGAGGTGCCCCATTGTTCCACAGCCCTTGCACACGTAGTGCTTGAATCGACATTGATGGGCTCTATGATTGGCCCTGCAGCTCCAACATGGTGTTAATGGATTCGCATTCACGCCCCACAGCGGACTCTGAGTCATCCTAGGTCTGACCTCTGTAGGCGTGTAGGCCCTGCCATATACAGTTCTGTCTGCTAAAGGTGTTATTTTATGCACAGTACTTGCCAGTGAGCTTCGATGCTGCAAAGATATCTGTTTAGTGTTATCGTTCGTGGACATGAAAGCCTGGGCTATCATGATGGCCTTGCTCAGATCTGGGGATTCGACAGACAGCAGTTTGCGAAAAATGACCTCGTGGCCGATTCCAAGCTCAAAAAAGTCACACAATATTTCCACCAAAAATCCAGCAAATTCGCATGGCCCTGCAAGGCGTCTTAGGTCGGCGACATAGCCTCCCACGTTCTGGCCCTCAGAGCAATGATGCGTGTAAAAGCGATACTTGGCCATTAAGATGCTCTCCTTCGGCTTGAGGTGTTCCTGAACCAGCGTGCACAACTCTTCATATGTCTTGTCCGTTGGTTTCGTTGGTGCTAGCAGATTTTTGATGAGGCCATATACCGTGGAACCACAAACGGTGAGGAGAATCGCCCTCTGCTTGACCACGCCATCTTCCGTATCCAGCTCGTTGGCCATGAAGTACTGGTCAAGACGCTCAACGAAGGCTTCCCAATCATCACCCTCAACAAATCTCTCAAGAATACCAACGGCAGCCATAATCGCGTGAAAGTTCGTGATCTGTTTCTCATCGCCAATTGTTATGTTCAGAATAACTCCACAAGACTGTACATTGTAAGCTCAAACTGTTGTGACCTTGGTCTCTCTAACTCCAGAGTGAGGAAGCAGCATGGTAGACTGCCTTTTATACCTGCTTGCCCGAGTGTGCAGGTGACCCTTGGGTCTCCAACAGGTGCACCCCTTGGTGGCAAGTCTTACACACTAGTAAAGCTTACATTCATAACAGTAAGAACATAAGAAATAGGAGCAGCTGTAGGCCATTTGGCCCCTCGTGCCTCCTCCACCATTCAATGAGATCATGGCTGACCTACTTCAACTCCATTTGCCTGCACTATCTCCATATCCCTTGATTCCCTTAATATCCAAAAATCTATCAATCTCTGTCTTGAATATACTCAATGACTGCGTTTCCACAGCCCTCTAGGGTAGAGAATTCCAAAGATTCACTACCCTCTGAGTGAAGAAATCTCTCCTCATCTCTGTCCTAAATTGCCAACTCTTATTCTGATACTGTGACCCCTGGTTCTAGACTCTCCGGCCAGGAGAAACATCCTCCCTGCATCTACCCTGTCAAGCCCTGTAAGAATTTTGTATATTTCAATGAGATCACCTCTCATTCTTCTAAACTCTAGAGAATATTGGCCTAGTCTACACAATCTCTCCTCGCAGGACAATCTCCCATCCCAGGAATCAGTCTGGTGAACCTTCATTGCACTCCCTCCATGGCGAGTATATCCTTCCTTAGGGAAGGAGACCAAAACTGTACACAATACTCCAGGTGTGGTCTCACCAGGATCCTATATAATTGCAGTAAGATGTCTTTACTCTTATACTCAAATCCTCTTTTAATAAGGGCCAACATACAATTTTCTCTTTTAATTGCTTGCTGTGCCTGCATGTTAACTTTCAGTGATTTGTGTACAAGGACACCCAGGTCTCTCTGAACACCAACATTTCCCAATTATCCATCATTTAAAAAATACTCTGCTTTTCCATTTTTCCTACCTAAGTGGATAACTTCACATTTCTCCACATTATATTCCATACTCACTTAGCCTGTCTATATCCCCTTGAAGCCTCTTTGCATCCTCCTCACAACTTAAATTCCTACCTAGCTTTGTATCATCAGCAAACTTGGATATATTACATATGGTCCCCTCATCCAAATCATTGATATAGATTGTGAATTGCTAGGGCCCAAGCAACAATCCTTGCGGTACCCCACTAGTTACAGACTGCCAACCTGAAAATTACCCGTTTATTCCTACTCTCTGTTTTCTTTCTTTTAACCAATTCTCAATCCGTGCTATATATTATCCCCAATCCCATGAGCCATAATTTTGTTTAATAATCTCTTCGGCACCTTATCAAATGCCTACTAAAATTCAAATACACCATATCCACTGGTTCCCCCTTATCTATTCTGCTAGCTACAACCTCAAAAAACTCCAACAGATTTGTCAAACATGGTTTCCCTTTCATAAATCCGTGTTGACTCTGCCCAATCTTATTTTAATTTTCTAAGTACCCTGTTAACATGGACTAGATTTTCCATTATTTTTGCATGCATAACACCCACTTAACGTCCATTTTACCGCTGAAATGACGTATAACGCTCACATATCGCCCATTTATCTACAAAATGGAAACTGACGACCATTTTGCAGACACTTATCAGCGAGCGTTACTTTCCCCATGTACGTAACGCCGTGAAAAAATAATACCGCCCGCCCACTTTTTTGGGGCGGAATCATCAGAATAGGCGAAACCAACGCCCATAATATCACCCAGCGTTACTTTCCGCACGTAATTAACGCCAAGATTCAATAATACCGTACGCCCACTTTATTTTGTCGTAAAGATCACATTTGCCGAAACTAACGCCGAGGAGATTGCCCAGCATAACTTTCACCATGTCGCACGCATCTCACCCACAATATCGCTCGTCCAAAACACCGCTCTGAAAAAGTGGAACTGTTCTGAATGAATCACAGCGGTGTGGACGCCATTTTTTAAATCGCAGGTTGCTTCATTCAAAAGGCTGCTTCAACTTCGGGGGAGTTTGCATTGACTCTGGAGTTCTTCTCAGGTGAAGTGACCATCTCAACAGACATCTTTTTAGACTCTGGACGATTGGGGTTTACTGTAGGTGTATTTTAGTGTGGAAATTATTGCTTCTGATCAATCGTTATTATACTTTCATTGGAAAGGGGCCAGCCATTTCTCAGCCTGCATCGATTAATACGCAGATGCTGCAGAGTGCAAATGGCACAACGTCTAATGCACACCATTATATGCCCAATCTAAGATGTGCCAGAATGAGGAGGCGGTCCAGACCATACACACCCCACACATATAGGGAGAAGAGGTCTTACCTCGACATGTTTGAGCACACCTGCCTTCGGAGACTGTGCTTCCACAAGGTGGTGATCACTGAAATATGTGAGCTCACCAGACCAGATATGCAGCCTGCCATCAGGACATCACTGTCAGTCGAGGTCAAGGTCACCGCGGCACTGTCTTTCTACGTGTCCGATTCCTTTCGGGCCTCCGCAGTCGAGATTTCTCCTCTGTCTCACCATGCCACACATCGCTGCATTAGACAGGTCACGGAGGCCATGTACGCACATAGGATGGACTTTATCAGCTCCCCCATGACCACGGAGGCTCAGACTGACAGGGCTGGAGCATTCTACCGCATTGCTAAGTTCCCCAGGGTGCAGGAAGCAATACAGTACACTCATATCGCCATGCGGGCACCTTCTAAGGACCCAGAGCTTTTTCGCAACAGAAAAGGATTTCACTCTCTGAAGATCCAACTAGTTGTCAACCACAACCAGATAATAATGGCAGTGAATGCCAAATGTCCGGGCAGCTTCGATGAGGCTCACATCATGTGTGAGAGCGCTGTCTCTGACACATTTAAGAGTCAGCTACAAGGACAATGCTGGATGCTTGGTGAGAACCGATATGGCTTAGCCACCTGGCTGAAGACCGCCTGTGTGACACCCACACCGAGGCCAAGAAGCGTTGCAACCAGAGCTACAGAGACACACGCAATGTGGTTCAGAAAACAATAACTGTGCTTAAGCAGCGCTTCACATGCCTAGACAACTCAGTGGGAAGCTACAATGCAATCCTGAGCAAGTAAGTAAATTTGTGGTTGTGTGCTCCATGCTGCACAACCTGGCTATCAGAAGGGGACAAAAATTGCCAAAATGGATTGATGGTCCACCTCAGGAGAGAGAGGAAGAGGAGGACGAGGGGTTGGATGCTGAGCAAGGCCAGACAATCAGGTTGACTATGCAATCATGCCCACGCCCCCCTCCAGACCACAGGAAAGGGCCCGTGGTGGCTACATAGCTGCAAGACTCTTACGTCAGGAGCTCATAACTGAACGATTTGCCCGAATGAACGTTGCTGTGATTGACAACGCTGACATACTGCTGTGTGTGTGCAGCTCAGGCATCAATGGTGGCCATCACTTTGGTGCCAGTTAAAGTTTAAGTTGGTTCAAGTTAAGTTTTTTTTTAACCCTTTCATGTTAAGGAATCACCAGTGTGTAACGGTCCAGCTATCTGAGACAATGCGCAACAAGGTTATGTTGAATAAAAAACATTTTATACGACCATTGGTCTGAAATCATAAGTAACACGGGCAAAAACACCCCACTCCCACTGCACTTTTTCGACCATTGGCATCAATCAAATGGTCAACATGTCCAGCAACGCAGAATACAAATACAAAGCAGGAGGGTGGCCCCCTCCCCCCATACATTACAACAAATTGCCAGATGGAGATATAACACAGCCATCACCTGCGGACATGCACCTCACTTTCCTTCCCCCTCCCCTTCTTCTCCCCACCTCAGACCCTTCTCCTCCTCACTCCATGCTGCCTGGCCGAAGAGCTCCTCAGGCAGTGCCTCATTGGGGGGGGATGAAGGCAGAGGCGGTAGTTGGATGGGTACTGGAGCAGGGGGTGCCAAGGTGGGAACATTCTCGGATCCATAAGCAGGATCTGGGTCCTGCCTCTCATGTGTTTATTGGCAATGATGGTGCAGAACCTAGGGGTGGAGAGCCGCACTCTGGGACCACTGGGAGGCCTGTGCCAGCAGTGTTCCTGGCTATCGCCTCCAGGGCCTCTGCCATCTGCGGAACGTACTCAGTCATGGTGGCCAGCTGTCGGGATATGCCCCCCAATGCATCGATGAGCTGGTCACCAATGTCTACAGTCCTCCTGGACAACTGTACCATCTCTCTGCTCTCTTGTGGCACTCGTGGATCAGACCTGTCGCGTCCACAAAACCTCTGTGGGGTTGGCGCCGTCCTGGGGACAAATGGTGTGCACTGTGGCGAAGTGTTTGGTACCTCCAGAGTGGAGGTGGGAAAGGCCTGAGGAGCACTAGATGGCTTTGGGGTGGATTGGCTTCTGGAGCATAGCGATGCAGGTTCCTCGAAGTGCACACTCTCATCCGTAGAGAACAGACACAGCGGATTGACGGGTAAGAATCGGACTTCCTCAGCACCAGTTGTAGGATCGTCTGGAGAGTCAGGCCCCGCACCCCCACCTTCTGGACTCTGTGGTCTTGCCTGGGGTCGCGCTGCTGGATGAGCTGCAAAACACAAATGCGGTTATTACAGGAGAAGGTGGTGCTAGGGTCACAAGGTGATTCCAGCGCTACACAAAGCATATGCACGACAAAAGCACGACCACTATCAAAATCATCACACACATCACATTTTATGACGATCAACACATTGTGCATTGCAATGATTTTCATTAGGCCAGCATTATTTCTGGGACAATTTTAGAAATCATCTGTCATATATTATTGTTCGGATATGAGTGGGTGTGGCATCCATTGACTTTACATCATGTGCTGGTGTAAACTTTACTCATGTGGCATCATTTCAGGGTCTGCAACTCCTTGCGTGGCCATTCGGGGATGCTTCCCCATGGCCCATGGGTGCGAGCACCTGCTCATCCATCTCAGTGATGTCGCTGGTGACTGGTGCCCCCCCACCCGTTTGCCTCTGCATGGACCTCATTGTCGATAGCTTCTTCTGTAAAAGGTGACAGGACGACACGGCATGAGATCATTGCATGATATAAATGCTAGGTACTGTCACAGAGACTGATACAACACATAACCAACAGATGTAATCATGATTATTATGATAATTATCATTCTTTACCTAAAGACGTGCACCGTGATCGCAGGCTTTGACTACAACATTCCCGGTAAAAGTGAAAGACCTCACATCTGATGATAGTCACTCATGACTCTTACAAATCAAATTATATAAATACATAAGTACATGTAAATAAATGTTATACTTACTCTTGCGGATCCAACAAAGTCGTTCCATCGTTTGCGTCATTGGTTGCCCTCACACTCCTGTTGGTCGCCGATGAGACCACCTCTGCTATCTCGGCCCATATCTTCTGGTATGCCTTTGGGTTGGGATTCCCACACCCTCCCTGTGTCAAATCACTCCAGCGTGACTCAACCTCCTGCAGGAGGGAGGCATTTGCCTCATCCGAGAATCTCCTCGCTCTTTTGCACCCTCCAACGTGCTCCTCTCCCAGCTCACTGCTCTCGCCAGCATCAGTCTCCACAGCGTGCTGTGTGACACCTCCTCCTCTCCTTCCATTATAGGCACCAAATTCAGGCAAATATTTGGCTGGTAACAGCTAATTTTTTTTTTCCCAATTTGCTCTAAAGCTCTAAACTCTCCCTCCTTCCTCCCAAAGCAGCCACACCACACCCACACACACCTTCACTCCCTCTCAGCTCCCTCTCTCTCTGTCTCCTTTTCTGTGCATGTCATGATGACCCTTGACCTCCTGAATCGCGGGAATCGAGCGTTCCTATGCCATTGCTAAGGATGGTGACACTTTGCGGCAAGAAGTCAGAGATATTTAACACTAACGCCCATTTCTTATTGCTCGCGGTAACGCCCAATTTCAAAAATGGAGACTAGGGGCTTTGAGAATGGCGACAAGCCAGCGATCTGAAAACACATTTTTACTGCCCATGCTAGAAATAACGCCCATTTTTGGGCGATCTGTACAAAAGTGTAAAATCTAGCCCCATGTTCTTAATAATAAATTTTAGCATTTTCTCTACTACTGATGTCAGGCTAATTGGTCTGTAGTTCCCCATTTTCTCTCTCCCTCCTTTCTTAAATAGCGGTGTTACATTAGCTGCCTTCCAATCTGCAGGAACCATTCTAGAATCTATGGAATTTTGGAAGATGACAACTATTTCTGGATCCACCTCTTTCAAATGTCTAGGATGTAGGCCATCAGGTCCAGGGGATTTATTGCTTTTCAGTCCCATTAATTTCTCCAGTACCATTCTTTTACTATTACTAATTTTTTTCAGTTCCCCATTCTCTCTAGATCCTTGGTTCGCCATTATTTCCGGCAAGTTTTTTGCGTCTTCTTCTTTTTTACTTTTGCTAATATTTTCCTTTTTACATACCTGTAGAAGCTTTTACTGTCTGTTTGTCTCTCGCTAGTTTACTCTCATTCTATTTTCCCTTTCTTTATCAATTTCTTGGTCCACCTTTGCTGAATTTTAAAATTCTTCCAATCCTCAGGCTTACTATTCTTTTTGGCAACATTTTAAGCCTCTTCCTTTGATCTAATACTATTTTGTTTTTTACTTCTCTTGTTAGCCACTTTTCCTGTGGGTTTTTTGTGCCTTAAATGAATGTATATTTGTTGTAAATTATGTATTAATTCTTTAAATGCTATCCATTGCTTGCCTACTGTCATACCTTTTAATGTAGTTTCCCAATCTACCTTAGCCAACTCGTTCCTCATACCTACGTAGTTTGCTTTGTTTAGATTTAAGACCCTAGTTTTGGATTTAACTTAATCTCTTTCAAACTCAGTATAAAATTCTTTCATATTATGGTCACTCTCCCCTAAAGGCCCCTTTACTACAAGCTTATTAATTAACCTTTTCTCATTGCACAATACTAGATCTAAAATTGCCTGTTCCCTTGTTGGTTCCTTAACATACTGACATAGTATTGATTAAAGTTTATATTATAAAATACATTTTAGCCTTTATTTGCACTATGAAGATCACATAGTACTTGCAGTATAATGTACATAAAATATCCAAACATACAGTACTTTTGAACTATATAAATTATTAGAGTAACTTTTTGATATAAATCAGTTTTTTAAATAAATGTTGATTTTTTTTTGATCTATGTTCATAACAATTTAAAAATTACAATTCACTCATTGTAATTTTGTCATATAGTAGACCTCATTAGTGTGGTGACAGCACAATAAATGTAAAAATAACTGAATGGAATTTGAAAGTTAATTAAAAGCTATGTAGCAAGAGATCAAATGAGACAAAATCACAAGCTATCTGTGACCCCTGAGCACTGGTGACCAATGAGATGACCTCTGTATCAATATTGTTTGAAGATCGAAGGTCATAAATTTGTCTTACTCAAAAACAAATAAATTCCTGCCACTAAAATATAAGTGCAGCATAGTAATACACAAGAAATGATAACAACTCCTCACTGGAAAATAAATCTAATTATTGTCTACTCATTAAATCTTTTCAACGGTGTTAGGGAAAATGACAAATTTTCTACAAATCACAAACTTGCTTAAAATACACAGAGTGAAGAATGTTTTCCATAGCTATACTCTTCTACTCTGAATGAAACCATTTTCACCAATTATTAATCAAAAGGCAGAGCCTATGTGGAGTTCAATAGAAATAGTTTGTACAGCACAAGTGTTGCTGAGTTTTAATTCACCCAGATTTCTCCTTTGTTAAAATGTGATTCAATGAAAACGATTTTAGAGCCATGCTTTTTGGGCTTTGTCCCTTCAAAAGAAAGGGTTAAATAGATGCTGCATTATACAATTACAGGAGAGTTAGGGTTTACCGTGTGCAAAATCTAAATAAATTAGATCAGCAGTTGGATGGTTTGACCAATTTGCTCCGACTGCTCTAAACTATTTATATTTTTAACAATTTTAATGAAAAGCAAAAGAGAACAAAGAATGTTGTTAAAGTTATTTGTTATAGTCAAAATTACTGTTATAATTTTATTAAATCAAATGTACTTTTTGCAAGTAACTAATTCATTAATCATTAACAAAAATATTCTTATGCTAAAACTTATACCAGGATTTACTTACTAGATATAATTATAATAATTAATTAGATTAAAATATAATGTTACATTTCATAAGCATCACTACTGTAACACATACAGCATTAAATAGTGATTTAAGTACATATTCAGTATAACGCAGTCTACTATATGCATTATGCATGGAGCTTTAAAATACTAAAGAGCCTACATCTCTTGATACACCAACACTTTAGGATTAACAAATGTCACCATGTACGTGTGCATGTTAAATAGAAAACCAATACACTTACTGTCAAAGCCAAAAGCTTATACTCTCTACAGAGAGTAATCTGGAAGAACACTTTTTCCAGATGAAACAATCTGCTGCACAATCATCGTAAATCACAGTCTATCTCTACTTATCAAGTTGCCCTTTGAGGGCAGCCCCACATAGCTCCAGCAATGCATCATGTTGTGGACTTAAGAGAATTTCATTTTAACAGCATCCTGAGAGAAAATCCTTTTAACTGTGCCTGCATCTGAATTAGCTGAGGTTTGATAACTCCTTAACAGCATCTTGAATTCAAATGGTTGTCTTGTGTGCTCTCCTGCACCCATTTTAAATTTGACTTTAGAATCATTACACTTCAGCACATTCCTAGAGCAGATGAAATAAAGTTTAACTTTAATCTATGTCTTGAAGGTTAAACAGTCTTAAATTATCCCAGAGTTTTCACTTCCACTATTCTATCGAGGACTCCACTTCATATGTTGACCACTCTTTAGGGTAGACCTTGACTTCGTGTGATAGTATAAAACAAATAGTGAATCGGAAGCATTTTTTGCATCTCTCCCGATTTTTATTTCCATTGACTTCAATAGAAGTCACATACATAATATACAGGCTCTTGAAAGAAGCGCAGCCTTTTCAAGCCCTGCTCATTGATAAAGTCCAGATAGGAGTATCTTTGGAATGAGGTGCGGTGTGTGAGCACCTGCAACTGGTACCAAGCACCTGCAATGGTGCCTGATGATCCTAGCAACCCTGTGGAGCTCCTTCTTATTCTCCTTCTCTTCCTCATTGTAAGTGAGGTAAAGGGGAATCCCTGAAGGAAACATCATTATTGTCTCCTATGATGAAGCTCTACAAATTAAAAAGGGATACAACATCAGGATCAAGCTGAAATTGACACCAAGGTAAACCTTGAAAAAATTGTAAAGAAAAGACTCTCCAGTAGCAGGTGGTGAGGGATGGAAGCATGAGGCGGGTAGTATTTTGGCAGGCACTCTCAATCTCCCACAGCACACAGCGAGGACAGTTGGAATGCATTTATTTACTGTCAGGGATTTAGTACTGGGCAAGATTATTTTTTTTAAAGTTGGGGGAGAGGAGCCTGCATTTAGTATTATTCAGCCCTTCTTAAACTTCTAGAAATTGCTTAGCACAAGTCTATATTGGCATGTACATCATATTTTGCATTGAACTGGCTCCATTTGACCCTGGTTAAAATTTCATTATCTCTATTTTAAACATGAAGGAATACAAATTTCCTTTAAAAACATTGAGAAGTGGTCTCATTAAGATTGCAATCTGCTGTGAAATACATTCCTCTATTTTAATTTGGCACTATTTTATTCAAGTAATTATTCATGGAATTATTAGTTTTCAATTACAGTGAGGGTCTGCAAACCAGTATTACTCCAAAGCACAAGACAGCACAGAACCATTGCAGTTTTTAGTGCCAAATATTATTGTTAACCAATTGGGAGACATATTCTGGTAGGACATTCTGGAAACATAGGCAATGCAGCAGCAAAATATACTTATAAGAACATAAAAATATAAGAAATAGGAGCAGGAGCAGGCCATACGGCCCCTCAAGCCTGCTCTGCGATTTAATACAATCATGGCTGATCTGATCATGGATTCAGGTCCACTTCCCCGCCCGCTCCCCATAAGCCCCTTATTCCCTTATCGTTTAGGAAACTGTCTATTTCTGTCTTAAATTTATTCAATGTCCCAGCTTCCACAGCTTTCTGAGGCAGCGAATTCCACAAATTTACAACCTTCTGAGAGAAGAAATTTCTCCTCATCTCAGTTTTAAATGGGCGGCCCCTTATTCGAAGATTATGCCCTTTTGTTCTAGTCTCCCCCATCAGAGGAAACATCCTGAGATGGCAGAAACTCTGAACAAATATTTTGTATCAGTCTTTACGGTAGAGGACACTAACAATATTCCAACAGTAGACAGTCAAGGGGCTATGGGGGGGAGGAACTTAACACAATCACAATCACTAAGGAAGTGGTAAGCAGTAAGATAATGGGACTAAAGGCGGATAAATCCCCTGCACCTGATGGCTTGCATCCTAGGGGCTTAAGAAAAGTAGCAGCAGGGATAGTGGATGCATTGGTTGTAATTTACCAAAATTCCCTGGATTCTGGGGAGGTCCCAGCAGATTGGAAAACTGCAAATGTAACGCCCCTATTTAAAAAAGAGGCAGACAAAAAGCAGGAAACTACAGACCAGTTAGCCTAACATCTGTGGTTGGGAAGATGTTGGACTCCATTATTAAAGAAACAGTAGCAGAACATTTGGAGAAGCAAAATTCAGTCAGGCAGAGTCAGCATGGATTTATAAAGGGGAAGTCATGTTTGACAAATTTGCTAAAATTCTTTGAGGATGTAACAAACAGGGTGGATAAAGGGGAACCAGTGGATGTGGTGTATTTGGACTTCCAGAAGGCATTTGACAAGGTATTTAAAAGGTTACTGCACAAGATAAAAGTTCACGGGGTTGGGGGTAATATATTAGAATGGATAGAGGATTGGGTAACGAACAGAAAACAGAGAGTAGGGATAAATGGTTCATTCTCGGGTTGGCAATCAGTAACCAGTGGGGTGCCGCAGGGATCAGTGCTGGGACCCCAACTATTTACAATATATTTTAACGACTTGGAAAAAGGGACCGAGTATAACGTAGCCAAGTTTGCTGATGATACAAAGATGGGAGGAAAAGCAATGTGTGAAGAGGACACAAAAAATCTGCTAAAGGACATAGACAGGCTAAGTGAGTGGGCAAAAATTTGGCAGATGGAGTACAATGTTGGAAAGTGTGAGGTCATGCACTTTGGCAGAAAAAAAATCAAAGTTCAGGTTATTATTTAAATGGAGAAAGATTGCAAAGTGCTGCAGTACAGCGGGACCTGGGAGTACTTGTGCATGAAACACAGTGAGGTTAAAGTAACAGTGACCTCAGTCTTTATTAAGCCACTCCAGAGTGAGGAAGAGGCCTTAGGAGCCGGCTTATATACAGTGCTCCCAAGGGATGCTGGGATCCCTTGGGACTTCAGGGGATACACTCCCTGCTGGCGGAACATGGGAGTGCATGCTTTACAGATACGCAACATCACTTCCCCGCAAAGTCAAAGTGAAAACTATTTACAAGGTGAGGCGGTCGGGAGCCTTTCTTTCCCTGGTGGACCGCCTCGGTACAAATGTCTGTTCTGGTGTGTTGGCTGTGCCCTCGCTGGGCTGGTGTGTTGTTGGCCCTGCAGGGCTGCTGGGTGAGCCTGGCCTCGCTGGGCTGTTGGGCGCGATGGGTTCGATTTCCTGTTCCGGGGTGGTGTTGTTGATCCTTTGGGTGTGTGTTGTGGGCTCGAAAAAGGTGGTATCTGCTGTGGGTTGTTCAGGGCAGTCTGTGAACCGCAGCCTCGTTTGGTCCAGGTGCTTTCTGCAAATGTGTCCATTGTCTAGTTTGACTTCAAACACCCTACTCCCTTCTTTAGCTATCACCGTGCCTGTGATCCACTTGGGACCATGTCCATAGTTTAGCACATACACAGGGTCATTCAGATCAATTTCCCGTGACACAGTGGCGCGACCATCGTTTACATTTTGTTGCTGTCGCCTGCTCTCTACCTGATCATGCAGGTTGGGGTGAACCAGCGAGAGTCTGGTTTTAATTGTCCTTTTCATGAGTAGCTCAGCCGGGGGCATCCCTGTGAGCGAGTGAGGTCTCGTGCGGTAGCTGAGCAGTACTCGGGACAAGCGGGTTTGGAGTGAGCCTTTTGTGACTCATTTAAGGCTCTGTTTGATTGTTTGTACTGCCCGCTCTGCCTGCCCATTGGAGCCTGGTTTAAACGGGGCCGAGATGACATGTTTGATCCCATTACGAGTCACGAATTCTTTAAATTCAGCACTGGTGAAATATGGCCCGTTGTCACTGACCAGTATGTCAGGCAGGCCGTGGGTGGCAAACATGGACCTCAGGCTTTCAATGGTGGCGGTGGCGGTGCTTCCCGACATTATTTCACATTCAATCCATTTTGAAAAAGCATCCACCACCACCAATAACATTTTACCGAGAAACGGATAGTCGACATGGATCCTTGACCATGGTCTGGAGGGCCAGGACCACAAACTTAGTGGTGCCTCTCTGGGCGCTTTGCTCAACTGAGCACACACACTGCATTGCCGTACACAGGACTCTAAGTCAGAGTCGATACCGGGCCACCACACGTGGGATCTGGCTATCGCTTTCATCATTACTATACCCAGGTGTGTGCTGTGGAGATCCGAGATGAACGTCTCCCTACCTTTTTTGGGTAGCACTACGCGGTTACCACAGAACAGGCAGTCTGCCTGAATGGACAGCTTGTCCTTTCGCCACTGGAATGGCTTGATGAGCTCTTGCATTTCAACGGGGATGCTGGCCCAGCTCCCATGCAGTACACCGTTTTTTACTCGGGACAGCAGAGGGTCTTGGCTGGTCCAAGTCCTAATCTGGCGGGCCGTGATAGGTGATTTATCATTTTCAAATACTTCCATGACCATCAACAAGTCTGCAGGCTGCGCCACCATCAACAAGTTTGCAGGCTGCGCCATTTCCACCCCTGTGATGGGCAATGGTATCCGACTGGGAGCATCCGCACAGTTCTCGGTGCCTGGCCTGTCGCGGATGGAATAGTTATACGCTGATAGCGCGAGTGCCCACCTTTCTCTGCAGGCTGAGGCATTAGTATTTATTACCTTGTTTTCAGCGAACAGGGATATGAGGGGCTTGTGATCAGTTTCCAGCTCAAATTTGAGGCCAAACAGATACTGATGCATTTTCTTTACACTGAACACACACGCTAAAGCCTCTTTCTCAATCATGCTGTAGGCCCTCTCGGCCTTAGACAAGCTCCTGGAGGCATAGGCGACAGGTTGCAACTTCCCCGCTACGTTAGCTTGTTGTAATACACACCCGACTCCGTATGACGACGCATCACATGCTAGCATAATTCTTTATACGCTGGTTATATAATACATGCAGATTGATGGAGCATAAAATGTTTCTGGCTTTCTCCAAAGCAATTACTTGGTTTTTTTCCCCATACCCAGTTCTCACCTTTACGCAATAACACATGTAGGGGCTCTAAGAGGGTGCTTAAGCCCGGTCAGAAATTACCAAAATAGTTGAGGAGTCACAGGAGCGACCGCAGCTCTGTGACGTTCTGTGGCCTGGACGCGTTACTGATAGCTTCTGTCTTGGCGTCTGTGGGCCGAATGCCGTCCGCCACGATCTTTCTCCCCATAAACTCCACTTCTGTTGCCATGAAGACGCATTTTGACCTCTTCAGCCACAGCCCTACACGATCCAGTCGCTGGAGGACCTCCTCCAGGTTTTGTAGGTGCTCGACTGTGCCCCGACCCATGACCAATATGTCGTCCTGAAAAACCACTGTGATTGGTACCAATCTGAGTAGGCTCTCCATGTTTGTCTGGAAGATCGCTGCAGCCGACCGAATTCCAAACGGGCATCTGTTGTAGAAGAACAGTCTCTTATCTGTGTTGATGCAGGTGAGGCCCTTCGAAGACTCCTCCAACTCCTGCGTCATGTAGGCCAAAGTCAGGTCGAGCTTGGTGTGCGTCTTGCCTCCTGCCAACGTCGCAAATAGGTGGTCTGGTTTAGGTAGTGGGTGTTGGTCCTGTAGCGAGAAACGACGAATAATTACTTTATAATTGCCGCAAATCCTGACCGTGCCATCACTTTTGAGTACTGGAACAATCAGGCTGGCACACTCGCTGAATTCCACTGGGGAGATGATGCCCTCGCAATGCAGCCTGTCCAGCTTGATTTCCACTCCCTCCCTCATCATGTGACGTACCGCTCGCGCCTTGTGGTGAATGGGTCATGCCTCTGGGACCAAGTGGATCCGCACCTTCACCCCAAAAAAGTTTCCAATGCCTGGCTCAAAAAGGGAAGGAAATTTGTTAAGAACCTGGGTACATGAGGCCTCATGGACATATGATAGCATTCGGATGTCATCCCAGTTCCAGCGGATTTTTGCCCAGCCAGCACCTTCCAACCAGCATGGGGCCATCGCCCGGGACAATCCAGAGTGGCAGTTCATGCACCGTGCGCTCGTAGGTGACATTGATCATGGCGTTGCCCTGGACATTGATAAGCTCCTTGGTGTACATTCTCAGTTTCGTGTGGATGGGGCTCAGGGCTGGTCTGAGTGCCTTGTTGCACCACAGTCTCTCAAACATCTTTTTACATGATGGATTGGCTAGCGCCACTGTCCAGTTCCATGGCTACGTGTAAGCCATTCAATTTTACATTTAGCGCTATAGGTAGACATTTCATCAAAAATGTGTGCACATCAAGTACTTCAGCATCTGCCCCCTCTCTCTGAGGCTCGAAATTGCATGATCCACCATGGACCGATCTTCCTCTGCCACGTGGTGGTTAGCAGGTTTTGCAGAGCTTACAGCTCGTCTGCAAGCTCGTTGGAGGTGTCCCATTGTTCCACAGCTCTTGCAAACATACCCTTTGAAGTGGCATGAATAGGCTGAATGGAAGCCTCCACAACGCCAACAAGGTGTGAATTGCCTTCCATTCATCATTTGTTGCGGAATCTGAGTCATCTGGGTCACCTGAGGCCTGCTGGCAGTTGCAGACATGTGGTTTCTGCCTTGTACATTTCTGCTCGCAAACACAGTTCCAATTCATTTATGAACATTGCTAGCACTTGTGTGCTGAGAGATTTGTTTGGTGTTATCACTGGTGGACATAAACGCCTATTCTATCGCAATGGCCTTACTGAGGGTCGGTGTCTCTACAATCAAAAGTTTTCGTAGGATGGTCTCATGGCCAATGCCCAGTACAAAAAGTCTCTGAGCATTTGCTCTAGGTAGCCATCAAACTCACATTGTCCTGCAAGTCGCCTTAGCTCGCCGACGTAGCTCGCCACTTCCTGACCTTCAGATCGCTGGCATGTGTAGAACCGATACCTCACCATCAGCACGCTCTCCCTCAGGTTAAGATGCTCCAGAACCAGTGTACACAGCTCCTCATATGACTTATCTGTGGGTTTCACTGGAGCCAGAAGATTCTTCATGAGGCTGTAGGTCGGTGCCCCGCAGACTGTAAGGAGGACAGCTCTCTTTTTTGCAGCGTTCCTTCTTCGTCCAGTTCGTTGGCTACAAAGTACTGGTCTAGCCATTCGACATAGGCTTCCCAGTCCTCACCCTCCGAGAACTTCTCCAGGATGCCCACAGTTTGCTGCATCTTTGCGTTGGATTCGTATTCTCGTCGAACTGCGAGGGAAGCTGAGGCCATGCAGCCATGGGATAGGAGCGGCGGCAGTGGCTCATGGCGGCCGAAGACACAGCAAGCACCCTTCAAGCTGCGAGGGAGGCTGAGGCCATTCAGCCAGGGACAGGGAGAGGCAGCCAGATAGCCAGTTTGAAACTTAAATTTGTAATTGCAGAAGGGGTGCTGCATTGCCAACACCACGTATTATGCAATGGTTCACCAGCAATTCACTGCATAGGAGAGAGTCGATTAGAGCTCACCACAGCAGGAACGTCATAGCCCATAAGCTGATGGGCAGGAGACTGTACCCACGTCGGCAATATGCAGCTCGTACCTGGACATGAGCGAGGCTGATTGTGTCAAAAGGCTGCATTTCCACAGAGATGTTATTGTTGAGATCTGTGATATGCTGAGAGCAGATTTGTAGCCCAGAAGCAGAACGCCGACTGCCTTGTCTGTTGAAGTGAAGGTAACAGCTGCACTTGCCTTCTATGCCTCGGGATCATTTCAGGCTACAACTGGAGATGTGTGCGCCATCTCTCACCGTACAATACATGCCTGCCCTGCGTTTACCAGGTCACGGCTGCACTGTATGTGCAGAGGAATGACTTCATCAATTTCCCAATGACCGCACAAGCGATCCATGAGAGGGCTGTGGGCTTCTTCAGGATTGCTGGCTTCCCAAAGGTACAGGGCTGCATTGATTGTACCCGCATAGCCTTGCGAGCACCTGCGGAGGATTCCAAGCAGTACAGGAATAGAAAAGGTTTCCACTCCATCAATGTGCAGCTCGTGTGTGACGACAAGCAGTGCATCATGTCAGTCGATGTGAGATAACCTGGCAGCACCTATGATGCGTTCATATGCGACAGCATTATATCTGACATGTTTGAGCAGCAGCCAGAAGGGCAGAGCTGGCTACTGGGAGACGAAGGGTAAGGCCTGACCACCTGGTTCATGACGCCCCTACGCATGACATGGACGGAAGCTGATCGTCAATACAACATGGCGCACATTGCGACGCGCAGCATCATTGAGAGGACCATTGGCATATCGAAACAGCGTTTCCGATGCCTGGACCATTCCGGAGGCCACTTGCAATACTCTCCTCAGATTGTCGGTCACTTCATTGTTGTGTGCTGCATGCTCCATAACTTAGCCATCATGAGGCAGCAGGAGCTGGTAGTGGAACCAGAAGACCCACGTGAGGGTCCAGTGCCTGATGATAGTATTTTGGAAGAGCAGGATGAGGATGATGACCAAGATCAGGAAAGCATGCAAGTGCCTGATGCCGGAGCACGAGGTCGGAGGAGGGCCGTCCATCGTGCTCTTTTAACAATTGCTTGAGCCCTGCGCTAGCAGCTCATCCGCGAACGCTTCAATTACTGATGCCTGAGAGCTCTGCGACCACTGTTGTGCATGGACATTTTTATTCTTTGGAGTTGTTCCTACGTTGTGTTGTGTTAATGGAAGATGATTCAGTTTTAATGAAAAAATATTTTATTGAAAAGTTAACGTCACTGTAATAAAATATTTGTTGTATCAAACTTTACTTTTTAATATGGCTCTTGAAGATCACTTAAAAACTTTAAGATCACTTATAAACTTGTAAAGTTACAGAACAATTTCAATGTGAAAAATCTTACGCTCTTAAGATCACTTAAACTTCAAGATCACTTTTAGGTGCAAAATTAAATAAGTTACAAAAAGTGAGAGCATTTATACTATAAGATCACTTAAAAACCCTAAGATCACTTATAAGTTGTAAATTTACAAAACTTAGAAAGCAATTTCAATGTGAAAAACACTACTACAGCTACATCAAGAACAAGAACAAAAGCAGCAAAGAAAGGCTGCAACCATCTCTCATCCACATCTCAGTGAATGTTCATTTCTTCATGGGGGTTTCATTTGATTGGCCGGGCTGTGTGCCCTTATTGCAGCAGCTACCTCCATGAGGGCCTGTGCCGACACTTGCATGCCCTCCCTGACGGCCTGTGCCGTCGATTGCACTCCCTCGGGCATTCCCTCCCTAAGTTTCCATGTCATTACTGCTATTTCTCCCATCAGGACCGTCACCTCTTCACCCACTGCACTGACGCTACCAATGAGTGATCAGGTAAGCTCATTGGTCTCCATACCCATGCTACAACCTGAGCTGCATCTGTTGCATGCTGCATCTCAGGAGAGCGTGTCTCCAATCTCCTTCTCTGCCTGGGTCTGCCTCGTGGCACCACTACACTGGGAGGCGCGGGCGGGGATGGTGAGACGCTCGGTGTTGCAGACAGCAGTACTAGAGAGAGAGGCACGGGCTGGGACGGTGGCACACTCGGTGTTGCAGACGGCAGTACTAGAGAGAGAGGCACAGGCTGGGATGATGGGACGCTCTGTGTTCCAGACGGCAGTACTAGAGAGAGAGGCGCGGGCTGGGATGATGGGACGCTCTGTGTTCCAGACGGCAGTACTAGAGAGAGAGGCGCGGGCTGGGATGGTGGGGCGCTCGGTGTTCCAGATGACAGCACTTGAGTGCGAGCTGTGGGCTGGGATGGTGAGTGAATGGGTGTAAACTGCTCCATTATATCACCAGCACCATTGGGACCCGCAACTTCGGAATCAAAACCATGGAAGGTGGAACCAGAACCTATGCGAGTGGGAGGCGCAGGCTCAGACGGTGGTGCACTGGCTGTAAACTGTTGCATTACACCAGCAGCACCACAGGGACCTGCAACATCGGAATCAAAACCATGGAAGGTGGAACCAGAACCTATGCAAGGGGTTGAAACTCTGATGCCCCTTAATGGGGGCGCATAAACATTAATTTGGAAGCTCTCCCCTGTAGACATTTCAGTCATCGCCGCCATCATACAGTCTGGATCGTCCACATCTGGTTGTACTGGTTCTTGTTCTGTATCTTCAGGATCCTCATCATCATCATCATGTTCTGCAAAATACATCAGAACAGTCAAATGTTTAACAGCAAGGGAGGGGGCAGGATGGGTGGCATGAGTACTCTCACACACAGCAGGCCAGGCAGCAGGTTGATTTGAAGGGCCACAATGCATTTTCAGGACTTACCCTCTTCCTCGCCTGCGGGCCCAGCTTGTGCTGTACTGATTGCTTTTCTCCATGTATGACTCGTCATAGCAGCTACCCTTTGTTCCAAGGGTGTCAGTGGACGGAGACTGGGCGTGCCTCCTCCTGTTCGAGTTGCCTCCCTTTTGTTGTGGGCCAATTTCTTCTGCCAAGAGTAAAATATAACTTTTTACAGAGTGCATCTTTCTGCAGGGTGGGACATACAGATAGTCATGTTACAATTACGATTACATAAAAAAATGAAAATATTACTTATACTAACTACTTGACCAAGGTCGTGCCATTTCTTTTTACACTGGCTTCCAGATCTCATGGTATGCACCACTGCGCAGTAATCTTCTGCAACTTGGTTCCAGCGTTTCTTCATTTCTTTAGGAGGCACTTTTATGCGACCTCTGTTGCTGGTATCGAACTCCTGCCATCTCTGCTCAATGACGTTGACTAATATCTCCACTTCCTCATGCAAGAAATTCTTTGTTCTTGGTGGACAATGTTCCATTGCTGTATTGAATTGACACTCTTATTTTTCAAAACACACAGTCCTTAATTTGCATGCACCAAAAAAGCACCTGTTCTGGAAGTTTAGCAGTGAAAAGCAGCACTCACTGATTTCAGCAGGTGATTTATTCAACAGTGCTGTTAAAAGCATTCCTTCAGACACCAAAAAATCACCAAAGTTCAATCCCAAGTCTTCCCAGAGGTCCACGAGACAAATCAGCACTTTTCTTTAAGTTCCTTTAAAAATGGCCAAGTGCCAATGTTTCTGGGCTACTGTGCGCGCGCCCCAACGCACACACGCAGGGCTGCCGGCACGACGTTCCCTCATTTGACTTAGCCCTGCCCCCCTCCACTTGCAGAATCGGTGCGCTGCTGTGGCTCTGCCCCCCGCTGCTGTCTGCGCGCCACGCCGAGTTCCCAGGGACCAGCAAGGAGCCCGAGAATTACGAGGTAGATTTTTGTCGTGCTTTTAGGCTTTTAGGGCGTCCATGTCAGGGCTGCGCCGTTCTAGGTGTGGCCCGAAACTTGACCCCATGATCTTTGGATTACTGTCAGGGCCAAGCTTCATTCATGTAAAATTCTTAAGGGTTTTGACAGGGTCGATGCTGAGAGGCTGTTTCCCCTGGCTGGGGAGGCTAGAACGCGGGATCATAAGTCTCAGTATAAGAGGTCAGTCTTTTCAGACTGAGATGAGGAGAAGTTTCTTCACTCAAAAGGTTGCGAATATTTGAGATTCTCTATCCCAGAGGGTTGTGGATGCTCAGTCATTGAGTATATTCAAGACAGAGATCGCTAGATTTTTGGATATTAAGGGAAGCAAGGGATATGGGGATACCGCGGGAAAGAGTTGAGGTAGAAGATCCGCCATGATCTTGTTGAATGGTGGAGCAGGCTCGAGGGGCCAAATGGCCCACTCCTGCTCCCATTTCTTATGTTCTTATGTTCCCAGCACAAACCTACAGAAACAGTTCCCAAAAAAATAAATGAGGAATGGGGATGGGGAGGAGGGATCGGGAATGATTTCGGTCAGGGGAAGGGGGTTTAGTCCAGGGCAGAGGAGGCCGCAGGAGGAGCAATTTCAGGGTCTGAAAGCACGATCTGACAATCCCAGTAATGGGTGGCACATGCAGGGAGTGCAGGACAGGAAATCGCAAGCCCACAGTTCTTGATGTTCTAGTCATTTAAGTGAATGGACAGAAAATCAGGGGCTGAAGGGGTTGAATTTATAACCCACTGTAGCAAATTGTGAAATTAAATTCAATAAAGCTGGTAATTTTCAGGCTGGCACCAGCTGCTGTCTTGTCAGAAAAAGCTCATTGTTTCACTGGTGTTCTTCAGGGACAGGAACCCCTACCCAGTCTGGACGATATTTGATTCCAGTTCCATATAACATGGTTGAACCTAATGCCCTCTGAGGTGGCCTAGCTAGTCACGAAGGGAAATTAGAGATGGGCAATAAATACAACCTTGCCAGCATCACCCACATCCCAAGAACCAATATTTAAAAAAGGTAAAGCTTGTATTTGTTCCTATGGTTGTGCATAGTAGGCATTCAAATGATTGAATCAAAGGCTTTGGTATTCTTTGAATTGGGCAGCAATAAATGAGTAACAGGTAATGAGAAAACGCTTTGTGGTTACGCATACCTGGGCTTCTAGTTGGTATAAAAGTAGTTGGGAGACCTTGTCAGAATTTTTAAGGTCTGCCATTTCTGTGTATTTGGAGCCGGGCTCTTTGGGTGTCAGGATGGTATCGTTTATGACATTCCGCTGTGCTTTATTTTAAACAGGCCATTGCCTCCATTAAAATAACAGACAGAGGAATATCACACATGCACATTAATGGTTTCTACTCTAACATTGTAAGAAATAATTTCTAGGTTATAGAACTTTATGACAATAAATTAAAAGATATGTATTAATTAAGCAACAAGGAGCAACAAGAATTTATGAGTTGCTTTGGACCCAAGATGTAGTCTTGAGTAATTACCACGCACTGCTAGCTTTCTAGTTTCCATTATTTCCAATAAACACTCACTGTCAGCCTTTACCCATTGCTTCAGTTGCCTTATGAAGTTTGATATGTTGTTTATTTTTATACCTGATTGCAAACTAATTATGTTTCTGAGACATGACTCCCAAATATTATAATTTACTCTAGTGTATTATTTCAACATGTGGTTATTGTACCATGCATCAGAATCACCACATAGATATATTATAACATGTGTGGGCTTAGGGAACACATTCAAGTATTTTAAGTTTTTAGCTTATGTTTAGTTCAACAACACTCAAAGGCAAAGTATTGTCAATAGATAATGTTAGTTAAACAAATTAATCCTTTTGTATTTTAAAATGTAGCTTGTTGATTTCAAATGTAATTATTTTGGCTTCCATGTGCTTCCATGTAATTAATCTGTTCTAATGCACCAGCGTCTGATTACCACCTGACAATGAGAGACAATTATAAAGGTTCCATTAATTAGTAATAAATGCATGAAGTCGCAGATTATGATAATGTTAAACACAAAATTTCTTGACATGTAGAAAAATTGCCTCATCTTCTCCAGGACATACACATTGTCTGTTAGAAAATGCAGTGATCATTCAGCCAGAATTTTGTGTTTGCTAGAATACAATGGCTCATTTATTACCGAGAACCTCCAAATGATCATTTAATAAGTGAGCAATGTGTATGTTATTTAATTTTAAATTCTCTTTCTTTAGTAGCATACAGGAATCTGTTGAGTTCTGCACCAGATTGCCAGTCACGAAGCACAGTGGAGATCCCCAGAACTCGCTTCCAGATGGATGTTGGTGAACTATGTCTTTTAGCAGTCAGATCAACAAATAAGCATGTACCACTTATTTGCTAATTATTAACAATTAAAGGAAATAATTGTTTAGTTGAAACTTTTGCTGAAATTTTTACCTGTACTTTTGTCACTCTTAAACTTGATTATTCCAATGAATTCCTTGCCATTCTCCACCATCCACAAATCACAGCTTGTCCAAAGTTGATCTCCACTAGCCCCCTGTCTCCCAATGCATTCAATATAAAATCTTCATCAATTGTCTTCAATTCCCTTTGTGGCTTCATTCTCCTCTATCTCTACAAACTCCTCCAGTTTTATATGTCCTCTTGCACCCTTTGACCATGTGCTCAGGCCTTTTAAGCATGCCTTCTCCCTTCACCCACCATTTTAGACTATCACACAAAGTCTGCAGCCTCCTCAGCACTACTCTCTGGAACTCCCTCACCAAATCCTTCTGCCTCTCAGCCTCTTTCTCCACTTTTAACAACTTTCTCAAAATCTGTCTTTTTAGCCAAGCTTTCAGTCATCCATTCTAATCTATCCATGGCTCAGAGTTGTTCCCCTACTATTTCCATTTGTGAAGTGATTTGGGACATTTTTTAGATATGCACATTGTTGTTGAATGTTAACAGCTATAATCTTGTGAAACAAAATTATGTAATTGCAGATATTAATAAAGCTGATTTACTATTTGGTTCCAATTTCTCATTGTAGTCAACAGAGAGTAATATCAGGCTGTGTGAATCCAGTGTTCCATCCAATCCAGTCAGCTTTCCACCCAGTGAGTTAGGTTAAGATTGTCCCCGGAAGGTTAGAATGCAGGCGGACCACTAGAAATTATTTTATTTCAGTCAAGCAAGATGACCCATTAATATAGGGAAATGTATCGCTTTCATTATTTTAAATTTTACTGATTGAAATAAGAGATTCATATCATGACTGTTGCTCTATATGTTCACTCACTGTGAAATAAAACAGTTTAATAATTCATATACAACCTTATCTTCCTAAGAATTTATTTGCTGTAACCTAAGAAGAACAACTTAGGGGGAACAAGAGGAGGTGTCATATTAGTGTGAATGTCATGGGCAACATCTAGTGTATCAGTACGCAATGTGAAAAGAAATGTAATGACTGGATCAACTTAGGTAGAAGTATACACCATCATTTTCCATTAATACTTACAATTACCTCACCCTCACACTGTCTTAAGGTATTTCAAACCTTTCCATGAATGCGCATTACACAGCAGGTAGCATACTGTAACACAGTCTTAGCTGGAAGTATTCCATCACTCACATCCCTACTTACATTCAGACCAAAAAAATCCACCCATCTAATGTAGCTGAGTGGTCCATGTACATGTCATCACACCCTACAAGGCCTACATTGAGTATTCACAAATTAACAACCTCTTAACAGCTGGAACTTCTCACTTCTGTACTATGCAGAAAAAAAAAGATATTTCCAGAAGGAGGACTCTCTAATTTTCAACCTCTAATTCCATATGAGGAAGAAGATTATAGGATGATGGAGATGGGACAGTAGGAGGATTTTCACAGGCTCAGAGTTTGTAATAACCTTCTACTGCACTTCCTTCACATCCTAATCTCTCAATCACTTATTTGCAGAAAAGCATACACTAATGAATGCTATAAGAGAAGGCTGCTCAGAAAGAGCATTTTAATCTGTTTTTCTCTTCTCTTTCTCTAGGTGTATTATAGAAAGCATAGCTAGGCATCAGTACATCTGGGTATGTCAACCCTTCACAACACACGCCATCACTCACTTTATCCCTCCCAAAAGCACTAGCTCAGATACATCCACCCCATAGATAGTGAGCCAAAGAGAAACGCATTGCAAGACCAGCCTCAGCTGATGAGCGTGACAGATCTTAACCTCGCATGGCTTGTTTTTAATAGGATTCTCTCTGAGCATCTCACACTGCAGGCACTGGGGATCATGTCAAGTGGTGCCCTGTGCATGGCAGCTCGGGTGGCAGGGTCCACCAGTTGCATCTGTGAAAACTTCTATGACAGATTTACAACACTGCAGTCCCCCATGAAATGTGTGCCAACTGCAGTGGACCGCACTAACCCCACCCCACCCTCCACTCCCACACACACTCCCTGCACCCCCAAGATCCTAAAGGTAGTCAGTGTTTCTCCAACATATGCTCAAACTGCTGTGGTGGAGGCCAGAATGACACACTTACATAGGATTACATAGGATATTATAGGATATATGTCACAGAAACAGGCCATTCGGCCCAACCAGTCCATTCCGGCGTTTATGCTCCACTCAAGCCTCCTCCCGTCTTTCCTCATCTAAATCTATTCACATAACTCTCTATTCCCTTCTCCATCGATGCTTGTCCAGCCTCCCCTTAAATGCATCTATACTATTCGCTTCAACCACTCCCTGTGGTAGCGAGTTCCACATTCTCACCACTCTTTGGGAAAAGAAGTTTCTTCTGAATTCCCTATTGGATTTCTTGGTGACTATCTTATATTGATGGCCTCTAGTTGTGCTCTTCCCCACAAGTGGAAAAATTCTCTCTGTATCCACTCTATCAAAAGCTTTCATAATTTTAAAGACCTCTATTAAGTCACCCCTCAGCCTTCTATTTTCAAGAGAAAAGAGACCCAGCCTGTTCATCCTTTTCTGATAGGTATACCCTCGCATTTCTGGTATCATCCTTGTAAATCTTCAATGCTCCCTCTTTAGTGATTCTATATCCTTTTTATAATACGGCTACCAGAACTGTACGCAGTACTCTGTGTGGTCTAACCAAGGTTCGATACTGGTGTCGCATAACTTCCCTACTTTTCAATTAAATACCTCTAGAATAAACCCTAGTGCTTGGTTTGCTTTTTTTGTGGCCTTGCTAACCTGTCACAACTTTTAGTGATTTGTGTGTTTGTACTCCAAGATCCCTTTGTTTCTCTACCCCACGTAGGTTCGCACCCTCCAAGTAATAAATGACCTCCCTATTCTTCCTACCAAAATGTAATACCTCACATTTATCTGTGTTGAACTTCATTTGCCAATTATATGCCCTGCCCACTCTGCAAGTTTATTAATGTTCTCCTGTAATTTGTTGCAGTCCTCCTCAGTATTGGCTATTCCCCCCAATTTGGTGTCATCCGCAAATTTAGAAATTGTGTTTTTGATTCCAAAGTCTAAATCGTTAATGTAAATTGTGAACAGCAGTGGTCCCAGCACTGATCCTTGTGGAACACCACTACCCACCTTTTGCCATTGTGAATAGCTACCTTTTATCCCTACTTTCTGCTTTCTGTCTTGAAGCCAGCTAGCTATCTATTCTGTTACTTGTCCCCTGACTCTGCATTCTCTGACCTTGTTCATCTGTCTATTATGGGGTACCTTATCGAAGGCCTTTTAAAAATCTAGATAAATGACATCTACTGCATTACTTGAGAGTCAGTTACAAAGAATAGTAGATAGGACATGATGTATTTGGATTGCTTTCATGCCAATCAGTGATAATGGTAAGGCAATGCCCAGAACAAGGAACCACCTAGCAAATGGAGCATGACTGGAAGGGCATGATGATAGTGGCATCCCTCAGGATCCTCCCGCCAACCTTGGCTGAACATGTGATGGAGTGTGCACAAGGAAAAGAAGCCACTGCAGAAGTATCACATCCTCAGCAGGTCCATCTTAGGACTCAGCTGCTGGGTGGTGAAGGCCACTTCAATCCCACACGGAGCAGGCAGCCACCTCATGCAGAGGGAACATGTAGATGAAGTGCAAGACTAATTTTAAAAACACAATGACTGGTGCTGGTTGTCCTGTGATGCATCGGGCACCCGCTTCCTATATCGCCAGGTGCAGAGGCCTGAGGCCTACCATAAGACTGATGTGCTCTGCATCCCCAGTGTGAACTTTATGCAGCGATATCTGTTGCAGTTCTTTTATCCATGATTCAAACTGGCAAAATCTAATGAGTCACAGTGCCTAAGACCACAGGGGCCATATAATGTCAAAGTGCAATTCAGGTTAACACAATATAAATGCTTTATCAAACACTTTTCCATAAGACATTAAAGCAGCCTTGATACTTCGTTACCATAGTTTCTACCAAATGATATTTGAACTCCTGATAAATTTCCACCACGAGCGACTTTCTTTTCAAGCTCTTTCATTGATACAGGGAGGAAGTGAATTTTGCTTCAAAAGATTCTAGAAGGTTAATGCATCCAATAAATTATCCAGGTTTTCCATTTCATAAGTTTAACTTTACTTTTACATTTACATTTGCTTGCCGTTTATTAATTTAACCCGTCTCTCTTTCGGTTTCCCTTGTCACACATTGTCAGAGATGGCAGGTAAGAAACCAGGTCTTGATATCTTGTAGTGTTGTACTGTAACAATATATTGGATGTACTTTGGTTGTTTGTGGTGTTGTTTCTTCTCTATGGAGAAGTGCTTGATTGTTACTTAGTAGCACCCTATGGTGGGCGGTTCACACAGAGTTGCTTGGATCTGCTACACAGAGTGGCAACGGCAATTTGGTGAAAGTGGGAATTCGGTAGAGCGGGGAAGGGGGCGCTGAGTACTTTAACCAAGAGGCAACAGTAAATATATAATTAATCAGAGTAAATAAGTAGATCTGAGGGGATAACATTAAAATTAACTAAGTAGAGTTAAACATTAAAGGGATTCAAATTACATTAAATAAAAATCTGGTATACAAAATTAAATGAATAATAAATAAGAGCAAGGAGATGCTAAACTAAAACATAGATATAACATGAGTATGTTAGACTTTTAAGCAAAATAATGGGATAGCTGAGGTCCTTTGCCTGGAATTCCTGTGCCGTGTGGGAAATCCAAAATATTTCATGTGTCTTGGATAATCAGAAGTGCCTCCAGTTACTCGAACACACGCTCAGCCTTGAGCTTGAGGAGCAGCTGGAGTTACTGCAGGACATGCAGGAGGTGAAGAATTTTCTCAAGAATACAGCTACAGAGAGTTCAAGAGGATAGTAAGTGGGTGGCCATCCGGCAAAATAGGAAGATGCAGGCAGTGCAGGAATCCTCTCGGCGTGTGTCACTCTCAAACCGGTTTTCAGTGTGTGTGCCACTCTCAAACCGGTTTTCAGTGTGTGTGCCACTCTCAAACCAGTTTTCAGTGTGTGTGGCACTCTCAAACCAGTTTTCAGTGTGTGTGGCACTCTCAAACCAGTTTTCAGTGTGTGTGGCACTCTCAAACCAGTTTTCAGTGTGTGTGGCACTCTCAAACCAGTTTTCAGTGTGTGTGCCACTCTCAAACCAGTTTTCAGTGTGTGTGGCACTCTCAAACCAGTTTTCAGTGTGTGTGCCACTCTCAAACCAGTTTTCAGTGCTGAATACTGATGAGGGTGATGACATTTCAGGGGAGTGCAGTCTAGAGCAAGGGGGGGGCACAGCAAAGTGAAACAATTCAGTTGCTATAGGAGATGCGATAGTCAGGGGAATAGACAGGTGTTTCTGGAACCGGCAATAAGAGTTCTGCTTGACGTGTTGCCTGCCTGGTGGTAAGTTAAAGGACATCTCTGAGAGCATGCAGAACATTTTGAGAAGGGAAGTGAAATAGCCAGAAGTCATGGTCCATGTTGGAACCAATGGCATAGGATGGAAAATGGTTGAGGTCCTGCAGTCAGAGTTTCAGGAGCTCGGGAGGAAAGGCAGTATTCTCTGGATTACTCCCAGTGTTGCATGCTTGTGGTATAGCAATAGTAAAATAAGGAACGTTAACATGTGGCTGGAGAAATGGCGCAGGAGGGAGGACTTTAGATTCTTATGGCATTAGTTCTGGCGCAGGAGGGATCTGTTCAAGGTGGATGAGTTGCACCTCAACAGAGCTGAGAAGAATATCTTTGTGGGGAGGTTAACTAGTGTTATGGGGGAGGGTTTCAATTAATTTGGCAGAGGGATGGGCACTAGGATGAAACATTAGAGAGGAGAAACAAGGTGCATAGAGGACTGGGAGAGACAAATAGCACTAGAGATATGAACAGTTTAGACAGGGAACAAATGCGAGGCGATCTAAGATGGGTTTGGTGTGCATCTGCGTGAATGCACGTAGCATGATAAATAAAGTTGGCGAGCTGCAGGCACAAGTTGCCACATGGGACTATTGTCATGTATGTAACCAGCATACAATTGTAACCCTCATGTACCCACTACATACTGTACATACTTACTAGAAATGCACACCTTGACCACAGGGGCTGTACTTGTGGGAGACACTCCTTATCTGGAGATTCAGGTATATAAGGGGAGATCCCTTGCAGGGCCAGCACTCCTTGGTCCAGGTAATAAAGGTGAAGGTCACAGAGTGACTGTGTCTGCAGTACGTGCCTCGTGTGATTATGTTTAAGAGTTAAGTACTCAACAACTATGATATAGAGGCAATAACAGATACCTAATCAAAGAAGGGGAGGATTGGGAACTTAATGTATCTGGCTACAAGCTATTCAGGAAAGATAAGGAAGGGGAAAAAAATAGGGGTGGTGGCAGCATTGATCAAATAAACTATTATAGAGCTGGAGAGGGATAATGTTTGTGAGGGATCAAAGAAAGAATCAATTTGGTTAGAATTAAGAACAATAGAGGAGCTATTGCACTTCTTGGTGTATACTATAGGTGGGAAGGAGATAGAGAAGCAAATTTACAAGCAAATTACAGAAGATGCAACAACGACAGAGTAGTGATAATGGAATACATCAATTATCCTAATATAGACTGCGATAGTAACAGGGTAAAGGACAATGAGGGGGAGGAATTCCTGAAGTGTGCACAAGAGAACTTTCTTGCATGGGTTTCCAGCTAAACAAGGAAGGAAGCAATGCCGGATCTTGTTCAGGGGAATGAAGTGGGTCAATCGGAGCACGTTTCAATGTGGGGAGCATTTGGGGAACAGTGATCATAATAACATCAGGTTTAGAATAGTTATGGAAAAGGACAAGGAACAATCAAGCTTAACAGTCCTTAACTGGAGGAGGGTTAACTTCAGTGATTTGAAAAGGGACCTGGCCCAGATGGATTGGAATCAAAAACATTTGTCCCACACCTTACCTTCCCTTAGTTACTGACCACCATAATGTCAACTTGGTCATGATGCTGACATAAAAGCCACCACGAAGCAAACTTTCCAATCCAACTTTAAAACATCAATCCATCCAATATGTCATCAAGAAATCAACTAATCACCCTTGTGCATTCCTTTAGTGACTGTCTTGTGTGTGCCTTTGTCTATCCTACTGATGTCACACAGTGCTACTACAGTGGCTGCTGCATGGCTGGTGGAAGGCAGCTGACTTTTTGTGGGGACACTGCAGATGGTCGTACAGGATGACTTCGAGGAACTGGTGGCTGCGAGTGTCAAATCGAGTGATGGTTCTTCTTCTTAATCTTCTTCTTCCTCCTCCTCTGGCAGGACAGGCTGTATTGCTTGGATGTCTGAAATGAGGAAAGCACAAGGGTAGAGTTAGAAACATAGAAACATAGAAAATAGGTGCAGGAGTAGACCATCTGGCCCTTCGAGCCTGCACTGCCATTCAACAAGATCATGGCTGATCACCCACCCCAGCACCTCCTCCCCCTAATCCTCCTCCACACCCTCCGAACACCCCAGCCGCAAGGACTACATCCAACTCCCTCTCGAACACATCCAATGAACTAGCATCAACAACTCTCCATGGCAGGGGACCCCACAGGCCAACAACAACCCGAGTGAAGAAGTCTCTCCCAATCCCAGCCCCAAACAGCCCACCCCCCATCCCAAGGCCGTGCCACCCCACCCCGGCTCCGGACCCACCCAACACCGGGAACACTCCCGCCGCACCCGATCCGCCCCGTCCCGTCAGAATCCTTTCCCAATGCCGAACACCCCTGGATGTGGAGCCACCAGCCCCGGCCACCCCGGAGCCACGCCCCCGCGACGCCAACCACACCACATCCACCAACCGCCATCTGCGCAGTCAACCCGTCCACCCCACTCCGAAAACTCCCTGCACTGAGGCACAGAGCCCCCAGGCCCGCCCCTCCAACACACTTCGCCCCCCCCAGACCTCCGCTGCAATGTAGCCCCTCCTGTCCCCCGCCCTGGGTTTCTCTGCCACCCACCTCCAGCACTCTCCCCTCCATCCCCCGCCCCGTCTCCCCTCCACTTCCCTCTGCATCCCCGTAGAGGATCCCATCTTTGGGGCGGTAACCTTCTGGGGCTGGGAATTTTAGCTCCCAGCGTGGAAGTCCTGCTCCCGCCGCAGATTGGCCTCAAAACCCGTCAATGGAAGCGGAGTGCAATTTCCCACAAGCCACTTCCTTTGGGGGCAGTTACTGGGGCACGACTGGATGCTCCTGTGACAGTTTAAACTGGTGTTCTCCACTCTCCCGTCCTGTGACAGTTTGAACTGGTGCTCTCCACTCTCTGTCCTGTGACAGTTGGAACTGGTGCTCCCCACTCTCCCATCCTATGACAGTTTGAACTGGTGCTTTCCACTCTCCCATCCTGTGACAGTTGGAACTGGTGCTCTCCACTCTCTGTCCTGTGACAGTTTGAACTGGTGCTCTCCACTCTCCCATCCTGTGACAGTTTGAACTGGTGCTCTCCACTCTCCCATCCTGTGACAGTTGGAACTGGTGCTCTCCACTCTCCCATCCTGCGACAGTTGGAACTGGTGCTCTCCACTCTCCCATCCTGTGACAGTTTGAACTGGTGCTTTCCACTCTCCCATCCTGTGACAGTTTGAACTGGTGCTCTCCACTCTCCCATCCTGCGACAGTTGGAATTGGTGCTCTCCACTCTCCCATCCTGCGACAGTTTGAACTGGTGCTCTCCACTCTCCCATCCTGTGACAGTTGGAACTGGTGTTCTCCACTCTCCCATCCTGCGACAGTTTGAACTGGTGCTCTCCACTCTCCCATCCTGCGACAGTTGGAACTGGTGCTCTCCACTCTGCCATCCTGCGACAGTTTGAACTGGTGCTCTCCACTCTCCCATCCTGCGACAGTTGGAACTGGTGCTCTCCACTCTCCCATCCTGTGACAGTTGGAACTGGTGCTCTCCACTCTCCCATCCTGCGACAGTTTGAACTGGTGCTCTCCACTCTCCCATCCAGCGACAGTTGGAACTGGTGCTCTCCACTCTCCCATCCAGCGACAGTTGGAACTGGTGCTCTCCACTCTCCCATCCTGCGACAGTTTGAACTGGTGCTCTCCACTCTCCCATCCAGCGACAGTTGGAACTGGTGCTCTCCACTCTCCCATCCTGCGACAGTTTGAACTGGTGCTCTCCACTCTCGCATACTGTGACAGTTGGAACTGGTGCTCTCCACTCTCCCATCCTGTGACAGTTGGAACTGGTGTTCTCCACTCTCTCTCCTGTGACAGTTTGAACTGGTGCTCTCCACTCTCTCTCCTGTGACAGTTTGAACTGTTGCTCTCCACTCTCTCTCCGGTGACAGTTTGAACTGGTGCTCTCCACTCTCTCTCCGGTGACAGTTGGAACTGGTGCTCTCCACTCTCTCTCCTGTGACAGTTGGAACTGGTGCTCTCCACTCTCTCTCCTGTGACAGTTGGAACTGGTGCTCTCCACTCACTCTCCTGTGACAGTTTGAACTGGTGCTCTCCACTCTCTCTCCTGTGACAGTTGGAACTGATGCTCTCCACTCTCCCATCCTGTGACAGTTGGAACTGGTGCTCTCCACTCTCCCATCCTGTGACAGTTGGAACTGATGCTCTCCACTCTCCCATCCTGCGACAGTTGGAACTGATGCTCTCCACTCTCCCATCCTGCGACAGTTGGAACTGGTGCTCTCCACTCTCCCATCCTGCGACAGTTGGAACTGATGCTCTCCACTCTCCCATCCAGCGACAGTTGGAACTATGCTCTCCACTCTCTGTCCTGTGACAGTTTGAACTGGTGCTCTCCATTCTCCCGTCCTGTGACAGTTGGAACTGGTGCTCTCCACTCTCCCATCCTGTGACAGTTGGAACTGGAGCTCTCCACTCTCCCATCCTGTGACAGTTGGAACTGGTGCTCTCCACTCTCCCATCCTGTGACAGTTGGAACTGGTGTTCTCCACTCTCTCTCCTGTGACAGTTTGAATTGGTGCTCTCCACTCTCTCTCCTGTGACTGTTTGAACTGTTGCTCTCCACTCTCTCTCCTGTGACAGTTGGAACTGGTGCTTTCCACTCTACAGCCCTGTGACAGTTTGAACTGGTGCTCTCCACTCTCTCATCCTGTGACAGTTGGAACTGGTGTTCTCCACTCTCTCGTCCTGTGAAAGTTGGAACTGGTGCTCTCCACTCTCCCGCCCTGTGACAGTTTGATCTGGTGCTCTCCACTCTCTGTCCTGTGACAGTATGAACTGGTGCTCTCCACTCTCCCATCCTGTGACAGTTTGAACTGGTGCTCTCCAATCTCCCATTCTGCGACAGTTGGAACTGGTGCTCTCCACTCTCCCATCCTGCGACAGTTTGAACTGGTGCTCTCCACTCTCTGTCCTGTGACAGTTTGAACTGGTGCACTCCACTCTCTGTCCTGTGACAGTATGAACTGGTGCTCTCCACTCTCTGTCCTGTGACAGTTTGAACTGGTGCTCTCCACTCTCCCATCCTGCGACAGTTGGAACTGGTGCTCTCCACTCTCCCATCCTGCGACAGTTGGAACTGATGCTCTCCACTCTCCCATCCTGTGACAGTTGGAACTGGTGCTCTCCACTCTCCCATCCTGCGACAGTTTGAACTGGTGCTCTCCACTCTCTGTCTTGTGAAACTTGTAACTGGTGCTCTCCACTCTCCCGTACTGTGACAGTTGGAACTGGTGCTCTCCACTCTCCCGTCCTGTGACAGTATGAACTGGTGCTCTCCACTCTCTGTCCTGTGACAGTTTGAACTGGTGCTCTCCACTCTCCCATCCTGCGACAGTTGGAACTGGTGCTCTCCACTCTCCCATCCTGCGACAGTTTGAACTGGTGCTCTCCACTCTCCCATCCTGCGACAGTTGGAACTGGTGCTCTCCACTCTCCCATCCTGTGACAGTTGGAACTGGTGCTCTCCACTCTCCCATCCTGCGACAGTTTGAACTGGTGCTCTCCACTCTCCCATCCAGCGACAGTTGGAACTGGTGCTCTCCACTCTCCCATCCAGCGACAGTTGGAACTGGTGCTCTCCAGTCTCCCATCCTGCGACAGTTTGAACTGGTGCTCTCCACTCTCCCATCCAGCGACAGTTGGAACTGGTGCTCTCCACTCTCCCATCCTGCGACAGTTTGAACTGGTGCTCTCCACTCTCCCATCCTGTGACAGTTGGAACTGGTGCTCTCCACTCTCACATACTGTGACAGTTGGAACTGGTGCTCTCCACTCTCCCATCCTGTGACAGTTGGAACTGGTGTTCTCCACTCTCTCTCCTGTGACAGTTTGAACTGGTGCTCTCCACTCTCTCTCCTGTGACAGTTTGAACTGTTGCTCTCCACTCTCTCTCCGGTGACAGTTTGAACTGGTGCTCTCCACTCTCTCTCCGGTGACAGTTGGAACTGGTGCTCTCCACTCTCTCTGCTGTGACAGTTGGAACTGGTGCTCTCCACTCTCTCTCCTGTGACAGTTGGAACTGGTGCTCTCCACTCTCTCTCCTGTGACAGTTTGAACTGGTGCTCTCCACTCTCTCTCCTGTGACAGTTGGAACTGATGCTCTCCACTCTCCCATCCTGTGACAGTTGGAACTGGTGCTCTCCACTCTCCCATCCTGTGACAGTTGGAACTGATGCTCTCCACTCTCCCATCCTGCGACAGTTGGAACTGATGCTCTCCACTCTCCCATCCTGCGACAGTTGGAACTGGTGCTCTCCACTCTCCCATCCTGCGACAGTTGGAACTGATGCTCTCCACTCTCCCATCCTGCGACAGTTGGAACTGATGCTCTCCACTCTCTGTCCTGTGACAGTTTGAACTGGTGCTCTCCATTCTCCCGTCCTGTGACAGTTGGAACTGGTGCTCTCCACTCTCCCATCCTGTGACAGTTGGAACTGGAGCTCTCCACTCTCCCATCCTGTGACAGTTGGAACTGGTGCTCTCCACTCTCCCATCCTGTGACAGTTGGAACTGGTGTTCTCCACTCTCTCTCCTGTGACAGTTTGAATTGGTGCTCTCCACTCTCTCATCTGTGACTGTTTGAACTGTTGCTCTCCACTCTCTCTCCTGTGACAGTTGGAACTGGTGCTCTCCACTCTCTCTCCTGTGACAGTTGGAACTGGTGCTTTCCACTCTACAGCCCTGTGACAGTTTGAACTGGTGCTCTCCACTCGCTCATCCTGTGACAGTTGGAACTGGTGTTCTCCACTCTCTCGTCCTGTGAAAGTTGGAACTGGTGCTCTCCACTCTCCCGCCCTGTGACAGTTTGATCTGGTGCTCTCCACTCTCTGTCCTGTGACAGTATGAACTGGTGCTCTCCACTCTCCCATCCTGTGACAGTTTGAACTGGTGCTCTCCACTCTCCCATTCTGCGACAGTTGGAACTGGTGCTCTCCACTCTCCCATCCTGCGACAGTTTGAACTGGTGCTCTCCACTCTCTGTCCTGTGACAGTTTGAACTGGTGCTCTCCACTCTCTGTCCTGTGACAGTTTGAACTGGTGCTCTCCACTCTCTGTCCTGTGACAGTTTGAACTGGTGCTCTCCACTCTCTGTCTTGTGAAACTTGTAACTGGTGCTCTCCACTCTCCCGCACTGTGACAGTTGGAACTGGTGCTCTCCACTCTCCCGTCCTGTGACAGTATGAACTGGTGTCTCCACTCTCTGTCCTGTGACAGTTTGAACTGGTGCTCTTTACTCTATTTCCTGTGACAGTTTGAACTGGTGCTCTCCACTCTCCCGTCCTGTGACAGTTGTAACTGGTGCTCTCCACTCTCCCGTCCTGTGACAATTGGAACTGGTGGTCTCCACTCTCCCGTCCTGTGACAGTTTGAACTGGTGCTCTCCACTCTCTGTCCTGTGACAGTTTGAACTGGTGCTCTCTACTCTCCCGTCCTGTGACAGTTGGAACTGGTGCTCTCCACTCTCCCGTCCTGTGACAGTTGGAACTGGTGCTCTCGACTCTCCCGTCCTGTGACAGTTGGAACTGGTGCTCTCCACTCTTCCGTCCTGTGACAGTTTGAACTGGTGATCTCCACTCTCTGTCTTGTGACAGTTTGAACTGGTGCTCTCCACTCTCTGTCTTGTGACAGTTTGAACTGGTGCTCTCCACTCTCTGTCTTGTGACAGTTTGAACTGGTGCTCTCCAATATCCCGTCCTGTGAAAGTTTGAACTGATGCTCTCCACTCTCCCGTCCTGTGACAGTTTGAACTGGTGCTCTCCACTCTGCCGTCCTGTGACAGTTATAACTGGTGCTCTTCCACTCTCCCGTCCTGTGACAGTTTGAACTGGTGCTCTCCACTCTCCCGTCCTGTGACAGTTGGAACTGGTGCTCTCCACTTTCCCATCCTGTGACAGTTAGAACTGGTGCTCTCCACTCTCTGTCCTGTGACAGTTTGAACTGGTGCTCTCCACTCTCCCGTTCTGTGACTGTTGGAACTGGTGCTCTCCACTCTCCCGTCCTGTGACAGTATGAACTGGTGCTCTCCACTCTCTGTCCTGTGACAGTTTGAACTGGTGCTCTCCACTCTCCCATCCTGCGACAGTTGGAACTGGTGCTCTCCACTCTCCCATCCTGCGACAGTTTGAACTGGTGCTCTCCACTCTCCCATCCTGCGACAGTTGGAACTGGTGCTCTCCACTCTCCCATCCTGTGACAGTTGGAACTGGTGCTCTCCACTCTCCCATCCTGCGACAGTTTGAACTGGTGCTCTCCACTCTCCCATCCAGCGACAGTTGGAACTGGTGCTCTCCACTCTCCCATCCAGCGACAGTTGGAACTGGTGCTCTCCAGTCTCCCATCCTGCGACAGTTTGAACTGGTGCTCTCCACTCTCCCATCCAGCGACAGTTGGAACTGGTGCTCTCCACTCTCCCATCCTGCGACAGTTTGAACTGGTGCTCTCCACTCTCCCATCCTGTGACAGTTGGAACTGGTGCTCTCCACTCTCACATACTGTGACAGTTGGAACTGGTGCTCTCCACTCTCCCATCCTGTGACAGTTGGAACTGGTGTTCTCCACTCTCTCTCCTGTGACAGTTTGAACTGGTGCTCTCCACTCTCTCTCCTGTGACAGTTTGAACTGTTGCTCTCCACTCTCTCTCCGGTGACAGTTTGAACTGGTGCTCTCCACTCTCTCTCCGGTGACAGTTGGAACTGGTGCTCTCCACTCTCTCTGCTGTGACAGTTGGAACTGGTGCTCTCCACTCTCTCTCCTGTGACAGTTGGAACTGGTGCTCTCCACTCTCTCTCCTGTGACAGTTTGAACTGGTGCTCTCCACTCTCTCTCCTGTGACAGTTGGAACTGATGCTCTCCACTCTCCCATCCTGTGACAGTTGGAACTGGTGCTCTCCACTCTCCCATCCTGTGACAGTTGGAACTGATGCTCTCCACTCTCCCATCCTGCGACAGTTGGAACTGATGCTCTCCACTCTCCCATCCTGCGACAGTTGGAACTGGTGCTCTCCACTCTCCCATCCTGCGACAGTTGGAACTGATGCTCTCCACTCTCCCATCCTGCGACAGTTGGAACTGATGCTCTCCACTCTCTGTCCTGTGACACTTTGAACTGGTGCTCTCCATTCTCCCGTCCTGTGACAGTTGGAACTGGTGCTCTCCACTCTCCCATCCTGTGACAGTTGGAACTGGAGCTCTCCACTCTCCCATCCTGTGACAGTTGGAACTGGTGCTCTCCACTCTCCCATCCTGTGACAGTTGGAACTGGTGTTCTCCACTCTCTCTCCTGTGACAGTTTGAATTGGTGCTCTCCACTCTCTCATCTGTGACTGTTTGAACTGTTGCTCTCCACTCTCTCTCCTGTGACAGTTGGAACTGGTGCTCTCCACTCTCTCTCCTGTGACAGTTGGAACTGGTGCTTTCCACTCTACAGCCCTGTGACAGTTTGAACTGGTGCTCTCCACTCGCTCATCCTGTGACAGTTGGAACTGGTGTTCTCCACTCTCTCGTCCTGTGAAAGTTGGAACTGGTGCTCTCCACTCTCCCGCCCTGTGACAGTTTGATCTGGTGCTCTCCACTCTCTGTCCTGTGACAGTATGAACTGGTGCTCTCCACTCTCCCATCCTGTGACAGTTTGAACTGGTGCTCTCCACTCTCCCATTCTGCGACAGTTGGAACTGGTGCTCTCCACTCTCCCATCCTGCGACAGTTTGAACTGGTGCTCTCCACTCTCTGTCCTGTGACAGTTTGAACTGGTGCTCTCCACTCTCTGTCCTGTGACAGTTTGAACTGGTGCTCTCCACTCTCTGTCCTGTGACAGTTTGAACTGGTGCTCTCCACTCTCTGTCTTGTGAAACTTGTAACTGGTGCTCTCCACTCTCCCGCACTGTGACAGTTGGAACTGGTGCTCTCCACTCTCCCGTCCTGTGACAGTATGAACTGGTGTCTCCACTCTCTGTCCTGTGACAGTTTGAACTGGTGCTCTTTACTCTATTTCCTGTGACAGTTTGAACTGGTGCTCTCCACTCTCCCGTCCTGTGACAGTTGTAACTGGTGCTCTCCACTCTCCCGTCCTGTGACAATTGGAACTGGTGGTCTCCACTCTCCCGTCCTGTGACAGTTTGAACTGGTGCTCTCCACTCTCTGTCCTGTGACAGTTTGAACTGGTGCTCTCTACTCTCCCGTCCTGTGACAGTTGGAACTGGTGCTCTCCACTCTCCCGTCCTGTGACAGTTGGAACTGGTGCTCTCGACTCTCCCGTCCTGTGACAGTTGGAACTGGTGCTCTCCACTCTTCCGTCCTGTGACAGTTTGAACTGGTGATCTCCACTCTCTGTCTTGTGACAGTTTGAACTGGTGCTCTCCACTCTCTGTCTTGTGACAGTTTGAACTGGTGCTCTCCACTCTCTGTCTTGTGACAGTTTGAACTGGTGCTCTCCAATATCCCGTCCTGTGAAAGTTTGAACTGATGCTCTCCACTCTCCCGTCCTGTGACAGTTTGAACTGGTGCTCTCCACTCTGCCGTCCTGTGACAGTTATAACTGGTGCTCTTCCACTCTCCCGTCCTGTGACAGTTTGAACTGGTGCTCTCCACTCTCCCGTCCTGTGACAGTTGGAACTGGTGCTCTCCACTTTCCCATCCTGTGACAGTTTGAACTGGTGCTCTCCACTCTCTGTCTTGTGAGAGTTTGAACTGGTGCTCTCCACTCTCCCGTCCCGTGACAGTTGGAACTGGTGCTCTCCACTCTACCGTCCTGTGACAGTTGGAACTGGTGCTCTCCACTCTCCCATCCTGTAACAGTTTGAACTGGTGCTCTCCCCTCTATTTACTGTGACAGTTGGAATTGGTGCTCTCCACTCTCCCGTCCTGTGACAGTTTGAACTGGTGCTCTCCACTCTCTGTCTTGTGACTGTTTGAACTGGTGCTCTCCACTCTCTGTCCTGTGACAGTTTGAACTGGTGCTCTCCACTCTCTGTCTTGTGAGAGTTTGAACTGGTGCTCTCCACTCTCCCATCCTGTGACAGTTTGAACTTGTGCTCTCCAGTCTCTGTCCTGTGACAGTTTGAACTGGTGCTCTCCACTCTCCCGTCCTGTGACAGTTGGAACTGGTGCTCTCCACTCTCTGTCCTGTGACAGTTTGAACTGGTGCTCTCCACTCTCTGTCCTGTGACAGTTGGAACTGGTGCTCCCCACTCTCTGTCCTGTGACAGTTTGAACTGGTGTTCTCCACTCTCCCGTCCTGTGACAGTTGGAACTGGTGCTCTCCACTCTCCATCCTGCGACAGTTGGAACTGGTGCTCTCCACTCTCCCATCCTGCGACAGTTTGAACTGGTGCTATCCACTCTCCCATCCTGTGACAGTTGGAACTGGTGCTCTCCACTCTCCCATCCAGTGACAGTTGGAACTGGTGCTCTCCACTCTTCCATCCTGTGACAGTTTGAACTGGTGCTCTCCACTCTCCCATCCTGTGACAGTTGGAACTGGTGCTCTCCACTCTCCCATCCTGTGACAGTTGGAACTGGTGCTCTCCACTCTCCCATCCTGTGACAGTTGGAACTGGTGCTCTCCACTCTCCCATCCTGCGACAGTTTGAACTGGTGCTCTCCACTCTCCCATCCTGTGACAGTTGGAACTGGAGCTCTCCACTCTCCCATCCTGTGACAGTTGGAACTGGTGCTCTCCACTCTCCAATCCTGTGACAGTTGGAACTGGTGTTCTCCACTCTCCCATCCTGCGACAGTTTGAACTGGTGCTCTCCACTCTCCCATCCTGTGACAGTTGGAACTGGTGCTCTCCACTCTCACATACTGTGACAGTTGGAACTGGTGCTCTCCACTCTCCCATCCTGTGACAGTTGGAACTGGTGTTCTCCACTCTCTCTCCTGTGACAGTTTGAACTGGTGCTCTCCACTCTCTCTCCTGTGACAGTTTGAACTGTTGCTCTCCACTCTCTCTCCGGTGACAGTTTGAACTGGTGCTCTCCACTCTCTCTCCGGTGACAGTTGGAACTGGTGCTCTCCACTCTCTCTGCTGTGACAGTTGGAACTGGTGCTCTCCACTCTCTCTCCTGTGACAGTTGGAACTGGTGCTCTCCACTCTCTCTCCTGTGACAGTTTGAACTGGTGCTCTCCACTCTCTCTCCTGTGACAGTTGGAACTGATGCTCTCCACTCTCCCATCCTGTGACAGTTGGAACTGGTGCTCTCCACTCTCCCATCCTGTGACAGTTGGAACTGATGCTCTCCACTCTCCCATCCTGCGACAGTTGGAACTGATGCTCTCCACTCTCCCATCCTGCGACAGTTGGAACTGGTGCTCTCCACTCTCCCATCCTGCGACAGTTGGAACTGATGCTCTCCACTCTCCCATCCTGCGACAGTTGGAACTGATGCTCTCCACTCTCTGTCCTGTGACAGTTTGAACTGGTGCTCTCCATTCTCCCGTCCTGTGACAGTTGGAACTGGTGCTCTCCACTCTCCCATCCTGTGACAGTTGGAACTGGAGCTCTCCACTCTCCCATCCTGTGACAGTTGGAACTGGTGCTCTCCACTCTCCCATCCTGTGACAGTTGGAACTGGTGTTCTCCACTCTCTCTCCTGTGACAGTTTGAATTGGTGCTCTCCACTCTCTCATCTGTGACTGTTTGAACTGTTGCTCTCCACTCTCTCTCCTGTGACAGTTGGAACTGGTGCTCTCCACTCTCTCTCCTGTGACAGTTGGAACTGGTGCTTTCCACTCTACAGCCCTGTGACAGTTTGAACTGGTGCTCTCCACTCGCTCATCCTGTGACAGTTGGAACTGGTGTTCTCCACTCTCTCGTCCTGTGAAAGTTGGAACTGGTGCTCTCCACTCTCCCGCCCTGTGACAGTTTGATCTGGTGCTCTCCACTCTCTGTCCTGTGACAGTATGAACTGGTGCTCTCCACTCTCCCATCCTGTGACAGTTTGAACTGGTGCTCTCCACTCTCCCATTCTGCGACAGTTGGAACTGGTGCTCTCCACTCTCCCATCCTGCGACAGTTTGAACTGGTGCTCTCCACTCTCTGTCCTGTGACAGTTTGAACTGGTGCTCTCCACTCTCTGTCCTGTGACAGTTTGAACTGGTGCTCTCCACTCTCTGTCCTGTGACAGTTTGAACTGGTGCTCTCCACTCTCTGTCTTGTGAAACTTGTAACTGGTGCTCTCCACTCTCCCGCACTGTGACAGTTGGAACTGGTGCTCTCCACTCTCCCGTCCTGTGACAGTATGAACTGGTGTCTCCACTCTCTGTCCTGTGACAGTTTGAACTGGTGCTCTTTACTCTATTTCCTGTGACAGTTTGAACTGGTGCTCTCCACTCTCCCGTCCTGTGACAGTTGTAACTGGTGCTCTCCACTCTCCCGTCCTGTGACAATTGGAACTGGTGGTCTCCACTCTCCCGTCCTGTGACAGTTTGAACTGGTGCTCTCCACTCTCTGTCCTGTGACAGTTTGAACTGGTGCTCTCTACTCTCCCGTCCTGTGACAGTTGGAACTGGTGCTCTCCACTCTCCCGTCCTGTGACAGTTGGAACTGGTGCTCTCGACTCTCCCGTCCTGTGACAGTTGGAACTGGTGCTCTCCACTCTTCCGTCCTGTGACAGTTTGAACTGGTGATCTCCACTCTCTGTCTTGTGACAGTTTGAACTGGTGCTCTCCACTCTCTGTCTTGTGACAGTTTGAACTGGTGCTCTCCACTCTCTGTCTTGTGACAGTTTGAACTGGTGCTCTCCAATATCCCGTCCTGTGAAAGTTTGAACTGATGCTCTCCACTCTCCCGTCCTGTGACAGTTTGAACTGGTGCTCTCCACTCTGCCGTCCTGTGACAGTTATAACTGGTGCTCTTCCACTCTCCCGTCCTGTGACAGTTTGAACTGGTGCTCTCCACTCTCCCGTCCTGTGACAGTTGGAACTGGTGCTCTCCACTTTCCCATCCTGTGACAGTTAGAACTGGTGCTCTCCACTCTCTGTCCTGTGACAGTTTGAACTGGTGCTCTCCACTCTCCCGTTCTGTGACTGTTGGAACTGGTGCTCTCCACTCTCCCGTCCTGTGACAGTATGAACTGGTGCTCTCCACTCTCTGTCCTGTGACAGTTTGAACTGGTGCTCTCCACTCTCCCATCCTGCGACAGTTGGAACTGGTGCTCTCCACTCTCCCATCCTGCGACAGTTTGAACTGGTGCTCTCCACTCTCCCATCCTGCGACAGTTGGAACTGGTGCTCTCCACTCTCCCATCCTGTGACAGTTGGAACTGGTGCTCTCCACTCTCCCATCCTGCGACAGTTTGAACTGGTGCTCTCCACTCTCCCATCCAGCGACAGTTGGAACTGGTGCTCTCCACTCTCCCATCCAGCGACAGTTGGAACTGGTGCTCTCCAGTCTCCCATCCTGCGACAGTTTGAACTGGTGCTCTCCACTCTCCCATCCAGCGACAGTTGGAACTGGTGCTCTCCACTCTCCCATCCTGCGACAGTTTGAACTGGTGCTCTCCACTCTCCCATCCTGTGACAGTTGGAACTGGTGCTCTCCACTCTCACATACTGTGACAGTTGGAACTGGTGCTCTCCACTCTCCCATCCTGTGACAGTTGGAACTGGTGTTCTCCACTCTCTCTCCTGTGACAGTTTGAACTGGTGCTCTCCACTCTCTCTCCTGTGACAGTTTGAACTGTTGCTCTCCACTCTCTCTCCGGTGACAGTTTGAACTGGTGCTCTCCACTCTCTCTCCGGTGACAGTTGGAACTGGTGCTCTCCACTCTCTCTGCTGTGACAGTTGGAACTGGTGCTCTCCACTCTCTCTCCTGTGACAGTTGGAACTGGTGCTCTCCACTCTCTCTCCTGTGACAGTTTGAACTGGTGCTCTCCACTCTCTCTCCTGTGACAGTTGGAACTGATGCTCTCCACTCTCCCATCCTGTGACAGTTGGAACTGGTGCTCTCCACTCTCCCATCCTGTGACAGTTGGAACTGATGCTCTCCACTCTCCCATCCTGCGACAGTTGGAACTGATGCTCTCCACTCTCCCATCCTGCGACAGTTGGAACTGGTGCTCTCCACTCTCCCATCCTGCGACAGTTGGAACTGATGCTCTCCACTCTCCCATCCTGCGACAGTTGGAACTGATGCTCTCCACTCTCTGTCCTGTGACACTTTGAACTGGTGCTCTCCATTCTCCCGTCCTGTGACAGTTGGAACTGGTGCTCTCCACTCTCCCATCCTGTGACAGTTGGAACTGGAGCTCTCCACTCTCCCATCCTGTGACAGTTGGAACTGGTGCTCTCCACTCTCCCATCCTGTGACAGTTGGAACTGGTGTTCTCCACTCTCTCTCCTGTGACAGTTTGAATTGGTGCTCTCCACTCTCTCATCTGTGACTGTTTGAACTGTTGCTCTCCACTCTCTCTCCTGTGACAGTTGGAACTGGTGCTCTCCACTCTCTCTCCTGTGACAGTTGGAACTGGTGCTTTCCACTCTACAGCCCTGTGACAGTTTGAACTGGTGCTCTCCACTCGCTCATCCTGTGACAGTTGGAACTGGTGTTCTCCACTCTCTCGTCCTGTGAAAGTTGGAACTGGTGCTCTCCACTCTCCCGCCCTGTGACAGTTTGATCTGGTGCTCTCCACTCTCTGTCCTGTGACAGTATGAACTGGTGCTCTCCACTCTCCCATCCTGTGACAGTTTGAACTGGTGCTCTCCACTCTCCCATTCTGCGACAGTTGGAACTGGTGCTCTCCACTCTCCCATCCTGCGACAGTTTGAACTGGTGCTCTCCACTCTCTGTCCTGTGACAGTTTGAACTGGTGCTCTCCACTCTCTGTCCTGTGACAGTTTGAACTGGTGCTCTCCACTCTCTGTCCTGTGACAGTTTGAACTGGTGCTCTCCACTCTCTGTCTTGTGAAACTTGTAACTGGTGCTCTCCACTCTCCCGCACTGTGACAGTTGGAACTGGTGCTCTCCACTCTCCCGTCCTGTGACAGTATGAACTGGTGTCTCCACTCTCTGTCCTGTGACAGTTTGAACTGGTGCTCTTTACTCTATTTCCTGTGACAGTTTGAACTGGTGCTCTCCACTCTCCCGTCCTGTGACAGTTGTAACTGGTGCTCTCCACTCTCCCGTCCTGTGACAATTGGAACTGGTGGTCTCCACTCTCCCGTCCTGTGACAGTTTGAACTGGTGCTCTCCACTCTCTGTCCTGTGACAGTTTGAACTGGTGCTCTCTACTCTCCCGTCCTGTGACAGTTGGAACTGGTGCTCTCCACTCTCCCGTCCTGTGACAGTTGGAACTGGTGCTCTCGACTCTCCCGTCCTGTGACAGTTGGAACTGGTGCTCTCCACTCTTCCGTCCTGTGACAGTTTGAACTGGTGATCTCCACTCTCTGTCTTGTGACAGTTTGAACTGGTGCTCTCCACTCTCTGTCTTGTGACAGTTTGAACTGGTGCTCTCCACTCTCTGTCTTGTGACAGTTTGAACTGGTGCTCTCCAATATCCCGTCCTGTGAAAGTTTGAACTGATGCTCTCCACTCTCCCGTCCTGTGACAGTTTGAACTGGTGCTCTCCACTCTGCCGTCCTGTGACAGTTATAACTGGTGCTCTTCCACTCTCCCGTCCTGTGACAGTTTGAACTGGTGCTCTCCACTCTCCCGTCCTGTGACAGTTGGAACTGGTGCTCTCCACTTTCCCATCCTGTGACAGTTTGAACTGGTGCTCTCCACTCTCTGTCTTGTGAGAGTTTGAACTGGTGCTCTCCACTCTCCCGTCCCGTGACAGTTGGAACTGGTGCTCTCCACTCTACCGTCCTGTGACAGTTGGAACTGGTGCTCTCCACTCTCCCATCCTGTAACAGTTTGAACTGGTGCTCTCCCCTCTATTTACTGTGACAGTTGGAATTGGTGCTCTCCACTCTCCCGTCCTGTGACAGTTTGAACTGGTGCTCTCCACTCTCTGTCTTGTGACTGTTTGAACTGGTGCTCTCCACTCTCTGTCCTGTGACAGTTTGAACTGGTGCTCTCCACTCTCTGTCTTGTGAGAGTTTGAACTGGTGCTCTCCACTCTCCCATCCTGTGACAGTTTGAACTTGTGCTCTCCAGTCTCTGTCCTGTGACAGTTTGAACTGGTGCTCTCCACTCTCCCGTCCTGTGACAGTTGGAACTGGTGCTCTCCACTCTCTGTCCTGTGACAGTTTGAACTGGTGCTCTCCACTCTCTGTCCTGTGACAGTTGGAACTGGTGCTCCCCACTCTCTGTCCTGTGACAGTTTGAACTGGTGTTCTCCACTCTCCCGTCCTGTGACAGTTGGAACTGGTGCTCTCCACTCTCCATCCTGCGACAGTTGGAACTGGTGCTCTCCACTCTCCCATCCTGCGACAGTTTGAACTGGTGCTATCCACTCTCCCATCCTGTGACAGTTGGAACTGGTGCTCTCCACTCTCCCATCCAGTGACAGTTGGAACTGGTGCTCTCCACTCTTCCATCCTGTGACAGTTTGAACTGGTGCTCTCCACTCTCCCATCCTGTGACAGTTGGAACTGGTGCTCTCCACTCTCCCATCCTGTGACAGTTGGAACTGGTGCTCTCCACTCTCCCATCCTGTGACAGTTGGAACTGGTGCTCTCCACTCTCCCATCCTGCGACAGTTTGAACTGGTGCTCTCCACTCTCCCATCCTGTGACAGTTGGAACTGGAGCTCTCCACTCTCCCATCCTGTGACAGTTGGAACTGGTGCTCTCCACTCTCCAATCCTGTGACAGTTGGAACTGGTGTTCTCCACTCTCTCTCCTGTGACAGTTTGAATTGGTGCTCTCCACTCTCTCTCCTGTGACTGTTTGAACTGTTGCTCTCCACTCCCTCTCCTGTGACAGTTGGAACTGGTGCTCTCCACTCTCTCTCCTGTGACAGTTGGAACTGGTGCTTTCCATTCTACAGCCCTGTGACAGTTTGAACTGGTGCTCTCCACTCTCTCATCCTGTGACAGTTGGAACTGGTGTTCTCCACTCTCTCGTCCTGTGAAAATTGGAACTGGTGCTCTCCACTCTCTGTCCTGTGACAGTTTGATCTGGTGCTCTCCACTCTCCCGTCCTGTGACAGTTTGAACTGGTGCTCTCCACTCTGCCGTCCTGTGACAGTTATAACTGGTGCTCTCCACTCTCCCGTCCTGTGACAGTTTGAACTGGTGCTCTCCACTCTCCCGTCCTGTGACAGTTGGAACTGGTGCTCTCCACTTTCCCATCCTGTGACAGTTTGAACTGGTGCTCTCCACTCTCTGTCTTGTGAAACTTGTAACTGGTGCTCTCCACTCTCCCGCACTGTGACAGTTGGAACTGGTGCTCTCCACTCTCCCGTCCTGTGACAGTATGAACTGGTGTCTCCACTCTCTGTCCTGTGACAGTTTGAACTGGTGCTCTTTACTCTATTTCCTGTGACAGTTTGAACTGGTGCTCTCCACTCTCCCGTCCTGTGACAGTTGTAACTGGTGCTCTCCACTCTCCCGTCCTGTGACAATTGGAACTGGTGGTCTCCACTCTCCCGTCCTGTGACAGTTTGAACTGGTGCTCTCCACTCTCTGTCCTGTGACAGTTTGAACTGGTGCTCTCTACTCTCCCGTCCTGTGACAGTTGGAACTGGTGCTCTCCACTCTCTGTCTTGTGACAGTTTGAACTGGTGCTCTCCAATATCCCGTCCTGTGAAAGTTTGAACTGATGCTCTCCACTCTCCCGTCCTGTGACAGTTTGAACTGGTGCTCTCCACTCTGCCGTCCTGTGACAGTTATAACTGGTGCTCTTCCACTCTCCCGTCCTGTGACAGTTTGAACTGGTGCTCTCCACTCTCCCGTCCTGTGACAGTTGGAACTGGTGCTCTCCACTTTCCCATCCTGTGACAGTTAGAACTGGTGCTCTCCACTCTCTGTCCTGTGACAGTTTGAACTGGTGCTCTCCACTCTCCCGTTCTGTGACTGTTGGAACTGGTGCTCTCCACTCTCCCGTCCTGTGACAGTATGAACTGGTGCTCTCCACTCTCTGTCCTGTGACAGTTTGAACTGGTGCTCTCCACTCTCCCATCCTGCGACAGTTGGAACTGGTGCTCTCCACTCTCCCATCCTGCGACAGTTTGAACTGGTGCTCTCCACTCTCCCATCCTGCGACAGTTGGAACTGGTGCTCTCCACTCTCCCATCCTGTGACAGTTGGAACTGGTGCTCTCCACTCTCCCATCCTGCGACAGTTTGAACTGGTGCTCTCCACTCTCCCATCCAGCGACAGTTGGAACTGGTGCTCTCCACTCTCCCATCCAGCGACAGTTGGAACTGGTGCTCTCCAGTCTCCCATCCTGCGACAGTTTGAACTGGTGCTCTCCACTCTCCCATCCAGCGACAGTTGGAACTGGTGCTCTCCACTCTCCCATCCTGCGACAGTTTGAACTGGTGCTCTCCACTCTCCCATCCTGTGACAGTTGGAACTGGTGCTCTCCACTCTCACATACTGTGACAGTTGGAACTGGTGCTCTCCACTCTCCCATCCTGTGACAGTTGGAACTGGTGTTCTCCACTCTCTCTCCTGTGACAGTTTGAACTGGTGCTCTCCACTCTCTCTCCTGTGACAGTTTGAACTGTTGCTCTCCACTCTCTCTCCGGTGACAGTTTGAACTGGTGCTCTCCACTCTCTCTCCGGTGACAGTTGGAACTGGTGCTCTCCACTCTCTCTGCTGTGACAGTTGGAACTGGTGCTCTCCACTCTCTCTCCTGTGACAGTTGGAACTGGTGCTCTCCACTCTCTCTCCTGTGACAGTTTGAACTGGTGCTCTCCACTCTCTCTCCTGTGACAGTTGGAACTGATGCTCTCCACTCTCCCATCCTGTGACAGTTGGAACTGGTGCTCTCCACTCTCCCATCCTGTGACAGTTGGAACTGATGCTCTCCACTCTCCCATCCTGCGACAGTTGGAACTGATGCTCTCCACTCTCCCATCCTGCGACAGTTGGAACTGGTGCTCTCCACTCTCCCATCCTGCGACAGTTGGAACTGATGCTCTCCACTCTCCCATCCTGCGACAGTTGGAACTGATGCTCTCCACTCTCTGTCCTGTGACACTTTGAACTGGTGCTCTCCATTCTCCCGTCCTGTGACAGTTGGAACTGGTGCTCTCCACTCTCCCATCCTGTGACAGTTGGAACTGGAGCTCTCCACTCTCCCATCCTGTGACAGTTGGAACTGGTGCTCTCCACTCTCCCATCCTGTGACAGTTGGAACTGGTGTTCTCCACTCTCTCTCCTGTGACAGTTTGAATTGGTGCTCTCCACTCTCTCATCTGTGACTGTTTGAACTGTTGCTCTCCACTCTCTCTCCTGTGACAGTTGGAACTGGTGCTCTCCACTCTCTCTCCTGTGACAGTTGGAACTGGTGCTTTCCACTCTACAGCCCTGTGACAGTTTGAACTGGTGCTCTCCACTCGCTCATCCTGTGACAGTTGGAACTGGTGTTCTCCACTCTCTCGTCCTGTGAAAGTTGGAACTGGTGCTCTCCACTCTCCCGCCCTGTGACAGTTTGATCTGGTGCTCTCCACTCTCTGTCCTGTGACAGTATGAACTGGTGCTCTCCACTCTCCCATCCTGTGACAGTTTGAACTGGTGCTCTCCACTCTCCCATTCTGCGACAGTTGGAACTGGTGCTCTCCACTCTCCCATCCTGCGACAGTTTGAACTGGTGCTCTCCACTCTCTGTCCTGTGACAGTTTGAACTGGTGCTCTCCACTCTCTGTCCTGTGACAGTTTGAACTGGTGCTCTCCACTCTCTGTCCTGTGACAGTTTGAACTGGTGCTCTCCACTCTCTGTCTTGTGAAACTTGTAACTGGTGCTCTCCACTCTCCCGCACTGTGACAGTTGGAACTGGTGCTCTCCACTCTCCCGTCCTGTGACAGTATGAACTGGTGTCTCCACTCTCTGTCCTGTGACAGTTTGAACTGGTGCTCTTTACTCTATTTCCTGTGACAGTTTGAACTGGTGCTCTCCACTCTCCCGTCCTGTGACAGTTGTAACTGGTGCTCTCCACTCTCCCGTCCTGTGACAATTGGAACTGGTGGTCTCCACTCTCCCGTCCTGTGACAGTTTGAACTGGTGCTCTCCACTCTCTGTCCTGTGACAGTTTGAACTGGTGCTCTCTACTCTCCCGTCCTGTGACAGTTGGAACTGGTGCTCTCCACTCTCCCGTCCTGTGACAGTTGGAACTGGTGCTCTCGACTCTCCCGTCCTGTGACAGTTGGAACTGGTGCTCTCCACTCTTCCGTCCTGTGACAGTTTGAACTGGTGATCTCCACTCTCTGTCTTGTGACAGTTTGAACTGGTGCTCTCCACTCTCTGTCTTGTGACAGTTTGAACTGGTGCTCTCCACTCTCTGTCTTGTGACAGTTTGAACTGGTGCTCTCCAATATCCCGTCCTGTGAAAGTTTGAACTGATGCTCTCCACTCTCCCGTCCTGTGACAGTTTGAACTGGTGCTCTCCACTCTGCCGTCCTGTGACAGTTATAACTGGTGCTCTTCCACTCTCCCGTCCTGTGACAGTTTGAACTGGTGCTCTCCACTCTCCCGTCCTGTGACAGTTGGAACTGGTGCTCTCCACTTTCCCATCCTGTGACAGTTTGAACTGGTGCTCTCCACTCTCTGTCTTGTGAGAGTTTGAACTGGTGCTCTCCACTCTCCCGTCCCGTGACAGTTGGAACTGGTGCTCTCCACTCTACCGTCCTGTGACAGTTGGAACTGGTGCTCTCCACTCTCCCATCCTGTAACAGTTTGAACTGGTGCTCTCCCCTCTATTTACTGTGACAGTTGGAATTGGTGCTCTCCACTCTCCCGTCCTGTGACAGTTTGAACTGGTGCTCTCCACTCTCTGTCTTGTGACTGTTTGAACTGGTGCTCTCCACTCTCTGTCCTGTGACAGTTTGAACTGGTGCTCTCCACTCTCTGTCTTGTGAGAGTTTGAACTGGTGCTCTCCACTCTCCCATCCTGTGACAGTTTGAACTTGTGCTCTCCAGTCTCTGTCCTGTGACAGTTTGAACTGGTGCTCTCCACTCTCCCGTCCTGTGACAGTTGGAACTGGTGCTCTCCACTCTCTGTCCTGTGACAGTTTGAACTGGTGCTCTCCACTCTCTGTCCTGTGACAGTTGGAACTGGTGCTCCCCACTCTCTGTCCTGTGACAGTTTGAACTGGTGTTCTCCACTCTCCCGTCCTGTGACAGTTGGAACTGGTGCTCTCCACTCTCCATCCTGCGACAGTTGGAACTGGTGCTCTCCACTCTCCCATCCTGCGACAGTTTGAACTGGTGCTATCCACTCTCCCATCCTGTGACAGTTGGAACTGGTGCTCTCCACTCTCCCATCCAGTGACAGTTGGAACTGGTGCTCTCCACTCTTCCATCCTGTGACAGTTTGAACTGGTGCTCTCCACTCTCCCATCCTGTGACAGTTGGAACTGGTGCTCTCCACTCTCCCATCCTGTGACAGTTGGAACTGGTGCTCTCCACTCTCCCATCCTGTGACAGTTGGAACTGGTGCTCTCCACTCTCCCATCCTGCGACAGTTTGAACTGGTGCTCTCCACTCTCCCATCCTGTGACAGTTGGAACTGGAGCTCTCCACTCTCCCATCCTGTGACAGTTGGAACTGGTGCTCTCCACTCTCCAATCCTGTGACAGTTGGAACTGGTGTTCTCCACTCTCTCTCCTGTGACAGTTTGAATTGGTGCTCTCCACTCTCTCTCCTGTGACTGTTTGAACTGTTGCTCTCCACTCCCTCTCCTGTGACAGTTGGAACTGGTGCTCTCCACTCTCTCTCCTGTGACAGTTGGAACTGGTGCTTTCCATTCTACAGCCCTGTGACAGTTTGAACTGGTGCTCTCCACTCTCTCATCCTGTGACAGTTGGAACTGGTGTTCTCCACTCTCTCGTCCTGTGAAAATTGGAACTGGTGCTCTCCACTCTCTGTCCTGTGACAGTTTGATCTGGTGCTCTCCACTCTCCCGTCCTGTGACAGTTTGAACTGGTGCTCTCCACTCTGCCGTCCTGTGACAGTTATAACTGGTGCTCTCCACTCTCCCGTCCTGTGACAGTTTGAACTGGTGCTCTCCACTCTCCCGTCCTGTGACAGTTGGAACTGGTGCTCTCCACTTTCCCATCCTGTGACAGTTTGAACTGGTGCTCTCCACTCTCTGTCTTGTGAAACTTGTAACTGGTGCTCTCCACTCTCCCGCACTGTGACAGTTGGAACTGGTGCTCTCCACTCTCCCGTCCTGTGACAGTATGAACTGGTGTCTCCACTCTCTGTCCTGTGACAGTTTGAACTGGTGCTCTTTACTCTATTTCCTGTGACAGTTTGAACTGGTGCTCTCCACTCTCCCGTCCTGTGACAGTTGTAACTGGTGCTCTCCACTCTCCCGTCCTGTGACAATTGGAACTGGTGGTCTCCACTCTCCCGTCCTGTGACAGTTTGAACTGGTGCTCTCCACTCTCTGTCCTGTGACAGTTTGAACTGGTGCTCTCTACTCTCCCGTCCTGTGACAGTTGGAACTGGTGCTCTCCACTCTCTGTCTTGTGACAGTTTGAACTGGTGCTCTCCAATATCCCGTCCTGTGAAAGTTTGAACTGATGCTCTCCACTCTCCCGTCCTGTGACAGTTTGAACTGGTGCTCTCCACTCTGCCGTCCTGTGACAGTTATAACTGGTGCTCTTCCACTCTCCCGTCCTGTGACAGTTTGAACTGGTGCTCTCCACTCTCCCGTCCTGTGACAGTTGGAACTGGTGCTCTCCACTTTCCCATCCTGTGACAGTTAGAACTGGTGCTCTCCACTCTCTGTCCTGTGACAGTTTGAACTGGTGCTCTCCACTCTCCCGTTCTGTGACTGTTGGAACTGGTGCTCTCCACTCTCCCGTCCTGTGACAGTATGAACTGGTGCTCTCCACTCTCTGTCCTGTGACAGTTTGAACTGGTGCTCTCCACTCTCCCATCCTGCGACAGTTGGAACTGGTGCTCTCCACTCTCCCATCCTGCGACAGTTTGAACTGGTGCTCTCCACTCTCCCATCCTGCGACAGTTGGAACTGGTGCTCTCCACTCTCCCATCCTGTGACAGTTGGAACTGGTGCTCTCCACTCTCCCATCCTGCGACAGTTTGAACTGGTGCTCTCCACTCTCCCATCCAGCGACAGTTGGAACTGGTGCTCTCCACTCTCCCATCCAGCGACAGTTGGAACTGGTGCTCTCCAGTCTCCCATCCTGCGACAGTTTGAACTGGTGCTCTCCACTCTCCCATCCAGCGACAGTTGGAACTGGTGCTCTCCACTCTCCCATCCTGCGACAGTTTGAACTGGTGCTCTCCACTCTCCCATCCTGTGACAGTTGGAACTGGTGCTCTCCACTCTCACATACTGTGACAGTTGGAACTGGTGCTCTCCACTCTCCCATCCTGTGACAGTTGGAACTGGTGTTCTCCACTCTCTCTCCTGTGACAGTTTGAACTGGTGCTCTCCACTCTCTCTCCTGTGACAGTTTGAACTGTTGCTCTCCACTCTCTCTCCGGTGACAGTTTGAACTGGTGCTCTCCACTCTCTCTCCGGTGACAGTTGGAACTGGTGCTCTCCACTCTCTCTGCTGTGACAGTTGGAACTGGTGCTCTCCACTCTCTCTCCTGTGACAGTTGGAACTGGTGCTCTCCACTCTCTCTCCTGTGACAGTTTGAACTGGTGCTCTCCACTCTCTCTCCTGTGACAGTTGGAACTGATGCTCTCCACTCTCCCATCCTGTGACAGTTGGAACTGGTGCTCTCCACTCTCCCATCCTGTGACAGTTGGAACTGATGCTCTCCACTCTCCCATCCTGCGACAGTTGGAACTGATGCTCTCCACTCTCCCATCCTGCGACAGTTGGAACTGGTGCTCTCCACTCTCCCATCCTGCGACAGTTGGAACTGATGCTCTCCACTCTCCCATCCTGCGACAGTTGGAACTGATGCTCTCCACTCTCTGTCCTGTGACACTTTGAACTGGTGCTCTCCATTCTCCCGTCCTGTGACAGTTGGAACTGGTGCTCTCCACTCTCCCATCCTGTGACAGTTGGAACTGGAGCTCTCCACTCTCCCATCCTGTGACAGTTGGAACTGGTGCTCTCCACTCTCCCATCCTGTGACAGTTGGAACTGGTGTTCTCCACTCTCTCTCCTGTGACAGTTTGAATTGGTGCTCTCCACTCTCTCATCTGTGACTGTTTGAACTGTTGCTCTCCACTCTCTCTCCTGTGACAGTTGGAACTGGTGCTCTCCACTCTCTCTCCTGTGACAGTTGGAACTGGTGCTTTCCACTCTACAGCCCTGTGACAGTTTGAACTGGTGCTCTCCACTCGCTCATCCTGTGACAGTTGGAACTGGTGTTCTCCACTCTCTCGTCCTGTGAAAGTTGGAACTGGTGCTCTCCACTCTCCCGCCCTGTGACAGTTTGATCTGGTGCTCTCCACTCTCTGTCCTGTGACAGTATGAACTGGTGCTCTCCACTCTCCCATCCTGTGACAGTTTGAACTGGTGCTCTCCACTCTCCCATTCTGCGACAGTTGGAACTGGTGCTCTCCACTCTCCCATCCTGCGACAGTTTGAACTGGTGCTCTCCACTCTCTGTCCTGTGACAGTTTGAACTGGTGCTCTCCACTCTCTGTCCTGTGACAGTTTGAACTGGTGCTCTCCACTCTCTGTCCTGTGACAGTTTGAACTGGTGCTCTCCACTCTCTGTCTTGTGAAACTTGTAACTGGTGCTCTCCACTCTCCCGCACTGTGACAGTTGGAACTGGTGCTCTCCACTCTCCCGTCCTGTGACAGTATGAACTGGTGTCTCCACTCTCTGTCCTGTGACAGTTTGAACTGGTGCTCTTTACTCTATTTCCTGTGACAGTTTGAACTGGTGCTCTCCACTCTCCCGTCCTGTGACAGTTGTAACTGGTGCTCTCCACTCTCCCGTCCTGTGACAATTGGAACTGGTGGTCTCCACTCTCCCGTCCTGTGACAGTTTGAACTGGTGCTCTCCACTCTCTGTCCTGTGACAGTTTGAACTGGTGCTCTCTACTCTCCCGTCCTGTGACAGTTGGAACTGGTGCTCTCCACTCTCCCGTCCTGTGACAGTTGGAACTGGTGCTCTCGACTCTCCCGTCCTGTGACAGTTGGAACTGGTGCTCTCCACTCTTCCGTCCTGTGACAGTTTGAACTGGTGATCTCCACTCTCTGTCTTGTGACAGTTTGAACTGGTGCTCTCCACTCTCTGTCTTGTGACAGTTTGAACTGGTGCTCTCCACTCTCTGTCTTGTGACAGTTTGAACTGGTGCTCTCCAATATCCCGTCCTGTGAAAGTTTGAACTGATGCTCTCCACTCTCCCGTCCTGTGACAGTTTGAACTGGTGCTCTCCACTCTGCCGTCCTGTGACAGTTATAACTGGTGCTCTTCCACTCTCCCGTCCTGTGACAGTTTGAACTGGTGCTCTCCACTCTCCCGTCCTGTGACAGTTGGAACTGGTGCTCTCCACTTTCCCATCCTGTGACAGTTTGAACTGGTGCTCTCCACTCTCTGTCTTGTGAGAGTTTGAACTGGTGCTCTCCACTCTCCCGTCCCGTGACAGTTGGAACTGGTGCTCTCCACTCTACCGTCCTGTGACAGTTGGAACTGGTGCTCTCCACTCTCCCATCCTGTAACAGTTTGAACTGGTGCTCTCCCCTCTATTTACTGTGACAGTTGGAATTGGTGCTCTCCACTCTCCCGTCCTGTGACAGTTTGAACTGGTGCTCTCCACTCTCTGTCTTGTGACTGTTTGAACTGGTGCTCTCCACTCTCTGTCCTGTGACAGTTTGAACTGGTGCTCTCCACTCTCTGTCTTGTGAGAGTTTGAACTGGTGCTCTCCACTCTCCCATCCTGTGACAGTTTGAACTTGTGCTCTCCAGTCTCTGTCCTGTGACAGTTTGAACTGGTGCTCTCCACTCTCCCGTCCTGTGACAGTTGGAACTGGTGCTCTCCACTCTCTGTCCTGTGACAGTTTGAACTGGTGCTCTCCACTCTCTGTCCTGTGACAGTTGGAACTGGTGCTCCCCACTCTCTGTCCTGTGACAGTTTGAACTGGTGTTCTCCACTCTCCCGTCCTGTGACAGTTGGAACTGGTGCTCTCCACTCTCCATCCTGCGACAGTTGGAACTGGTGCTCTCCACTCTCCCATCCTGCGACAGTTTGAACTGGTGCTATCCACTCTCCCATCCTGTGACAGTTGGAACTGGTGCTCTCCACTCTCCCATCCAGTGACAGTTGGAACTGGTGCTCTCCACTCTTCCATCCTGTGACAGTTTGAACTGGTGCTCTCCACTCTCCCATCCTGTGACAGTTGGAACTGGTGCTCTCCACTCTCCCATCCTGTGACAGTTGGAACTGGTGCTCTCCACTCTCCCATCCTGTGACAGTTGGAACTGGTGCTCTCCACTCTCCCATCCTGCGACAGTTTGAACTGGTGCTCTCCACTCTCCCATCCTGTGACAGTTGGAACTGGAGCTCTCCACTCTCCCATCCTGTGACAGTTGGAACTGGTGCTCTCCACTCTCCAATCCTGTGACAGTTGGAACTGGTGTTCTCCACTCTCTCTCCTGTGACAGTTTGAATTGGTGCTCTCCACTCTCTCTCCTGTGACTGTTTGAACTGTTGCTCTCCACTCCCTCTCCTGTGACAGTTGGAACTGGTGCTCTCCACTCTCTCTCCTGTGACAGTTGGAACTGGTGCTTTCCATTCTACAGCCCTGTGACAGTTTGAACTGGTGCTCTCCACTCTCTCATCCTGTGACAGTTGGAACTGGTGTTCTCCACTCTCTCGTCCTGTGAAAATTGGAACTGGTGCTCTCCACTCTCTGTCCTGTGACAGTTTGATCTGGTGCTCTCCACTCTCCCGTCCTGTGACAGTTTGAACTGGTGCTCTCCACTCTGCCGTCCTGTGACAGTTATAACTGGTGCTCTCCACTCTCCCGTCCTGTGACAGTTTGAACTGGTGCTCTCCACTCTCCCGTCCTGTGACAGTTGGAACTGGTGCTCTCCACTTTCCCATCCTGTGACAGTTTGAACTGGTGCTCTCCACTCTCTGTCTTGTGAGAGTTTGAACTGGTGCTCTCCACTCTCCCGTCCCGTGACAGTTGGAACTGGTGCTCTCCACTCTACCGTCCTGTGACAGTTGGAACTGGTGCTCTCCACTCTCCCATCCTGTGACAGTTTGAACTGGTGCTCTCCCATCTATTTACTGTGACAGTTGGAACTGGTGCTCTCCACTCTATTTCCTGTGACAGTTTGAACTGGTGCTCTCCACTCTCCTGTCCTGTGACAGTTTGAACTGGTGCTCTCCACTCTCCCGTCCTGTGACAATTGGAACTGGTGGTCTCCATTCTCCCGTCCTGTGACAGTTTGAACTGGTGCTCTCCACTCTCTGTCCTGTGACAGTTTGAACTGGTGCTCGCCACTCTCCCGTCCTGTGACAGTTGGAACTGGTGCTCTCCACTCTCCCGTCCTGTGACAGTTGGAACTGGTGCTCTCCACTCTCTCGTCCTGTGACAGTTGGAACTGGTGCTCTCCACTCTCTGTCTTGTGACAGTTGGAACTGGTGCTCTCCACTCTCTGTCCTGTGACAGTTTGAACTGGTGCTCTCCACTCTCTGTCTTGTGAGAGTTTGAACTGGTGCTCTCCACTCTCCCATCCTGTGACAGTTTGAACTTGTGCTCTCCAGTCTCTGTCCTGTGACAGTTTGAACTGGTGCTCTCCACTCTCCCGTCCTGTGACAGTTGGAACTGGTGCTCTCCACTCTCTGTCCTGTGACAGTTTGAAATGGTGCTCTCCACTCTCTGTCCTGTGACAGTTGGAACTGGTGCTCTCCACTCTCTGTCCTGTGACAGTTTGAACTGGTGTTCTCCACTCTCCCGTCCTGTGACAGTTGGAACTGGTGCTCTCCACTCTCCCATCCTGCGACAGTTGGAACTGGTGCTCTCCACTCTCCCATCCTGCGACAGTTTGAACTGGTGCTATCCACTCTCCCATCCTGTGACAGTTGGAACTGTTGCTCTCCACTCTCCCATCCTGTGACAGTTGGAACTGGTGCTCTCCACTCTTCCATCCTGTGACAGTTTGACCTGGTGCTCTCCACTCTCCCATCCTGTGACAGTTGGAACTGGTGCTCTCCACTCTCCCATCCTGTGACAGTTGGAACTGGTGCTCTCCATTCTCCCATCCTGTGACAGTTGGAACTGGTGCTCTCCACTCTCCCATCCTGCGACAGTTTGAACTGGTGCTCTCCACTCTCCCATCCTGTGACAGTTGGAACTGGAGCTCTCCACTCTCCCATCCTGTGACAGTTGGAACTGGTGTTCTCCAATCTCTCTCCTGTGACAGTTTGAATTGGTGCTCTCCACTCTCTCTCCTGTGACTGTTTGAACTGTTGCTTTCCACTCTCTCTCCTGTGACAGTTGGAACTGGTGCTCTCCACTCTCTCTCCTGTGACAGTTGGAACTGGTGCTTTCCACTCTACAGCCCTGTGACAGTTTGAACTGGTGCTCTCCACTCTCTCATCCAGTGACAGTTGGAACTGGTGTTCTCCACTCTCTCGTCCTGTGAAAGTTGGAACTGGTGCTCTCCACTCTCTGTCCTGTGACAGTTTGATCTGGTGCTCTCCACTCTCCCATTCTGCGACTGTTGGAACTGGTGCTCTCCACTCTCCCATCCTGCGACAGTTTGAACTGGTGCTCTCCACTCTCTGTCCTGTGACAGTTTGAACTGGTGCTCTCCACTCTCTGTCCTGTGACAGTTTGAACTGGTGCTCTCCACTCTCTGTCCTGTGACAGTTTGAACTGGTGCTCTCCACTCTCTGTCTTGTGAAACTTGTAACTGGTGCTCTCCACTCTCCCGTACTGTGACAGTTGGAACTGGTGCTCTCCACTCTCCCGTCCTGTGACAGTATGAACTGGTGCTCTCCACTCTCTGTCCTGTGACAGTTTGAACTGGTGCTCTCCACTCTATTTCCTGTGACAGTTGGAACTGGTGCTCTTTACTCTATTTCCTGTGACAGTTTGAACTGGTGCTCTCCACTCTCCCGTCCTGTGACAGTTGTAACTGGTGGTCTCCACTCTCCCGTCCTGTGACAGTTTGAACTGGTGCTCTCCACTCTCCCGTCCTGTGACAATTGGAACTGGTGGTCTCCACTCTCCCGTCCTGTGACAGTTTGAACTGGTGCTCTCCACTCTCTGTCCTGTGACAGTTTGAACTGGTGCTCTCCACTCTCCCGTCCTGTGACAGTTTGAACTGGTGCTCTCCACTCTCTGTCCTGTGACAGTTGGAACTGGTGCTCCCCACTCTCCCATCCTGTGACAGTTTGAACTGGTGCTTTCCTCTCTCCCATTCTGTGACAGTTGGAACTGGTGCTCTCCACTCTCTGTCCTGTGACAGTTGGAACTGATGCTCTCCACTCTCCCATCCTGTGACAGTTGGAACTGGTGCTCTCAACTCTCCCATCCTGCGACAGTTTGAACTGGTGCTCTCCACTCTCCCATCCTGTGACAGTTTGAACTGGTGCTCTCCACTCTCCCATCCAGCGACAGTTGGAACTGGTGCTCTCCACTCTCCCATCCTGCGACAGTTTGAACTGGTGCTCTCCACTCTCCCATCCTGTGACAGTTGGAACTGGTGCTCTCCACTCTCACATCCTGTGACAGTTGGAACTGGTGCTCTCCACTCTCCCATCCTGTGACAGTTGGAACTGGTGTTCTCCACTCTCTCTCCTGTGACAGTTTGCACTGGTGCTCTGCACTCTCTCTCCTGTGACAGTTTGAACTGTTGCTCTCCACTCTCTCTCCGGTGACAGTTGGAACTGGTGCTCTCCACTCTCTCTCCTGTGACAGTTGGAACTGGTGCTCTCCACTCTCTCTCCTGTGACAGTTGGAACTGGTGTTCTCCACTCTCTCTCCTGTGACAGTTTGAACTGGTGCTCTCCACTCTCTCTCCTGTGACAGTTTGATCTGTTGCTCTCCACTCTCTCTCCTGTGACAGTTGGAACTGATGCTCTCCACTCTCCCATCCTGTGACAGTTGGAACTGGTGCTCTCCACTCTCCCATCCTGCGACAGTTGGAACTGTTGCTCTCCACTCTCCCATCCTGCGACAGTTTGAACTGGTGCTCTCCACTCTCCCATCCTGCGACAGTTGGAACTGGTGCTCTCCACTCTCCCATCCTGCGACAGTTTGAACTGGTGCTCTCCACTCTCCCATCCTGCGACAGTTGGAACTGGTGCTCTCCACTCTCCCATCCTGCGACAGTTTGAACTGGTGCTCTCCACTCTCCCATCCAGCGACAGTTGGAACTGGTGCTCTCCACTCTCCCATCCTGCGACAGTTTGAACTGGTGCTCTCCACTCTCCCATCCTGTGACAGTTGGAACTGGTGCTCTCCACTCTCACATCCTGTGACAGTTGGAACTGGTGCTCTCCACTCTCCCATCCTGTGACAGTTGGAACTGGTGTTCTCCACTCTCTCTCCTGTGACAGTTTGAACTGGTGCTCTCCACTCTCTCACGTGTGACAGTTGGAACTGATGCTCTCCACTCTCCCATCCTGTGACAGTTGGAACTGATGCTCTCCACTCTTCCATCCTGTGACAGTTGGAACTGGTGCTCTCCACTCTCCCATCCTGTGACAGTTGGAACTGGTGTTCTCCACTCTCTCTCCTGTGACAGTTTGAACTGGTGCTCTCCACTCTCTCTCCTGTGACAGTTGGAACTGATGCTCTCCACTCTCCCATCCTGTGACAGTTGGAACTGGTGCTCTCCACTCTCCCATCCTGTGACAGTTGGAACTGATGCTCTCCACTCTCCCATCCTGCGACAGTTGGAACTGATGCTCTCCACTCTCCCATCCTGCGACAGTTGGAACTGGTGCTCTCCACTCTCCCATCCTGCGACAGTTGGAACTGATGCTCTCCACTCTCCCATCCTGCGACAGTTGGAACTGATGCTCTCCACTCTCTGTCCTGTGACAGTTTGAACTGGTGCTCTCCATTCTCCCGTCCTGTGACAGTTGGAACTGGTGCTCTCCACTCTCCCATCCTGTGACAGTTGGAACTGGAGCTCTCCACTCTCCCATCCTGTGACAGTTGGAACTGGTGCTCTCCACTCTCCCATCCTGTGACAGTTGGAACTGGTGTTCTCCGCTCTCTCTCCTGTGACAGTTTGAATTGGTGCTCTCCACTCTCTCTCCTGTGACTGTTTGAACTGTTGCTCTCCACTCTCTCTCCTGTGACAGTTGGAACTGGTGCTCTCCACTCTCTCTCCTCTGACAGTTGGAACTGGTGCTTTCCACTCTACAGCCCTGTGACAGTTTGAACTGGTGCTCTCCACTCTCCCGTCCTGTGACAGTTGGAACTGGTGTTCTCCACTCTCTCGTCCTGTGAAAGTTGGAACTGGTGCTCTCCACTCTCCCGTCCTGTGACAGTTTGATCTGGTGCTCTCCACTCTCTGTCCTGTGACAGTATGAACTGGTGCTCTCCACTCTCCCATCCTGTGACAGTTTGAACTGGTGCTCTCCACTCTCCCATTCTGCGACAGTTGGAACTGATGCTCTCCACTCTCCCATCCTGCGACAGTTTGAACTGGTGCTCTCCACTCTCTGTCCTGTGACAGTTTGAACTGGTGCTCTCCACTCTCTGTCCTGTGACAGTTTGAACTGGTGCTCTCCACTCTCTGTCCTGTGACAGTTTGAACTGGTGCTCTCCACTCTCTGTCTTGTGAAACTTGTAACTGGTGCTCTCCACTCTCCCGTACTGTGACAGTTGGAACTGGTGCTCTCCACTCTCCCGTCCTGTGACAGTATGAACTGGTGCTCTCCACTCTCTGTCCTGTGACAGTTTGAACTGGAGCTCTCCAGTCTATTTCCTGTGACAGTTGGAACTGGTGCTCTTTACTCTATTTCCTGTGACAGTTTGAACTGGTGCTCTCCACTCTCCCGTCCTGTGACAGTTGTAACTGGTGCTCTCCACTCTCCTGTCCTGTGACAATTGGAACTGGTGGTCTCCACTCTCCCGTCCTGTGACAGTTTGAACTGGTGCTCTCCACTCTCTGTCCTGTGACAGTTTGAACTGGTGCTCTCCACTCTCCCGTCCTGTGACAGTTGGAACTGGTGCTCTCCACTCTCCCGTCCTGTGACAGTTGGAACTGGTGCTCTCGACTCTCCCGTCCTGTGACAGTTGGAACTGGTGCTCTCCACTCTCCCGTCCTGTGACAGTTTGAACTGGTGCTCTCCACTCTCTGTCTTGTGACAGTTTGAACTGCTGCTCTCCACTCTCTGTCTTGTGACAGTTTGAACTGGTGCTCTCCACTCTCTGTCTTGTGACAGTTTGAACTGGTGCTCTCCAATATCCCGTCCTGTGAAAGTTTGAACTGATGCTCTCCACTCTCCCGTCCTGTGACAGTTTGAACTGGTGCTCTCCACTCTCCCGTCCTGTGACAGTTGTAACTGGTGGTCTCCACTCTCCCGTCCTGTGACAGTTTGAACTGGTGCTCTCCACTCTCCCGTCCTGTGACAATTGGAACTGGTGGTCTCCACTCTCCCGTCCTGTGACAGTTTGAACTGGTGCTCTCCACTCTCTGTCCTGTGACAGTTTGAACTGGTGCTCTCCACTCTCCCGTCCTGTGACAGTTTGAACTGGTGCTCTCCACTCTCTGTCCTGTGACAGTTGGAACTGGTGCTCCCCACTCTCCGATCCTGTGACAGTTTGAACTGATGCTTTCCTCTCTCCCATTCTGTGACAGTTGGAACTGGTGCTCTCCACTCTCTGTCCTGTGACAGTTGGAACTGATGCTCTCCACTCTCCCATCCTGTGACAGTTGGAACTGGTGCTCTCAACTCTCCCATCCTGCGACAGTTTGAACTGGTGCTCTCCACTCTCCCATCCTGTGACAGTTTGAACTGGTGCTCTCCACTCTCCCATCCAGCGACAGTTGGAACTGGTGCTCTCCACTCTCCCATCCTGCGACAGTTTGAACTGGTGCTCTCCACTCTCCCATCCTGTGACAGTTGGAACTGGTGCTCTCCACTCTCACATCCTGTGACAGTTGGAACTGGTGCTCTCCACTCTCCCATCCTGTGACAGTTGGAACTGGTGTTCTCCACTCTCTCTCCTGTGACAGTTTGCACTGGTGCTCTGCACTCTCTCTCCTGTGACAGTTTGAACTGTTGCTCTCCACTCTCTCTCCGGTGACATTTGGAACTGGTGCTCTCCACTCTCTCTCCTGTGACAGTTGGAACTGGTGCTCTCCACTCTCTCTCCTGTGACAGTTGGAACTGGTGTTCTCCACTCTCTCTCCTGTGACAGTTTGAACTGGTGCTCTCCACTCTCTCTCCTGTGACAGTTGATCTGTTGCTCTCCACTCTCTCTCCTGTGACAGTTGGAACTGATGCTCTCCACTCTCCCATCCTGTGACAGTTGGAACTGGTGCTCTCCACTCTCCCATCCTGCGACAGTTGGAACTGGTGCTCTCCACTCTCCCATCCTGCGACAGTTTGAACTGGTGCTCTCCACTCTCCCATCCTGCGACAGTTGGAACTGGTGCTCTCCACTCTCCCATCCTGCGACAGTTTGAACTGGTGCTCTCCACTCTCCCATCCTGCGACAGTTGGAACTGGTGCTCTCCACTCTCCCATCCTGCGACAGTTTGAACTGGTGCTCTCCACTCTCCCATCCAGCGACAGTTGGAACTGGTGCTCTCCACTCTCCCATCCTGCGACAGTTTGAACTGGTGCTCTCCACTCTCCTATCCTGTGACAGTTGGAACTGGTGCTCTCCACTCTCACATCCTGTGACAGTTGGAACTGGTGCTCTCCACTCTCCCATCCTGTGACAGTTGGAACTGGTGTTCTCCACTCTCTCTCCTGTGACAGTTTGAACTGGTGCTCTCCACTCTCTCACGTGTGACAGTTGGAACTGATGCTCTCCACTCTCCCATCCTGTGACAGTTGGAACTGATGCTCTCCACTCTTCCATCCTGTGACAGTTGGAACTGGTGCTCTCCACTCTCCCATCCTGTGACAGTTGGAACTGGTGTTCTCCACTCTCTCTCCTGTGACAGTTTGAACTGGTGCTCTCCACTCTCTCTCCGGTGACAGTTGGAACTGGTGCTCTCCACTCTCTCTCCTGTGACAGTTGGAACTGGTGCTCTCCACTCTCTCTCCTGTGACAGTTGGAACTGGTGCACTCCACTCTCTCTCCTGTGACAGTTGGAACTGGTGCTCTCCACTCTCCCATCCTGTGACAGTTGGAACTGATGCTCTCCACTCTTCCATCCTGTGACAGTTGGAACTGATGCTCTCCACTCTCCCATCCTGTGACAGTTGGAACTGGTGCTCTCCACTCTCTCTCCTGTGACAGTTTGAATTGTTGCTCTCCACTCTCTCTCCGGTGACAGTTGGAACTGGTGCTCTCCACTCTCTCTCCTGTGACAGTTGGAACTGGTGCTCTCCACTCTCTCTCCTGTGACAGTTGGAACTGGTGCACTCCACTCTCTCTCCTGTGACAGTTTGAACTGGTGCTCTCCACTCTCTCTCCTGTGACAGTTGGAACTGATGCTCTCCACTCTCCCATCCTGTGACAGTTGGAACTGGTGCTCTCCACTCTCCCATCCTGTGACAGTTGGAACTGATGCTCTCCACTCTCCCATCCTGCGACAGTTGGAACTGATGCTCTCCACTCTCCCATCCTGCGACAGTTGGAACTGGTGCTCTCCACTCTCCCATCCTGCGACAGTTGGAACTGATGCTCTCCACTCTCCCATCCTGCGACAGTTGGAACTGATGCTCTCCACTCTCTGTCCTGTGACAGTTTGAACTGGTGCTCTCCATTCTCCCGTCCTGTGACAGTTGGAACTGGTGCTCTCCACTCTCCCATCCTGTGACAGTTGGAACTGGAGCTCTCCACTCTCCCATCCTGTGACAGTTGGAACTGGTGCTCTCCACTCTCCCATCCTGTGACAGTTGGAACTGGTGTTCGCTGCTCTCTCTCCTGTGACAGTTTGAATTGGTGCTCTCCACTCTCTCTCCTGTGACTGTTTGAACTGTTGCTCTCCACTCTCTCTCCTGTGACAGTTGGAACTGGTGCTCTCCACTCTCTCTCCTCTGACAGTTGGAACTGGTGCTTTCCACTCTACAGCCCTGTGACAGTTTGAACTGGTGCTCTCCACTCTCCCGTCCTGTGACAGTTGGAACTGGTGTTCTCCACTCTCTCGTCCTGTGAAAGTTGGAACTGGTGCTCTCCACTCTCCCGTCCTGTGACAGTTTGATCTGGTGCTCTCCACTCTCTGTCCTGTGACAGTATGAACTGGTGCTCTCCACTCTCCCATCCTGTGACAGTTTGAACTGGTGCTCTCCACTCTCCCATTCTGCGACAGTTGGAACTGATGCTCTCCACTCTCCCATCCTGCGACAGTTTGAACTGGTGCTCTCCACTCTCTGTCCTGTGACAGTTTGAACTGGTGCTCTCCACTCTCTGTCCTGTGACAGTTTGAACTGGTGCTCTCCACTCTCTGTCCTGTGACAGTTTGAACTGGTGCTCTCCACTCTCTGTCTTGTGAAACTTGTAACTGGTGCTCTCCACTCTCCCGTACTGTGACAGTTGGAACTGGTGCTCTCCACTCTCCCGTCCTGTGACAGTATGAACTGGTGCTCTCCACTCTCTGTCCTGTGACAGTTTGAACTGGAGCTCTCCAGTCTATTTCCTGTGACAGTTGGAACTGGTGCTCTTTACTCTATTTCCTGTGACAGTTTGAACTGGTGCTCTCCACTCTCCCGTCCTGTGACAGTTGTAACTGGTGCTCTCCACTCTCCTGTCCTGTGACAATTGGAACTGGTGGTCTCCACTCTCCCGTCCTGTGACAGTTTGAACTGGTGCTCTCCACTCTCTGTCCTGTGACAGTTTGAACTGGTGCTCTCCACTCTCCCGTCCTGTGACAGTTGGAACTGGTGCTCTCCACTCTCCCGTCCTGTGACAGTTGGAACTGGTGCTCTCGACTCTCCCGTCCTGTGACAGTTGGAACTGGTGCTCTCCACTCTCCCGTCCTGTGACAGTTTGAACTGGTGCTCTCCACTCTCTGTCTTGTGACAGTTTGAACTGGTGCTCTCCACTCTCTGTCTTGTGACAGTTTGAACTGGTGCTCTCCACTCTCTGTCTTGTGACAGTTTGAACTGGTGCTCTCCAATATCCCGTCCTGTGAAAGTTTGAACTGATGCTCTCCACTCTCCCGTCCTGTGACAGTTTGAACTGGTGCTCTCCACTCTCCCGTCCTGTGACAGTTGTAACTGGTGGTCTCCACTCTCCCGTCCTGTGACAGTTTGAACTGGTGCTCTCCACTCTCCCGTCCTGTGACAATTGGAACTGGTGGTCTCCACTCTCCCGTCCTGTGACAGTTTGAACTGGTGCTCTCCACTCTCTGTCCTGTGACAGTTTGAACTGGTGCTCTCCACTCTCCCGTCCTGTGACAGTTTGAACTGGTGCTCTCCACTCTCTGTCCTGTGACAGTTGGAACTGGTGCTCCCCACTCTCCGATCCTGTGACAGTTTGAACTGATGCTTTCCTCTCTCCCATTCTGTGACAGTTGGAACTGGTGCTCTCCACTCTCTGTCCTGTGACAGTTGGAACTGATGCTCTCCACTCTCCCATCCTGTGACAGTTGGAACTGGTGCTCTCAACTCTCCCATCCTGCGACAGTTTGAACTGGTGCTCTCCACTCTCCCATCCTGTGACAATTTGAACTGGTGCTCTCCACTCTCCCATCCAGCGACAGTTGGAACTGGTGCTCTCCACTCTCCCATCCTGCGACAGTTTGAACTGGTGCTCTCCACTCTCCCATCCTGTGACAGTTGGAACTGGTGCTCTCCACTCTCACATCCTGTGACAGTTGGAACTGGTGCTCTCCACTCTCCCATCCTGTGACAGTTGGAACTGGTGTTCTCCACTCTCTCTCCTGTGACAGTTTGCACTGGTGCTCTGCACTCTCTCTCCTGTGACAGTTTGAACTGTTGCTCTCCACTCTCTCTCCGGTGACATTTGGAACTGGTGCTCTCCACTCTCTCTCCTGTGACAGTTGGAACTGGTGCTCTCCACTCTCTCTCCTGTGACAGTTGGAACTGGTGTTCTCCACTCTCTCTCCTGTGACAGTTTGAACTGGTGCTCTCCACTCTCTCTCCTGTGACAGTTGATCTGTTGCTCTCCACTCTCTCTCCTGTGACAGTTGGAACTGATGCTCTCCACTCTCCCATCCTGTGACAGTTGGAACTGGTGCTCTCCACTCTCCCATCCTGCGACAGTTGGAACTGGTGCTCTCCACTCTCCCATCCTGCGACAGTTTGAACTGGTGCTCTCCACTCTCCCATCCTGCGACAGTTGGAACTGGTGCTCTCCACTCTCCCATCCTGCGACAGTTTGAACTGGTGCTCTCCACTCTCCCATCCTGCGACAGTTGGAACTGGTGCTCTCCACTCTCCCATCCTGCGACAGTTTGAACTGGTGCTCTCCACTCTCCCATCCAGCGACAGTTGGAACTGGTGCTCTCCACTCTCCCATCCTGCGACAGTTTGAACTGGTGCTCTCCACTCTCCCATCCTGTGACAGTTGGAACTGGTGCTCTCCACTCTCACATCCTGTGACAGTTGGAACTGGTGCTCTCCACTCTCCCATCCTGTGACAGTTGGAACTGGTGTTCTCCACTCTCTCTCCTGTGACAGTTTGAACTGGTGCTCTCCACTCTCTCACGTGTGACAGTTGGAACTGATGCTCTCCACTCTCCCATCCTGTGACAGTTGGAACTGATGCTCTCCACTCTCCCATCCTGTGACAGTTGGAACTGGTGCTCTCCACTCTCCCATCCTGTGACTGTTGGAACTGGTGTTCTCCACTCTCTCTCCTGTGACAGTTTGAACTGGTGCTCTCCACTCTCTCTCCTGTGACAGTTGGAACTGATGCTCTCCACTCTCCCATCCTGTGACAGTTGGAACTGGTGCTCTCCACTCTCTCTCCTGTGACAGTTTGAATTGTTGCTCTCCACTCTCTCTCCGGTGACAGTTGGAACTGGTGCTCTCCACTCTCTCTCCTGTGACAGTTGGAACTGGTGCTCTCCACTCTCTCTCCTGTGACAGTTGGAACTGGTGCACTCCACTCTCTCTCCTGTGACAGTTTGAACTGGTGCTCTCCACTCTCTCTCCTGTGACAGTTGGAACTGATGCTCTCCACTCTCCCATCCTGTGACAGTTGGAACTGGTGCTCTCCACTCTCCCATCCTGTGACAGTTGGAACTGATGCTCTCCACTCTCCCATCCTGCGACAGTTGGAACTGATGCTCTCCACTCTCCCATCCTGCGACAGTTGGAACTGGTGCTCTCCACTCTCCCATCCTGCGACAGTTGGAACTGATGCTCTCCACTCTCCCATCCTGCGACAGTTGGAACTGATGCTCTCCACTCTCTGTCCTGTGACAGTTTGAACTGGTGCTCTCCATTCTCCCGTCCTGTGACAGTTGGAACTGGTGCTCTCCACTCTCCCATCCTGTGACAGTTGGAACTGGAGCTCTCCACTCTCCCATCCTGTGACAGTTGGAACTGGTGCTCTCCACCCTCCCATCCTGTGACAGTTGGAACTGGTGTTCTCCGCTCTCTCTCCTGTGACAGTTTGAATTGGTGCTCTCCACTCTCTCTCCTGTGACTGTTTGAACTGTTGCTCTCCACTCTCTCTCCTGTGACAGTTGGAACTGGTGCTCTCCACTCTCTCTCCTCTGACAGTTGGAACTGGTGCTTTCCACTCTACAGCCCTGTGACAGTTTGAACTGGTGCTCTCCACTATCCCGTCCTGTGACAGTTGGAACTGCTGTTCTCCACTCTCTCGTCCTGTGAAAGTTGGAACTGGTGCTCTCCACTCTCCCGCCCTGTGACAGTTTGATCTGGTGCTCTCCACTCTCTGTCCTGTGACAGTATGAACTGGTGCTCTCCACTCTCCCATCCTGTGACAGTTTGAACTGGTGCTCTCCACTCTCCCATTCTGCGACAGTTGGAACTGATGCTCTCCACTCTCCCATCCTGCGACAGTTTGAACTGGTGCTCTCCACTCTCTGTCCTGTGACAGTTTGAACTGGTGCTCTCCACTCTCTGTCCTGTGACAGTTTGAACTGGTGCTCTCCACTCTCTGTCCTGTGACAGTTTGAACTGGTGCTCTCCACTCTCTGTCTTGTGAAACTTGTAACTGGTGCTCTCCACTCTCCCGTACTGTGACAGTTGGAACTGGTGCTCTCCACTCTCCCGTCCTGTGACAGTATGAACTGGTGCTCTCCACTCTCTGTCCTGTGACAGTTTGAACTGGAGCTCTCCACTCTATTTCCTGTGACAGTTGGAACTGGTGCTCTTTACTCTATTTCCTGTGACAGTTTGAACTGGTGCTCTCCACTCTCCCGTCCTGTGACAGTTGTAACTGGTGCTCTCCACTCTCCCGTCCTGTGACAATTGGAACTGGTGGTCTCCACTCTCCCGTCCTGTGACAGTTTGAACTGGTGCTCTCCACTCTCTGTCCTGTGACAGTTTGAACTGGTGCTCTCCACTCTCCCGTCCTGTGACAGTTGGAACTGGTGCTCTCCACTCTCCCGTCCTGTGACAGTTGGAACTGGTGCTCTCGACTCTCCCGTCCTGTGACAGTTGGAACTGGTGCTCTCCACTCTCCCGTCCTGTGACAGTTTGAACTGGTGCTCTCCACTCTCTGTCTTGTGACAGTTTGAACTGGTGCTCTCCACTCTCTGTCTTGTGACAGTTTGAACTGGTGCTCTCCACTCTCTGTCTTGTGACAGTTTGAACTGGTGCTCTCCAATATCCCGTCCTGTGAAAGTTTGAACTGATGCTCTCCACTCTCCCGTCCTGTGACAGTTTGAACTGGTGCTCTCCACTCTGCCGTCCTGTGACAGTTATAACTGGTGCTCTCCACTCTCCCGTCCTGTGACAGTTTGAACTGGTGCTCTCCACTCTCCCGTCCTGTGACAGTTGGAACTGGTGCTCTCCACTTTCCCATCCTGTGACAGTTTGAACTGGTGCTCTCCACTCTCCCGTCCTGTGACAGTTGTAACTGGTGGTCTCCACTCTCCCGTCCTGTGACAGTTTGAACTGGTGCTCTCCACTCTCCCGTCCTGTGACAATTGGAACTGGTGGTCTCCACTCTCCCGTCCTGTGACAGTTTGAACTGGTGCTCTCCACTCTCTGTCCTGTGACAGTTTGAACTGGTGCTCTCCACTCTCCCGTCCTGTGACAGTTTGAACTGGTGCTCTCCACTCTCTGTCCTGTGACAGTTGGAACTGGTGCTCCCCACTCTCCCATCCTGTGACAGTTTGAACTGGTGCTTTCCTCTCTCCCATTCTGTGACAGTTGGAACTGGTGCTCTCCACTCTCTGTCCTGTGACAGTTGGAACTGATGCTCTCCACTCTCCCATCCTGTGACAGTTGGAACTGGTGCTCTCAACTCTCCCATCCTGCGACAGTTTGAACTGGTGCTCTCAACTCTCCCATCCTGCGACAGTTTGAACTGGTGCTCTCCACTCTCCCATCCTGTGACAGTTTGAACTGGTGCTCTCCACTCTCCCATCCAGCGACAGTTGGAACTGGTGCTCTCCACTCTCCCATCCTGCGACAGTTTGAACTGGTGCTCTCCACTCTCCCATCCTGTGACAGTTGGAACTGGTGCTCTCCACTCTCACATCCTGTGACAGTTGGAACTGGTGCTCTCCACTCTCCCATCCTGTGACAGTTGGAACTGGTGTTCTCCACTCTCTCTCCTGTGACAGTTTGCACTGGTGCTCTGCACTCTCTCTCCTGTGACAGTTTGAACTGTTGCTCTCCACTCTCTCTCCGGTGACATTTGGAACTGGTGCTCTCCACTCTCTCTCCTGTGACAGTTGGAACTGGTGTTCTCCACTCTCTCTCCTGTGACAGTTTGAACTGGTGCTCTCCACTCTCTCTCCTGTGACAGTTTGATCTGTTGCTCTCCACTCTCTCTCCTGTGACAGTTGGAACTGATGCTCTCCACTCTCCCATCCTGTGACAGTTGGAACTGGTGCTCTCCACTCTCCCATCCTGCGACAGTTGGAACTGGTGCTCTCCACTCTCCCATCCTGCGACAGTTTGAACTGGTGCTCTCCACTCTCCCATCCTGCGACAGTTGGAACTGGTGCTCTCCACTCTCCCATCCTGCGACAGTTTGAACTGGTGCTCTCCACTCTCCCATCCTGCGACAGTTGGAACTGGTGCTCTCCACTCTCCCATCCTGCGACAGTTTGAACTGGTGCTCTCCACTCTCCCATCCAGCGACAGTTGGAACTGGTGCTCTCCACTCTCCCATCCTGCGACAGTTTGAACTGGTGCTCTCCACTCTCCCATCCTGTGACAGTTGGAACTGGTGCTCTCCACTCTCACATCCTGTGACAGTTGGAACTGGTGCTCTCCACTCTCCCATCCTGTGACAGTTGGAACTGGTGTTCTCCACTCTCTCTCCTGTGACAGTTTGAACTGGTGCTCTCCACTCTCTCACGTGTGACAGTTGGAACTGATGCTCTCCACTCTCCCATCCTGTGACAGTTGGAACTGATGCTCTCCACTCTCCCATCCTGTGACAGTTGGAACTGGTGCTCTCCACTCTCGCATCCTGTGACTGTTGGAACTGGTGTTCTCCACTCTCTCTCCTGTGACAGTTTGAACTGGTGCTCTCCACTCTCTCTCCTGTGACAGTTGGAACTGATGCTCTCCACTCTCCCATCCTGTGACAGTTGGAACTGGTGCTCTCCACTCTCTCTCCTGTGACAGTTTGAATTGTTGCTCTCCACTCTCTCTCCGGTGACAGTTGGAACTGGTGCTCTCCACTCTCTCTCCTGTGACAGTTGGAACTGGTGCTCTCCACTCTCTCTCCTGTGACAGTTGGAACTGGTGCACTCCACTCTCTCTCCTGTGACAGTTTGAACTGGTGCTCTCCACTCTCTCTCCTGTGACAGTTGGAACTGATGCTCTCCACTCTCCCATCCTGTGACAGTTGGAACTGGTGCTCTCCACTCTCCCATCCTGTGACAGTTGGAACTGATGCTCTCCACTCTCCCATCCTGCGACAGTTGGAACTGATGCTCTCCACTCTCCCATCCTGCGACAGTTGGAACTGGTGCTCTCCACTCTCCCATCCTGCGACAGTTGGAACTGATGCTCTCCACTCTCCCATCCTGCGACAGTTGGAACTGATGCTCTCCACTCTCTGTCCTGTGACAGTTTGAACTGGTGCTCTCCATTCTCCCGTCCTGTGACAGTTGGAACTGGTGCTCTCCACTCTCCCATCCTGTGACAGTTGGAACTGGAGCTCTCCACTCTCCCATCCTGTGACAGTTGGAACTGGTGCTCTCCACTCTCCCATCCTGTGACAGTTGGAACTGGTGTTCTCCGCTCTCTCTCCTGTGACAGTTTGAATTGGTGCTCTCCACTCTCTCTCCTGTGACTGTTTGAACTGTTGCTCTCCACTCTCTCTCCTGTGACAGTTGGAACTGGTGCTCTCCACTCTCTCTCCTCTGACAGTTGGAACTGGTGCTTTCCACTCTACAGCCCTGTGACAGTTTGAACTGGTGCTCTCCACTCTCCCGTCCTGTGACAGTTGGAACTGGTGTTCTCCACTCTCTCGTCCTGTGAAAGTTGGAACTGGTGTTCTCCACTCTCCCGCCCTGTGACAGTTTGATCTGGTGCTCTCCACTCTCTGTCCTGTGACAGTATGAACTGGTGCGCTCCACTCTCCCATCCTGTGACAGTTTGAACTGGTGCTCTCCACTCTCCCATTCTGCGACAGTTGGAACTGATGCTCTCCACTCTCCCATCCTGCGACAGTTTGAACTGGTGCTCTCCACTCTCTGTCCTGTGACAGTTTGAACTGGTGCTCTCCACTCTCTGTCCTGTGACAGTTTGAACTGGTGCTCTCCACTCTCTGTCCTGTGACAGTTTGAACTGGTGCTCTCCACTCTCTGTCTTGTGAAACTTGTAACTGGTGCTCTCCACTCTCCCGTACTGTGACAGTTGGAACTGGTGCTCTCCACTCTCCCGTCCTGTGACAGTATGATCTGGTGCTCTCCACTCTCTGTCCTGTGACAGTTTGAACTGGAGCTCTCCACTCTATTTCCTGTGACAGTTGGAACTGGTGCTCTTTACTCTATTTCCTGTGACAGTTTGAACTGGTGCTCTCCACTCTCCCGTCCTGTGACAGTTGTAACTGGTGCTCTCCACTCTCCCGTCCTGTGACAATTGGAACTGGTGGTCTCCACTCTCCCGTCCTGTGACAGTTTGAACTGGTGCTCTCCACTCTCTGTCCTGTGACAGTTTGAACTGGTGCTCTCCACTCTCCCGTCCTGTGACAGTTGGAACTGGTGCTCTCCACTCTCCCGTCCTGTGACAGTTGGAACTGGTGCTCTCGACTCTCCCGTCCTGTGACAGTTGGAACTGGTGCTCTCCACTCTCCCGTCCTGTGACAGTTTGAACTGGTGCTCTCCACTCTCTGTCTTGTGACAGTTTGAACTGGTGCTCTCCACTCTCTGTCTTGTGACAGTTTGAACTGGTGCTCTCCACTCTCTGTCTTGTGACAGTTTGAACTGGTGCTCTCCAATATCCCGTCCTGTGAAAGTTTGAACTGATGCTCTCCACTCTCCCGTCCTGTGACAGTTTGAACTGGTGCTCTCCACTCTGCCGTCCTGTGACAGTTATAACTGGTGCTCTCCACTCTCCCGTCCTGTGACAGTTTGAACTGATGCTCTCCACTCTCCCGTCCTGTGACAGTTGGAACTGGTGCTCTCCACTTTCCCATCCTGTGACAGTTTGAACTGGTGCTCTCCACTCTCTGTCTTGTGAGAGTTTGAACTGGTGCTCTCCACTCTCCCGTCCCGTGACAGTTGGAACTGGTGCTCTCCACTCTACATTCCTGTGACAGTTTGAACTGGTGCGCTCCCCTCTATTTACTGTGACAGTTGGAACTGGTGCTCTCCACTCTATTTCCTGTGACAGTTTGAACTGGTGCTCTCCACTCTCCTGTCCTGTGACAGTTTGAACTGGTGCTCTCCACTCTCCCGTCCTGTGACAATTGGAACTGGTGGTCTCCATTCTCCCGTCCTGTGACTGTTTGAACTGGTGCTCTCCACTCTCTGTCCTGTGACAGTTTGAACTGGTGCTCGCCACTCTCCCGTCCTGTGACAGTTGGAACTGGTGCTCTCCACTCTCCCGTCCTGTGACAGTTGGAATTGGTGCTCTCCACTCTCCCGTCCTGTGACAGTTTGAACTGGTGCTCTCCACTCTCTGTCTTGTGTCAGTTTGAACTGGTGCTCTCCACTCTCTGTCTTGTGACAGTTTGAACTGGTGCTCTCCACTCTCTGTCCTGTGATAGTTGGAACTGGTGCTCTCCACTCGCCCGTCCTGTGACAGTTGGAACTGGTGCTCTCCACTCTCTGTCTTGTGACAGTTGGAACTGGTGCTCTCCACTCTCTGTCCTGTGACAGTTTGAACTGGTGCACTCCACTCTCTGTCTTGTGAGAGTTTGAACTGGTGCTCTCCACTCTCCCATCCTGTGACAGTTTGAACTTGTGCTCTCCAGTCTCTGTCCTGTGACAGTTTGAACTGGTGCTCTCCACTCTCCCGTCCTGTGACAGTTGTAACTGGTGCTCTCCACTCTCTGTCCTGTGACAGTTTGAACTGGTGCTCTCCACTCTCTGTCCTGTGACAGTTGGAACTGGTGCTCTCCACTCTCTGTCCTGTGACAGTTTGAACTGGTGTTCTCCACTCTCCCGTCCTGTGACAGTTGGAACTGGTGCTCTCCACTCTCCCATCCTTCGACAGTTGGAACTGGTGCTCTCCACTCTCCCATCCTGTGACAGTTTGAACTGGTGCTATCCACTCTCCCATCCTGTGACAGTTGGAACTGGTGCTCTCCACTGTCCCATCCTATGACAGTTGGAACTGGTGCTCTCCACTCTCCCATCCTGTGACAGTTTGAACTGGTGCTCTCCACTCTCCCATCCTGTGACAGTTGGAACTGGTGCTCTCCACTCTCCCATCCTGTGACAGTTGGAACTGGTGCTCTCCACTCTCCCATCCTGCGACAGTTTGAACTGGTGCTCTCCACTCTCCCATCCTGTGACAGTTGGAACTGGAGCTCTCCACTCTCCCATCCTGTGACAGTTGGAACTGGTGCTCTCCACTCTCCCATCCTGTGACAGTTGGAACTGGTGTTCTCCACTCTCTCTCCTGTGACAGTTTGAGTTGGTGCTCTCCACTCTATCTCCTGTGACTGTTTGAACTGTTGCTCTCCACTCTCTCTCCTGTGACAGTTGGAACTGGTGCTCTCCACTCTCTCTCCTGTGCCAGTTGGAACTGGTGCTTTCCACTCTACAGCCCTGTGACAGTTTGAACTGGTGCTGTCCACTCTCTCATCCAGTGACAGTTGGAACTGGTGTTCTCCACTCTCTCGTCCTGTGAAAGTTGGAACTGGTGCTCTCCACTCTCCCGCCCTGTGACAGTTTCATCTGTTGCTCTCCACTCTCCCATTCTGCGACAGTTGGAACTGGTGCTCTCCACTCTGCCATCCTGCGACAGTTTGAACTGGTGCTCTCCACTCTCTGTCCTGTGACAGTTTGAACTGGTGCTCTCCACTCTCTGTCCTGTGACAGTTTGAACTGGTGCTCTCCACTCTCTGTCCTGTGACAGTTTGAACTGGTGCTCTCCACTCTCTGTCTTGTGAAACTTGTAACTGGTGCTCTCCACTCTCCCGTACTGTGACAGTTGGAACTGGTGCTCTCCACTCTCCCGTCCTGTGACAGTATGAACTGGTGCTCTCCACTCTCTGTCCTGTGACAGTTTGAACTGGTGCTCTCCACTCTATTTCCTGTGACAGTTGGAACTGGTGCTCTTTACTCTATTTCCTGTGACAGTTTGAACTGGTGCTCTCCACTCTCCCGTCCTGTGACAGTTGTAACTGGTGATCTCCACTCTCCCGTCCTGTGACAGTTTGAACTGGTGCTCTCCACTCTCCCGTCCTGTGACAATTGGAACTGGTGGTCTCCACTCTCCCGTCCTGTGACAGTTTGAACTGGTGCTCTCCACTCTCTGTCCTGTGACAGTTTGAACTGGTGCTCTCCACTCTCCCGTCCTGTGACAGTTTGAACTGGTGCTCTCCACTCTCTGTCCTGTGACAGTTGGAACTGGTGCTCCCCACTCTCCCATCCTGTGACAGTTTGAACTGGTGCTTTCCACTCTCCCATCCTGTGACAGTTGGAACTGGTGCTCTCCACTCTCTGTCCTGTGACAGTTGGAACTGATGCTCTCCACTCTCCCATCCTGTGACAGTTGGAACTGGTGCTCTCCACTCTCCCATCCTGCGGCAGTTTGAACTGGTGCTCTCCACTCTCCCATCCAGCGACAGTTGGAACTAGTGCTCTCCAATCTCCCATCCTGTGACAGTTTGAACTGGTGCTCTCCACTCTCCCATCCAGCGACAGTTGGAACTGGTGCTCTCCACTCTCCCATCCTGTGGCAGTTGGAACTGGTGTTCTCCACTCTCTCTCCTGTGACAGTTTGAACTGGTGCTCTCCACTCTCTCTCCTGTGACAGTTTGAACTGTTGCTCTCCACTCTCTCTCCGGTGACAGTTGGAACTGGTGCTCTCCACTCTCTCTCCTGTGACAGTTGGAACTGGTGCTCTCCACTCTCTCTCCTGTGACAGTTGGAACTGATGCTCTCCACTCTCCCATCCTGTGACAGTTTGAACTGGTGCTCTCCACTCTCCCATCCTGTGACAGTTGGAACTGATGCTCTCCACTCTCCCATCCTGCGACAGTTGGAACTGATGCTCTCCACTCTCCCATCCTGCGACAGTTGGAACTGGTGCTCTCCACTCTCCCATCCTGCGACAGTTGGAACTGATGCTCTCCACTCTCCCATCCTGCGACAGTTGGAACTGATGCTCTCCACTCTCTGTCCTGTGACAGTTTGAACTGGTGCTCTCCATTCTCCCGTCCTGTGACAGTTGAAACTGGTGCTCTCCACTCTCCCATCCTGTGACAGTTGGAACTGGAGCTCTCCACTCTCCCATCCTGTGACAGTTGGAACTGGTGCTCTCCACGCTCCCATCCTGTGACAGTTGGAACTGGTGTTCTCCACTCTCTCTCCTGTGACAGTTTGAATTGGTGCTCTCCACTCTCTCTCCTGTGACTGTTTGAACTGTTGCTCTCCACTCTCTCTCCTGTGACAGTTGGAACTGGTGCTCTCCACTCTCTCTCCTGTGACAGTTGGAACTGGTGCTTTCCACTCTACAGCCCTGTGACAGTTTGAACTGGTGCTCTCCACTCTCTCATCCTGTGACAGTTGGAACTGGTGTTCTCCACTCTCTCGTCCTGTGAAAGTTGGAACTGGTGCTCTCCACTCTCCCGCCCTGTGACAGTTTGATCTGGTGCTCTCCACTCTCTGTCCTGTGACAGTTTGAACTGGTGCTCTCCACTCTACCATTCTGCGACAGTTGGAACTGGTGCTCTCCACTCTCCCATCCTGCGACAGTTTGAACTGGTGCTCTCCACTCTCCCATTCTGCGACAGTTGGAACTGGTGCTCTCCACTCTCCCATCCTGTGACAGTTTGAACTGGTGCTCTCCACTCTCCCATTCTGCGACAGTTGGAACTGGTGCTCTCCACTCTCCCATCCTGCGACAGTTTGAACTGGTGCTCTCCACTCTTTGTCCTGTGACAGTTTGAACTGGTGCTCTCCACTCTCTGTCGTGTGACAGTTTGAACTGGTGCTCTCCACTCTCTGTCCTGTGACAGTTTGAACTGGTGCTCTCCACTCTCTGTCTTGTGAAACTTGTAACTGGTGCTCTCCACTCTCCCGTACTGTGACAGTTGTAACTGGTGCTCTCCACTCTCCCGTCCTGTGACAGTATGAACTGATGCTCTCCACTCTCTGTCCTGTGACAGTTTGAACTGGTGCTCTCCACTCTATTTCCTGTGACAGTTGGAACTGGTGCTCTTTACTCTATTTCCTGTGACAGTTTGAACTGGTGCTCTCCACTCTCCCGTCCTGTGACAGTTGTAACTGGTGCTCTCCACTCTCCCGTCCTGTGACAATTGGAACTGGTGGTCTCCACTCTCCCGTCCTGTGACAGTTTGAACTGGTGCTCTCCACTCTCTGTCCTGTGACAGTTTGAACTGGTGCTCTCCACTCTCCCGTCCTGTGACAGTTGGAACTGGTGCTCTCCACTCTCCCGTCCTGTGACAGTTGGAATTGGTGCTCTCGACTCTCCCGTCCTGTGACAGTTGGAACTGGTGCTCTCCACTCTCCCGTCCTGTGACAGTTTGAACTGGTGCTCTCCACTCTCTGTCTTGTGACAGTTTGAACTGGTGCTCTCCACTCTCTGTCTTGTGACAGTTTGAACTGGTGCTCTGCACTCTCTGTCTTGTGACAGTTTGAACTGGTGCTCTCCAATATCCCGTCCTGTGAAAGTTTGAACTGATGCTCTCCACTCTCCCGTCCTGTGACAGTTTGAACTGATGCTCTCCACTCTGCCGTCCTGTGACAGTTATAACTGGTGCTCTCCACTCTCCCGTCCTGTGACAGTTTGAACTGGTGCTCTCCACTTTCCCATCCTGTGACAGTTTGAACTGGTTGTCTCCACTCTCTGTCTTGTGAGAGTTTGAACTGGTGCTCTCCACTCTCCCGTCCCGTGACAGTTGGAACTGGTGCTCTCCACTCTACCGTCCTGTGACAGTTGGAACTGGTGCTCTCCACTCTCCCATCCTGTGACAGTTTGAACTGGTGCTCTCCCCTCTATTTACTGTGACAGTTGGAACTGGTGCTCTCCACTCTATTTCCTGTGACAGTTTGAACTGGTGCTCTCCACTCTCCTGTCCTGTGACAGTTTGAACTGGTGCTCTCCACTCTCCCGTCCTGTGACAATTGGAACTGGTGGTCTCCATTCTCCCGTCCTGTGACAGTTTGAACTGGTGCTCTCCACTCTCTGTCCTGTGACAGTTTGAACTGGTGCTCGCCACTCTCCCGTCCTGTGACAGTTGGAACTGGTGCTCTCCACTCTCCCGTCCTGTGACAGTTGGAATTGGTGCTCTCCACTCTCCCGTCCTGTGACAGTTTGAACTGGTGCTCTCCACTCTCTGTCTTGTGACAGTTTGAACTGGTGCTCTCCACTCTCTGTCCTGTGATAGTTGGAACTGGTGCTCTCCACTCTCCCGTCCTGTGACAGTTGGAACTGGTGCTCTCCACTCTCTGTCTTGTGACAGTTGGAACTGGTGCTCTCCACTCTCTGTCCTGTGACAGTTTGAACTGATGCTCTCCACTCTCTGTCTTGTGAGAGTTTGAACTGGTGCTCTCCACTCTCCCATCCTGTGACAGGTTGAACTTGTGCTCTCCAGTCTCCATCATGTGACAGTTTGAACTGGTGCTCTCCACTCTCCCGTCCTGTGACAGTTGGAACTGGTGCTCTCCACTCTCTGTCCTGTGACAGTTTGAACTGGTGCTCTCCACTCTCTGTCCTGTGACAGTTGGAACTGGTGCTCTCCACTCTCTGTCCTGTGACAGTTTGAACTGGTGTTCTCCACTCTCCTGTCCTGTGACAGTTGGAACTGGTGCTCTCCACTCTCCCATCCTGCGACAGTTGGAACTGGTGCTCTCCACTCTCCCATCCTGTGACAGTTTGACCTGGTGCTCTCCACTCTCCCATCCTGTGACAGTTGGAACTGGTGCTCTCCACTCTCCCATCCTGTGACAGTTGGAACTGGTGCTCTCCACTCTCTCTCCTGTGACAGTTTGAACTGGTGCTCTCCACTCTCCCATCCTGTGACAGTTGGAACTGGAGCTCTCCACTCTCCCATCCTGTGACAGTTGGAACTGGTGCTCTCCACTCTCCCATCCTGTGACAGTTGGAACTGGTGTTCTCCACTCTCTCTCCTGTGACAGTTTGAATTGGTGCTCTCCACTCTCTCTCCTGTGACTGTTTGAACTTTTGCTCTCCACTCTGTCTCCTGTGACAGTTGGAACTGGTGCTCTCCACTCTCTCTCCTGTGACAGTTGGAACTGGTGCTTTCCACTCTACAGCCCTGTGACAGTTTGAACTGGTGCTCTCCACTCTCTCATCCAGTGACAGTTGGAACTGGTGTTCTCCACTCTCTCGTCCTGTGTAAGTTGGAACTGGTGCTCTCCACTCTCCCGCCCTGTGACAGTTTGATCTGGTGCTCTCCACTCTCCCATTCTGCGACAGTTGGAACTGGTGCTCTCCACTCTCCCATCCTGCGACAGTTTGAACTGGTGCTCTCCACTCTCTGTCCTGTGACAGTTTGAACTGGTGCTCTCCACTCTCTGTCCTGTGACAGTTTGAACTGGTGCTCTCCACTCTCTGTCCTGTGACAGTTTGAACTGGTGCTCTCCACTCTCTGTCTTGTGAAACTTGTAACTGGTGCTCTCCAATCTCCCGTACTGTGACAGTTGGAACTGGTGCTCTCCACTCTCCCATCCTGTGACAGTATGAACTGGTGCTCTCCACTCTCTGTCCTGTGACAGTTTGAACTGGTGATCTCCACTCTATTTCCTGTGAAAGTTGGAATTGGTGCTCTTTACTCTATTTCCTGTGACAGTTTGAACTGGTGCTCTCCACTCTCCCGTCCTGTGACAGTTGTAACTGGTGCTCTCCACTCTCCCGTCCTGTGACAATTGGAACTGGTGGTCTCCACTCTCCCGTCCTGTGACAGTTTGAACTGGTGCACTCCACTCCCTGTCCTGTGACAGTTTGAACTGGTGCTCTCCACTCTCCCGTCCTGTGACAGTTTGAACTGGTGCTCTCCACTCTCTGTCCTGTGACAGTTGGAACTGGTGCTCCCCACTCTCCCATCCTGTGACAGTTTGAACTGGTGCTTTCCACTCTCCCATCCTGTGACAGTTGGAACTGGTGCTCTCCACTCTCTGTCCTGTGACAGTTGGAACTGGTGCTCCCCACTCTCCCATCCTGTGACAGTTTGAACTGGTGCTTTCCACTCTCCCATCCTGTGACAGTTGGAACTGGTGCTCTCCACTCTCTGTCCTGTGACAGTTGGAACTGATGCTCTCCACTCTCCCATCCTGTGACAGTTGGAACTGGTGCTCTCCACTCTCTGTCCTGTGACAGTTTGAACTGGTGCTCTCCACTCTCTCTCCTGTGACAGTTGGAACTGGTGCTCTCCACTCTCTCTCCTGTGACAGTTTGAACTGGTGCTCTCCACTCTCTTGTCCTGTGACAGTTGGAACTGGTGTTCTCCACTCTCTCTCCTGTGACAGTTTGAACTGGTGCTCTCCACTCTCTCTCCTGTGACCGTTTGATCTGTTGCTCTCCACTCTCTCTCCTGTGACAGTTGGAACTGATGCTCTCCACTCTCCCATCCTGTGACAGTTGGAACTGGTGCTCTCCACTCTCCCATCCTGTGACAGTTGGAACTGATGCTCTCCACTCTCCCATCCTGCGACAGTTGGAACTGATGCTCTCCACTCTCCTATCCTGCGACAGTTGGAACTGGTGCTTCCACTCTCCCATCCTGTGACAGTTGGAACTGGTGCTCTCCACTCTCCCATCCTGTGACAGTTGGAACTGGTGTTCTCCACTCTCTCTCCTGTGACAGTTTGAATTGGTGCTCTCCACTCTCTCTCCTGTGACTGTTTGAACTGTTGCTCTCCACTCTCTCTCCTGTGACAGTTGGAACTGGTGCTCTCCACTCTCTCTCCTGTGACAGTTGGAACTGGTGCTTTCCACTCTACAGCCCTGTGACAGTTTGAACTGGTGCTCTCCACTCTCTCATCCTGTGACAGTTGGAACTGGTGTTCTCCACTCTCTCGTCCTGTGAAAGTTGGAACTGGTGCTCTCCACTCTCCCGCCCTGTGACAGTTTGATCTGGTGCTCTCCACTCTCTGTCCTGTGACAGTATGAACTGGTGCTCTCCACTCTCCCATCCTGTGACAGTTTGAACTGGTGCTCTCCAATCTCCCATTCTGCGACAGTTGGAACTGGTGCTCTCCACTCTCCCATCCTGCGACAGTTTGAACTGGTGCTCTCCACTCTCTGTCCTGTGACAGTTTGAACTGGTGCTCTCCACTCTCTGTCCTGTGACAGTTTGAACTGGTGCTCTCCACTCTCTGTCCTGTGACAGTTTGAACTGGTGCTCACCAATCTCTGTCTTGTGAAACTTGTAACTGGTGCTCTCCACTCTCCCGTACTGTGACAGTTGGAACTGGTGCTCTCCACTCTCCCGTCCTGTGACAGTATGAACTGGTGCTCTCCATTCTCTGTCCTGTGACAGTTTGAACTGGTGCTCTCCACTCTATTTCCTGTGACAGTTGGAACTGGTGCTCTTTACTCTATTTCCTGTGACAGTTTGAACTGGTGCTCTCCACTCTCCCGTCCTGTGACAATTGTAACTGGTGCTCTCCACTGTCCCGTCCTGTGACAATTGGAACTGGTGCTCTCCACTCTCCCGTCCTGTGACAGTTTGAACTGGTGCTCTCCAGTCTCTGTCCTGTGACAGTTTGAACTGGTGCTCTCTACTCTCCCGTCCTGTGACAGTTGGAACTGGTGCTCTCCACTCTCCCGTCCTGTGACAGTTGGAACTGGTGCTCTCGACTCTCCCGTCCTGTGACAGTTGGAACTGGTGCTCTCCACTCTCCCGTCCTGTGACAGTTTGAACTGGTGCTCTCCACTCTCTGTCTTGTGACAGTTTGAACTGGTGCTCTCCACTCTCTGTCTTGTGACAGTTTGAACTGGTGCTCTCCACTCTCTGTCTTGTGACAGTTTGAACTGGTGCTCTCCAATATCCTGTCCTGTGAAAGTTTGAACTGATGCTCTCCACTCTGCCGTCCTGTGACAGTTATAACTGGTGCTCTCCACTCTCCCGTCCTGTGACAGATTGAACTGGTGCTCTCCACTCTCCCGTCCCGTGACAGTTGGAACTGGTGCTCTCCACTCTACCGTCCTGTGACAGTTGGAACTGGTGCTCTCCACTCTCCCATCCTGTGACAGTTTGAACTGGTGCTCTCCCCTCTATTTACTGTGACAGTTGGAACTGGTGCTCTCCACTCTATTTCCTGTGACAGTTTGAACTGGTGCTCTCCACTCTCCTGTCCTGTGACAGTTTGAACTGGTGCTCTTCACTCTCCCGTCCTGTGACAATTGGAACTGGTGGTCTCCATTCTCCCGTTCTGTGACAGTTTGAACTGGTGCTCTCCACTCTCTGTCCTGTGACAGTTTGAACTGGTGCTCGCCACTCTCCCGTCCTGTGACAGTTGGAACTGGTGCTCTCCACTCTCCCGTCCTGTGACAGTTGGAATTGGTGCTCTCCACTCTCCCGTCCTGTGACAGTTTGAACTGGTGCACTCCACTCTCTGTCTTGTGACAGTTTGAACTGGTGCTCTCCACTCTCTGTCTTGTGACAGTTTGAACTGGTGCTCTCCACTCTCTGTCCTGTGATAGTTGGAACTGGTGCTCTCCACTCTCCCGTCCTGTGACAGTTGGAACTGGTGCTCTCCACTCTCTGTCTTGTGACAGTTGGAACTGGTGATCTCCACTCTCTGTCCTGTGACAGTTTGAACTGGTGCTCTCCACTCTCTGTCTTGTGAGAGTTTGAACTGGTGCTCTCCACTCTCCCATCCTGTGACAGTTTGAACTTGTGCTCTCCAGTCTCTGTCCTGTGACAGTTTGAACTGGTGCTCTCCACTCTCCCGTCCTGTGACAGTTGGAACTGGTGCTCTCCACTCTCTGTCCTGTGACAGTTTGAACTGGTGCTCTCCACTCTCTGTCCTGTGACAGTTGGAACTGGTGCTCTCCACTCTCTGCCTTTGACAGTTTGAACTGGTGTTCTCCACTCTCCCGTCCTGTGACAGTTTGATCTGGTGCTCTCCACTCTCCCATTCTGCGACAGTTGGAACTGGTGCTCTCCACTCTCCCATCCTGCGACAGTTTGAACTGGTGCTCTCCACTCTCTGTCCTGTGACAGTTTGAACTGGTGCTCTCCACTCTCTGTCCTGTGACAGTTTGAACTGGTGCTCTCCACTCTCTGTCCTGTGACAGTTTGAACTGGTGCTCTCCACTCTCTGTCTTGTGAAACTTGTAACTGGTGCTCTCCACTCTCCCGTACTGTGACAGTTGGAACTGGTGCTCTCCACTCTCCCGTCCTGTGACAGTATGAACTGGTGCTCTCCACTCTCTGTCCTGTGACAGTTTGAACTGGTGCTCTCCACTCTCCCGTCCTGTGACAGTTGTAACTGGTGCTCACCACTCTCCCGTCCTGTGACAATTGGAACTGGTGGTCTCCACTCTCCCGTCCTGTGACAGTTTGAACTGGTGCTCTCCACTCTCTGTCCTGTGACAGTTTGAACTGGTGCTCTCCACTCTCCCGTCCTGTGACAGTTGGAACTGGTGCTCTCCACTCTCCCGTCCTGTGACAGTTGGAACTGGTGCTCTCCACTCTCCCGTCCTGTGACAGTTGGAACTGGTGCTCTCCACTCTCCCGTCCTGTGACAGTTTGAACTGGTGCTCTCCACTCTCTGTCTTGTGACAGTTTGAACTGGTGCTCTCCACTCTCTGTCTTGTGAAAGTTTGAACTGGTGCTCTCCACTCTCTGTCTTGTGACAGTTTGAACTGGTGCTCTCCAATATCCCGTCCTGTGAAAGTTTGAACTGATGCTCTCCACTCTCCCGTCCTGTGACAGTTTGAACTGGTGCTCTCCACTCTGCCGTCCTGTGACAGTTATAATTGGTGCTCTCCACTCTCCCGTCCTGTGACAGTTTGAACTGGTGCTCTCCACTCTCCCGTCCTGTGACAGTTGGAACTGGTGCTCTCCACTTTCCCATCCTGTGACAGTTTGAACTGGTGCTTTCCACTCTCAGTCCTGTGACAGTTTGAACTGGTGCTCTCCACTCTCTGTCTTGTGAGTGTTTGAACTGGTGCTCTCCACTCTCCCGTCCCGTGACAGTTGGAACTGGTGCTCTCCACTCTCCCGTCCTGTGACAGTTGGAACTGGTGCTCTCCACTTTCCCATCCTGTGACAGTTTGAACTGGTGCTTTCCACTCTCTGTCCTGTGACAGTTGGAACTGGTGCTCTCCACTCTCTGTCCTGTGACAGTTGGAACTGGTGCGCTCCACTCTCCCGTCTTGTGACAGTTGGAACTGGTGCTCTCCACTCTCTGTCTTGTGACAGTTGGAACTAGTGCTCTCCACTCTCTGTCCTGTGACAGTTTGAACTGGTGCTCTCCACTCTCTGTCTTGTGAGAGTTTGAACTGGTGCTCAAACTCTCCCATCCTGTGACAGTTTGAACTTGTGCTCTCCAGTCTCTGTCCTGTGACAGTTTGAACTGGTGCTCTCCACTCTCCCGTCCTGTGACAGTTGGAACTGGTGCTCTCCACTCTCTGTCCTGTGACAGTTTGCACTGGTGCTCTCCACTCTCTGTCCTGTGACAGTTGGAACTGGTGCTCTCCACTCTCTATCCTGTGACAGTTTGAACTGGTGTTCTCCACTCTCCCGTCCTGTGACAGTTGGAACTGGTGCTCTCCACTCTCTGTCCTGCGACAGTTTGAACTGGTACTCTCCACTCTCTGTCTTGTGAGAGTTTGAACTGGTGCTCTCCACTCTCCCGTCCTGTGACAGTTTGAACTTGTGCTCTCCAGTCTCTGTCGTGTGACAGTTTGAACTGGTGCTCTCCACTCTCCCGTCCTGTGACAGTTGGAACTGGTGCTCTCCACTCTCTGTCCTGTGACAGTTTGAACTGGTGCTATCCACTCTCCCGTCCTGTGACAGTTGGAACTGGTGCTCTCCACTCTCTGTCCTGTGACAGTTTGCACTGGTGCTCTCCACTCTCTGTCCTGTGACAGTTGGAACTGGTGCTCTCCACTCTCTATCCTGTGACAGTTTGAACTGGTGTTCTCCACTCTCCCGTCCTGTGACAGTTGGAACTGGTGCTCTCCACTCTCTGTCCTGCGACAGTTTGAACTGGTACTCTCCACTCTCTGTCTTGTGAGAGTTTGAACTGGTGCTCTCCACTCTCCCATCCTGTGACAGTTTGAACTTGTGCTCTCCAGTCTCTGTCGTGTGACAGTTTGAACTGGTGCTCTCCACTCTCCCGTCCTGTGACAGTTGGAACTGGTGCTCTCCACTCTCTGTCTTGTGACAGTTTGAACTGGTGCTCTCCAATATCCCGTCCTGTGAAAGTTTGAACTGATGCTCTCCACTCTCCCGTCCTGTGACAGTTTGAACTGGTGCTCTGCACTCTGCCGTCCTGTGAGAGTTGGAACTGGTGCTCTCCACTCTCCCGTCCTGTGACAGTTTGAACTGGTGCTCTCCACTCTCCCGTCCTGTGACAGTTGGAACTGGTGCTCTCCACTTTCCCATCCTGTGATAGTTTGAACTGGTGCTTTCCACTCTCTGTCCTGTGACAGTTTGAACTGGTGCTCTCCACTCTTCGTCTTGTGAGAGTTTGAACTGGTGCTCTCCACTCTCCCGTCCCGTGACAGTTGGAACTGGTGCTCTCCACTCTACCGTCCTGTGACAGTTGGAACTGGTGCTCTCCACTCTCCCATCCTGTGACAGTTTGAACTGGTGCTCTCCCCTCTATTTACTGTGTCAGTTGGAACTGGTGCTCTCCACTCTACTTCCTGTGACAGTTTGAACTGGTGCTCTCCACTCTCCCGTCCTGTGACAATTGGAACTTGTGGTCTCCATTCTCCCGTCCTGTGACAGTTTGAACTGGTGCTCTCCACTCTCTGTCCTGTGACAGTTTGAACTGGTGCTCGCCACTCTCCCGTCCTGTGACAGTTGGAACTGGTGCTCTCCACTCTCCCGTCCTGTGACAATTGGAATTGGTGCTCTCCACTCTCCCGTCCTGTGACAGTTTGAACTGGTGCTCTCCACTCTCCCGTCCTGTGACAGTTTGAACTGATGCTCTCCCCTCTATTTCCTGTGACAGTTGGAATTGGTGCTTTCCACTCTCTGTCATGTGACAGTTGGAACTGGTGCTCTCCACTCTCCCGTTCTGTGACTGTTGGAACTGGTGCTCTCCACTCTCCCGTCCTGTGACAGTTGGAACTGGTGCTCTCCTCTCTCGCATCCTGTGACAGTTGGAACTGGTGCTCTCCACTCTCCCGTCCTGTGACAGTTTGAACTGGTGCTCTCCACTCTCCTGTCCTGTGACAGTTGGAACTGGTGCCCTCCACTCTCCCATCCAGTGACAGTTTGAACTGGTGTTCTCCATTCTACCGTCCTGTAACAGTTTGAACTGGTGCTCTGCACTCTCCCGTCCTGTGACAGTTGGAACTGGTGCTCTCCACTCTCCCCTCCTGTGACAGTTGGAACTGGTGCTCTCCACTCTCTCTCCTGTGACAGTTTGAACTGGTGCTCTCCACGCTCCCGTCCTGTGACAGTTTGAACTGGTACTCTCCACTCTCCCGTCCTGTGACAGTTTGAACTGTTGCTCTCCACTCTCCCGTCCTGTGACAGTTTGAACTCGTGCTCTCCACTCTCCCGTCCTGTGACAGTTTGAACTGGTGCTCTCCACTCTCCACTCTCCCGTCCTGTGACAGATGGAACTGGTGCTCTCCACGCTTCCCTCCTGTGACAGTTTGAACTGGTATTCTCCACTCTCCCGTCCTGTGACAATTGGAATTGGTGCTCTCCACTCTCCCGTCCTGTGACAGTTTGAACTGGTGCTCTCCACTCTCCCGTCCTGTGACAGTTGGAACTGGTGTTCTCCACTCTCTCGTCCTGTGAAAGTTGGAACTGGTGCTCTCCACTCTCCCGCCCTGTGACAGTTTGATCTGGTGCATCTCCACTCTCTCTCCTGTGACAGTTTGAACTGGTGCTCTCCACTCTCTGTCCTGTGACAGTTTGAACTGGTGCTCTCCACTCTCTGTCTTGTGAAACTTGTAACTGGTGCTCTCCACTCTCCCGTACTGTGACAGTTGGAACTGGTGCTCCCCACTCTCCCGTCCTGTGACAGTATGAACTGGTGCTCTCCACTCTCTGTCCTGTGACAGTTTGAACTGGTGGTCTCCACTCTATTTCCTGTGACAGTTGGAACTGGTGCTCTTTACTCTATTTCCTGTGACAGTTTGAACTGGTGCTCTCCACTCTCCCGTCCTGTGACAGTTGTAACTGGTGCTCACCACTCTCCCGTCCTGTGACAATTGGAACTGGTGGTCTCCACTCTCCCGTCCTGTGACAGTTTGAACTGGTGCTCTCCACTCTCTGTCCTGTGACAGTTTGAACTGGTGCTCTCCACTCTCCCGTCCTGTGACAGTTGGAACTGGTGCTCTCCACTCTCCCGTCCTGTGACAGTTGGAACTGGTGCTCTGCACTCTCCCGTCCTGTGACAGTTGGAACTGGTGCTCTCCACTCTCCCGTCCTGTGACAGTTTGAACTGGTGCTCTCCACTCTCTGTCTTGTGACAGTTTGAACTGGTGCTCTCCACTCTCTGTCTTGTGACAGTTTGAACTGGTGCTCTCCACTCTCTGTCTTGTGACAGTTTGAACTGGTGCTCTCCAATATCCCGTCCTGTGAAAGTTTGAACTGATGCTCTCCACTCTCCCGTCCTGTGACAGTTTGAACTGGTGCTCTCCACTCTGCCGTCCTGTGACAGTTATAACTGGTGCTCTCCACTCTCCCGTCCTGTGACAGTTTGAACTGGTGCTCTCCACTCTCCCGTCCTGTGACAGTTGGAACTGGTGCTCTCCACTTTCCCATCCTGTGACAGTTTGAACTGGTGCTTTCCACTCTCTGTCCTGTGACAGTTTGAACTGGTGCTCTCCACTCTCTGTCTTGTGAGTGTTTGAACTGGTGCTCTCCACTCTCCCGTCCCGTGACAGTTGGAACTGGTGCTCTCCAATCTACCGTCCTGTGACAGTTGGAACTGGTGCTCTCCACTCTCCCATCCTGTGACAGTTTGAACTGGTGCTCTCCCCTCTATTTACTGTGACAGTTGGAACTGGTGCTCTCCACTCTATTTCCTGTGACAGTTTGAACTGGTGCTCTCCACTCTCCTGTCCTGTGACAGTTTGAACTGGTGCTCTCCACTCTCCCGCCCTGTGACAATTGGAACTGGTGGTCTCCATTCTCCCGTCCTGTGACAGTTTGAACTGGTGCTCTCCACTCTCTGTCCTGTGACAGTTTGAACTGGTGCTCGCCACTCTCCCGTCCTGTGACAGTTGGAACTGGTGCTCTCCACTCTCCCGTCCTGTGACAGTTGGAATTGGTGCTCTCCACTCTCCCGTCCTGTGACAGTTTGAACTGGTGCTCTCCACTCTCTGTCTTGTGACAGTTTGAACTGGTGCTCTCCACTCTCTGTCTTGTGACAGTTTGAACTGGTGCTCTCCACTCTCTGTCCTGTGACAGTTGGAACTGGTGCTCTCCACTCTCCCGTCCTGTGACAGTTGGAACTGGTGCTCTCCACTCTCTGTCTTGTGACAGTTGGAACTAGTGCTCTCCACTCTCTGTCCTGTGACAGTTTGAACTGGTGCTCTCCACTCTCTGTCTTGTGAGAGTTTGAACTGGTGCTCAAACTCTCCCATCCTGTGACAGTTTGAACTTGTGCTCTCCAGTCTCTGTCCTGTGACAGTTTGAACTGGTGCTCTCCACTCTCCCGTCCTGTGACAGTTGGAACTGGTGCTCTCCACTCTCTGTCCTGTGACAGTTTGCACTGGTGCTCTCCACTCTCTGTCCTGTGACAGTTGGAACTGGTGCTCTCCACTCTCTATCCTGTGACAGTTTGAACTGGTGTTCTCCACTCTCCCGTCCTGTGACAGTTGGAACTGGTGCTCTCCACTCTCTGTCCTGCGACAGTTTGAACTGGTACTCTCCACTCTCTGTCTTGTGAGAGTTTGAACTGGTGCTCTCCACTCTCCCATCCTGTGACAGTTTGAACTTGTGCTCTCCAGTCTCTGTCGTGTGACAGTTTGAACTGGTGCTCTCCACTCTCCCGTCCTGTGACAGTTGGAACTGGTGCTCTCCACTCTCTGTCCTGTGACAGTTTGAACTGGTGCTCTCCACTCTCTGTCCTGTGACAGTTGGAACTGGTGCTCTCCACTCTCTGTCCTGTGACAGTTTGAACTGGTGTTCTCCACTCTCCCGTCCTGTGACAGTTGGAACTGGTGCTCTCCACTCTCCCATCCTGCGACAGTTGGAACTGGTGCTCTCCACTCTCCCATCCTGTGACAGTTTGAACTGGTGCTCTCCACTCTCCCATCCTGTGACAGTTGGAACTGGTGCTCTCCACTCTCCCATCCTGTGACAGTTGGAACTGGTGCTCTCCACTCTCTCTCCTGTGACAGTTTGAACTGGTGCTCACCACCCTCCCATCCTGTGACAGTTGGAACTGGAGCTCTCCACTCTCCCATCCTGTGACAGTTGGAATTGTTGCTCTCCGCTCTCCCATCCTGTGACAGTTGGAACTGGTGTTCTCCACTCTCTCTCCTGTGACAGTTTGAATTGGTGCTCTCCACTCTCTCTCCTGTGACTGTTTGAACTGTTGCTCTCCACTCTGTGTCCTGTGACAGTTGGAACTGGTGCTCTCCACTCTCTCTCCTGTGACAGTTGGAACTGCTGCTTTCCACTCTACAGCCCTGTGACAGTTTGAACTGGTGCTCTCCACTCTCTCATCCAGTGACAGTTGGAACTGGTGTTCTCCACTCTCTCGTCCTGTGAAAGTTGGAACTGGTGCTCTCCACTCTCCCGCCCTGTGACAGTTTGATCTGGTGCTCTCCACTCTCCCATTCTGCGACAGTTGGAACTGGTGCTCTCCACTCTCCCATCCTGCGACAGTTTGAACTGGTGCTCTCCACTCTCTGTCCTGTGACAGTTTGAACTGGTGCTCTCCACTCTCTGTCTTGTGAAACTTGTAACTGGTGCTCTCCACTCTCCCGTACTGTGACAGTTGGAACTGGTGCTCTCCACTCTCCCGTCCTGTGACAGTATGAACTGGTGCTCTCCACTCTCTGTCCTGTGACAGTTTGAACTGCTGCTCTCCACTCTATTTCCTGTGACAGTTTGAACTGGTGCTCTCCACTCTCCCGTCCTGTGACAGTTTGAACTGGTGCTCTCCACTCTCTGTCCTGTGACAGTTGGAACTGATGCTCCCCACTCTCCCATCCTGTGACAGTTTGAACTGGTGCTTTCCACTCTCCCATCCTGTGACAGTTGGAACTGGTGCTCTCCACTCTCTGTCCTGTGACAGTTGGAACTGGTGCTCCCCACTCTCCCATCCTGTGACAGTTTGAACTGGTGCTTTCCACTCTCCCATCCTGTGACATTTGGAACTGGTGCTCTCCACTCTCTGTCCTGTGACAGTTGGAACTGATGCTCTCCACTCTCCCATCCTGTGACAGTTGGAACTGGTGCTCTCCACTCTCACATCCTGTGACAGTTGGAACTGGTGCTCTCCACTCTCCCATCCTGTGACAGTTGGAACTGGTGTTGTCCACTCTCTCTCCTGTGACAGTTTGAACTGGTGCTCTCCACTCTCTCTCCTGTGACAGTTTGAACTGTTGCTCTCCACTCTCTCTCCGGTGACAGTTGGAACTGGTGCTCTCCACTCTCTCTCCTGTGACAGTTGAAACTGGTGCTCTCCACTCTCTCTCCTGTGACAGTTTGAACTGGTGCTCTCCACTCTCTTGTCCTGTGACAGTTGGAACTGGTGTTCTCCACTCTCTCTCCTGTGACAGTTTGAACTGATGCTCTCCACTCTCTCTCCTGTGACAGTTTGATCTGTTGCTCTCCACTCTCTCTCCTGTGACAGTTGGAACTGATGCTCTCCACTCTCCCATCCTGTGACAGTTGGAACTGGTGCTCTCCACTCTCCCATCCTGTGACAGTTGGAACTGATGCTCTCCACTCTCCCATCCTGCGACAGTTGGAACTGATGCTCTCCACTCTCCCATCCTGCGACAGTTGGAACTGGTGCTCTCCACTCTCCCATCCTGCGACAGTTGGAACTGATGCTCTCCACTCTCCCATCCTGCGACAGTTGGAACTGATGCTCTCCACTCTCTGTCCTGTGACAGTTTGAACTGGTGCTCTCCATTCTCCCGTCCTGTGACAGTTGGAACTGGTGCTCTCCACTCTCCCATCCTGTGACAGTTGGAACTGGAGCTCTCCAATCTCCCATCCTGTGACAGTTGGAACTGGTGCTCTCCACTCTCCCATCCTGTGACAGTTGGAACTGGTGTTCTCCACTCTCTCTCCTGTGACAGTTTGAATTGGTGCTCTCCACTCTCTCTCCTGTGACTGTTTGAACTGTTGCTCTCCACTCTCTCTCCTGTGACAGTTGGAACTGGTGCTCTCCACTGTCTCTCCTGTGACAGTTGGAACTGGTGCTTTCCACTCGACAGCCCTGTGACAGTTTGAACTGGTGTTCTCCACTCTCTCATCCTGTGACAGTTTGAACTGGTGCTCTCCACTCTCCCATTCTGCGACAGTTGGAACTGGTGCTCTCCACTCTCCCATCCTGCGACAGTTTGAACTGGTGCTCTCCACTCTCTGTCCTGTGACAATTTAAACTGGTGCTCTCCACTCTCTGTCCTGTGACAGTTTGAACTGGTGCTCTCCACTCTCTGTCCTGTGACAGTTTGAACTGGTGCTCACCACTCTCTGTCTTGTGAAACTTGTAACTGGTGCTCTCCACTCTCCCGTACTGTGACAGTTGGAACTGGTGCTCTCCACTCTCCCGTCCTGTGACAGTATGAACTGGTGCTCTCCACTCTCTGTCCTGTGACAGTTTGAACTGGTGCCCTCCACTCTATTTCCTGTGACAGTTGGAACTGGTGCTCTCCACTCTCCCGTCCTGTGACAGTATGAACTGGTGCTCTCCACTCTCTGTCCTGTGACAGTTTGAACTGGTGCTCTCCACTCTATTTCCTGTGACAGTTGGAACTGGTGCTCTTTACTCTATTTCCTGTGACAGTTTGAACTGGTGCTCTCCACTCTCCCGTCCTGTGACAGTTGGAACTGGTGGTCTCCACTCTCCCGTCCTGTGACAGTTTGAACTGGTGCTCTCCACTCTCTGTCCTGTGACAGTTTGAACTGGTGCTCTCCACTCTCCCGTCCTGTGACAGTTGGAACTGGTGCTCTCCACTCTCCCGTCCTGTGACAGTTGGAACTGGTGCTCTCGACTCTCCCGTCCTGTGACAGTTGGAACTGGTGCTCTCCACTCTCCCGTCCTGTGACAGTTTGAACTGGTGCTCTCCACTCTCTGTCTTGTGACAGTTTGAACTGGTGCTCTCCACTCTCTGTCTTGTGACAGTTTGAACCGGTGCTCTCCACTCTCTGTCTTGTGACAGTTTGAACTGGTGCTCTCCAATATCCCGTCCTGTGAAAGTTTGAACTGATGCTCTCCACTCTCCCGTCCTGTGACAGTTTGAACTGGTGCTCTCCACTCTCCCGTCCTGTGACAGTTTGAACTGGTGCTCTCCACTCTCCCGTCCTGTGACAGTTGGAACTGGTGCTCTCCACTTTCCCATCCTGTGACAGTTTGAACTGGTGCTCTCCACTCTCTGTCTTGTGAGAGTTTGAACTGGTGCTCTCCACTCTCCCGTCCCGTGACAGTTGGAACTGGTGCTCTCCACTCTACCGTCCTGTGACAGTTGGAACTGGTGCTCTCCACTCTCCCATCCTGTGACAGTTTGAACTGGTGCTCTCCCCTCTATTTACTGTGACAGTTGGAACTGGTGCTCTCCACTCTATTTCCTGTGACAGTTTGAACTGCTGCTCTCCACTCTCCTGTCCTGTGACAGTTTGAACTGGTGCTCTCCACTCTCCCGTCCTGTGACAATTGGAACTGGTGGTCTCCATTCTCCCGTCCTGTGACAGTTTGAACTGGTGCTCTCCACTCTCTGTCCTGTGACAGTTTGAACTGGTGCTCGCCACTCTCCCGTCCTGTGACAGTTGGAACTGGTGCACTCCACTCTCCCGTCCTGTGACAGTTGGAATTGGTGCTCTCCACTCTCCCGTCCTGTGACAGTTTGAACTGGTGCTCTCCACTCTCTGTCTTGTGACAGTTTGAACTGGTGCTCTCCACTCTCTGTCTTGTGACAGTTTGAACTGGTGCTCTCCACTCTCCCGTACTGTGACAGTTGGAACTGGTGCTCTCCACTCTCCCGTCCTGTGACAGTATGAACTGGTGCTCTCCACTCTCTGTCCTGTGACAGTTTGAACTGGTGCTCTCCACTCTATTTCCTGTGACAGTTGGAACTGGTGCTCTTTACTCTATTTCCTGTGACAGTTTGAACTGGTGCTCTCCACTCTCCTGTCCTGTGACAGTTGTAACTGGTGCTCTCCACTCTCCCGTCCTGTGACAATTGGAACTGGTGGTCTCCACTCTCCCGTCCTGTGACAGTTTGAACTGGTGCTCTCCACTCTCTGTCCTGTGACAGTTTGAACTGGTGCTCTCCACTCTCCCGTCCTGTGACAGTTGTAACTGGTGCTCTCCACTCTCCCGTCCTGTGACAATTGGAACTGGTGGTCTCCACTCTCCCGTCCTGTGACAGTTTGAACTGGTGCTCTCCACTCTCTGTCCTGTGACAGTTTGAACTGGTGCTCTCCACTCTCCCGTCCTGTGACAGTTGGAACTGGTGCTCTCCACTCTCCCGTCCTGTGACAGTTGGAACTGGTGCTCTCGACTCTCCCGTCCTGTGACAGTTGGAACTGGTGCTCTCCACTCTCCCGTCCTGTGACAGTTTGAACTGGTGCTCTCCACTCTCTGTCTTGTGACAGTTTGAACTGGTGCTCTCCACTCTCTGTCTTGTGACAGTTTGAACCGGTGCTCTCCACTCTCTGTCTTGTGACAGTTTGAACTGGTGCTCTCCAATATCCCGTCCTGTGAAAGTTTGAACTGATGCTCTCCACTCTCCCGTCCTGTGACAGTTTGAACTGATGCTCTCCACTCTGCCGTCCTGTGACAGTTATAACTGGTGCTCTCCACTCTCCCGTCCTGTGACAGTTTGAACTGGTGCTCTCCACTCTCCCGTCCTGTGACAGTTGGAACTGGTGCTCTCCACTTTCCCATCCTGTGACAGTTTGAACTGGTGCTCTCCACTCTCTGTCTTGTGAGAGTTTGAACTGGTGCTCTCCACTCTCCCGTCCCGTGACAGTTGGAACTGGTGCTCTCCACTCTACCGTCCTGTGACAGTTGGAACTGGTGCTCTCCACTCTCCCATCCTGTGACAGTTTGAACTGGTGCTCTCCCCTCTATTTACTGTGACAGTTGGAACTGGTGCTCTCCACTCTATTTCCTGTGACAGTTTGAACTGCTGCTCTCCACTCTCCTGTCCTGTGACAGTTTGAACTGGTGCTCTCCACTCTCCCGTCCTGTGACAATTGGAACTGGTGGTCTCCATTCTCCCGTCCTGTGACAGTTTGAACTGGTGCTCTCCACTCTCTGTCCTGTGACAGTTTGAACTGGTGCTCGCCACTCTCCCGTCCTGTGACAGTTGGAACTGGTGCTCTCCACTCTCCCGTCCTGTGACAGTTGGAATTGGTGCTCTCCACTCTCCCGTCCTGTGACAGTTTGAACTGGTGCTGTCCACTCTCTGTCTTGTGACAGTTTGAACTGGTGCTCTCCACTCTCTGTCTTGTGACAGTTTGAACTGGTGCTCTCCACTCTCTGTCTTGTGAGAGTTTGAACTGGTGCTCTCCACTCTCCCGTCCCGTGACAGTTGGAACTGGTGCTCTCCACTCTACCGTCCTGTGACAGTTGGAACTGGTGCTCTCCACTCTCCCATCCTGTGACAGTTTGAACTGGTGCTCTCCCCTCTATTTACTGTGACAGTTGGAACTGGTGCTCTCCACTCTATTTCCTGTGACAGTTTGAACTGCTGCTCTCCACTCTCCTGTCCTGTGACAGTTTGAACTGGTGCTCTCCACTCTCCCGTCCTGTGACAATTGGAACTGGTGGTCTCCATTCTCCCGTCCTGTGACAGTTTGAACTGGTGCTCTCCACTCTCTGTCCTGTGACAGTTTGAACTGGTGCTCGCCACTCTCCCGTCCTGTGACAGTTGGAACTGGTGCACTCCACTCTCCCGTCCTGTGACAGTTGGAATTGGTGCTCTCCACTCTCCCGTCCTGTGACAGTTTGAACTGGTGCTCTCCACTCTCTGTCTTGTGACAGTTTGAACTGGTGCTCTCCACTCTCTGTCTTGTGACAGTTTGAACTGGTGCTCTCCACTCTCCCGTACTGTGACAGTTGGAACTGGTGCTCTCCACTCTCCCGTCCTGTGACAGTATGAACTGGTGCTCTCCACTCTCTGTCCTGTGACAGTTTGAACTGGTGCTCTCCACTCTATTTCCTGTGACAGTTGGAACTGGTGCTCTTTACTCTATTTCCTGTGACAGTTTGAACTGGTGCTCTCCACTCTCCCGTCCTGTGACAGTTGTAACTGGTGCTCTCCACTCTCCCGTCCTGTGACAATTGGAACTGGTGGTCTCCACTCTCCCGTCCTGTGACAGTTTGAACTGGTGCTCTCCACTCTCTGTCCTGTGACAGTTTGAACTGGTGCTCTCCACTCTCCCGTCCTGTGACAGTTGTAACTGGTGCACTCCACTCTCCCGTCCTGTGACAATTGGAACTGGTGGTCTCCACTCTCCCGTCCTGTGACAGTTTGAACTGGTGCTCTCCACTCTCTGTCCTGTGACAGTTTGAACTGGTGCTCTCCACTCTCCCGTCCTGTGACAGTTGGAACTGGTGCTCTCCACTCTCCCGTCCTGTGACAGTTGGAACTGGTGCTCTCGACTCTCCCGTCCTGTGACAGTTGGAACTGGTGCTCTCCACTCTCCCGTCCTGTGACAGTTTGAACTGGTGCTCTCCACTCTCTGTCTTGTGACAGTTTGAACTGGTGCTCTCCACTCTCTGTCTTGTGACAGTTTGAACCGGTGCTCTCCACTCTCTGTCTTGTGACAGTTTGAACTGGTGCTCTCCAATATCCCGTCCTGTGAAAGTTTGAACTGATGCTCTCCACTCTCCCGTCCTGTGACAGTTTGAACTGATGCTCTCCACTCTGCCGTCCTGTGACAGTTATAACTGGTGCTCTCCACTCTCCCGTCCTGTGACAGTTTGAACTGGTGCTCTCCACTCTCCCGTCCTGTGACAGTTGGAACTGGTGCTCTCCACTTTCCCATCCTGTGACAGTTTGAACTGGTGCTCTCCACTCTCTGTCTTGTGAGAGTTTGAACTGGTGCTCTCCACTCTCCCGTCCCGTGACAGTTGGAACTGGTGCTCTCCACTCTACCGTCCTGTGACAGTTGGAACTGGTGCTCTCCACTCTCCCATCCTGTGACAGTTTGAACTGGTGCTCTCCCCTCTATTTACTGTGACAGTTGGAACTGGTGCTCTCCACTCTATTTCCTGTGACAGTTTGAACTGCTGCTCTCCACTCTCCTGTCCTGTGACAGTTTGAACTGGTGCTCTCCACTCTCCCGTCCTGTGACAATTGGAACTGGTGGTCTCCATTCTCCCGTCCTGTGACAGTTTGAACTGGTGCTCTCCACTCTCTGTCCTGTGACAGTTTGAACTGGTGCTCGCCACTCTCCCGTCCTGTGACAGTTCGAACTGGTGCTCTCCACTCTCCCGTCCTGTGACAGTTGGAATTGGTGCTCTCCACTCTCCCGTCCTGTGACAGTTTGAACTGGTGCTCTCCACTCTCTGTCTTGTGACAGTTTGAACTGGTGCTCTCCACTCTCTGTCTTGTGACAGTTTGAACTGGTGCTCTCCACTCTCTGTCCTGTGATAGTTGGAACTGGTGCTCTCCACTCTCCCGTCCTGTGACAGTTGGAACTGGTGCTCTCCACTCTCTGTCTTGTGACAGTTGGAACTGGTGATCTCCACTCTCTATCCTGTGATAGTTTGAACTGGTGCTCTCCACTCTCTGTCTTGTGAGAGTTTGAACTGGTGCTCTCCACTCTCCCATCCTGTGACAGTTTGAACTTGTGCTCTCCAGTCTCTGTCCTGTGACAGTTTGAACTGGTGCTCTCCACTCTCCCGTCCTGTGACAGTTGGAACTGGTGCTCTCCACTCTCTGTCCTGTGACAGTTTGAACTGGTGCTCTCCACTCTCTGTCCTGTGACAGTTGGAACTGGTGCTCTCCACTCTCTGTCCTGTGACAGTTTGAACTGGTGTTCTCCACTCTCCCGTCCTGTGACAGTTTGATCTGGTGCTCTCCACTCTCCCATTCTGCGACAGTTGGAACTGGTGCTCTCCACTCTCCCATCCTGCGACAGTTTGAACTGGTGCTCTCCACTCTCTGTCCTGTGACAGTTTGAACTGGTGCTCTCCACTCTCTATCCTGTGACAGTTTGAACTGGTGCTCTCCACTCTCTGTCCTGTGACAGTTTGAACTGGTGCTCTCCACTCTCTGTCTTGTGAAACTTGTAACTGGTGCTCTCCACTCTCCCGTACTGTGACAGTTGGAACTGGTGCTCTCCACTCTCCCGTCCTTTGACAGTATGAACTGGTGCTCTCCACTCTCTGTCCTGTGACAGTTTGAACTGGTGCTCTCCACTCTATTTCCTGTGACAGTTGGAACTGGTGCTCTTTACTCTATTTCCTGTGACAGTTTGAACTGGTGCTCTCCACTCTCCCGTCCTGTGACAGTTGTAACTGGTGCTCTCCACTCTCCCGTCCTGTGACAATTGGAACTGGTGGTCTCCACTCTCCCGTCCTGTGACAGTTTGAACTGGTGCTCTCCACTCTCTGTCCTGTGACAGTTTGAACTGGTGCTCTCCACTCTCCCGTCCTGTGACAGTTGGAACTGGTGCTCTCCACTCTCCCGTCCTGTGACAGTTGGAACTGGTGCTCTCCACTCTCCCGTCCTGTGACAGTTGGAACTGGTGCTCTCCACTCTCCCGTCTTGTGACAGTTTGAACTGGTGCTCTCCACTCTCTGTCTTGTGACAGTTTGAACTGGTGCTCTCCACTCTCTGTCTTGTGACAGTTTGAACTGGTGCTCTCCAATATCCCGTCCTGTGAAAGTTTGAACTGATGCTCTCCACTCTCCCGTCCCGTGACAGTTGGAACTGGTGCTCTCCACTCTACCGTCCTGTGACAGTTGGAACTGGTGCTCTCCACTCTCCCATCCTGTGACAGTTTGAACTGGTGCTCTCCCCTCTATTTACTGTGACAGTTGGAACTGGTGCTCTCCACTCTATTTCCTGTGACAGTTTGAACTGGTGCTCTCCACTCTCTGTCCTGTGACAGTTTGAACTGGTGCTCTCCACTCTCTGTCCTGTGACAGTTTGAACTGGTGCTCGCCACTCTCCCGTCCTGTGACAGTTGGAATTGGTGCTCTCCACTCTCCCGTCCTGTGACAGTTTGAACTGGTGCTCTCCACTCTCTGTCTTGTGACAGTTTGAACTGGTGCTCTCCACTCTCTGTCTTGTGACAGTTTGAACTGGTGCTCTCCACTCTCTGTCTTGTGAGAGTTTGAACTGGTGCTCTCCACTCTCCCATCCTGTGACAGTTTGAACTTGTGCTCTCCAGTCTCTGTCCTGTGACAGTTTGAACTGGTGCTCTCCACTCTCCCGTCCTGTGACAGTTGGAACTGGTGCTCTCCACTCTCTGTCCTGTGACAGTTTGAACTGGTGCTCTCCACTCTCTGTCCTGTGACAGTTGGAACTGGTGCTCTCCACTCTCTGTCCTGTGACAGTTGGAACTGGTGTTCTCCACTCTCCCGTCCTGTGACAGTTGGAACTGGTGCTCTCCACTCTCTGTCCTGCGACAGTTTGAACTGGTACTCTCCACTCTCTGTCTTGTGAGAGTTTGAACTGGTGCTCTCCACTCTCCCGTCCTGTGACAGTTGGAACTGGTGCTCTCCACTCTACCGTCCTGTGACAGTTGGAACTGGTGCTCTCCACTCTCCCGTCATGTGACAGTTTGAACTGGTGCTCTCCCCTCTATTTCCTGTGACAGTTTGAACTGGTGCTCTCCACTCTACCGTCCTGTGACAGTTGGAAATGGTGCTCTCCACTCTCCCGTCCTGTGACAGTTTGAACTGATGCTCTCCCCTCTATTTCCTGTGACAGTTGGAATTGGTGCTTTCCACTCTCTGTCATGTGACAGTTGGAACTGGTGCTTTCCACTCTCTGTCCTGTGACAGTTGGAACTGCTGCTCTCCACTCTCTCTCCTGTGAAAGTTTGAACTGGTGCTCTCCACTCTTCCATCCTGTGACAGTTAGAACTGGTGCTCTCCACTCTCCCGTTCTGTGACTGTTGGAACTGGTGCTCTCCACTCTCCCGTCCTGTGACAGTTGGAACTTGTGCTCTCCTCTCTCGCATCCTGTGACAGTTGGAACTGGTGCTCTCCACTCTCCCGTCCTGTGACAGTTTGAACTGGTGCTCTCCACTCTCCTGTCCTGTGACAGTTGGAACTGGTGCTCTCCACTCTCCCATCCTGTGACAGTTTGAACTGGTGTTCTCCATTCTACTGTCCTGTAACAGTTTGAACTGTTGCTCTGCACTCTCCCGTCCTGTGACAGTTGGAACTGGTGCTCTCCACTCTCCCCTCCTGTGACAGTTGGAACTGGTGCTCTCCACTCTCTCTCCTGTGACAGTTTGAACTGGTGCTCTCCACGCTCCCGTCCTGTGACAGTTTGAACTGGTACTCTCCACTCTCCCGTCCTGTGACAGTTTGAACTGTTGCTCTCCACTCTCCCGTCCTGTGACAGTTTGAACTCGTGCTCTCCAATCTCCCGTCCTGTGACAGTTTGAACTGGTGCTCTCCACTCTCCACTCTCCCGTCCTGTGACAGTTGGAACTGGTGCTCTCCACGCTCCCCTCCTGTGACAGTTTGAACTGGTATTCTCCACTCTCCCGTCCTGTGACAGTTTGAACTGGTGCTCTCCACTCTCCCGTCCTGTGACATTTGGAAATGGTGTTCTCCACTCTCTCGTCCTGTGAAAGTTGGAACTGGTGCTCTCCACTCTCCCGCCCTGTGACAGTTTGATCTGGTGCATCTCCACTCTCTCTCCTGTGACAGTTTGAACTGGTGCTCTCCACTCTCTGTCCTGTGACAGTTTGAACTGGTGCTCTCCACTCTCTGTCTTGTGAAACTTGTAACTGGTGCTCTCCACTCTCCCGTACTGTGACAGTTGGAACTGGTGCTCTCCACTCTCCCGTCCTGTGACAGTTGGAACTGGTGCTCTCCACTCTCTGTCCTGTGATAGTTTGAACTGGTGCTCTCCACTCTCCCGTCCTGTGACAGTTGTAATTGGTGCTCACCACTCGCCCGTCCTGTGACAATTGGAACTGGTGGTCTCCACTCTCCCGTCCTGTGACAGTTTGAACTGGAGCTCTCCACTCTCTGTCCTGTGACAGTTTGAACTGGTGCTCTCCACTCTCCCGTCCTGTGACAGTTGGAACTGGTGCTCTCCACTCTCCCGTCCTGTGACAGTTGGAACTGGTGCTCTCGACTCTCCCGTCCTGTGACAGTTGGAACTGGTGCTCTCCACTCTCCCGTCCTGTGTCAGTTTGAACTGGTGCTCTCCACTCTCTGTCTTGTGACAGTTTGAACTGGTGCTCTCCACTCTCTGTCTTGTGACAGTTTGAACTGGTGCTCTCCACTCTCTGTCTTGTGACAGTTTGAACTGGTGCTCTCCAATATCCCGTCCTGTGAAAGTTTCAACTGATGCTCTCCACTCTCCCGTCCTGTGACAGTTTGAACTGGTGCTCTCCACTCTGCCGTCCTGTGACAGTTATAACTGGTGCTCTCCACTCTCCCGTCCTGTGACAGTTTGAACTGGTGCTCTCCACTCTCCCGTCCTGTGACAGTTGGAACTGGTGCTCTCCACTTTCCCATCCTGTGACAGTTTGAACTGGTGCTTTCCACTCTCTGTCCTGTGACGGTTTGAACTGGTGCTCTCCACTCTCTGTCTTGTGAGTGTTTGAACTGGTGCTCTCCACTCTCCCGTCCCGTGACAGTTGGAACTGGTGCTCTCCAATCTACCGTCCTGTGACAGTTGGAACTGGTGCTCTCCACTCTCCCATCCTGTGACAGTTTGAACTGGTGCTCTCCCCTCTATTTACTGTGACAGTTGGAACTGGTGCTCTCCACTCTATTTCCTGTGACAGTTTGAACTGGTGCTCTCCACGCTCCTGTCCTGTGACAGTTTGAACTGGTGCTCTCCACTCTCCCGTCCTGTGACAATTGGAACTGGTGGTCTCCATTCTCCCGTCCTGTGACAGTTGGAACTGGTGCTCTCCACTCTCTGTCTTGTGACAGTTGGAACTGGTGCTCTCCACTCTCTGTCCTGTGACAGTTTGAACTGGTGCTCTCCACTCTCTGTCTTGTGAGAGTTTGAACTGGTGCTCTCCACTCTCCCATCCTGTGACAGTTTGAACTTGTGCTCTCCAGTCTCTGTCCTGTGACAGTTTGAACTGGTGCTCTCCACTCTCCCGTCCTGTGACAGTTGGAACTGGTGCTCTCCACTCTCTGTCCTGTGACAGTTTGAACTGGTGCTCTCCACTCTCTGTCCTGTGACAGTTGGAACTGGTGCTCTCCACTCTCTGTCCTGTGACAGTTTGAACTGGTGTTCTCCACTCTCCCGTCCTGTGACAGTTGGAACTGGTGCTCTCCACTCTCTGTCCTGCGACAGTTTGAACTGGTACTCTCCACTCTCTGTCTTGTGAGAGTTTGAACTGGTGCTCTCCACTCTCCCGTCCTGTGACAGTTGGAACTGGTGCTCTCCACTCTACCGTCCTGTGACAGTTGGAACTGGTGCTCTCCACTCTCCCGTCATGTGACAGTTTGAACTGGTGCTCTCCCCTCTATTTCCTGTGACAGTTTGAACTGGTGCTCTCCACTCTACCGTCCTGTGACAGTTGGAAATGGTGCTCTCCACTCTCCCGTCCTGTGACAGTTTGAACTGATGCTCTCCCCTCTATTTCCTGTGACAGTTGGAATTGGTGCTTTCCACTCTCTGTCATGTGACAGTTGGAACTGTTGCTTTCCACTCTCTGTCCTGTGACAGTTGGAACTGCTGCTCTCCACTCTCTCTCCTGTGAAAGTTTGATCTGGTGCTCTCCACTCTTCCATCCTGTGACAGTTAGAACTGGTGCTCTCCACTCTCCCGTTCTGTGACTGTTGGAACTGGTGCTTTCCACTCTCCCGTCCTGTGACAGTTGGAACTTGTGCTCTCCTCTCTCGCATCCTGTGACAGTTGGAACTGGTGCTCTCCACTCTCCCGTCCTGTGACAGTTTGAACTGGTGCTCTCCACTCTCCTGTCCTGTGACAGTTGGAACTGGTGCTCTCCACTCTCCCATCCTGTGACAGTTTGAACTGGTGTTCTCCATTCTACTGTCCTGTAACAGTTTGAACTGTTGCTCTGCACTCTCCCGTCCTGTGACAGTTGGAACTGGTGCTCTCCACTCTCCCCTCCTGTGACAGTTGGAACTGGTGCTCTCCACTCTCTCTCCTGTGACAGTTTGAACTGGTGCTCTCCACGCTCCCGTCCTGTGACAGTTTGAACTGGTACTCTCCACTCTCCCGTCCTGTGACAGTTTGAACTGTTGCTCTCCACTCTCCCGTCCTGTGACAGTTTGAACTCGTGCTCTCCAATCTCCCGTCCTGTGACAGTTTGAACTGGTGCTCTCCACTCTCCACTCTCCCGTCCTGTGACAGTTGGAACTGGTGCTCTCCACGCTCCCCTCCTGTGACAGTTTGAACTGGTATTCTCCACTCTCCCGTCCTGTGACAGTTTGAACTGGTGCTCTCCACTCTCCCGTCCTGTGACATTTGGAAATGGTGTTCTCCACTCTCTCGTCCTGTGAAAGTTGGAACTGGTGCTCTCCACTCTCCCGCCCTGTGACAGTTTGATCTGGTGCATCTCCACTCTCTCTCCTGTGACAGTTTGAACTGGTGCTCTCCACTCTCTGTCCTGTGACAGTTTGAACTGGTGCTCTCCACTCTCTGTCTTGTGAAACTTGTAACTGGTGCTCTCCACTCTCCCGTACTGTGACAGTTGGAACTGGTGCTCTCCACTCTCCCGTCCTGTGACAGTATGAACTGGTGCTCTCCACTCTCTGTCCTGTGATAGTTTGAACTGGTGCTCTCCACTCTATTTCCTGTGACAGTTGGAACTGGTGCTCTTTACTCTATTTCCTGTGACAGTTTGAACTGGTGCTCTCCACTCTCCCGTCCTGTGACAGTTGTAATTGGTGCTCACCACTCTCCCGTCCTGTGACAATTGGAACTGGTGGTCTCCACTCTCCCGTCCTGTGACAGTTTGAACTGGTGCTCTCCACTCTCTGTCCTGTGACAGTTTGAACTGGTGCTCTCCACTCTCCCGTCCTGTGACAGTTGGAACTGGTGCTCTCCACTCTCCCGTCCTGTGACAGTTGGAACTGGTGCTCTCGACTCTCCCGTCCTGTGACAGTTGGAACTGGTGCTCTCCACTCTCCCGTCCTGTGTCAGTTTGAACTGGTGCTCTCCACTCTCTGTCTTGTGACAGTTTGAACTGGTGCTCTCCACTCTCTGTCTTGTGACAGTTTGAACTGGTGCTCTCCAATATCCCGTCCTGTGAAAGTTTGAACTGATGCTCTCCACTCTCCCGTCCTGTGACAGTTTGAACTGGTGCTCTCCACTCTGCCGTCCTGTGAGAGTTATAACTGGTGCTTTCCACTCTCTGTCCTGTGACGGTTTGAACTGGTGCTCTCCACTCTCTGTCTTGTGAGTGTTTGAACTGGTGCTCTCCACTCTCCCGTCCCGTGACAGTTGGAACTGGTGCTCTCCAATCTACCGTCCTGTGACAGTTGGAACTGGTGCTCTCCACTCTCCCATCCTGTGACAGTTTGAACTGGTGCTCTCCCCTCTATTTACTGTGACAGTTGGAACTGGTGCTCTCCACTCTATTTCCTGTGACAGTTTGAACTGGTGCTCTCCACGCTCCTGTCCTGTGACAGTTTGAACTGGTGCTCTCCACTCTCCCGTCCTGTGACAATTGGAACTGGTGGTCTCCATTCTCCCGTCCTGTGACAGTTGGAACTGGTGCTCTCCACTCTCTGTCTTGTGACAGTTGGAACTGGTGCTCTCCACTCTCTGTCTTGTGAGAGTTTGAACTGGTGCTCTCCACTCTCCCATCCTGTGACAGTTTGAACTTGTGCTCTCCAGTCTCTGTCCTGTGACAGTTTGAACTGGTGCTCTCCACTCTCCCGTCCTGTGACAGTTGGAACTGGTGCTCTCCACTCTCTGTCCTGTGACAGTTTGAACTGGTGCTCTCCACTCTCTGTCCTGTGACAGTTGGAACTGGTGCTCTCCACTCTCTGTCCTGTGACAGTTTGAACTGGTGTTCTCCACTCTCCCGTCCTGTGACAGTTGGAACTGGTGCTCTCCACTCTCTGTCCTGCGACAGTTTGAACTGGTACTCTCCACTCTCTGTCTTGTGAGAGTTTGAACTGGTGCTCTCCACTCTATTTCCTGTGACAGTTTGAACTGGTGCTCTCCACTCTACCGTCCTGTGACAGTTGGAAATGGTGCTCTCCACTCTCCCGTCCTGTGACAGTTTGAACTGATGCTCTCCCCTCTATTTCCTGTGACAGTTGGAATTGGTGCTTTCCACTCTCTGTCATGTGACAGTTGGAACTGGTGCTTTCCACTCTCTGTCCTGTGACAGTTGGAACTGCTGCTCTCCACTCTCTGTCCTGTGACAGTTGGAACTGGTGCTCTCCACTCTCCCGTCCCGTGACAGTTGGAACTGGTGCTCTCCACTCTCCCGTCCTGTGACAGTTGGAACTGGTGCTCTCCACTCTACCGTCCTGTGACAGTTGGAACTGGTGCTCTCCACTCTCCCGTCATGTGACAGTTTGAACTGGTGCTCTCCCCTCTATTTCCTGTGACAGTTTGAACTGGTGCTCTCCACTCTACCGTCCTGTGACAGTTGGAAATGGTGCTCTCCACTCTCCCGTCCTGTGACAGTTTGAACTGATGCTCTCCCCTCTATTTCCTGTGACAGTTGGAATTGGTGCTTTCCACTCTCTGTCATGTGACAGTTGGAACTGGTGCTTTCCACTCTCTGTCCTGTGACAGTTGGAACTGCTGCTCTCCACTCTCTCTCCTGTGAAAGTTTGATCTGGTGCTCTCCACTCTTCCATCCTGTGACAGTTAGAACTGGTGCTCTCCACTCTCCCGTTCTGTGACTGTTGGAACTGGTGCTTTCCACTCTCCCGTCCTGTGACAGTTGGAACTTGTGCTCTCCTCTCTCGCATCCTGTGACAGTTGGAACTGGTGCTCTCCACTCTCCCGTCCTGTGACAGTTTGAACTGGTGCTCTCCACTCTCCTGTCCTGTGACAGTTGGAACTGGTGCTCTCCACTCTCCCATCCTGTGACAGTTTGAACTGGTGTTCTCCATTCTACTGTCCTGTAACAGTTTGAACTGTTGCTCTGCACTCTCCCGTCCTGTGACAGTTGGAACTGGTGCTCTCCACTCTCCCCTCCTGTGACAGTTGGAACTGGTGCTCTCCACTCTCTCTCCTGTGACAGTTTGAACTGGTGCTCTCCACGCTCCCGTCCTGTGACAGTTTGAACTGGTACTCTCCACTCTCCCGTCCTGTGACAGTTTGAACTGTTGCTCTCCACTCTCCCGTCCTGTGACAGTTTGAACTCGTGCTCTCCAATCTCCCGTCCTGTGACAGTTTGAACTGGTGCTCTCCACTCTCCACTCTCCCGTCCTGTGACAGTTGGAACTGGTGCTCTCCACGCTCCCCTCCTGTGACAGTTTGAACTGGTATTCTCCACTCTCCCGTCCTGTGACAGTTTGAACTGGTGCTCTCCACTCTCCCGTCCTGTGACATTTGGAAATGGTGTTCTCCACTCTCTCGTCCTGTGAAAGTTGGAACTGGTGCTCTCCACTCTCCCGCCCTGTGACAGTTTGATCTGGTGCATCTCCACTCTCTCTCCTGTGACAGTTTGAACTGGTGCTCTCCACTCTCTGTCCTGTGACAGTTTGAACTGGTGCTCTCCACTCTCTGTCTTGTGAAACTTGTAACTGGTGCTCTCCACTCTCCCGTACTGTGACAGTTGGAACTGGTGCTCTCCACTCTCCCGTCCTGTGACAGTATGAACTGGTGCTCTCCACTCTCTGTCCTGTGATCGTTTGAACTGGTGCTCTCCACTCTATTTCCTGTGACAGTTGGAACTGGTGCTCTTTACTCTATTTCCTGTGACAGTTTGAACTGGTGCTCTCCACTCTCCCGTCCTGTGACAGTTGTAATTGGTGCTCACCACTCTCCCGTCCTGTGACAATTGGAACTGGTGGTCTCCACTCTCCCGTCCTGTGACAGTTTGAACTGGTGCTCTCCACTCTCTGTCCTGTGACAGTTTGAACTGGTGCTCTCCACTCTCCCGTCCTGTGACAGTTGGAACTGGTGCTCTCCACTCTCCCGTCCTGTGACAGTTGGAACTGGTGCTCTCGACTCTCCCGTCCTGTGACAGTTGGAACTGGTGCTCTCCACTCTCCCGTCCTGTGTCAGTTTGAACTGGTGCTCTCCACTCTCTGTCTTGTGACAGTTTGAACTGGTGCTCTCCACTCTCTGTCTTGTGACAGTTTGAACTGGTGCTCTCCAATATCCCGTCCTGTGAAAGTTTGAACTGATGCTCTCCACTCTCCCGTCCTGTGACAGTTTGAACTGGTGCTCTCCACTCTGCCGTCCTGTGACAGTTATAACTGGTGCTCTCCACTCTCCCGTCCTGTGACAGTTTGAACTGGTGCTCTCCACTCTCCCGTCCTGTGACAGTTGGAACTGGTGCTCTCCACTTTCCCATCCTGTGACAGTTTGAACTGGTGCTTTCCACTCTCTGTCCTGTGACGGTTTGAACTGGTGCTCTCCACTCTCTGTCTTGTGAGTGTTTGAACTGGTGCTCTCCACTCTCACGTCCCGTGACAGTTGGAACTGGTGCTCTCCAATCTACCGTCCTGTGACAGTTGGAACTGGTGCTCTCCACTCTCCCATCCTGTGACAGTTTGAACTGGTGCTCTCCCCTCTATTTACTGTGACAGTTGGAACTGGTGCTCTCCACTCTATTTCCTGTGACAGTTTGAACTGGTGCTCTCCACGCGCCTGTCCTGTGACAGTTTGAACTGGTGCTCTCCACTCTCCCGTCCTGTGACAATTGGAACTGGTGGTCTCCATTCTCCCGTCCTGTGACAGTTTGAACTGGTGCTCTCCACTCTCTGCCCTGTGACAGTTTGAACTGGTGCTCGCCACTCTCCCGTCCTGTGACAGTTGGAACTGGTGCTCTCCATTCTCCCGTCCTGTGACAGTTGGAATTGGTGCTCTCCACTCTCCCGTCCTGTGACAGTTTGAACTGGTGCTCTCCACTCTCTGTCTTGTGACAGTTTGAACTGGTGCTCTCCACTCTCTGTCTTGTGACAGTTTGAACTGGTGCTCTCCACTCTCTGTCCTGTGATAGTTGGACCTGGTGCTCTCCACTCTCCCGTCCTGTGACAGTTGGAACTGGTGCTCTCCACTCTGTCTTGTGACAGTTGGAACTGGTGCTCTCCACTCTCTGTCCTGTGAGAGTTTGAACTGGTGCTCTCCACTCTCTGTCTTGTGAGAGTTTGAACTGGTGCTCTCCACTCTCCCATCCTGTGACAGTTTGAACTTGTGCTCTCCAGTCTCTGTCCTGTGACAGTTTGAACTGGTGCTCTCCACTCTCCCGTCCTGTGACAGTTGGAACTGGTGCTCTCCACTCTCTGTCCTGTGACAGTTTGAACTGGTGCTCTCCACTCTCTGTCCTGTGACAGTTGGAACTGGTGCTCTCCACTCTCTGTCCTGTGACAGTTTGAACTGGTGTTCTCCACTCTCCCGTCCTGTGACAGTTGGAACTGGTGCTCTCCACTCTCTGTCCTGCGACAGTTTGAACTGGTACTCTCCACTCTCTGTCTTATGAGAGTTTGAACTGGTGCTCTCCACTCTCCCATCCTGTGACAGTTTGAACTGGTGCTCTCCACTCTCCCGTCCTGTGACAGTTGGAACTGGTGCTCTCCACTCTCTGTCCTGTGACAGTTTGAACTGGTGCTCTCCACTCTCTGTCCTGTGACAGTTGGAACTGGTGCTCTCCACTCTCTGTCCTGAGACAGTTGGAACTGGTGCTCTCCACTCTCTGTCCTGTGACAGTTTGAACTGGTGTTCTCCACTCTCCCGTCCTGTGATAGTTGGAACTGGTGCTCTCCACTCTCTGTCCTGTGACAGTTGGAACTGGTGCTCTCCACTCTCTGTCCTGTGACAGTTTGAACTGGTGCTCTCCACTCTCTGTCCTGTGACAGTTGGAACTGGTGCTCTCCACTCTCTGTCCTGTGACAGTTTGAACTGGTGTTCTCCACTCTCCCGTCCTGTGATAGTTGGAACTGGTGCTCTCCACTCTCTGTCTTGTGAGAGTTTGAACTGGTGCTCTCCACTCTCCCATCCTGTGACAGTTTGAACTTGTGCTCTCCAGTCTCTGTCCTGTGACAGTTTGAACTGGTGCTCTCCACTCTCCCGTCCTGTGACAGTTGGAACTGGTGCTCTCCACTCTCCCGTCCTGTGACATTTGGAAATGGTGTTCTCCACTCTCTCGTCCTGTGAAAGTTGGAACTGGTGCTCTCCACTCTCCCGCCCTGTGACAGTTTGATCTGGTGCATCTCCACTCTCTCTCCTGTGACAGTTTGAACTGGTGCTCTCCACTCTCTGTCCTGTGACAGTTTGAACTGGTGCTCTCCACTCTCTGTCTTGTGAAACTTGTAACTGGTGCTCTCCACTCTCCCGTACTGTGACAGTTGGAACTGGTGCTCTCCACTCTCCCGTCCTGTGACAGTATGAACTGGTGCTCTCCACTCTCTGTCCTGTGATAGTTTGAACTGGTGCTCTCCACTCTATTTCCTGTGACAGTTGGAACTGGTGCTCTTTACTCTATTTCCTGTGACAGTTTGAACTGGTGCTCTCCACTCTCCCGTCCTGTGACAGTTGTAATTGGTGCTCACCACTCTCCCGTCCTGTGACAATTGGAACTGGTGGTCTCCACTCTCCCGTCCTGTGACAGTTTGAACTGGTGCTCTCCACTCTCTGTCCTGTGACAGTTTGAACTGGTGCTCTCCACTCTCCCGTCCTGTGACAGTTGGAACTGGTGCTCTCCACTCTCCCGTCCTGTGACAGTTGGAACTGGTGCTCTCGACTCTCCCGTCCTGTGACAGTTGGAACTGGTGCTCTCCACTCTCTGTCTTGTGACAGTTTGAACTGGTGCTCTCCACTCTCTGTCTTGTGACAGTTTGAACTGGTGCTCTCCACTCTCTGTCTTGCGACAGTTTGAACTGGTGCTCTCCAATATCCCGTCCTGTGAAAGTTTGAACTGGCTCTCCACTCTCCCGTCCTGTGACAGTTTGAACTGGTGCTCTCCACTCTGCCGTCCTGTGACAGTTATAACTGGTGCTCTCCACTCTCCCGTCCTGTGACAGTTTGAACTGGTGCTCTCCACTCTCCCGTCCTGTGACAGTTGGAACTGGTGCTCTCCACTTTCCCATCCTGTGACAGTTTGAACTGGTGCTTTCCACTCTCTGTCCTGTGACGGTTTGAACTGGTGCTCTCCACTCTCTGTCTTGTGAGTGTTTGAACTGGTGCTCTCCACTCTCCCGTCCCGTGACAGTTGGAACTGGTGCTCTCCAATCTACCGTCCTGTGACAGTTGGAACTGGTGCTCTCCACTCTCCCATCCTGTGACAGTTTGAACTGGTGCTCTCCCCTCTATTTACTGTGACAGTTGGAACTGGTGCTCTCCACTCTATTTCCTGTGACAGTTTGAACTGGTGCTCTCCACTCTCCTGTCCTGTGACAGTTTGAACTGGTGCTCTCCACTCTCCCGTCCTGTGACAATTGGAACTGGTGGTCTCCATTCTCCCGTCCTGTGACAGTTTGAACTGGTGCTCTCCACTCTCTGCCCTGTGACAGTTTGAACTGGTGCTCGCCACTCTCCCGTCCTGTGACAGTTGGAACTGGTGCTCTCCATTCTCCCGTCCTGTGACAGTTGGAATTGGTGCTCTCCACTCTCCCGTCCTGTGACAGTTTGAACTGGTGCTCTCCACTCTCTGTCTTGTGACAGTTTGAACTGGTGCTCTCCACTCTCTGTCCTGTGATAGTTGGACCTGGTGCTCTCCACTCTCCCGTCCTGTGACAGTTGGAACTGGTGCTCTCCACTCTCTGTCTTGTGACAGTTGGAACTGGTGCTCTCCACTCTCTGTCCTGTGACAGTTTGAACTGGTGCTCTCCACTCTCTGTCTTGTGAGAGTTTGAACTGGTGCTCTCCACTCTCCCATCCTGTGACAGTTTGAACTTGTGCTCTCCAGTCTCTGTCCTGTGACAGTTTGAACTGGTGCTCTCCACTCTCCCGTCCTGTGACAGTTGGAACTGGTGCTCTCCACTCTCTGTCCTGTGACAGTTTGAACTGGTGCTCTCCACTCTCTGTCCTGTGACAGTTGGAACTGGTGCTCTCCACTCTCTGTCCTGTGACAGTTTGAACTGGTGTTCTCCACTCTCCCGTCCTGTGACAGTTGGAACTGGTGCTCTCCACTCTCTGTCCTGCGACAGTTTGAACTGGTACTCTCCACTCTCTGTCTTGTGAGAGTTTGAACTGGTGCTCTCCACTCTCCCATCCTGTGACAGTTTGAACTGGTGCTCTCCACGCTCCTGTCCTGTGACAGTTTGAACTGGTGCTCTCCACTCTCCCGTCCTGTGACAATTGGAACTGGTGGTCTCCATTCTCCCGTCCTGTGACAGTTTGAACTGGTGCTCTCCACTCTCTGCCCTGTGACAGTTTGAACTGGTGCTCGCCACTCTCCCGTCCTGTGACAGTTGGAACTGGTGCTCTCCATTCTCCCGTCCTGTGACAGTTGGAATTGGTGCTCTCCACTCTCCCGTCCTGTGACAGTTTGAACTGGTGCTCTCCACTCTCTGTCTTGTGACAGTCTGAACTGGTGCTCTCCACTCTCTGTCTTGTGACAGTTTGAACTGGTGCTCTCCACACTCTGTCCTGTGATAGTTGGACCTGGTGCTCTCCACTCTCCCGTCCTGTGACAGTTGGAACTGGTGCTCTCCACTCTCTGTCTTGTGACAGTTGGAACTGGTGCTCTCCACTCTCTGTCCTGTGACAGTTTGAACTGGTGCTCTCCACTCTCTGTCTTGTGAGAGTTTGAACTGGTGCTCTCCACTCTCCCATCCTGTGACAGTTTGAACTTGTGCTCTCCAGTCTCTGTCCTGTGACAGTTTGAACTGGTGCTCTCCACTCTCCCGTCCTGTGACAGTTGGAACTGGTGCTCTCCACTCTCTGTCCTGTGACAGTTTGAACTGGTGCTCTCCACTCTCTGTCCTGTGACAGTTGGAACTGGTGCTCTCCACTCTCTGTCCTGTGACAGTTTGAACTGGTGTTCTCCACTCTCCCGTCCTGTGACAGTTGGAACTGGTGCTCTCCACTCTCTGTCCTGCGACAGTTTGAACTGGTACTCTCCACTCTCTGTCTTGTGAGAGTTTGAACTGGTGCTCTCCACTCTCCCATCCTGTGACAGTTTGAACTGGTGCTCTCCACTCTCCCGTCCTGTGACAGTTGGAACTGGTGCTCTCCACTCTCTGTCCTGTGACAGTTTGAACTGGTGCTCTCCACTCTCTGTCCTGTGACAGTTGGAACTGGTGCTCTCCACTCTCTGTCCTGTGACAGTTTGAACTGGTGTTCTCCACTCTCCCGTCCTGTGACAGTTGGAACTGGTGCTCTCCACTCTCTGTCTTGTGAGAGTTTGAACTGGTGCTCTCCACTCTCCCATCCTGTGACAGTTTGAACTTGTGCTCTCCAGTCTCTGTCCTGTGACAGTTTGAACTGGTGCTCTCCACTCTCCCGTCCTGTGACAGTTGGAACTGGTGCTCTCCACTCTCCCGTCCTGTGACAGTTTGAACTGTTGCTCTCCACTCTCCCGTCCTGTGACAGTTTGAACTCGTGCTCTCCAATCTCCCGTCCTGTGACAGTTTGAACTGGTGCTCTCCACTCTCCACTCTCCCGTCCTGTGACAGTTGGAACTGGTGCTCTCCACGCTCCCCTCCTGTGACAGTTTGAACTGGTATTCTCCACTCTCCCGTCCTGTGACAGTTTGAACTGGTGCTCTCCACTCTCCCGTCCTGTGACATTTGGAAATGGTGTTCTCCACTCTCTCGTCCTGTGAAAGTTGGAACTGGTGCTCTCCACTCTCCCGCCCTGTGACAGTTTGATCTGGTGCATCTCCACTCTCTCTCCTGTGACAGTTTGAACTGGTGCTCTCCACTCTCTGTCCTGTGACAGTTTGAACTGGTGCTCTCCACTCTCTGTCTTGTGAAACTTGTAACTGGTGCTCTCCACTCTCCCGTACTGTGACAGTTGGAACTGGTGCTCTCCACTCTCCCGTCCTGTGACAGTATGAACTGGTGCTCTCCACTCTCTGTCCTGTGATAGTTTGAACTGGTGCTCTCCACTCTATTTCCTGTGACAGTTGGAACTGGTGCTCTTTACTCTATTTCCTGTGACAGTTTGAACTGGTGCTCTCCACTCTCCCGTCCTGTGACAGTTGTAATTGGTGCTCACCACTCTCCCGTCCTGTGACAATTGGAACTGGTGGTCTCCACTCTCCCGTCCTGTGACAGTTTGAACTGGTGCTCTCCACTCTCTGTCCTGTGACAGTTTGAACTGGTGCTCTCCACTCTCCCGTCCTGTGACAGTTGGAACTGGTGCTCTCCACTCTCCCATCCTGTGACAGTTGGAACTGGTGCTCTCGACTCTCCCGTCCTGTGACAGTTGGAACTGGTGCTCTCCACTCTCTGTCTTGTGACAGTTTGAACTGGTGCTCTCCACTCTCTGTCTTGTGACAGTTTGAACTGGTGCTCTCCACTCTCTGTCTTGCGACAGTTTGAACTGGTGCTCTCCAATATCCCGTCCTGTGAAAGTTTGAACTGATGCTCTCCACTCTCCCGTCCTGTGACAGTTTGAACTGGTGCTCTCCACTCTGCCGTCCTGTGACAGTTATAACTGGTGCTCTCCACTCTCCCGTCCTGTGACAGTTTGAACTGGTGCTCTCCAATCTCCCGTCCTGTGACAGTTGGAACTGGTGCTCTCCACTTTCCCATCCTGTGACAGTTTGAACTGGTGCTTTCCACTCTCTGTCCTGTGACGGTTTGAACTGGTGCTCTCCACTCTCTGTCTTGTGAGTGTTTGAACTGGTGCTCTCCACTCTCCCGTCCCGTGACAGTTGGAACTGGTGCTCTCCAATCAACCGTCCTGTGACAGTTGGAACTGGTGCTCTCCACTCTCCCATCCTGTGACAGTTTGAACTGGTGCTCTCCCCTCTATTTACTGTGACAGTTGGAACTGGTGCTCTCCACTCTATTTCCTGTGACAGTTTGAACTGGTGCTCTCCACTCTCCTGTCCTGTGACAGTTTGAACTGGTGCTCTCCACTCTCCCGTCCTGTGACAATTGGAACTGGTGGTCTCCATTCTCCCGTCCTGTGACAGTTTGAACTGGTGCTCTCCACTCTCTGCCCTGTGACAGTTTGAACTGGTGCTCGCCACTCTCCCGTCCTGTGACAGTTGGAACTGGTGCTCTCCATTCTCCCGTCCTGTGACAGTTGGAATTGGTGCTCTCCACTCTCCCGTCCTGTGACAGTTTGAACTGGTGCTCTCCACTCTCTGTCTTGTGACAGTTTGAACTGGTGCTCTCCACTCTCTGTCCTGTGATAGTTGGACCTGGTGCTCTCCACTCTCCCGTCCTGTGACAGTTGGAACTGGTGCTCTCCACTCTCTGTCTTGTGACAGTTGGAACTGGTGCTCTCCACTCTCTGTCCTGTGACAGTTTGAACTGGTGCTCTCCACTCTCTGTCTTGTGAGAGTTTGAACTGGTGCTCTCCACTCTCCCATCCTGTGACAGTTTGAACTTGTGCTCTCCAGTCTCTGTCCTGTGACAGTTTGAACTGGTGCTCTCCATTCTCCCGTCCTGTGACAGTTTGAACTGGTGCTCTCCACTCTCTGCCCTGTGACAGTTGGAACTGGTGCTCGCCACTCTCCCGTCCTGTGACAGTTGGAACTGGTGCTCTCCATTCTCCCGTCCTGTGACAGTTGGAATTGGTGCTCTCCACTCTCCCGTCCTGTGACAGTTGGAACTGGTGCTCTCCACTCTCTGTCTTGTGACAGTTGGAACTGGTGCTCTCCACTCTCTGTCCTGTGACAGTTTGAACTGGTGCTCTCCACTCTCTGTCTTGTGAGAGTTTGAACTGGTGCTCTCCACTCTCCCATCCTGTGACAGTTTGAACTTGTGCTCTCCAGTCTCTGTCCTGTGACAGTTTGAACTGGTGCTCTCCACTCTCCCGTCCTGTGACAGTTGGAACTGGTGCTCTCCACTCTCTGTCCTGTGACAGTTTGAACTGGTGCTCTCCACTCTCTGTCCTGTGACAGTTGGAACTGGTGCTCTCCACTCTCTGTCCTGTGACAGTTTGAACTGGTGTTCTCCACTCTCCCGTCCTGTGACAGTTGGAACTGGTGCTCTCCACTCTCTGTCCTGCGACAGTTTGAACTGGTACTCTCCACTCTCTGTCTTGTGAGAGTTTGAACTGGTGCTCTCCACTCTCCCATCCTGTGACAGTTTGAACTGGTGCTCTCCACTCTCCCGTCCTGTGACAGTTGGAACTGGTGCTCTCCACTCTCTGTCCTGTGACAGTTTGAACTGGTGCTCTCCACTCTCTGTCCTGTGACAGTTGGAACTGGTGCTCTCCACTCTCTGTCCTGTGACAGTTTGAACTGGTGTTCTCCACTCTCCCGTCCTGTGACAGTTGGAACTGGTGCTCTCCACTCTCTGTCTTGTGAGAGTTTGAACTGGTGCTCTCCACTCTCCCATCCTGTGACAGTTTGAACTTGTGCTCTCCAGTCTCTGTCCTGTGACAGTTTGAACTGGTGCTCTCCACTCTCCCGTCCTGTGACAGTTGGAACTGGTGCTCTCCACTCTCCCGTCCTGTGACATTTGGAAATGGTGTTCTCCACTCTCTCGTCCTGTGAAAGTTGGAACTGGTGCTCTCCACTCTCCCGCCCTGTGACAGTTTGATCTGGTGCATCTCCACTCTCTCTCCTGTGACAGTTTGAACTGGTGCTCTCCACTCTCTGTCCTGTGACAGTTTGAACTGGTGCTCTCCACTCTCTGTCTTGTGAAACTTGTAACTGTTGCTCTCCACTCTCCCGTACTGTGACAGTTGGAACTGGTGCTCTCCACTCTCCCGTCCTGTGACAGTATGAACTGGTGCTCTCCACTCTCTGTCCTGTGATAGTTTGAACTGGTGCTCTCCACTCTATTTCCTGTGACAGTTGGAACTGGTGCTCTTTACTCTATTTCCTGTGACAGTTTGAACTGGTGCTCTCCACTCTCCCGTCCTGTGACAGTTGTAATTGGTGCTCACCACTCTCCCGTCCTGTGACAATTGGAACTGGTGGTCTCCACTCTCCCGTCCTGTGACAGTTTGAACTGGTGCTCTCCACTCTCTGTCCTGTGACAGTTTGAACTGGTGCTCTCCACTCTCCCGTCCTGTGACAGTTGGAACTGGTGCTCTCCACTCTCCCGTCCTGTGACAGTTGGAACTGGTGCTCTCGACTCTCCCGTCCTGTGACAGTTGGAACTGGTGCTCTCCACTCTCCCGTCCTGTGTCAGTTTGAACTGGTGCTCTCCACTCTCTGTCTTGTGACAGTTTGAACTGGTGCTCTCCACTCTCTGTCTTGTGACAGTTTGAACTGGTGCTCTCCAATATCCCGTCCTGTGAAAGTTTGAACTGATGCTCTCCACTCTCCCGTCCTGTGACAGTTTGAACTGGTGCTCTCCACTCTGCCGTCCTGTGACAGTTATAACTGGTGCTCTCCACTCTCCCGTCCTGTGACAGTTTGAACTGGTGCTCTCCACTCTCCCGTCCTGTGACAGTTGGAACTGGTGCTCTCCACTTTCCCATCCTGTGACAGTTTGAACTGGTGCTTTCCACTCTCTGTCCTGCGACGGTTTGAACTGGTGCTCTCCACTCTCTGTCTTGTGAGTGTTTGAACTGGTGCTCTCCACTCTCCCGTCCCGTGACAGTTGGAACTGGTGCTCTCCAATCTACCGTCCTGTGACAGTTGGAACTGGTGCTCTCCACTCTCCCATCCTGTGACAGTTTGAACTGGTGCTCTCCCCTCTATTTACTGTGACAGTTGGAACTGGTGCTCTCCACTCTATTTCCTGTGACAGTTTGAACTGGTGCTCTCCACGCTCCTGTCCTGTGACAGTTTGAACTGGTGCTCTCCACTCTCCCGTCCTGTGACAATTGGAACAGGTGGTCTCCATTCTCCCGTCCTGTGACAGTTTGAACTGGTGCTCTCCACTCTCTGCCCTGTGACAGTTTGAACTGGTGCTCGCCACTCTCCCGTCCTGTGACAGTTGGAACTGGTGCTCTCCATTCTCCCGTCCTGTGACAGTTGGAATTGGTGCTCTCCACTCTCCCGTCCTGTGACAGTTTGAACTGGTGCTCTCCACTCTCTGTCTTGTGACAGTTTGAACTGGTGCTCTCCACTCTCTGTCTTGTGACAGTTTGAACTGGTGCTCTCCACTCTCTGTCCTGTGATAGTTGGACCTGGTGCTCTCCACTCTCCCGTCCTGTGACAGTTGGAACTGGTGCTCTCCACTCTCTGTCTTGTGACAGTTGGAACTGGTGCTCTCCACTCTCTGTCCTGTGACAGTTTGAACTGGTGCTCTCCACTCTCTGTCTTGTGAGAGTTTGAACTGGTGCTCTCCACTCTCCCATCCTGTGACAGTTTGAACTTGTGCTCTCCAGTCTCTGTCCTGTGACAGTTTGAAATGGTGCTCTCCACTCTCCCGTCCTGTGACAGTTGGAACTGGTGCTCTCCACTCTCTGTCCTGTGACAGTTTGAACTGGTGCTCTGCACTCTCTGTCCTGTGACAGTTGGAACTGGTGCTCTCCACTCTCTGTCCTGTGACAGTTTGAACTGGTGTTCTCCACTCTCCCGTCCTGTGACAGTTGGAACTGGTGCTCTCCACTCTCTGTCCTGCGACAGTTTGAACTGGTACTCTCCACTCTCTGTCTTGTGAGAGTTTGAACTGGTGCTCTCCACTCTCCCATCCTGTGACAGTTTGAACTGGTGCTCTCCACTCTCCCGTCCTGTGACAGTTGGAACTGGTGCTCTCCACTCTCTGTCCTGTGACAGTTTGAACTGGTGCTCTCCACTCTCTGTCCTGTGACAGTTGGAACTGGTGCTCTCCACTCTCTGTCCTGTGACAGTTTGAACTGGTGTTCTCCACTCTCCCGTCCTGTGACAGTTGGAACTGGTGCTCTCCACTCTCTGTCTTGTGAGAGTTTGAACTGGTGCTCTCCACTCTCCCATCCTGTGACAGTTTGAACTTGTGCTCTCCAGTCTCTGTCCTGTGACAGTTTGAACTGGTGCTCTCCACTCTCCCGTCCTGTGACAGTTGGAACTGGTGCTCTCCACTCTCCCGTCCTGTGACATTTGGAAATGGTGTTCTCCACTCTCTCGTCCTGTGAAAGTTGGAACTGGTGCTCTCCACTCTCCCGCCCTGTGACAGTTTGATCTGGTGCATCTCCACTCTCTCTCCTGTGACAGTTTGAACTGGTGCTCTCCACTCTCTGTCCTGTGACAGTTTGAACTGGTGCTCTCCACTCTCTGTCTTGTGAAACTTGTAACTGTTGCTCTCCACTCTCCCGTACTGTGACAGTTGGAACTGGTGCTCTCCACTCTCCCGTCCTGTGACAGTATGAACTGGTGCTCTCCACTCTCTGTCCTGTGATAGTTTGAACTGGTGCTCTCCACTCTATTTCCTGTGACAGTTGGAACTGGTGCTCTTTACTCTATTTCCTGTGACAGTTTGAACTGGTGCTCTCCACTCTCCCGTCCTGTGACAGTTGTAATTGGTGCTCACCACTCTCCCGTCCTGTGACAATTGGAACTGGTGGTCTCCACTCTCCCGTCCTGTGACAGTTTGAACTGGTGCTCTCCACTCTCTGTCCTGTGACAGTTTGAACTGGTGCTCTCCACTCTCCCGTCCTGTGACAGTTGGAACTGGTGCTCTCCACTCTCCCGTCCTGTGACAGTTGGAACTGGTGCTCTCCACTCTCCCGTCCTGTGACAGTATGAACTGGTGCTCTCCACTCTCTGTCCTGTGATAGTTTGAACTGGTGCTCTCCACTCTATTTCCTGTGACAGTTGGAACTGGTGCTCTTTACTCTATTTCCTGTGACAGTTTGAACTGGTGCTCTCCACTCTCCCGTCCTGTGACAGTTGTAATTGGTGCTCACCACTCTCCCGTCCTGTGACAATTGGAACTGGTGGTCTCCACTCTCCCGTCCTGTGACAGTTTGAACTGGTGCTCTCCACTCTCTGTCCTGTGACAGTTTGAACTGGTGCTCTCCACTCTCCCGTCCTGTGACAGTTGGAACTGGTGCTCTCCACTCTCCCGTCCTGTGACAGTTGGAACTGGTGCTCTCGACTCTCCCGTCCTGTGACAGTTGGAACTGGTGCTCTCCACTCTCCCGTCCTGTGTCAGTTTGAACTGGTGCTCTCCACTCTCTGTCTTGTGACAGTTTGAACTGGTGCTCTCCACTCTCTGTCTTGTGACAGTTTGAACTGGTGCTCTCCACTCTCTGTCTTGCGACAGTTTGAACTGGTGCTCTCCAATATCCCGTCCTGTGAAAGTTTGAACTGATGCTCTCCACTCTCCCGTCCTGTGACAGTTTGAACTGGTGCTCTCCACTCTGCCGTCCTGTGACAGTTATAACTGGTGCTCTCCACTCTCCCGTCCTGTGACAGTTTGAACTGGTGCTCTCCACTCTCCCGTCCTGTGACAGTTGGAACTGGTGCTCTCCACTTTCCCATCCTGTGACAGTTTGAACTGGTGCTTTCCACTCTCTGTCCTGCGACGGTTTGAACTGGTGCTCTCCACTCTCTGTCTTGTGAGTGTTTGAACTGGTGCTCTCCACTCTCCCGTCCCGTGACAGTTGGAACTGGTGCTCTCCAATCTACCGTCCTGTGACAGTTGGAACTGGTGCTCTCCACTCTCCCATCCTGTGACAGTTTGAACTGGTGCTCTCCCCTCTATTTACTGTGACAGTTGGAACTGGTGCTCTCCACTCTATTTCCTGTGACAGTTTGAACTGGTGCTCTCCACGCTCCTGTCCTGTGACAGTTTGAACTGGTGCTCTCCACTCTCCCGTCCTGTGACAATTGGAACAGGTGGTCTCCATTCTCCCGTCCTGTGACAGTTTGAACTGGTGCTCTCCACTCTCTGCCCTGTGACAGTTTGAACTGGTGCTCGCCACTCTCCCGTCCTGTGACAGTTGGAACTGGTGCTCTCCATTCTCCCGTCCTGTGACAGTTGGAATTGGTGCTCTCCACTCTCCCGTCCTGTGACAGTTTGAACTGGTGCTCTCCACTCTCTGTCTTGTGACAGTTTGAACTGGTGCTCTCCACTCTCTGTCTTGTGACAGTTTGAACTGGTGCTCTCCACTCTCTGTCCTGTGATAGTTGGACCTGGTGCTCTCCACTCTCCCGTCCTGTGACAGTTGGAACTGGTGCTCTCCACTCTCTGTCTTGTGACAGTTGGAACTGGTGCTCTCCACTCTCTGTCCTGTGACAGTTTGAACTGGTGCTCTCCACTCTCTGTCTTGTGAGAGTTTGAACTGGTGCTCTCCACTCTCCCATCCTGTGACAGTTTGAACTTGTGCTCTCCAGTCTCTGTCCTGTGACAGTTTGAAATGGTGCTCTCCACTCTCCCGTCCTGTGACAGTTGGAACTGGTGCTCTCCACTCTCTGTCCTGTGACAGTTTGAACTGGTGCTCTGCACTCTCTGTCCTGTGACAGTTGGAACTGGTGCTCTCCACTCTCTGTCCTGTGACAGTTTGAACTGGTGTTCTCCACTCTCCCGTCCTGTGACAGTTGGAACTGGTGCTCTCCACTCTCTGTCCTGCGACAGTTTGAACTGGTACTCTCCACTCTCTGTCTTGTGAGAGTTTGAACTGGTGCTCTCCACTCTCCCATCCTGTGACAGTTTGAACTGGTGCTCTCCACTCTCCCGTCCTGTGACAGTTGGAACTGGTGCTCTCCACTCTCTGTCCTGTGACAGTTTGAACTGGTGCTCTCCACTCTCTGTCCTGTGACAGTTGGAACTGGTGCTCTCCACTCTCTGTCCTGTGACAGTTTGAACTGGTGTTCTCCACTCTCCCGTCCTGTGACAGTTGGAACTGGTGCTCTCCACTCTCTGTCTTGTGAGAGTTTGAACTGGTGCTCTCCACTCTCCCATCCTGTGACAGTTTGAACTTGTGCTCTCCAGTCTCTGTCCTGTGACAGTTTGAACTGGTGCTCTCCACTCTCCCGTCCTGTGACAGTTGGAACTGGTGCTCTCCACTCTCCCGTCCTGTGACATTTGGAAATGGTGTTCTCCACTCTCTCGTCCTGTGAAAGTTGGAACTGGTGCTCTCCACTCTCCCGCCCTGTGACAGTTTGATCTGGTGCATCTCCACTCTCTCTCCTGTGACAGTTTGAACTGGTGCTCTCCACTCTCTGTCCTGTGACAGTTTGAACTGGTGCTCTCCACTCTCTGTCTTGTGAAACTTGTAACTGTTGCTCTCCACTCTCCCGTACTGTGACAGTTGGAACTGGTGCTCTCCACTCTCCCGTCCTGTGACAGTATGAACTGGTGCTCTCCACTCTCTGTCCTGTGATAGTTTGAACTGGTGCTCTCCACTCTATTTCCTGTGACAGTTGGAACTGGTGCTCTTTACTCTATTTCCTGTGACAGTTTGAACTGGTGCTCTCCACTCTCCCGTCCTGTGACAGTTGTAATTGGTGCTCACCACTCTCCCGTCCTGTGACAATTGGAACTGGTGGTCTCCACTCTCCCGTCCTGTGACAGTTTGAACTGGTGCTCTCCACTCTCTGTCCTGTGACAGTTTGAACTGGTGCTCTCCACTCTCCCGTCCTGTGACAGTTGGAACTGGTGCTCTCCACTCTCCCGTCCTGTGACAGTTGGAACTGGTGCTCTCGACTCTCCCGTCCTGTGACAGTTGGAACTGGTGCTCTCCACTCTCCCGTCCTGTGTCAGTTTGAACTGATGCTCTCCACTCTCTGTCTTGTGACAGTTTGAACTGGTGCTCTCCACTCTCTGTCTTGTGACAGTTTGAACTGGTGCTCTCCACTCTCTGTCTTGCGACAGTTTGAACTGGTGCTCTCCAATATCCCGTCCTGTGAAAGTTTGAACTGATGCTCTCCACTCTCCCGTCCTGTGACAGTTTGAACTGGTGCTCTCCACTCTGCCGTCCTGTGACAGTTATAACTGGTGCTCTCCACTCTCCCGTCCTGTGACAGTTTGAACTGGTGTTCTCCACTCTCCCGTCCTGTGACAGTTGGAACTGGTGCTCTCCACTCTCTGTCCTGCGACAGTTTGAACTGGTACTCTCCACTCTCTGTCTTGTGAGTGTTTGAACTGGTGCTCTCCACTCTCTGTCTTGTGAGTGTTTGAACTGGTGCTCTCCACTCTCCCGTCCCGTGACAGTTGGAACTGGTGCTCTCCAATCTACCGTCCTGTGACAGTTGGAACTGGTGCTCTCCACTCTCCCATCCTGTGACAGTTTGAACTGGTGCTCTCCCCTCTATTTACTGTGACAGTTGGAACTGGTGCTCTCCACTCTATTTCCTGTGACAGTTTGAACTGGTGCTCTCCACGCTCCTGTCCTGTGACAGTTTGAACTGGTGCTCTCCACTCTCCCGTCCTGTGACAATTGGAACAGGTGGTCTCCATTCTCCCGTCCTGTGACAGTTTGAACTGGTGCTCTCCACTCTCTGCCCTGTGACAGTTTGAACTGGTGCTCGCCACTCTCCCGTCCTGTGACAGTTGGAACTGGTGCTCTCCATTCTCCCGTCCTGTGACAGTTGGAATTGGTGCTCTCCACTCTCCCGTCCTGTGACAGTTTGAACTGGTGCTCTCCACTCTCTGTCTTGTGACAGTTTGAACTGGTGCTCTCCACTCTCTGTCTTGTGACAGTTTGAACTGGTGCTCTCCACTCTCTGTCCTGTGATAGTTGGACCTGGTGCTCTCCACTCTCCCGTCCTGTGACAGTTGGAACTGGTGCTCTCCACTCTCTGTCTTGTGACAGTTGGAACTGGTGCTCTCCACTCTCTGTCCTGTGACAGTTTGAACTGGTGCTCTCCACTCTCTGTCTTGTGAGAGTTTGAACTGGTGCTCTCCACTCTCCCATCCTGTGACAGTTTGAACTTGTGCTCTCCAGTCTCTGTCCTGTGACAGTTTGAAATGGTGCTCTCCACTCTCCCGTCCTGTGACAGTTGGAACTGGTGCTCTCCACTCTCTGTCCTGTGACAGTTTGAACTGGTGCTCTGCACTCTCTGTCCTGTGACAGTTGGAACTGGTGCTCTCCACTCTCTGTCCTGTGACAGTTTGAACTGGTGTTCTCCACTCTCCCGTCCTGTGACAGTTGGAACTGGTGCTCTCCACTCTCTGTCCTGCGACAGTTTGAACTGGTACTCTCCACTCTCTGTCTTGTGAGAGTTTGAACTGGTGCTCTCCACTCTCCCATCCTGTGACAGTTTGAACTGGTGCTCTCCACTCTCCCGTCCTGTGACAGTTGGAACTGGTGCTCTCCACTCTCTGTCCTGTGACAGTTTGAACTGGTGCTCTCCACTCTCTGTCCTGTGACAGTTGGAACTGGTGCTCTCCACTCTCTGTCTTGTGACAGTTTGAACTGGTGTTCTCCACTCTCCCGTCCTGTGACAGTTGGAACTGGTGCTCTCCACTCTCTGTCCTGTGACAGTTTGAACTGGTGCTCTCCCCTCTATTTCCTGTGACAGTTTGAACTGGTGCTCTCCACTCTACCGTCCTGTGACAGTTGGAAATGGTGCTCTCCACTCTCCCGTCCTGTGACAGTTTGAACTGATGCTCTCCCCTCTATTTCCTGTGACAGTTGGAATTGGTGCTTTCCACTCTCTGTCATGTGACAGTTGGAACTGGTGCTTTCCACTCTCTGTCCTGTGACAGTTGGAACTGCTGCTCTCCACTCTCTCTCCTGTGAAAGTTTGAACTGGTGCTCTCCACTCTCCCGTCCTGTGACAGTTGGAACTGGTGCGCTCCACTCTCCCGTCCTGTGACAGTTGGAACTGGTGCTCTCGACTCTCCCGTCCTGTGACAGTTGGAACTGGTGCTCTCCACTCTCCCGTCCTGTGACAGTTTGAACTGGTGCTCTCCACTCTCTGTCTTGTGACAGTTTGAACTGGTGCTCTCCACTCTCTGTCTTGTGACAGTTTGAACCGGTGCTCTCCACTCTCTGTCTTGTGACAGTTTGAACTGGTGCTCTCCAATATCCCGTCCTGTGAAAGTTTGAACTGATGCTCTCCACTCTCCCGTCCTGTGACAGTTTGAACTGATGCTCTCCACTCTGCCGTCCTGTGACAGTTATAACTGGTGCTCTCCACTCTCCCGTCCTGTGACAGTTTGAACTGGTGCTCTCCACTCTCCCGTCCTGTGACAGTTGGAACTGGTGCTCTCCACTTTCCCATCCTGTGACAGTTTGAACTGGTGCTCTCCACTCTCTGTCTTGTGAGAGTTTGAACTGGTGCTCTCCACTCTCCCGTCCCGTGACAGTTGGAACTGGTGCTCTCCACTCTACTGTCCTGTGACAGTTGGAACTGGTGCTCTCCACTCTCCCATCCTGTGACAGTTTGAACTGGTGCTCTCCCCTCTATTTACTGTGACAGTTGGAACTGGTGCTCTCCACTCTATTTCCTGTGACAGTTTGAACTGCTGCTCTCCACTCTCCTGTCCTGTGACAGTTTGAACTGGTGCTCTCCACTCTCCCGTCCTGTGACAATTGGAACTGGTGGTCTCCATTCTCCCGTCCTGTGACAGTTTGAAATGGTGCTCTCCACTCTCTGTCCTGTGACAGTTTGAACTGGTGCTCGCCACTCTCCCGTCCTGTGACAGTTGGAACTGGTGCTCTCCACTCTCCCGTCCTGTGACAGTTGGAATTGGTGCTCTCCACTCTCCCGTCCTGTGACAGTTTGAACTGGTGCTCTCCACTCTCTGTCTTGTGACAGTTTGAACTGGTGCTCTCCACTCTCTGTCTTATGACAGTTTGAACTGGTGCTCTCCACTCTCTGTCCTGTGATAGTTGGAACTGGTGCTCTCCACTCTCCCGTACTGTGACAGTTGGAACTGGTGCTCTCCACTCTCTGTCTTGTGACAGTTGGAACTGGTGATCTCCACTCTCTATCCTGTGACAGTTTGAACTGGTGCTCTCCACTCTCTGTCTTGTGAGAGTTTGAACTGGTGCTCTCCACTCTCCCATCCTGTGACAGTTTGAACTTGTGCTCTCCAGTCTCTGTCCTGTGACAGTTTGAACTGGTGCTCTCCACTCTCCCGTCCTGTGACAGTTGGAACTGGTGCTCTCCACTCTCTGTCCTGTGACAGTTTGAACTGGTGCTCTCCACTCTCTGTCCTGTGACAGTTGGAACTGGTGCTCTCCACTCTCTGTCCTGTGACAGTTTGAACTGGTGTTCTCCACTCTCCCGTCCTGTGACAGTTTGATCTGGTGCTCTCCACTCCATCATTCTGCGACAGTTGGAACTGGTGCTCTCCACTCTCCCATCCTGCGACAGTTTGAACTGGTGCTCTCCACTCTCTGTCCTGTGACAGTTTGAACTGGTGCTCTCCACTCTCTGTCCTGTGACAGTTTGAACTGGTGCTCTCCACTCTCTGTCCTGTGACAGTTTGAACTGGTGCTCTCCACTCTCTGTCTTGTGAAACTTGTAACTGGTGCTCTCCACTCTCCCGTACTGTGACAGTTGGAACTGGTGCTCTCCACTCTCCCGTCCTTTGACAGTATGAACTGGTGCTCTCCACTCTCTGTCCTGTGACAGTTTGAACTGGTGCTCTCCACTCTATTTCCTGTGACAGTTTGAACTGGTGCTCTCCACTCTCCCGTCCTGTGACAGTTGTAACTGGTGCTCTCCACTCTCCCGTCCTGTGACAATTGGAACTGGTGGTCTCCACTTTCCCGTCCTGTGACAGTTTGAACTGGTGCTCTCCACTCTCTGTCCTGTGACAGTTTAAACTGATGCTCTCCACTCTCCCGTCCTGTGACAGTTGGAACTGGTGCTCTCCACTCTCCCGTCCTGTGACAGTTGGAACTGGTGCTCTCCACTCTCCCGTCCTGTGACAGTTGGAACTGGTGCTCTCCACTCTCCCGTCTTGTGACAGTTTGAACTGGTGCTCTCCACTCTCTGTCTTGTGACAGTTTGAACTGGTGCTCTCCACTCTCTGTCTTGTGACAGTTTGAACTGGTGCTCTCCAATATCCCGTCCTGTGAAAGTTTGAACTGATGCTCTCCACTCTCCCGTCCCGTGACAGTTGGAAGTGGTGCTCTCCAGTCTCTGTCCTGTGACAGTTGGAACTGGTGCTCTCGACTCTCCCGTCCTGTGACAGTTGGAACTGGTGCTCTCCACTCTCCCGTCCTGTGTCAGTTTGAACTGGTGCTCTCCACTCTCTGTCTTGTGACAGTTTGAACTGGTGCTCTCCACTCTCTGTCTTGTGACAGTTTGAACTGGTGCTCTCCACTCTCTGTCTTGCGACAGTTTGAACTGGTGCTCTCCAATATCCCGTCCTGTGAAAGTTTGAACTGATGCTCTCCACTCTCCCGTCCTGTGACAGTTTGAACTGGTGCTCTCCACTCTGCCGTCCTGTGACAGTTATAACTGGTGCTCTCCACTCTCCCGTCCTGTGACAGTTTGAACTGGTGCTCTCCACTCTCCCGTCCTGTGACAGTTGGAACTGGTGCTCTCCACTTTCCCATCCTGTGACAGTTTGAACTGGTGCTTTCCACTCTCTGTCCTGTGACGGTTTGAACTGGTGCTCTCCACTCTCTGTCTTGTGAGTGTTTGAACTGGTGCTCTCCACTCTCCCGTCCCGTGACAGTTGGAACTGGTGCTCTCCAATCTACCGTCCTGTGACAGTTGGAACTGGTGCTCTCCACTCTCCCATCCTGTGACAGTTTGAACTGGTGCTCTCCCCTCTATTTACTGTGACAGTTGGAACTGGTGCTCTCCACTCTATTTCCTGTGACAGTTTGAACTGGTGCTCTCCACGCTCCTGTCCTGTGACAGTTTGAACTGGTGCTCTCCACTCTCCCGTCCTGTGACAATTGGAACTGGTGGTCTCCATTCTCCCGTCCTGTGACAGTTTGAACTGGTGCTCTCCACTCTCTGCCCTGTGACAGTTTGAACTGGTGCTCGCCACTCTCCCGTCCTGTGACAGTTGGAACTGGTGCTCTCCATTCTCCCGTCCTGTGACAGTTGGAATTGGTGCTCTCCACTCTCCCGTCCTGTGACAGTTTGAACTGGTGCTCTCCACTCTCTGTCTTGTGACAGTTTGAACTGGTGCTCTCCACTCTCTGTCTTGTGACAGTTTGAACTGGTGCTCTCCACTCTCTGTCCTGTGATAGTTGGACCTGGTGCTCTCCACTCTCCCGTCCTGTGACAGTTGGAACTGGTGCTCTCCACTCTCTGTCTTGTGACAGTTGGAACTGGTGCTCTCCACTCTCTGTCCTGTGACAGTTTGAACTGGTGCTCTCCACTCTCTGTCTTGTGAGAGTTTGAACTGGTGCTCTCCACTCTCCCATCCTGTGACAGTTTGAACTTGTGCTCTCCAGTCTCTGTCCTGTGACAGTTTGAAATGGTGCTCTCCACTCTCCCGTCCTGTGACAGTTGGAACTGGTGCTCTCCACTCTCTGTCCTGTGACAGTTTGAACTGGTGCTCTCCACTCTCTGTCCTGTGACAGTTGGAACTGGTGCTCTCCACTCTCTGTCCTGTGACAGTTTGAACTGGTGTTCTCCACTCTCCCGTCCTGTGACAGTTGGAACTGGTGCTCTCCACTCTCTGTCCTGCGACAGTTTGAACTGGTACTCTCCACTCTCTGTCTTGTGAGAGTTTGAACTGGTGCTCTCCACTCTCCCATCCTGTGAGAGTTGGAACTGGTGCTCTCCACTCTCTGTCCTGTGACAGTTTGAACTGGTGCTCTCCACTCTCTGTCCTGTGACAGTTGGAACTGGTGCTCTCCACTCTCTGTCCTGTGACAGTTTGAACTGGTGTTCTCCACTCTCCCGTCCTGTGACAGTTGGAACTGGTGCTCTCCACTCTCTGTCCTGTGACAGTTTGAACTGGTGCTCTCCCCTCTATTTCCTGTGACAGTTTGAACTGGTGCTCTCCACTCTACCGTCCTGTGACAGTTGGAAATGGTGCTCTCCACTCTCCCGTCCTGTGACAGTTTGAACTGATGCTCTCCCCTCTATTTCCTGTGACAGTTGGAATTGGTGCTTTCCACTCTCTGTCATGTGACAGTTGGAACTGGTGCTTTCCACTCTCTGTCCTGTGACAGTTGGAACTGCTGCTCTCCACTCTCTCTCCTGTGAAAGTTTGAACTGGTGCTCTCCACTCTTCCATCCTGTGACAGTTAGAACTGGTGCTCTCCACTCTCCCGTTCTGTGACAGTTTGAACTGGTGCTCTCCACTCTCCCGTCCTGTGACAGTTGGAACTGGTGCTCTCCACTCTCCTGTCCTGTGACAGTTGGAACTGGTGCTCTCGACTCTCCCGTCCTGTGACAGTTGGAACTGGTGCTCTCCACTCTCCCGTCCTGTGACAGTTTGAACTGGTGCTCTCCACTCTCTGTCTTGTGACAGTTTGAACTGGTGCTCTCCACTCTCTGTCTTGTGACAGTTTGAACCGGTGCTCTCCACTCTCTGTCTTGTGACAGTTTGAACTGGTGCTCTCCAATATCCCGTCCTGTGAAAGTTTGAACTGATGCTCTCCACTCTCCCGTCCTGTGACAGTTTGAACTGATGCTCTCCACTCTGCCGTCCTGTGACAGTTATAACTGGTGCTCTCCACTCTCCCGTCCGGTGACAGTTTGAACTGGTGCTCTCCACTCTCCCGTCCTGTGACAGTTGGAACTGGTGCTCTCCACTTTCCCATCCTGTGACAGTTTGAACTGGTGCTCTCCACTCTCTGTCTTGTGAGAGTTTGAACTGGTGCTCTCCACTCTCCCGTCCCGTGACAGTTGGAACTGGTGCTCTCCACTCTACCGTCCTGTGACAGTTGGAACTGGTGCTCTCCACTCTCCCATCCTGTGACAGTTTGAACTGGTGCTCTCCCCTCTATTTACTGTGACAGTTGGAACTGGTGCTCTCCACTCTATTTCCTGTGACAGTTTGAACTGCTGCTCTCCACTCTCCTGTCCTGTGACAGTTTGAACTGGTGCTCTCCACTCTCCCGTCCTGTGACAATTGGAACTGGTGGTCTCCATTCTCCCGTCCTGTGACAGTTTGAACTGGTGCTCTCCACTCTCTGTCCTGTGACAGTTTGAACTGGTGCTCGCCACTCTCCCGTCCTGTGACAGTTGGAACTGGTGCTCTCCACTCTCCCGTCCTGTGACAGTTGGAATTGGTGCTCTCCACTCTCCCGTCCTGTGACAGTTTGAACTGGTGCTCTCCACTCTCTGTCTTGTGACAGTTTGAACTGGTGCTCTCCACTCTCTGTCTTGTGACAGTTTGAACTGGTGCTCTCCACTCTCTGTCCTGTAATAGTTGGAACTGGTGCTCTCCACTCTCCCGTACTGTGACAGTTGGAACTGGTGCTCTCCACTCTCTGTCTTGTGACAGTTGGAACTGGTGATCTCCACTCTCTATCCTGTGACAGTTTGAACTGGTGCTCTCCACTCTCTGTCTTGTGAGAGTTTGAACTGGTGCTCTCCACTCTCCCATCCTGTGACAGTTTGAACTTGTGCTCTCCAGTCTCTGTCCTGTGACAGTTTGAACTGGTGCTCTCCACTCTCCCGTCCTGTGACAGTTGGAACTGGTGCTCTCCACTCTCTGTCCTGTGACAGTTTGAACTGGTGCTCTCCACTCTCTGTCCTGTGACAGTTGGAACTGGTGCTCTCCACTCTCTGTCCTGTGACAGTTTGAACTGGTGTTCTCCACTCTCCCGTCCTGTGACAGTTTGATCTGGTGCTCTCCACTCCATCATTCTGCGACAGTTGGAACTGGTGCTCTCCACTCTCCCATCCTGCGACAGTTTGAACTGGTGCTCTCCACTCTCTGTCCTGTGACAGTTTGAACTGGTGCTCTCCACTCTCTGTCCTGTGACAGTTTGAACTGGTGCTCTCCACTCTCTGTCCTGTGACAGTTTGAACTGGTGCTCTCCACTCTCTGTCTTGTGAAACTTGTAACTGGTGCTCTCCACTCTCCCGTACTGTGACAGTTGGAACTGGTGCTCTCCACTCTCCCGTCCTTTGACAGTATGAACTGGTGCTCTCCACTCTCTGTCCTGTGACAGTTTGAACTGGTGCTCTCCACTCTATTTCCTGTGACAGTTTGAACTGGTGCTCTCCACTCTCCCGTCCTGTGACAGTTGTAACTGGTGCTCTCCACTCTCCCGTCCTGTGACAATTGGAACTGGTGGTCTCCACTCTCCCGTCCTGTGAGTTTGAACTGGTGCTCTCCACTCTCTGTCCTGTGACAGTTTAAACTGATGCTCTCTACTCTCCCGTCCTGTGACAGTTGGAACTGGTGCTCTCCACTCTCCCGTCCTGTGACAGTTGGAACTGGTGCTCTCCACTCTCCCGTCCTGTGACAGTTGGAACTGGTGCTCTCCACTCTCCCGTCTTGTGACAGTTTGAACTGGGGCTCTCCACTCTCTGTCTTGTGACAGTTTGAACTGGTGCTCTCCACTCTCTGTCTTGTGACAGTTTGAACTGGTGCTCTCCAATATCCCGTCCTGTGAAAGTTTGAACTGATGCTCTCCACTCTCCCGTCCCGTGACAGTTGGAACTGGTGCTCTCCAGTCTCTGTCCTGTGACAGTTTGAACTGGTGCTCTCCACTCTCCCGTCCTGTGACAGTTGGAACTGGTGCTCTCCACTCTCTGTCCTGTGACAGTTTGAACTGGTGCTCTCCACTCTCTGTCCTGTGACAGTTGGAACTGGTGCTCTCCACTCTCTGTCCTGTGACAGTTTGAACTGGTGTTCTCCACTCTCCCGTCCTGTGACAGTTTGATCTGGTGCTCTCCACTCTCCCATTCTGCGACAGTTGGAACTGGTGCTCTCCACTCTCCCATCCTGCGACAGTTTGAACTGGTGCTCTCCACTCTCTGTCCTGTGACAGTTTGAACTGGTGCTCTCCACTCTCTGTCCTGTGACAGTTTGAACTGGTGCTCTCCACTCTCTGTCCTGTGACAGTTTGAACTGGTGCTCTCCACTCTCTGTCTTGTGAAACTTGTAACTGGTGCTCTCCACTCTCCCGTACTGTGACAGTTGGAACTGGTGCTCTCCACTCTCCCGTCCTTTGACAGTATGAACTGGTGCTCTCCACTCTCTGTCCTGTGACAGTTTGAACTGGTGCTCTCCACTCTATTTCCTGTGACAGTTTGAACTGGTGCTCTCCACTCTCCCGTCCTGTGACAGTTGTAACTGGTCCTCTCCACTCTCCCGTCCTGTGACAATTGGAACTGGTGGTCTCCACTCTCCCGTCCTGTGACAGTTTGAACTGGTGCTCTCCACTCTCTGTCCTGTGACAGTTTGAACTGGTGCTCTCCACTCTCCCGTCCTGTGACAGTTGGAACTGGTGCTCTCCACTCTCCCGTCCTGTGACAGTTGGAACTGGTGCTCTCCACTCTCCCGTCCTGTGACAGTTTGAACTGGTGCTCTCCACTCTCTGTCTTGTGACAGTTTGAACTGGTGCTCTCCACTCTCTGTCTTGTGACAGTTTGAACTGGTGCTCTCCAATATCCCGTCCTGTGAAAGTTTGAACTGATGCTCTCCACTCTCCCGTCCCGTGACAGTTGGAACTGGTGCTCTCCACTCTACCGTCCTGTGACAGTTGGAACTGGTGCTCTCCACTCTCCCATCCTGTGACAGTTTGAACTGGTGCTCTCCCCTCTATTTACTGTGACAGTTGGAACTTGTGCTCTCCACTCTATTTCCTGTGACAGTTTGAACTGGTGCTCTCCACTCTCCTGTCCTGTGACAGTTTGAACTGGTGCTCTCCACTCTCTGTCCTGTGACAGTTTGAACTGGTGCTCGCCACTCTCCCGTCCTGTGACAGTTGGAATTGGTGCTCTCCACTCTCCCGTCCTGTGACAGTTTGAACTGGTGCTCTCCACTCTCTGTCTTGTGACAGTTTGAACTGGTGCTCTCCACTCTCTGTCTTGTGACAGTTTGAACTGGTGCTCTCCACTCTCTGTCCTGTGATAGTTGGAACTGGTGCTCTCCACTCTCCAGTCCTGTGACAGTTGGAAATGGTGCTCTCCACTCTCTGTCTTGTGACAGTTGGAACTGGTGCTCTCCACTCTCTGTCCTGTGACAGTTTGAACTGGTGCTCTCCACTCTCTGTCTTGTGAGAGTTTGAACTGGTGCTCTCCACTCTCCCATCCTGTGACAGTTTGAACTTGTGCTCTCCAGTCTCTGTCCTGTGACAGTTTGAACTGGTGCTCTCCACTCTCCCGTCCTGTGACAGTTGGAACTGGTGCTCTCCACTCTCTGTCCTGTGACAGTTGGAACTGGTGCTCTCCACTCTCTGTCCTGTGACAGTTGGAACTGGTGCTCTCCACTCTCTGTCCTGTGACAGTTTGAACTGGTGCTCTCCACTCTCTGTCCTGTGACAGTTGGAACTGGTGCTCTCCACTCTCTGTCCTGTGACAGTTGGAACTGGTGTTCTCCACTCTCCCGTCCTGTGACAGTTGGAACTGGTGCTCTCCACTCTCTGTCCTGCGACAGTTTGAACTGGTACTCTCCACTCTCTGTCTTGTGAGAGTTTGAACTGGTGCTCTCCACTCTCCCGTCCTGTGACAGTTGGAACTGGTGCTCTCCACTCTACCGTCCTGTGACAGTTGGAACTGGTGCTCTCCACTCTCCCGTCATGTGACAGTTTGAACTGGTGCTCTCCCCTCTATTTCCTGTGACAGTTTGAACTGGTGCTCTCCACTCTACCGTCCTGTGACAGTTGGAAATGGTGCTCTCCACTCTCCCGTCCTGTGACAGTTTGAACTGATGCTCTCCCCTCTATTTCCTGTGACAGTTGGAATTGGTGCTTTCCACTCTCTGTCATGTGACAGTTGGAACTGGTGCTTTCCACTCTCTGTCCTGTGACAGTTGGAACTGCTGCTCTCCACTCTCTCTCCTGTGAAAGTTTGAACTGGTGCTCTCCACTCTTCCATCCTGTGACAGTTAGAACTGGTGCTCTCCACTCTCCCGTTCTGTGACTGTTGGAACTGGTGCTCTCCACTCTCCCGTCCTGTGACAGTTGGAACTTGTGCTCTCCTCTCTCGCATCCTGTGACAGTTGGAACTGGTGCTCTCCACTCTCCCGTCCTGTGACAGTTTGAACTGGTGCTCTCCACTCTCCTGTCCTGTGACAGTTGGAACTGGTGCTCTCCACTCTCCCATCCTGTGACAGTTTGAACTGGTGTTCTCCATTCTACTGTCCTGTAACAGTTTGAACTGTTGCTCTGCACTCTCCCGTCCTGTGACAGTTGGAACTGGTGCTCTCCACTCTCCCCTCCTGTGACAGTTGGAACTGGTGCTCTCCACTCTCTCTCCTGTGACAGTTTGAACTGGTGCTCTCCACGCTCCCGTCCTGTGACAGTTTGAACTGGTACTCTCCACTCTCCCGTCCTGTGACAGTTTGAACTGTTGCTCTCCACTCTCCCGTCCTGTGACAGTTTGAACTCGTGCTCTCCAATCTCCCGTCCTGTGACAGTTTGAACTGGTGCTCTCCACTCTCCACTCTCCCGTCCTGTGACAGTTGGAACTGGTGCTCTCCACGCTCCCCTCCTGTGACAGTTTGAACTGGTATTCTCCACTCTCCCGTCCTGTGACAGTTTGAACTGGTGCTCTCCACTCTCCCGTCCTGTGACATTTGGAAATGGTGTTCTCCACTCTCTCGTCCTGTGAAAGTTGGAACTGGTGCTCTCCACTCTCCCGCCCTGTGACAGTTTGATCTGGTGCATCTCCACTCTCTCTCCTGTGACAGTTTGAACTGGTGCTCTCCACTCTCTGTCCTGTGACAGTTTGAACTGGTGCTCTCCACTCTCTGTCTTGTGAAACTTGTAACTGGTGCTCTCCACTCTCCCGTACTGTGACAGTTGGAACTGGTGCTCTCCACTCTCCCGTCCTGTGACAGTATGAACTGGTGCTCTCCACTCTCTGTCCTGTGATAGTTTGAACTGGTGCTCTCCACTCTATTTCCTGTGACAGTTGGAACTGGTGCTCTTTACTCTATTTCCTGTGACAGTTTGAACTGGTGCTCTCCACTCTCCCGTCCTGTGACAGTTGTAATTGGTGTTCACCACTCTCCCGTCCTGTGACAATTGGAACTGGTGGTCTCCACTCTCCCGTCCTGTGACAGTTTGAACTGGTGCTCTCCACTCTCTGTCCTGTGACAGTTTGAACTGGTGCTCTCCACTCTCCCGTCCTGTGACAGTTGGAACTGGTGCTCTCCACTCTCCCGTCCTGTGACAGTTGGAACTGGTGCTCTCGACTCACCCGTCCTGTGACAGTTGGAACTGGTGCTCTCCACTCTCCCGTCCTGTGTCAGTTTGAACTGGTGCTCTCCACTCTCTGTCTTGTGACAGTTTGAACTGGTGCTCTCCACTCTCTGTCTTGTGACAGTTTGAACTGGTGCTCTCCACTCTCTGTCTTGTGACAGTTTGAACTGGTGCTCTCCAATATCCCGTCCTGTGAAAGTTTGAACTGATGCTCTCCACTCTCCCGTCCTGTGACAGTTTGAACTGGTGCTCTCCACTCTGCCGTCCTGTGACAGTTATAACTGGTGCTCTCCACTCTCCCGTCCTGTGACAGTTTGAACTGGTGCTCTCCACTCTCCCGTCCTGTGACAGTTGGAACTGGTGCTCTCCACTTTCCCATCCTGTGACAGTTTGAACTGGTGCTTTCCACTCTCTGTCCTGTGACGGTTTGAACTGGTGCTCTCCACTCTCTGTCTTGTGAGTGTTTGAACTGGTGCTCTCCACTCTCCCGTCCCGTGACAGTTGGAACTGGTGCTCTCCAATCTACCGTCCTGTGACAGTTGGAACTGGTGCTCTCCACTCTCCCATCCTGTGACAGTTTGAACTGGTGCTCTCCCCTCTATTTACTGTGACAGTTGGAACTGGTGCTCTCCACTCTATTTCCTGTGACAGTTTGAACTGGTGCTCTCCACGCTCCTGTCCTGTGACAGTTTGAACTGGTGCTCTCCACTCTCCCGTCCTGTGACAATTGGAACTGGTGGTCTCCATTCTCCCGTCCTGTGACAGTTTGAACTGGTGCTCTCCACTCTCTGTCTTGTGAGAGTTTGAACTGGTGCTCTCCACTCTCCCATCCTGTGACAGTTTGAACTTGTGCTCTCCAGTCTCTGTCCTGTGACAGTTTGAACTGGTGCTCTCCACTCTCCCGTCCTGTGACAGTTGGAACTGGTGCTCTCCACTCTCTGTCCTGTGACAGTTTGAACTGGTGCTCTCCACTCTCTGTCCTGTGACAGTTGGAACTGGTGCTCTCCACTCTCTGTCCTGTGACAGTTTGAACTGGTGTTCTCCACTCTCCCGTCCTGTGACAGTTGGAACTGGTGCTCTCCACTCTCTGTCCTGCGACAGTTTGAACTGGTACTCTCCACTCTCTGTCTTGTGAGAGTTTGAACTGGTGCTCTCCACTCTCCCATCCTGTGACAGTTTGAACTGGTGCTCTCCACTCTCCCGTCCTGTGACAGTTGGAACTGGTGCTCTCCACTCTCTGTCCTGTGACAGTTTGAACTGGTGCTCTCCACTCTCTGTCCTGTGACAGTTGGAACTGGTGCTCTCCACTCTCTGTCCTGTGACAGTTTGAACTGGTGTTCTCCACTCTCCCGTCCTGTGACAGTTGGAACTGGTGTTCTCCACTCTCCCGTCCTGTGACAGTTTGAACTGGTGTTCTCCACTCTCCCGTCCTGTGACAGTTGGAACTGGTGCTCTCCACTCTCTGTCCTGCGACAGTTTGAACTGGTACTCTCCACTCTCTGTCTTGTGAGAGTTTGAACTGGTGCTCTCCACTCTCCCGTCCTGTGACAGTTGGAACTGGTGCTCTCCACTCTACCGTCCTGTGACAGTTGGAACTGGTGCTCTCCACTCTCCCGTCATGTGACAGTTTGAACTGGTGCTCTCCCCTCTATTTCCTGTGACATTTTGAACTGGTGCTCTCCACTCTACCATCCTGTGACAGTTGGAAATGGTGCTCTCCACTCTCCCGTCCTGTGACAGTTTGAACTGATGCTCTCCCCTCTATTTCCTGTGACAGTTGGAATTGGTGCTTTCCACTCTCTGTCATGTGACAGTTGGAACTGGTGCTTTCCACTCTCTGTCCTGTGACAGTTGGAACTGCTGCTCTCCACTCTCTCTCCTGTGAAAGTTTGAACTGGTGCTCTCCACTCTTCCATCCTGTGACAGTTAGAACTGGTGCTCTCCACTCTCCCGTTCTGTGACTGTTGGAACTGGTGCTCTCCACTCTCCCGTCCTGTGACAGTTGGAACTTGTGCTCTCCTCTCTCGCATCCTGTGACAGTTGGAACTGGTGCTCTCCACTCTCCCGTCCTGTGACAGTTTGAACTGGTGCTCTCCACTCTCCTGTCCTGTGACAGTTGGAACTGGTGCTCTCCACTCTCCCATCCTGTGACAGTTTGAACTGGTGTTCTCCATTCTACTGTCCTGTAACAGTTTGAACTGTTGCTCTGCACTCTCCCGTCCTGTGACAGTTGGAACTGGTGCTCTCCACTCTCCCCTCCTGTGACAGTTGGAACTGGTGCTCTCCACTCTCTCTCCTGTGACAGTTTGAACTGGTGCTCTCCACGCGCCCGTCCTGTGACAGTTTGAACTGGTACTCTCCACTCTCCCGTCCTGTGACAGTTTGAACTGTTGCTCTCCACTCTCCCGTCCTGTGACAGTTTGAACTCGTGCTCTCCAATCTCCCGTCCTGTGACAGTTTGAACTGGTGCTCTCCACTCTCCACTCTCCCGTCCTGTGACAGTTGGAACTGGTGCTCTCCACGCTCCCCTCCTGTGACAGTTTGAACTGATATTCTCCACTCTCCCGTCCTGTGACAGTTTGAACTGGTGCTCTCCACTCTCCCGTCCTGTGACATTTGGAACTGGTGTTCTCCACTCTCTCGTCCTGTGAAAGTTGGAACTGGTGCTCTCCACTCTCCCGCCCTGTGACAGTTTGATCTGGTGCATCTTCACTCTCTCTCCTGTGACAGTTTGAACTGGTGCTCTCCACTCTCTGTCCTGTGACAGTTTGAACTGGTGCTCTCCACTCTCTGTCTTGTGAAACTTGTAACTGGTGCTCTCCACTCTCCCGTACTGTGACAGTTGGAACTGGTGCTCTCCACTCTCCCGTCCTGTGACAGTATGAACTGGTGCTCTCCACTCTCTGTCCTGTGACAGTTTGAACTGGTGCTCTCCACTCTATTTCCTGTGACAGTTGGAACTGGTGCTCTTTACTCTATTTCCTGTGACAGTTTGAACTGGTGCTCTCCACTCTCCCGTCCTGTGACAGTTGTAACTGGTGCTCACCACTCTCCCGTCCTGTGACAATTGGAACTGGTGGTCTCCACTCTCCCGTCCTGTGACAGTTTGAACTGGTGCTCTCCACTCTCTGTCCTGTGACAGTTTGAACTGCTGCTCTCCACTCTCCCGTCCTGTGACAGTTGGAACTGGTGCTCTCCACTCTCCCGTCCTGTGACAGTTGGAACTGGTGCTCTCGACTCTCCCGTCCTGTGACAGTTGGAACTGGTGCTCTCCACTCTCCCGTCCTGTGACAGTTTGAACTGGTGCTCTCCACTCTCTGTCTTGTGACAGTTTGAACTGGTGCTCTCCACTCTCTGTCTTGTGACAGTTTGAACTGGTGCTCTCCACTCTCTGTCTTGTGACAGTTTGAACTGGTGCTCTCCAATATCCCGTCCTGTGAAAGTTTGAACTGATGCTCTCCACTCTCCCGTCCTGTGACAGTTTGAACTGGTGCTCTCCATTCTGCCGTCCTGTGACAGTTATAACTGGTGCTCTCCACTCTCCCGTCCTGTGACAGTTTGAACTGGTGCTCTCCACTCTCCCGTCCTGTGACAGTTGGAACTGGTGCTCTCCACTTTCCCATCCTGTGACAGTTTGAACTGGTGCTTTCCACTCTCTGTCCTGTGACGGTTTGAACTGGTGCTCTCCACTCTCTGTCTTGTGAGTGTTTGAACTGGTGCTCTCCACTCTCCCGTCCCGTGACAGTTGGAACTGGTGCTCTCCAATCTACCGTCCTGTGACAGTTGGAACTGGTGCTCTCCACTCTCCCATCCTGTGACAGTTTGAACTGGTGCTCTCCCCTCTATTTACTGTGACAGTTGGAACTGGTGCTCTCCACTCTATTTCCTGTGACAGTTTGAACTGGTGCTCTCCACGCTCCTGTCCTGTGACAGTTTGAACTGGTGCTCTCCACTCTCCCGTCCTGTGACAATTGGAACTGGTGGTCTCCATTCTCCCGTCCTGTGAAAGTTTGAACTGGTGCTCTCCACTCTCTGCCCTGTGACAGTTTGAACTGGTGCTCGCCACTCTCCCGTCCTGTGACAGTTGGAACTGGTGCTCTCCATTCTCCCGTCCTGTGACAGTTGGAATTGGTGCTCTCCACTCTCCCGTCCTGTGACAGTTTGAACTGGTGCTCTCCACTCTCTGTCTTGTGACAGTTTGAACTGGTGCTCTCCACTCTCTGTCTTGTGACAGTTTGAACTGGTGCTCTCCACTCTCTGTCCTGTGACAGTTTGAACTGCTGCTCTCCACTCTCCCGTCCTGTGACAGTTGGAACTGGTGCTCTCCACTCTCTGTCTTGTGACAGTTGGAACTGGTGCTCTCCACTCTCTGTCCTGTGACAGTTTGAACTGGTGCTCTCCACTCTCTGTCTTGTGAGAGTTTGAACTGGTGCTCTCCACTCTCCCATCCTGTGACAGTTTGAACTTGTGCTCTCCAGTCTCTGTCCTGTGACAGTTTGAACTGGTGCTCTCCACTCTCCCGTCCTGTGACATTTGGAACTGGTGCTCTCCACTCTCTGTCCTGTGACAGTTTGAACTGGTGCTCTCCACTCTCTGTCCTGTGACAGTTGGAACTGGTGCTCTCCACTCTCTGTCCTGTGACAGTTTGAACTGGTGTTCTCCACTCTCCCGTCCTGTGACAGTTGGAACTGGTGCTCTCCACTCTCTGTCCTGCGACAGTTTGAACTGGTACTCACCACTCTCTGTCTTGTGAGAGTTTGAACTGGTGCTCTCCACTCTCCCGTCCTGTGACAGTTGGAACTGGTGCTCTCCACTCTACTGTCCTGTGACAGTTGGAACTGGTGCTCTCCACTCTCCTGTCATGTGACAGTTTGAACTGGTGCTCTCCCCTCTATTTCCTGTGACAGTTGGAACTGGTGCTCTCCACTCTACCGTCCTGTGACAGTTGGAAATGGTGCTCTCCACTCTCCCGTCCTGTGACAGTTTGAACTGATGCTCTCCCCTCTATTTCTTGTAACAGTTGGAATTGGTGCTTTCCACTCTCTGTCATGTGACAGTTGGAACTGGTGCTTTCCACTCTCTGTCCTGTGACAGTTGGAACTGCTGCTCTCCACTCTCTCTGCTGTGAAAGTTTGAACTGGTGCTCTCCACTCTCCCATCCTGTGACAGTTAGAACTGGTGCTCTCCACTCTCTGTCCTGTGACAGTTGGAACTGGTGCTCTCCACTCTCCCGTCCTGTGACAGTATGAACTGGTGCTCTCCACTCTCTGTCCTGTGACAGTTTGAACTGGTGCTCTCCAATCTATTTCCTGTGACAGTTGGAACTGGTGCTCTTTACTCTATTTCCTGTGACAGTTTGAACTGGTGCTCTTCACTCTCCCGTCCTGTGACAGTTGTAACTGGTGCTCTCCACTCTCCCGTCCTGTGACAATTGGAACTGGTGGTCTCCACTCTCCCGTCCTGTGACAGTTGGAACTGGTGCTCTCCACTCTCCCGTCCTGTGACAGTTGGAATTGATGCTCTCCACTCTCCCGTCCTGTGACAGTTTGAACTGGTGCTCTCCCCTCTCTGTCCTGTGATAGTTGGAACTGGTGCTCTCCACTCTCCCGTCCTGTGACAGTTGGAACTGGTGCTCTCCACTCTCCCATCCTGTGACAGTTTGAACTGGTGCTCTCCACTCTCTGTCCTGTGACAGTTTGAACTGGTGTTCTCCACTCTCCCGTCCTGTGACAGTTGGAACTGGTGCTCTCCACTCTCTGTCCTGTGACAGTTTGAACTGGTACACTCCACTCTCTGTCTTGTGAGAGTTTGAACTGGTGCTCTCCACTCTCCCGTCCTGTGACAGTTGGAACTGGTGCTCTCCACTCTACCGTCCTGTGACAGTTGGAACTGGTGCTCTCCACTCTCCCGTCATGTGACAGTTTGAACTGGTGCTCTCCACTCTCCTGTCCTGTGACAGTTGGAACTGGTGCTCTCCACTCTCCCATCCTGTGACAGTTTGAACTGGTGTTCTCCATTCTGCCGTCCTGTAACAGTTTGAACTGGTGCTCTGCACTCTCCCGTCCTGTGACAGTTGGAACTGGTGCTCTCCACTCTCCCCTCCTGTGACAGTTGGAACTGGTGCTCTCCACTCTCTCTCCTGTGACAGTTTGAACTGGTGCTCTCCACGCTCCCGTCCTGTGACAGTTTGAACTGGTACTCTCCACTCTCCCGTCCTGTGACAGTTTGAATTGTTGCTCTCCACTCTCCCGTCCTGTGACAGTTTGAACTGGTGCTCTCCACTCTCCCGTCCTGTGACAGTTTGAACTGGTGCTCTCCACTCTCCACTCTCCCGTCCTGTGACAGTTTGAACTGGTGCTCTCCACTCTCCCGTCCTGTGACAGTTGCAACTGCTGTTCTCCACTCTCTCGTCCTGTGAAAGTTGGAACTGGTGCTCTCCACTCTCCCGCCTGTGACAGTTTGGTCTGGTGCTCTTCACTCACTGTCCTGTGACAGTATGAACTGGTGCTCTCCACTCTCCCATCCTGTGACAGTTTGAACTGGTGCTCTCCACTCTCCCATTCTGCGACAGTTGGAACTGGTGCTCTCCACTCTCCCATCCTGCGACAGTTTGAACTGGTGCTCTCCACTCTCTGTGTGTGACAGTTTGAACTGGTGCTCTCCACTCTCTGTCCTGTGACAATTTGAACTGGTGCTCTCCACTCTCTGTCCTGTGACAGTTTGAACTGGTGCTCTCCACTCTCTGTCTTGTGAAACTTGTAACTGGTGCTCTCCACTCTCCCGTACTGTGATAGTTGTAACTGGTGCTCTCCACTCTCCCGTCCTGTGACAGTATGAACTGGTGCTCTCCACTCTCTGTCCTGTGACAGTTTGAACTTGTGCTCTCCACTCTATTTCCTGTGACAGTTGGAACTGGTGCTCTTTACTCTATTTCCTGTGACAGTTTGAACTGGTGCTCTCCACTCTCTGTCCTGTGACAGTTGGAACTGGTGCTCTCCACTCTCCCGTCCTGTGACAGTTGGAATTGGTGCTCTCCACTCTCCCGTCCTGTGACAGTTTGAACTGGTGCTCTCCCCTCTCTGTCCTGTGATAGTTGGAACTGGTGCTCTCCACTCTCCCGTCCTGTGACAGTTGGAACTGGTGCTCTCCACTCTCCCATCCTGTGACAGTTTGAACTTGTGCTCTCCAGTCTCTGTCCTGTGACAGTTTGAACTGGTGCTCTCCACTCTCCCGTCCTGTGACAGTTGGAACTGGTGCTCTCCACTCTCTGTCCTGTGACAGTTGGAACTGGTGCTCTCCACTCTCTGTCCTGTGACAGTTTGAACTGGTGTTCTCCACTCTCCCGTCCTGTGACAGTTGGAACTGGTGCTCTCCACTCTCTGTCCTGTGACAGTTTGAACTGTTGCTCTCCACTCTACCGTCCTGTGACAGTTGGAACTGGTGCTCTCCACTCTCCCGTCATGTGACAGTTTGAACTGGTGCTCTCCACTCTCCTGTCCTGTGACAGTTGGAACTGGTGCTCTCCACTCTCCCATCCTGTGACAGTTTGAACTGGTGTTCTCCATTCTGCCGTCCTGTAACAGTTTGAACTGGTGCTCTGCACTCTCCCGTCCTGTGACAGTTGGAACTGGTGCTCTCCACTCTCCCCTCCTGTGACAGTTGGAACTGGTGCTCTCCACTCTCTCTCCTGTGACAGTTTGAACTGGTGCTCTCCACGCTCCCGTCCTGTGACAGTTTGAACTGGTATTCTCCACTCTCCCGTCCTGTGACAGTTTGAATTGTTGCTCTCCACTCTCCCGTCCTGTGACAGTTTGAACTGGTGCTCTCCACTCTCCCGTCCTGTGACAGTTTGAACTGGTGCTCTCCACTCTCCACTCTCCCGTCCTGTGACAGTTGGAACTGGTGCTCTCCACGCTCCCCTCCTGTGACAGTTTGAACTGGTATTCTCCACTCTCCCGTCCTGTGACAGTTGGAATTGGTGCTCTCCACTCTCCCGTCCTGTGACAGTTTGAACTGGTGCTCTCCACTCTCCCGTCCTGTGACAGTTGGAACTGGTGTTCTCCACTCTTTCGTCCTGTGAATGTTGGAACTGGTGCTCTCCACTCTCCCGCCCTGTGACAGTTTGATCTGGTGCTCTCCACTCACTGTCCTGTGACAGTATGAACTGTTGCTCTCCACTCTCCCATCCTGTGACAGTTTGAACTGGTGCTCTCCACTCTCCCATTCTGCGACAGTTGGAACTGGTGCTCTCCACTCTCCCATCCTGCGACAGTTTGAACTGGTGCTCTCCACTCTCTGTCCTGTGACAGTTTGAACTGGTGCTCTCCACTCTCTGTCCTGTGACAGTTTGAACTGGTGCTCTCCACTCTCTGTCCTGTGACAGTTTGAACTGGTGCTCCCCACTCTCTGTCTTGTGAAACTTGTAACTGGTGCTCTCCACTCTCCCGTCCTGTAATAATTGTAACTGGTGCTCTCCACTCTCCCGTCCTGTGACAGTATGAACTGATGCTCTCCACTCTCTGTCCTGTGACAGTTTGAACTTCTGCTCTCCACTCTATTTCCTGTGACAGTTGGAACTGGTGCTCTTTACTCTATTTCCTGTGACAGTTTGAACTGGTGCTCTCCACTCTCCCGTCCTGTGACAGTTGTAACTGGTGCTCTCCACTCTCCCGTCCTGTGACAGTTTGAACTGGTGCTCTCCACTCTCTGTCCTGTGACAGTTTGAACTGATGCTCTCCACTCTCTATCCTGTGACAGTTGGAACTGGTGCTCTCCACTCTCTGTCTTGTGACAGTTGGAACTGGTGCTCTCCACTCTCCCGTCCTGTGACAGTTTGAACTGGTGCTCTCCACTCTCCCGTCCTGTGACAGTTGGAACTGGTGCTCTCCACTCTCCCGTCCTGTGACAGTTGGAACTGGTGCTCTCCACTCTCCCGTCCTGTGATAGTTGGAACTGGTGCTCTCCACTCTCTGTCCTGTGACAGTTGGAACTGGTGCTCTCCACTCTCTGTCCTGTGACAGTTTGAACTGGTGTTCTCCACTCTCCCGTCCTGTGACAGTTGGAACTGGTGCTCTCCACTCTCTGTCCTGTGACAGTTTGAACTGTTGCTCTCCACTCTACCGTCCTGTGACAGTTGGAACTGGTGCTCTCCACTCTCCCGTCATGTGACAGTTTGAACTGGTGCTCTCCACTCTCCTGTCCTGTGACAGTTGGAACTGGTGCTCTCCACTCTCCCATCCTGTGACAGTTTGAACTGGTGTTCTCCATTCTGCCGTCCTGTAACAGTTTGAACTGGTGCTCTGCACTCTCCCGTCCTGTGACAGTTGGAACTGGTGCTCTCCACTCTCCCCTCCTGTGACAGTTGGAACTGGTGCTCTCCACTCTCTCTCCTGTGACAGTTTGAACTGGTGCTCTCCACGCTCCCGTCCTGTGACAGTTTGAACTGGTATTCTCCACTCTCCCGTCCTGTGACAGTTTGAATTGTTGCTCTCCACTCTCCCGTCCTGTGACAGTTTGAACTGGTGCTCTCCACTCTCCACTCTCCCGTCCTGTGACAGTTGGAACTGGTGCTCTCCACGCTCCCCTCCTGTGACAGTTTGAACTGGTATTCTCCACTCTCCCGTCCTGTGACAGTTGGAATTGGTGCTCTCCACTCTCCCATCCTGTGACAGTTTGAACTGGTGCTCTCCACTCTCCCGTCCTGTGACAGTTGGAACTGGTGTTCTCCACTCTTTCGTCCTGTGAATGTTGGAACTGGTGCTCTCCACTCTCCCGCCCTGTGACAGTTTGATCTGGTGCTCTCCACTCACTGTCCTGTGACAGTATGAACTGTTGCTCTCCACTCTCCCATCCTGTGACAGTTTGAACTGGTGCTCTCCACTCTCCCATTCTGCGACAGTTGGAACTGGTGCTCTCCACTCTCCCATCCTGCGACAGTTTGAACTGGTGCTCTCCACTCTCTGTCCTGTGACAGTTTGAACTGGTGCTCTCCACTCTCTGTCCTGTGACAGTTTGAACTGGTGCTCTCCACTCTCTGTCCTGTGACAGTTTGAACTGGTGCTCCCCACTCTCTGTCTTGTGAAACTTGTAACTGGTGCTCTCCACTCTCCCGTCCTGTAATAGTTGTAACTGGTGCTCTCCACTCTCCCGTCCTGTGACAGTATGAACTGATGCTCTCCACTCTCTGTCCTGTGACAGTTTGAACTTCTGCTCTCCACTCTATTTCCTGTGACAGTTGGAACTGGTGCTCTTTACTCTATTTCCTGTGACAGTTTGAACTGGTGCTCTCCACTCTCCCGTCCTGTGACAGTTGTAACTGGTGCTCTCCACTCTCCCGTCCTGTGACAGTTTGAACTGGTGCTCTCCACTCTCTGTCCTGTGACAGTTTGAACTGATGCTCTCCACTCTCTATCCTGTGACAGTTGGAACTGGTGCTCTCCACTCTCTGTCTTGTGACAGTTGGAACTGGTGCTCTCCACTCTCCCGTCCTGTGACAGTTTGAACTGGTGCTCTCCACTCTCCCGTCCTGTGACAGTTGGAACTGATGCTCTCCACTCTCCCGTCCTGTGACAGTTGGAACTGGTGCTCTCCACTCTCCCGTCCTGTGACAGTTGGAACTGGTGCTCTCCACTCTCCCGTCCTGTGACAGTTTGAACTGGTGCTCTCCACTCTCTGTCTTGTGACAGTTTGAACTGGTGCTCTCCACTCTCTGTCTTGTGACAGTTTGAACTGGTGCTCTCCAATATCCCGTCCTGTGAAAGTTTGAACTGATGCTCTCCACTCTCCCGTCCTGTGACAGTTTGAACTGGTGCTCTCCACTCTGCCGTCCTGTGACAGTTATAACTGGTGCTCTCCACTCTCCCGTCCTGTGACAGTTTGAACTGGTGCTCTCCACTCTCCCGTCCTGTGACAGTTGGAACTGGTACTCTCCACTTTCCCATCCTGAGACAGTTTGAACTGGTGCTTTCCACTCTCGGTCCTGTGACAGTTTGAACTGGTGCTCTCCACTCTGTGTCTTGTGAGAGTTTGAACTGGTGCTCTCCACTCTCCCGTCCCGTGACAGTTGGAACTGGTGCTCTCCACTCTCTCATCCTGTGACAGTTGGAACTGGTGCTCTCCACTCTCCCATCCTGTGACAGTTTGAACTGGTGCTCTCCACTCTATTTCCTGTGACAGTTGGAACTGGTGCTCTCCACTCTATTTCCTGTGACAGTTTGAACTGGTGCTCTCCACTCTCCTGTCCTGTGACAGTTTGAACTGGTGCTCTCCAATCTCCCGTCCTGTGACAATTGAAACTGGCGGTCTCCATTCTCCCATCCTGTGACAGTCTGAACTGGTGCTCTCCAATCTCTGTCCTGTGACAGTTTGAACTGGTGCTCGCCACTCTCCCGTCCTGTGACAGTTGGAACTGGTGCTCTCCACTCTCCCGTCCTGTGACAGTTGGAATTGGTGCTCTCCACTCTCCCGTCCTGTGACAGTTTGAACTGGTGCTCTCCACTCTCTGTCTTGTGACAGTTTGAACTGGTGCTCTCCACTCTCTGTCTTGTGACAGTTTGAACTGGTGCTCTCCACTCTCTGTCTTGTGACAGTTTGAACTGGTGCTCTCCACTCTCTGTCCTGTGATAGTTGGAACTGGTGCTCTCCACTCTCCCGTCCTGTGACAGTTGGAACTGGTGCTCTCCACTCTCTGTCTTGTGACAGTTGGAACTGGTGCTCTCCACTCTCTGTCCTGTGACAGTTTAAACTGGTGCTCTCCACTCTCTGTCTTGTGAGAGTTTTAACTGGTGCTCTCCACTCTCCCATCCTGTGACAGTTTGAACTTGTGCTCTCCAGTCTCTGTCCTGTGACAGTTTGAACTGGTGCTCTCCACTCTCCCGTCCTGTGACAGTTGGAACTGCTGCTCTCCACTCTCTGTCCTGTGACATTTGGAACTGGTGCTCTCCACTCTCCCGTCCTGTGACAGTTGGAACTGGTGCTCTCCACTCTCTGTCCTGTGACAGTTTGAACTGGCACTCTCCACTCTCTGTCTTGTGAGAGTTTGAACTGGTGTTCTCCACTCTCCCGTCCTGTGACAGTTGGAACTGGTGCTCTCCACTCTACCGTCCTGTGACAGTTGGAACTCGGGCTCTCCACTCTCCCGTCATGTGACAGTTTGAACTGGCACTCTCCACTCTCTGTCTTGTGAGAGTTTGAACTGGTGCTCTCCACTCTCCCGTCCTGTGACAGTTGGAACTGGTGCTCTCCACTCTCTGTCCTGTGTCAGTTTGAACTGGTACTCTCCAATCTCTGTCTTGTGAGAGTTTGAACTGGTGCTCTCCACTCTCCCGTCCTGTGACAGTTGGAACTGGTGCTCTCCACTCTACCGTCCTGTGACAGTTGGAACTGGTGCTATTCACTCTCCCGTCATGTGACAGTTTGAACTGGTGCTCTCCCCTCTATTTCCTGTGACAGTTGGAACTGGTGCTCTCCACTCTCCCGTCATGTGACAGTTTGAACTGGTGCTCTCCCCTCTATTTCCTGTGACAGTTGGAAATGGTGCTCTCCACTCTCCCGTCCTGTGACAGTTTGAACTGATGCTCTCCCCTCTATTTCCTGTGACAGTTGGAATTGGTGCTTTCCACTCTCTGTCCTATGACAGTTGGAACTGGTGCTTTCCACTCTACCGTACTGTGACAGTTGGAACTGGTGCTCTCCACTCTCCCGTCATGTGACAGTTTGAACTGGTGCTCTCCACTCTCCTGTCCTGTGACAGTTGGAACTGGTGCTCTCCACTCTCCCATCCTGTGACAGTTTGAACTGGTGTTCTCCATTCTGCCGTCCTGTAAAAGTTTGAACTGGTGCTCTGCACTCTCCCGTCCTGTGACAGTTGGAACTGGTGCTCTCCACTCTCCCCTCCTGTGACAGTTGGAACTGGTGCTCTCCACTCTCTCTCCTGTGACAGTTTGAACTGGTGCTCTCCACGCTCCCGTCCTGTGACAGTTTGAACTGGTGCTCTCCACTCTCCCGTCCTGTGACAATTTGAACTGGTGCTCTCCACTCTCCACTCTCCCGTCCTGTGACAGTTGGAACTGGTGCTCTCCACGCTCCCCTCCTGTGACAGTTTGAACTGGTATTCTCCACTCTCCCGTCCTGTGACAGTTGGAATTGGTGCTCTCCACTCTCCCGTCCTGTGACAGTTTGAACTGGTGCTCTCCACTCTCCCGTCCTGTGACAGTTGGAACTGGTGTTCTCCACTCTCTCATCCTGTGAAAGTTGGAACTGGTGCTCTCCACTCTCCCGCCCTGTGACAGTTTGATCTGGTGCTCTCCACTCACTGTCCTGTGACAGTATGAACTGGTGCTCTCCACTCTCCCATCCTGTGACAGTTTGAACTGGTGCGCTCCACTCTCCCATTCTGCGACAGTTGGAACTGGTGCTCTCCACTCTCCCATCCTGCGACAGCTTGAACTGGTGCTCTCCACTCTCTGTCCTGTGACAGTTTGAACTGGTGCTCTCCACTCTCTGTCTTGTGCGAGTTTGAACTGGTGCTCTCCACTCTCCCATCCTGTGACAGTTTGAACTTGTGCTCTCCAGTCTCTGTCCTGTGACAGTTTGAACTGGTGCTCTCCACTCTCTGTCCTGTGACAGTTTGAACTGGTGCTCTCCACTCTCTCTCTTGTGAAACTTGTAACTGGTGCTCTCCACTCTCCCGTACTGTGATAGTTGTAACTGGTGCTCTCCACTCTCCCGTCCTGTGACAGTATGAACTGGTGCGCTCCACTCTCTGTCCTGTGACAGTTTGAACTTGTGCTCTCCACTCTATTTCCTGTGACAGTTGGAACTGGTGCTCTTTACTCTATTTCCTGTGACAGTTTGAACTGGTGCTCTCCATTCTCCCGTCCTGTGACAGTTGTAACTGGTGCTCTCCACTCTCCCGTCCTGTGACAGTTTGAACTGGTGCTCTCCACTCTCTGTCCTGTGACAGTTTGAACTGATGCTCTCCACTCTCCCTTCCTGTGACAGTTGGAACTGGTGCTCTCCACTCTCTGTCTTGTGACAGTTGGAACTGGTGCTCTCCACTCTCCCGTCCTGTGACAGTTTGAACTGGTGCTCTCCACTCTCCCGTCCTGTGACAGTTGGAACTGGTGGTCTGCACTCTCCCGTCCTGTGACAGTTGGAACTGGTGCTCTCCACTCTCCCGTCCTGTGACAGTTGGAACTGGTGCTCTCCACTCTCTGTCTTGTGACAGTTTGAACTGGTGCTCTCCACTCTCTGTCTTGTGACAGTTTGAACTGGTGCTCTCCAATATCCCGTCCTGTGAAATTTGAACTGATGCTCTCCACTCTCCCGTCCTGTGACAGTTTGAACTGGTGCTCTCCACTCTGCTGTCCTGTGACAGTGAAAACTGGTGCTCTCCACTCTCCCGTCCTGTGACAGTTTGAACTGGTGCTCTCCACTCTCCCGTCCTGTGAGAGTTGGAACTGGTACTCTCCACTTTCCCATCCTGTGACAGTTTGAACTGGTGCTTTCCACTCTCTGTCCTGTGACAGTTTGAACTGGTGCTCTCCACTCTCTGTCTTGTGAGAGTTTGAACTGGTGCTCTCCACTCTCCCGTCCCGTGACAGTTGGAACTGGTGCTCTCCACTCTCCCATCCTGTGACAGTTGGAACTGGTGCTCTCCACTCTCTCATCCTGTGACAGTTTGAACTGGTGCTCTCCACTCTATTTCCTGTGACAGTTGGAACTGGTGCTCTCCACTCTATTTCCTGTGACAGTTTGAACTGGTGCTCTCCACTCTCCTGTCCTGTGACAGTTTGAACTGGTGCTCTCCACTCTCCCGTCCTGTGACAATTGGAACTGGTGGTCTCCATTCTCCCGTCCCGTGACAGTTTGAACTGGTGCTCTCCACTCTCTGTCTTGTGACAGTTTGAACTGGTGCTCTCCACTCTCTGTCTTGTGACAGTTTGAACTGGTGCTCTCCAATATCCCGTCCTGTGAAATTTGAACTGATGCTCTCCACTCTCCCGTCCTGTGACAGTTTGAACTGCTGCTCTCCACTCTGCTGTCCTGTGACAGTGAAAACTGGTGCTCTCCACTCTCCCGTCCTGTGACAGTTTGAACTGGTGCTCTCCACTCTCCCGTCCTGTGACAGTTTGAACTGGTGCTCTCCACACTCTGTCTTGTGACAGTTTGAACTGGTGCTCTCCACTCTCTGTCTTGTGACAGTTTGAACTGGTGCTCTCCACTCTCTGTCTTGTGACAGTTTGAACTGGTGGTCTCCACTCTCTGTCCTGTGACAGTTGGAACTGGTGCTCTCCACTCTCCCGTCCTGTGACAGTTGGAACTGGTGCTCTCCACTCTCTGTCTTGTGACAGTTGGAACTGGTGCTCTCCACTCTCTGTCTTGTGACAGTTTGAACTGGTGCTCTCCACTCTCTGTCTTGTGAGAGTTTGAACTGGTGCTCTCCACTCTCCCATCCTGTGACAGTTTGAACTTGTGCTCTCCAGTCTCTGTCCTGTGACAGTTTGAACTGGTGCTCTCCACTCTCTCGTCCTGTGACAGTTGGAACTGGTGCTCTCCACTCTCTGTCCTGTGACATTTGGAACTGGTGCTCTCCACTCTCTGTCCTGTGACAGTTTGAACTGGTGTTCTCCACTCTCCCGTCCTGTGACAGTTGGAACTGGTGCTCTCCACTCTCTGTCCTGTGACAGTTTGAACTGGTACTCTCCACTCTCTGTCTTGTGAGAGTTTGAACTGGTGCTCTCCACTCTCCCGTCCTGTGACAGTTGGAACTGGTGCTCTCCACTCTCTGTCCTGTGACAGTTTGAACTGGCACTCTCCACTCTCTGTCTTGTGAGTGTTTGAACTGGTGTTCTCCACTCTCCCGTCCTGTGACAGTTGGAACTGGTGCTCTCCACTCTACCGTCCTGTGACAGTTGGAACTGGTGCTCTCCACTCTCCCGTCATGTGACAGTTTGAACTGGTGCTCTCCCCTCTATTTCCTGTGACAGTTGGAACTGGTGCTCTCCACTCTCCCGTCATGTGACAGTTTGAACTGGTGCTCACCCCTCTATTTCCTGTGACAGTTGGAAATGGTGCTCTCCATTCTCCCGTCCTGTGACAGTTTGAACTGATGCTCTCCCCTCTATTTCCTGTGACAGTTGGAATTGGTGCTTTCCACTCTCTGTCCTGTGACAGATGGAACTGGTGCTTTCCACTCTCTGTCCTGTGACAGTTGGAACTGCTGCTCTCCACTCTCTCTCCTGTGAATGTTTGAACTGGTGCTCTCCACTCTCCCATCCTGTGACAGTTAGAACTGGTGCTCTCCACTCTCTGTCCTGTGACAGTTTGAACTGGTGCTCTCCACTCTCCCGTCCTGTGACAGTTTGAAGAGTGCTCTCCACTCTCCTGTCCTGTGACAGTTGGAACTGGTGCTCTCCACTCTCCCATCCTGTGACAGTTTGAACTGGTGTTCTCCATTCTACCGTCCTGTAACAGTTTGAACTGGTGCTCTGCACTCTCCCGTCCTGTGACATTTGGAACTGGTGCTCTCCACTCTCCCCTCCTGTGACAGTTGGAACTGGTGCTCTCCACTCTCTCTCCTGTGACAGTTTGAACTGGTGCTTTCCACGCTCCCGTCCTGTGACAGTTTGAACTGGTACTCTCCACTCTCCCGTGCTGTGACAGTTTGAACTGGTGCTCTCCACTCTCCACTCTCCCGTCCTGTGACAGTTGGAACTGGTGCTCTCCACACTCCCCTCCTGTGACAGTTTGAACTGGTATTCTCCACTCTCCCGTCCTGTGACAGTTGGAATTGGTGCTCTCCACTCTCCCGTCCTGTGACAGCTTGAACTGGTGCTCTCCACTCTCCCGTACTGTGACAGTTGGAACTGGTGTTCTCCACTCTCTCGTCCTGTGAAAGTTGGAACTGGTGCTCTCCACTCTCCCGCCCTGTGACAGTTTGATCTGGTGCTCTCCACTCTCTGTCCTGTGACAGTATGAACTGGTGCTCTCCACTCTCCCATCCTTTGACAGTTTGCACTGGTGCTCTCCACTCTCCCATTCTGCGACAGTTGGAACTGGTGCTCTCCACTCTCCCATCCTGCGACAGTTTGAACTGATGCTCTCCACTCTCTGTCCTGTGACAGTTTGAACTGGTGCTCTCCACTCTCTGTCCTGTGACAGTTTGAACTGGTGCTCTCCACTCTATTTCCTGTGACAGTTGGAACTGATGCTCTTTACTCTATTTCCTGTGACAGTTTGAACTGGTGCTCTCCACTCTCCCGTCCTGTGACAGTTGTAACTGGTGCTCTCCACTCTCCCGTCCTGTGACAATTGGAACTAGTGGTCTCCACTCTCCCGTCCCGTGACAGTTTGAACTGGTGCTCTCCACTCTCTGTCCTGTGACAGTTTGAACTGATGCTCTCCACTCTCCCGTCCTGTGACAGTTGGAACTGGTGCTCTCCACTCTCCCGTCCTGTGACAGTTGGAACTGGTGCTCTCCACACTCCCGTCCTGTGACAGTTGGAACTGGTGCTCTCCACTCTCCCGTCCTGTGACAGTTTGAACTGGTGCTCTCCACTCTCTGTCTTGTGACAGTTTGAACTGGTGCTCTCCACTCTCTGTCTTGTGACAGTTTGAACTGGTGCTCTCCACTCTCTGTCTTGTGACAGTTTCAACTGGTGCTCTCCAATATCCCGTCCTGTGAAAGTTTGAACTGATGCTCTCCACTCTCCCGTCCTGTGACAGTTTGAACTGGTGCCCTCCACTCTGCCGTCCTGTGACAATTATAACTGGTGCTCTCCACTCTCCCGTCCTATGACAGTTTGAACTGGTGCTCTCCACTCTCCCGTCCTGTGACAGTTGGAACTGGTGCTCTCCACTTTCCCATCCTGTGACAGTTTGAACTGGTGTTTTCCACTCTCTGTCCTGTGACAGTTTGAACTGGTGCTCTCCACTCTCTGTCTTGTGAGAGTTTGAACTGGTGCTCTCCACTCTCCCGTCCCGTGACAGTTGGAACTGGTGCTCTCCACTCTCCCGTCCTGTGACAGTTGGAACTGGTGCTCTCCTCTCTCCCATCCTGTGACAGTTTGAACTGGTGCTCTCCCCTCTATTTCCTGTGACAGTTGGAACTGGTGCTCCCCACTCTATTTCCTGTGACAGTTTGAACTGGTGCTCTCCACTCTCCTGTCCTGTGACAGTTTGAACTGGTGCTCTCAATTCTCCCGTCCTGTGACAGTTGGAACTGGTGCTCTCCACTCTCCCGTCCTGTTACAGTATGAACTGGTTCTCTCCACTCTCCCGTCCTGTAACAGTTGGAACTGGTGCTCTCCACTCTACCGTCCTGTGACAGTTGGAACTGGTGCTCTCCACTCTCTGTCCTGTGACAGTTTGAACTGGTGCTCTCCACTCTCCCATCCTGTGACAGTTGGAACTGGTGCTCTCTACTCTCCCATCCTGTGACAGTTGGAACTGGTGCTCTCCACTCTTCCGTCCTGTGACAGTTGGAACTGGTGCTCTCCACTCTCTGTCTTGTGACAGTTGGAACTGGTGCTCTCCACTCTCCCGTCCTGTGACAGTTTGTACTTGTGCTCTCCAGTCTCTGTTTTGTGACAGTTTGAACTGGTGCTCTCCACTCTCTGTCTTGTGACAGTTTGAACTGGTGCTCTCCACTCTCTGTCCTGTGATAGTTGGAACTGGTGCTCTCCACTCTCCCGTCCTGCGACAGTTGGAACTGGTGCTCTCCACTCTCCCATCCTGTGACAGTTTGAACTTGTGCTCTCCAGTCTCTGTCCTGTGACAGTTTGAACTGGTGCTCTCCACTCTCCCGTCCTGTGACAGTTGGAACTGGTGCTCTCCACTCTCTGTCCTGTGACATTTGGAACTGGTGCTCTCCACTCTCTGTCCTGTGACAGTTTGAACTGGTGTTCTCCACTCTCCCGTCCTGTGACAGTTGGAACTCGTGCTCTCCACTCTCTGTCCTGTGACAGTTTGAACTGGTACTCTCCACTCTCTGTCTTGTGAGAGTTTGAACTGGTGCTCTCCACTCTCCCGTCCTGTGACAGTTGGAACTGGTGCTCTCCACTCTCTGTCCTGTGTCAGTTTGAACTGGTACTCTCCACTCTCTGTCTTGTGAGAGTTTGAACTGGTGCTCTCCACTCTCCCGTCCTGTGACAGTTGGAACTGGTGCTCTCCACTCTACCGTCCTGTGACAGTTGGAACTGGTGCTCTCCACTCTCCCGTCATGTGACAGTTTGAACTGGTGCACTCCCCTCTATTTCCTGTGACAGTTGGAACTGGTGCTCTCCACTCTCCCGTCATGTGACAGTTTGAACTGGTGCTCTCACCTCTATTTCCTGTGACAGTTGGAAATGGTGCTCTCCACTCTCCCGTCCTGTGACAGTTTGAACTGATGCTCTCCCCTCCATTTCCTGTGACAGTTGGAATTGTTGCTTTCCACTCTCTGTCCTGTGACAGTTGGAACTGCTGCTCTCCACTCTCTCTCCTGTGAAAGTTTGAACTGGTGCTCTCCACTCTCCCATCCTGTGACAGTTAGAACTGGTGCTCTCCACTCTCTGTCCTGTGACAGTTTGAACTGGTGCTCTCCACTCTCCCGTTCTGTGACTTTTGGAACTGGTGCTCTCCACTCTCCCGTCCTGTGACAGTTGGAACTGGTGCTCTCCTCTCTCGCATCCTGTGACAGTTTGAACTGGTGCTCTCCACTCTCTGTCTTGTGACAGTTTGAACTGGTGCTCTCCACTCTCTGTCCTGTGACAGTTGGAACTGGTGCTCTCCACTCTCCCGTCCTGTGACAGTTGGAACTGGTGCTCTCCACTCTCTGTCTTGTGACAGTTGGAACTGGTGCTCTCCACTCTCTATCCTGTGACAGTTTGAACTGGTGCTCTCCACTCTCTGTCTTGTGAGAGTTTGAACTGGTGCTCTCCACTCTCCCATCCTGTGACAGTTGGAACTTGTGCTCTCCAGTCTCTGTCCTGTGACAGTTTGAACTGGTGCTCTCCACTCTCTCGTCCTGTGACAGTTGGAACTGGTGCTCTCCACTCTCTGTCCTGTGACATTTGGAACTGGTGCTCTCCACTCTCTGTCCTGTGAAAGTTTGAACTGGTGTTCTCCACTCTCCCATCCTGTGACAGTTGAAACTGGTGCTCTCCACTCTCTGTCCTGTGACAGTTTGAACTGGTACTCTCCACTCTCTGTCTTGTGAGAGTTTGAACTGGTGCTCTCCACTCTCCCGTCCTGTGACAGTTGGAACTGGTGCTCTCCACTCTCTGTCCTGTGACAGTTTGAACTGGCACTCTCCACTCTCTGTCTTGTGAGAGTTTGAACTGGTGTTCTCCACTCTCCCGTCCTGTGACAGTTGGAACTGGTGCTCTCCACTCTACCGTCCTGTGACAGTTGGAACTGGTGCTCTCCACTCTCCCGTCATGTGACAGTTTGAACTGGTGCTCTCCCCTCTATTTCCTGTGACAGTTGGAACTGGTGCTCTCCACTCTCCCGTCATGTGACAGTTTGAACTGGTGCTCACCCCTCTATTTCCTGTGACAGTTGGAAATGGTGCTCTCCATTCTCCCGTCCTGTGACAGTTTGAACTGATGCTCTCCCCTCTATTTCCTGTGACAGTTGGAATTGGTGCTTTCCACTCTCTGTCCTGTGACAGTTGGAACTGGTGCTTTCCACTCTCTGTCCTGTGACAGTTGGAACTGCTGCTCTCCACTCTCTCTCCTGTGAAAGTTTGAACTGGTGCTCTCCACACTCACATCCTGTGACAGTTAGAACTGGTGCTCTCCACTCTCTGTCCTGTGACAGTTTGAACTGGTGCTCTCCACTCTCCCGTCCTGTGACAGTTTGAACTGGTGCTCTCCACTCTCCTGTCCTGTGACAGTTGGAACTGGTGCTCTCCACTCTCCCATCCTGTGACAGTTTGAACTGGTGTTCTCCATTCTACCGTCCTGTAACATTTTGAACTGGTGCTCTGCACTCTCCCGTCCTGTGACAGTTGGAACTGGTGCTCTCCACTCTCCCCTCCTGTGACAGTTGGAACTGGTGCTCTCCACTCTCTCTCCTGTGACAGTTTGAACTGGTGCTTTCCACGCTCCCGTCCTGTGACAGTTTGAACTGGTACTCTCCACTCTCCCGTGCTGTGACAGTTTGAACTGTTGCTCTCCACTCTCCCGTCCTGTGATAGTTTGAACTCGTGCTCTCCACTCTCCCGTCCTGTGACAGTTTGAACTGGTGCTCTCCACTCTCCACTCTCCCGTCCTGTGACAGTTGGAACTGGTGCTCTCCACACTCCCCTGCTGTGACAGTTTGAACTGGTATTCTCCACTCTCCCGTCCTGTGACAGTTGGAATTGGTGCTCTCCACTCTCCCGTCCTGTGACAGCTTGAACTGGTGCTCTCCACTCTCTGTCCTGTGACAGTATGAACTGGTGCTCTCCACTCTCCCATCCTGTGACAGTTTGCACTGGTGCTCTCCACTCTCCCATTCTGCGACAGTTGGAACTGGTGCTCTCCACTCTCCCATCCTGCGACAGTTTGAACTGGTGCTCTCCACTCTCTGTCCTGTGACAGTTGGAACTGGTGCTCTCCACTCTCCCATCCTGTGACAGTTTGAACTGGTGTTCTCCATTCTACCGTCCTGTAACAGTTTGAACTGGTGCTCTGCACTCTCCCGTCCTGTGACAGTTGGAATTGGTGCTCTCCACTCTCCCCTCCTGTGACAGTTGGAACTGGTGCTCTCCACTCTCTGTCCTGTGACAGTTTGAACTGGTGTTCTCCACTCTCCCGTCCTGTGACAGTTGGAACTCGTGCTCTCCACTCTCTGTCCTGTGACAGTTTGAACTGGTACTCTCCACTCTCTGTCTTGTGAGAGTTTGAACTGGTGCTCTCCACTCTCCCGTCCTGTGACAGTTGGAACTGGTGCTCTCCACTCTCTGTCCTGTGTCAGTTTGAACTGGTACTCTCCACTCTCTGTCTTGTGAGAGTTTGAACTGGTGCTCTCCACTCTCCCGTCCTGTGACAGTTGGAACTGGTGCTCTCCACTCTACCGTCCTGTGACAGTTGGAACTGGTGCTCTCCACTCTCCCGTCATGTGACAGTTTGAACTGGTGCTCTCCCCTCTATTTCCTGTGACAGTTGGAACTGGTGCTCTCCACTCTCCCGTCATGTGACAGTTTGAACTGGTGCTCTCCCCTCTATTTCCTGTGACAGTTGGAAATGGTGCTCTCCACTCTCCCGTCCTGTGACAGTTTGAACTGATGCTCTCCCCTCCATTTCCTGTGACAGTTGGAATTGTTGCTTTCCACTCTCTGTCCTGTGACAGTTGGAACTGGTGCTTTCCACTCTCCCGTCCTGTGACAGTTGGAACTGCTGCTCTCCACTCTCTCTCCTGTGAAAGTTTGAACTGGTGCTCTCCACTCTCCCATCCTGTGACAGTTAGAACTGGTGCTCTCCACTCTCTGTCCTGTGACAGTTTGAACTGGTGCTCTCCACTCTCCCGTTCTGTGACTTTTGGAACTGGTGCTCTCCACTCTCCCGTCCTGTGACAGTTGGAACTGGTGCTCTCCTCTCTCGCATCCTGTGACAGTTGGAACTGGTGCTCTCCACTCTCCCGTCCTGTGACAGTTTGAACTGGTGCTCTCCACTCTCCTGTCCTGTGACAGTTGGAACTGGTGCTCTCCACTCTCCCATCCTGTGACAGTTTGAACTGGTGTTCTCCATTCTACCGTCCTGTAACAGTTTGAACTGGTGCTCTGCACTCTCCCGTCCTGTGACAGTTGGAATTGGTGCTCTCCACTCTCCCCTCCTGTGACAGTTGGAACTGGTGCTCTCCACTCTCTCTCCTGTGACAGTTTGAACTGGTACTCTCCACTCTCCCGTGCTGTGACAGTTTGAACTGTTGCTCTCCACTCTCCCGTCCTGTGACAGTTTGAACTCGTGCTCTCCACTCTCCCGTCCTGTGACAGTTTGAACGGGTGCTCTCCACTCTCCACTCTCCCGTCCTGTGACAGTTGGAACTGGTGCTCTCCACGCTCCCCTCCTGTGACAGTTTGAACTGGTATTCTCCACTCTCCCGTCCTGTGACAGTTGGAATTGGTGCTCTCCACTCTCCCGTCCTGTGACAGTTTGAACTGGTGCTCTCCACTCTCCCGTCCTGTGACAGTTGGAACTGGTGCTCTCCACTTTCCCATCCTGTGACAGTTTGATCTGGTGCTTTCCACTCTCTGTCCTGTGACAGTTTGAACTGGTGCTCTCCACTCTCTGTCTTGTGAGAGTTTGAACTGGTGCTCTCCACTCTCCCGTCCCGTGACAGTTGGAACTGGTGCGCTCCACTCTCCCATCCTGTGACAGTTTGAACTGGTGCTCTCCCCTCTATTTCCTGTGACAGTTGGAACTGGTGCTCCCCACTCTATTTCCTGTGACAGTTTGAACTGGTGCTCGCCACGCTCCTGTCCTGTGACAGTTTGAACTGGTGCTCTCCATTCTCCCGTCCTGTGACAGTTGGAACTGGTGCTCTCCACTCTCCCGTCCTGTTACAGTTTGAACTGGTGCTCTCCACTCTCCCGTCCTGTAACAGTTGGAACTGGTGCTCTCCACTCTACCGTCCTGTGACAGTTGGAACTGCTGCTCTCCACTCTCTGTCTTGTGAGAGTTTGAACTGGTGCTCTCCACTCTCCCGTCCCGTGACAGTTGGAACTGGTGCGCTCCACTCTCCCGTCCTGTGACAGTTGGAACTGGTGCTCTCCACTCTCCCATCCTGCGACAGTTTGAACTGGTGCTCTCCACTCTCCCATCCTGCGACAGTTTGAACTGGTGCTCTCCACTCTCCCATCCTGCGACAGTTTGAACTGGTGCTCTCCGCTCTCCCATCCTGCGACAGTTTGAACTGGTGCTCTCCACTCGCTGTCCTACAACAGTTGGAACTGGTGCTCTCCACTCACCCATCCTGTGACAGTTTGAACTGGTGCTCTCCACTCTCCCATCCTGCGACAGTTGGAACTGGTGCTCTCCACTCTCCCATCCTGCGACAGTTTGAACTGGTGCTCTCCACTCTCCCATCCTGTGACAGTTGGAACTGGTGCTCTCCACTCTCCCATCCTGTGACAGTTTGAACTGGTGCTCTCCACTCTCCCATCCTGCGACATTTGGAACTGGTGCTCTCCACTCTCCCATCCTGCGACAGTTTGAACTGGTGCTCTCCACTCTCCCATCCTGTGACAGTTGGAACTGGTGCTCTCCACTCTCCCATCCTGTGACAGTTGGAACTGGTGCTCTCCATTCTCCCATCCTGTGACAGTTTGAACTGGTGCTCTCCACTCTCCCATCCTGTGACAGTTGGAACTGGTGCTCTCCACTCTCCCATCCTGTGACAGTTGGAACTGGTGCTCTCCACTCTCCCATCCTGTGACAGTTGGAACTTGTGCTCTCCACTCTCCCATCCTGCGACAGTTTGAACTGGTGCTCTCCAATCTCCCATCCTGTGACAGTTGGAACTGGAGCTCTCCACTCTCCCATCCTGTGACAGTTGGAACTGGTGCTCTCCACTCTCCCATCCTGTGACAGTTGGAACTGGTGTTCTCCACTCTCTCTCCTGTGACAGTTTGAACTGGTGCTCTCCACTCTCTCTCCTGTGACTGTTTGAACTGTTGCTCTCCACTCTCTCTCCTGTGACAGTTGGAACTGGTGCTCTCCACTCTCTCTCCTGTGACAGTTGGAACTGCTGCTTTCCACTCTACAGCCCTGTGACAGTTTGAACTGGTGCTCTCCACTCTCTGTCCTGTGACAGTTTGAACTGGTGCTCTCCACTCTCTGTCCTGTGACAGTTTGAACTGGTGCTCTCCACTCTCCCGTACTGTGACAGTTGGAACTGGTGCTCTCCACTCTCCCGTCCTGTGACAGTATGAACTGGTGCTCTCCACTCTCTGTCCTGTGACAGTTTGAACTGGTGCTCTCCACTCTATTTCCTGTGACAGTTGGAACTGGTGCTCTTTACTCTATTTCCTGTGACAGTTTGAACTGATGCTCTCCACACTCCCGTTCTGTGACAGTTGTAACTGGTGCTCTCCACTCTCCCGTCCTGTGACAATTGGAACTGGTGGTCTCCACTCTCCCGTCCTGTGACAGTTTGAACTGGTGCTCTCCACTCTCCCGTCCTGTGACAGTTGGAACTGGTGCTCTCCACTCTCCCGTCCTGTGACAGTTTGAACTGGTGCTCTCCACTCTCCCGTCCTGTGACAGTTGGAACTGGTGCTCTCCACTCTCTGTCTTGTGACAGTTTGAACTGGTGCTCTCCAATCTCTGTCTTGTGACAGTTTGAACTGGTGCTATCCAATATCCCGTCCTGTGAAAGTTTGAACTGATGCTCTCCACTCTCCCGTCCTGTGATAGTTTGAACTGGTGCTCTCCACTCTGCCGTCCTGTGACAGTTATAACTGGTGCTCTCCACTCTCCCGTCCTATGACAGTTTGAACTGGTGCTCTCCACTCTCCCGTCCTGTGACAGTTGGAACTGGTGCTCTCCACTTTCCCATCCTGTGACAGTTTGAACTGGTGCTTTCCACTCTCTGTCCTGTGACAGTTTGAACTGGTGCTCTCCACTCTCTGTCTTGTGAGAGTTTGAACTGGTGCTCTCCACTCTCCCGTCCTGTGACAGTTGGAACTAGTGCTCTCCACTCTCCCGTCCTGTGACAGTTGGAACTGGTGCTCTCCACTCTCCCATCCTGTGACAGTTTGAACTGGTGCTCTCCCCTCTATTTCCTGTGACAGTTGGAATTGGTGCTTTCCACTCTCTGTCCTGTGACAGTTGGAACTGGTGCTTTCCACTCTCTGTCCTGTGACAGTTGGAACTGCTGCTCTCCACTCTCTCTCCTGTGAAAGTTTGAACTGGTGCTCTCCACTCTCCTGTCCTGTAACAGTTGGAACTGGTGCTCTCCACTCTACCGTCCTGTGACAGTTGGAACTGGTGCTCTCCACTCTCTGTCCTGTGACAGTTTGAACTGGTGCTCTCCACTCTCCCATCCTGTGACAGTTGGAACTTGTGCTCTCCACTCTCCCATCCTGTGACAGTTGGAATTGGTGCTCTCCATTCTTCCGTCCTGTTACAGTTGGAACTGGTGCTCTCCACTCTCCCATCCTGCGACAGTTGGAACTGGTGCTCTCCACTCTCCCATCCTGCGACAGTTTGAACTGGTGCTCTCCACTCGCTGTCCTACAACATTTGGAACTGGTGCTCTCCACTCTCCCATCCTGTGACAGTTTGAACTGGTGCTCTCCACTCTCCCATCCTGCGACAGTTGGAACTGGTGCTCTCCACTCTCCCATCCTGCGACAGTTTGAACTGGTGCTCTCCACTCTCCCATCCTGCGACAGTTTGAACTGGTGCTCTCCACTCTCCCATCCTGTGACAGTTGGAACTGGTGCTCTCCACTCTCCCATCCTGTGACAGTTGGAACTGGTGCTCTTCACTCTCCCATCCTGCGACAGTTTGAACTAGTGCTCTCCACTCTCCCATCCTGTGACAGTTGGAACTGGTGTTCTCCACTCTCTCGTCCTGTGAAAGTTGGAACTGGTGCTGTCCACTCTCCCGCCCTGTGACAGTTTGATCTGGTGCTCTCCACTCTCTGTCCTGTGACAGTATGAACTGGTGCTCTCCACTCTCCCATCCTGTGACAGTTTGAACTGGTGCTCTCCACTCTCCCATTCTGCGACAGTTGGAACTGGTGCTCTCCACTCTCCCATCCTGCGACAGTTTGAACTGGTGCTCTCCACTCTCTGTCCTGTGACAGTTTGAACTGGTGCTCTCCACTCTCTGTCCTGTGACAGTTTGAACTGGTGCTCTCCACTCTCTGTCCTGTGACAGTTTGAACTGGTGCTCTCCACTCTCTGTCTTGTGAAACTTGTAACTGGTGCTCTCCACTCTCCCGTACTGTGACAGTTGGAACTGGTGCTCTCCACTCTCCCGTCCTGTGACAGTATGAACTGGTGCTCTCCACTCTCTGTCCTGTGACAGTTTGAACTGGTGCTCTCCACTCTATTTCCTGTGACAGTTGGAACTGGTGCTCTTTACTCTATTTCCTGTGACAGTTTGAACTGGTGCTCTCCACTCTCCCGTCCTGTGACAATTGGAACTGGTGGTCTCCACTCTCCCGTCCTGTGACAGTTTGAACTGGTGCTCTCCACTCTCTGTCCTGTGACAGTTTGAACTGGTGCTCTCCACTCTCCCGTCCTGTGACAGTTGGAACTGGTGCTCTCCACTCTCCCGTCCTGTGACAGTTGGAACTGGTGCTCTCGACTCTCCCGTCCTGTGACAGTTGGAACTGGTGCTCTCCACTCTCCCGTCCTGTGACAGTTTGAACTGGTGCTCTCCACTCTCTGTCTTGTGACAGTTTGAACTGGTGCTCTCCACTCTCTGTCTTGTGACAGTTTGAATTGGTGCTCTCCAATATCCCGTCCTGTGAAAGTTTGAACTGATGCTCTCCACTCTCCCGTCCTGTGACAGTTTGAACTGGTGCTCTCCACTCTGCCGTCCTGTGACAGTTATAACTGGTGCTCTCCACTCTCCCGTCCTGTGACAGTTTGAACTGGTGCTCTCCACTCTCCCGTCCTGTGACAGTTGGAACTGGTGCTCTCCACTTTCCCATCCTGTGACAGTTTGAACTGGTGCTTTCCACTCTCTGTCCTGTGACAGTTTGAACTGGTGCTCCCCACTCTCTGTCTTGTGAGAGTTTGAACTGGTGCTCTCCACTCTCCCGTCCCGTGACAGTTGGAACTGGTGCTCTCCACTCTCCCGTCCTGTGACAGTTGGAACTGGTGCTCTCCACTCTCCCATCCTGTGACAGTTTGAACTGGTGCTCTCCCCTCTATTTACTGTGACAGTTGGAACTGGTGCTCTCCACTCTATTTCCTGTGACAGTTTGAACTGGTGCTCTCCACTCTCCTGTCCTGTGACAGTTTGAACTGGTGCCATCCACTCTCCCGTCCTGTGACAATTGGAACTGGTGGTCTCCATTCTCCCGTCCTGTGACAGTTTCAACTGGTGCTCTCCACTCTCTGTCCTGTGACAGTTTGAACTGGTGCTCGCCACTCTCCCGTCCTGTGAAAGTTGGAACTGGTGCTCTCCACTCTCCCGTCCTGTGACAGTTGGAATTGGTGCTCTCCACTCTCTTTCCTGTGACATTTTGAACTGGTGCTCTCCACTCTCTGTCTTGTGACAGTTTGAACTGGTGCTCTCCACTCTCTGTCTTGTGACAGTTTGAACTGGTGCTCTCCACTCTCTGTCCTGTGATAGTTGGAACTGGTGCTCTCCACTCTCCCGTCCTGTGACAGTTGGAACTGGTGCTCTCCACTCTCTGTCCTGTGACAGTTTGAACTGGTGTTCTCCACTCTCTGTCTTGTGACAGTATGAACTGGTGCTCTCCACTCTCCCGCCCTGTGACAGTTTGATCTGGTGCTCTCCACTCTCTGTCCTGTGACAGTATGAACTGGTGCTCTCCACTCTCCCATCCTGTGACAGTTTGCACTGGTGCCCTCCACTCTCCCATTCTGCGACAGTTGGAACTGGTGCTCTCCACTCTCTGTCCTGTGACAGTTTGAACTGGTGTTCTCCACTCTCCCGTCCTGTGACAGTTGGAACTGGTGCTCTCCACTCTCTGTCCTGTGACAGTTTGAACTGGTACTCTCCACTCTCTGTCTTGTGAGAGTTTGAACTGATGCTCTCCACTCTCCCGTCCTGTGACAGTTGGAACTGGTGCTCTCCACTCTACCGTCCTGTGACAGTTGGAACTGGTGCTCTCCACTCTCCCGTCATGTGACAGTTTGAACTGGTGCTCTCCCCTCTATTTCCTGTGCAGTTGCAACTGGTGCTCTCCACTCTACCGTCCTGTGACAGTTGGAAATGGTGCTCTCCACTCTCCCGTCCTGTGACAGTTTGAACTGATGCTCTCCCCTCTATTTCCTGTGACAGTTGGAATTGGTGCTTTCCACTCTCTGTCCTGTGACAGTTGGAACTGCTGCTCTCCACTCTCTCTCCTGTGAAAGTTTGAACTGGTGCTCTCCACTCTCCCGCCCTGTGACAGTTTGATCTGGTGCTCTCCACTCACTGTCCTGTGACAGTATGAACTGGTGCTCTCCACTCTCCCATCCTGTGACAGTTTGAACTGGTGCTCTCCACTCTCCCATTCTGCGACAGTTGGAACTGGTGCTCTCCACTCTCCCATCCTGCGACATTTTGAACTGGTGCTCTCCACTCTCTGTCCTGTGACAGTTTGAACTGGTGCTCTCCACTCTCCCGTCCTGTGACAGTTGGAACTGGTGCTCTCCTCTCTCGCATCCTGTGACAGTTGGAACTGGTGCTCTCCACTCTCCCGTCCTGTGACAGTTTGATCTGGTGCTCTCCACTCTCCTGTCCTGTGACAGTTGGAACTGGTGCTCTCCACTCTCCCATCCTGTGACAGTTTGAACTGGTGTTCTCCATTCTACCGTCCTGTAACAGTTTGAACTGGTGCTCTGCACTCTCCCGTCCTGTGACAGTTGGAACTGGTGCTCTCCACTCTCCCCTCCTGTGACAGTTGGAACTGGTGCTCTCCACTCTCTCTCCTGTGACAGTTTGAACTGGTGCTCTCCACGCTCCCGTCCTGTGACAGTTTGAACTGGTACTCTCCACTCTCCCGTCCTGTGACAGTTTGAACTGTTGCTCTCCACTCTCCCGTCCTGTGACAGTTTGAACTCGTGCTCTCCACTCTCCCGTCCTGTGACAGTTTGAACTGGTGCTCTCCACTCTCCACTCTCCCGTCCTGTGACAGTTGGAACTGGTGCTCTCCATGCTCCCCTCCTGTGACAGTTTGAACTGGTATTCTCCATCCCCCGTCCTGTGACAGTTGGAATTGGTGCTCTCCACTCTCCCGTCCTGTGACAGTTTGAACTGGTGCTCTCCACTCTCCCGTCCTGTGACAGTTGGAACTGGTGTTCTCCACTCTCGTCCTGTGAAAGTTGGAACTGCTGCTCTCCACTCTCCCGCCCTGTGACAGTTTGATTTGGTGCTCTCCACTCTCTGTCCTGTGACAGTATGAACTGGTGCTCTCCACTCTCCCATCCTGTGACAGTTTGAACTGGTGCTCTCCACTCTCCCATTCTGCGACAGTTGGAACTGGTGCTCTCCACTCTCCCATCCTGCGATTGTTTGAACTGGTGCTCTCCACTCTCTGTCCTGTGACAGTTTGAACTGGTGCTCTCCACTCTCTGTCCTGTGACAGTTTGAACTGGTGCTCTCCACTCTCTGTCCTGTGACAGTTTGAACTGGTGCTCTCCACTCTCCCGTACTGTGACAGTTGGAACTGGTGCTCTCCACTCTCCCGTCCTGTGACAGTATGAACTGTGCTCTCCACTCTCTGTCCTGTGACAGTTTGAACTGGTGCTCGCCACTCTCCCGTCCTGTGAAAGTTGGAACTGGTGCTCTCCACTCTCCCGTCCTGTGACAGTTGGAATTGGTGCTCTCCACTCTCTTTCCTGTGACATTTTGAACTGGTGCTCTCCACTCTCTGTCTTGTGACAGTTTGAACTGGTGCTCTCCACTCTCTGTCTTGTGACAGTTTGAACTGGTGCTCTCCACTCTCTGTCCTGTGATAGTTGGAACTGGTGCTCTCCACTCTCCCGTCCTGTGACAGTTGGAACTGGTGCTCTCCACTCTCTGTCCTGTGACAGTTTGAACTGGTGTTCTCCACTCTCTGTCTTGTGACAGTATGAACTGGTGCTCTCCACTCTCCCGCCCTGTGACAGTTTGATCTGGTGCTCTCCACTCTCTGTCCTGTGACAGTATGAACTGGTGCTCTCCACTCTCCCATCCTGTGACAGTTTGCACTGGTGCCCTCCACTCTCCCATTCTGCGACAGTTGGAACTGGTGCTCTCCACTCTCTGTCCTGTGACAGTTTGAACTGGTGTTCTCCACTCTCCCGTCCTGTGACAGTTGGAACTGGTGCTCTCCACTCTCTGTCCTGTGACAGTTTGAACTGGTACTCTCCACTCTCTGTCTTGTGAGAGTTTGAACTGATGCTCTCCACTCTCCCGTCCTGTGACAGTTGGAACTGGTGCTCTCCACTCTACCGTCCTGTGACAGTTGGAACTGGTGCTCTCCACTCTCCCGTCATGTGACAGTTTGAACTGGTGCTCTCCCCTCTATTTCCTGTGCAGTTGCAACTGGTGCTCTCCACTCTACCGTCCTGTGACAGTTGGAAATGGTGCTCTCCACTCTCCCGTCCTGTGACAGTTTGAACTGATGCTCTCCCCTCTATTTCCTGTGACAGTTGGAATTGGTGCTTTCCACTCTCTGTCCTGTGACAGTTGGAACTGCTGCTCTCCACTCTCTCTCCTGTGAAAGTTTGAACTGGTGCTCTCCACTCTCCCGCCCTGTGACAGTTTGATCTGGTGCTCTCCACTCACTGTCCTGTGACAGTATGAACTGGTGCTCTCCACTCTCCCATCCTGTGACAGTTTGAACTGGTGCTCTCCACTCTCCCATTCTGCGACAGTTGGAACTGGTGCTCTCCACTCTCCCATCCTGCGACATTTTGAACTGGTGCTCTCCACTCTCTGTCCTGTGACAGTTTGAACTGGTGCTCTCCACTCTCCCGTCCTGTGACAGTTGGAACTGGTGCTCTCCTCTCTCGCATCCTGTGACAGTTGGAACTGGTGCTCTCCACTCTCCCGTCCTGTGACAGTTTGATCTGGTGCTCTCCACTCTCCTGTCCTGTGACAGTTGGAACTGGTGCTCTCCACTCTCCCATCCTGTGACAGTTTGAACTGGTGTTCTCCATTCTACCGTCCTGTAACAGTTTGAACTGGTGCTCTGCACTCTCCCGTCCTGTGACAGTTGGAACTGGTGCTCTCCACTCTCCCCTCCTGTGACAGTTGGAACTGGTGCTCTCCACTCTCTCTCCTGTGACAGTTTGAACTGGTGCTCTCCACGCTCCCGTCCTGTGACAGTTTGAACTGGTACTCTCCACTCTCCCGTCCTGTGACAGTTTGAACTGTTGCTCTCCACTCTCCCGTCCTGTGACAGTTTGAACTCGTGCTCTCCACTCTCCCGTCCTGTGACAGTTTGAACTGGTGCTCTCCACTCTCCACTCTCCCGTCCTGTGACAGTTGGAACTGGTGCTCTCCATGCTCCCCTCCTGTGACAGTTTGAACTGGTATTCTCCATCCCCCGTCCTGTGACAGTTGGAATTGGTGCTCTCCACTCTCCCGTCCTGTGACAGTTTGAACTGGTGCTCTCCACTCTCCCGTCCTGTGACAGTTGGAACTGGTGTTCTCCACTCTCGTCCTGTGAAAGTTGGAACTGCTGCTCTCCACTCTCCCGCCCTGTGACAGTTTGATTTGGTGCTCTCCACTCTCTGTCCTGTGACAGTATGAACTGGTGCTCTCCACTCTCCCATCCTGTGACAGTTTGAACTGGTGCTCTCCACTCTCCCATTCTGCGACAGTTGGAACTGGTGCTCTCCACTCTCCCATCCTGCGATTGTTTGAACTGGTGCTCTCCACTCTCTGTCCTGTGACAGTTTGAACTGGTGCTCTCCACTCTCTGTCCTGTGACAGTTTGAACTGGTGCTCTCCACTCTCTGTCCTGTGACAGTTTGAACTGGTGCTCTCCACTCTCCCGTACTGTGACAGTTGGAACTGGTGCTCTCCACTCTCCCGTCCTGTGACAGTATGAACTGTGCTCTCCACTCTCTGTCCTGTGACAGTTGGAACTGGTGCTCTCCACTCTCTGTCCTGTGACAGTTTGAACTGGTGTTCTCCACTCTCCCGTCCTGTGAAAGTTGGAACTGGTGCTCTCCACTCTCTGTCCTGTGACAGTTTGATACTGGTATTCTCCACACTTTGTCTTGTGAGAGTTTGAACTGGTGCTCTCCACTCTCCCGTCCTGTGACAGTTGGAACTGGTGCTCTCCACTCTACCATCCTGTGACAGTTGGAACAGGTGCTCTCCACTCTCCCGTCATGTGACAGTTTGAACTGGTGCTCTCCCCTCTATTTCCTGTGAAAGTTTGAACTGGTGCTCTCCACTCTCTGTCCTGTGAGAGTTTGAACTGGTGCTCTCCACTCTCCCGTACTGTGACAGCTGGAACTGGTGCTCTCCACTCTCCCGTCCTGTGACACTTTGAACTGGTGCTCTCCACTCTATTTCCTGTGACAGTTGGAACTGATGCTCTTTACTCTATTTCCTGTGACAGTTTGAACTGGTGCTCTCCACTCTCCCGTCCTGTGACAGTTGTAACTGGTGCTCTCCACACTCCCGTCCTGTGACAATTGGAAATGGTGGTCTCCACTCTCCCGTCCTGTGACAGTTGGAACTGGTGCTCTCCACTCTCCCGTCCTGTGACAGTTGGAATTGGTGCTCTCCACTCTCCCGTCCTGTGACAGTTTGAACTGGTGCTCTCCACTCTCTGTCTTGTGGCAGTTTGAACTGGTGCTCTCCACTCTCTGTCCTGTGATAGTTGGAACTGGTGCTCTCCACTCTCCCGTCCTGTGACAGTTGGAACTGGTGCTCTCCACTCTCTGTCTTGTGAAACTTGTAACTGGTGCTCTCCACTCTCCCGTACTGTGACAGTTGGAACTGGTGCTCTCCACTCTCCCGTCCTGTGACAGTATGAACTGGTGCTCTCCACTCTCTGTCCTGTGACAGTTTGAACTGGTGCTCTCCACTCTATTTCCTGTGACAGTTGGAACTGGTGCTCTTTACTCTATTTCCTGTGACAGTTTGAACTGGTGCTCTCCACTCTCCTGTCCTGTGACAGTTGTAACTGGTGCTCTCCACTCTCCCGTCCTGTGACAATTGGAACTGGTGGTCTCCACTCTCCCGTCCTGTGACAGTTTGAACTGGTGCTCTCCACTCTCTGTCCTGTGACAGTTTGAACTGGTGCTCTCCACTCTCCCGTCCTGTGACAGTTGGAACTGGTGCTCTCCACTCTCCCGTCCTGTGACAGTTGGAACTGGTGCTCTCGACTCTCCCGTCCTGTGACAGTTGGAACTGGTGCTCTCCACTCTCCCGTCCTGTGACAGTTTGAACTGGTGCTCTCCACTCTCTGTCTTGTGACAGTTTGAACTGGTGCTCTCCACTCTCTGTCTTGTGACAGTTTGAATTGGTGCTCTCCAATATCCCGTCCTGTGAAAGTTTGAACTGATGCTCTCCACTCTCCCGTCCTGTGACAGTTTGAACTGGTGCTCTCCACTCTGCCGTCCTGTGACAGTTATAACTGGTGCTCTCCACTCTCCCGTCCTGTGACAGTTTGAACTGGTGCTCTCCACTCTCCCGTCCTGTGACAGTTGGAACTGGTGCTCTCCACTTTCCCATCCTGTGACAGTTTGAACTGGTGCTTTCCACTCTCTGTCCTGTGACAGTTTGAACTGGTGCTCTCCACTCTCTGTCTTGTGAGAGTTTGAACTGGTGCTCTCCACTCTCCCGTCCCGTGACAGTTGGAACTGGTGCTCTCCACTCTCCCGTCCTGTGACAGTTGGAACTGGTGCTCTCCACTCTCCCATCCTGTGACAGTTTGAACTGGTGCTCTCCCCTCTATTTACTGTGACAGTTGGAACTGGTGCTCTCCACTCTATTTCCTGTGACAGTTTGAACTGGTGCTCTCCACTCTCCTGTCCTGTGACAGTTTGAACTGGTGCCATCCACTCTCCCGTCCTGTGACAATTGGAACTGGTGGTCTCCATTCTCCCGTCCTGTGACAGTTTCAACTGGTGCTCTCCACTCTCTGTCCTGTGACAGTTTGAACTGGTGCTCGCCACTCTCCCGTCCTGTGAAAGTTGGAACTGGTGCTCTCCACTCTCCCGTCCTGTGACAGTTGGAATTGGTGCTCTCCACTCTCTTTCCTGTGACATTTTGAACTGGTGCTCTCCACTCTCTGTCTTGTGACAGTTTGAACTGGTGCTCTCCACTCTCTGTCTTGTGACAGTTTGAACTGGTGCTCTCCACTCTCTGTCCTGTGATAGTTGGAACTGGTGCTCTCCACTCTCCCGTCCTGTGACAGTTGGAACTGGTGCTCTCCACTCTCTGTCCTGTGACAGTTTGAACTGGTGTTCTCCACTCTCTGTCTTGTGACAGTATGAACTGGTGCTCTCCACTCTCCCGCCCTGTGACAGTTTGATCTGGTGCTCTCCACTCTCTGTCCTGTGACAGTATGAACTGGTGCTCTCCACTCTCCCATCCTGTGACAGTTTGCACTGGTGCCCTCCACTCTCCCATTCTGCGACAGTTGGAACTGGTGCTCTCCACTCTCTGTCCTGTGACAGTTTGAACTGTTGTTCTCCACTCTCCCGTCCTGTGACAGTTGGAACTGGTGCTCTCCACTCTCTGTCCTGTGACAGTTTGAACTGGTACTCTCCACTCTCTGTCTTGTGAGAGTTTGAACTGGTGCTCTCCACTCTCCCGTCCTGTGACAGTTGGAACTGGTGCTCTCCACTCTACCGTCCTGTGACAGTTGGAACTGGTGCTCTCCACTCTCCCGTCATGTGACAGTTTGAACTGGTGCTCTCCCCTCTATTTCCTGTGCAGTTGCAACTGGTGCTCTCCACTCTACCGTCCTGTGACAGTTGGAAATGGTGCTCTCCACTCTCCCGTCCTGTGACAGTTTGAACTGATGCTCTCCCCTCTATTTCCTGTGACAGTTGGAATTGGTGCTTTCCACTCTCTGTCCTGTGACAGTTGGAACTGGTGCTTTCCACTCTCTGTCCTGTGACAGTTGGAACTGCTGCTCTCCACTCTCTCTCCTGTGAAAGTTTGAACTGGTGCTCTCCACTCTCCCGCCCTGTGACAGTTTGATCTGGTGCTCTCCACTCACTGTCCTGTGACAGTATGAACTGGTGCTCTCCACTCTCCCATCCTGTGACAGTTTGAACTGGTGCTCTCCACTCTCCCATTCTGCGACAGTTGGAACTGGTGCTCTCCACTCTCCCATCCTGCGACAGTTTGAACTGGTGCTCTCCACTCTCTGTCCTGTGACAGTTTGAACTGGTGCTCTCCACTCTCCCGTCCTGTGACAGTTGGAACTGGTGCTCTCCTCTCTCGCATCCTGTGACAGTTGGAACTGGTGCTCTCCACTCTCCCGTCCTGTGACAGTTTGATCTGGTGCTCTCCACTCTCCTGTCCTGTGACAGTTGGAACTGGTGCTCTCCACTCTCCCATCCTGTGACAGTTTGAACTGGTGTTCTCCATTCTACCGTCCTGTAACAGTTTGAACTGGTGCTCTGCACTCTCCCGTCCTGTGACAGTTGGAACTGGTGCTCTCCACTCTCCCCTCCTGTGACAGTTGGAACTGGTGCTCTCCACTCTCTCTCCTGTGACAGTTTGAACTGGTGCTCTCCACGCTCCCGTCCTGTGACAGTTTGAACTGGTACTCTCCACTCTCCCGTCCTGTGACAGTTTGAACTGTTGCTCTCCACTCTCCCGTCCTGTGACAGTTTGAACTGGTGCTCTCCACTCTCCACTCTCCCGTCCTGTGACAGTTGGAACTGGTGCTCTCCATGCTCCCCTCCTGTGACAGTTTGAACTGGTATTCTCCATCCCCCGTCCTGTGACAGTTGGAATTGGTGCTCTCCACTCTCCCGTCCTGTGACAGTTTGAACTGGTGCTCTCCACTCTCCCGTCCTGTGACAGTTGGAACTGGTGTTCTCCACTCTCTCGTCCTGTGAAAGTTGGAACTGCTGCTCTCCACTCTCCCGCCCTGTGACAGTTTGATTTGGTGCTCTCCACTCTCTGTCCTGTGACAGTATGAACTGGTGCTCTCCACTCTCCCATCCTGTGACAGTTTGAACTGGTGCTCTCCACTCTCCCATTCTGCGACAGTTGGAACTGGTGCTCTCCACTCTCCCATCCTGCGATTGTTTGAACTGGTGCTCTCCACTCTCTGTCCTTTGACAGTTTGAACTGGTGCTCTCCACTCTCTGTCCTGTGACAGTTTGAACTGGTGCTCTCCACTCTCTGTCCTGTGACAGTTTGAACTGGTGCTCTCCACTCTCCCGTACTGTGACAGTTGGAACTGGTGCTCTCCACTCTCCCGTCCTGTGACAGTATGAACTGTGCTCTCCACTCTCTGTCCTGTGACAGTTTGAACTGGTGCTCTCCACTCTATTTCCTGTGACAGTTGAAACTGGTGCTCTTTACTCTATTTCCTGTGACAGTTTGAACTGGTGCTCTCCACTCTCCCGTCCTGTGACAGTTGTAACTGGTGCTCTCCACACTCCCGTCCTGTGACAATTGGAACTGGTGGTCTCCACTCTCCCGTCCTGTGACAGTTGGAACTGGTGCTCTCCACTCTCCCGTCCTGTGACAGTTGGAATTGGTGCTCTCCACTCTCCCGTCCTGTGACAGTTTGAACTGGTGCTCTCCACTCTCTGTCTTGTGGCAGTTTGAACTGGTGCTCTCCACTCTCTGTCCTGTGATAGTTGGAACTGGTGCTCTCCACTCTCCCGTCCTGTGACAGTTGGAACAGGTGCTCTCCACTCTCAGTCTTGTGACAGTTGGAACTGGTGCTCTCCACTCTCTGTCCTGTGACAGTTTGAACTGGTGCTCTCCACTCTCTGTCTTGTGAGAGTTTGAACTGGTGCTCTCCACTCTCCCATCCTGTGACAGTTTGAACTTGTGCTCTCCAGTCTCTGTCCTGTGACAGTTTGAACTGGTGCTCTCCACTCTCCCGTCCTGTGACAGTTGGAACTGGTGCTCTCCACTCTCTGTCCTGTGACAGTTGGAACTGGTGCTCTCCACTCTCTGTCCTGTGACAGTTTGAACTGGTGTTCTCCACTCTCCCGTCCTGTGAAAGTTGGAACTGGTGCTCTCCACTCTCTGTCCTGTGACAGTTTGAACTGGTATTCTCCACACTTTGTCTTGTGAGAGTTTGAACTGGTGCTCTCCACTCTCCCGTCCTGTGACAGTTGGAACTGGTGCTCTCCACTCTACCGTCCTGTGACAGTTGGAACAGGTGCTCTCCACTCTCCCGTCATGTGACAGTTTGAACTGGTGCTCTCCCCTCTATTTCCTGTGACAGTTTGAACTGGTGCTCTCCACTCTCTGTCCTGTGAGAGTTTGAACTGGTGCTCTCCACTCTCCCGTACTGTGACAGTTGGAACTGGTGCTCTCCACTCTCCCGTCCTGTGACAGTTTGAACTGGTGCTCTCCACTCTATTTCCTGTGACAGTTGGAACTGATGCTCTTTACTCTATTTCCTGTGACAGTTTGAACTGGTGCTCTCCACTCTCCCGTCCTGTGACAGTTGTAACTGGTGCTCTCCACACTCCCGTCCTGTGACAATTGGAAATGGTGGTCTCCACTCTCCCGTCCTGTGACAGTTGGAACTGGTGCTCTCCACTCTCCCGTCCTGTGACAGTTGGAATTGGTGCTCTCCACTCTCCCGTCCTGTGACAGTTTGAACTGGTGCTCTCCACTCTCTGTCTTGTGGCAGTTTGAACTGGTGCTCTCCACTCTCTGTCCTGTGATAGTTGGAACTGGTGCTCTCCACTCTCCCGTCCTGTGACAGTTGGAACTGGTGCTCTCCACTCTCTGTCTTCTGACAGTTGGAACTGGTGCTCTCCACTCTCTGTCCTGTGACAGTTTGAACTGGTGCTCTCCACTCTCTGTCTTGTGAGAGTTTGAACTGGTGCTCTCCACTCTCCCATCCTGTGACAGTTTGAACTTGTGCTCTCCAGTCTCTGTCCTGTGACAGTTTGAACTGGTGCTCTCCACTCTCCCGTCCTGTGACAGTTGGAACTGGTGCTCTCCACACTCTGTCCTGTGACAGTTGGAACTGGTGCTCTCCACTCTCTGTCCTGTGACAGTTTGAACTGGTGTTCTCCACTCTCCCGTCCTGTGACAGTTGGAACTGGTGCTCTCCACTCTCTGTCCTGTGACAGTTTGAACTGGTACTCACCACTCTCTGTCTTGTGAGAGTTTGAACTGGTGCTCTCCACTCTCCCGTCCTGTGACAGTTGGAACTGGTGCTCTCCACTCTACCGTCCTGTGACAGTTGGAACTGGTGCTCTCCACTCTCCCGTCATGTGACAGTTTGAACTGGTGCTCTCCCCTCTATTTCCTGTGACAGTTGGAACTGGTGCTCTCCACTCTACCTTCCTGTGACAGTTGGAATTGGTGCTCTCCACTCTCCCGTCCTGTGACAGTTTGAACTGATGCTCTCCCCTCTATTTCCTGTGACAGTTGGAATTGGTGCTTTCCACTCTCTGTCCTGTGACAGTTGGAACTGGTGCTCTCCACTCTCTGTCCTGTGACAGTTGGAACTGGTGCTTTCCACTCTCTGTCCTGTGACAGTTGGAACTGCTGCTCTCCACTCTCTGTCCTGTGACAGTTGGAACTGCTGCTCTCCACTCTCTCTCCTGTGAAAGTTTGAACTGGTGCTCTCCACTCTCCCATCCTGTGACAGTTAGAACTGGTGCTCTCCACTCTCTGTCCTGTGACAGTTTGAACTGGTGCTCTCCACTCTCCCGTTCTGTGACTGTTGGAACTGGTGCTCTCCACTCTCCCGTCCTGTGACAGTTGGAACTGGTGCTCTCCTCTCTCGCATCCTGTGACAGTTGGAACTGGTGCTCTCCACTCTCCCGACCTGTGACAGTTTGAACTGGTGCTCTCCACTCTCCTGTCCTGTGACAGTTGGAACTGGTGCTCTCCACTCTCCCATCCTGGGACAGTTTGAACTGGTGTTCTCCATTCTACCGTCCTGTAACAGTTTGAACTGGTGCTCTGCACTCTCCCGTCCTGTGACAGTTGGAACTGGTGCTCTCCACTCTCCCCTGCTGTGACAGTTGGAACTGGTGCTCTCCACTCTCTCTCCTGTGACAGTTTGAACTGGTGCTCTCCACGCTCCCGTCCTGTGACAGTTTGAACTGGTACTCTCCACTCTCCCGTCCTGTGACAGTTTGAACTGTTGCTCTCCACTCTCCCGTCCTGTGACAGTTTGAACTCGTGCTCTCCACTCTCCCGTCCTGTGACAGTTTGAACTGGTGCTCTCCACTCTCCACTCTCCCGTCCTGTGACAGTTGGAACTGGTGCTCTCCCCTCTATTTCCTGTGACAGTTGGAACTGGTGCTCTCCACTCTCTGTCCTGTGACAGTTTGAACTGGTGCTCTACAATCTCCTGTCCTGTGACAGTTTGAACTGGTGCTCTCCACTCTCCCGTCCTGTGACAGTTGGAATTGGTGCTCTCCACTCTCCCGTCCTGTGACAGTTTGAACTGGTGCTCTCCACTCTCTGTCTTGTGACAGTTTGAACTGGTGCTCTCCACTCTCTGTCTTGTGACAGTTTGAACTGGTGCTCTCCACTCTCTGTCCTGTGATAGTTGGAACTGGTGCTCTCCACTCTCCCGTCCTGTGACAGTTGGAACTGGTGCTCTCCACTCTCTGTCTTGTGATAGTTGGAACTGGTGCTCTCCACTCTCTGTCCTGTGACAGTTTGAACTGGTGCTCTCCACTCTCTGTCTTGTGAGAGTTTGAACTGGTGCTCTCCACTCTCCCACCCTGTGACAGTTTGAACTTGTGCTCTCCAGTCTCTGTCCTGTGACAGTTTGAACTGGTGCTCTCCACTCTCCCGTCCTGTGACAGTTGGAACTGGTGCTCTCCACTCTCCCGTCCTGTGACAGTTGGAACTGGTGCTCTCCACTCTCTGTCCTGTGACAGTTGGAACTGGTGCTCTCCACTCTCTGCCCTGTGACAGTTTGAACTGGTGTTCTCCACTCTCCCGTCCTGTGACAGTTGGAACTGGTGCTCTCCACTCTACCGTCCTGTGACAGTTGGAACTGGTGCTCTCCACTCTGCCGTCATGTGACAGTTTGAACTGGTGCTCTCCCCTCTATTTCCTGTGACAGTTGGAACTGGTGCTCTCAACTCTACCGTCCTGTGACAGTTGGAATTGGTGCTTTCCACTCTCTGTCCTGTGACAGTTGGAACTGGTGCTTTCCACTCTCTGTCCTGTGACAGTTGGAACTGCTGCTCTCCACTCTCTGTCCTGTGAAAGTTTGAACTGGTGCTCTCCACTCTCCCATCCTGTGACTGTTAGAACTGGTGCTCTCCACACTCTGTCCTGTGACAGTTGGAACTGGTGCTCTCCACTCTACCGTCCTGTGACAGTTGGAACTGGTGCTCTCCACTCTGCCGTCATGTGACAGTTTGAACTGGTGCTCTCCCCTCTATTTCCTGTGACAGTTGGAACTGGTGCTCTCCACTCTACCGTCCTGTGACAGTTGGAATTGGTGCTTTCCACTCTCTGTCCTGTGACAGTTGGAACTGGTGCTTTCCACTCTCTGTCCTGTGACAGTTGGAACTGCTGCTCTCCACTCTCTGTCCTGTGAAAGTTTGAACTGGTGCTCTCCACTCTCCCATCCTGTGACAGTTAGAACTGGTGCTCTCCACACTCTGTCCTGTGACAGTTGGAACTGGTGCTCTCCACTCTCTGTCCTGTGACAGTTTGAACTGGTGTTCTCCACTCTCCCGTCCTGTGACAGTTGGAACTGGTGCTCTCCACTCTCTGTCCTATGACAGTTTGAACTGGTACTCACCACTCTCTGTCTTGTGAGAGTTTGAACTGGTGCTCGCCACTCTCCCGTCCTGTGACAGTTGGAACTGGTGCTCTCCACTCTACCGTCCTGTGACAGTTGGAACTGGTGCTCTCCACTCTCCCGTCATGTGACAGTTTGAACTGGTGCTCTCCCCTCTATTTCCTGTGACAGTTGGAACTGGTGCTCTCCACTCTACCGTCCTGTGACAGTTGGAATTGGTGCTCTCCACTCTCCCGTCCTGTGACAGTTTGAACTGATGCTCTCCCCTCTATTTCCTGTGACAGTTGGAATTGGTGCTTTCCACTCTCTGTCCTGTGACAGTTGGAACTGGTGCTCTCCACTTTCTGTCCTGTGACAGTTGGAACTGGTGCTTTCCACTCTCTGTCCTGTGACAGTTGGAACTGCTGCTCTCCACTCTCTGTCCTGTGACAGTTGGAACTGCTGCTCTCCACTCTCTCTCCTGTGAAAGTTTGAACTGGTGCTCTCCACTCTCCCATCCTGTGACAGTTAGAACTGGTGCTCTCCACTCTCTGTCCTGTGACAGTTTGAACTGGTGCTCTCCACTCTCCCGTTCTGTGACTGTTGGAACTGGTGCTCTCCACTCTCCCGTCCTGTGACAGTTTGAACTGGTGCTCTCCACTCTCCTGTCCTGTGACAGTTGGAACTGGTGCTCTCCACTCTCCCATCCTGTGACAGTTTGAACTGGTGCTCTCCACTCTCTCTCCTGTGACAGTTTGAACTGGTGCTCTCCACGCTCCCGTCCTGTGACAGTTTGAACTGGTACTCTCCACTCTCCCGTCCTGTGACAGTTTGAACTGTTGCTCTCCACTCTCCCGTCCTGTGACAGTTTGAACTCGTGCTCTCCACTCTCCCGTCCTGTGACAGTTTGAACTGGTGCTCTCCACTCTCTACTCTCCCGTCCTGTGACAGTTGGAACTGGTGCTCTCCCCTCTATTTCCTGTGACAGTTGGAACTGGTGCTCTCCACTCTATTTCCTGTGACAGTTTGAACTGGTGCTCTACAATCTCCTGTCCTGTGACAGTTTGAACTGGTGCTCTCCACTCTCCCGTCCTGTGAATGTTGGAATTGGTGCTCTCCACTCTCCCGTCCTGTGACAGTTTGAACTGGTGCTCTCCACTCTCTGTCTTGTGACAGTTTGAACTGGTGCTCTCCACTCTCTGTCTTGTGACAGTTTGAACTGGTGCTCTCCACTCTCTGTCCTGTGATAGTTGGAACTGGTGCTCTCCACTCTCCCGTCCTGTGACAGTTGGAACTGGTGCTCTCCACTCTCTGTCTTGTGACAGTTGGAACTGGTGCTCTCCACTCTCTGTCCTATGACAGTTTGAACTGGTGCTCTCCACTCTCTGTCTTGTGAGAGTTTGAACTGGTGCTCTCCACTCTCCCACCCTGTGACAGTTTGAACTTGTGCTCTCCAGTCTCTGTCCTGTGACAGTTTGAACTGGTGCTCTCCACTCTCCCGTCCTGTGACAGTTGGAACTGGTGCTCTCCACTCTCCCGTCCTGTGACAGTTGGAACTGGTGCTCTCCACTCTCTGTCCTGTGACAGTTGGAACTGGTGCTCTCCACTCTCTGTCCTGTGACAGTTTGAACTGGTGTTCTCCACTCTCCCGTCCTGTGACAGTTGGAACTGGTGCTCTCCACTCTGCCGTCATGTGACAGTTTGAACTGGTGCTCTCCCCTCTATTTCCTGTGACAGTTGGAACTGGTGCTCTCCACTCTACCGTCCTGTGACAGTTGGAATTGGTGCTTTCCACTCTCTGTCCTGTGACAGTTGGAACTGGTGCTTTCCACTCTCTGTCCTGTGACAGTTGGAACTGCTGCTCTCCACTCTCTGTCCTGTGAAAGTTTGAACTGGTGCTCTCCACTCTCCCACCCTGTGACAGTTAGAACTGGTGCTCTCCACTCTCTGTCCTGTGACAGTTTGAACTGGTGCTCTCCACTCTCCCGTTCTGTGACTGTTGGAACTGGTGCTCTCCACTCTCCCGTCCTGTGACAGTTGGAACTGGTGCTCTCCACTCTACCGTCCTGTGACAGTTTGAACTGGTGCTCTCCCCTCTATTTCCTGTGACAGTTGGAACTGGTGCTCTCCACTCTCCCGTCATGTGACAGTTTGAACTGATGCTCTCCCCTCTATTTCCTGTGACAGTTGGAATTGGTGCTTTCCACTCTCTGTCCTGTGACAGTTAGAACTGGTGCTTTCCACTCTCCCGTCCTGTGACAGTTTGAACTGATGCTCTCCACTCTCTCTCCTGTGAAAGTTTGAACTGGTGCTCTCCACTCTCCCATCCTGTGACAGTTAGAACTGGTGCTCTCCACTCTCTGTCCTGTGACAGTTTGAACTGGTGCTCTCCACTCTCCCGTTCTGTGACTGTTGGAACTGGTGCTCTCCACTCTCCCGTCCTGTGACAGTTGGAACTGGTGCTCTCCTCTCTCGCATCCTGTGACAGTTGGAACTGGTGCTCTCCACTCTCCCGTCCTGTGACAGTTTGAACTGGTGCTCTCCACTCTCCTGTCCTGTGATAGTTGGAACTGGTGCTCTCCACTCTCCCATCCTGTGACAGTTTGAACTGGTGTTCTCCATTCTACCGTCCTGTAACAGTTTGAACTGGTGCTCTGCACTCTCCCGTCCTGTGACAGTTGGAACTGGTGCTCTCCACTCTCCCCTGCTGTGACAGTTGGAACTGGTGCTCTCCACTCTACCGTCCTGTGACAGTTGGAACTGGTGCTCTCCACTCTCACGTCATGTGACAGTTTGAACTGGTGCTCTCCCCTCTATTTCCTGTGACAGTTGGAACTGGTGCTCTCCACTCTCCCGTCCTGTGACAGTTGGAAAAGATGCTCTCCACACTCCCGTCCTGTGACAGTTTGAACTGATGCTCTCCCCTCTATTTCCTGTGACAGTTGGAATTGGTGCTTTCCACTCTCTGTCCTGTGACAGTTTGAACTGATGCGCTCCACTCTATTTCCTGTGACAGTTGGAATTGGTGCTTTCCACTCTCTGTCCTGTGACAGTTGGAACTGCTGCTTTCCACTCTCTGTCCTGTGACAGTTGGAACTGCTGCTCTCCACTCTCTCTCCTGTGAAAGTTTGAACTGGTGCTCTCCACTCTCCCATCCTGTGACAGTTAGAACTGGTGCTCTCCACTCTCTGTCCTGTGACAGTTTGAACTGGTGCTCTCCACTCTCCCGTCCTGTGACAGTTGGAACTGGTGCTCTCCTCTCTCGCATCCTGTGACAGTTGGAACTGGTGCTCTCCACTCTCCCGTCCTGTGACAGTTTGAACTGGTGCTCTCCACTCTCCTGTCCTGTGACAGTTGGAACTGGTGCTCTCCACTCTCCCATCCTGTGACAGTTTGAACTGGTGTTCTCCATTCTACCGTCCTGTAACAGTTTGAACTGGTGCTCTGCACTCTCCCGTCCTGTGACAGTTGGAACTGGTGCTCTCCACTCTCCCCTGCTGTGACAGTTGGAACTGGTGCTCTCCACTCTCTCTCCTGTGACAGTTTGAACTGGTGCTCTCCACGCTCCCGTCCTGTGACAGTTTGAACTGGTACTCTCCACTCTCCCGTCCTGTGACAGTTTGAACTGTTGCTCTCCACTCTCCCGTCCTGTGACAGTTTGAAATCGTGCTCTCCACTCTCCCGTCCTGTGACAGTTTGAACTGGTGCTCTCCACTCTCCACTCTCCCGTCCTGTGACAGTTGGAACTGGTGCTCTCCCCTCTATTTCCTGTGACAGTTGGAACTGGTGCTCTCCACTCTATTTCCTGTGACAGTTTGAACTGGTGCTCTACAATCTCCTGTCCTGTGACAGTTTGAACTTGTGCTCTCCACTCTCCCGTCCTGTGACAGTTGGAATTGGTGCTCTCCACTCTCCCGTCCTGTGACAGTTTGAACTGGTGCTCTCCACTCTCTGTCTTGTGACAGTTTGAACTGGTGCTCTCCACTCTCTGTCTTGTGACAGTTTGAACTGGTGCTCTCCACTCTCTGTCCTGTGATAGTTGGAACTGGTGCTCTCCACTCTCCCGTCCTGTGACAGTTGGAACTGGTGCTCTCCACTCTCTGTCTTGTGACAGTTGGAACTGGTGCTCTCCACTCTCTGTCCTGTGACAGTTTGAACTGGTGCTCTCCACTCTCTGTCTTGTGAGAGTTTGAACTGGTGCTCTCCACTCTCCCACCCTGTGACAGTTTGAACTTGTGCTCTCCAGTCTCTGTCCTGTGACAGTTTGAACTGGTGCTCTCCACTCTCCCGTCCTGTGACAGTTGGAACTGGTGCTCTCCACTCTCCCGTCCTGTGACAGTTGGAACTGGTGCTCTCCACTCTCTGTCCTGTGACAGTTGGAACTGGTGCTCTCCACTCTCTGTCCTGTGACAGTTTGAACTGGTGTTCTCCACTCTCCCGTCCTGTGACAGTTGGAACTGGTGCTCTCCACTCTACCGTCCTGTGACAGTTGGAACTGGTGCTCTCCACTCTCCCATCCTGTGACAGTTTGAACTGGTGCTCTCCCCTCTATTTCCTGTGACAGTTGGAACTGGTGCTCCCCACTCTATTTCCTGTGACAGTTTGAACTGGTGCTCTCCACTCTCCTGTCCTGTGACAGTTTGAACTGATGCTCTCCCCTCTATTTCCTGTGACAGTTGGAATTGGTGCTTTCCACTCTCTGTCCTGTGACAGTTGGAACTGGTGCTTTCCACTCTCTGTCCTGTGACAGTTGGAACTGGTGCTTTCCACTCTCTGTCCTGTGACAGTTGGAACTGCTGCTCTCCACTCTCTCTCCTGTGAAAGTTTGAACTGGTGCTCTCCACTCTCCCATCCTGTGACAGTTAGAACTGGTGCTCTCCACTCTCTGTCCTGTGACAGTTTGAACTGGTGCTCTCCACTCTCCCGTTCTGTGACTGTTGGAACTGGTGCTCTCCACTCTCCCGTCCTATGACAGTTGGAACTGGTGCTCTCCTCTCTCGCATCCTGTGACAGTTGGAACTGGTGCTCTCCACTCTCCCGTCCTGTGACAGTTTGAACTGGTGCTCTCCACTCTCCTGTCCTGTGACAGTTGGAACTGGTGCTCTCCACTCTCCCATCCTGTGACAGTTTGAACTGGTGTTCTCCATTCTACCGTCCTGTAACAGTTTGAACTGGTGCTCTGCACTCTCCCGTCCTGTGACAGTTGGAACTGGTGCTCTCCACTCTCCCCTGCTGTGACAGTTGGAACTGGTGCTCTCCACTCTCTCTCCTGTGACAGTTTGAACTGGTGCTCTCCACGCTCCCGTCCTGTGACAGTTTGAACTGGTACTCTCCACTCTCCCGTCCTGTGACAGTTGGAACTGGTGCTCTCCACTCTCCCGTCCTGTGACAGTTTGAACTCGTGCTCTCCACTCTCCCGTCCTGTGACAGTTTGAACTGGTGCTCTCCACTCTCCACTCTCCCGTCCTGTGACAGTTGGAACTGGTGCTCTCCCCTCTATTTCCTGTGACAGTTGGAACTGGTGCTCTCCACTCTATTTCCTGTGACAGTTTGAACTGGTGCTCTCCAATCTCCTGTCCTGTGACAGTTTGAACTGGTGCTCTCCACTCTCCCGTCCTGTGACAGTTGGAATTGGTGCTCTCGACTCTCCCGTCCTGTGACAGTTTGAACTGGTGCTCTCCACTCTCTGTCTTGTGACAGTTTGAACTGGTGCTCTCCACTCTCTGTCTTGTGACAGTTTGAACTGGTGCTCTCCACTCTCTGTCCTGTGATTGTTGGAACTGGTGCTCTCCACTCTCCCGTCCTGTGACAGTTGGAACTGGTGCTCTCCACTCTCTGTCTTGTGACAGTTGGAACTGGTGCTCTCCACTCTCTGTCCTGTGACAGTTTGAACTGGTGCTCTCCACTCTCTGTCTTGTGAGAGTTTGAACTGGTGCTCTCCACTCTCCCACCCTGTGACAGTTTGAACTTGTGCTCTCCAGTCTCTGTCCTGTGACAGTTTGAACTGGTGCTCTCCACTCTCCCGTCCTGTGACAGTTGGAACTGGTGCTCTCCACTCTCCCGTCCTGTGACAGTTGGAACTGGTGCTCTCCACTCTCTGTCCTGTGACAGTTGGAACTGGTGCTCTCCACTCTCTGTCCTGTGACAGTTTGAACTGGTGTTCTCCACTCTCCCGTCCTGTGACAGTTGGAACTGGTGCTCTCCACTCTACCGTCCTGTGACAGTTTGAACTGGTGCTCTCCCCTCTATTTCCTGTGACAGTTGGAACTGGTGCTCTCCACTCTCTCTCCTGTGAAAGTTTGAACTGGTGCTCTCCACGCTCCCGTCCTGTGACAGTTGGAACTGGTGTTCTCCACTCTCCCGTCCTGTGACAGTTGGAACTGGTGCTCTCCACTCTACCGTCCTGTGACAGTTGGAATTGGTGCTTTCCACTCTCTGTCCTGTGACAGTTGGAACTGGTGCTCTCCACTCTCTCTCCTGTGAAAGTTTGAACTGGTGCTCTCCACTCTCCCATCCTGTGACAGTTAGAACTGGTGCTCTCCACTCTCTGTCCTGTGACAGTTTGAACTGGTGCTCTCCACTCTCCCGTCCTGTGACAGTTGGAACTGGTGCTCTCCGCTCTACCGTCCTGTGACAGTTGGAACTGGTGCTCTCCACTCTCCCGTCATGTGACAGTTTGAACTGGTGCTCTCCCCTCTATTTCCTGTGACAGTTGGAACTGGTGCTCTCCACTCTACCGTCCTGTGACAGTTGGAAATGGTGCTCTCCACTCTCCCGTCCTGTGACAGTTTGAACTGATGCTCTCCCCTCTATTTCCTGTGACAGGTGGAATTGGTGCTTTCCACTCTCTGTCCTGTGACAGTTGGAACTGGTGCTTTCCACTCTCTGTCCTGTGACAGTTGGAACTGGTGCTTTCCACTCTCTGTCCTGTGACAGTTGGAACTGCTGCTCTCCACTCTCTCTCCTGTGAAAGTTTGAACTGGTGCTCTCCACTCTCCCATCCTGTGACAGTTAGAACTGGTGCTCTCCACTCTCTGTCCTGTGACAGTTTGAACTGGTGCTCTCCACTCTCCCGTTCTGTGACTGTTGGAACTGGTGCTCTCCACTCTCCCGTCCTGTGACAGTTGGAACTGGTGCTCTCCTCTCTCGCATCCTGTGACAGTTGGAACTGGTGCTCTCCTGTCTCCTGTCCTGTGACAGTTGGAACTGGTGCTCTCCACTCTCCCGTCCTGTGACAGTTTGAACTGGTGCTCTCCACTCTCCTGTCCTGTGACAGTTGGAACTGGTGCTCTCCACTCTCCCATCCTGTGACAGTTTGAACTGGTGTTCTCCATTCTACCGTCCTGTAACAGTTTGAACTGGTGCTCTGCACTCTCCCGTCCTGTGACAGTTGGAACTGGTGCTCTCCACTCTCCACTGCTGTGACAGTTGGAACTGGTGCTCTCCACTCTCTCTCCTGTGACAGTTTGAACTGGTGCTCTCCACGCTCCCGTCCTGTGACAGTTTGAACTGGTACTCTCCACTCTCCCGTCCTGTGACAGTTTGAACTGTTGCTCTCCACTCTCCCATCCTGTGACAGTTTGAACTCGTGCTCTCCACTCTCCCGTCCTGTGACAGTTTGAACTGGTGCTCTCCACTCTCCACTCTCCCGTCCTGTGACAGTTGGAACTGGTGCTCTCCACGCTCCCCTCCTGTGACAGTTTGAACTGGTATTCTCCACTCTGCCGTCCTATGACAGTTGGAATTGGTGCTCTCCACTCTCCCGTCCTGTGACAATTTGAACTGGTGCTCTCCACTCTCCCGTCCTGTGACAGTTGGAACTGGTGTTCTCCACTCTCTCGTCCTGTGAAAGTTGGAACTGGTGCTTTCCACTCTCCCGCCCTGTGACAGTTTGATCTGGTGCTCTCCACTCTCTGTCCTGTGACAGTATGAACTGGTGCTCTCCACTCTCCCATCCTGTGACAGTTTGAACTGGTGCTCTCCACTCTCCCATTCTGCGACAGTTGGAACTGGTGCTCTCCACTCTCCCATCCTGCGACAGTTTGAACTGGTGCTCTCCACTCTCTGTCCTGTGACAGTTTGAACTGGTGCTCTCCACTCTCTGTCCTGTGACAGTTTGAACTGGTGCTCTCCACTCTCTGTCCTGTGACAGTTTGAACTGGTGCTCTCCACTCTCCCGTACTGTGACAGTTGGAACTGGTGCTCTCCACTCACCCGTCCTGTGACAGTATGAACTGGTGCTCTCCACGCTCTGTCCTGTGACAGTTTGAACTGGTGCTCTCCACTCTATTTCCTGTGACAGTTGGAACTGGTGCTCTTTACTCTATTTCCTGTGACAGTTTGAACTGGTGCTCTCCACTCTCCCGTCCAGTGACAGTTGGAACTAGTGCTCTCCACTCTCCCGTCCTGTGACAGTTGGAACTGGTGCTCTCCACTCTCCCGTCCTGTGACAGTTAGAACTGGTGCTCTCCCCTCTATTTCCTGTGACAGTTGGAACTGGTGCTCTCCACTCTCCCGTCCTGTGACAGTTTGAACTGGTGCTCTCCACTCTCTGTCTTGTGACAGTTTGAACTGGTGCTCTCCACTCTCTGTCTTGTGACAGTTTGAACTGGTGCTCTCCACTCTCTGTCTTGTGACAGTTTGAACTGGTGCTCTCCAATATCCCGTCCTGTGAAAGTTTGAACTGATGCTCTCCACTCTCCCGTCCTGTGACAGTTTGAACTGGTGCTCTCCACTCTGCCGTCCTGTGACAGTTATAACTGGTGCTCTCCACTCTCCCATCCTATGACAGTTTGAACTGGTGCTCTCCACTCTCCCGTCCTGTGACAGTTGGAACTGGTGCTCTCCACTTTCCCATCCTGCGACAGTTTGAACTGGTGCTTTCCACTCTCTGTCACGTGACAGTTTGAACTGGTGCTCTCCACTCTCTGTCTTGTGAGAGTTTGAACTGGTGCTCTCCACTCTCCCGTCCCGTGACAGTTGGAACTGGTGCTCTCCACTCTCCCGTCCTGTGACAGTTGGAACTGGTGCTCTCCACTCTCCCATCCTGTGACAGTTTGAACTGGTGCTCTCCCCTCTATTTCCTGTGACAGTTGGAACTGGTGCTCTCCACTCTATTTCCTGTGACAGTTTGAACTGGTGCTCTCCAATCTCCTGTCCTGTGACAGTTTGAACTGGTGCTCTCCACTCTCCCGTCCTGTGACAATTGGAACTGGTGGTCTCCATTCTCCCGTCCTGTGACAGTTTGAACTGGTGCTCTCCACTCTCTGTCCTGTGACAGTTTGAACTGGTGCTCGCCACTCTCCCGTCCTGTGACAGTTGGAACTGGTGCTCTCCACTCTCCCGTCCTGTGACAGTTGGAAATGGTGCTCTCCACTCTCCCGTCCTGTGACAGTTTGAACTGGTGCTCTCCACTCTCTGTCTTGTGACAGTTTGAACTGGTGCTCTCCACTCTCTGTCTTGTGACAGTTTGAACTGGTGCTCTCCACTCTCTGTCCTGTGATAGTTGGAACTGGTGCTCTCCACTCTCCCGTCCTGTGACAGTTGGAACTGGTGCTCTCCACTCTCTGTCTTGTGACAGTTGGAACTGGTGCTCTCCACTCTCTGTCCTGTGACAGTTTGAACTGGTGCTCTCCACTCTCTGTCTTGTGAGAGTTTGAACTGGTGCTCTCCACTCTCCCACCCTGTGACAGTTTGAACTTGTGCTCTCCAGTCTCTGTCCTGTGACAGTTTGAACTGGTGCTCTCCACTCTCCCGTCCTGTGACAGTTGGAACTGGTGCTCTCCACTCTCCCGTCCTGTGACAGTTGGAACTGGTGCTCTCCACTCTCTGTCCTGTGACAGTTGGAACTGGTGCTCTCCACTCTCTGTCCTGTGACAGTTTGAACTGGTGTTCTCCACTCTCCCGTCCTGTGACAGTTGGAACTGGTGCTCTCCACTCTACCGTCCTGTGACAGTTGGAACTGGTGCTCTCCACTCTGCCGTCATGTGACAGTTTGAACTGGTGCTCTCCCCTCTATTTCCTGTGACAGTTGGAACTGGTGCTCTCCACTCTACCGTCCTGTGACAGTTGGAATTGGTGCTTTCCACTCTCTGTCCTGTGACAGTTGGAACTGGTGCTTTCCACTCTCTGTCCTGTGACAGTTGGAACTGCTGCGCTCCACTCTCTCTCCTGTGAAAGTTTGAACTGGTGCTCTCCACTCTCCCATCCTGTGACAGTTAGAACTGGTGCTCTCCACTCTCTGTCCTGTGACAGTTTGAACTGGTGCTCTCCACTCTCCCGTTCTGTGACTGTTGGAACTGGTGCTCTCCACTCTCCCGTCCTGTGACAGTTGGAACTGGTGCTCTCCACTCTCTCTCCTGTGACAGTTTGAACTGGTGCTCTCCACTCTCCCGTCCTGTGACAGTTTGAACTAGTGCTCTCCTCTCTCGCATCCTGTGACAGTTGGAACTGTAGCTCTCCACTCTCCCGTCCTGTGACAGTTTGAACTGGTGCTCTCCACTCTCCTGTCCTGTGACAGTTGGAACTGGTGCTCTCCACTCTCCCATCCTGTGACAGTTTGAACTGGTGCTCTCCCCTCTATTTACTGTGACAGTTGGAACTGGTGCTCTCCACTCTCCCGTCCTGTGACAGTTGGAACTGGTGCTCTCCACTCTCCCCTCCTGTGACAGTTGGAACTGGTGCTCTCCACTCTCTCTCCTGTGACAGTTTGAACTGGTGCTCTCCACGCTCCCGTCCTGTGACAGTTTGAACTTGTGCACTCCAGTCTCTGTCCTGTGACAGTTTGAAATGGTGCTCTCCACTCTCCCGTCCTGTGACAGTTGGAACTGGTGCTCTCCACTCTCTGTCCTGTGACAGTTGGAACTGGTGCTCTCCACTCTCTGTCCTGTGACAGTTTGAACTGGTGTTCTCCACTCTCCCGTCCTGTGACAGTTGGAACTGGTGCTCTCCACTCTCCCGTCATGTGACAGTTTGAACTGGTGCTCTCCTGTCTCTGTGCTGTGACAGTTTGAACCGGTGCTCTCCACTCTCCCGTCCCGTGACAGTTGGAACTGGTGCTCTCCACTCTCCCGTCCTGTGACAGTTGGAACTGGTGCTCTCCATTCTCCCATCCTGTGACAGTTTGAACTGGTGCTCTCCCCTCTATTTCCTGTGACAGTTGGAACTGGTGCTCTCCACTCTATTTCCTGTGACAGTTTGAACTGGTGCTCTCCACTCTCCTGTCCTGTGACAGTTTGAACTGGTGCTCTCCACTCTCCCGTCCTGTGACAATTGGAACTGGTGGTCTCCATTCTCCCTTCCTGTGACAGTTTGAACTGGTACTCTCCACTCTCTGTCCTGTGCCAGTTTGAACTGGTGCTCGCCACTCTTCCGTCCTGTGACAGTTGGAACTGGTGCTCTCCACTCTCCCGTCCTGTGACAGTTGGAATTGGTGCTCTCCACTCTCCCGTCCTGTGACAGTTTGAACTGGTGCTCTCCACTCTCTGTCTTGTGACAGTTTGAACTGGTGCTCTCCACTCTCTGTCTTGTGACAGTTTGAACTGGTGCTCTCCACTCTCTGTCCTGTGATAGTTGGAACTGGTGCTCTCCACTCTCCCGTCCTGTGACAGTTGGAACTGGTGCTCTCCACTCTCTGTCTTGTGACAGTTGGAACTGGTGCTCTCCACTCTCTGTCCTGTGACAGTTTGAACTGGTGCTCTCCACTCTCTGTGTTGTGAGAGTTTGAACTGGTGCTCTCCACTCTCCCATCCTGTGACAGTTTGAACTTGTGCTCTCCAGTCTCTGTCCTGTGACAGTTTGAACTGGTGCTCTCCACTCTCCCGTCCTGTGACAGTTGGAACTGGTGCTCTCCACTCTCCCGTCCTGTGATAGTTTGAACTGGTGCTCTCCACTCTCTGTCCTGTGACAGTTGGAACTGGTGCTCTCCACTCTCCCGTCCTGTAACAGTTGGAACTGGTGCTCTCCACTCTCCCGTCCTGTAACAGTTTGAACTGGTGCACTCCACTCTCACGTCCTGTAACAGTTGGAACTGGTGCTCTCCACTCCCCCGTCCTGTGACAGTTTGAACTGGTGCTCTCCACTCTCTGTCCTGTGACATTGGAACTGGTGCTCTCCACTCTCTGTCCTGTGACAGTTTGAACTGGTGCTCTCCACTCTCTCCACACTCTCAGTTGTGGTGAAGGAAGGGTAAGAAAGCAAGAGCTTCATCTTTACACCATGTGTATCGTATAAATCAGGAGATATTGTGGGATATGGAGAAATGGGATGCGAGAAGAAGAAGAATGTATGAGGATACCAGCATCTTGTATCCCTTTAGCCCCGTCGCTGACAAAGGTCTCAGCCATGTCCCTGCATAATGGCTAGCACAATCTCCTCCAAGGGGGTGAAGTGAAGCTAATAATTTGAGGTATGCCACATGTTTGTTAGAGATGGTTGGTAGGTGTGTGATTGGGTGTCGACGGGTGCGGGGTCATGCAATAAGCAGTGTGCGAGGCTAGTGGTGCACTTGGTAAGAGATGACTTTTGAAGATGCAGTCACTCACCTTGATCACTGGTCTGAGGTCATAAAACTTCTTTGGGCACTGAAGCCAGGCCCTGAAATGTGATAGTCGTCGGGGACAGTATCATTAGGGGGATAGATACTGTTCTCTGCAGCCGAGAGCATGAGTTCGGAAGGCTGTGTTTCCTGCCCGGTGCCAGGGTTAAGGACATCTCCTCTGGGCTGGAGAGGAACGTGGAGTGGGAGGGGGAAGATCCAGTTGTCGTGGTCCACGTAGGTACCAATAACATAGGGAGAACAAAGAAAGTGGTTCTGTTGAGGGAATATGACCAGTTAGGGGCTAAATTAAAAAGCAGAACCACAAAGGCAATAATCTATGGATTACTGCTTGAGCCACGAACAAACTTGCATCGGGTATATAAGATCAGAGAGATGAACACATGGCTCAAAGACTGGTGTGGGAGAAATGGATTTTGATTCATGGGACACTGGCACCAGTATTGGGGTAAGAGGGAGCTGTTCCGTTGGGATGGGCTTCACTGGAACCATACTGGGACTAGTGTCCTGACGAATTGAATAACTAGAGAGGGCTTTAAATTAAATAGTGAGGCGGAGGTTTCAGGTGAACAGAAATTTTAAAAGTCAAAGAGAAAGGGGAAGGCAATAGAGCAGGGTCGCGATGGTGGAAATGATAACCAGAATGTGACAGGAAGGGACAGCATGTATAGAAATAAGAGTATATCAGAAAGTGGGGTCAAAACAGGGAACAATGGTAAAAACAAAAAATTAAAACCTCTTTATCTGAATTCATGCAGCATTCCTAACAAGATAGATGAGTTGATGGCAAAAATAGAAATAAATGGGTATGATCTGATAGCCATTACAGAGACGTGGTGGCAAGGTGACCAAGGCTGGGAACTGAATATTCAGGGGTATTTGACAATTCGTAAGGATAGACAGAAAGGAAAAGGAGGTGGGGTAGCTCTGTTAATAAAGGAAGAGATCAGTGCAGTAGCGCAAAATGATATTGGCTCAGAAGATCAAGATGTAGCTTCAGTCTGGGTGGAGATAAGAAATAATAAGGGAAAGAAGTCACTGGTGGGCATAAACTATAGGCTGCCTCATAGTAGCTATACTGTTGGATTGCATATAAATCAAGAAATAATGGAGGCTTATAAAAAAGGTACGTCAATAATCATGGGCGATTTTAATCTTCATATTGATTTGACAAATCAAATTGGCCAAGGTAGCCTTGAGGAAGAGTTCATAGAATGTATCCGGGATAGTTTCCTTGAACAGTACATTGCGGAACCAACCAGGAAGCAGGCTACCCTGGATCTGGTACTGTGTTATGAGATAGGATTAATAAATGATCTCATAGTAAAGGATCCTCTAGGAAAGAATGATCATAGCATGGTTGAATTTCAAATTCAGTTGGAGGTGAGAAAGTTGGATCTCAAACCAGTGTCCTGATCTTAAATAAAGGCAATTACAAAGGTATGAAGGCAGAGTTGGCTAAAGTGGACTGGGAAAATAGATTAAAGTATAAGATGGTTGCTAAGCAGTGGCAGACATTTAAGGAGATATTTCATAACTCTCAGCAAAGCTTTATTCCAGTGAAAAGGAAAGACTTTAAGAGAAGGGAGAACAATCCATGGCTAAGTAAGGAGGTAAAGGATGGTATCAAATTGAAAACAATGGCTTACAAAGTGGCCAAGATAGTGGGAGGCCAGAGGATTGGGAATTTTTAAAAAACCAGAATGGATGACAAAAAAAATAATAAAGAGATAGATTATGAGAGTAAACTAGCAAGAAATATAAAAACAGATAGCAAGAGCTTCTACAGGTATATAAAAAGGAAGAGAGTATCTAAAGTAAACATTGGTCATTTAGAGGATGAGACTGGGGAATTAATAATGGGGAACAGGGAAATGGCAGAGACTTTGAACAAATATTTTGTATCGGTCTTCACGGTAGAAGACACTAAAAACATCCCAATAATGGATAATCAAGGGGCTATAGGGAGGGAGGAACTTAAAACAATCACTATCATTAAAGAATAATTGATCGGTAAATAATGGGACTAAAGGTGGACAAGTCCCCTGGACCTGATGGCTTGCATCCTAGGGTCTTAAAAGAAATGGCTACAGAAACAGTGATGCATTGATTGTAATCTACCAAAGTTCCCTGAATTCTGGAGAGGTCCCAGTGGATTGGAAAACCGCAAATGTAATGCCCCTATTTAAAAAAGGAGACAGACAAAAAGAAAGAAACTATAGCCTAACATCTGTCATTGGGAAAATGTTGGAGTCCATTATTAAGGAAGCAATGGCAGGACATTTGGAAAAGCATAATGCAGTCAAGCAGAGCCAGCTTGGTTTTATGAAAGGGAAATCATGTTTGACAAATTTGCTGGAGTTCTTTGTGTAGGGTGGATAAGGGGGAACCAGTGGATGTGGTGTATTTGGATTTTCAGAAGACATTCGATATGTTGCCACATAAAATGTTACTGCACAAGATAAAATCTCATGGGGTTGGGGATAATATATTAGCATGGATAGTGGATTGGCTAACTAACAGAAAAGAGAGAGTCAGGATAAATGGGTCATTTTCCGGTTGGCAAATGGTAGCTAGTGGGGTACCACAGGGATCGGTGCTGGGGCCTCATCTATTTACAATCTATATTAATAACTTGGATAAAGGGACCAAGTGTAATGTAGCCAAGTTTTCTGATGATACAAAGATGGGTGGGAGAGCAAATTGTGAGGAGGACACAAAAAATCTGCAAAAGGATATAGACAGGCTAAGTGAGTGGGCAAACATTTGGCAGATGGAGTATAATGTGGGAAAGTGTGAGGTTATGCACTTCGGCAGGAAAAATAAAAAAGCAATTTATTATTTAAAGGGAAAAAAATTACAAAATGCTGCAGTACAGAGGGACCTGGGAGTCCTTGTGCATGAAACACAAACATTTAGTATGCAGGTACAGCAAGCAATCAGGAAGGCAAATAGAATGTTAGCCTTTATTGCAAAGGGGATGGAGTATAAAAGCAGGGAAATCTGTACAGGGTATTGGTGAGGCCAAACCTGGAGTACTGCATACAGTTTTGGTCTCCTTATTTAAGGAGGGATATGCTTGCATTGGAGGCAATTCAGACAAGATTCGCTAGGTTGATTCCTGAGATGAAGCGGTTGACTTATGAAGAAAGGTTGAACAGATTGGGCCTATACTCATTGAAGTTTAGAAGAATGAGAGGTGATCTTATTGAAACACTGAGGCACTTATATAAGGCACTGAGGGGGCTCGACAAAGTAGATGCAGAGAGTATTTTTCCCCTTGTGGGGGAATCTGGAACTAGCAGACATAGTTTCAGAATAAGGGGTTGCCCATTTAGAACTGAGATGAGGAGGAATTTCTTCTCTCAGAGATACATAAATCTGTGGAATTCTCTGACCCAGAGAGCTGTGGAGGCTGGGTCATTGAATATATTTAAGGTGGAGAGACATATTTTTGAGCGATAAGAGAGTGAAGGATTATGGGAGTGGGCAAGGAAGTGGAGTTGAGTCCATGATCAGGTCAGTCATGATCTTATTAAATGGCGGAGCAGGCTCAAAGGGCCTAATGGCCTACTCCTGCTCATGTTCTTATGTTCTGAGGGTGATACTGCTGGCAGTGACGGCCTCAGTGATCCGGTCCCACATTGTTCTGTTGTAGGCATTAGGCACCTGCTGAATATATCTAAACTCATATAAGTTTAAAGTGGCCACACATAAAATGGCTGCCCAGGCATGATGGGAAATCAGGTAGTCAAGCTGTGAAATATTGACTGAGGCTGACTGAGCAATAACCCTGTGAGGCCCACTGCCAGGAATGCCTTGGATATCACAAACCATTATAACTCCACACAGCAGAGCCCCGAGAAATAGAGATAAGAGGAACCTACGTCACATAATGAGGGCATGAATCAGCCCGAGCTGACAAGAACCGAATATGTAACTCTAATAATGAGGCTACCCAATGCCAGCATCCAAGGACAGTAAGATAAGAGAGGCCCAGGCCATGTTACAAGGCACATGAGTCATCCCTAGCAACACACCCCTTAGCAACACATCTCTTGGCAACACATGAGCCACTTTACGTTTAGAGACTAACGCTATTGGTCTAATGTAACTGTAGTAAACTGTTGTATGTAACTGTAGTAAACTGTTGTAAAACATATAAAGATCCATGAAACCCTTTGTTCAGTGGAGAGAAGCCGGGATACAGTCCTGAGACTTCCTCCCCGCTGAGCATTAATAAAGGCCGCATTGGCATTGGAACCGACTCTGAGTGTTGAGTGATTCTTCTGAGAAAACATTCACGCTAACAGTTCTTTCTAGAGGGCCTCTCTTGCAGTGTTGAACCCTTGCACAAAGCTGGAGTGCTGCGTGTGAGACCCTGGGTGCCCCTTCCGTGGCCTGTTGAACCATTTGTGTTGGTGCTGAAGCATTTCTACCATTTTATTTTTACATGCAGAAGGCAGTTGAGCTCTAAGGGCTAAAGACTTCCTATATTAAAATTATTTTTTATTTTATTATAGAAGGCAGTTCCCCTTTACGGGATCAACACTGTTTTCTAAAACGACAGGCTAGCTTTAAGAGAATGCTGCCTCACTCCAGGAATGCAACAACCACGCTACATTAGGACTCTTGTCTAGACTAGCACCCGAAGCGCATTACATGGTAGATTTAGCGTGTGCGAATTTAAATCAGCAGGCAGCACCAAAATACCAGTGCTGCCTGCTCTCTTTTTGCGGGCGGCCATTAACCGGCCCACAGTGGCACTGGCCATTGCCAGGTTTAATCAAATTTCTAGGTCAATGCCTACAGGAGAAGAGAGGAGGGAAAATAAACTGTTGAGGGGAAAAGGCAGTATAACAGTCACGCTTTAGAAGAAGGATAATGTATTAATTCTAAACTATTTGTATTGGGTAGTTAGGCGATAAAATCCATTATGAGGTAACGTGTGAGGCAATATAAAGCATCTTCAACCTTTACATCTAAGCAGTAACATAAGATGCTTTTACATATTGTATATTACTTCATGGCAGCGTGTGACACCTATTCAGAGTTTTGCTGATCGACAAAATGAATATCTGTGTAGTTTCTCAGCAACATTATTTGCAGATAGTTTTTACAAATATACATTAATCCTTAGATGCTGTTTGTCAAAAATATGGGCTCAATTTTCTCCAGTGATTTGCACCGTTTTTTTGAGCAGGCTGCTTTTTGGCCTAAACTAAAAAAAAACGGTTTCCACGATCAATTTGCACCAGCTCAGTTCGTTACGATTTTTTTAGGTAAGTCTTTTTTTCAGCCAAAGGGGGCGTAACTCACCACCCATGCCAGTTATTTTATTAAATAAACGTTATTTTATAAATGATATTCCCAGTGCCATTTGCACAAAATCTTACTGATTTATAAATTGACACTTAGCTGGGAATTAAAGCACTGGAGCTTCCAGCTCTGGAAAATTCATGTACAAATATTTTGAATCACTATGCCACTTATGCTAAATACATTTCAGACAACTTGATGCTAGCAAGGACAATGTGACTTCTTCTAGGAAGTGACAACCCAAGTAGAATTTGGTAAAGAATTTGCAAAAGGCATTTGAAAAATTTCCACATGAAAAGCTATAGTTAAATGCAAAGCTTTGGGAATTAGGGTTAAAACTTGAGAATGGATAAGAAATTGGCTGAAGGGTAGAAAGTGACAGGAGTTGTTAGAGGAGTCATATTATAATGTGGGAAAATACTGAGCAATGTGCGGCATGGTTCAGTGTTATGGTTGCTAATGTTTCTAGTTTACATAAATAACTTGGGCCGAAATCTTTACCTGAGCGTCGGGGCGGGTGTTCTGCACTGCGCGTTTAACTCAATTACATCAACTGAAAAAGTAATGCGGGCTTCCTGGGCCATTGAATGGAATGGGTCTGCTGACGTCACCGATGACTCATTTTCAGCTTGGATATTTAAAGCAGCCTTGCACATATCCCAGTTGAAGGTTATTGGAGGAGACATAAAGGTATTTAGTGGAGGTGGATTGCTGACTATCACAGAGATTTGTTTGGGCCATGGAGTCACAGCGACAGAAGGCTGCGCCCAGATTCTTTGATGCCTCCCTGGAAGTCTTGATCCAGGCAGTCAGAGCACTTAGGGAGGTTCTGTTCCCTGGTGATGGGCGCAAAAGAGGAGCAAAAGACACCAAGAGAGCAATGCTGGAGATCGCAAAGGAAGTCCGCAACATGGGTGTTGTAAGGCTCTCCTGGATCCAGAGTGGGAAAAGATTTGATGACCTCATGAGGTCAGGAATGGTGAGTGCAATGCCACATTCACCTACATCCTGATGTGCATGTCTCCCCAACCCTATCACTCTGCCTTCCCAAGCTTATTCTTGCACACCAATCCTCACATCAACCTACCTTGTAAGGTGCACCCATCCCTTACTCTCTATGCAGCTACTCACATCCCAATCTGACCTTCCACCACTGACACTCATCTTCATCCTAATGCAATCATAGGAAGTAACGCCACAGAAGGAGGTAATTTGGCAATGTCACACCACTCTCTCATAGTCATCCCCTAGAGATGTAGCCCATCCATTCCATACACTCATTCCATCACTCTTACTCAAAGTTTTCTTCTTTCCCGCCTTGCAGGAAAAGAGAGCCCAGAACAACAGGGAGAGACAACAAATCAGAGATGGCTCTTCAATGTTCACCAATTGACTCCATGGGCAGAGTTTTTCAAGGGGTGTCATTGGGTGAGTTTGGTGGCAGATTGAGCAGGAATTTCTTTTTTTACAGTGGGTCGGGAACCCGTTGTCAACCCGCCACCATGCTACTTTCCCAGATGTCGGGTGTGTCAGCGCTGAACAGACCCAACACCCAGCAGCTGGGTAGGCAATTTAGGTCATTATGACCTTGTTAACAGCCCATTAATCAGTATTTTGAGCTCACCATACCATTTTATCAGGTTGCCCTGATAAAATGGGGTCTACGCTGCTCGGGGATCATGTCAGGTAAGGACGTCGGGAGTTGTATGACTATGAATTCATTTCTTTACCTGACAGCTGCAAATAGGCTACAAAAGCTCCCATCTCACAGCTGTTCACTTTCCAAGATCAAAAGCTGTTGCTTATTGCATTTGGAAGGCAAATTGAGCTTTATGCAGGTTGCAAATGTTTAGAGCAAACTCTCTATCCAGTGTCACCTATTTGAAATATCCAGAAAGCTGCAAGTCTTTACACAAGTCTCCAACCAGTCCGACCTCATTACCTCCCCTACCATTGACAAATCGCTTCTGTCATCTCAAGTTTATCTACCATGTATTATATTAGCATCGATCCCCTTGAAAGTATTCACCTTGGTCCCCAGAATCCCACCATAAGCATATGGAGGGTGTCATGGGAGAGCCTGGGTGTAGCCATGGACTTCTGTATAGTGCTTGTCAGTGTTTCCAGCACCTCAGCATCGGGATAAATGGTTCATTCTCTGGTTGGCAATCAGTAACTAGTGGCGTGCCGCAGGGATCAGTGCTGGGACCCCAACTATTTACAATATATATTAACGACTTGGAAGAAGGGACCGAGTGTAACGTGACAAGTTTGCTGACGATACAAAGATGGGAGGAAAAGCAATGTGTGAGGAGGACACAAAAAATCTGCAAAAGGACATAGACAGGCTAAGTGAGTGGGCAAAAATTTGGTAGATGGAGTATAATGTTGGAAAGTGTGAGGTCATGCATTTTGGCAGTAAAAGTCAAAGAGCAAGTTATTATTGAAATGGAGAAAGATTGCAAAGTGTTCCAGTACAGCGGGACCTGGGGGTACTTGTGCATGTAACACAAAAGGTTAGTATGCAGGTACAGCAACTGATCAGGAAGGCCAATGGAATCTTGACCTTTGTTGCAAAGGGGATGGAGTATAAAAGCAAGGAAGTCTTGCTACAGTTGTACAGAGTATTGGTGAGGCCACACCTGGAATACTGCATGTAGTTTTGGTTTCCATATTTATGAAAGGATATACTTGCTTTGGAGGCAGTTCCGAGAAGGTTCACAAGGTTGATTCCGGAGATAAGGGGGTTGACTTATGAGGAAAGGTTGAGTAGGTTGGGCCTCTATTGATTGGAATTCAGAAGAATGTGAGGTGATCTTATCAAAACATATAAGATTATGAGGAGGCTTAACAAGGTGGATGCAGAGAGGATGTTTCCATTGATAGTGGAGACTAGAACTAGAGAGCATAATCTTAGAATAAGGGGCCGCCCATTTAAAACAGAGATGAGGAGAAATTTCTTCTCTCAGAGGGTTGTGAATCTGTGGAATTCACTGCCTCAGAGAACTGTGGAAGCTGGAACATTGAATACATTTAAGACAGAAATAGACAGTTTCTTAAACGATAAGGGAATAAGGGGTTATGGAGAGCAGACAGGAAAGTGGACCTGAGTCCATGATCGGATCAGCCATGATCGTATTAAATGGTGGGGCTGGCTCGAGGGGCCGTATGGCATAGTCCTGCTCCTATTTCTTATGTTTCTTATGTCAATGCTGAAGAACACTGACAACATAACTGCCAAAATGCATGTGGGAATAGTGCTGTTAACAAAACTGTCTGATGACGTGTACAATAGCCACTGAGCTCCCATCTTGCCTACAAAGGCGAGCGTCCTGAGGTCCTTGAATCCTGTGCGTAACAGTTAATGTTGCAACCTCTCTTTAGAAAGACAATTAAGGTCTACTTTAATGAGGTTGCCCGGTTCTCCAGAGCGGGTCCATGGCGCACCTCAGGATGCCGCCAAATTAAAAGCGGAAGTCAGTGGGATGACGATGGGTCCCCAATGAGATGTCAATTTCAGCACGATTAACCGTCGACCCGCCCCCAGACCGGCACGCTATCCAATTTGAAAATTCCGGTCTTGGATTCAGAAGCTTTTTTGATTCATTCACAGGATGTGGGCATCGCTGGCAAGGCCAGCATTTATTGCCTAACCCTAAATGCCCTTGAGAAGGTGATGGTGAGCCACCTTCTTGAACCGTCTGGTGAAGTTACTTCCACAGAGCTGTTAAGTAGAGTTCCAGGATTTTGACCCAGCGACAATGAAGGAATGGCGATATATTTCTAAGTCAGGGTGGTGTATGACTTGAAGGGGAACTTGGAGGTGGTGGTGTTCACATGCGCCTGTCCTTCTAGGTGATAGATGTCACGAGTTTGGGAGGCACCGTCAAAGAAGGCTTGGCGAGCTGCTGCAGTGCATCTTGTAGATGATACACACTGCAGCCACGTTGCGCCGGTGATGGAGGAAGTAAATGGTTAAGGTGATGGATGAGGTGCTGATCAAACAGACTGTTTTGTCCTGGTTGGTGTCACGCTTCTTGAGTGTTGTTGGAACTGCACCCTAAGCAAGTGGAGAGTATTCCATCTCGCTACTGACTGTAGCCTTGTAGGTGGCGGAAAAGCTTTTGTGATTCAAAAGGTGAGTCAATCTCCATAGAATACCCAGCCCCTGACCTTCTCTTGTAGCCACAGCATTTATCTGGCTGGTCCATTTAAGTTTCTGTTAAATGGTGACCATCAGGATGTTGATGGTAGCAGATTTGATGTCTTGGGGATGAGATCATTGGCCTCCAACAACCACAACCATCTTCTTTTGTGCTAGGTATGAACCAGTGAAGAGTTTCCCCCCTGATTTCCATTGACTTCAATTTAATAGGGCTCCTTGGTGCCACACTCAGTTGAATGCTGCCTTGATGTCAAGTGCAGTCACAGTCAACTCACCTCAGGTGCTCAGCTCTTTGGTTCATCTTTAGGCCAATGCTATAATGAGGTCTGGAGATGAGTAGTGTAAGACTACAGCATTTTCTTTCGATTGATTTCATCTAATTTTTCTGCTAATAACTGCTTGACCACTTTTAATGCCAAAATGCCATAATACTGTGTGAAGTCTGGGAACTGTTTGGAAGATACTGTGGGAAATTCAAAGGAATGCCCAGAAGAAAAGAGAAGGCCTCACAGCTCTGGGAACTGTAGAAAAAACCAGACTGTCCAGGAGAAATGTTTCATTAAAGAACATTTCTTTTGTTTTAAAATGTACAATTACGTACACATATTTGGTTTACATCCAGAAAAACGGGATAATGGTTTTGACATGGGGAGTCTGGGGCTGCAGTCTCAGAGAAGTGATAACCTGATCAGTTACTGAAGGGAATTAGGGCGTTATTTTCCGATCACTGACCACAGCTGGAATTAGCTCTGTTTGAGCATCTTTGCTTTCTATGAATCATTAAGAAGATAGGCAATTGCAACCGTTATAAGGATTTAATGGGATAGGTTGGTGCGAGCTGATAATTAAGAGATTATTGTGCATTTAATGCTATCTGTAATGCTTGTATTTCTTTTTATTCTAAGGAAAAGATTGAACTCCAGGATTGGGATGGCATCCAGTTGGTACGAGTTGATAATTAAAAGATTATTATGCATTTGATGCTTCTGGGAGCGCAATGCTCTGAAATGCTTTGCTTCGGCGATATCGAAAGGGTTAAAAGTTGGAAGATTGAAGTTTGGATTAAAACAGGATGATTGGATCAAAACAGGCTATTAGACGATATGGAGCCAGTTAGCCATTGAAATGAGTAGCTGGTCATTTATCTGTATGTTAAGTATTTGTTACTATGTGAGGAAACAATTCATGACATTGTCTGTATGCTAAGTGTTTGAGTGTACCTTTCTTACTATGCGAATAATAATTTAATGGAATCATCTGTATATTAAGTATTTGAGTGTACCTTTGTTACTATGATCTGCTTTGTGTATAGTAGTTCAGAAAGCAGTTAGTCGTGATTTCAGGACAATGCCATTTTGATTATACATCGTCTGCATGTTAATTGTCTAAAAGTACTATGCAAAGAAACAAAAGTTCAAAGGCTTTTTTGGTATAAAGATGAGAGTTTGACACACACACATTAGACATTAGACACTGGACATTTGGAAGGTGTGTTCCTCACAAGTAGCCATTGGAAATCGGAGCAAGCAGAAAGTTGGCTTGTGAAGTGTTTGTGTCTCAGTAGCTTTCATACTTGGTTTGGATAGTATGAATGTCTGAATGAAAGACCTGATCCTGCCATTTACTATAACTGAGTGTGTGTGTAATTCGTTTAAAGCAACAAAGCGAAAAGAGCAAGAAAGCTATACAACAATGCTATTGTGGATTGCTTATATTTCTTTTGATTATTCTAAGTAAAAGATTGAACTGCTGCATTAGAGTGGTTGAAGAAACATTGTGTGTCTGCATCGTTTTATCTCACAAGTTTGAACTCTTAAAGTGTAGAGATAAGTTTTGACTCTGTCCTAATTAAGACAAGTTTTACATTGGTCAAGTCGTAAATAAGTCTTGACCCTGAATGACTTTTACATTAGTTAAGTCATAAATAAGTCTTGACCCTGTCTTAATTAAGGAAATAAGTCTTACAATAGTCCTGGCGGAACCCAAACTGAGCATCGGCGAGCACATTATTAGTGAGTAAATCCCACTTGATAGCACTTTGCTGATGATTGCAAGTAAGCTGATGGGGCAGTAATTGGTCAATTGGATTTGTCCTGCTTTTTGTGGACACCACATACCTGGACAATTTTCCACATTGTCTGGTAGATGCCAGTGTTGTAGCTGTATTGGAAGAACTTGGCTAGATTGTCCCTAATTCTACAGCACATGTCTTCAAAACTGGAACCGGGATGTTGTCAAGGCCCATAGCCTTTGTTGTATCCAGTGCGGACTGTCGTTTTTTGATACCACGTGGAGTGAATCGAGTTGGCTGAAGACTGGCATCTGGCATCAAAACTTCTGGCAAAAGATTGTTGCGAATGCTTCAACCTTGACTTTTGCACTCACATGCTGGGCTTCACCATCATTGCGGATGGAGATGTTCATGGACAATCCTTCTCCCGTTAGTTGTTTAATTGTCCACCACCATTCATGATCGGATGTTGCCGACCTGCACTGCACTGATCTGGTCTGTTGGTTGTGGGATAGCTTGGCTCTGTCTATAGCATGCTGTTTCCACTGTTTAGCATGCATGTAGTCCTGTAGTCTAGCTTCACCAGGTTGGCTCTTCATTTTCAGCCACGCTTGGTGCTGCTCTTCTACACTCCTCATTGAACCGGTGTTGGTCATCTCGTTTAATGGTAATGGTAGAGTGAGGGATATGTCATGTATGGTTTGTGGTGGAATACAATTCTGCTGCTAATGATGGCCCAAATTGTCTCGTGGATGCCCTGTTTTGAGCTGCTAGATCTGTTCTGAATCTATCCCATTTCGCACGGTGATAGTGCCACACAACACAATGGAGGGTGTCCTCAGTATGAAGACTGGACTTTGTCTCCACAAGGGCTGTGCAGTGGTCACACCTACCAATACTGTCAAGGAAAGATGTATCTGAGACAGGTAGATTGGTGAAAATGCGATTTTTCCCTTGCGTTGGCTCTCTCACCATCTGCCTAAAGCCCTGTCTGGCAGCTATGTCCTTCAGGAATCGGCCAGCTTGGTCAGTAGTGGTACTACCAAGCTTCTCTTGGTGATGGACATTGAAGTCCCCCAGAGTACATTCTGTTCCTTTGTTACCCTCAGTGCTTCTTCCAAGTAGTGTTGAACATAAAGGAGTATTGATTCATTAGCTGAAGGAGGGTCGTGGGTGGTAATCAGCAGGACGTTTCCTTGCCCATGCTTGACCTGAAGCCATGAGACTTCATGGGGTCCGGAGTTAATGTTGAAGACTCCCAGGACTATTCCCTCCCAACTGTATACCACTGTGCTGCTCCCTCCACTGGGTCTGTCCTGCTGGTGGAAGGAGGAACCTGGGACATTGGCTGATAGGTATAATTCTGTGAGTATGACTATGTCAGGCTGTTGCTTGACTAGGCTCAGGGACAACTCTCCCAAATTTGGCACAAGTCCCCAGATGTTTAGTCTTCTTCTTAGGCATTCCCCCGGAGTCGAGGATGACTAATATGAGTTCTCAGGTGACTGATAAGACCAATGCAGGATGTTTAGTGAGGAGAGCTTTGCAGTGTCAACTGGGCTGGGTGTGCCTTTGTCTTTTTCAAATCTGATGCCTAGGTCAATGTCAAGTGTTCCGTATTGTTTTGTTCTTATTGTAATTTTTGGAATCGGTTTGATACAACTGAGTGGCTTGCTAGGCCATTTCAGAGGGCAGTTAAGAGTTAACCATATTGCTGTGGGTCTGGAATTATATCGGCCAGATCGGGTAAGCACGGCAGGTTTCCTTCCCTAAAGGGCATTAGTGAACCAGATGGGTTTTTATGACAATCCAATAGTTTCATGGTCACCATTACTGATGCTAGTATTTTGTTCCAGATTTATTTAATTAAATAAATTCACAAATTGTCATGATGGGATTTTGCACTCAATTCTCCAGTTTATTGGTTTGGGCCTCTGGATTACTAGTCCAGTAACATAACTAGTAGAAAATACAAATTGTCAATTTTGCAAACAATCCTAAACTTGGAAGGGGAAGTGGAATTAAAGGAGGCAGACTAGAAATTATAGAATGAATTAAACAAAATATGTAAGTGGGCTGAACGACGGCAAATTAAATTTAATGCAAAGAAATGTAAAGTACTGTGTGATATATTCACAAAGCACAGCACACACAGCTTCCTAACATGGCAGGCAGCTCTCTCGGAAGCCTCCGTAAAACTGCCTGGTTCTTTTTATTATTAACCCTGCACTTGCAGTACACAATACGTCCACATCCACAGTGTGGAGCTACAAACATTACAAGCTTACAGACATGACACTTCTCCCTCCTTAATGAAGAAGCCATCACAACAAACATCATACATAACTTTCATGTTTATACATAACACAGGATATAAACTTATTTTTTTCCATATTTACAAATTTAACTTTACCACTTGTTTTCTGTTTCGAAGAGGATACCTTTGCTCTCGAACAGAAACTTCCAAACATGGTGTCGAATCTAAACTCATTCGAGGCTCACCTTGAGGAACGTTTTCCTCCACGGAATTTCCTTGATTTTCATTTGAACTCACTCGAACTTCAGGCTCTTTGTTTTCCTGACTCGGATTCAGACTTTCATTCTGATTCTCTCCTGGATTTGTTTCCAGTACATTGGATTTAGGATTTATTACTGGTGTATCAAAACTATCTGATGAGTCAGAAATAATTGAATCATTCCTATCTTCAACTCCTTCCATGACTGTAGGTAAAATATGATCAATATAAACACACCTAACCTGTCCATTATCAAACATCTTTACCAAATATGTGCGAGGACCACATATCTTCGCCACTCTTCCTCGTAACCACTTTAGCCATTTATGGTGATGGTTCTTCACTCTCACCTTCTGGTTTAATTTCACACTTCTCTCTTTTACTCTACCTTTATGATTCTCTTTCTGTCTTAATTGTGTCTCTTCTATGGACTGTGCCAAATTTGGTTTTAACAACGAGAATCTGGTCCGTGGCTGTCATTTGAGAAACAACCCTACTGGTGTTCTACCAGTAGTTGTATGAGGAGTATTTCGATATGTAATCAAAAAATTAGCCAATTTGTGATCCAATGACAACTGTCGTTGCCTTGGATTTGGATCTAACATTTGTTTTATGAGGGCACGTTTTACAATTTGTACAGAGTGCTCTGCTGCATCATTTGAAGCAGGATGGTATGGTGGAACCTTGGTATGTTTCACACCATTTTTGCTCGTGAATTGTGCAAATTCTTCTGAATGAAATTGTGGTCCATTATCCGAAACAATTTCTTCAGGGAGACCAAATGAAGAAAATAATTTTTGCAAAATGTCCAATGTTTTACTTGTTGTTATTTTCCTCATTGGAAACACCTCAACCCACTTCGAATGGCTATCAATCGCAATGAACAATTGTTGTCCTTCTAACTAATATGTAGCCTTTGCCACACCCTGGGAGGCCATTTCCATGGCTGTAATGGTACTGATGGTGGTTGCTTGCTTACCGATTGACATGTCATACACTGACTCACAATGTACTGTATATGTTTATCAAGACCGGGCCACCATAAATAACTGCGTGCAAAACTCTTGATCAAGCACATTCCCAGGTGCTGGTCATGGAGGTCTCCTAATAATTTGGACCTGAAGTTATTTGATATAACCACTCTTGCACCCCACAAGATACAATCTTTATCGACTGGTAATTAATTCCTAAGAATGAAGAATGGATGAATATCTTTGTCTGTTACCTGGTTTGGCCATCCATTTGCAATATACTCATACACCTTTGACATCACTGGGTCATGTTTGGTTGCTCTACCAATCTCTTCAGCTGTGCCTGGCAGTTCATCAATGTATGAAAAATAAAACACTTCTTCCCTATCGGGTGTAACTTGTGATGGGGAAGGCAATCTAGACATTGCATCAGTATTACTGTGATCAGCTGATCATCTGTATTCAATATCATATGTATATGCTGACAAAATCAAAGCCCATCTCTGCATTTGGGCTGCAGCTAATGTTGGAATTGGGGACTTTGGATGGAGGATTGCTGTTAGTGGCTCATGGTCCATAACGATGGTAAACTTACGACCATACAAGTATTTGTGAAACTTCTTGACCCCAAAAATGAATACCAAAGCTTCCCTTTCAATTTGCAGATAATTACTCTCACTGGCACTGAGAGTGCGTGAAGCAAAAGCAATTAGTCTCTCCTCCCCACTACTTAATACATGAGAGATTACTGCCCCAACTCCATACAGAGAGGCATCACATGCTAGCTTAATCTCCTTAGATATGTCATAATGAATTAACATGGTGCTCTCTACCAATTTGCTTTTACACTCCTTGAATGCTGTATCGCATTCTTTTGACCACTTCCAATGGACCTATTTTTTCAAAAGTTCATTCAGTGGATGTAATACTGTAGCCAAATTTGGTAGGAACTTCCCATAAGAGTTCAAAAGACCCAAGAATGAACGAAGTTCAGTGATATTCCTGGGAGTGGGTGCATTTCTAATTGCATCCAATTTTTCCATGGTTGAATGTAAACCATCTTTGTCTACTCTGTACCCTAAGTACTCCACTGAGTTTTTAATAACTCACACTTACGAGCAGACACTTGTACTCTGTGCTTCTCTAACCGTTTGAGGACTTCATTCAATATGTTATTATGGATTTGCCTATTTGGTGCTGAAATTAGTATGTCATCCAAATAACATACTACCCCTTCAATACCTTGCAAAATCTGGTTCATCACTCTTTGGAATATGGCAGGGGCGGAAGACACTCCAAACGGTAGTCTATTAAATTGATATAGGCCTAGATGAGTATTTATAGTCAAACATGACTTGGACTCCTCATCTAGTTCAAGCTGTAAGTAGGCATTCGTAAGAACCAGTTTTGAGAAGATCTGACCACCTGTCAGTGTTGTGAACAAATCTTCTATATTCGGCTATGTATTGGGGACATTACCCTCTAGAACCTGGTTTACGGTTACTTTATAATCACCACACAATCTTACCTTACCATCGGACTTAGGTACAACAACAATATGTGTAGCCCAATTACATCGATCCATCTTACAAATAATGTTCTCAGTCTCTAGTCTTTTGAGTTCTTGTTCAACTTTCTCCTTGAGTGCATATGGTATGGAACGTGACTTATAGTAAACCGATCTAGCGTCCTTCTGTACCCTGACACTTGCCTTGAATCCTTGGATCGGACTGCCCGTTTCGCAGAACACCTTCGAATACTTCTTGATAATCTCATCCGTTGATGAAAATCTCGCTTCCACACAGAAAATCTTACTCCAATCCAGCTTCAGTGAGCTCAACCAATTTCTTCCGAGTAAGGCAGGCTTGTCTCCTTTCACTACTATTAGAGGCAAGTTCTGAAATTGATCTTTATATTTCACCGGTACGGTGATACGACCTACCACAGGAATTTTCTCTCCCGAGTAGCCTCGCAGCTCTATCTTGGATTTCTCCAGTTGAAAATCATCCAATTTGTCGCGGTATTGTGACTCCAGTATTACACTCACGGATGCACCCATTTCAATTTCCATCGGTATCTTGAATCCCACAACATTTATGTGGATTTTGATGCTTTTCGAATCGCTGTCCGTTAACCTCGTGCTCCTGATGATGTGTAACTCTAATCTCTTCTTGTCCTGTTGTTGTTCTTCCATGCTATGTAGTCTCTTGGGATTTCTACTCATAGCTTTGAACGCTGGACTCATAGCTTTGAAAGCTGATTTACCCTTCAGTCGGCATGCCTTCGCAAGATGCCCAGTCTTCCTGCAGAAGAAACACTCTGCCTTCACGTATGGATAACTTTGAGCAATGTGTTGCCCCAGGCACCTATAGCACGACTTCAACGCTCTTGTAGAATTTCCAATTTCTGAGATTTTCGGCCATGCCTGTCTTTTACTTTGAATCTGCAGGTGATTTACTTCAGTTGACTGATGACCGTAATCATTATTTAATTCTCGGGAATATTGTTCGGCCATGCCCATTGATCTTGCTGTCTGACAAGCAATCTCAAATGTCAAGTCATCCATCATCAATAACTTCCTTCTGATCGCATCATTTTTCACCCCACAAACAAAACGATCCCGTAATGCTCGGTTTTGAAAGTTTCCAAAATTACAGTTCATCGATAGCTTTTTTAATGCTACAATGTAATCAATGATACAATCATCAGCCTTTTGATTCCGATTCCCGAAACGATAGCTTTCAGCAATTTCTAATGGTTTGTGGTTATAGTGCTGCTCCAGCTTCGTTAAAGTCTCTTTAAGTGTTGTGTCCTTCAGCTTGTCAGGCACTAGGTGATTTACAAGAGTGTCATATAATGCCGGACCTGCCTCCGATAAGAAGATCACTTTCCTACGTTCCAACACAGCACGGTTCTGGACTGCAATGTCTGGAACTTCAATTATGTTATTTGCAATGAAATACATTTCTAGCCGATCCACATACGCTTTAAAACATTCCCGGTCGGGTCTATATTCCCCCAAATGTCCCAATACATCTGCCATTTTAATTTCTAGCTGTTCACACCGTGTGCTGTATTTTACCTCGGATTTTGTAGCTTTTTCCAAAGACAGAAACTTCCAAAGTCTCTCTGTCGGCTGGCTGAATCCTTCACCAACAAAAACTAAGCTTTAAATCATCAGAAAAATCCCATCCCAATCGCCAAATGTGATATATTCACAGAACACAGCACACACAGCTTCCTAACATGGCAGGCAGCTCTCTCGGAAGTCTCCGTAAAACTGCCTGGTTCTGTTTATTATTAACCCTGCACTTGCAGTACACAATACGTCCACATCCACAGTTTGGTGCTACAAACATTACAAGTTTATAGACATTACATACTGGATAAAGGAAAGAAATATGGGTGACATACGTGCTTCCTGAACAGTGCTAATAGCTAATGATGAAGCTGAAAGAGACTCAGGTGTCTTAGCATATGCGATGTTCAACATGTCCAACCAATGCAGAGCAACAATCAACAAGGTCATTAGAATGTTAAACTACGTATCAAAAACAATAGACTACAAATCAGAGGAAGTATGATCAAACTGTATCGCACTCTGGTTAGACTCCACCTTGAGCACTGCAGCCAGTTATGGTTGCAGAGAAACAAGACAGATCTTCAAGTGCTGGAAATAGTGCAAAGAAAGGACATTGGGTTCATCCCCTAGTGTTATGCTGGATGGTTCTTTAGAAGTAACTCAATCACAGCTTGTCACAATTTCAGTCGTCATGCATGAAAGAATGTATGCTAATTTAATCATCAGCTAGCAAACACTGATTGACTACATCCAACAAGGTGCCACCAATTTGTTTGCAGGCATTGTCACCCCTGCCTGGCATGGCTGTGGGAAAATGTCTTCACAGGATCAGGGTGAGCAAAGCCAGATACGGAGCTGTGCCATCTGCTGTAAGGACATCTGCTGCTAACATGCATCAGAGGGCTGGCACAGCCAGTGATAGAACTGGTCGATTGCGGCCTCAAGCCTGCACATGGGGCTTCCTTTTTTTTCTGTCATTTCTTAATCTTGTGCCCCTTCAGCCATAGCAAAAGCTATTAATGTGTTAAGATGCTTTCTGAGCTTTTCTAGAGGCTTTCAGAATGTTGTCGTCTCACAATGACAGTCCCATTTAACTGTCCCCATTTCTTTAAATTTCACTTGTACACCAATTTGCCTCCTGCCACAAATCTACACCTTACACGTGCCTCAGTCTACACCTTGATCTTTGAAAAACATTCAAATACTCTGCCCCAGGAAATTTGAGTGCTATTAATACATTACATTGGTAATTTTAAATGTTATCACTGGACAAAAAACAGGTAATAATGATTGGGCCACATGTTTTACACCTCGCCCGATTTTCTTTTCCATTGGAGTGTGACGGAATACTCTCCACTTGCCTGGATTGAGTGCAGCTGCAAAAACACTCAAGAAATGCAATACAATCCAGGACAAAGCAGTCCGCTTGATTGGCACCCCATCCACCAATTTAAACATTCACTCCCTCCACCACCAGCGTACTGTGGCTGTAGTGTAGAAACTCCTCGAGGCTTCTTCAGTAGCACCTCCCATACCCACAAGTTCCACCACCTAGATGGACAAGAGCAGCAGGTGCATGAGAACAACACCACTTGCAAATTCTGCTCTAACTCACACACCATCCCAACTTAGACATATATCAATGTTCATCATCGCTCAGTCAAAATCTCGGAAATCCCTACCTAACAGCATTGTGCAAGTATTTTCACCACAAGGACTCCAGCAGTTCAAGAAGGCTCACCACCACATTCTCAAGGTTAACCAGGTAACAAAATGCCAGCCTTGCCAGTGAATTTTAAAAAGTAGAGGATAAAATGCTGAAGTCTTTTTCAAAAGTGATTACAGTAGCTATCAACCTTTGCAAAGGTTGTGTGGGGTAGGGAGAAGAACTGGTAGACAAGATCAAAAGAACAGACAACATAATAAGAATGCATGGAATGAAGTCTGTGGGTAGATAAAAAGCAGCACATCAATGACCTCAGTTTGATGGCTGGTGAAATGGACATTTTGCTGCATGAAAAGGGAATGAAGAGGATTGTCTGTTTTAGTATTCCAGGGTACCCTGCCTAGAGGACAGTGGTACATCATTCCTGGCAGAACCTAGAAACAGGTGCAGGAGAAAACAGCACACTTTAAGGAACCAGTCAAGGGAAGACTAACCAACAGGACCAAAGTAGATGACCATGCCACAAAGTTTAAACTGTCAACCTGTTCAATGTTCACTGTCACCTTCTCATCATCTTATAGCCCTTTCATTGCATCTTTTTTTTTTTTGGAAATTCGTAGCCAATCGTTCCAATTCTTTGTCAAATCACAAACGCCAGAGGTCACCTTGCACACGCCAAGGATCTCTCTGCGCCAATGCTCTTAGCCAAAAGGCCTAGAGCCACTGCACCGTTCCTGGAAGTACTGCAATACCAGGTTCGTGCCATGGAGGTGGATGGGTCAGGTCCCCCACACACCTCCATGGAGGTGGATGGGTCAAGCCACCCCACCCACCTCCTGTTTCCAAAAAAGCAAGCATATACCTTCCTGATCCAGGGAGAACCACCCGGAGGTCATGGTGGCTACTCCCCTGTCAGGTCAGTTACGCATGATCTTAGCCAAAAGGCCGAGATTTCATTGCATCTTATGCATAAGCATATCTCAGCAGGACACACAGCCTTGCCTATTCAAGCCTTACAAGGTTGGACACAGGCAAGACATTAGCGATCCTGCCAACGTTTACGTGGTCAGGGGGAGGCCCTTCATTTCCCTACTATTAGTGGGTGCTGGTGCCATCGGGAGCACATTTAGGTTTGTGCCACTCCTGTTCGGCCAGAAAGTCTGACTGAAGTGTCCAGGCTGAGGGGGTTCCCCCATACTCCCCCTACTACTGGATACAGAGTTTAGTTGCCATCAGTGGGCATCATATAAAGGGGTCCTTTTGAATGGATCCTTAAAAGTTCAGTATCTAATCTTTAGGGTTCAGGCCACATCCCAGCTTGGACTTCCATGTGGGTCGGCTAGTATGCTTGGCCTGAGCAGATGTAGCCATGCCAAACATGCGTGGTTCCGAATGAAGGCCCAGCACTTGGGAGCTCTGATGTTTGAAGGCAGCATTGCCCACGCATGTTGCTTGCTGTCTTCATCTCCTCCACTCTGCCCTACCCTGACCACATTTATAGTGATGGCCTTGTAAGGACCAGGCTCTGTTTCCACAACGGCATCACAGAAACTTTGACATCTGGCGTATCCAGAACCCAACCTTGTTTTCACTTGTACTGTTGGACATCTGTCAAATTTACAGCGACTTACTGCCAAAATGGCTGCAGATTTTTCAGGCCACTGTATTTATGGTATTGTAAAGTAATTAACTTAATGAGTGAAATGTGGCTGTCTTTTAAAAAAATACATGATTAAAAATGACATTTTTTTAACAACACTGCACAGTATAGATATTGCAAACAATGTCAATGCCTGTTTTAATTCCAACTGTCTCAAACTGGAGACCGTCAACAAATTGCACAGTCTCTCTTCATACCAGTAATCAGTGTAGCAGCTCTGACATCTTTTGGTTACTTTATAAGACATGATGCAACCTCAGAGCTGTCCCATATTCTTCTGAAGCTTTTCTAATTACTTGCTAGATTACCTGCCGTTTCTAGTTTCACTGGGAAGGACACATTTTGAAGGATGGGCACAGGGGCCGATAGAATGCCTGTATTCCCAGTGGCTAGCATTTATTTATTTTTTAATGATTATGTAGCTGATACATATAATGGCGGATGTAGAATCTGCACTGATATAATCACATTCATTGAAATTACAATATGGGGTTAGTTTTCCAAATATGTGCTGCCAGTATTTCTCTATCTATGCTTCACGAAAATCTGTCCATTGAAATCATTGGACATGAAATCATAGAAAGTGTGCCTGTGATTTTTAGATATGTGTTGGCAAAGGGCAAGCTTCCTTGTCACCAGTGCATACCCGGAAAATGATCCCATAATGTGCAACTCAGCTGAAAATCACATGGGCTGTAAGAAGCTGACTCTTCTGGCATCAAATGTCTCTTGCTCTCATCCGTATTGCAAATAAAATATTCTGGTAGAATCCCAGCTCATTATTTCCACTCCTTAACAGCATGTAACATGTGTTACTGCATACCGTAAGTAATAAACAGCAAACACTTCAAAGTGAATTCGATGTGCTCTTTACTCTACATGTTGAGTCTATGCTGCAGCTGCCAATCATAAAGCAACTTCGGGGGCAGTGGGACCAGTTATGAACCTTCTCAAAATTCCATATCAGTAGAAGGTTTCAATCCAATATCGACACAACACTCACTACATCAGTTGCATTCGGTTGAACAATAAAAACACGATGGTTAAAATAAAATGATTGATCTCTGCTGTTGGTATTTTGCTTTTTCATTGTCTTCCATATTCTACTGCAACAAATTTGTATCACTTTAGAGACATTAAACACATGGTTGTACTTTAAAGAAAATGAGCTTTTGTGGTAATCAGAAATGCTGCATTACAAATGTCATTGTCTTTTATTGACATTATATTTCCATATTAAAAGGTGTAATCTTTGAAAAGGTATTTTGTAGGATGACTGCCGTTGATTGTAGAGTTATAGTTATCTTTAGCAAAAGCAATTATGCTTTTCATGTTGGTAGTAGATTAATAAAACATTCTGAATCATTTAATCTGATTTGGAACTGTTTAATTTGTGATAATGTGCTATGAAATGTAATGCAGATAGATTAGAACTGAACAATGAACTGCCACATAGCAGCTTTAGGAACCAAATTATTACTCAGCACAAAGCCAAATACAAAACTTCATGGAAAAAGTAGGGCTGCAAACGCCCAATAGGAAGCCACATCCACCGGGAGCACATATTTGCAAATCACGGGTAAATTCCCAATAGACATTCCGAGACGCGCTGCCAAAAACATGCATTTGGAGAGTAGGGTTAAACATGAAAAAAAATCGCAAAACTAATTATTGAGTTAATGATGACCTTAAAAACTTTGGTGTGGATTTTTATGTCAGCTGCTCTCCATAAATTGGCATCATCATCATAGGCAGTCCTTCGGAATCGAGGAAGACTTGCTTCCACTCCTGAAGTGAGTTCTTTGGTGGCTGAACAGTCCAATATGAGAGCCACAGACTCTGTCACAGGTGGGACAGACATTCATTGGGGGAAGGAATGAGTGGGACTGGTTTGCCGCACGCTCTTTCCGCTGTCTGCGCTTGATTTGTGCATGCTCTCGGCGTTGAGACTCAAGGTGCTCAGCATCCTCTCGGATGCACTTCTTCCACTTAGGGCGGTCTTGGGCCAGGGATTCCCAGGTGTCAGTGGGGATGTCGCACTTTATCAGGGATGCTTTGAGGGTGTCCTTGTAGCATTTCCGCTGCCCACCTTTGGCTCATTTGAAGGAGCTCCGAGTAGAGCACTTGCTTTGGGAGTCTCAACAAAAATATATTCCAGTGAAAAAGAAGGGCGGTAAGAGAAGGGATAACCAGCCGTGGATAACCAAGGAAATAAAGGAGAGTATCAAATTAAAAACCAGTGCGTATAAGGTGGCCAAGGTTAGTGGGAAACTAGAAGATTGGGAAAATGTTAAACGATAGCAAAGAATGAGTAAGAAAGCAATAAAGAAAGGAAAGATAGATTACGAAAGTAAACTTGCGCAAAACATAAAAACAGATAGTAAAAGCTTTTACCGATATATAAAACGGAAAAGAGTGGCTAAAGTAAATGTTGGTCCCTTAGAAGATGAGAAGGGGGATTTAATAATGGGAAATGTGGAAATGGCTGAGACCTTAAACAATTATTTTGCTTCGGTCTTCACAGTGGAAGACACAAAAACCATGCCAAAAATTGCTGGTCATGGGAATGTGGGAAGGGAGGACCTTGAGACAATCACTATCACTAGGGGGGTAGTGCTGGATAGGCTAATGGATCTCAAGGTAGACAAGTCCCCTGGTCCTGATGAAATGCATCCCAGGGTATTAAAAGAGATAGCGGAAGTTATAGCAGATGCATTTGTTATAATCTACCAAAATTCTCTGGACTCTGGGGAGGTGCCATCGGATTGCAAAGCAGCTAATGTAATGCCTCTGTTTAAAAAAGGGGGCAGACAAAAGGCAGGTAACTATAGGCCGGTTAGTTTAACATCTGCAGTGGAGAAAATGCTTGAAGTTATCATTAAGGAAGAAATAGCGGGACATCTAGATAGGAATAGTGCAATCAAGCAGACGCAACCTGGATTCATGAAAGGGAAATCATGTTTAACTAATTTACTGGAATTCTTTGAGGATATAACGAGCATGGTGGATAGAGGTGGACCGATGGATGTGGTGTATTTAGATTTCCAAAAGGCATTCGATAAGGTGCCATACAAAAGGTTACTGCAGAAGATAAAGATACGCGGAGTCAGAGGAAATGTATTAGCATAGATCGAGAATTGGCTGGCTAACAGAAAGCAGAGATTTGGGATAAATGGGTCCTTTTCGGGTTGGAAATCGGTGGTGTGGAAATGTATTTTTATCTAAGCTGATACCAAACGGTATTTGTGTGCCTTTTGATTAAAATGGAGTCCTGGCCCTTCCAGAACTTTCTGCATTTTAGCAGCCAGCTTATTTTAAACAGCTAAACCTGCTGTTAGATGGCTGATGGTTATCAGACAGCTAGGAGACAAGTCATGCTGAGACAAGTAACCCCCATGGTGCTCTCCTATTGTCTACACTACAGGAGTTCCATGTCACCCCACCCTTGTCTTCTAGCCATTATCTCTTTCCTTTACCTCATCCATTTGAAGCAAACAGGTAAATTGACCAGGAAATTGGATAATCCTGATACAATACAAGACAGGTGATCGCCCATTACCTATGACTCATGGAGTAATGGCCGTTTGGCTTTCTGATAACCCTGACAAAAGGAAATATCTGGATACCATTTCAGTACCAGGATATAGTAATTAACTCTTTATCTGTATTCACTGACTGTGAGACAGAGCAATACACAGGGAGAGGCCAGAACTTGGGTTTTACTGTATAAATATCTTGTGAAGCTGTACCATTATTGGAGGTTTCATTTTAGCCCTTGACTGAGTGAAACTTACCCCTTGCGAGCAAGTAAATTAAAAGGGAAACTTCCATCGGAGCTGTAAGTGTCGGAGTCATTCTTTTCGGAGGTCGAGATTTCGACAGTTATTGGAGGTTCCACCGAGATGCATACTCTCTGTTCTGTGAGTAAAACGGATACAGGCATAGTGCCTCTCCAGTGAAAGGCTTCGGTGGCCAAACAAGGTGAGCCTTTGCTCACAAGAGGTTTCTTCACTGTTGAATCGCAGATGTAATCTGTTGTCCACAGCTGAGGTACTGCATCTACAAGACTCGGCATTTAAAAGTTAAAGGTATTTTTTTTATAACCATTTCTTTCTCAGCTCGCCAGCAGAAGAGAACAGGTTCTGAAAAAAAATCTCGAGACAGCCCGGGGAAGGTTTCAGTAGGTAAAAGAAAGCGCTAGTCGATCGAAAAGGGTTCCAGGTTCTTATATGATAAGATTTTTATTGTTTTTAATTCGGAAGGGGTTCTTATGTGATAAGACTATTAAAAGAAAAGAAAAAAAGAAAGCGCTAATAATCGATCGAAGGTTCTTATGTGATAAGATTTTTATTGTTTTTAATTCGGAAGGGGTTCTTTTGTGATAAGACTATTAAAAAGAAAAAGAGCGCAATCGATCAAAGAGTTTGGGTACGGAACCTTAAGTTTTATCAGCTGTTATTAGGATAAGTTAAGGACTCGGTCTGTAGTGGCGTACAACGCAGACTGAGAATTTGTTTAGAGGTTATGATTTGTGTACTCACGGGAATATTGTTTGTTGTCCTTGTATTACTGTTGTGTGCAATACCTTTGTGAGTCATTGCCATTAGAGAAACGGGAAGAGTCACTAGGGAATATTGTGATTCGGGAAAAAAAAAAAACACAAGGATTGATTAAGAAAAGAAACAGTAACTGATTGATCAACTACGATTGGTTCGTGCCAACATATCTCACACACCCAGACTGAGCCCGAATTAAGAGCCTTTTCAGGCCACGTAACGGCCAGGAGAAGTGGGCGTAGAGAACTCGGTTGGCCGAAAGGATTGTGAGATCAGAAACTGTGGAAAATCTTAAATCATCCAGAATAGGTGCCGGAGCAAGTTAAAACACCACAAAAGGCACACCAGCCTATGTCTTGCTCCAGAATTGTGGTCAGTCTTCAATTGACCAAAGAAACAAAAAAACCAGTAAAGTGGACTAAGGGTGAAAACAGGCCATTTCCACCCGATGGTTCATTTAATTTAGAGAGAACAACGTGTCTCCAGGAGTGTCTTATAAACAGAGATCCAGGTAAAAAAAAAAAGGAAAGTAATAGAAAAGGCCTGGGTTCCGATTCTTCAAGCCCATGTAAAATTAACAGAGGAAGTAAATCAAATGTAAAAAAAAAGAGAACCTGATAGTGACTTATGAAAAAAAAATGAAGCTAGTAAAAGAAAAAGCTTTATTGAATGGAGAGAGACTTGTGAATGTCTTGTCTTTGAATGAGAGTGCGTGAATGTCTTGTCTTTGAATGAGAGTGCTTCTGTCTTTTTTCCTTGTGTCTGGAAACCTGTTTGGAAAAGTTGTGGAGCTGCCTGTTTGTTTTAGCTCCACCCACTTTTTCAAACAAAGTGAAGTTTTTTAACCCTTCATAGTGTTGTCCTGTATGTGGGAAGTTTAAGACATTTTAAGTTAGAAGCGCAGGTGTGGATTTATTCGGATGAGAGGTTACAGAGCTAGGAAATGCACAAAGGGATAGGTTTGTTGAGACATGGTCCCGGTGGTTAAAAGTTGTAATGTTTTTTTTTTAAAAAGCCTTTGTGGGTCTCTCGAGGTGCAGGCTGGGGGAGTACACTCTCATTGTCCTTGGTGTAAATTCTTGGTACAAAAGCTTCTAGCTCAGTAAGAGGATTTTTTTTTTGATAAAGAGTGGCAGTAAAACAGTTGAATTGGGATTTTGAGATATTTCAGGTGATCTCTTGATCAACATTTTGGGTGTATTGGGAAAAAATCTTGGGTTTGGAAGCCTTTTAATAAAATTAGAAAACAAGTACTTTACATTCTGTGATCTGTGAATCACTATAAGCATAAATGAGAAGTCCGTGTAACACACAGATTTGTCCAGTTCAGAAGCCCACACAAATGAAGGTTTGTCCATGACCTACGAGCTGTGAATGAATCTACTATATTCTCACAATGCTTAAAGGATGTGGAATGAAGTATCCCGGAATGCTTTCCAGAACCTTAAGCAGTCCCTCACTTCAGCACCAGCCTTGGGATTACCAGATTACACTAAGCTATTCAACTTATTTGTGCATCACAAGTCGGGTTTTGCACAATCTGTTTTGACTCAGTTACATGGGGACAGGCATTTCAGTACCCAACTAGACCCAGTGGCACGCGGACTATCGGGATGTCTTCCTTCGTTGGCAGCAGCTTATTATGCTATGCAACAGGCTCAGACAATCAAAAATGCAGAACAAGTGGAAAATCTCCTGCGAGCCATTTAATGCCCCTTAAAACTTGCCATTATCAAATGCCAGGCACATACAGACCAGTACGGAGGAGGAGACAGACCCACCACCCACTATTAATGACGTGCTGGCCTTTCAGACACAGGCCAGTACGGAGGTGGAGACAGACACACCACCCACTATTAATGACGTGCTGGCCTTTCAGACACAGGCCAGTAAGGAGGAGGTGGTGACCTGGACGAAGGATCAATGTTATAAAAATCCAGAAGGAATATGGGTTCACCATGACGGCCGCGTGGTGGCCCCTAGATCCTTACTTCCATGGATTGCCCGATGTGTTCATACATTCACACATGCAGGCAAAGGGGGATTGGCAGATTATATTTTGGCAACTTGGTATGCACCAGGTATTTCGGCAATTGCAAAACAAATCTGTGAAAATTGTGTTACCTGTCAGACAATGAATCCGGGTAAGACGGAAAAAGTAGAATCTGCCTTCCACCCAAATCCAATCGGGCCTTTTGTACATTTACAAATGGATTTTATTGAATTACCTATGTGTATGGGATTCAAGTATGTATTAGTTATTGTAGATGTGTTCTCTAGATGGATTGAAGCCTTTCCATGTAAAAAGGCCGATGCCACTACTGTTGCTAAATGTTTGTTAAAAGAAATTGTACCGCGCTTCGGAATCCCTGCTAAGCTTTCCAGTGATAACGGGTCACATTTCACGGGAACTGTCATAAGAGAAATGTGTAAAGCTTTACAGATTAATCAACGTTTTCATTGCAGTTATCATCCACAATCAGCTGGACTTGTTGAAAGATATAATGGAATGCTTAAAAATAAGCTGGCAAAACTATGCAATGACACTGGACTGAAATGGACAGAACTGCTGCCCTTAGCTTTGATGGTAATGCGATCTGCAACCAACAGAACAACAGGCTTGTCACCACATGAGATAGTTATGGGACGTCCCCAACGACTACCTTTTACAGCACCATTTACTGCAAAACAGATGGACATCCACAAAATCCACAAAATGGAGGAAAATATGTTGAATTATTGTATTGCACTAACCAAATGTATTTCCAGCTTTCATTCACAGGTAAAGGAAGCCCAAGTCAAGCCAGCGGAAGGGAAGTGTCATAACCTGGAGCCAGGGGAATTCGTTTACATCAAGATTTTTAAAAGGAAAAGCAATCTACAGCCAAGATTCGAAGGACCATACCAGGTCCTGCTGGCGACCAATACTGCAATCAAGGTAAAGGAAAGACCAACATGGATCCACGCATCCCATTGCAAACGGGCACCCGACCAGGAGGAAGGGACGAAGGAATCAGAGGAACAGAAAAAGGAAGACTGAATAAAGAACTGTATGGACTATGGGGACTGATGGTGCTGGGCTTGACAGGGTTTTACTTCGCATTATTGATTACACCAGGGGTACAGACCCACCACCGAAGGGAATTGCACGTAAACGTATTTATGGCACTGAGTCATAGGTATGCTCAAGAAAGAAACTTGTCGAGTTGCTGGATATGTTCCCATGTACCTGTCCACTCCAGGGGGGGTATTCCCCTGAGATCTGTCCCCTTTAACGAATCAGAAATGGTAGAATGGTTGACAGTGCAAAACAGGACAAAACTAACTAAGGGACCAGAAACGAAGGAGCAAACAGAATGGAGGTCGGCAGGGTATAAACTTACAGCCTTCCAGGGATGGTACCAGCCCAATTATGATAATAACCATCAGCCTCCCTTCCTAAGCATTACTCCCAGAATAAGAAATCCTGAGGGTATAATATGCCTAGTGAGTAATGAGACAAAAGGACCAGAAATGGGACGCAGCAAGTGTTCCCAAATGATTAAATGGCAAGCCACAACTAATCCGACTGAGAGAAAGATAGCAACCGTTGGCTGGACAACGGTCCCTAACAAAGCCCCAGGTGAAGGGTGGGAAGGTGAGACCACTCGAGTAGGGACAGTGCGAAAGGACCAGGAGCTGACGTCCTATAATTGCACCTACTTTATTTGTGGCCATAAAGCCTACCCATGGTTACCAGCCAACTGGACAGGGTCCTGTTACTTAGGATATGTGGTACCCCTTATCAGATCAGTAAGGACTCTAAGGGAGGCCTATGGAAGCCACAGATTTAAACGGGATTTGACGTGGCTAAACGGAATATTCAAGGTAATGGTGCCACCCTATGGAATAGCATCGACCGAATGGCAGTTACGGGAACTGGCTAACTTAGTAGAATCAGTAGCCAACGCAACTTCCCAAGCCTTTGAAGGGATAAATGACGAAATGGTAGCTATTCGAACAGTGGCTCTCCAAAATCGTATGGCCTTAGATTATCTCCTAGCCAAGGAGGGAGGAACATGCGCATTAATAGGTGAAGAATGCTGTACATATATCCCAGATAAATCAGAAGATATCGGCAGTCTAGCTGAAAACATCAGGAAAAAGGTAATAGAGTATAAACAGACAGTTGGCCAGGACGGTATCACCTTGTGGGGTTGGGCATCAGGATGGTTGGGAGCCCTGGGGAAATCTGTGGTACAGGGTTTGATCATATTCCTGCTGATAGTCTTCGCCCTGTATCTATTATTTGTCGTCATTAAGTGTTGCTGTGCCAGGGTTGGAGAAACTATGTTACCTACCGAGACCACGGCTAGAGTTATGGTAGCAACAACTGCTGAAGGCTCTTGTGTAGAAATGGAAATGGAGAGACTGTACAAGATCAGAATGGATTGAGTTGTCCTTGTGAAGGACAAAATGGGGGAATGTGGAAATGTATTTTTATCTAAGCTGATACCAAACGGTATTTGTGTGCCTTTTGATTAAAATGGAGTCCTGGCCCTTCCAGAACTTTCTGCATTTTAGCAGCCAGCTTATTTTAAACAGCTAAACCTGCTGTTAGATGGCTGATGGTTATCAGACAGCTAGGAGACAAGTCATGCTGAGACAAGTAACCCCCATGGTGCTCTCCTATTGTCTACACTACAGGAGTTCCATGTCACCCCACCCTTGTCTTCTAGCCATTATCTCTTTCCTTTACCTCATCCATTTGAAGCAAACAGGTAAATTGACCAGGAAATTGGATAATCCTGATACAATACAAGACAGGTGATCGCCCATTACCTATGACTCATGGAGTAATGGCCGTTTGGCTTTCTGATAACCCTGACAAAAGGAAATATCTGGATACCATTTCAGTACCAGGATATAGTAATTAACTCTTTATCTGTATTCACTGACTGTGAGACAGAGCAATACACAGGGAGAGGCCAGAACTTGGGTTTTACTGTATAAATATCTTGTGAAGCTGTACCATTGCGGAGGTTTCATTTTAGCCCTTGACTGAGTGAAACTTACCCCTTGCGAGCAAGTAAATTAAAAGGGAAACTTCCATCGGAGCTGTAAGTGTCGGAGTCATTCTTTTCTGAGGTCGAGATTTCGACAGTGGTTAGTGGTGTGCCACAGGGATCGGTGCTGGGACCACAACTGTTTACAATATACATAGATGACCTGGAAGAGGGGACAGAGTGTAGTGTAACAAAATTTGCAGATGACACAAAGATTAGTGGGAAAGCGGGTTATGTAGAGGACACAGAGAGGCTGCAAAGAGATTTAGATAGGTTAAGCGAATGCGCTAAGGTTTGGCAGACGGAATACAATGTCGGAAAATGTGAGGTCATCCACCTTGGAAAAAAAAACAGTAAAAGGGAATATTATTTGAATGGGGAGAAATTACAACATGCTGCGGTGCAGAGGGACCTGGGGGTCCTTGTGCATGAATCCCAAAAAGTTAGTTTGCAGGTGCAGCAGGTAATCAGGAAGGCGAATGGAATGTTGGCCTTCATTGCGAGAGGGATGGAGTACAAAAGCAGGGAGGTCTTGCTGCAACTGTACAGGGTATTGGTGAGGCAGCACCTGGCGTACTGCGTGCAGTTTTGGTCACCTTACTTAAGGAAGGATATACTAGCTTTGGAGGGGTACAGAGACGATTCACTAGGCTGATTCCGGAGATGAGGGGTTACCTTATGATGATAGATTGAGTAGACTGGGTCTTTACTCGTTGGAGTTCAGAAGGATGAGGGGTGATCTTATAGAAACATTTAAAATAATGAAAGGGATAGACAAAATAGAGGCAGAGAGGTTGTTTCCACTGGTCGGGGAGACTAGAACTAGGGGGCACAGCCTCAAATTCCGGAGGAGCCAATTTAAAACCGAGTTGAGAAGGAATTTCATCTCCCAGAGGTTTGTGAATCTGTGGAATTCTCTGCCCAAGGAAGCAGTTGATGCTAGTTCATTGAATGTATTCAAATCACAGATAGATAGATTTTTAACCAATAAGGGAATTAAGGGTTATGGGGAGCGGGCGGGTAAGTGGAGCTGAGTCCATGGCCAGACCAGCCATGATCTTGTTGAGTGGCGGAGCAGGCTCGTGGGGCTAGATTGCCTACTCCTGTTCATAATTCTTATGTTCTTATGTTCTTATGTCTCGTATCTGGCATGCCGACTATGTGGCCTGCCCAGCGAAGCTGATCGAATGTGGTCAGTGCTTCAATGCTGGGGATGTTAGTTTGAATGACGGCACTGATGTTGATGCATCTGACCTCCCAGGGGATTTGTAGGATCTTGCGGAGACATCGTTGGTGATATTTCTCCAGCAACTTGAGATGTCTACTGTACATGGTCCATATCTCTGAGCCATACAGGAGGTCAGGTATTACTACAGCCCTGTAGACCATGAGCTTGGTAGCAGTTTTGAGGGCCTAGTCTTCAAGCACTCTTTTCCTCAGGCGATCGAAGGCTGCACTGGCGCACTGGAGGTGATGTTGGATCTTGTCGATGCCTGCTCTTATTGATCGGAGGCTCCCGAGATATGGGAAGTGATCCACGGTCGCGCCGTGGATCTTGATGACTGGGGGGTAGTGCTGTGCAGCGAGGACAGGCTGGTGGAGGACCTTTGTCTTACGGATGTTTAGCGTAAGGCCCATGCTTTTGTACGCCTTAGTAAATACGTTGACTATGTCCCGTAGTACAGCCTCTGTATGTGCGCAGATACAGGCATTATCCACGTACAGTAGCTCGACGACAGAGGTTGGGGTAGTCTTGGATCTAGCCTAGAGACGGCGCAGGTTGAACAGGTTCCTACTGGTTCTGAAGTTTAGTTCCACTCCAGCAGGGAGCTTGTTGACTGTGAGGTAGAGCATGGCGGTGAGAAAGATTGAGAAGAGGGTTGGGGCAATGACACAGCCCTGTTTAACGCCGGTCCGGGCGTGGATTGGGTCTGTGATGGATCCATTGGTAAGGATCACGGCCTGCATGTCGTCGTGGAGTAGGCGGAGGATGGTGACGAACTTTTGGGGGCATCCGAAACGGAGGAGGATGCTCCATAGACCCTCGCGGTTGACAGTGTCAAAGGCCTTTGTAAGGTCGAAGGCGACCGTGTATAAGGACTGGCGCTGTTCCCTGCATTTTTCCTGCAGCTGTCTCGCTGCAAAAATCATGGATGGGACAAAATCTGCACACTGACTCCAGGAGGAGCTCCTCGGCCACGGGAAGAAGACGGTTGAGGAGGACTCTAGCGACGACTTTCCCAGTGGCTGATAGCAGAGATATTCCTCTGTAGTTGCCGCAGTCGGACTTGTCCCCTTTTTTAAAGATGGTCACGATTACTGCATCTCTGAGATCCTCCGGCATGCTCTCCTCCCTCCAGGTGAGAGAGATGAGGTCGTGTATTCGCGCCAGCAGTGCTTCTCCGCCATACTTCAATGCCTCAGCAGGGATTCCGTCCGCACCCATAGCCTTGTTGTTTTTGAGCTGTCTTATGGCTTTTCCTACCTCGTGCAGTGTTAGGGTCTCACTGAGATGGTGACTGATAGCATGCTGCGGGATGGAGTCGAGAACACACGAGTCAAAGGCCGAGTCTCGATTGAGGAGATCTTCAAAGTGTCCCTTCCAGCGGGCTCTGACTGACTCTGTGAGTGTCCTTGATGAGTGTTTCCCCGTTCTTGGCCAGCAGTGAGGTGGGGCCTTGGGTGTTGGGCCCGTAGATGGTCTTGACTGCGATGAAGAATCCTCGCACATCATGGTTGTCAGCCAGCTGCTGTATCTCCTGTGCTTTCTTCATCCACCATCTGTTCTTTAGGCCCCGGGTTTTTTGTTGGACCTCAGCCTTGAGCCGTCTGTAATGCTGTTTTGCTGCTCCCGCATTGGGTTGTTGTTTAAGGCTCAAAAATGCCCTGCGCGTGCGATCTATTAGCTCTTGGATCTCCTGATCATTTTCATCAAACCAGTCCTGGTGTTTCCTGGTTGAGTGACCGAGTGTCTCTTTGCAGGCACTGGTTATGGAGGCCTGGAGGGCAGACCAAGCGCTGTGGGCATTCTGCGTCTCGGGGTTGTCAAGGCACGTTGTCAAGAAGTTCAGGACCTGGAACGTCAGGAGTCTCATGGACAATCCCAACAGCAACAGGCCGGAACGCCGCACGACCATAGTTGCCCGGGGACTTAGACATTTTGATATCGACATCGCCACTCTAAGCGAGACCTGGCGGGCAGGGGAAGGCCAGCTCAAGGAACAAGATGGAGTTTACACCTTCTTCTGGAAAGAGAAACCAGAAGAAGAACGCCACCTCTATGGAGTCGGCTTCACCATCAAAAATGAGCTGGTTGACCGCCTCAAAGACACCCCCTGCGGGGCTAACGAATGCCTCATAACTCTCTGACTCATCCTATCCCAGAACCAGTGCACCACAGTCATCAGTGCGAATGCCCTGACACTCGATGCAACTGATGAGGCCAAAGAGGGTTTTGACAGCAACCTCAAAAAATATCTATCCTGTGTCCTCGCGGGTGTCAAACTGATCCTCCTTGGTGACTTCAACGCCAGGGTTGGCAAGGACATAGACCTCTGGGGGGGCGTGATTAGCAGACAGGAGGTAGGGAAAGCCAACTCCTGTGGTACCCTACTCCTGACAAAATGTCTAGAGCATGAACTTGTCATCACCAACACCCTGTTCCGCCAGAGGAACAAATACAAGGCATTGTGGCAACATCCTCGCTCCAAGCACTGGCACCTGCTCGACTATGTCATCGTCCGAGCTAGGGATCACAAGTATGTGTGCATCACCCACGCCATGACAGGAGCCAACGACTGCTGAACGGACCACTGCCTAATCTGATCCATCATCGACATCAACATAGCCCCAAAGCGGAGGGGGCAGCAGAAGCAATGTCGCAAAAATTCAATGTGGGATCACTTAAGGACCCAGTTAAGAGAGCCTTATACAGCTAGTGCCTCACAGCTAACTTAAACTGGCATACTCGGGATGTAACCAACAATAGTGTTGGAGCAGATAAGTAGCATTTGATAAGTCAAGGCATAGAGTACAAATCATTGGTTAGGCTATATGTAATGTTTTCGCATTGCTGACTATTTCATCATGGAAGGATTTTGGTGCAATTCATATTAAAATATCATGATTAAGTGAAATTTTTTTCTCAAGCCATGTGCTGGGAATGCAGATTAGAATTCAGACAAAGCACCTTTCCAGATTGCTGGAACAATGGAGATTTGTTAAAAAACATTCCCAGTAACGATTCACACATTAGAAATTGGAATGCCCGATCCATTCAAGTTCTGTAGGAATTCGTTTGAAGCCTGTGGACAGAGCAACTAATATAATTGCCATTCCTCTGGACAGGGAAAGGCTTAGAGATCAAGCTGTAGACTACCTGTAGAGCTAGGGAACAAAAGAACAAGCGAACACATGGTCCAGTTCATTTCAGCAGGCAAAAGATCTCTCATCTACGAAGAGATTGAAACCAGAGGGAAGATTTAGTAGAAAAGTGAGTATTTAGTCCACTAAGTGTGTTATTTTTATTTATTATTTTTCTTATTAGGAATGATACTTGTTGACTTATAATCAGCCTTGTCTCAGTAAAATGTAAATTAGTTTTCCTTTTGAAATTCTGAAGACGCACATGTGAGATGACAGTATCCATTTCACATTACAAGGGAATTCATTGTTTCAACCTCTTGTCTTCATTTCCCACCACAAATTCCGTTCCTGAGCCATTGACTCCATCCCTCTTCCTGGCTAATATCTGAGACTGAACCAGACCATTCGCAACCTTGCTGTCATATTTGACCCCAAATTGATTTCCTGGGAAGTGGGCGTCACTGATAAGGCCAGCATTTATTCCCATCCCTAAATGGCCTTCTTAAACCGCTGCAGTCCTTGTGGTGAAGGTACTCCCACAGTACTGTTAGAGATGGAGTTCCATGATTTTGACCCAGCAACGATGAAGGAACAGCGATATATTTTCAAGTCAGGATAGTGTGGAACTTGGAGGGGAACTTGCCAATGATGGTGTTCCCATATGCCTGCGGTAAAGTCCTTACTCTACAGCATGAAACCACACGAGGCACATTCTGGGGACAAGTTCACTCTGTGACATTAACTCTTTATTCACAGGACTCCAAAGATGCAGACCCTGCATGGGACCTCCCTTTTTATACCTGTGCGATCAGGTAAGGAGTGTCTCCCACAAGTTCACCCCTTGTGGTCAATTCGTGCATCTATGTTGAGTGTATACAGTAATACAGTGGTGTTACATTATGGTTACATACATGACATCACCTCCCCCCCCCCCAAAGTCTTATTGGGATCATAGGTTTAGTCTTTCAGGTGGTCTACGCTCCCTTGTGGAGCGCCGCAGTTGGGGCTCTGGTTGTTGGACACTGACGTGAGTGTCTGCCACCTGTGGTGATTCCGGCCTGTCCGGGCTGACCGCAGGGACTGTGCATTCTTCTGATTGCTCTTGTTGCTCGTTCACTGGTGGTGTGGTGAGCTCCATCTCATGGTCTTCTTCAGGTTCCTCCGTGTCGATGCTGAACCTTTTTTTCACTTGGTCCAGATGCTTACGGCATATCTGACCATTGTTGAGCTTTACCACGATGACCCTATTCCCCACTTTGTCAATTACAGTACCCTCAAGCCATTTGGGCCCCATGGTGTGATTGAGGACAAATACGGGGTCATTTATTTCTGTACATCTCCCCCTCGAATTACGGTCATGGTACTCGTTTTGTGACTTGCACTTGCCCTCAAATATGTCGGTCAGGACTGGGTGAATGAGGGACAACCGAGTTTTGAGTGTCCGTTTCATAAGTAGCTCTGCGGGCGGGACCCCCGTGAGCGAGTGCGGTCAGGATCTATAAGACAGCAGGAGACGCGATAGGCGGCATTGTAGGGAGGGTCTTTGAATCCTGAGCATACCTTGCTTAATGATTTGGACCACACGTTCCACCTGGCCATTGGAGGCCGGCTTGAACGGCGCAGTCCTAACGTGGTTGATGCCATTGCCCGACATAAACTCTCAGAATTCGTAGCTTGTGAAACATGGGCCATTATCACTAACCAGGATGTCCGGCAAGGCATGGGTTGCAAAGATCGCACATAGGCTTTTCGCAGTGGTGGATGACATGTATGAATTCAGAATGATGCACTCGATCCATTTCGAGTAAGCATCTACCACAATAAGGAACATCTTACCCATGAATGGGCCCACGTAGTCAGCATGAATGCGTGACCATGGCTTGGTGGGCCAGGGCCACGGGCTGAGCGGAGCCTCCCTGGGGGCATTACCCAGCTGGACACATGTCATGCACCTGCGAACACAGTGTTCCAGGTCTGAATCAATTCCAGGCCACCAAACATGTGACCAGTCAATGGCCTTCATCAGCACAATGCCTGGGTGCTCGCTGTGGAGTTCCCTGATGAATGCCTCCCTGCCCTTCTGGGGCATAACTACCCAGCTGCCCCATAGTAGGCAGTCGGCTTGGATGGAGAACTCAGCCATCCGTCTGTGAAACGGTCTGACCTCCTCAGGGCATGCTCCTTGCACCCAATCCTCAGTCAGGACACATTTCTTAATCAGAGATAGGAGGGGATCTCTGTTTGTCCAAATTTTGATCTGGCGGGCTGTGATGGGGGGGCCTGCGCTGTCAAAGGCATCGACAGCCATGACCATCTCGGCGCTTTGCTCCGCTGCCCCCTCAGTGGTGGCCAGTGGAAGCCTGCTGAGCGCGTCAGCGCAATTTTCAGTGCCGGGCCGGTGCCGGATGGAGTAGTCATAAGCAGCCAGCATCAGAGCCCATCTCTGTATGTGAGCTGATGCATTGGCATTGATAGCCTTGCTGTCTGACAACAGGGATGTTAATGGCTTGTTGTCCGTCTCTAATTCAAACTTCCTACTAAAGAGGTACTGATGCATTTTTTTTATACCATAGACACATGCAAGCGCTTTCTTCTCGACCATCCCATATCCCCGTTCTGCTTAAGAGAGCAACCTGGCAGCATAAGCCACAGGTTGTAATTGCCCCTCAGCATTGCACTGCTGCAACACGCACCCAACCCCATAGGACGATGCATCACATGTCAGAACCAAATTTTTACAGGGGTCGTACAGGGTCAACAACTTGTTTGAACAAAGTAGGTTTCGCGCCCGATCAAAAGCCCATTCCCGACAGTACCCCAAAACCAATCGCAACCCTTACGCAGGAGCACGTGTAGCGGCTCCAACAACATGCTCAAGTTCAGCAGAAAGTTCCCGAAATAGTTCAACAGTCCCAGGAATGAACGCAACTCCGATGTGTTGCAGGGTCTGGGTGCTCGTCGAATCGCCTCTGTTTTGGATTCGGTGGGCCGAATCCCATCTGCAGCAACCCTCCTGCCCAGAAACTCAACCTCAGGAGCTAAGACCACACATTTAGACTTCTTGAGTCGCAGGCCTACCTGGTCCAGTCGGCGTAGCACCTCCGCCAGGTTGTGGAGGTGTTCCTCGGTGTCTTGACCCGTGATGAGGATGTCGTCCTGGAATACGATTGTTCCAGGAATGGATTTAAGCAGACTTTCCATGTTTCGTTGAAAAAGCGCGGCCGCTGATCGAATGCTAAATGAACAGTCCCTTGTGCGTAGTGATGGTGGTCAGTAGTTTAGATTCGTCAGCCAGTTCCTGGGTCATATTGGCTGAAGTGAGGTCCAACTTGGTGAACAGCTTGCCACCTACCAGCGTGGCGAAGAGATCCTCCACTCTCGGGAGCGGGTATTGATCTTGTAGGGACACCCGATTGATGGTGGCATTGTAGTCGCCACAGATCCTGACAGAGCCATCTGCTTTTAGGATGGGAACGATGGGGCTCACCCAGTCGCTGAATTCAACAGGCGAGATGATGCCCCCTCTCAACAGCTGGTCCAATTCGCTCTCGATCTTTTCCCACATCACATACGGCTCTGGCTTTGTGGTGCACTGGCCTGGCATCCAGAGTGACGTGTATCACTGCTTTAGTGTCTTTAAAAGTCCCGACATCAGGTTGGAATAGTGAATCGAATTGTTATTGGACTTGTGAGCACGAACTTCGCTCCACAGAGGACATTGTGTGAACATGTCCCCATTTCCAGTTCATCTCAGCTAACCAGCTCCTCCCCAACAGTGCGGGACCATTGCCTGGGACAATCCAGAGCAGCAGGCAATTCACTAACCCATTGTGTGTGACAGCCAACATTGCACTGCCTAGCACCGGAATGATTTATTTCATGTAAGTCCGTAATTGTGTCTCAATACGTGCTAATTTGGGTCTACTGGCTTTAAGTGGCCATAGCTTCTCAAATTGCTGAACGCCCATGAGTGACTGGCTGGCCCCAGTGTCCAGCTCCATGCGTACAGGGATACCATTTAATAAAACCCTCATCATCATTGGTGGCGTTCTGGTGTATGAACTGTGAATATTCGCCACATGGACCCGCTGAACCGCGGTGTCCATCGATTTGCCCCAAAAGTCATCCTGCCTCAAAGAACCCTCTTCTGGTCCATCCGCCTCATATATTAGGATGGTTGCAGACTTCCTGCACATTCGAGCTAAGTGGCCACTGAGATTGCAGTTCCTGCAGGCAAACAGTTGAAATCTGCAAGATCGAGCTGAGTGTTTTCCCCCACACCTCCAGCATGAGTTAAAGTTTCCATTGTTGGGAACAAAGGGACTATGGCCAGGCATTCCGCGCTGACTATCCCTTTGACTGCTCTTAAGTACCCTATTAGTGGGTGTCAATGGCCCATCCCGGGCCGCATTGTCCACTGTGATGGCGTGAATGTCCGTTCAGCCTGCGATTTTCTCTGTTGAAGTCCTACTCTGGGGTCTATTGCTGCCTGGGGAGTGTTGGATTGCCTCTGCCTGCCTGCGGGGCTCTGAGTCGCATTAATGATGTTGACTCCCTGATCCATCACCGCATTAGAGGCAGAATTTCGCATGTATATTATTTTCGTTTCTTCCTCCCCCGCCATGAAAGTTTGAGCCATCAACGCCGCCGCTGCCAAGGTCAAATCCTTGGTCTCAATTAATTTGCGGAAAATTCCCGCATGACCGATGCCCTCGATAAAGTAGTCCCTTAGCATCTCCTCCCAGCAGGTGTCTGTGAACTAACAGAGGTTGGCCAAACGGCGGAGATCCACTACGAAGTCCGGTATGCTCTGTCCTTCACGGCGTCGGTGGGTGTAGAATCTGTGTCGGGCCATATGTATGCTACTCGCTGGTTTGAGGTGCTCCCCGATCAATTTGCTAAGTTCTTCAAAGGTTTTGTCCGCCTGCTTTTCGGGTGCTAGTAAGTCCTTCATGAACGCGTAAGTCTTTGGTCCACAGCTGGTCAAACGATGAGCTCTTCACTTGTCGTCCGCTGCATCCCCCAGCCATTCTTTTGTAACGAAGCTTTGCTGAAGCCTCTCGACAAAATTGTCCCAGTCCTCCCCAACACAGTACCGTTCCTCTGTGCTATAGGTGGCTATTCTCGTGGGTCATGAATTCCTGTTTCTCATCGCCAATGTAAAGTCCTTACTCTACAGCATGAAACTACATGAGGCACATTCTGGGGACAAGTTCACTCGGTGACGTTAACTCTTTATTCACAGGACTCCAAAGATGCAGACCCTGCGTGGGACCGCCCTTTTTACACCTGTGTGATCAGGTAAGGAGTGTCTCCCACAAGTTCACCCCTTGTGGTCAATGTGTGCATCTAGGCTGAGTGTATACAGTAATACAGTGGTGTTACATTGTGGTTACATACATGATACCTGCTACCCTTCTCCTTCTAGGTGGTAGAGGTTGCGTGTTTGGGAGGTACTGCTGAAGAAGCCTTGATAAGTTGCTGCAGTGCATCTTGTAGAAAGTATATCCTGCAGCTACGGTGCGTCGGTGGTGCAGGGAGTGAATGTTTAAGGTGGTGGATGGGGTGCCAATCAAGCGGGCTGCTTTGTCCTGGATGGTGAGAAGCTTCTTCAGTGTTGTTCGAGCTGCACTCGTCCAGGTAAGTGGGGATTATTCATTGTGTTCCTCACACAGAGGAGACTGCACACAGGGAGGTTAAAGTAACAGTGACCTCAGTCTTTATTAAGACACTCCAGAGTGAGGAACAGGCCATAGGGGCCGGCTTATATACAGTGCTCCCAAGGGATGCTGGGATCCCTTGGGACTTCAGGGGATGCACTCCCTGGTGGCGGAACATGGGAGTGCATGCTTTACAGTTACACAACATCACTCCCCTCCCAAAGTCAAAGTGAAAACTATTTACAAGGTGAGGTGGTCGGGAGCCTTTCTTTCCCTGGTGGACCGCCTCGGTACAAATGTCTGTTCTGGTGCGTTGGCTGTGCCCTCGCTGGGCTGGTGTGTGGTTGGCCCTGCAGGGCTGCTGGGTGAGCCTGGCCTTGCTGGGCTATTGGGCGTGATGAGTTTGATTTCCTGGTCCGGGGTGGTGTCGTTGATCCTTTGGGTGTGTGTTGTGGGCTCGAAAAAGGTGGTGTCTGCTGTGGGTTGTTCAGGGTAGTCTGTGAACCGCAGCCTCATTTGGTCCAGGTGCTTTCTGCAAATTTGTCCATTGTCTAGTTTGACTACAAACACACTACTCCCTTCTTTAGCTATCACCGTGCTCGCGATCCACTTGGGACCATGTCCAGAGTTTAGCACATACACAGGGTCATTCAGATCAATTTCCCGTGACACAGTGGCGCAACCATCGTTTACATTTGTTGCTGCCGCCTGCTCTCTACCTGATCATGCAGGTTGGGGTGAACCAGCGAGAGTCTGGTTTTAACTGTCCTTTTCATGAGTAGCTCAGCCGGGGGCACCCCTGTGAGCGAGTGGGGTCTTGTGCGGTTGCTGAGCAGTACTCGGGACAGGCAGGTTTGGAGTGAGGCCTTCTGTGACTCGTTTAAGGCTCTGTTTGATTGTTTGTACTGCCCGCTCTGCCTGCCCATTGGAGGCTGGTTTAAACGGGGCCGAGGTGACATGTTTGATCCCATTGCGGGTCATAAATTCTTTAAATTCGGCACTGGTGAAACATGGCCCGTTGTCACTGACCGCCGGTGACGGTGCTTCCCGACATTATTTCACATTTAATCCATTTTGAAAAAGCATCCACCACCAGGAACATTTTACCGAGAAACGGGCCCGCATAGTCGACATGGATCCTTGACCATGGTCTGGAGGGCCAGCAACTTAGTGCTGACTCTCTGGGCGCATTGTTCAACTGAGCACATACACTGCATTGCCGTACACAGGACTCTAAGTCAGAGTCGATGCAAGGCCACCACACGTGGGATCTGGCTATCGCTTTCATCATTACTATACCCGGGTGTGTGCTGTGGAGATCCGAGATGAACGTCTCCCTGCCCTTTTTGGGTAGCACTACGTGGTTACCCCACAACAGGCAGTCTGCCTGAATGGACAGCTCCCTGAAACGGCTTGATTAGCTGGTTGCATTTCAACGGGGATGCTGGCCCAGCTCCCATGCAGTACACAGTTTTTTACTAGGGACTGCAGAGGGTCTTGGCTGGTCCAAGTCCTAATCTGGCGGGCTGTGACAGGTGAGTTATCATTTTCAAATGCTTCCATGACCATCAACAACTCTACGGGCTGAACGACCATCAACAAGTTTGCAGGCTGCGCCATTACCACCCCCGTGGTGGGCAATGGTAGCCGACTGAGAGCGTTCGCACAATTCCCGGTGCCTGGCCTGTGGCGGATGGTATAGTTATATGCTGATAGCGCGAGTGCCCACCTTGGTATGCGGGCTGAGGAATTATTATTTTTCCCCTTGTTTTCAGCGAACAGGGATATGACGGGCTTGCGATCGGTTTCCAGCTCAAATTTGAGGCCAAACAGGTACTGATGCATTTTCTTTACCCCGCACACATATGCTAATGCCTCTTTCACAATCATGCTGTAGGCCCTCTCGGCCTTAGACAAGCTCCTGGAGGCATAGGCGACAGGTTGCAACTTCCCCGCAACGTTAGCTTGTTGTAATACACACCCGACTCCGTACGACGATGCATCACATGCTAGCACAAGTCTTTTACACGGGTTATACAATACAAGCAGCTTGTTGGAGCACAAAATGTTTCTGGCTTTCTCAAAAGCAATTACTTATTTTATTTCCCATACCCAGTTCTCACCTTTACGCAATAACACATGTAGGGACTCTAAGAGGGTGCTTAACCCCGGTAGGAAGTTACCAAAATAGTTGAGGAGTCCCAGGAACGACCGCAGCTCTGTGACGTTCTGTGGCCTGGGCGCGTTCCTGATAGCCTCTGTCTTGGCATCTGTGGGCCGAATGCCATCCGCCGCGATCTTTCTCCCCAAAAACTCTACTTCTGTTGCCAAGAAGACGTATTTCGATCTCTTCAGCCACAGCCCTACGCGATCCAGTCGCTGGAGGACCTCCTCCAGGTTTTGTCAGTGCTTGACGGTGTCCCGACCCATGACCAATATGTCGTCCTGAAAAACCACCGTGCATGGTATCGACTTCAGTGGGCTCTCCATGTTTCTCTGGAAGATCGCTGCAGCCGACCGAATTCCAAACTGGCATCTGTTGTAGATGAACAGTCCCTTGTGCGTGTTGATGCAGGTGAGGCCCTTCGAAGATTCCTCCAGCTCCTGCGTCATGTAGGCCAAAGTCAGGTCAAGCTTGATGAACGTCTTGCCTCCTGCCAGCGTCGCAAATAGGTCGTCTGCCTTCGGTCGCAGGTATTGGTCCTGTAGCGAGAAACGATTGATAGTTACTTTATAATCGCCGCAAATCCTGACCGTGCCATCACTTTTGAGTACTGGAACAATCGGGCTGGATAACTCGTTGAATTACACTGGGTAGATGATGCCCTCGTGTTGCAGCCTGTCCAGCTCGATTCCCACTCTCTCCCTCATCATGTGAGGTACTGGTTGCGCTTTGTGGTGAATGGGTCGTGCCTCTGGGACCAAGTGGATCCACACTTTCGCCCCGGAAAAGTTTCCAATGCCTGGCTCAAAAAGGGAAGGAAATTTGTTTAGAACCTGGGTACCTGAGGCCTCATCGACATGTGATAGCGTTCGGATGTCATCCCAGTTCCAGCGGATTTTGCCAGCTCCTTCCAAGCAGTGTGGGCCCATCGCCTGGGACAATCCAGAATGGCAGTCTGTGCACCGTGCCCTTGTAGATGACCTCGACCATGGCACTGCCCTGGAAAGTGATAAGCTCTTTGGTGTACGTTCTCAGTTTCGTGTGGATGGGGCTCAGGGCTGGTCTGAGTGCCTTATTGCACCACAGTCTCTCAAACATCTTTTTACTCATGATGGATTGGCTAGCGCCAGTGTCCAGTTCCATGGCTACAGATAAGCCATTCAATTTTACATTTAGCATTATAGGTGGACATTTCATCGAAAATGGGTGCACCCCATGTACTTCAGCATCTGCCTCCTCTTTCTGAGGCTCAAAATTGCTTTGATCCACCATGTACCGATCTTCCTCTGCCAGGTGGTGGTTCGCAGGTTTTGCAGAGCTTGCAGCTCGTCTGCAAGCTCATTGGAGGTGCCCCATTGTTCCACAGCTCCTGCAAACATACCCTTTGAAGTGGCATGAATCGGCTGAATGGAAGCCTCCACAACGCCAACAAGGTGTGAATTGCCTTTGTTTTCATCCTTTGTTGCGGACTCTGAGTCACCTCGGTCATCTGAGGCCTGCTGGCAGTTGCAGACTCATGGTTTCTGCCCTGTACATTTCTGCTCGCAAACACAGTTCCAGTTAATTTATGAACATTGCTCGCACTTGTGTGCTGAGAGATTTGTTTGGTGTTATCACTGGTGGACTAAACGCCTATGCTGTCGCAATGGCCTTACTGAGGGTCGGTGTCTCTACAGTCAAAAGTTTTCGTAGGATGGTCTCGTGGCCAATGCACAGTGCAAAAAAGTCTCTGAGCATTTGCTCCAGGTAGTCATCAAACTCACATTGTCCTGCAAGTCGCCTTAGCTCGGCGACGTAGCTCGCCACTTCCTGACCTTCAGATCGCTGGCACGTGTAGAGCCTATACCTCGCCATCAGCACACTCTCCGTCGGGTTAAGATGCTCCATTACCAGTGTACACAGCTTCTCATACGACTTATCTGTGGGTTTCACTGGAGCCAGAAGATTCTTCATGAGGCTGTCGGTCGGTGCCCGGCAGACCGTGAGGAGGACCACTCTCCTTTTTGCAGCACTTCCTTCTCCGTCTAGCTCATTGGCTACAAAATACTAGTCTAGCCATTCAACATAGGCTCCCCAGTCCTCACCCTCCGAGAACTTCTCCAGGATGCTCACAGTTTGCTGCATCTTTGCGTTGGATTCATGTACTCGTCACCAGTTATTGTGTTCCTAACACAGATGAGACTCCACACAGGGAGGTTAAAGTAACAGTGACCTCAGTCTTTATTAAGACACTCTAGAGTGAGGAACAGGCCTTCGGGGCTGGCTTATATACAGTGCTCGCAAGGGATGCTGGGATCCTTTGGGACTTCAGGGGCTGCACTCCCTGGTGGCGGAACACGGGAGTGCATGCTTCACAGATACACAGCAGTATTCTATCACACTCCTGACTTGTGTCTTGTATTTGATGGAAAGGCTTTGGGGAGTCAGGAGATGAGACATTCACTGCAGAATAACCAGCCTCTGAGCTGCTCTTGTAGCCACAGTATTTATGCAGCTGGCCCAATTATGTTTCTGTCAATGGTGACCCCCAGGATGTTGATGGTGGGGGATTCAGTGATGGTTATGCTGCTGAATGTCAATGGGCAATGATTAGATTCTAACTTGTTGGAGATAGTCATTGCCTAGCACTTTTGTGGTGTGAATTTTACTTGCCACATTTCAGCCCAAACCTGAATGTCATCCAGGTTTTGCTGCATTCGGGTATGGATTGCTTTGTTATCTGAAGAGGTGCAAATGGAACTGAACACTGTGCAATCATCAGCAAACATCCATATTTCTGACCTTATGAAGGAGTGAAGGTCATTGATGAAGCAGCTGAAGATAGTTGAGCCTCGGACACTGCCCTGCGGAACTCCTGCAGTGATGTCCTGGGGCTGAGATGATTGAACTCCAACAACCAAAACCAACTTCCTTTGTGCTAGGTATGACTCCAGCAGTAAAGAGTTTTCCCCCTAATTCCCATTAACTTCAATTTTACTCGAGCTCCTTGATGCCACACTTGGTCAAATGCTACCTTGATATCAAGGGCAGTCACTCTCACCTCACCTCTGGAATTCAGCTCATTTTCCCGTGTTTGGACTAAGACTGTAATGAGATCTAGAGGCACGTCTAGTTCTGGAGTACAAGTCTTCAACACGACAGCCGGGATGTTGTCAGGGCCCATAGCCTATGATGTATCTAGCCGTTGTTTGATATCACGTGGAGTGAATCGAATTGGCTGAAGACTGGCTTCTGTTATGGTGCGGACCTCTGGAGGAGGCCGATCTGGATCATCCAATCAGCACTTCTGTCTGAAGATGGGTGCAAACACTTCAGCCTTGTCTCTTGCATTCACAATTTGGGCTCTGCCATCATTGAGTATGGGGATATTCATCGATCCTCTTCCTCTCGTTAGTTGATTAATTGTCCACCACTATTCATGACTATGGGCCCAGGTTTCGGCCTCAGTTGCTGGAGCAACTGGTGTAGAACGGAGTATCTTAGAAATTCAAATTCTCGGCATTTAGTTTGCTCCAGTTCTAGTCAGTTAGAACAGTTTCACTTTGCAACAGAATTTTTTTTTCAAAAGGGGGCGTGTCCGGTCACTTACGCCTGTTTTCAAAGTTTCGGCAGTGAAAACTTACTCCAAACTAACTTAGAATGGAGTAAGTGAAGATTTTTGTACGCTCGAAAAAACCTTGTCTACACTTTAGAAAATCAGGAGTAGGTTACAAATCAGGCGTAGGGAATGGGGGGGCCGGGGTTTAAAGGGAAGTTTACAAACATTAAACACTTCAGTTTTACAAATAAAGAGCCATCATCAACAATAAATGATAAAAACATCAATAAATCAACCAATAAATCAATCAAAAAAAATTAATAAGAATTAATGTTTTTTTTAAATCAATAAATAAAACATTTTCTACTTACCGACTGCAGCACCGGGAGCCCTCCAACAGCATGCTGGGATGCCCCCCCCCCCCTCCCCCCCAGTGTGTCTCTGTCAGTGTCTCTATCTCTCTGTCTGTCTGTCTGTGTCTCTCACTCTCTGTCTGTCAGTGTCTGTGTTTCTGACAGCGAGGGGAGGGGGAGGAGCGGGGTAGAGGGAGGGGGGCAGGGGGAGGGGAGGGGGGGCAGTGGGAGGGAGGGAGGCAGAGGGGCAGGAAGGAGGGAGGGATGGGGGAGAAGGGGGAGGGAAGGGAGAGGGAAGGGGAGAAGGGGGAGGGAGGAGAAGGGGGAGGGGAGGAGGAGAAGGGGAAGGGGGGAGGAGGAGAAGGGGAAGGTGGGGAGGAGGAGAAGGGGAAGGGGGGGAGGAGGAGAAGGGGAAGGGGGGGAGGAGGAGAAGGGGAAGGGGGGAGGAGGAGAAGGGGAAGGGGGGAGGAGGAGAAGGGGAAGGGAGGGAGGAGGAGGGGAAGGGGGAAGGGGAGGAGGAGAAGGGGAAGAGGGGAGGAGGAGAAGGGGAAGGGGGGAAGGAGCAGAAGGAGAAGGGGAAGGGGGCGAGGAGGAGAAAGGGGGGAGGAGGAGAAGGGGAAGGGGGGGAGGAGGAGAAGGCGAAGAGAGGGAGGAGGAGAAGGGGAAGGGGGGGAGGAGGAGAAGGGGAAGGGGGTAGGAGGAGAAGGTGAAGGGGGGAAGGAGGAGAAGGAGAAGGGGAAAGTGGGGGAGGAGGAGAAAGGGGGGTAGGAGGAGGGGGGAGGAGGAGAAGATGGGGAGGAGGAGAAGGGGGGGAGGAGGAGAAGGGGGGGAAAGGAGAAGGGGGGAAAGGAGAAGGTAGGGAAAGGAGAAAGGGGGAAAGGAGAAAGGGGGAAAGGAGAAGGGGAAAGGAGAAGGGGGAAAGGAGAAGGGGGAAAAGGAGAAGGGGGGAAAGGAGAAGGGGGAAAAGGAGAAGTGGGGAAGGAGAAGGGGGGAAAGAGAAGGGGGGACAGGAGAACGGGGGAAAGGAGAAGGGGGGAAAGGAGAAGGTGGGGGGGAAGGAGAAGAGAAGGGGGGAAAGGAGAAGCGGGGGGGAGGCTGAACTGGCCGGGACCGGCTGGGCCCAAGACTTCAGGCAGGGCCCGTCCCCAGCACCAGATTTACAGGTTGGTGGCATTGGGTTGGGTCGGGTCCGGGGTCCGGGGTCCGGAGCGCGGGTCGGGTCGGGGGGGCGGATGGAGGTCGGTTCGGTTCGGGTCACGGGGGAGGGAGGGAGAGGGGAGAGGGAGGTCGGGTCGGGTTGGGGGCAGGGGGGAGCGTGGGTCGGGTCGGGTCGGGGGTGGTGGGGGAGGGAGGGAGGGAGAGAGAGGGAGGTCAGGTCGGGTGGGGAGCGCGGGTCCGGTCCGGTCCAGGGGCGGGGGGGGCGCGGGTGCCGGGGAAGCGGGAGTCGAGTCAGGTCGGGAGGAAGCAGGAGCTGGACGTGGGAGGAGCCTTATTCACACAGCCCCAGTGAGCCCATTCGGCCAGGGCTAGGGGCTGTGTGCTTCAGCCCCTCCCACACAGTTTTGGGTGCTTGGAGCTACTGCACATGCGCGCCCACTGTAGCGCACATGTGCAGAGGTCCCGGCACTGGTTTCAGCGCAGGGACCTGGCTCCGCCCTCTACAGCTCGTGCTGCGCTGAGCCCGACTCCAGAGGACCAGCAGGGAGCCGGAGAATCTATAATTTTTTTTTAGGCACACTTTGTGGCGCGAAAAACGGGCATCCAGGTCGGGGCTACGCCGTTCTAGGCATGGCCCAAAACTTGGGCCCTATATGTGGCAGGGGGAGCGGGAAAGGAGAAGGCGGGGGGAGGCTGAACTGGCCGGGACCGGCTGGGCCCAAGACTTCGGGCAGGGCCCGTCCCCAGCACCAGATTTACAGGTTGGTGGCGTTGGGTTGGGTCGGGTCCGGGGTCCGGGGTCGGGAGCGCGGGTCGGGTCGGGGGGGCGGATGGAGGTCGGTTCGGTTCGGTTCGGGTCACGGGGGAGGGAGGGAGAGGGGAGAGGGAGGTCAGGTCGGGTTGCGGGGGGGGCAGCGCGGGTCGGGTCGGGTCGGGGTGGGGGGAGGAGGGAGGTCGGGTTGGTTCGGATTGGGGGGGGAGGGAGGGAGCGTGGGTCGGGTCGGGTCAGTTCGTGTCGGTGCGGGGGGAGGGAGGTCAGGTTGGGTCGGGTCCTGTCCGGGTAGCGGGGGGAGAGGTCGGGAGCGCGGGTCGGGTCGGGGGTGTAGTGGGAGGGAGGTCGGTTCGGTTCGGTTCGGGTTGGGGGTGGGGGGGGGAGGGAGGGAGGGAAGGAGAGAGAGGGAGGTCAGGTCGGGTGGGGAGCGCGGGTCCGGTCTGGTCCGGGGGCGGTGGGGGGGGATGCCGGGGAAGCGGGAGTCAAGTCGGTTCGGGAGGAAGCAGGAGCTGGGCGTGGGAGGCAGCCTTATGCACGCAGCCCCAGTGAGCCCATTCAGCCAGGGCTAGGGGCTGCGTGCTTCAGCCCCTCCCACACAGTTTTGGGCGCCTGGAGCTACTGCACTTGCGCGCCCATGTGCATGGGCCCTATATGTGGCAGGACTGCAGAGTTTTGATCTAATCTGTTGATTGTGGGATCACCTTGTTCTATCTGTAGCATGCTGCTTCCGCTGTTTAGCATTAGCATTTTCTCATTCATAATAATGGGAACTCCGTAAGTTGGAGTTCCCATTATTATGATTGAGAAACGCTCCCCAAAGCACCGAAGCACCAAAAAAAAGAAAAAATACACCACATATTTAAGATGAATTTAAATTAAAGTTAATACATGTCTTATAAAAAAATATATTTTTCCGATATATTTTTTAAGTTTTTTAATTATGGTTTAAAATAAACTTACCTTAGTGGGCAATGTTTTTAACATTGAAATGTTTTTTAAAAAAATGTTATTTTACTATGTTTTTGTATGTTTGAAAACTCTTACGGCTGTAAAAGTAGGCTATGCGCTTGCTTTTATCAGGCGCAAGAGTTTTCAGGACATCCGCTGGGCAAAATATGGGTATAAATACCGCAATCTAGCCCATGCAAATGTCCTGGCTGTGGGAATATGGACGATCTGTTAATCCAGAATTTGACAGATTGGATAATCTGGTTTTCACACACGCGCATTGGGCACTGAAAACCTGCTTTTGTGATGCCTTCTCGGGTTCGTACATAGAAACATAGAAACATAGAAAATAGGTGCAGGAGCAGGCCATTCAGCCCTTCTAGCCTGCACCGCCATTCAATGAGTTCATGGCTGAACATGAAACTTCAGTACCCCCTTCCTGCTTTCTCGCCATAACCCTTGATCCCCCGAGTAGTAAGGACTTCATCTAACTCCCTTTTGAATATATTTAGTGAATTGGCCTCAACTACTTTCTGTGGTAGAGAATTCCACAGGTTCACCACTCTCTGGGTGAAGAAGTTTCTCCTCATCTCGGTCCTAAATGGCTTACCCCTTATCCTCAGACTGTGACCCCTGGTTCTGGACTTCCCCAACATTGGGAACATTCTTTCTGCATCTAACCTGTCTAAACCCGTCAGAATTTTAAACGTTTCTATGAGGTCCCCTCTCATTCTTCTGAACTCCAGTGAATACAAGCCCAATTGATCCAATCTTTCTTGATAGGTCAGTCCCGCCATCCCGGGAATCAGTCTGGTGAACCTTCGCTGCACTCCCTCAATAGCAAGAATGTCCTTCCTCAAGTTAGGAGACCAAAACTGTACACAATACTCCAGGTGTGGCCTCACCAAGGCCCTGTACAACTGTAGCAACACCTCCCTGCCCCTGTATTCAAATCCCCTCGCTATGAAGGCCAACATGCCATTTGCTTTCTTAACCGCCTGCTGTACCTGCATGCCAACCTTCAATGACTGATGTACCATGACACCCAGGTCTCGTTGCACCTTCCCTTTTCCTAATCTGTCACCATTCAGATAATAGTCTGTCTCTCTGTTTTTACCACCAAAGTGGATAACCTCACATTTATCCACATTATACTTCATCTGCCATGCATTTGCCCACTCACCTAACCTATCCAAGTCACTCTGCAGCCTAATAGCATCCTCCTCGCAGCTCACACTGCCACCCAACTTAGTATCATCCGCAAATTTGGAGATACTGCATTTAATCCCCTCGTCTAAATCATTAATGTACAATGTAAACAGCTGGGGCCCCAGCACAGAACCTTGCGGCACTCCACTAGTCACTGCCTGCCATTCTGAAAAGTACCCGTTTACTCCTACTCTTTGCTTCCTGTCTGACAACCAGTTCTCAATCCACGTCAGCACACTACCCCCAATCCCATGTGCTTTAACTTTGCACATTAATCTCTTGTGTGGGACCTTGTCGAAAGCCTTCTGAAAGTCCAAATATACCACATCAACTGGTTCTCCTTTGTCCACTTTACTGGAAACATCCTCAAAAAATTCCAGAAGATTTGTCAAGCATGATTTCCCTTTCACAAATCCATGCTGACTTGGACCTATCATGTCACCATTTTCCAGATGCACTGCTATGACATCCTTAATAATTGATTCCATCATTTTACCCACTACTGAGGTCAGGCTGACCGGTCTATAATTCCCTGTTTTCTCTCTCCCTCCTTTTTTAAAAAGTGGGGTTACATTGGCTACCCTCCACTCCATAGGAACTGATCCAGAGTCAATGGAATGTTGGAAAATGACTGTCAATGCATCCGCTATTTCCAAGGCCACCTCCTTAAGTACTCTAGGATGCAGGCCATCAGGCCCTGGGGATTTATCTGCCTTCAATCCCATCAATTTCCCCAACACAATTTCCCGACTAATAAAGATTTCCCTCAGTTCCTCTTCCTTACTAGACCCTCTGACCCCTTTTATATCCGGAAGGTTGTTTGTATCCTCCTTAGTGAATACCGAACCAAAGTACTTGTTCAATTGATCCGCCATTTCTTTGTTCCCCGTTATGACTTCCCCTGATTCTGACTGCAGGGGACCTACGTTTGTCTTCACCAACCTTTTTCTCTTTACATACCTATAGAAACTTTTGCAATCCGCCTTAATGTTCCCTGCAAGCTTCTTCTCGTACTCCATTTTCCCTGTCCTAATCAAACCCTTTGTCCTCCTCTGCTGAGTTCTAAATTTCTCCCAGTCCCCAGGTTCGCTGCTATTTCTGGCCAATTTGTATGCCACTTCCTTGGCTTTAATACTATCCCTGATTTCCCTAGATAGCCACGGTTGAGCCACCTTCCCCTTTTTATTTTTACGCCAGACAGGAATGTACAATTGTTGTACTTCATCCATGCGGTCTCTAAATGTCTGCCATTGCCCATCCACAGTCAACCCCCTAAGTATCATTCGCCAATCTATCCTAGCCAATTCTCGCCTCATACCTTCAAAGTTACCCTTCTTTAAGTTCTGGACCATGGTCTCTGAATTTACTGTTTCATTCTCCATCCTAATGCAGAATTCCACCATATTATGGTCACTCTTCCCCAAGGGGCCTCGCACAATGAGATTGCTAATTAATCCTCTCTCATTACACAACACCCAGTCTAAGATGGCCTCCCCCCTAGTTGGTTCCTCAACATATTGGTCTAGAAAACCATCCCTTATGCACTCCAGGAAATCCTCCTCCACCGTATTGCTTCCAGTTTGGCTAGCCCAATCTATGTGCATATTAAAGTCACCCATTATAACTGCTACACCTTTATTGCATGCACCCCTAATTTCCTGTTTGATGCCCTCCCCAACATCCCTATTACTGTTTGGAGGTCTGTACACAACTCCTACTAACGTTTTTTGCCCTTTGGTGTTCTGCAGCTCTACCCATATAGATTCCACATCATCCAAGCTAATGTCTTTCCTAACTATTGCATTAATCTCCTCTTTAACCAGCAATGCTACCCCACCTCCTTTTCCTTTTATTCTATCCTTCCTGAATGTTGAATACCCCTGAATGTTGAGTTCCCAGCCCTGATCATCCTGGAGCCACGTCTCCGTAATCCCAATCACATCATATTTGTTAACATCTATTTGCACAATTAATTCATCCACCTTATTGCGGATACTCCTTGCATTAAGACACAAAGCCTTCAGGCTTGTTTTATTAACACCCTTTGTCCTTTTAGAATTTTGCTGTACAGTGGCCCTTTTTGTTCTTTGCCTTGGGTTTCTCTGCCCTACACTTTTCCTCATCTCCTTTCTGTCTTTTGCTTTTGGCTCCTTTTTGTTTCCCTCTGTCTCCCTGCATTGGTTCCCATCCCCCTGCCATATTAGTTTAAATCCTCCCCAACAGCACTAGCAAACACTCCCCCGAGGACATTGGTTCCAGTCCTGCCCAGGTGCAGACCGTCCGGTTTGTACTGGTCCCACCTCCCCCAGAACCGGTCCCAATGCCCCAGGAATTTGAATCCCTCCCTGCTGCACCACTGCTCAAGCCACGTATTCATCTGCGCTATCCTGCGATTCCTACTCTGACTATCACGTGGCACTGGTAGCAATCCCGAGATTACTACTTTTGAGGTCCTACTTTTTAATTTAGCTCCTAGCTCCTTAAATTCGTTTCGTAGGACCTCATCCCTTTTTTTGCCTATGTCGTTGGTACCAATGTGCACCACGACAACTGGCTGTTCTCCCTCCCATTTCAGAATGTCCTGCACCCGCTCCGAGACATCCTTGACCCTTGCACCAGGGAGGCAACATACCATCCTGGAGTCTCGGTTGCGGCCGCAGAAACGCCTATCTATTCCCCTCACAATTGAATCCCCTATCACTATCGCTCTCCCACTCTTTTTCTTGCCCTCCTGTGCAGCAGAGCCAGCCACGGTGCCATGAACTTGGCTGCTGCTGCCCTCCCCTGATGAGTCATTCCCCTCAACAGTACCCAAAGCGGTGTATCTGTTTTGCAGGGGGATGACCGCAGGGGACCCCTGCACTACCTTCCTTGCTCTACTCTTCCTGCTGGTCTTCCATTCCCTATCTGGCTGTGGACCCTTTCCCTGCGGTAAGACCAACTCGCTACACGTGATACTCACGTCATTCTCAGCATCGTGGATGCTCCAGAGTGAATCCACCCTCAGCTCCAATTCCGTAACGCGGACCGTCAGGAGCTGGAGGCGGATACACTTCCCGCACACATAGTCGTCAGGGACACCGGAAGCGTCCCTGAGTTCCCACATGGTACAGGAGGAGCATAACACCCGACCGAGCTCTCCTGCCATGACTTAACCCTTAGATACACTTAAACTGGTAATAACAATGTTAAAAGTTACTGACCAATATAAGAAGAAAAAGAAAAACTACTCACCAATCACCAGCCAATCACTTACCCCCTAGGCTGTGACGTCACCTTTGTTTTTTTGCCTTCTCCCTGTAGCTGCACCGGTACGCCTCTCGCCGACCCCGGACTCGCGCTGCTCCGAGCTCCCGCCTCCTCGACTGACTGCTCCGAGCTCCCGCTGGCCTTTATAGGCCTCTCGCCGACCCCGGACTCGCGCTGCTCCGAGCTCCCGCCTCCTCGACACACTCAGTACGGACTCGGGGAGGCCGGGATTTCTAGGCCTGTATGTTCTCTTTTTAGGTTTTTAGAACTAAACCTAAATTTAAATGTCAAAACCTGTAGGGACTATCCCAATAAGCAATTGGTCATGTGCACAATTAAGTAATGTTTCTTCCAGGGAACTGACAAGATAGACAGGAAAAGTCCTGTACAGCAATGGACATTGGAATATAAACAGTATATTCCACAATCTAGAGGTTATTGAATATACTAGCTTCATGTCACAGTTATTAAGAGTGCTCTTGAACTATATGTAGCTGCTTTGAGTCAGTAAACCCAAATGATACTGTCAGCTCCATGCCCTCTCTGGCCAGGGGAAGCAAATGTGTAAGCATACATGTGAGATTAACTTCTAAGAGAGGGTTTTACAACAATTGCAAAGTTGCAACAACATCACATGTAAGCGTAATGCACATCTTTCATTGGTGCAAAGCCAAAACAACTTTGTATTGATACTTTGTGTAGGATAGTCCACGTAATAAAATTGTCATGAGGATTGTGTTTTCATCACAACATGACAACATGTTAGGTTTAGCAATGATAAACTTTCTCAGCAGGAATTAAATATTCACAACACAGATTGTGCCAATAAATAATAGGAAGTTGTAATTCATGCATGTCAAACTTAATGGAACTTTTTAGATTTGTTAACAATATTGCAAATTTTTCCTAATGTCTTTATAAAGATGGGATGTGCATCAAAAACTGTAGATGTAATTCAAATGGATGATAGCTAGTAGGTGTAGAGTCAATATCACTGACTGATAGAAATCAAGAAATGCTCTGCTGTCTTCTGATCTCACTTAATTGAACCTTTGTACATCGCGCATTCAAAGATTCCTGTGTTTTTATGATAAAAATATTATTACATTAAATCAACTGTCTTTGATGTACCGTACTCATAGACCACCTGTAGCTTTGAAAAATAAAGTCATATGATAGCTTCAGTGAAACTGAAGAGGATGCTACATCACTCTGATACACAGTCTGAAAGAAGAGAAAACACATATAACAATGATTCATATTCATGCTTCCATTAATATGCCTTTCATTTTGAACAGGAGTAGATTTCAGAAAATTGCTCTAACATCTTAGATGCTTTTCATGATGGTAGTTTCAAAGAAAACGTGTGATTTAAAAGAAATGCTCTGTTTTCTTTGATGAAAAAGCAATATTAACCCTTTGTCTGCTGATTAAATAGCAAGTCCAAATAGTTAACAGCAAAAACTAATGCTTGTACTTTCAGGATTAAGGCACAAGGTTAAAGAGAGATTGGTACAATGGGAGATACCAACATTATGCAGAAAACAGATGAGAATGTTCATTAATATAAGTTGCTGAAATTTTGTTTCCCTTTGTTAATGGACATGCCAAATGCTCCACAGCTATTGAAGTCCTTTTTGAAGTGTAGTCACTGTTGTAAGGTAATAATTTCATTAATGTTCAGCTCTGCAATAAGAATATGAATCATTAGATACTGTTATATGTCTGGATATTGGGTAATCCTGTTCTGCAGCTCTCTGTTCTGGATCACCTTTACTGCTGAAAAATTATAAAGATTTGTACATTTCTACCAGTATTGTTCAATTTATTGACAAGACCAAGGCAGAAATATTCCTCGGACTTGCTCCTGTTCTGCTAACATTACTTCATCACATAAACGGGGCAGGTTGTGTAGGCAGGAGGGACGGAGTTTCGAATAAGAAATGTTTCCCTGCAGGCTGTGGAATTTTAACTCGATGGCATGTGTCTTTTCCCCGCCCAAAAGTCAGCCTGATCGACAGGCTTGGCTTCCAGTTGAGCAGGTAGATGTGATCCCCTTTGATGGGGAGGAAGTTTGGGGGGCCAGGAGGAAGCACTCCTGCTCCCCCTGGCACACAAGCAGTGCTGTAAAGGCACTTACCTTCTCCCTGAGGCTGCCCTCACCTCCCTTCAGCTGCTGGGTTGCCCAAGGTCTGGGAAACCTGGCCGGCCACTGTTATACCTGCAAAGCAGATTAATTCCGAGGCTGCCAGATTCATTAAAATAGTTAAATTGCCAACCCGCCATTTCTAGGTTTAATGGAGCCAACCCGCCTCCATTCAACACAGAAGTGTTGGGGCCAGGTTTCAGATTGTAAACATTTTAACTCCAACCCAACTGTGTTTGTGTGTTCAAATTCAGTCCAAGGTTTCTACTACACTTTCTGCAAAGTAACACTGCGGAATGGGAGTCGAGAAATCTTCCAGCCTAAGCTTTGAGACCATGACCCAAATATTTGTGGGGTGAAAATACACTCAAGGACTTTGGAGGCGAAAGGAAGGTTGGCGATGGGACAGTAGTTTGCAAGGATAGAGAGTTCAAGTTTTTTTTCCGATGGCGGGTGATGATGACAGTTTCGAAACGGAGGGGGAAAAAGTGACTGTGGAGATGGAAACATTTATAATAGCTGGCATGGGGGCCAGAAAAGGAAGTTGAATGATCAGAATGGAGCAGAATATGGACTCGGAGAGATTGGGGAGGAAATGGGGGAGAAAACTAGAGAGAGACAGGGATTCAGGGCTAGAGTGGGAGGGAGACTGGAGGCAATTCATTTAGGGAGCAAATGAAAGAGAGAGAGAGTAGAAAAGGCAGGTGAACAGATGGTCTCAATCTTGATGGCAAAGAAAGCTCTTGCACTTGTTAGAGGTAAGAGTGGAGGGGCCAAGATGAGGGATTTAAGGAGGTGATCAATAATAGAGAAAAGGAATTGGGGTTATCTTTGCATTCAAGAGTGATCCTAAATCTTTGGCATTGAGAACATAGCTTGATAGAGTCAAGCGAGATCTGGCGATGGGTGACTATGACAGTTGTGCACCAAGTATACACTCCTTGGATCTGATGCAGCCAAAAATTAGGACCATACCAGGAGGAAGAACAGGGATGAAAAATAGTGATGGAACCATTCAAGGGAATTCTGATAAATTAGGTGGATGGACTGAGGAATGAGAAAGTTATTTTAATGTAGCTAGGTGGAGGATGATGAAGCATTTGTACATCATGAATGGATCTTCCTTTTAGATAGGCTAGTGGAACTGTGGGATTCGGCAAAGTTCATCCCCCAGAAAACATTAGAGGTGGGGCTCATAGCTCTGGATCATGCAATCACCTCTCTGATGGCAGAATCAATATTCTGATGTATTCTGGTGTGGAATCACCCCTCAGAGGGAGGAATCATCTCTGATGTCAGAATCACACTTTGATGTTAGAATCACCGCTTTGTCAAGTCCTGTAATCAGATGATGGAATAACCTCGGAGTGCAGAATTACCTCTCTGATAGCAGAATAATCGTCTTGATGTGTCCTGTTGTGGAATCACTCTTCTGATGGCAGAATCGATCCATTAATTGTAAAATCACACCAGTGCTAATGAAATTGAGATACTGAAGGTGGAATTCCCTCTCTGATGGTGGAATCAACCCATTGATTGTGGAATCATCTCTGTTCTAGTATGATTGACCTGCTGATGGTGAAATCTCAGAATGGTGAACATTTTGGCAAATCCCTGAGGAAGTTTTCCCTTCATTTCACTTGGTGATTGACAATGCCTTCAAATAACGTTCACGCTGACTTTGAGGGTTGAGGGTTGAAGACCTTGTAGATATGGGTAATGCTGAAATTTGCAAGGAAATTAGGATGCTGGTTTTCCACTAAACTGCATTCTGTAAACTTGTGAAATGGGGCATTATCTTGCCCAAAACCAGGTTTAACCATCCTGCTGCATCAGTCAGTTTTAGTCCTTGGTCATTCCACTCTCTCACTGCTACCAGATACTTGTCATGATTTTTAAATAAATTATGCTCATTTCCCTTCAAAGCTGTGTGCATTTTACTGTCCTTTTGTCCTGATTTTTGATTCCACTGTTCCTCTGGAGTCTGCTGCTTGATCTAAAGGTGGTGTATGCCACTTTGCTTGCAAGGTGTAACATTTTTGATAATTGCTAATGCTGTTACATTTTTTTAAATATTAATAATTTGTTTTTACACACATTTGTACTCAAATCATTGGCACACTGCTATTAAGAGGGGTAACTCCAGCATCCCAATGAGACTAATTTTCTCAGTATAAATGAGCGATACATTTGTTATATGTTAGTAATATTTATATATTTACATTAGTTAATCTAGGACACTTCAATATATTCAATGTAAGTGGAAATTTGTTGTACGCAGTTTCATTATAAACGAGGTTGTCAATATGTAATTAGTACTAAGATTGAAAGTACTCCTTTTCGTTTAGTTGGTAAAGGCAGTGAGCACCAAGCTAAAGGTTCCATGTTCAATTCTCAATCTTTGTTGATATCTCAGTTAGAGTGACAGCCAGGCCTTTAATCTGGTGAAGATTTTAGGGTTAATTCTCTGATCCCACACTCCCAGCATGACCCTCACTTGAAAGAAGAGCTAATTGGGGTTACAATATTGTAGCCCCATCGCTGACCTGCTGGGAGCACAGGATGTTAAAATTAACCGGATGCGAGCATTTGCTTCTCAAATCTTGTAATTAATCAATATTTTACTTCAAACAAATTCTAATCCCAAATTAAAATGTGCCTGAATATTCATACATGATTCAAACCTGAATGGTCCCATCCAATCCCCTTCAGAGCAGTTTGGACTCCTGTTCAGGAGCCATACTCATACACATTGCCAACTGCAGTACTCAGTCCAACAAAGTAAAGAACAATTTAGGAATGTAATTGGTCTGTAACTAGTGGTCTGTCTAGTCAACAAGAATTTAATGGTGTAAGACTGTGTAACTGAATGTGAAATGCTATAATTGTAGTTAGATAATTGGACAATAGCCTTTCTACCTTTTCATTTAGTACTCTGCCCACGTTCTTTCCAAGTTTCTCCAGTTTCTTAATCAATTGTTACAGTGCTGATCTGCACAATTTTGCTTGAGTGCTTTTGAAGTAAATTCTCAAGTTTTTAAAAATGTGTTTTTAAAAATAGAGAAGTATGTCAGAGAATGGTAGTGATCGCAGCACCATTCTACAATCCATAAGTAGAAATTATATTTCATGATAAAGTGCTTCAGAAGGAAATACAACAATACATCAACTATAGATACAATCTATTAAATTAAAAGTCTAGCACACATCTGTAGTGTTACATATCTTAGCTGTATCATGCCTCATACATAAAAGAAAAATGGTGATCGGCTCAACGAGCCAGTACATAAATAAATTAACTATACAGATTGGCTCAAATATTTAATTGGCTAAATACCAGCCACTCAAAAACTAGTTCCAATCAATGGCCAAATAAGAAAAGTTATCAATTAACAAACAGTAACCACCATAAAACTGACCAATCAAATTACTCAATATTTTCAAAGCTACTATTCACAAACCAATAAATACCATCAATACAAACCAATCAGATTACTCAAAAGATTTTGTTCCAACCTTTTACAACGGCCATGTTGTTTTTGAGCCCTTTATTATAAACATCTAAAAAATACATTTTTCAGGAGTAATTATTGCTTATTATTTGATTATATTATAAACATGAGCACCAGAAAACCTGACCACCTGACTCAGAATGGGGCAGAATATGGTGTCTCAACCACCCAAGTAATCAGCGATGTTAAAATAGCAATGGGATGGGACAGAGTGGTAAGTCCATTGTTTCCCATCAGAATTGTGGCAAGAGACCAGCAGAACCCTAAAACAATTTTAGGGTCAATTATATATTGTATAGTAAACAGTAACTTTAATAAGTTTAATCTCTTTTTAAAATAGCTTTAGTAATAAATCTAGTAGATTGAAAGCTTCTATTACCAAAAAGTTATTAAGGATTCAAAAGTTCTCATTGGGAAAATTCACTGTCCTTTTACTGGATTAAATCAAATTAATTAGTTTTGCAGAAGCGCTACCAGCTTTTGTTGGAGAGGGAGTTGCTTTTCTTCTTGACAAAAGGTGAAGAAGGAAGCCCTTTAATTTTCTGGTGCTCACTAATACTTTATTGAATGTTATCCTTTTTGAATGTCTTTTGCAGTATGCAATAAATGTCTGAAATTCTACAATCTTGCCTTGCTGATCTTCTGTACAATGTCTAATATTCTAACAGATATTAATAAGTAAATTACAGAATTGTGCTAAAAACAAACTATTTACGTAGTCTCAATAGGCTAGAAATTACTGTTGCTGATATTAGTGGACGAATGCTTAACATAATCATATGACATTGGTCCGATTGCTATTTTAACCCAGACATTAACCTATTTATTTTTAATGGTTTAACACCTCCATTAAAATAATGACAGACCAATGTCATATGAACACATTAAACATTTGTCCACTAATGTCATCATTAGTACTTTCTAGCATTCTTGTTCTTGTAACAAATTGTAATTTTACTGTGGCCAGATTTCCTCAGCCTTTTTGGTGTAATAATGTATAATAATGTCACAGTTAGGGCAGGCAGGTGAGGGTGGAAAGTGGGACGATAACTGATTAACTGATAACTGATCCCACCCTTTTACTGCCTGTCAAATTTTCCAGCCCACTTGCGAGTGGATGCACAATACAGGGCTTCCCTTCTACTACAATCAATCGCTCTATGGGAACCAATCTATCAAAAGAACACTCATATTTTTTTCTTTAGGTTTCTTCAGGCTGACACCATTGCATTATACTGGACCTCACTACAAGTTTCCTGAGGGACTGTTAACAGCACAGGTGTCTTTCCATTCATGCAAATGCCTCTGACTCCCCCCTCCAAAAAAAAATGGGATGGGGTCATAAGTGCAACGTATGGGCAAGCAGATGTTCTACTCTGTCCAAAATCCTCGGACAAGGCCTCTTGAGGAAGACTGGTCTCATTATATTTCTATTTTTAATGCAAAAATTCCAATGAAACCCTCAAAGGGTTCATTTGAATAAAAACACCTAAGTCGTTAGATTTGATTGGCCAAGGGTTGCATTGGCAATTGTTGCATATCATACAGATAAAAATGGTGTGGTTATTATTTACTGTTTTTGTTTGCTGAAAAGGGATGCCATTGTTATGTAAAGGTCTTTGGAAAACTTTTTTCAATTTTTACTAAACATAGGATGCAATTATAGAAATAAAATTGAAATACATCTTTCTAACACTTGCAGATAACATCACATTATGAAAATAACACACTGGCTTTTGTCTCTTCCCAAACTATAAAAAAAATTGGCTAAATATTTTTTGAAGAAAACAGTGCCTCTTGAAAATTATTAAAAGCAAAGAGGAATCAATTTCAGGACCATTCTTAACCCTTAGCTCAGCGTGGACAGCTTTATTTGTCTGGGCATACTATTGTTGTGAGAAAAGTCACCAACTATACTCAGCCACCAACAACCTTTCCTTTTGGTTGTGGAAAAAACACCTTGGCTGTGTCAGCTGTGGCTCTGAGTCAGCAGGTTGTGGATTCAAGTTCCAGTCCAGAGACTTGAGCACAAACTCTAGGCTGATAGTGCAGTACAGTGCTGAGGGAGCGCAGCACTGTTGGAAATGGTGTCTTTCGGATGAGACATTAATCCGAAGCCCCGTCTGGCCTCATAGCTATGCATAAAAGCTACTATGACACTATTCGAAGAGCAGGAGAGTTCTCCTGATGTCCTGGCCAACATTTATCCGTCAACCAACTCCACCAAAAACAGTTTATCTGGTCATTATCACATTGCTGTTTGTGGGAGCTTGCTGTGCGCAATTGGCTGCTGTGTTTCCTACATTATCCATTGCATGGGTTCAGTCCGTGACTCTACTTCAAAAGTACTTCATTGGTTATAAAGCACTTTGGGATGACTTGAGGTTGTTAAAGGCACTGTTTCTTTTATTTATTAGTTCCTGGGATGTGGGTGTCACTGGAAAGGCCAGCATTTATTGCCCATCACTAATTGCCTTTAAGAAGGTGGTGGTGAGCTGCTTTCTTGAACCGCTGCAGTCCTTGTGGTAAAGGTACTCTTACAATGCTGTTAAGGAGGGAGTTCCAGGATTTTGACCCAGCGACGATGAAGGAATGGCAATATATTTCCAAGTCAGGATGGTATGTAACTTGGAGGGGAACTTGCAGATGATGGTGTTCCCATGTGCCTGCTGCCCTTGTCCTTCTAGGTAGTAGAAGTCGCGAGTTTGGGAGGCGCTGCCAAAGAAGCCTTGGTGAGTTGCTGCAGCGCATCTTGTAGATGGTACACACTGCAGCCACGGTGCGCCAGTGGTGCAGGGAGTGAATGTTTAAGGTGGTGGATGGGGTGACAAACAAATGGGCTGCTTTGTCCTGGATATAAATGTAAGTCTTGCTTTCATTTTTTTCTATCATGGACAGGTGGGGATTAACGCACATGCCCATGGAGCCCGTGCCCAGGGGTCAGAGTCAAAAGTAGGGGCCCCAAGCTGGGCCCTGTGCAATTATTGTGATATGATTTGCTTCATCATTAGACAGTGTGCAAACATTCTACGGGCCTTTTTCTTCATGCATTTTACTACACGTTTCTGTTTTATTGAATAAGGAGAGAGGACCACAAATGTTCTTGGCACTCAGGGCCCCAAGCAAAATAATCTTGCTCCATTCATAGAGTAATCTAGTTACAGCTCTGGTGCAACCAGGCCAATCTGGATGAGTTTGCTACTTGAATGGTAAGTAAATTGTTTTTTAGCCAATTAAATAGCAATTTATTTCAAACTTGTTCCCATCACGATGGAGCTGAAAAAGCTATAACATTGGTCAGGCTCAGGAGACAGAAACGTCCTTGGACCTACTGGCAATTTAAGGGTTAATAATTTGATGACCCAAACAGAGTAGCAGCATTCCACAAACAAAACTTGTACAGGTATTATTTGACCTAGAGAAAAATAAAGACAGTTTTAAGAGATATCAACTTCAAGTCAGAATCCATTGGCTTTCTAACAAGAAGAATTCAGAAGGAAGAATGAGTGGCATTTCGTATTTTTGTTAACAAGTGTTACATGTGGGTCCTCTGCCACTTCCACATGTTTCTTGTTCACAGATAATTTGTAGAACATATTTTATCATTCAGTTTGAGACACAGTTGAAAGCCTTTTGCCTAAGGCTCAGAACACTTTCAGAAATTATACACCGTTCTCACTGCTTTCGTCTGCTTCACTGTGCAATTAGGTGACTGTCTTTCAGCACACATTAAGGTTGGCATCACTGCAATATTTTGGTAGCAAGGTGAGCTGGTAGAAAAAAAATGCTTGTGTATCAGCTAATGAAGAGCTGGGAACTAAGTACACTGTCAATTAAACTGAGCTGACAGGAGCTGCATTACCACTGACGTGAATGGCCCATTCTTCCACAAGAGGACAAGGTTAAGCATTGCAAACAAAAGAGCTCAGCAACATTGGATAAACCACGGGAAAGTAAAGAAGGGGGAGGCAGTTAAATAACATGGTGAACTTCCAAGCGAAATACCCCAACATTAGTCCAGATTATATCCAGTGCTGTTATCAGACAATTTTTGCGGGTAACAGACTAATTTTCAGGAAAAAACGATCTGGAACAAATGAAGCAGGAACCTTTGTTTCTGGCTGAAAGAATTAGATAAATATATCAACACCGCCACCTGCTGTAAACTGCAGGAATTAACATAGCTTGAAAACACCAAAGGTAATAATTGTAAAATTGTAATTTCTATAAAATATTGGCCTGGGTTTTGCAAACAGCGGTGAAACGACAATACTCACCGTTGACCTCGATAAAAGCTGCCCACATAGATTTAGAGGACTCTAGAGCGTTGATTTCCCCAATTCCGATGTGACTTTAAATCTCGTGCCATCTTTAGGGGATTTGTGGTGTTCAGCAACCCATGAAGTCATCAAGCAGGCTGATCAGCCAATCAGATGTAAAAATTCTCACTTTCAGTGCCCAGGAAGTAGAAAGCACAGATTATAATTCACTTTTTAATCATTTTACAGACAACAAAATAAATATTGTGACATGCACATGGAATTAAGGTAGAAACTGAAATATCATAACCTAACTTAAACAAAATACAATTAAAATTAATGTTGTAATGTTATTGTGAGGGAATGATATTCCGTACTTATAAAATAAGTTTTTCAGGACCAGAGAGGTTGTTCAGCAGTAATTATTACTTAGTACGCAGTTAAAAACTCAGTTACTGCTCCTTTAACAAGGCTCAACATTTTCGATGGTTTTACAACGAGAATAGTGCGTACAAAGTTGAAGTTCACATCAAATCACCAATTCTGTGGTGATTACATCTACAAATGTAGCAACAGCACACCCTGTGGAGAACCAGGTTATCACTGACAGCAACTTCGGGCTTTCCACGTTTAACTGCACATGTGCGAATGCCAGAAGTTGCTGTGAATTTTACACAGTAATGACGGCGAGCGCTAATAGTTTCGTCATCATTACTACCGCAAATTCTGGACCATTGCGTAAGGACTTTCCTTATATTGTCTGTCCAATTTGTCCATTTAGAGTTGCATCTATTTCAAATAACTATAATATTTTATGCAGAGCTTGAGCCTTTGTGCTGGGGGCATGACTAGTGCTTTAGCATGATCCCGATTCTACTAGCTGACTGCCATATAAATCACAAGTATAATTTTACATTGTTGCAACATATGCAACAATTTTTTGGCAAAAAAAAATACTGCTATCATGTAATGTTTAGAGTGAGTTTTGTCAGATCACTGAACAAATTTAGTTCATTACACAGCATGCAAACTGAAATAGGACTTGTTTGTGCAATCAAGAATTCATTTTAGGCAGAAGTATGGATAAACAAAATGAACTCCTATTACTTAGTCTGCACAGATTGTTACTGGACCAACAGCTTTAGTTACTGGGCTAACAGCTTTAGTTACTGGGCTAACAGATTGTTACTGGGCTAACAGCTTTAGTTACTGGGCTAACAGATTGTTACTGGGCTAACAGCATTAGTTACTGGGCTAACAGATTGTTACTGAGCTAACAGCTTTAGTTACTGGGCTAACAGCATTAGTTACTGGGCTAACAGATTGTTACTGGGCTAACAGCTTCAGTTACTGGGCTAACAGATTGTTACTGGGCTAACAGCATTAGTTACTGGGCTAACAGATTGTTACTGGGCTAACAGCTTCAGTTACTGGGCTAACAGTTTTAATTACTGGGCTAACAGATTGTTACTGGGCTAACAGCTTTAGTTACTGGGCAAACAGATTGTTACTGGGCTAACAGCTTCAGTTACTGGGCTAACAGATTGTTACTGGGCTAACAGCTTTAGTTAAGTTGATAACTGAGTCCGACAACAACATAAAAAAATATCAACACCTGGCTGCGATTCACAACCGAATATTAAAAGGATAATCATTAAGGAGTTCAACTTACTCATTTGGTTTCTTTCACTTTTATTTCTAAATCCTTTGAACATTAGACATGTGTGTAACAGAATCAGATTAGTCAGTGATGAACGTGCTTGAGGCACCACTAAAATTAGAAACTTAAGTGATGTAAACAAACATAATCTTAAAACCATACAAATATCTATTAAAATGAGGCTGATAGCAACAACTAAAACACTTAATACAGAATGTCGCATTATATTCCATGCAACATCAAGAATTAAAGGGTTTAGTTTTAATAAAATCAGATTATTGAGATCAAAATTCAATAGAATGGACAGTGCGATAAAATGTTATTTAGAAACAGCTATTAAATATTTTTCTATTGATAAAACTGTTCAAGGTGTTGAATTTGCTTATCTCATTCATGGCAGCTGTAGACACACTACAATTGGGCTCAGTGCTCGTGGACTATAGAGGGGAAAAAAAATCAGCCAAGGTTCACGATCCTGCTCATTATTCAGTGACCTCTGCTGGAAAACGCATGTGTGCCGACATCAGGTAAGAATATCATTCGGCTCAACTGTAGTCCCTTGCGCCACCCACCCACTGCCGCTCCCCCCCCCCCGCCAGCCTCACACACACACACACACACACACACACACACACACACACACACACACACACACACACACACACACACACACACACACACACACACACACACACACACACACACACACACACACACACACACACACAGTCAAATACACGAATGCCAATCACTGTGTAGGGTCACCTCTGTAGAATGGCCACTTGGATAAGGTGCTGGAGGGCACCTGATACCTATAGAGATGAAGAGAGATATGAGAAACCTCAAACCCACATCTGGTCCATCAAAGACTGCTTATCTTTGCCCTGTAATATCACACACCTCTGTCCCGTACCTCACCCATTTCATCCATACCTTCATCACCTCTAAATCATAACTTCTCCTTTGGTTTCCTCATTAGCCAACTGATTTCCATCCTACACAAATTCCAACTCATTCAAAGCTTCATCCTACTTCAAATGAAATCCCATTCCCCATTGCACCTGTCCTTCAAAATCTTCATCCACTCTTTGTCCTCCTGTATATTAACTTTGAAATTCTTGTCCTTTTTTACAAGTCCTCCCAGAGCCTCACTCCATCCAACCTCAAAAACGACCTTTAAATCCCAATTCACATCCTCTGCTTTCCGAACTCTGGTATATTTTACATCTCCCTTTCACCATTAATGGCAGAGGCTTTAGCCACATATCTTTGTGTGCTGGAATTTCTCCCTAAACTATTGCCATATTTCTTTTCATTTTCAAAAATCTCCTCTAAACCTCATCATCATAGCATAGGCAGTCCCTTGAAATCAAGGAAGACTTGCTTCCACTCGAAAAGTGAGTTTTCAGGTGACTGAACAGTCCAATATGGGAATTACAGTCTCTGTCACAGGTGGGACAGACAGTCGTTGAAGAAAAGGGTGGGTGGGACTGGTTTGCCGCATGCTCCTTACGCTGCCTGCGCTTGATTTCTGCATGCTCTTGGCGACAAGACTCGAGGTGCTCAGCGCCCTCCTGGATGCTTTTCCTCCACTTAGGGCGGTCTTTAGCCATGGATTCCCAGGTGTCAGTGCACTTTATCAAGGAGGCTTTGAGGGTGTCCTTGAAATGTTTCCTCTGCCCACTTGGGGCTCGTTTGCCGTGAAGGAGTTCCAAGTCGAGCGCTTGCTTTGGGAGTCTTGTATCAGGCATGTGAACAATGTGGCCCACCCAACGGAGCTGGTCGAGTGTGGTCAGTGCTTCTATGCTGGGGATGTTGGCCTGTTGGTCTATCCTCCCAGGGCATTTTCAGGATCTTGCAGAGACATCGTTGGTGGTATTTCTCCAGCAATTTGAAGTGTCTGCCGTATATGGTCCACGTCTCTGAGTCATACAAGAGGGCGGGTATCACTACAGCCCTGTAGACCATAAGCTTGGTGCGAGATTTGAGGGCCTGATTTTCGAACACTCTCTTCCTCAGGCGACCGAAGGCTCCGCTGGTGCACTGGAGGCGGTGTTGGACCTCGTCGTCGATGTCTGCCCTTGCTAATAGTAGGCTCGCGAGGTTTGGAACGTGCTCCACGTTGTCCAACGCCATGCCGTGGATTTTGATGACCGAGGTGGCGGGATCAGGTTGGTGGAGGACTTTTGTCTTACAGATGTTTAATGTAAGGCCCATACTTTCGTACGCATTGGTGAAGATGTTGATGATGGCTTGGAGTTCAGCCTCTGAATGTGCACAGACGCAAGCGTCATCCGTGCACTGTAGTTCGACAACAGAGGATGTGATGGCCTTGGATCTAGCCTGGAGGCAATGAAGGTTGAACAGGTTCCCACTGGTTCTATAGTTTAGTTCCACTCCAGTGGGGAGCTTGTTGAGCATGAGATGGAGCATTGCAGCGAGGAAGATCGAGAAGAGGATTGACGCGATGATGCAGTCCTGCTTGACCCTGGTCCGGACGTGGATAGGGTCTGTGGTGGATCCGTTGGATCCTCTAAACCTAGTGCTTGAATCAAAGCCCTTAACTCTCCTTCCTATTCCTGCTGGTTATGTTGTGAAGCACCTTGAGACATTTTGCTCTGTTATAGGTCCTATCTAAGTGCTGTTATTGTTGTTAAGGAGACAACATTGGAAGGAGGCAAAGAAAGTTTCAAGGTAATTGGCACAATTTGTAGTGATATAATTATAGTGTGACTGATACATCTGAGGCCGGAGGCAGAGATTTTTGGGGGGGAGGTCACAATTTGAACTTTAAACTTGAATTACACAGAACTTCAAAAAGTAATTTCATGCACAATGCACTTTGAGAGGTCTTAACATGAAAGATGTTGTCTGAAAGTAGATATTATTGTAATATTCATGAAAAGATACTAAAAAATGTAAAATAAGCATTGTATGGTACATACTTAGTGATATAAAGCACTAAGTATGTCACGTGGAGTCCAGTTTTATTGTTAAAAGCATCAACATATTTCCTTTCCTTACAAATAAAAATTGTCAGATTAATGGTCAAAACTTTCAGTTGACTTCCACTGTCATATATATTGTTTTTGAGCTCTTTGCACAGAAACATTAATAATGTCTAACTTCTCCCCTATAGTGCACCTAGTCAAACGTATCTGATATTGATTCCTTTCTATGGATTATTTAAAATTGTATGAACTCATTTGAGCTTTGTCTTTGTAAGTATTGCTTAATCTTGGATTGCACCTAAAGTACAAATTTTCCAACATCAAGACCTGAAGTCACCTGTGGCTCAGCTCCCTTTGGGCCTTCAGGTAATCTGTTCAGCTATGTGATGTTGACTGAGCTGCATTCAGTACTCTTCACTCTCCATTAAGGGGAGTTAACGGAATGCTATTAAGAGGCAAAGCAATCCCAGCATCCATAGGGCAAGTAAAAAAATGAAAGGGTGGCATTGAAGTTTTAGGGCTCATTTCCCTTCATATGTGGAAAGTTTCTACCTTCGATGTAGGACCACCTTAGTGAAATCTGGAGCTCACTCACTAAATAAGGTATAACGATGTTAAACCAGATCCCATCCCTTCATGGTGGAGTGGGTAATTCCTGAGTATATGGTAATGGTAGAGGTCTGGGAGCAGGTTATCTGTTGGCTGCATTTGGTACATTACCTGGAAACCAGGAAAAAATGGAGATAATGGTGGCGAAATTGGTCTGCTGTGTGCCTCCCGCTAGCGTCACCGGGGGGGGCGGAGACGGGTTCGCGGGAGATGGCGGAGGCGCAAAACCAGTAACACCCCGCCCCCGCTGGTAGCACCCCGAGCTGCTGTGCCTCCGGCAATGATGCCATCACTGTGCGCAGCAACTCTCTTTCACTCCACAGTGGCCTCTTTTCGCCTCGCGGTGGAAATTGGGCAGAACACTGTGAGGCTGCCACGGGCGATGTTAGCGCCAGCCTTGCAGATCGCGAACCGGGCCACTCGTGGGACGGAACTTAAATGGGAAGTGCACAGTGGCATTTTTATTTTTCGGCCGACTTACCGATCTGGCCTCCATGAGTGTTTTTGGGGGTCTGTGCCGTGCTGGTGCAACCTGGCACTCCGTTTCGGTGTCAGGCTGCGGCCAGGGCACCCCACATCCCCTGTGGCATAGTGGAGGCCCCTCAAAATCTCTACTGAGCTCGCAGTATGCCCTCCCCTTTAACAGAAGGGGAGGGCCCAGTGATCGCATCAGCGCTACGTGGAGAGGCCGCGCAGTGCTCCAACTTGCGCGTGATTAGCGCCCCAGACATGTTCCCGAGAGGAAGTGGAGTGCCCGACATTGCGCCCCACTTCCTCTCGGGGGTGGTAACCCCAATTTAGGTCACAGGGCGGGACCTCTGAGCCTGGCACAGCATGTCCACCTCACGAAGGTTACCGCTCCCAAACAGGGCACTACGCAATTTTGCCACCAATAACTTGTAAAAGGAGCTGAAATAACTTGAGTAAAAGAGATTCACTTTATTTGTAAACCAGTTTTATGGTATATACCCAAAAGGTCTGCTACACAGTAATATTTTAATTTGTTTCTCTAACAAATTGTTAACTTCCATGAGCATAGAGAACGTTTAGTTCTGCTGATATGCTACTTTACATATTTTATCCTTAAAATTCCACTTTATCAAGAAAAGCACAAATATTAAAAGCTATTTCTTCAATAATTTTAAATTAGTTTAGTGAATTTGCTTCAAATTAATTTTAAAAATTGTTGTCCTATCCACTGATAGCAGATGCTTTAAGAATGGCACATATAAAAATTATATTTTGTGAGGACATTATAGATAAATACTTCAATTTGTGGGGATACAGCGGTGTATTGGAATGGCATACTTTGCACTCACTGAGATCTTGCTGGGTTGATCTTATGGGATTTTCTGAGGGCAGTATATTTATGTAAAGTGAGCTCCCAGCCTGTATTGGGCTTGACTCTGGGAGCTTGCTATTGAGGTCTTAGAATATTACACCCAGATTCAGCTCTAAAAGACTGTTTCTGCTATTTAATGGGGGACATTCATTACTGCTGAATGGAGAGGAAGAAATAGAAAGGAAGAGACCTGCTCCATTTGCGTGTTTAAGAGTCTTGGAAGAACGATTACCTTTGTTGGATTTTTAGAGCTCCTCCTTCTCAGAAGAAATATGCAGGAAGTGGTATCAAGGTAACTGCAGTCTCCAACATCCAGAGAACCTGGGGGTAGATGAGGAAAATGTTTAATAGCCTCAGGAAGTCTATCAAGTGAAGGCTGGCCAGTATGGCACTATATCAAATAATTGATCAAATAGATGAACTGTTTCCTTTCACCATTTTATACTCTGACTGAGGCTCAAAAAGCAACTCTTTGCAAGCTTTGCATGCCTGCCCATATTGCAGCAGGGAATATTTTATTGCCACTACTTCAAAATGCAACTGTTTTTGCCCTCTATTAGGAAAGCTGACTCCACAAAGCAAGCTTCCCACATCACTAACCTGTCTGATGCATGTTCATTTATTCATCTACAAGCTGGGAAGCAGGGTGGTTCTCACCTGTCTTTGTACTCTTCAAATTATCAATATATCAGTATCACTATTGTTTTGCTTGCAGCAGAACAGGAGACAGCATTCCTGAACTACAAGAGATCTCCCTTTGATTAAACCATTCAATGGGTATGAATGCTGGACATGGTGGTGGACAGAGAACATTCCCTGAAGCTGAAGGTTAATACTATATTTGAGTTGTCATTCCCCCTTCATTTACTTATTCATACATTAAAGCAAACCACTATGACAAATTTTGAGCTTTATATCAAAGGGTTCTTTTCAGACAGCAGTCTAACATATGCGTTTGTTCTATTTCTTTTGGTGCCCCCAAAGAATGATTCACAGACTCATGTTCCACCCACAAAACCAGCAGCTCACAGCAGGCAGCATCACTCATTCCACCTGCAGCAAGCACCAGGACAGGTGCATCCAACCCATTGAATGTTGGTAGTCAACTTGAAGCAGAGATGTCAGATGAAGCATCGAGCACATGTGAGCAGGAGGGCTCCTGGAGGAAAAGGAGGAGCAGGAACCTGCTGGCCAGAGGACTAGTCACATCTCAGCTACGCAACCTTGAGATCCAGGCCCCAGAGGGTCTGCATTTAAAAGAAGGATGCTATGTAAACACCAATATTTTCTGCGATCGTTAGATGTGCATAGCACCCTACAAAGTGTGAAGGCAAGTGTCAAGGATTTCACTAAGCCCAGCTGTGTAATAATAATTGATCGATTATCCGAATGTCAGTCCACCACAGAGCACATGGCAGCTCAAGGGCTACCTGCAGCTCCCAGCAACAGAGGTCCTAAGCTCTGCCACAATATATTTTTTGGCCACTCAGACTGCTGCTATAGAGGTCTTGGGTTTGAAACTACAACGGCCTGTCTTGTCTGGTTTTAACATCTTTGTGGATCAATTTAAAAGAGCCATTATACAGGGCTTCATTGTGCTCATTGACGCCCTGAGGTCTACTCCTATATAGATCAGTAGTCATGCAGAGCTCATGCCCCGAGTCGGAGCATGGCTGAAATAAGTATGGATGAGGCTGTTGCCTTGCAGAATGTTGTCACTTCTGGTCTTTCCAGCCACCAAACTCAAATGATAGTAGCTATGTCAGAAATTGAGCAAAACAAGACAACTACCACAACTATGGAGCCACTACAAGAAGAGAAAGGGTCATTTACATTCAAACAGGCTCCCACTGACACCCAACGACCAGTCGCTTCACTTACTCCTGCCATTGGGGAAAGCACCTAAAAGGTTAACTTCTAGTGCACATAAAGTATATTCTGTCATCAACAGCCAGCACTGGAGTAAGAAATATAACATAATTTGTAACGTATGAAAGTTGGTTGCACTTTATTTCAACTTTTTCCAAAGAGTTTTCTTGGGATAGTGCAAAATAAGGTCATAGTAAATGAAAGGAATAGAATCCATGGTAGTTTAATTAAAGCAGAGGCTAATAGTGGTGAGAAAGCATTTGGCCAGTGTATTATACCCATATGGAGAGTAATATTCTTGCAATGGATGATGGGACACTTCGGTGAAGGTCTGGTTACTGAGATCCTGCAGTTCAGGAGCTATCTGCAAAGCTGGCTAAGCAAGAATCTCTTCTAGCTCCTAGACATGATCTTGCTCTGTTCTTGGCTGCAAAATGGTGTCCTGAAACTGTACCTGCTCTATTATTTTATTTCATTGGTTGTCAATGTTACGAGGCATGCAACAGACTACAATAATCCAAAAGACCTGGCAGTCTTCTGATCTGTCCAAGCATCTGAAGTGCTACTTCAATATGCTTATGGTGTGTTCAATAATGATCCTGGTGGATGCATTGAGCACATTGTATCTGTGGTTAACTGCTTTTCATGGCTGTTTCAATTAGGGCTGAAAAAGGTGAGCCTTGGTTCCCTGGAAGCTATACTTGCTGAACACTCGATGGCCTTAAAATTATGATATTGTGACTGTTGTTCAGGAAGCAGACATTCACTTTCATGATCCAATGTTGATAGTCACAGATAATCTGTACAGTGATGGAGTGGAAACATTTATAGTTCATGAGGGCCATGAAATCAAAGGGTCACATGTAATCAAATGTTATCAGTGACACCTAGGACTCTGGGAAATCTTACCATCCAAAATATTCCAGTGCCCTCCATTTCTACTGCCACAGAGAAACTAATTAAATTATTTGTAATCTCTAACCTCATGGCTCCAAATATCCCTCACTCCACAGGGAAGCAACCCTGGTTCAATGAGGAGTGCAGAAGAGCATGCCAGGAGCGGCACCACTAAATTGAGGTGCCAACCTGGAAAAACTGCAACACAGGACTACGTGCATGCTAACCAGCGGAAGCAGCATGCTATAGATAGAGCTAAGCGATCCCACAATCAATGGATCAGATCAAAGCTCTGCAGTCCTGCCACAGCCAGTCATGAATGGTGATAGAAAATTAAATAACTAATGGGAAGAGGAGGCTCCATGAATATCCCCATCCTCAATGATGATGGAGTCCAACACACGAGTGCAAAAGACAGGGCTGAAGCAACCATCTTTAGCCAGAAGTGCCGAGTAGATGATCCATCTCCACCAACTTCTGAGGTCCCCACCATCACAGAAGCCAGTTTTCAGCCAATTTGATTCAGTCCATATAATATCAAGAAACTGCTGAGTGCACTGGCTATGGGTCCTGACAATATCCCAGCTGTTGTCCTTCAGACTTGTGCTCCAGAACTAGTCACACCTCTAGCCAAGTACAGCTACAACACTGGCATCCAACTGACAATGTGGAAAACTGCCTGTTGTGGAGCCCTCTAGTGGACTACTCCACCCAGTGGATTATTGATGTAATGACAATAAAGCCATGCACTTGCACAGTTCATATCCAGCAGTCATGTTTGTACAAGTGTGTGTGTTTACCTTATCTCAATATATCACAGATTGGCGACGAGGATGGGATTTTCAGATTCCCTAGTTGAAATTTTTGTTGGAGGATAATCCTGCCAATGGTGGGACTGTTAGAGATTCTTCGTTTTGCAGAAAAGCTTAAATATTAAAGGTAAATTTCAAGCACACATGGCTGAACTGTCAACTTTGCCAGAGTCCAGATGGCCACGCCTATGGGAATAATAGGCCACTTGGATGAGTTCCATCAAGACCAAGAGACTTTCAGAGGATATGTGGCATGGCTAGAAATGTTTTTCACCACGAATAATATCATTGAAGTCCCCGATGATGTAAGCCGTAACCAGGCGGTTTTAGAAAAGAAACGGGCTATTTTCTTGACTGAAGCAAGCCCCGAGGTGTATGAAATCCTGAAAAATGTGCTTGTTCCCGCCAAACTGAAGGACAGGCCACTGAAGGAGAAGAACAGCATTACAGTCCTGAGCCCCTGGAAATTGCTGAAAGTTATCGTTTTGGAACACGCGATCAATTAAATGACGAGAGTATCAGTGAGTATATTGTAGTTTTTAAAAATCTATACGTTCACTGTCATTTTTGAAACTTTCAGGTCTGAGCCTTGCATGACCGCTTTGTTTGTGGATTGAAAAATGAACTAATCAGAAGTAAATTGTTGACAAGCCCTAACTTGACTTTTGATTTAGCTTGTCAGACCGCTGTGTCAATGGATATGACCGACCAGTACTCCCGAGAATTTCACGCCATTTCCAGTCATCAGACAACCGAGGTGAATCAGCTGCAGGCCAAAAGTAAAAGGCAGTTGGGTCCCAAGGTCTCAGCAACTGGCTAAGGTAACAGTTAATTGAAGTTTTGCTATTGGTGCCTGGAACAACACATTGCTCAAAGCTGTCCATATGTGAAGGCAGAATGTTTCTACTGCAAGAAAACTGGGCATCTTGCGAAGGCGTGCCAACAGAAGAGTAAACTGACTGGCAAAGCTATAAGTAGAAATCACCAGACACAACATAGCGTTGATGAGAAGCAGCAGGACGAAGAGTTTTTGGAGATTCACGTCATTAGGAACACAAAGGTATATAACAGCGATTTGCGAAGTGTCATCTAACAAGTAGACATCACAGGAACCATGGAAATCGACACTGGTGCATCCATGAGCGTAGTACCGAAATCGCTATATCGCAACAAGTTGCGTGATTTTAGCAAGAGAAATCGAAGATGGAGTTGCGAGGCTACTCAAGAGAGCAAATCCCTGTTGCAAGAAGTGTCACCATACCAGTGAAATACAAGGATCAGTATCCAAGCTTGCCTCTCATAGTAGTGGCAGGACACAAGCCTGCCTTGATGGGTAGAAATTGGTTGGGATCACTGAAGCTGGATTGGAATGAGATTTTTCATGTGGAAGTGAAATTTGCATCGAAAGAAAATGTCATCAAGCAGTATCCAAAGGTGTCCCGTGAAACAGGCAGTCCATTCCAAGACTTTAAGGCACATGTCAGTGTGCAGAAGGACGCAAGGCCTGTTTACTGCAAGCCACGTCCCGTACCATACGCACTAAAGGAGAAAGTTCAGCAAGAATTCAAAAGACTAGAAACCGAGAACATTGGGCCAAAAATTGTGGTCGGAGGCTTCCCGCAGGGGGATGCCTCCGACCACAAAAAAAAATCCGAAAGCACCTGGTGGCCCCATCCAATGTAAACTTTGAGTCCAAGGCCTAACTGCGCAACACAGCACAGAGGCCCACGCATCCCAGGAGAGTAAGCGCTTCCTGGGATCACATGCGCCTGGACTACCAATAACAATGTATTATTCTCATTCATAGTAACGGGCCTTTACTATGAACGGGAAGACCACGAAAAACAAAGAAAACGCACACATAAATAAAAAGAACACTTCACTTTTTTTAAGTAATAGAAATTAAAATGAATTCAGTGGCCCAGAAATCCCGGTCGGCTGCTTTCCACGGGCGATCAGGTAAATAAACGTTTTAAAAAATGCGCACTTCCCTTATCCTGCTGCAGCCACACGAGTTCCCGGTCTTGAGGCCTCCTCTGACTGCGCAATGCAGCGCGTGCACATCGGGACGTGCGCAGACCTGCAGCTGGAGTCATATGGTGCTGGGCAGCGAATCAGGTATAGTATGTTCTCATTCATAATAATGGGAACTCCATAAGTTGGAGTTCGCATTTTTATTAATGAGAAACAGCCCCCAAAACAGACAAAACCAATATAAAAAAAATAGAAAAAACACACAACATATTTTTATTCATTTAAATTAAAGTTATTTATGTATTTAAAAAGTATATATTTTTCCAACTTTTAAAAACTTTTTTTAATTATGGTTTAAAATAAACTTACTGTAGTGGGGAGGGATTTTAACAATAAAATGTGTTTTTATAATTTTATTTTAAAATGTTTTTGTGTATGTTAAAACTCTATGCCTGTAAATCTAGGCTATGCACCTGCTTTTATCAGGCGAAAGAGTTTTGAGACTTTTGCTGGGCAAGATATGGATAAATACCACAATCTTGCCCTTGCAAATGTCTTCGCTCCTGAGATACGGAAGATTTGTCCAGCTCCAGCTTGACGGATTGGAAAAGCCAGTTTTCAGCGCATTCGCATTGTGCACTGGAAACCGGCTTTTGCTATGCCTTCCCGGGTCCGTAGAAACTCCATACAGACCCGAGGAGTCTGGAATTTCTGCCCCAATGTTTTATAAACAAAAATATTTTCTTGAAATTGTTTCTTTAAATGTTTTACTAATGTTAACCATAAACATACCTTCATGAGCAGGGTTTTGAATATAAAAATAAGTAATAAAATGTATTTTTTCTATACTGGTAAAACCAGACATAAGAGTTTGAAGGACAATTCCTGGGCAAGAGTTGGGCAAATAGCTCAACTCTCCACCTGCGAAGGTCCATCTCCCGGGGAGGCGGGCGATCTGTCAAAATTTGACAGATCGCAAGTTCCGGGTTCAGGCACATGCGCTTCGCACGCCTAAACCCGGAACTTGCGGGGTGTCTTTGGGTGCATGCGCACATCGTACGCACCCGGACAGTCCGAAAGTTACAGCCTACTATCTCGAAGATAGATCGATGTAATAGGGCTACACACATGGTTCTTGTACCGAAGTCAGATGGTAAGCTAAGATTGTGTGGTGATTATATGGTAACCGTAAACAAGGTTCGAGAATGTAATCTACCCAATGCTTCGCCAAATGTGGAAGATTTGTTCACAATGCTGACAGGTGGCCAGATCTTTTCAAAGTTAGATCTAACAAACGCCTACCGACAACTTGAGTTAGATGAAAAGTCCAAGTCATGCTTGACTATAAATATTCACCTAGGCCTATATCAGTTCAATAGGCTACCATTTGGAGAGTCTTCCACCCCCGACACATTCCAAGGGGTGATGAACCAAATTTTGCAAGGGATTGAAGGGGTAGTGTGTTATTTAGATGATATACTCATTTTAGCACCAAACAGGCAAATCCAAGATAAATGGTTCAATTTTACCCAATGTCGTTTTTTCATCTACTGCAAGAGTTACGCCCTTTTTTTGGCCCCAACTACTCCAAAAAAAAACTAGCAAATTTCCCCGTTCTATTTTTTGAAATTGCCGCCGTGCAGCCTGTCCTTTAGCTTTGAGGGGGGTGGAGCCTAATGTCTGCGCCGAATGAAACAATGCCCCCCCCTTTCTGTGCATGCTCAAAAAAAAGTATGTTTTTGGGCACGCAAGCCCAGTACAGCTCCCTGTCTGCATTCGGCCATTTTTAAAGAGCCAGTTGTGTGTGAGAACTTTAATTCTCAGAGGAAAAGTCGGAGCTGTAATACAAGATGCAATGCAGTTCAAGGACCAAGAATTTCTTACAGGATGAAGTGGAGGCACTGGTTACTGTAATTGAGGCCAGATGGCATGAGATGGGCACCAGCAGAGGTCACATAGAAGTTTCACCAAAAGAAAAGAAGAAACGCTGGAACCAACTTGCAGAAGATTATGAAATTGTGACCACCCCGCCGTCAGGAGGCCAGTGCAAAAAGAAATGGCAGGGCTTTGGTCAAGTAGTTAGTGTAAGTAATATTTTCATTTATTCACTGGAATTGCAATTGTAAATGTGACCATCTGTATGTCCCACCCAGCAGAAAGACACCCTCTCTAAAAAGTTATATTTTCATCTTTGCAGAGGAAGGTGGCACACACAAAAGGGAAAGAACTCGAACATGAGGAGGCCCAGCAAATCTGCACCCACTGATACCCTTTGAAGAGAGGGTCGCTGCTTTGATGGTTCCTGCCTGGAGAAAAGCAACTACCACTGCACAAGTTGGGCCCACACTCGAGGGAGAGGATAAGTCCTGCAAATTCCACAGACTGGCTTTGCTAAGTGTTAAATATTGCGCAGGCTAGCCATGTTTCGGTTCATGGGGATGTTTCCGTCAGCTACGCTTCGGTTGATGCAATGTGGTTCATCGTGGTCCTTCAAATGAGCCTGCTGCCTGCGTTGTGTGTGCCTACTCATACCAAAATTCTCTGGACTCTGGGGAGGTACCAGCGGATTGGAAAGCAGCTAATGTAACGCCTCTGTTTAAAAAAGGGGGCAGACAAAAGGCAGGAAACTATAAGCCGGTTAGTTTAACATCTGTAGTGGGGAAAATGCTTGAAGCTATCATTAAGGAAGAAATAGCGGGACATCTAGATAGGAATAGTGCAATCAAGCAGACGCAACATGGATTCATGAAGGGGAAATCATGTTTAACTAATTTACTGGAATTCTTTGAGGATATAACAAGCATGTTGGATAGAGGTGTAGCGATGGATGTGGTGTATTTAGATTTCCAAAAGGCATTCAATAAGGTGCCACACAAAAGGTTACTGCAGAAGATAAAGGTACGCGGAGTCAGAGGAAATGTATTAGCATGGATCGAGAATTGGCTGGCTAACAGAAAGCAGAGAGTCGGGATAAATGGGTCCTTTTCGGGTTGGAAATCGGTGGTTAGTGGTGTGCCACAGGGATCGGTGCTGGGACCACAACTGTTTACAATATACATAGATGACCTGGAAAAGGGGACAGAGTGTAGTGTAACAAAATTTGCAGATGACACAAAGATTAGTGGGAAAGCAGGTTGTGTAGAGGACATAGAGAGGCTGCAAAGAGATTTCGATCGGTTAAGCGAATGGGCTAAGGTTTGGCAGATGGAATACAATGTCGGAAAGTGTGAGGTCATCCACCTTGGATAAAAAAACAGTAAAAGGGAATATTATTTGAATGGGGAGAAATTACAACATGCTGAGGTGCAGAGGGACCTGGGGGTCCTTGTGCATGAATCCCAAAAAGTTAGTTTGCAGGTGCAGCAGGTAATCAGGAAGGCGAATGGAATGTTGGCCTTCATTGCGAGAGGGATGGAGTACAAAAACAGGGAGGTCCTGCTGCAACTGTACAGGGTATTGGTGAGGCCGCAGCTGGAGTACTGCATGCAGTTTTGGTCACCTTACTTAAGGAAGGATATACTAGCTTTGGAGGGGGTACAGAGACAATTGACTAGGCTGATTCTGGAGATGAGGGGGTTACCTTATGATGAAAGATTGAGTAGACTGGGTCTTTACTCGTTGGAGTTCAGAAGGATGAGGGGTGATCTTATAGAAACATTTAAAATAATGAAAGGGATAGACAAGATAGAGGCAGAGAGGTTGTTTCCACTGGTCAGGGAGACTAGAACTAGGGGGCACAGCCTCAAAATATGGGGGAGCCAATTTAAAACCGAGTTGAGAAGGAATTTCTTCTCCCAGAGGGTTGTGAATCTGTGGAATTCTCTGCCCAAGGAAGCAGTTGAGGCTAGCTCATTGAATGTATTCAAATCACAGATAGATAGATTTTTAACCAATAAGGGAATTAAGGGTTACGGGGAGAGGGCGGGTAAGTGGAGCTGAGTCCATGGCCAGATTAGCCATGATCTTGTTGAATGGCGGAGTAGGCTCGAGGGGCTAGATGGCCTACTCCTGTTCCTAATTCTTATGTTCTTATGTTCTTATGTTCACCCTGCCCCCTCCTCTGTTGCTAACCATTTGTCTGTTCTGTTATATTTTGCAGAACTTGAGGCCAACCCTGAAGAGGCTGAAGCCGATGCAGAAGAAGATTCAGACATGGACGATCCCAAAGAGGAGAACATCTTCCAATCCCACCTTTCAGGCCAAGAGCATGGGGGTGGGGGGGAGGGGGAGGTGATGGATGAAGCCCACAGTGTTGTACTCAAAATGGAGGAGGTGCTGATGCCGCCCATTGAGGTGCTAGTCCCTTTCCTGAGTGGTGCAAGTGTTGGGACATTTCATGGTTTCACACAGTCTGAGGCTGCAGGTCCCAGTGGGATGCAACAAGCCACACTCAGGGTGAGGAGGGGAAGGAGAGCTCGACAGCGCTCTCCTGAGGTGCAGGTTCTAACAGATGTGGTTCAGATGATGGGAATGAGTGTGGAGAGCATTGACCTTTACCGATCACTCCTGGACACCATCAGTGGGGTGGGTGATGAGGTATCGGGACTGTAGGGAGACGTACAACACTCTCACTGTTATGTTCAGAATAACTCCACAAGACTGAATACTGTAAGCTCAAACTGTTGTGACCTTAGTATCTTTAATGTAACTCCAGAGTGAGGAAGCAACATGGTAGACTGTCTTTTATACCTGCTTTCCCAGGATGTGCACGTGATCCTTGGGTCTCCAACAGGTGCGCCTCCTTGTGGCAAGTCTTACACATTAGTAAAGTTTACATACATAACAGCACTCCCCCCCCACACCCCACCCCCCCCAAAGTTTAAGATACAAGTTATTTACAAATTGAGGTGATCCGGGGCTCTACTTTTCCGGGTTGATTGCCTGAGTTGAAATCCTGGCATGGGTGAGTTGGTTGATTCATTGCTGCCCCCTGCAGCACAGCTGGTCTAATTTGACTGTCGGGCATGGTGGGTTCATCCTCATGGTTGACAGCAAGGTCGATTTCTGGTTGGGTGTGTGTTGGTGGATCAATGATGGTAAAGTCTTCTTCAAACTGTTCTTGGTTGTCAGTGAATCGTAGTTTGGTCTGAGCCAAATTCTTTCTAGATGTTTGTCCATTCAAAAGTTTGACAGCAAACACTCTATACCCCTTCTTGGCTAAATCCATTTGGGACCATGACCGTAATTAAGAACAAACACAGGGTCATTAACCTCAATGTCACGTGATACAGCCGCGCGATCGTGGTGCACGTTATGCCAGTGACGCCGGGTTTCTACATGATCATTGAGATCTGGGTGGACTAAGGAGGGCTTGGTTTTGAGTGCTCTCTTCAATAACAATTCTGCAGGGGGAACACCAGTAAGTGCATGGGGATGTGTCTGGTAGCTGAGCAGAACCCGAGATAACCGGGTCTGCAGGGAACCGTCCGTCATGCGTTTCAAACTCTGCTTGATAGTTTGGACTGCCCATTCCGCTTGACCATTGGATGCGGGCTTAAACGGGACAGACCTGATATGCTTGATGCCATTGCGGGTCATGAACTCGTTGAATTCTGAGCTGATGAAACATGGTCCATTGTCACTAACAAGGACGTCGGGCAAACCATGGGTGGCAAACATGGCCCGGAGGCTTTCAATGGTGGCAGTGGACATACATTCAATCCATTGAGAGTAAGCACCCACTGCTACTAGGTACATCTTTTCTAGAAAGAGGCCAGCGAAATCTACGTGGACCCTGGACCATGGTTTGGAGGGCCATGACCACAGATTCAGTGGGGACTGCCTTGGTGCACTGCTCAACTGTGAGCAACTGTTACATTGGTGTACGCATGATTCCAATTCCGAGTTAATGCCGGGCCACCAAACGTGCAACTTGGTGCTAACCTTCAACATGACTATGCCTGGGTGGGTACTGTGTAGGTCGCGTATAAATGTTTTCCTGCCTTTTTTTTGCAAAACCACGCAATTCCCCGATAGGAGACAATCCGAATGGATGGACATTTTATCCTTTCGTCGGTAAAACGGCTTAATTTCGTCTTGCATTTCCCTGGGAACAGCTGACCAGCTCCCATTAAGGATGCAGCTTTTAACTAGTGATAGCACAGGGTCCTGGCTTGTCCAGGTCCTGATCTGGCAAGCCATGATGGGTGACCCCTCGCTCTCAAAAACATCCATTACAAGAAGCAAGTCTGCGGGTTGTGCCATTTCCACCCCGGTGGTAGGCAATGGTAGCCAACTGAGGGCGTCAGCGCAGTTCTCAGTACCTGGTCTGTGGCGGATTACATAGTCATATGCAGAAAATGTTAATGCCCATCTTTGGATGCGAGACGAAGCTTTGGTGTTAATACCTTTGCTTTCTGAGAACAATAAAATGAGCAGTTTGTGGTTGGTTTCCAGCTCGAACCAGAGTCCAAATAGGTATTGCTGCATTTTCTTAACCCCATATACGCATGCTAATGCTTCATTCTCAACCATACTGTAGGCTCTTTCAGCCTTGGATAAACTTCTGGACGCATATGCAAATGGTTGCAGTTTGCCTGACACATTGGCTTGCTGTAACACACAACCGACCCCGTACGAAACGCTAGTACTAAACGTTTACACGTGTCATACAATACAAATATCTTGCTGGAACATAGCAGATTTCTGATCTTATAAAAGGCTGTCTCTTGAGATTTACCCCAAACCCATTCGTCACTCTTGCGTAGCAATAAATGCAAAGTGCTCAACCACGGTAGAAAGTTACCAAAATAGTTGAGGAGTCCCAGGAATGAACACAGCTCCGTCACATTCGGTGGTCTGGGTGCATTCTTGATGGCCTCAGTCTTGGAGTCCGTGGGTCTGATGCCGGCCGCCGCAATCTTTCTCCCCAAAAATTCGACCTCTGGCACCAGGAAAACACACTTGGACCATTTCAGCCTGAGTCCCACTCTGTCCAGTCGCTTTAGACTCTCTTCCAGGTTGTGCAAGTGTTCGGTGGTGTTGCGACCAGTGATCAGGATGTCGTCTTGAAACACCATGGTGCGCGGAATCGATTTCAGCAGACTCTCCATGTTCCTCTGGAAGATGGCCGCAGCCGAGTGAATCCCAAAGGGGCATCTGTGGTATATGAACAGTCCTTTGTGCGTGTTGACGCACGTAAATTTTTTCGAAGGTTCAACCAGCTCCTGTGTCATGTAAGCAGAGGTTAGATCCAGCTTGGTGAACGACTTCCCCCCTGCTAGCGTTGCGAACAGGTTATCCGCTTTGGGTAGGGGGTACTGGTCCTGTAACAAGACTTGGTTGATCATTACCTTGTAGTCTCCGCAGATTCTGACCGTCCCATCGCTTTTCAACACTGGAACAATCGGACTGGCCCACTCGCTGAACTCGACTGGCAATATGATTCCCTCTCGTTGAAGTCTCTTCAGCTCAATCTCGACTTTCTCTCGCATCATATATCGAGGAGGCGGGAGCTCGGAGCAGCGCGAGTCCGGGGTCGGCGAGAGACCTATAAAGGCCAGCGGGAGTCGAGGAGGTGGGAGCTCGGAGCAGTGCGAGTCCGGGGTCGGCGAGAGGCCTATAAAGGCCAGCGGGAGTCGAGCAGTTCGAGCAGTCAATCGAGGAGGCGGGAGCTCGGAGCAGCGCGAGTCCGGGGTCGGCGAGAAGCGTGCCGGTGCAGCTACAGGGAGAAGGCAAAGAAAGAAACAAAGGTGACGTCACAGCCTAGGCGGTAAGTGATTGGCTGGTGATTGGTGAGTAGTTTTTCTTTTTCTTCTTATATCAGTCAGTAACTTTTAACATTGTTGTTGCCAATTTAAGTGTATCTAAGGGTTCAGTCATGGCAGGAGAGCTCGGTCGGGTGTTATGCTCCTCCTGTACCATGTGGGAACTCAGGGACGCTTCCGGTGTCCCTGACGACTACGTGTGCGGGAAGTGTATCCACCTCAGGCTCCTGACGGTCCGCGTTACAGAATTGGAGCTGAGGGTGGATTCACTCTGGAGCATCCACGAGGCTGAGAATGACGTGAGTATCACGTGTAGTGAGTTGGTCTTACCGCAGGGAAAGGGTCCACAGCCAGATAGGGAATGGAAGACCAGCAGGAAGAGTAATGCAAGGAAGGTAGTGCAGGGGTCCCCTGCGGTCATCCCCCTGCAAAACAGATACACCGTTTTAAGTACTGTTGAGGGGAATGACTCATCAGGGGAGGGCAGCAGCAACCAAGTTCATGGCACCGTGGCTGCACAGGAGGGCAAGAAAAAGAGTGGGACAGCAATAGTGATAGGGGATTCAATGGTGAGGGGAATAGATAGGCGTTTCTGCGGCCGCGACCGAGACTCCAGGATGGTATGTTGCCTCCCTGGTGCAAGGGTCAAGGATGTCTCGGAGCGGGTGCAGGACATTCTGAAATGGGAGGGAGAACGCCAGTTGTCGTGGTGCACATTGGTACCAACGACATAGGTAAAAAAAAGGGATGAGGTCCTACGAAACGAATTTAAGGAGCTAGGAGCTAAATTAAAAAGTAGGACCTCAAAAGTAGTAATCTCGGGATTGCTACCAGTGCCACGTGATAGTCAGAGTAGGAATTGCAGGATAGCGCAGATGAATACGTGGCTTGAGCAGTGGTGCAGCAGGGAGGGATTCAAATTCCTGGGGCATTGGGACCGGTTCTGGGGGAGGTGGGACCAGTACAAACCGGACGGTCTGCACCTGGGCAGGACCGGAACCAATGTCCTAGGGGGAGTGTTTGCTAGTGCTGTTGGGGAGGATTTAAACTAATATGGCAGGGGGATGGGAACCAATGCAGGGAGACAGAGGGAAACAAAAAGGAGGCAAAAGCAAAAGACAGAAAGGAGATGAGGAAAAGTGGAGGGCAGAGAAACCCAAGGCAAAGAACAAAAAGGGCCACTGTACAGCAAAATTCTAAAAGGACAAAGGGTGTTAAAAAAACAAGCCTGAAGGCTTTGTTCTTAATGCAAGGAGTATCCACAATAAGGTGGATGAATTAATTGTGCAAATAGATGTTAACAAATATGATGTGATTGGGATTACGGAGACGTGGCTCCAGGATGATCAGGGCTGAGAACTCAACATTCAGGGGTATTCAACATTCAGGAAGGATAGAATAAAAGGAAAAGGAGGTGGGGTAGCATTGCTGGTTAAAGAGGAGATTAATGCAATAGTTAGGAAAGACATTAGCTTGGATGATGTGGAATCTATATGGGTAGAGCTGCAGAACACCAAAAGGCAAAAAACGTTAGTAGGAGTTGTGTACAGACCTCCAAACAGTAATAGGGATGTTGGGGAGGGCATCAAACAGGAAATTAGGGGTGCATGCAATAAAGGTGTAGCAGTTATAATGGGTGACTTTAATATGCACATAGATTGGGCTAGCCAAACTGGAAGCAATACGGTGGAGGAGGATTTCCTGGAGTGCGTAAGGGATGGTTTTCTAGACCAATATGTTGAGGAACCAACTAGGGGGGAGGCCATCTTAGACTGGGTCTTGTATAATGAGAGAGGATTAATTAGCAATCTCATTGTGCGAGGCCCCTTGGGGAAGAGTGACCATAATATGGTGGAATTCTGCATTAGGTTGGAGAATGAAACAGTTAATTCAGAGACCATGGTCCAGAACTTAAAGAAGGGTAACTTTGAAGGTATGAGGCGTGAATTGGCTAGGATAGATTGGCGAATGATACTTAGGGGGTTGACTGTGGATGGGCAATGGCAGACATTTAGAGACCGCATGGATGAATTACAACAATTGTACATTCCTGTCTGGCGTAAAAATAAAAAAGGGAAGGTGGCTCAACCGTGCCTATCTAGGGAAATCAGGGATAGTATTAAAGCCAAGGAAGTGGCATACAAATTGGCCAGAAATAGCAGCGAACCTGGGGATTGGGAGAAATTTAGAACTCAGCAGAGGAGGACAAAGGGTTTGATTAGGGCAGGGAAAATGGAGTACGAGAAGAAGCTTGCAGGGAACATTAGGCGGATTGCAAAAGTTTCTATAGGTATGTAAAGAGAAAAAGGTTAGTAAAGACAAACGTAGGTCCCCTGCAGTCAGAATCAGGGGAAGTCATAACGGGGAACAAAGAAATGGCAGACCAATTGAACAAGTACTTTGGTTCGGTATTCACTAAGGAGGACACAAACAACCTTCCGGATATAAAAGGGGTCAGAGGGTCTAGTAAGGAGGGGGAACTGAGGGAAATCTTTATTAGTCGGGAAATTGTGTTGGGGAAATTGATGGGATTGAAGGCCGATAAATCCCCAGGGCCTGATGGACTGCATCCCAGAGTAGTTAAGGAGGTGGCCTTGGAAATAGCGGATGCATTGACAGTCATTTTCCAACATTCCATTGACTCTGGATCAGTTCCTATGGAGTGGAGGGTAGCCAATGTAACCCCACTTTTTAAAAAAGGAGGGAGAGAGAAAACAGGGAATTATAGACCGGTCAGCCTGACCTCAGTAGTGGGTAAAATGATGGAATCAATTATTAAGGATGTCATAGCAGTGCATCTGGAAAATGGTGACATGATAGGTCCAAGTCAGCATGGATTTGTGAAAGGGAAATCATGCTTGACAAATCTTCTGGAATTTTTTGAGGATGTTTCCAGTAAAGTGGACAAAGGAGAACCAGTTGATGTGGTATATTTGGACTTTCAGAAGGCTTTCGACAAGGTCCCACACAAGAGATTAATGTGCAAAGTTAAAGCACATGGGATTGGGGGTAGTGTGCTGACGTGGATTGAGAACTGGTTGTCAGACAGGAAGCAAAGAGTAGGAGTAAACGGGTACTTTTCAGAATGGCAGGCAGTGACTAGTGGGGTGCCGCAAGGTTCTGTGCTGGGGCCCCAGCTGTTTACATTGTACATTAATGATTTAGATGAGGGGATTAAATGCAGTATCTCCAAATTTGCGGATGACACTAAGTTGGGTGGCAGTGTGAGCTGCGAGGAGGATGCTATTAGGCTGCAGAGTGACTTGGATAGGTTAGGTGAGTGGGCAAATGCATGGCAGATGAAGTATAATGTGGATAAATGTGAGGTTATCCACTTTGGTGGTAAAAACAGAGAGACAAACTATTATCTGAATGGTGACAGATTAGGAAAAGGGAAGGTGCAACGAGGCCTGGGTGTCATGGTACATCAGTCATTGAAGGTTAGCATGCAGGTACAGCAGGCGGTTAAGAAAGCAAATGGCATGTTGGCCTTCATAGCGAGGGGATTTGAATACAGGGGCAGGGAGGTGTTGCTACAGTTGTACAGGGCCTTGGTGAGGCCACACCTGGAGTATTGTGTACAGTTTTGGTCTCCTAACTTGAGGAAGGACATTCTTGCTATTGAGGGAGTGCAGCGAAGATTTACCAGACTGATTCCCGGGATGGCGGGACTGACCTATCAAGAAAGACTGGATCAACTGGGCTTGTATTCACTGGAGTTCAGAAGAATGAGAGGGGACCTCATGGAAACGTTTAAAATTCTGACGGGTTTAGACAGGTTAGATGCAGGAAGAATGTTCCCAATGTTGGGGAAGTCCAGAACCAGGGGTCACAGTCTGAGGATAAGGGGTAAGCCATTTAGGACTGAGATGAGGAGAAACTTCTTCACCCAGAGAGTGGTGAACCTGTGGAATTCTCTACCACAGAAAGTATTTGAGGCCAATTCACTAAATATATTCAAAAGGGAGTTAGATGAAGTCCTTACTACTCGGGGGATCAAGGGTTATGGCGAGAAAGCAGGAAGTGGGTACTGAAGTTCGATGTTCAGCCATGAACTCATTGAATGGCGGTACAGGCTAGAAGGGCTGAATGGCCTGCTCCTGCACCTATTTTCTATGTTTCTATGTTTCTATGAACCGTTCAGGCCTTGTGATGAACGGGCTGTGCATCAGGGACTAGATGGATCTGCACTTTGGCGCCTGTGAAGTTGCCGATGCCTGGCTCAAATAACGACAGGATATTTGTTTAGCACTTGGGCGCACGAGGCTTCAACCACCGAAGATAGTGCTTTGATGTCGTCCCAGTTCCATCGGATCTTTCCTAGCCAGCTTCTGCTGAACAGCCTCGGGCCATCGCCTAGTACAATCCATAGTGATAAATCATGCATAGTTCCATCGTACGATACCTTCACTGCCGCACTGCCAATGACTGGTATGAACTCTTTTGTGTAAGTGCGCAGCTTTGTGTGAATCGGGCTTAGTTTTAGCCTTTATGCCTTGTTGCCCCACAGTTTCTCAAAAACCTTCTAGCTCATAATTGACTGACTCGCCCCCGTGTCCTATTCCGTGGAAACTGAAATGCCATTTAATTTGACTTTCAACATTATCGGAGGGCTTTTGGTGGTGAAGATGTGTCACCCATACACTTCCTCTTCAACCTCGGGTTGAGTTGCCTCTCACTCGTTCAGCGTGATCCGTGCTGGGTCGGTCATCTTCTGCCGACTCTACCATATAGTGAGTCGCAGTGCGTTTGCACATTCGCTGGATGTGCTCCATTGTCCCACAACACTTGCACACAGTGCTTGAATCAAAATTGATGGGCTCTATGATTGCCCCTGCAGCGCCAACATGGTGTTAATGGATTCGCATTCATGCCCCACAGCGGACTCTGACTAAGTCTGGCCTCTGCAGGCGTGTAGGCCCTGCCATGTACAGTTCTGCCTGTTGAAGACGTTATTTTATGCACTGTACTTGCTGGTGAGCTTCAATACTGCAAAGATATCGGTTTAGTATTAATCGTTCGTGGACATGAATGTGATTGTTATGTATGTAAACCATGTCTAACCACCAGAGGGCTGATCCCCTGGAGTCCGGGATCCCACAATCCCATGGGAGCACCTGTATATAAGGAGGCCTCACAGGCTGGAGAGGCACTCTGAGATCTGTAATAAAGGACTATGGTCACACTTACTTTGAGCTTGCAGTATCTAGACTGACTCTTTATCCAAGACTTAACAACTGGTGATGAGATACAACCCCAATGCAACAATGCAGAGAAATGTGAGCATCCTGGAGAAATTTTCGGAGGGAGATGATTGGGAAATCTTTGTGGAGCGACTTGACCAATACTTCGTGGCCAATGAGCTGGAAGGAGAAGCGAAGGCTGCCAAACGAAGGGCGATCCTCCTCACCGTTTGCGGGGCACCAACGTATGGCCTCATGAAAAATCTGCTCGCTCCAGCAAAACCCACTGACAAGTCATACAATGAGTTGTGCACACTGGACCGGGAGTATCAAAACCCGAAGGAAAGCATTCTGATGGCGAGGTATTGGTTCTACATGTACAAGAGGTTTGAAGGCCAGGAAGTGGCGAGCTACATCGCCGAGCTAAGGCGCCCTGCAGGATATTGCGAATTTGAAGGACACTTGGAGCATATGCTCAGGGACTTCTTTGTACTTGGCATTGGCCATGAAGTAATACTTTGCAAACTTTTGACTGCAGAGACCCCAACCTTGAGTAAAGCCATAGCGATAGCCCAGGCATTTATCGCCATCAGTTTCCCAGCACACTAGTGCTGCTGCAACTACTGTGAACAAAGTAACATTGTTTTCGAATTGAAATGCACATGGCAGGACTTACACGCCTGTAACTGCATGTCCGCAGATGACTCAGAGTCAAGGGTGGTCAATCCAAGGCTATTAACACCTGGTTAGTGCTGTGGGGGTGATCGATTCCATTCATGCCGCTTGAAAGGATACGTTTGCAAGGGCTGCGGAACAATGGGACACCTCCAACGTATGTGCAGGCGAGCTGCAAATCCTGCTAATCCTGCAAACCACGATGTTGCAGAGGAGGACAGATCCACGGTGGATCATGACGAACCAGAGTCTCAGACCGAGGAGGCAGGTATATGGGGTGCACACATTTACCACAAAGTGTCCCCCAATAATGCTGAAGGTTGAATTAAATGGACTCCCGGTGTCCATGGAGCTGGACATGGGCACAAGCCAGTCCATAATGAGTAAAAAGACTTTCGATAAGTTGTGGTGCAACAAGGCTTCAAGGCCAGTCCTGACTCCCATTCATACCAAACTTAGAATGTACACAAAGGAACTGATTCCCATAATTGGCAGTGCTACCATAAAGGTCTCCTACGATGCAGTGGTGGACGATTTATCACTCTGGGTGGTACCGGGCGATGGCCCCACGCTGTTCGGCAGGAACTGGCTGGGAAAGATACGCTGGAACTGGGACGACGTCCGAGCACTTTCGTCCGTCGATGACACTTCATGTGCCCAGGTCCTAAGCAAGTTCCCCTCGCTGTTCGAACCAGGCATCAGGAAGTTCCAATGAGCAAAAGTACAGATCCATTTGATTCCGGGGGCACGACCCATCCATCACAAGTCGAGAGCGGTACCGTACATGATGAGAGAGAGGGTGGAGATCAAGCTGGACAGGCTGCAACAAGAGGGCATCGTTTCGCCAATCGAATTCAATGAGTGGGCCAGTCCGATTGTTCCAGTCCTCAAGGGAGACGGCACCATCAGAATTGTGGTGATTGCAAAGTAACTATCAATCATTTCTCACTGCAGGATTGATACTCATCACCAAAGGCAGACAATTTATTTGCAACGCTGGTGGGAGGGAAAACATTCACGAAGCTGGACTTGACCTCGGCCTACATGCCACAGGAGCTGGAGGAATCTTCAAAAGGCCTCACCTGCATCAACATGCTCAAAGGTCTTTTCGTTTACAACAGATGCCCGTTTGGGATTCGATCAGCTGCGGCGATATTCCAGATGAACATGGAAAGCTTGCTGAAGCTGGTCCCGCACACCGTGGTCTTCCAGGACGACATCTTGGTTACAGGTCGGGACATAGTTGAGCATCTGCAGAACCTGGAGGAGGTTCTTAGTCGGCTTAATCATGTGGGGCTCAGGCTAAAATACACCAAGACCACAGAACGTGACGGAGCTGCGGTCGTTTCTAGGACTCCTGAATACTTTGGTAACTTCTTACCAGGGCTTAGCACATTGCTAGAATTCCTGCACTCTTTACTGCATAAAGGAGATGAATGGGTATGGGATAAAAGCCAAGAAAATGCCTTTGAGACAGCTAGGAAGCTGTTATGTTCAAACAAATTTCTTGTGTTAGACAATCCATGTAAACGTTTGGTACTAGCATGTGATGCGTTGTCATATGGGGTCGGGTGTGTATTGCAACAAGCTAATGAATTTCGGAAATTGCAACCGGTGGCTTATGCATCCAGAAGCCGAGAGGGCCTACAGTATGATAGAAAAAGAAGCGTTAGTGTGTGTTTACATAGTAAAGACAATGCATCAATATCTGTTCGGGCTCAAATTTGAACTGGAAATCAACCATAAGCCGCTTATATCCCTCCTTTCTGAAAATAAAGGGATAAATACGAATGCATCAGCCTGCATCCAGAGATGGGTGCTCACGTTGTCTGCATACGCCATCCGCCACAGGCCAGGCACAGAAAACTGTGCCGATGCTCTCAGTGGGCTACCATTGCCCACCACCGGGGTGGAGATGGCACAGCCCGCAGATCTAGTTATGGTAATGGAAGCATTCGAGAGTGAGCAATCACCTGTTACTGCCCGACAGATTAGGACCTGGATGAGCCAGGACCCCTTACTGTCTGTACAAAACTGTGTGCTCCACGGGAGTTGGTCTAGTGTCCCGTTAAAGATGCAGGAAGAAATAAAGCCGTACCAGCGGCGCAAAGATGAAATGTCCATACAGGCAGACTGCCTCCTATGGGGTAATTGATCGGGTAGTTGTGCCAAAAAAGGGCAGGGACACTTTCATTAGTGATCTCCACAGTACCCACCCAGGCATTGTAATGATGAAAGCGATTACCAGATCCCACGTGTGGTGGCCCGGTATCGATGCAAACTTAGAGTTCTGTGTGCACAAATGTAATACATGTTCCCAGTTAAGCAATGCACCAAGGGAGGCGCCACTAAGTTTATGGTCTTGGCCCTCCAAACCATGGTCTAGGGTTCATGTCGACTATGCAGGCCCATTCTTGGGAAAAATGTTTTTAGTGGTTGTAGATCCGTACTTCAAGTGGATTGAATGTGTGATAATGTGAGCAAGCACGTCCGCTGCCACCATTGAAAGCCCACGGGCCATGTTTTCCACGCACGGCCTGCCTGATGTCCTTATAAGTGACAATGGGCCATGCTTTACCAGTGCCGAATTCAAGGAATTCATAACCCGCAATGGGGTCAAACATGTCATATCTGCTCGGGTAAGCCAGCGTCCAATGGTTAGGCAGAACGAGCAGTTCAAACAATCAAGCAGAGCTTGAAAAGGGTAACTGAAGGCTCACTGCAGACTCGCCTATCCCGAGTCCTGCTTAGTTACAGCACAAGACCCCACTCGCTCACCAGGGTCCCTCCCGCTGAACTGCTCATAAAAAGGGCACAAGACAAGGCTCTCATTAGTCTACCCTGATCTACATGAACAGGTGGAGAGCAGGCGACTTCAACAGAATACATATCATGATCGCGCAAATGTGTCACGAGAAATTGAAGTAAATGATCCTGTATTTGTGTTGAACTATGGACAAGGTCCCAAGTGGATTGCTGGCACTGTTTTGGCCAACGAGGGGAGTAGGGTGTTTGTGGTCAAACTCGCAAATGGACTCACCTGCAGAAAACACTTGGGCCAAACCAAACTCAGATTTACAGACTATCCAGAAGAACCCACAATAGACTCTACCTTTTTTGACCCTCCAACACACACACAAGTGGCAACCGACCCAGCGGTTGACCACGAAGCAGAACCCATCATCCCCAGCAGTCCAGCAAGGCCAGCTGTGCAGCAGCTCAGCGAAGGCCCAATAAATGACTCACCAACACCAGCATTTGCACCGAGATGATCAACCAGGGAAAGGAAGGTCCCAGATCGACTCACATTGTAAATAGTTACACTATTGACTTTGGCGGAGTGGTGGGGGGGGGGCGCGGGAATGTTGTTATGTATGTAAAGCTGTAATTACCATGTCTAACCACTAGAGCCTGTGAGGCCTCCTTATATACAGGTGCTCCCAAGGGATCCCACAATTCCTTGGGAGCACCTGTATATAAGGAGGCCTCACAGGCTGGAGAGGCACTCTGAGATCTGTAATAAAGGACTACGGTTGCACACACTTTGAGCTTGCAGTATCTAGTCTGACTCTTTATCCAAGACTTAACAGTGATGGCCTTGCTCAGATCTACAGATTCGGCAAACAGCAGTTTGCGAAGAATGACCTCGTGGCCAATTCCAAGCACGAAAAATTCCCGCAAAATTTCCCCCAAAAATCCAGCAAATTCGCACGGTTCCGCAAGGTGTCTTAGGTCGGTGACATAGCTCACCACATTCTGGCCCTCGGAGCGATAGTGCATGTAAAAGTGATATCTGGCCATTAAGATGCTCTCCTTCGGCTTGACGTGTTCCCGAACCAGCGTGCACAACTCTGCATGTGTCTTGTCCATTGGTTTCGTCGGTGCTAGCAGATTTTTTATGAGGCCATATATCGTGGACCCAGAAATGGTGAGGAGAATCGCCCTGTGCTTGACCGTGGTATCTTCCGTATCCAGCTCGTTGGCCACGAAGTACTGGTCATGACGCTCAAAGAAGACTTCCCAATCATCACCCTCAACAAATCTCTCAAGAATACCAATGACAGCCATAACCGTGTGAAAGTTCGTGATCTGTTACTCGTCTCCAATTGTTATGTTCAGAATAACTCCACAATACTGTATATTTAAGCTCAAACTGTTGTGACCTTGGTCTCTTTAATGTAACTCCAGAGTGAGGAAGCAGCATGGTAGACTGCCTTTTATACCTGCTTGCCTGAGGTGTGCAGGTGACCCTTAGGTCTCCAACAGGTGTGCCCCCTGGTGGCAAGTCTTAAACACTAGTAAAGTTTACACACATAACACTCATAAGAAATGGGAACACTGTCTGGGAACATGAGGGAGAGAATGTTGCAGGTAGTTAACACCCTGTTGGTGAACATGAGGAAGGGAATGTTGGAGTTAGCTGCTGCAATAAATGAACAGAGCCCCGCACCCATTGACAGAATTAACTGCCACTCCCACTCCAATCCCCAGACCAGCCTCTGAAGAGGCCCAAGCCAGGCCTTCCAATTACCGCCTGCCGCACCACCCCCCCACCCCCCCCATCATGAAGTACGCATTACCAGAGATGTTCAAAAGAATAAGCTTGGTACCAACCTGAGAAATGCTATGTCACCGCCTGCGGGCAGGGGTGGAGTCACTTAGACCAAGCGTAGCAGGCGACCTTAGAATAAGGTGAAGGACAGATGCGTGCAGCCTTTTTTGTTGTTGTTGTTGTTGTTGTTGTTACTGTTACTGTTGTAACTGTTCTCAAATTAAAAGTGTTTTGTAAGTTATGTAAATTTACAAGTTTAAAAGTTTTTAAGTGATCTTAGAGTTTTTAAGTGATTTTAACTGAAAACTTTAAAGTTTGATACAAGAATATTTTTTATTAAAGATAAGTACAAACAAGTGTTTGTTAAACTTTTGAATAAAATATATTTTAAATTCTAACTGAATTATTTCCATTATTTGTTCCATTATTAAAACTACAGAGTCCTAGGCCCAACTATCTTCAGCTGCTTCATCAATGACCCTCCCTCCATCATAAGGTCAGATGTGGGTATGTTTGCTGATGATTGCACAGTGTTTAGTGCCATTCGCAACTCCTCAGCTAATGTAGCTTTCCAGGCCTGAATGCAGCAAAACGTGGATGACTTTCAGGCTTGGGCTGATAACTGGCAAGTAACATTCACGCCACACAAGTACCAAGCAATGTCGATCTCCAACACGTGAGAGTCTAACCACCTCCCTTTGACAGTCAACAGCATTACCATCACTGAATCCCTCACAATCAACATCCTGGGGGTCACCATTAACCAGAAGATTAACTGGACCAGCCACATAAATACTGTGGCTACAAGAGCAGGTCAAAGGCTTAGTATTCTGCGGTGAGTGTCTCATCTTGTGACTCCCCAAAGCATTTCCACCATCTACAAGGCAAAATCAGGATAGAATACTCTCAACTTGGAATACTCCAACAACACTCAATAAGTTTAACATCCAGGACAAAGTAGTCCGCTTGATTGGCACCCCACCCACCACCTTAAACATTCACTCCCTGCATCACCGGCACACCATGGCTGCAGTGTGTACAAAATGCATTGCAGCAACTTGCCAAAGCTTCTTAGGTAGCACCTACCAAACCCACAACCTTTACCACCTAGAAGGACAAGGGCAGCAGACACATGGGAACACCATCATCTGCAAGTTCCCCTCCAAGTTACACTCCATCCTGACTTGGAAATATATCACCATTTCTTCATCGTCGCTGGGTCAAAATCCCGGAACTCCCTCCTGAACAGCACTGTGGGAATACCATCACCACAAGGACTGCAGTGGTTCAAGAAGGCGGCTCATCACCACCTTCTCAAGGACAATTAGGGATAGGCAATAAATAGAAACATAGAAACATAGAAATCTACAGCACAGAAGGAGGCCATTCCGGCCCATCGTGTCCGTGCCGGCCGACAAAGAGCCACAGAGCCCTTGGTCAGCAGCCCTAAAGGTTACATATAAACCTATGAACAAAGATGGAAAGGTAAAGAGCACCCAGCCCAACCAATCCGCCTCACCACAACTGCGACACCCCTTATACTAAAACATTCTACACTCCACCCCAACCGGAGCCATGTGATCTCCTGGGAGAGGCAAAAACCAGATAAAAACCCAGGCCAAGTAAGGGAGAAAAAATCTAGGAAAATTCCTCTCCGACCCATCCAGGCGATCGAAACTAGTCCAGGAGATCACCCTGGCCGTATTCTATTCCCTGCAGTACTTACCATGATATCCATCCAACAAAAGGTCATCCAATCGAATCCCAATTACCAGCCCTAGGTCCGTAACCCTGCAGATTGCTGCACTTTAAATGCCCATCCAACCATCTCTTAAAAGAGGTGAGGGTTTCTGCATCCACCACTCTTCCAGGCAACGAGTTCCGGATCCCCACAACCCTCTGTGTAAAGAAGTCCCCCTTCAAATTCCCTCTAAACCTTCCACCAACCACCCTAAAACTATGCCCCCTCATAATAGACCCATCCACCAATGGAAATAGACCCTTACTATCCACTGTGTCCAGGCCCATCAATATTTTGTACACCTCAATGAGGTCTCCTCTCAACCTTCTCTGTTCCAATGAGAACAAACCCAGCCTATCCAATCTGTCTTCATAACTAAGATTCTCCATTCCAGGCAGCATCCTAGTAAATCTCCTCTGCAATCTCTCTCATGCAATCACGTCCTTCCTATAATACGGTGACCAGAACTGCACGCAGTACTCCAGCTGTGGCCTAACCAAAGTATTATACAATTTAAGCATAACCTCCCTGCTCTTATGTTCTATGCCTCAGCCAATAAAGGCAAGCATTCCGTATGACTTCTTAACAGCCTTATCCACTTGGCCTGCTACTTTCAGGGATATGTGGACCAATGGTGGAGCTTTGGAGGCGTGGCCTATTCAGTTGGAGCTGTGCTGCTGAGAGAGAAGGAACTCCCTGCTTAGCTCCTGTCTGGAAGGCCTGGAGTGAACCCTGAGACCAGCCCAGGAAGAGGAGGAGGGGGCTGGCTTACTACACATTCAACATCCAGAGGGAGAGGAGGAGAGCTGAAAAATTCAACAACTTTATTTACTTCTACAAAGAGTTGGAGAGAGGGGGAAAAGAGCAACAACCTGTGTGGAAGGAGAGAGATTCTGCAACATTCTACAGGTGGGTGTTGGTGCATTCCCCGAAAGACATTGTTTCATTGGTGGGGGGAGAAAAGAAGATTTTCTTCGAGGCCCGGAACATCGCAGGGGGTGTGTGTGTGTGGAAATGTGTGGGGGTCTTGCTTACAGCACCCCTCCCCCATTGCCTAGCCTAGGATAGCTGGAGCTACCTGGCTGAAGATTTACTAATCACCCTATTTAACATCGTTGGGAGTGTGTGCCTGGGTGGCTCCAGCTGTCCCAGGTGAAGACATCTTCTCCCCCCACCCGAAGACCATCCCATAAGACTGTGCCTTGCTTTGTTTTCCATCAGCTAGGGAGTGCGCCCCAGAAAAACACCCACCCATCGCTGTGAGGGGAGACCTGCCCTCACAGCTTCCCTCTTTCCCACCCCCCCCTCTCTCTCTCTGTCACTCTCTCTGTCTCTCCCCTCTCTCTCTGAGAGCTCCTTTCCTCCTTAATTGGAAAAACAATTAAGACAACTGAGCAGAGGGAGCAAGGCCCCTCCCCAATTGTCAACTAGGGGAGAGGTGTGCCTCATTGAGAGCTCCTCTGCTCATAAATTCAAACGAGGCCAATTTAAGAACATTAAAGCCTGTGACTCTGGGGTTGGTGTAGCCCTTAAAGGGACCCCGTGATGGCGACTCCATCCACGCCGGTGGCAGGGCCAGCTAAGACTTATGCGCAGGCGGTGTCTGCATCCACGGCGCCTCCTGCGCCTCCTGCTGCCCTGCTACCATTTGGGCTAATTACTAAGAAAAACGGGGTCAAGAGCTACACTCACCCCACAATGAGCATCGAGGAGTGCGTGCGGGCGATGGCTGGGGTAGTCGGCCCCTCGGCCATTGTCGCAGCCTCCAAGATGTCTGGGAATGTTGTATTCTTCCTGGGGTCGGAGCAGGTGGTGTCCCTGGCCCTTGAAAAGGGGCTCACGGTGGGCGGGATGTTCCTGCCAGTGGACTTTCTCGAGGCCACCGCGCAGAGGGTCATCATTTCAAACGTCCCGCCCTTTGTTCCCGCTGAGCTCCTCCTCCCTCACCTACATCAACTGGGGGAGGTAAGGTCGGGGATCAAACCCATACCGCTCGGCCTCAGGGAGAACAGCCTGCGCCATGTGTTCTCCTTCCGCCGCCAGCTCTTTGTCCGGCTGGCGCGGGAGGAGACGACGGAGGGCAATTTTAATGTGGTGCACGAGGGGACTGCCTACCGCGTCTTTTGGACGTCGGACGGCGTGCGGTGCCAAGCCTGCAGGGAAGTGGGGCACGTTCGCAAGAACTGCCCTGCCTCCAAGGCCGCCAAACCACCGAAGGCGGCCAAGGCTGGCACCGCCGCCACCCCTCCCCCTAGAAGCATCCGCGTGCCGGGAGATGTAGGTGCGTGGGCATCATCGGGGGCCTTTGTTTTCACGGCCTCCGGCGGGGGGGGAGGGAGAACGTCCAATCGGAAGGAAGGCGCGGAGGAAGGCGAAACATCTTGAGGCGGGTCCCTTCAGTGCGCCAGACAGTCTGATCACCGCGCTCAGCCCAACCCTGTCACCGGCGAGCGCGGGGTGCCCTGAGCCCGTGCCCGAGCCCTTGACCAATATCACAGAGGGGCTCGGGCGCGGGCAAGATAAGAAAAAGGGCGGGGTGGAGCGGGAGGCCTCGGCAGACATGGGGGTCTCCCTGCCTCCGCGCACCCCCAGGAACAAAAGGAGGCGCCGCTCCAATGAGGCTGCTAGCGGCGACCTCCCGGAGGGGGACGGGGACTTGGTGGAGGACGCGGGTGAAGATCTCGAGTCCATCGCCAGTGAGGCGGTGGATCTCCTCGTGCCCGCCGCTGAGTCCCCCCTCATTCCCGTAGAGGAACTCCGTGACTTTTTGGTCCAGAGCCAGGGTCGCCGCAACCGAGCCCATCTGGCCCTGGAAAGATGGTCCGAGCCGGGGCTGCTCATCGCGCCCGTTCGCGCCGCCGCTAAAACCATGGCCGCGGGCGGGCCCTTATCAAAGGCGCATGGCCTTGAGCTGCGCCGGCTCAAAGGGTTCCTCGCTGGGCTACTGAAGGAGTGGAGGTCAACAAACGACTCCACTCCCCCACCACAATAGGTTAGGTAGAGGTTGCACTATGCTTTTGTCATGAAGATAACCATAGCCAGCCTCAACATCAACGGCAGCAGAGAGGCACACCGTAGATTTAACAATTTTTTGCTCCTGCGGGAGGGGAAATATGCGGTGTGCTTCCTGCAAGAAACTCACACCGTTCCGGGAGACGAAGCCACGTGGCTCCTGGAATGGCAAGGAGAGGTCCGCATGAGCCACCTCACTACCACTTCTTGTGGGGTGGCCATTTTCAGCCGGAGATCTTGGGGGTCGAGGAGCCCGTGCCAGGCCGCTTGCTGCACGTCACGGTTCGCCTGGGGGACGTGCCGCTCCATCTCGTGAACGTGTACGCCCCTCAGCCCGGCCCGCAGCAAACGCGCTTCTTCTTGGCTCCGTCGACGTCGGCGACTGCATTGTCCTCGGGGGGGATTTTAACTGCACCCTCGAGGCGAGGGACCGCTCCGGTGCCCCGCAGAGCATGACGGCGATGGAGAAGTTGAGGGACCTGGTCTGGTCCTTCGACTTGGTGGACGTCTGGCGAAATCTCCATCCCGACTCCAGCGCCTTTACTTGGGTGAGGCCTGGAGTAGGATGGTCCAGAGTCGACCGCCTTTACGTGTCCCGGGCGTACGTTTCCTGCGTCCCGGCGGCCTCCATGCGGCCGGTGCCATGTTCGGACCACCACCTGGTATGGGCGGAGCTCGCTTCGCTCCGCGCGAGGACGGGGTCCGCGTACTGGCATTTTAACAACCAGCTGCTGGAGGACGTACGGTTCCAGGACTCGTTCCGTCGTCCGCGTCTTCTGTCAAGAGTACGCGAGGGTCAACCAAGAGGCGGGCGGCCAGGGTCGGGCGCCTAGAAAAAGAGGTGCTCGAACTGGAGTCCCGTCTCGGTCAAGTCGTTGGGGACCCGGCCCTGTGGACGGTGTACGAAGCGAAGAAGGCCGTGCTGAAGGACCTGCAGCTTGTCGGGTCCCGAGGCGCGTTTGTGAGGTCGCGGATGCAGTTCCTGCGGGATCTGGACCGCGGCTCTCCCTTCTTCTACTCGCTGGAAAAAAGACAGAGTGTCCGTAAGCAGCTCTTGACGCTGCTGGCCGACGACAGCTCTCTCGTCTCGGATCCGGAGGGCGTCAACAACAGGGCCCGTGAATATTACGGGGCTCTGTTCTCTCCAGAGCCATCCAGCGAGGAAGCGCGTAGAGTTTTGTGGGAGGACCTGCCGAAGGTCGGCCCGGAGGGCGCCGAAAATCTGGAAGCTCCGCTAAGCCTGGCGGAGCTGACCGGCGCCCTCACCCGGCTCTCGAGGGGAAAAGCTCCGGGGCTGGATGGGCTGACTGTGGAGTTCCACAGTGCGTTCTGGGATGTCCTGGGGGGCGACTACGCGCGGGTCCTGGGGGAAAGTCTGGCGACTGGGGAGATGCCCCTCTCATGGCGCAGGGCAGTCATCGTCCTGCTGCCTAAGAAGGGCGATCTCCGCCTCCTTAAGAACTGGCGCCCGGTCTCCCTCCTCAGCACGGACTACAAAATCTTTGCCAGGGCGATGTCTGCTCGCCTTGACGCCGTGCTGGACCACATGATCCACCCCGACCAGTCCTACACGGTCCCGGGCCGGACAATCCACGATAACATCCATCTGGTCCGGGACCTCATCCATCATTCCCAGGAGGCTGGTCTGTGGGTCGCCTTCCTATCTCTCGACCAACAGAAGGCGTTCGACAGGGTGGATCACGACTATCTGTTCAGAACTCTGCGCGCTTTCGGGTTCGGGACGCATTTCGTCGCCCGGATCCGACTTTTGTACACCGCCGCGGAGTGTCTGATAAAGGTTAACGGGTCCTTGACGGCGCCCCTTCGCTTTGGGAGAGGGGTGCGCCAGGGATGCCCCATGTCCGGCCAGTTATATGCCATCTGCGTGGAGCCTTTCCTGCGCCTCCTGCGGACGAGGTTGACGGGACTGGCTCTGCACGGGCCGGGCGTGGAGGTCGTCCTCTCGGCTTACGCCGATGACGTGCTCCTCACGGTAGATGATCCTGCTGACCTGCGGAGGATGCGTGAGTGCCAGGAGATTTACTCGGCCGCATCCTCTGCCAGGATCAACTGGGAGAAATGTTCCGGACTCCTGGTGGGTCAGTGGCGGGTGGACTCCCTGCCGGAGGAGCTCAGGCCTTTTGCCTGGAGCACGACCCATCTCCTCTATCTGGGAGTTTACCTTAGCCCCGACGAGGAAGCCTGGCCGGCAAACTGGCAGGAGCTGGAGGCCAAGGTCGCCGCTCACCTAGGGCGTTGGACAGGACTGCTCCGAGTGCTGTCCTACAGGGGTCAAGCGCTAGTCATAAACCAGCTGGTGGCCGCCATGTTGTAGTACCGGCTGGTCACTTTGACCCCTCCTCCTGCGTTTGTCACCAAGATACAGAAGAAGCTAGTGGACTTCTTCTGGAACAACAGGAAGCACTGGGTCTCTGCCGCGGTCTTGAGTCTCCCGCTTGGGGAGGGCGGTCAGTCGTTGGTGTGCGTCAGCATCCAGCTCGCGACTTTCCGTCTTCAGACCCTGCAGAGATACCTTTACGTCGAGCCCCCTCCTAGGTGGCATGCTCTGGTGACGTATTTCTTCCGCCAGCAGCACGGCCTCAACTACGACACGCAGCTCCTGTTTGTGAGCTTGGGGGGCGTCAGGACCGCCTTCCAGGAGCTGCATGTCTTTTACAAGGAACTCACCAGGGTCTGGAACAAAGTCTCCACCAAGCGCAGCTCTCCACCAGCTGGAGTGGCGGCTGTCCTGCAGGAGCCGCTGCTCGGGAATCCGTACCTCCACTACCGAGGTTTTAGGTGGTGGTCGGACGAGAGGGCTGTGGCTGGTGAGGTGACCAGGGTCAGGGACCTGCTCGATGGCGGAGGAGCGGGCTGGATGGCGCCAGACACGCTGGCGCGGCGCCTAAATTCCGCCAACGTCCGCCGCGCGGCCGATGCCATCGAGTCGCTAAAAACAGCTCTGGGCCCTGACTCCATTAGGTGCATCGAGGAGGCTCAAGCACGTGGGGAGATCCCGTCCGAACTGACCCCCGTCCGGACGGAATTCCTCATCGGCGCCAAACCCCAGAACCTCTCTCTGGAGCCGGCGCCTCACAACTTGAGCCGCCTCGAGGAAATCCCCTCCGTGCCTTTCAGTTCCGCGCGGAGGGGTTTCCTGTACGGGCTGCTCCTGCACACTCTCAACTTTGCCATCCTCGCCTGCCGTCCAGACACGCCATGGCGTACCATCTTGCCGTCCGGAGGAGGCGGGGGTCCCCGATGGAGGGCACTCTACGCGGGAGTCCTCCCAGTATTTATCGGGGACTTGGCCTGGAGGGTGGTGCACGGAGCAGTCCCGTGCAATAAATTTTTAAGCCGGTTCACGGACTCCCAGGCCGCCTGCAATTTCTGCGGTCTGGAAGAGTCCGTGTTCCATGTTTTTATGGAATGCGCGAGGTTGCAGCCCCTGTTTTATTATTTAAAGGGGCTGCTGCTGAAATTCTGGCTGCACTTCAGTCCCACACTCCTGATCTTTGGGCACCCTGTGCGGAGGGGAGCGGATAGGTCCGAGGGCCTCCTCGTAGGACTGCTCCTGGGCACGGCCAAGGGTGCCATCAGCCGGTCCAGGCACCGGGCGGTCGAGGGGGTCGTTCAACCTGACTGCCTGCCTCTCTTCCGCGCGTACATCCGTGCCAGGGTGTCCTTGGAGATGGAGCACGCGGTGTCCACCGGTACGCTCGCGGCCTTCCGCGAGAGGTGGGCACCGGAGGGACTGGAGTACATTGTCACACCCGGCAACCAAATTTTAATTTGATTTTATGTTTTAAAGTTTAATTTGTTTTAATGCCGGTGTTTTTAGTGTCCCCCTCTCCTTTTATAGGGGGCACTTGAAAGAAAATTATATGATTTTAGTGCCCAAAAAAAAACTTTAAAAAAAAACGCACAAAAAAAAGGGCCTTGGAAATGTTTGGTGCACCCCCCAGATCGGGGGGAGACGATTTAATGATGCAATGTTTTAATTTTCTCCCAAAAAGAGTTATGTGGACAAGCACCCCAATATCCCTTTGTTCATCTACACTATTAAGTGGCCTATCGTTTAATGTGTATACCCTTTCCTTTTTAGCCCTCCCAAAGTGCATCACCTCACACTTCTCTGAATTAAATTCCATTTGCGACTGCTCTGCCCACCTGACCAGTAGATTGATATCCTCCTGCAGTCCATGACTTTCCTCTTCATTATCAAACACACAGCCAATTTTAGTGTTGTCTGCAAACTTCTTAATCATACTCCTTATATTCAACTCTAAATTGTTGATATATACCACAAAAAGCAAGGGTCCCAGTACTGAGCCCTGCGGAACCCCTCTGGAAACATCCTTCCAGTCACAAGAACATCCATCAATCATTACCCTTTGCTTCCTACCTCCAAGCCAATTTTGGATCCAACTTGACACTTTGCCCTCTATTCCTTGGGCTTTAACTTTCATGACCAGTCTACTATGTAGGACCTTATGAAAAACTTTGCTAAAGTCCATATATACTACATCGAATGCACTACCCTTATCAACCCTTTTGGTTACCTCCTCAAAAGGTTCATTCAGGTTAGTCAGACACTACCTTCTCTTAACAAATCTGTGCTGACTGTCCCAAATTAATCCTTGCCTTTCCAAATGCAGATTTATCCTATTTTTCAGGAATTTTTCCAATAATTTTCCCACAACTGACGTTAGGCTGACAGGCCTGTAATTACTCGGCCTTGCCAGCGACGCCCACATCCCAGAAACATTTTTTTTTTGATTAATCTGCTGAACCATTCAATCACCTGCTTGATATGTCTACAAACTGCAGATTGACTGATGTTCCTGATGTTCCCCTTGACAGCTTCAAAACGATCTTGAAGCATAAAGGTTCAGGGCTGCAGTGACGTGGAAGTGCAGCCCCTGTGGGGCACTTAGATGAAGGTCTCATCATGAGAGTCTGTCAATCCCAAGGAAACTATCTGGAAACAGTTGAAATGAAATGTAATCACATCTAATGTCCGATGAGTCATTTGTGTATATGTGACTAAAGGTCACACATTCCAGGAGACAGCATAGGCTGAAGCGGAGCCTGTGAAGGCAGATTTGCTCTGACATTCCAAGGTACATGTGCCTCTGTCTGGAGACATGTCATGGGTGGGAAAGGACAGTCTGCTTTTGATGCAATCTCCACATTTTGTTATTTTATCAATACTTCATTTTCACAGCATGACTTCCTTAGATGGTAGTATTGGCTACTCTGAGGCATTTCCATGTGATGTCTGATATATGCTTTAAGAACATTAAAAAACAGCATTTAGTTTATCAGGTCTGCTGCTTCCACAGACCTTCTGCAATTTATTCTGGACTCTACCTAACTCATTTGACCTCAGGAGGAAAAGTTCTGCAAAATTCTCCTTGGCCCCAGAGGTCAATGTTTTGAAACTCTTGACATCTAGCTAGCATTATTCATCCATGAGTGGTTGCCTTTGCTGGCACATTTTCATAGCTCACATACCATGTTCCAAGGAGTGTTTGATCATTCCTCATTGCAGTTATCCTTATAACCCTTTGGGCACTGGGTTCCTTTTACTATTATCATCTTGATGACAGACTTTTTTGCTTTGATGCATGGTATGACTGACTGAACCTCCAGGATAGTTTTCCATTTATACCCATTTCTACAAATTACTTGGACCATGGGTAGATCATCATCAAAAACAGTACCACTCATTCATAGTTCTCTGGAGGAGGTCTTTTGACATTGTTCCCTTAATTGACAACATAGGGGATATTTTTCTTAGCTGAAACTAGATAGTTGTCTATCATAATTATCTGGCACAACATGATAGATATAGTATGTGAGATGATTACAACAAATCACGTGCGAATGTTCACTTCTCAATAGAGGAAAATTATTCTAATCTAAAAAAGGGTATGAATGAATAGCTCTCAGAACTATAGTTTCCTCAGTTGAAAATAAATGAAAGAACTGCCCATTTTGTATCTAAGTAAATGACCCACTAATGAAATCACAGGATCATCAGTTTAAGATGTGATTTCAGAGAGTGCAATTTTGTTAGCAGAATGAAAAATGAACAGCTAATCACAACATACCTGCACTATTGACCCTTCAACACTTCAGTACCAAAGAGTTAGCTAACTCAGAATTGGTGAGCAGCAAGCACAGAATGAGTCACTGAGCACTAGTGAGGAATTGCTATTGGAGGTAGGGATTGATAAGGGGTCACTTGGTGCAGGACATTACAGACCTTAGTGCATCTGCTTTCACAAGGAGATGATGTATATTGAGGAATCACTTACCTGTTCACATGAGACAGCTGAGGTGGCCTGGGTTATGTGGAGGACTCCGGGACACCCCCGATATGCATTTTGTTCAGGAACGCTGCAATCTGCCACTGAGCACATGCTAACACCAGTGACATCTACAGTGGCCTCCCTGGTTTGTCCAAACCTTCACATGTATTGCTTCACCACCATGCCTAGGTAATTCATCCATCCACAAGATGCACTGCAACAACTCACCAAGGCTTCTTCGGCAGCACCTGCTAAACCCGCGACCTCTACAACCTAGAAGGACAAGGGCAGCAGACACATGGGAACATCACCGCCTTCACGTTCTCCTCCAAGTCACACACCATCCTGACTAGGAAGTATATTGCCGTTCCTTCATCTTCGCCCAGTCAAAATCCTGGAACTCCCTCCCAAACAGCACTGTGGGGATACCTTCACCACATGGTCTGCAGCGGTTCAAGAAGGCAGCTTACCACCGTCTTCTCAAGGGCAATTAGGGATGGGCAATAAATGCTGGCCTTGCCAGCGACACCCACATCCCATGAACGAATTTTTAAAAAATTGACACTCTTGCTGCAAACATATGGCTTGGAATAGTTGTGTACTTCCTATGCCATCTGTGCTCCAAGGTCGCCCTCCTCTACCCTCGCTGCACTGTTATATACGCACCAATGGTTGCTACACGTACGTTCTCCAACAAAAGCATTGCATATCTTTTAATATTTTGCTAAGCTTAGCAAACAGAAGGAATTATCACCCTAGATTTCTTTAAAATGTTGTCTCTATAACTATGAAAATGAACAAAATAAAATAATTTGCAGTATATGATAAATAGAGGACACATAACAGGATTGTTGGTTTCTGGAAAATAAACTGAATAGCAATAGCCATACTACTCATGCAGCAATGTCACAAATGCTTTTTTTTCTACAAACCACTGGTTTCTGGTATTCTATTTACTTAATATATCTCGAGTGCTTTAATTATTTTACTAATTAGCTTGCCACTATTTTTGGTTGTATTTACTGTTCTAGCTGTGCAGTGATACATATTGTTGAGTCACATGACATAATCATGCATTTATTTTCAGGACCAATTTGAGTCTGGAGTTTGGAAAGTGAGGTTGTGCAGCCTAACAGTGACTCGCAATCTGTCTACGTGGATCAATCATCCAAATCCTTGCCCCATGACCAAGGTCCAAACCCCATCAAATTCTTCCAGAAAATTAAACACAATTCTTCACGGTTTAATCTGTTTTTCAGTATTTGACTTTCTGTTTATCCTGTTCCCTATCTATAGTGTTAGAGTTCTTGATGTAATTGACATTTGATGGCCATATGATTGATGATGTGGCGCTATAATGTCCAAAAACCTGTTTTTGCAGTCACTCATTAGAGCACCCATTGAATGTAGACTGCACATATTATGTAAACTATACTGTATGCTTTCAGCTATAAGTCCTGTATCCAGTATAAAGTTGAAAGCAAATATACTCAGTTAGGAGATTATATGTCAGGTTGCATATAAAGGATACCCTCTAAAGATTACCAGCTGACCTGGAGCCTATCCCAGGGTATTTTTTACACATTGCATAAGCACAGTAACAGTAGCTATCTTACAGATGGCTATTCTTCTACATTTAATCATTGCCACTGAAAAGGCAGGACCTGATCTGATGTATTTCAATGGGGCAGTTTGGACTGACTTAGTCCTCAGGCTCCATTAGCTGCACTTACTTCTGATAGCTGTAAGGCAGTCCTACATATAGCATTTCAAAATATTCCATATTAAAACACAACCAAAATACAATCACTAAATCCAGTTGGTGTGATGTGGTTGGTGTAAATGAAAACAGTAAAGGATAATTAGGTATATACCAAATTAGGTATATAACAAATCCAATATCTATTTTTACCTTCCTCTTGATGAGGAGCTTTGTGGGATAGACAGGTTATTCATTCTCAATAACAGCAATCTCTGTAATCATGAAACCCAATTAGCTGGCAGTGTACTCAGCTATCTAAACTATTTCCTTACTGCTCTACATCAGTACTTTTAGACGATCTCTAATTAGCTTTCATCTAAAGAGGCTAGTCAAAGGGAAAAAAGGGGCTTAAGTGATTGTACCACCACTCAGCATTCAGCAGAATAATCATAAGCAATTTCAATCAGATTAATTTTGTCACAGATATCACTGAAAATTACCTCCCTCTTCCCTCTCTTAGGGTAAGGACCAATCTTCATTCCCAGAGTACCAGCACCAGAAGGAGACCAATATATGGCTGATAATTATGAACCATCAATTTAAAAAAATATATTTTCAGTAGATTTCCCAGATACCTTGTACAGTATTAGGTTGCATCGTTGCTATGAAACACAGCAACAGGTACAGTTTAATAAATGCTTGACATAATTGGGTTTGTCTGGCCATATTCTGGAGCAGCCGAGTACAATGGAAAAGTACAACCAGCTATAGCAGTGATGTATAAAAGTGTGAAGTCTGTGATAGAGGACTGTAATGACAGCACTTTGACTCCTTCAACATTGTGTTTGTTTAGGAAGGTCCCAGAAATTGTATTTCACAGACCACATTCGCTATCAACACACAATTATCTGGCTTAATCATGTGGAACGGTGGCAAATTCACCTGGGGCTTAGGAACTAATGACATTCTCGTATGAGCTGCTTTAGTGAAATGGCCTAGCACCTGAAGCCGGAACAGCAAGATTGCTGAAGAAATTTGGTTTTCTTTTTTTTTCCCATTTCACAGCATAGAAACTCAACTCAAATCAACAAACACTCTTGATTGAACAGTGGGATAGTTGTGTTATTTTCATTTGCTTGCATTGAGCAGAATATATGTTGAGAGTCTCTTCTTTCTGAAGAAACTTCTTTCCCTTTTCCTGATGAATAAATAAATCTGTCAATAAATATATGAAGAATAATCACAATGTTACTAGGGTTTTCAATGTGTGACAAAATGTAGTGATATGAGTAAAAGCATCATATGAAACTACAAGATAGTACTGCACCAAACAATTTAAAGGACTGTATGAGACCGTCAGAAAAATGAATACACTGAAAGCTGTTAATTGTGAACCTGAATATGGTGAAACCTCATTTCTAGTGACAAATATTCTAAAATCCCAATCCAGTTCACATTTGACTAAGTGGCACTAAGAGTAACTGCTACTCAAGCTACAGTGGACTTATATCAAGAATCGGCACTTTTTTCATTATTGAACCAAAAAGTGACAATACTATAAACCTGAATCATCTGACTGAAATCAGCAAATAGATGTCCATGCAATGACTGGCTCAATTAATTACGCTTTTTAAAGGCATTCATTCTCGCACAGCTAAATAAAATAGTTTTAGGACCATATATTTCAAACAAAATTTGTAACAGCTTCAGGGCAGGCTCGCCAGTTTCTTTAGGTTAAAGTTTGAACCACTTTTACAATTACTGCCAGGAATACAACAATGATCTTCCCCAATAAATAAGTTAGTAAAGGAGACATGTATCTGAGCCATATAGACCAGAATGTACCAGATTGAATTCTCAATCTTTGTCTAGCCAGTTAACCTCATCGAGGGGGGCAGTTTGGTTGCTATAATTAGCCTCAACTTTCTGGACTAAGAAGAAAAAAAGTCCCACTTCAGATCACTTTTCAGGGAGCCTTGCTGGAAAGTATAATTTGGCTCAACTATGATGCCACCAACAGTTGACTAGCGCATTGAGAGTGTCTTGGTTCCTAGATGAAGAATGACTTCTTGGTGAGACACACCCAGCGCCTGTGAAATCGTCTGCCCGCAGAAGCTGATAAGTTCAGGAAGAAAGAAAATTGGCAAATTCAAAGAACAATATAACAATTTCAAGTTGAGCTGAGAGTTTACTGTAATTGAATGACCTTGGTGCTCTCCCTACTTGATCACACTGTCACTCAATAATGCTCAATTGGTTAACCCTTGATAGAGTCACACTTCTGATGCAGAGTGTATTTTTATGGCAACAAAAAGGTTTAAACAGCTTCCCTGTACCAGAAGGCCATACAAAGATCGGAGCGCTCTATCTACCTTTCTGTCAATACATTATATGCTGCTGCCACATTAAATAAAATTGAGATATATTCATCAGCCCTCAGCCCTCAAAAGAACACTGATGTGAAATGTTTAATAATAGGTTTTATATGTCAAATAAAATGTGGGCTTTATTTGGTAAGCTTACCTAAGATAGCCCAATGCAGCAACTATTATATACCCTTAAACACACTTAAAAATATTATTGTCACATTGGTGAGTACATATGCTTTCGGGGGGCCAAAATGTCCCCTTTTAGTGATGGCCATTAGAGCCTCCTAGTGCCACTAATAGGGCGCAAAATAGATTTTGCGCGAGTGTGGCAAGAAAATCGGCTGATGCAGAATTGGGCAGCGGTTTTGCGGAGGCGCTACAAGATAACATCATCGCCATGCGCATCACCCCCTTACCGCCCTGGAAGTGAAATTGCCCCATGCAACTGATCTTACCCCCTGCTGATGACAATGACAGCTTGAACTATTAAGGTGCAGTCAGGAACCGAATGCGCCAGCACTATTTAAAAGCGCCATCTTGCAAAGTTTTTTTTTGTCGGCCGTTACCTATTTCTGGTTTGCAACAGTTAGTCAGTATGGCTGCTGGATCGATCTCAGCGATTTTTTGTTCAACCATTGTTTTGCCTCCTACCTTTTCCCCAGTATCGCTCATGGCACCTTCGCCGTTGTACCATTTCTGTCGCTTCATGGGGTCTGTGCTGGCAGTCGAACGCCTGCTCCAACTTCACCATCAGAGGATGCTTCACTGAAGACAACGGTGCCGCCAATTGCAGAGGGAAAGGCATCAAGAGAGGGAGAAAGGCTTTGACAAAGAAAGGCCCATGGAGCACATCACAAGGAGAGGGAAATGGAGAGGGAAATGGAGAGGGAAAGGGAGAGGGAACGGGAGAGGGAACGGGAGAGGCAAAGGCACAGAGAAGCACATCTATTACCACAGGGAAAAGCACATCAAGATGCTGCCAGAGGAAGAAGTCGCCACAGGGACACCAACAGAAGGCTTTAATCTCCCAGGATATTCTGTCAGCAGTTTTCCTACATCAATTTCACTGAGGAACTGAGTGTTCGAAGGCTGTGTTTCAGCAAGGATGTGGTCACAGACCTCTGCCATCTGCTGCAACCAGACCTCGAGCCTCACACCAGGATGAGCACGGCTCTCTCAGTGGCAGTCAAGAGCACCATTGCGCTCAATTTCTACACCAATGAATCTTTCCAGAGAGCAACAGGAAACATCTCCAACATCTCCCAGTTTGGCATCCATTGCTCCATCCGTGAGGTCACAGATGCTCTGTACAGAAGGAGGAGGGACTACATCTCCTTCCCCCATGAGCAGAGAGAAGCAACACAAGCGCACATGTGGCTTTGCCAGAATAGCAGCTTCCCCATGGTGCAGGTTGCCATTTACTGCAACCATGTCATTTTGAGGGCAGCACAGCACAATCCAGAGATCTCTGTAATCGCAAAGGCTACCACTCACTGAGTGTACAGTTGGTGTATGACCACAAATGCAGAATAATGACCGTCAATACCCATTATCCTGGCAGCTCTGTTCCAGCCCCCAAATTAAGCTCATGGCTAGCTGCTCGGAGACAAGGGCCATCCGCTATGCACCTGGCTCATGGCTCCCCTTCGCACTCCCAACACTCCTGACCAGCACTCATACAATGCAAGCCATGCTGCCACCAGGAACATAATTGAGCAGATCATCGAAGTGCTGAAGCAACGGTTCTGCTGCCTTGACCGCTCAGGAAGTGTCTTGCAGTACTCGCCTGAGCGGGTGTCCCTACTCGTTGTTGTCTGCTGCATGCTGCACAACCTGGCCATCATGAGGGCACAACCATTGGCACCAGGCATAGCTGTACCACCTCAGGAGGAGGAGGAGGAGGACCAGGAGGAACAGGAGGAGAAGAAAGAGCAGGAGGATGAGGAAGACCAAGAGCAGCAACAGCCATGTTGAAGGAGGCAGTGAGTCCATCGCGATCCTGAAAGGGAGGTCCATGACTGTCTCATCAGAGCTCGTTTCCACTGAATTCCATCTGACTTCCCATTTCCTGTGGACGTCCCCATCACCACATCAATTTTCCCTTCCATACCAAATCCCCAACACTGAAATGAGAGACAACAGCAAATATTAAACATTCCGATCACTACTTATGAAACCTAAAAAAATAAAATCTATAACTATGTATTTAATTATCACCCTTTTTCGATTAACTATTCTACAACTTTCTGCAGTGTCTCCCCTGTGGCTGCAGCAGGGCTGGTGGAAGGCTGCTGAGTGTCGGTGCCAGGGACTACAGATGGCCTTGCAGGATGCCTCGACCAGCTCTGGGTTTGGAAGGCCCGGCTGCAGACTGTACCACCTCAGACTGGGCAGCGGCAGTCTGAGCTGTCTGGGTGACAGGCATCGACAAGTGCAATGGCGGAGTGGCAGTGGCGGGCTCAGGAATGCTGTCATCCTGAGAGAGAACAGCAGGTTCCTTCTCCACTGACCCACTGCCACTCCCCTGGGGCAGCACCTCAGCATCCCCCCAATCTAATAGAGCACAGATTGCTGAGCTGCTGCGACACCATGTGATACCCGGTTGACTGTGGTGGACCCAGCGGTGATGGCAGCAGTCAGGGCTTGCGTGGCATCACCAAGGCGTTGTATGGCATCAATATAAGACTGCATGAAATCAATCTGAGCATCCATGTGAGCAATCGTTGACTCCATTGCAGCACCAAGATTTCGCGTGGCATCCAGCTGAGACTGCATGAGAGCAGACACAGTCTCGATGACAGCAATAAGACGCTCTGTGGCTTGTTGCCCAGAGTGCATGAGAGCATTCTGAGCTTCCAGGGCAGCGGCCATCCTCTCCAAAGCAGCACTCAGACATTTGTTCCTTTGCACCTGTGCCACAATGGAAGCTGCCACATCACCCATGACACGTGTCATGAGGGCTGGATCTGCATGACCAGTCTGGAAGTCCACCATTGTCTGCACACTGGCAATGATGGGCTCCATGGTGTGCGCAGAGCTGTCCACATTGCGGGAGGCGGACTCCTCCACGCTCCCTATCACTTGCGACAGGCTCTCGCGTACCCTTGCCATTGTCGGAGTAGATTCCCATCACCCCTTGTGTGAACATCTCCACATTGAGGCCCTCATCTGAGTATTGTGCAGCAGAATTCGCATGCAAATTCGCCCTCTTGGGTGAAGGCTCCCGAGCTTCCCTTTCCCCTTGAACCTGCTGTAGCCCAGTAGGCCCCGGTGCATCACCCAGTGCATATCTGTGTCCTAAACTATCCTCTAATGATCGCATAGTGCTTTCAGGTGAGAAAAGCAGTAAAGCAGTGCTTCGCTCCTCTTCCTCGTCCCCCTCTTTTTGCCCCTCGTAACTGGGTTGGGGGGCTCAGGCACAGCCTGCTCATCTGCTGGCTCATTATTTGAAAGCATAAATGGCACTAGAGACATGTTAGGGTGAGGGCAGGGGTGCAGGAATGGTGCAAGGAAGGCAGACAGAATGAAGAGATGGGAAGTGATCAGGCCTGCTGCTTCATTGGAGAAGTGGGAAGAGAAGAGGGGGGTTAAGATACCATTGGTGCTCCCAGCGGGCTCAACGCCTCTGGCAGCCATGGGGTCCACCACCTGCGAACCAATGAACCACAGTACTCGCTCTTCCAGGTCGGAAAGCTGGCGCAATTCAGCTCCCCCCGCCGCCCCCTCCCCCCTCCAGTCTGCAGCTGCTGCATCCTTTTGTGTGCCATCTTGGCCTGCAAAAGAAAGAAAGCTTTGTGAGTAAGAGTCCAGTTATGTATGTGGAAGATATGCCTGCCGTGGTTAAATAGCTGTGAATGTAGGCAAGGCGTGAAATGAGGCACAAATGGTTGGTGTTTGCCTGCTGGGTTAAGTGCTGATTTGCATTGTGTGTACAGACAGAGGCTCAGAGGCTGATATGTAAGAGTTATGGAAACATGTACTCACTTTGACCACCTGTGTGAGGTCGTTGAATTTCTTACAACACTTTGTAGGGGTTCTATCCATGACCATGCTGCCCGACACCTCCACAGCCACTTCTGACCACATGGTCCTAAAACCTGTGGAGTTGGCCTTCTCCCAGATGGAGGGAACAGTATCTCCCTCCTTCCCTCGACTGCCCCCACCAATGTCTCCAATGCCAGGTCAATGAACCGAGTGGCCCTTGTATAATGCCTTGCAGCAGTCATCGCACACCTTCCTTGCAGCTCAGTCAACTGAACAAATGATGAGAATGACCAGGTACTGCCTGAAACGACATCCCCTTTAAGAACTGGAATGAACAGCAACCTCATTATCAGTGAATGAAATTCAGGTGAAATTGGGTGTAGCCCCGGTAATAGCGCCCCTACAGTGCCCCATTAGCCATTAGTGCCTCCGATACCACCTCGCTTCATTTCTGAAGGAAAAGTGCCCAATTACCCACAATTTTGCAGGCCATCTCATCGAGTGCTAAATTATCAATCATTTACAACTCCAAACCAGACGCTACCCAATTTCAGTCCCTTGATGTTTTCCCAATTCCCAGTGCATTGTTATTGAGGCAATAGTTGAATTCTGATACTGTGATAGCAATTTATTGTTTTTCAACATGAATACTGATGGAATTGTTGGGAATTTTACAGTGGCATTAGCATTTTGCAATGGAAAAATTTATCATATTGCACTGTGATACAGTTTTACTTGAGAACAGAGATTATTGAATTTATTTGCACTCAAATTCTGCAATTTGTAATTTGCAGGTCAGTATAATAAGGTTTTGAATATTGAGTTTCAGAAAAAGGTTACATGGTTTCATAGATCAAGGTACAATATGGGATTCAAGCTGAACTACAGATTGCATGGTACCTACAGGTTCATCCGTTATGGGCCTTATACAGTTATAAGGGTCGAAACATTGGGTGTAATAATTTACGAAACTAGGGCCAATCTTTTCCAATAAGAGGATTTAGTGCTAATATTCACAAGACCACAGACCATGTGATACACCATAGTTAATCTTTCCAGAACCAGGGGTCACAGTCTAAGGATAAGGGGTAAGCCATTTAGGACCGAGATGAGGAGAAACTTCTTCACCCAGAGAGTGGTGAACCTGTGGAATTCTCTACCACAGAAAGTTGTTGAGGCCAATTCACTAAATATATTCAAAAAGGAGTTAGATGAAGTCCTTACTACTAGGGGGATCAAGGGGTATGGCGAGAAAGCAGGAATGGGGTACTGAAGTTGCACGTTCAGCCATGAACTCATTGAATGGCGGTGCAGGCTAGAAGGGCCGATAGGCCTACTCCTGCACCTATTTTCTATGTTTCTATGTTTTTATAATTAGGGAAAACAATGTTTAAAGATAAAAGTATTCCTATTCAAAATAGAACAACTGCCCTCAGAAATGATCTCAGGGGAATCACTTAAAGTTAAAAAATGAAAGTAAAGTTTGGGAAGAGTAGAACCAAATTTCTCCTTGCCCATTCTTCCAGTACCAATGTTCTGCATGATGATTGAACCATCAAAATCCTAATCCAGGCAACCAAGAGTGTATCAGAAGAACCAACATTGTTGAGCTTTAACCGAATGTTATCTTTCGGTTACATTTCACAAGCTCAGTACAATAGAATGGTCACATTGGCACCTGATGATTTGAAGCTGTGCTTCTTTAAAACGTCTGTCTTAATTGGATTTTTTTTTCACAACCTGACTTGATTGGTTTGAACGTTCAGCTAGACAAAGTATAATCCTGCAGCAATGGAAGATGCAGACACACAGAGAATTAGCTGTCTTACAGCTAAACAAAAGTTATTTCTGAATCACAATAGCATCATATTTACAACAGCACATTTTGTATATCACAGAAACTTGAACTGTAAAGGAGGGAGTTTTAATTCCCAGGCAGTCTGCCTGCTTTCTGGAAGGTGCTGCAGGAGGCCTGATCCATTTTAACAGCTGTGCCTCATTAACATAGATACAGAGAGCTGCCCACCTGAAGCAGGTGTGCTGAGGCAGCTTGGCAGGCTCCAGTCCACCAATGTCGGATGACGGGAGGTCATCTGCTCAGTACTCAGGTAATGCCGTCAGTGATGGTTTTGCAAATGCGGAAAGGGAAAGAAGTTAGGGCAGCATTGGCCCAATATTTTTTGTGAGTTGTGAAGGAGCACGCCTGCTCCTTCTAGCCTCACAAAAATAATATTTATACTTGACTGTAAAATCCTCCAGTTCTTGCTTGCCAGGTTTACCAAGCGGATTGGCTGTGGTGAACACTCCACTCATGTGAAAATGGCTCTGGGACCCGATGTACATCATTGGACCCTGATTTATGTATAGTCAGCGACTCCCACCTGAGTCATGTGGGTGTCTCAACCACCCAAGAAGATGTTAAAATGGCCACAGGGTGGTAAAAAAACAATCACTTGGTTTTTCATTCCCCTTCCACCCAGTTTCTGCCAGGCAGAGGAAGTTAAAATGACCCTTAAGATACAATACCAGTTTGAAAAAGAAAAAGATATAGCTGCATTACTTAAACAAAGTCTTTAACCCATTTATTTCCTGTGCAGTGCTTTACAAATAACACATAGAATAATTTCAAAACTGGATTTATTATTTATTTGGTTGTATCCATTATGATAGATGTGATATAACCTAATTAGGTTCATGAGATATTTCATAGGGCACTTAAATCAGAGAAGTGATGTCTCATAGAAGCTTTGATGGAAGTCGAAAAAAGTAGACGATAGTTGTTCATGCACTAATACACGTGTTTCAATTGTCTTTATAATCTGTCAAATGTTTTCATTACAATTATACATTTGATAACTAGTTCCTAAATGAATTAAATACTGAACATACTAAATATACAGTCCAACTAATACTTTTGGTGCCTTCATTTTAAAGTTTTCATCCTTAAATTCAAATCCCTCCGTGGTTTCATCCCTACCCTATGGGCTCAATTTTGGCCACCATTCTGCGCTGTTCTTTTGGCATATGCAGCTTTTTTTTGGAGCAGACAATAATCTGCAAGTTTGGCCAAAGTTTCTGCGCCGTTCTAAAGTAGGTACGCCCAATTTTTTTCGTTCCCGATTTTTTTACATCACTGAGGGCAGAACCTGCCATGTGTGCCACTTCTGGCCATTTCAGCGAGTTTGGCCAAGTACGATTTTTTTCTAAAACTGCACACTGCACGCTTGCGAAAAACCTTCCCTACACTTAAGGAAATCGGCGCAGAAAAGACGCCATTGTTCAGCGAAGCTGAAGACAGGGCAGGTAGGTGTGGGGGGTGGGTCATTTTGGCCTGGGATAGGTGCGGGCTGGCCCACTGCCATCCCGGGCCGAAAGGACCCCGCACCGGCCCGCTGTTTTCCTGGGCCGAAAGGACCCCGCACTGGCCCGCTACCTTCCTGGGCTGAAAGGACCCCGCACCGGCCCGCTGTTTTCCTGGGCCAAAAGGACCCCGCACCGGCCCGCTGTTTTCCTGGGCCGAAAGGACCCCGCATCGGCCCGCTGTTTTCCTGGGCCAAAAGGACCCCGCACCAGCCCGCTACCTTCCTGGGCCAGTGCGGGGTCCTTTCGGCCCGGGATGACAGCGGCTTCAGTTTCCAGCCCAGCCTCAGCCCTTCGTTACCCTAGCAACATCAGGTTTTGGTGCAGACCTTAAGCTCCGCCCACAAAGCTTAAGGCCAATCTGCTCCGCTCCAAATTCAAAGTTAATTGCGGCGAAACTTGGACTTTTTTGGGGAGGCCATTTGGGCCACTAAAAAATCATACGTACCTCTTCAACTGCCCCAAAAATCACTCGTGGAAAATTGAGCCCTATCTCTGTAATCTCCTCCAGCCCTACAACCCTCCAAAATTCTTCACTCCTCCCATTCTGGTCTCTTTCGCATCCCCGATTTTAATCGCTCCACCATTGGTGGCCATGTCTTCAGCTGCATAGAATTCCCTCCCTAAACATCATCTGCTCGCTACGTCTCACCCCTCCTTTAAGACACTCCTTAAAACCTACCTCTTTGATCAAGCTTTCTGTCCTAATAGCTCCTTATGTGGCTCGGTGTCAGATTTTATTTGTGCAGCACCTTGGGACGTTTTACTACGTTAAAGGTGCTATATAAATGCAAGTTGTTTTTGCTGTTGAATGGTGTGGCAAGCAGGTAAGAAGCTCTAGGTCCCTGTTTGTTGAACCCCTCTATTATTGTGACAGTAGCATGCAACAGGCCAATAGTTCTTTAAAAATAATTTTAATAATTATTTCTACCCTAAAAATGTGAACATTTACATATGATCCATACCGCACAGCACTGTCCCCCAGTCATCAAGATCCACGCGGGGCCCTGGACAACGTGGACCACTTCCCATATCTCGGGAAGCAAGCATTGACGACGAGATCCAACACCACCTCCAGTGCGCCAGTGCAGCCTTCAGCCGCCTGAGGAAAAGAGTGTTTAAATACCAGACCCTCAAAACTGCCACCAAGTTAATGGTGACCAAATTACTGTAGTAATACCTGCCCTCCCTTATAGCTCATAAACATGGACCATGTACAGTAGACACCTCAAGTCGCTGGAGAAATACCACCAACGATGTCTCCGCAAGATCCTACAAATCCCCTGGGAGGACAGACGCACCAACATTAGCGTCCTCGACCAGGCAACATCGCCAGCATTGAAGCACTGACCACACTTGATCAGCTTCGCTGGGCAGGCCACATAGTTCTCATGCCAGATACGAGACTCCCAAAGCATGCTTTCTACTCGGAACTCGTCCACGGCAAACAAGCCAAAGGTGGGCAGCGGAAACGTTACAAGGACACCCTCAAAGCCTCCCTGATAAAGTGCGACATCCCCACTGACATCTGGGAGACCCTGGCCAAAGACCGCCCTAAGTGAAAGAAGCACATCCGGGAGGGCACTGAGCACCTCTCGTCACCGAGAACGTGCAGAAATCAAGGGCAGGTAGCGGAAAGAGCGTGCGGCAAACCAGTCCCACCCACTCCTTCCTGTAGTTCTCGTATTGGACTGTAGAGCCATTTAAGAACTCATGTTAAAAGTGGAAGCAAGTCTTCCTCAATTCCGAGGGACTGCCTATGATGATGATGCAAAACACTGATAATTGTTTATAAAAATCACTGTGTTTTTGATACAGAAGGGAACATGATGATTTGGGATTGTTGGGTGGCACCGACATATATTGCAGCGACCACTGATTTTGCCTTTGCCACACCAATATATATCATGGCAGGAAAGTAAAGTATCTATCCATAACTGACACCTCTAACTCTCAAATATCCATCAAAAAGATAGAATCCCTTTAAGCTGGTTTGTTTGAATTTTGCCATTTATATTAGCAGATGAGAGCCAAATTGCTTTCTCCTACACATGACATCCAAGTTTTCTCCTGTGAAGAATGATGTTACTGCTTGAGGCAATCCTGTGTAATTCTGGAAAACTTCTACTATTGCAGGCTTTATGAGAAGGAAAGAAAACGACAGTTTACTTGAAGACTGCCTCAGAGTATTTCCATCGAGTCAATTTGGTTACATAAGTGTTGGTCACCAAACAGTGCCCTAAAGGGAAATTTTCTTGTAGAAATACATTCAGTTGAGAATCCAGATATACAGAGTAGTCATTTATTTGGAAGATGTAATGCTACTTATGTATCTGTATTAGTCTTTCATGAAACCTGTAATAGTTCCAAAGGTTGATCTGGTCTCAAATTGGTATAGTATTCATGCACTAAAACCAAACTCCAAACAGCTTGAGACCAAATAATAATGAAACTAGTATCTTACTATAAAAACAAAATATACTTGACATACATGAACTGAAGTAGCTAGGAATTTTACAATTATAACATTTAATTTGAATTTTGCAAAATATTAATAACTCAAATGACCCACATAATAACTCAAATGAGCACAGATTTACTCATATGATTTATGATGTGGTCTGAACCATTTCATTGTGCTAGTGCCTTCTAATAACTTCCTCCCAAGTACCTATCATTCTGTTCCTAATCTATCCCAGTCTATGTGCTATTTTATTCTATCAGATTTATCCTGATGTAATTTGACAGCTTTACTGAGATCTAGTATATCATAGTATGCCGGCTACAGGGCTGAGCAGAAGGTGACAGTGTTTGTTTAAAAATACACAATGGATGAATGACGATGAGAGCTAAAAATGACAGGTTTGTTCCACTGCACATTTTATGTCACAACATAAAAATTACAAGATTATTTTCTACGGTGCTGCATGTTTCTAGGATGCTTGGCGAGGTGCCGTAGAATAGTCGGTTTCTTTCATTTATAACTTGCAAGATGTAATAGTCTATGTATTTTACAATTGGCCAAATTTAATGCTGACCCTTGAAATATTGAAGTAATCATTTTGTTCAGACTACTTAATTTACGTTTAATTACGGTCTTATGTGAAGAAAAATAAATAACCGAGAGTCATTCCAAGAACAAATTTCTTAAACAGTTCAAATGATATCATAAAAGTGAAACTTCAGTATTCATAAAAATTATTGAAATCACAAAGTGAGACTCCAGCCTTCAGATCACTCATATGTATCCACTAAATCCTGCAATATATATTGTGGAATTCCACAGAATTCAGCATACAAGACCCAGATTTAATGGTCTCGAAATGACTTTGAGTGATGTCATCCATATGAATGCTTATCAAATTCTTATCTCTACTATTTTAACAAAGACATTAACCTCGTTTTAAAAAAAACAGGTAATAGTGCTTTGATAATTTCTATGGCCCTGTCACTGTGTACGGGTAGGTAGGAGCAGGATTATAAATATATATGATTAATTTGTGTTCTGTATAAATTTAAAATTAAGATAGGGTAAGACTTAAATGGGTGTCCACCTCCAGTTCAGACAGTTTTTGGTAGCTGACCTTTCCACTTAATGTCCAGGCTGTTGTAATGTGTTAATTAAATCAGAAAAACATAATGGCCCTGATTTTGCGGAGGCTTCCTATGGGGAAATGCCTTCGATCTGCAAATAAAATGCCCGCGTACCTGGTGGTCTGGGAGGTACGGAGACTCGTGGACCTGGGCCTCTCTGGGTACGTGCAGGTAGAGGCCCACATTTACCAGGGGTACATGCAATTCGCAAGCACCCTGGGATCACATGGGCCGGCCCAACAAATGAGAAAAGGGAATTCCCATTCTTGCTTATGGGGATTCCGTATGCCTGTAGGGGCCACGCAAGTCCCAGGTTTATGCATGCGCTGCGCATGTGCGAAAACCAGAACTTGCAACCTGTCAAGAATTTGCTATACAGATCGTACAAATCCCTGGGTGAAGGACCTCTGCAGGTGGAAAGTTCTACCCAGCGAATGCCCGTGAAATTCTTATGCCTGGTAAAAGCAGAAGATTCTTGACAGATCTCAAGTTCTGGGTTTTCGCGCATGTGTTTCACACGCGAAAACCCCTTAAGGCACATGCACACCTCGTAGGGGCCACAAATTACTGGCCATTTTGTGTGCATCATTCACTGGAACTAGGTCTTTCAGGTATTTAGGCTGTAAAAGGGAAATACATTATTTTATGGCTATCCAGAATTCGCTGTGAACTCCACAAACATCCAAGGCAAGTTGGATATTATAGTCTCTTGCAAATGGGACTCTAGAGGATGGAACTACCCAGGTGTGGGGAATCACAGAGTGGACCTGAGAGGAACAGACTGGGGATAATAGTAAAAACCCGTAAGATCCAAGGCAAAGTGTCAACTTGGATTCAAAATTGGATCAGAGGCAGGAAGGAAATGGTAGTGGTCGATGGGTATTTTTGTGACTGGAAGGCTGTTTCCAGTGGGGTTCCGCAGGGCTCAGTCCTATGTCCATTGATTTTTGTATATAGCATATATCAATGAATTGGACTTGAATGTACAGGGTATTGTTGTGTTTGGAGAAAGAGTCAGACTGAACACTGTGAGCTCAAAGTAAAGTGTGACCTGAATCTTTTATTGCAAGTCTCCAGAGTGCCTCTCCAACCTGTGAAGCCTCCTAAAATATCTGTGTTCCCAAGGGATTATGGGATCCCTTAGGACTTCAGGGGATGAGCCCTCTGGTGGCTGTACTGAGTAAATACAAGTCCACATATATAACAACACTCCCCCGCAAAGTCAATAGTGTAACTATTTACAATGTGAGTCGATCTGGGACCCTCCTTGCCCTGGTTGATCATCTCAGTATGAAAGTTGGTGTTGTTGAATCATTTGTTGAGCCCTTGCTGGGTTGCTGTGCAGCTGGCCTTGCTGGGCTGCCTGGTGTGTTGGGCCCTGCAGGGCTACTCTGGATGAGGGGTTCTGCTTCGTGGTCAACCGTGGTGCCGGTTGTCACTGGTGTGTATGTTGGGGGATCAAAAAAGGTAGGATCCAAGGTGGGTTGCTCAGGATAGTCCGTGAATCTGAGTTTGATTTGGTCCAAGTGTTTCTGGTGAATGAGTCCATTTGAAAGTTTGACCCGAAACACCCTGCTTCCCTCTTTGGCCACGACAGTACCGGGAAGCTACTTGGGATCTTGTCCATAATTTAATACAAATACAGGATCATTGATTTCAATCTCGTATGACACATTTGCGCTATCATGGTATGCACTTTGTTGAAGCTGCCTGCTCTCTACCTGTTCATGTAGATCAGGGTGAACTAACGAGAGCCTTGTCTTAAATGCTCTTTTCATGAGCAGTTCAGCAGGTAGGATCCCAGTGAGTGAGTGGGGTCTCATGTGGCAGCTAAGCAGGACTCAGGATAGGCGAGTCTGCCGTGAGCCTTCAGTTACCCACTTCAAACCTTGCTTGATGGTTTGCACTGCTCTCTCTGCCTGACCATTGGACGCTGGTTTAAATGGGGCAGATGTGACATGTTTTGATCCCATTACGGGTCATGAATTCTTTGAACTCGGCACTGGTAAAACATGGCCCGTTGTCACTCACCAGGACATCGGGTAAGCCGTGTGTGGCAAACATGACCCCCAGGCTTTCAGTAGTGGCAGCGGATGTGCTAGCCGACATTATCTCACATTCAAGCCACTTGGAATACGCATCTACAACCACAAGGAATATTTTACCCAAGAACGAGCCTGCATCGTCGACGTGTACCCTTGACCATGGTTTGGAGGGCCAAGACCATAAACTTAGCGGCACTTCCCTGGGTATGTTGCTTAACTGCGAGCATGTATTACATTTGTGAATGCAGGACTCCAAGTCCGCATCGACACCGGGCCACCACACATGTGATCTAGCTATCACTTTCATCATTACGATGCCTGGGTGGGTACTGTGGAGGTCATTGATGAAGGGGTCTCTGCCCTTCTTGGGGACCACTACTCGATTGCCCCACGGAAGGCAGTCTGCCTGTATAGACTTTTCATCTTTGCGCCGCTGGAACAGCTTTATCTCTTCCTGCATTTTCACTGGGACAATTGACCAGCTTCCGTGAAGCACACAGCTTTTGACTAGAGATAATAAGTGGTCCTGGCTTGTCCAGGTTTTGATCTGCCGGACAGTGACGAGTGATTGGTCACTCTCAAATAATTCCATAACCATAGCTAGATCTGCAGGCTGCGCCATTTCCACCCCCGTGGTAGGCAATGGCAGCCTACTGAGAGCATCGGCGCAGTTTTCTCTGCCTGGCCTGTGGCGGATGGCATAGTTGTATGCGGACAACGTGAGCGCCCATCTCTGGATGCGGGTCGATGCTTTGGTGTATATATACCTTTACTCTCTGAAAACAGGGATATAAGTGGCTCATGGTCAGTTTCCAATTCGAATTTTAGCCCAAACAGGTGTTAATGCATTTTCACTACCCCATAGACACAGGCTATCGCTTCTTTTTCAATCATGCTGTAGGCTCTCTCAGCCTTAGACAGACTCCTGGATGCATAAGCAATCGGTTGCAGTTTCCCAAAATCATTAGCTTGTTGCAATACACACCTGATGCCATATGACGACGCATCACATGCTAGTACCAAATGCTTACATGGATCATACAACACAAGCAATTTGAGCATAACAATTTTCTCACTTTTAGGGTAAGGCATTTTCTTGGCTTTTGTCCCAAACCCATTTGCCCTCTTTTCACAGTAAGACATGCATTGGTTCTAGCAGCGTGCTAAGACCCGGTAAGAAGTTACCAAAGTAGTTCAAGAGTCCCAGAAACGACCGCAGCTCCGTCATGTTCTATGGCCTCAGTGCATTCTCGATTGCATCTGTCTTCGCATTGGTGGGCCTGATGCCATCCGCTGCAATCCTCGTTCCCAAGAACTCCACTTCAGGTGCCAGGAAAATGCACTTCAAGCGTTTTAACCTAAGCGCCACGCGGTTGAGGCGACTAAGAATCACCTCCAGGTTCTGCAGGTTTTCGACTGTGTTCTGACCTGTGACCAAGATGTCATCCTAGAAGACCACGATGTGCGGGACCGATTTCTGTAAACTTTCCATTTTTCTCTGGAATATCGCCACAGCTGATCGGATTCCAAACAGGCATCTGTTATAAACAAAAAGACCTTTGTGCGTGTTAATGCAGGTGAGGGCCTTCGATGATTCCTCCAGTTCCTATGTCATGTAGGCTGAAGTCAGATCCAGCTTCGTGAATGTCTTTCCTCCTGCCAGCGTTGCAAAGAGGTCGTCGGCCTTTGGTAGTGGTTATTGATCCTGCAGGGAGAAACGATTGATAGTTACTTTGTAATCGCCACAGATTCTGACGGTGCCGTCTCCCTTGAGGACTGGGACGATAGGACTGGACCATTCGCTGAACTTGATCGGTGAACTGATGCCTTCTATTTGCAGCAGGTCTAGCTCGATCTCTACCCTTTCTCTCATCAAGTACGGTACTGCTTTCGTCTTGTGATGGATGGGTCGCGCCCCCGGAATTCGGTGGATCTGCACTTTTGCTCCTTGGAATTTCCCGATGCCTGGTTCGAACAGCGAAGGAAATTTGTTTAAGATCTGTGCACACGAAGTGTCGTCAGCAGGCAATAGCGCTCGGACGTCGTCCCAGTTCCAGCGTATCTTTCCCAGCCAGATCCTGCTGAGCAGCGTGGGACTATCGCCTGGTACCACCCAGGGTGGGAGCTTGTGCACCGCTCCATTGTAGGAGACCTTTACGGTAGCACTGCCGATTACAGGAATCAGTTCTTTTGTGTAAGTTCTTAGTTTCGTGCAAACTGGAGTTAAGACTTGCCTTGAGGCCTTCTTGTACCACAACCTTTTGAAAGTCTTTTTGCCCATGATGGATTGGCTCACACCCATGTCCAGCTCCATTGGCAAAAGGAGTCCATTTGGTTCAACATTCACTATTATCGGGGAAGAATTCATGGTGAATGTGTGCACCCCATGTACCTCTGCCTCCTGTACCTGAGGCTCTGGTTCATCGTGATCTCCGTGGATCTGTCCTTCTCAGCAACATGGTGGTTTGCAGGTTTAACAGGCTTAGCAGCTCCCCTGCACATTCGTTGGAGGTGGCCCATTGTTCCACAGCCCTTGCAAACATTCTCTTTGAATCTGCATGAATGGAAACGATGATCACCCCAGCAGCGCCAACAAGGTGTTAATGGCCTTGCATTCATCACCCTTGATGGTGGATTCTGAGTCATCTGCGGACGTGCAGCTGCTTGTATGTGTGACCTGCTCTGTACGTTACAATACAAAAACAACATCACTTTGTTCACAGTGCTTGTAGCAGCACTTGTGTGCTGAGAGATTTGCTTCGTATTGTCACTGGTGACAATGAACACCTGGGCTATCGCTATGGCCTTACTCAAGGTTGGGGTCTCTACAGTCAAAAGTTTGCGAAGTATGGTTTCGTGGCCAATGCCAAGTATGAAAAAGTCTCTGAGCATGTGCTCCAATTGTCCTTCAAATTCGCAAAGGCCTGCAAGGCGTCTTAGCTCGGTGACATAACTTACCATTTCCTGGCCTTCAGACCTCTTGTAGTTGTAGAACTAGTACCTCGCCATCAGAACGCTTTCCTTCAGTTTCAAATGCTCTCGGAGCAGTGTGCACAAATTGTCATACAATTTTTCCGTAGGTTTCGCTGGAGTAAGCAGAATCTTCATAAGGCCATACGTTGGTGCCCCACAGATGGTGAGGAGGATTGCCCTTCATTTGGCAGTGCTCTCTTCCGCATCTAGCTCATTGGCCATGAACTATTGGTCGAGTCGCTCCACAAAAGTTTCCCAACCATCTCCCTCTGAAAATTTCTCTAGGATGCCCATTGTTCTCTGCATCTTTGTGTTCGCTATCTGTATCTCGTCGTTAATTGTTGTGTATGGGGAAAGAGTCAGACTGAACACTGTGAGCTCAAAGTAAAGTGTGACCTTAGTCTTTTATTGCAGGCCTCTCCAACCTGTGAAACCTCCTTAAATACCTGTGCTCCCAAGGGATTATAGGATCCCTTGGGACTCCAGGGGTTGAGCCCTCTGGTGGCTGTACAGAGTAAATACAAGTCCACATATATATATAACAGGTATGATTAAGAAGTTTGCAGATGATACAAAAATTGGCTGTGTGGTTTAATAATGAAGGAGACAGCTGTAGACTGCAGGAAGATATCAGTGGACTGATCAGGTGAGCAGAACAGTGGCAAATGGAATTCAATCCTGAGAAATGTGAGGTAATGCTTTTGGGAAGGGCTAGCAAGGCAAAGAAATACACAATAAATGGTAGAACACTGAGAAGTGTAGAGGAAAAGAGGGACCTTGGAGTACATGTCCACAGATCCCTGAAGGTAGCAGGACAGGTAGATAAGGTGGTTAAGAAGGCATAGGGGCTTGTCTTTATTAGCCGAGGCATAGAATACAAGAGCAGGGAGGTTATGCTTGAACTGTATAAAACACTAGTTAGGCCATAGCTAGAGTACTGCGTGCAGTTCTGGTCACCACATTACAGGAAGGAAGTGATTGCACTAGAGAGGGTACAGAGGAGATTTACGAGGATGTTGCCTGAAATGGAGAATTTTAACTATGAGGAAAGATTGGATAGGCTAGTTTTCTTTGGAACATTGGAGGCTGAGTGGAGACCTAATTGAGGGGCCTAGACAGAGTGAATAGTAAGGACCTATTCCTCTTAAGAGACATAGATTTAAAGTATGCAGTAAGAGGTTTAGAGGAGATTTGAGGAGAAATATTTTCTCCCAGAAGGTGGTGGGGATCTGGACCTCATTGCTTGAAAGGATGGTAGAGGCAGAAACCCTCATAGCATTTAAAAATTACTTGGATATACACTTGAAGTACCATAACCTACAAGGCTATGGACCGAGTGCTCAAAAGTAGGAGAAAAACAGAAAATGCTGGAAATCTCAGCGGGTTCAGGCAGTATCTGTGGAGAGAGAAACAGAGTTGACGTTTCAGGTCGATGACCCTTCATCAGAACTGGCGAATGTTCTAAATGAACAGATTCTTAAGCAGCACTGAAAGAGGGATTAGGGTGGATAGATCTTTGTCGGCCGGCACAGACACAATGGGCCAAATGGCCTCCTTCTATGCTGTAAATTTCTATGATTTCTGTGATGAAGAGGCACTCCCTAAATTCAAAGTGTAGCTTTAAAAAGATCCTCTACTGTCATCACACCAAAACTTATTCTTAGTTGCTTCATTTCTATAAATAAATCTAGTTTGTTAATTTGGAACCTGAGCCAGGCTTGAATGCTAATGTTACTATCTTCCAGAGCGGCTTGGCGAGAACTAAAGTGCAGATGGCACAGGTGAACGAGAATTATTCAAGTCCTAAAGTGTACGAGATCTCTGGAGGGGCAGAAAAACAAAAGGCTGCAGCTTTGGAGGAGACATAAAATCTGCCCACATGAAATCTAATAAGAGTACTGAAAGAGAGAATGACTTCTTAAAGTTACCGCTCCTTCTTGGGATGGAATTTGAACATAGGACAACAAAGGAGCTAGAAGTTGGGGTGGGACTCCCCACCCCATTGATAAAGCCATGGTAAATCCAATGGACCAGGAATGGGCACTTCTTACACTCTTGACCCTGCATCCCAATTGTATTTTGCTCATTCCAAACACACCCACCTCTTCCATTTCTCGCTTCACATCACACACATTTCCCTTTACATTGTAGTTCGCTTTCTCCTGGCAGTTGCATGATGCAGCAATAATGAAGTCATTGACTAATAATGGCAATTAATGTAATTCAACTAGTCTATCAATTAGTCTACAACAGACCCTCCTTACCATATGTTATATCTCAAATTGCTCAAATACTGGATCACAAAATATTATCTACTGAAAGAAATCTATCTAATTTGCATCAATTAGATCACCCCTCAACCTTCTAAACTCAAGGGAATACAAGTCAAATTTATGCAACCTGTCTTCATAATTTAACCCTTGAAGCCCTGGTGAAGAGAATGTCAGCCACCTGCTAAATGAACTGTGAACTGCAGACTGTGCCATGCAGCTGATGTCCCCTCCTGCATCTGAAAGGGTCCACCAATATAAAAATTCAAGGCTGCGATGACTTTGAGGACTGCTGGTGTGACACACTCCCCTGATCTGGCAGGCACCAGGTCCTGTTACAGGAGTGCAGACATCAGCGACAGTCTCCCTGGAGAAGCGCAGCCTCCTTCTGCACTGCTCCTCAGATTATGTCCCAGAAGGTGAGTCTTGGTGTGTAGACCCTGTATGCTGAGTTTAGCAGCAGCCCCCCTCCCCCTCCCCCCCAACCTGATGTCTGAGAGGCCCAGCTGCTGCTGTTCCTTCAAGTCTTACTGCATTCAGAACAAAGAAGCACTGATTGCTCCCATAGTAAGTAGAGAAAGCTGGGTAAAGGGTTGTAAGGCAACAAAAGGTGTGGTTGTAGAAACTGGAAACTCTCCCAATAAACCAGACCTCAAACCATTCTGTGATTCAGTGATCTGCAGCTCCTGCATTATCCTGCTTCTGGGCTTCTCAGACACCAAAACCACTACCTTTTGCTGGTCGGTCCGGGACTGGGAAAGAGCTCTGTGATTTTGGGTGAAGATGCATTGGGGCGAGTATGATGTCATCGCAGCGTAACTTTGACCTTCTAATTAGGACCTCACATCTGACTTGAAGCCAAAAACTGGTGCATTAAAATGGTGTTGTTGCTATTCACAGAGATGAAAGTGATGACCCTGCTGAAACATGAATCAGTCACTAGGTGGATGCATCTATATGCAGTAAACTAGCTGACATTGCAGATAATACCTTTACTATTCAGGAAAGAGACATAAGCGTTGAGGACGGTGTCGGACATGTTGGAGAGTTGAGAGTTAATAATGAACTATAATAGCCATAATGAACTGTAGAAACCCAAAAAGTTAGTTTGCAGGTGCAGCAGGTAATCAGGAAGGTGAATGGAATGTTGGCCTTCATTGCGAGAGGGATGGAATACAAAAGCAGGGAGGTCCTGCTGCAATTGTACAGGGTATTGGTGAGGCCGCACCTGGAGTACTGCGTGCAGTTTTGGTCACCTTACTTAAGGAAGGATATACTGGCTTTGGAGGGGGTACAGAGACGATTGACTAGGCTGATTCCGGAGATGAGGGGGTTACCTTATGATGATAGATTGAGTAGACTGGGTCTTTACTCGTTGGAGTTCAGAAGGATGAGGGGTGATCTTATAGAAACATTTAAAATCAAGAAAGGGATAGACAAGATAGAGGCAGAGAGGTTGTTTCCACTGGTAGGGGAGACTAGAACTAGGGGGCACAGCCTCAAAATACGGGGGAGCCAATTTAAAACCGAGTTGAGAAGGAATTTCTTCTCCCAGAGGGTTGTGAATCTGTGGAATTCTCTGCCCAAGGAAGCAGTTGAGGCTAGCTCATTGAATGTATTCAAGTCACAGATAGATAGATTTTTAACCAATAAGGGAATTAAGGGTTATGGGGAGAGGGCGGGTAAGTGGAGCTGAGTCCACGGCCAGATCAGCCATGATCTTATTGAATCGCGGAGCAGGCTCGAGGGGCTAGATGGCCTACTCCTGTTCTTAATTCTTATGTTCTTATGTTCTTATGTAACAGAGAGTGGTCGATGGACCAGAAAATTGTCTGGATAATACAAAGAAAGATGAAACACGGCATACGAACAGGGATTCTGTTCCACTCCATATATATGGTTATCAACTGGAATGTAAGGGTGTGCTGGCTCGCACAGGCATCGACCATAAGTGATTAATGAAGAACAATAGTCCATAGTATAGATGCTTTGATATAATCATAAGACAGAAAGTATCTCATAAGGGAATTAGAAGCAGTTGACAATCCGACGATCTGTCTATGCATGAAATACGAGTTTGTGGTAAGTAACCAGTGTATAAAAGGGGATGAAGTAGCAGGGCTAAGTTATGTAGCAGGAGCAAGAGAAATCTAAATTGCTATCCTTTGTGTTGTATGGACTGATCATCTACAGTGCACGAATAAAATCTGTGCAGTATACTTAACTGTCATGTGCTTACTCAAAGCGTGTTGCCAAAACCATAGAGGGAGAAGAAGGTTGACGGGAGGTGGTGACCTTGATGGTGACCTTGACCCTCAGTGCCAGTGTTGTCCCTATGGTGGATATTGGCTACAGTTGTCCTTACAACACACAGCAAAACTCTGCAACTATCTCCATGCTGACCTGAAGTTTGTTGTGACATTGCCTCTCAGTCATTGCCAGCTAAGTGTACCAAGGTTAGTGGCATAATAATGTGAGAGAGCAGGCTGGTTCTGGTTTTAACTGATCTCCTTGGCATGTTTCTTTGATCTTCTTCACTTTAATCATGAAAGCCTGTTGTAGTGGTGTTTTCAAAGAAAACCCCATATTTACAGTGCAGCATTTCCATGATGGATAACTGTTAGCCTTTGATGCCCTTTCAATTGGAAGACATAACACTATTGAAAAGCTGCATCTCAATGCCCTCATGAACATCAATTAAACATGCATAATGAAGCTCTTGCACAGAATGGCAGCAGAAAGCAAGAATCAAAAAATAGTGTGGTGTGCATTGCAAATAAGAATCTTGTGTGATTGTTAAATCCAACTATTCAAGTGCCCAATCATCCATTCCCTGCCAGCAAAACTGTTTCCAGTGATTATAAAATCTTAAGTAATGTCCCAGGTTACACAATTTCTTAAAATACATATATATTTGTTCCTGGGATATGGGCGATACTGGCAATGCCATATTTAGTGCCCATCTCTAATTACCCTCAGGGCACTACGTAGTGTGGGAATGGAGACACAAGTAGGCCAGATCGAGTAGGAATGACACGTTCCCCTCCTTAAAGGATATAAATGAGCCATTAGGTTTTTATGCCAATCAACCAGCTTTCATGTTTTTTTTAATCTGATACCAGCCCTCAAATTACCAGATTTTACTGAATTCAATTTCCCACTTGCCATGGTGAATTTGAACTCATAACCTCTGGGTTTCTTATCCAGTCCCATAACCACTAGGCTAGCATACCCATGACAATTGTTCTTCATTACTCATAGTTCTGCTATTAATCTTGTAGTAAATGTAATCAAGTGATAATTGAAATATATAAACTCTCCAGCATTGTATAAATGGAGTCCAGTTAAATACAGTCAGAGCATCACACTATTTTCTAATCCGTGTTTCCTGTTGCCACTCTTTCCTCTCACATCTTGTGCAAGAACTTTGTTAATTGTTCTTACTAAGGATATTGCAATGTGGCCCTCATTGAGCAGATGTACTGGCCAATGTTACATCTGTCTATCAAAAGAATACTAAAACTAATGGACCTGGGACTCTAAAAATTGTAAGGTAGTTTCCTGGCAATTCTTCGATCAGGACCCAGAAAATGGGATGGAACCCAATTTTGACCCATTTCTTGGGGGGAGCCATGAGTGGATCTTCAACCCACCCCTCCTCAGGTCAATGGGGCGTGTCTGGGGCAGATCCTAGGCTACCCTGGAAATTCCACCTTTTATGCCCTCAGGAAAGCTCAGGCCAGATGAGAGCTAACATAAGCGACCCTGGGGCTGCAAAGGGTCAATATTTTTATTTCCCAAAGAGGTCTGCCTGCTTTACTGGGAACAGAAGAACCAAAGAGAAGACATTTTATCAGGCTGCCTATCCATCATCGTAATGGCATGATATCGCAAAGGCATTCTGCTGGTGATGAAGTGTTAGTGCCACTGATGCACCCTTGCAGATGTGGGTCATGCAGATGACCCTGTCCCCAGGATTTGTGAGGAGATCTCTGACTTAGGGCTAGGACAGGCAGGGATTGCTCTCCACTGCACAAGTAAGGCAGAGTGAACCCCCAGAAATTTTGGGCTTTGAAATCATAATTCTTCAGTAACTTTTTATTATTCGGTCAGATCCACATGTTGTAGAAATAATGGGCCGTAATTTGTGGCCCCTAAGGGCCATGCAAATTCAGTGTTTTCACGTCCGAAGCGCATGCGTGAAAACCCGGAACTTGTGATCTATCAAAAATTTTCTTCACAGATCCAATGCATCCCTGGGAAAAGGGTCTCTGCGGGCGGAGAGTTGGGCTATTTGCCCAACTTCTGCCTAGCGAATGCCCGTGAAATTCATACGCCTGGTCAAAGCAGATTTAAGGCTTGCTTTTACCAGTATAAGAGTTTAAAAAAACATTAAAATAAAATGTTAGCAATCATTTATATATTAAAGCCCCAGTGCAATAAGGTAAGTTTACTTTTAGCCCCATTATAACATGTAATTTTTTTAAATTACATTTTAGTTTTAATTATTTAATTAAATACCATGTTAATTAATTTTAAATATGTGTTAGATCTCTTAATTTCCAATGAAATACGAACTCCGATTGTAGTTTTAATGTAACGTTATTTTGGCAGCACCAACAAGCTTCTGGCTTTAAGCCAGGCCTTTGTCCTTCTGAGACCACATGGCCAAAATGGCTGTACTTATACCTAGTTCAATTTACAGAAAAGAACTCGCCTTCTCTGACCTTATTGGCTCAATTGATAGTCTTTTAACCTTTAATTGGCTCGCTACCCAAAGGTCCTAAAATGTCAAGTTGATTGATGACTTAATGCAATGTGGTCTGTTTTCTTTCAAAAACTGCAGCCAGGCTGCAGAGCTTGAATTCTCTATCAATCCTCCCTTTGATTCTTTCACAAAATGAATCATAAAACATCAGCTATCACTGGTTAAACATTCCACACATGTACGGACTAGTAGCTTCCACACAAATTTACACCAACCCGAGTTCCATCGTGGCCACAATGGAAGTCTGGTTTTAGTAGGTTAATTAACCTTATTCCAATTTAATCCAAATCAATATCTTAATTCAACCAGTAAACAACCTTCCCTTAAGCATAACATACTCCTATGCCATTTACAGATGGTCTGCTGGTACCTGCTAGGTGTCTCACCTTAGGGACAGCAGCTACAGCCGCCTGGTCGCAACAACATTTAATCAACATAAACAAACAATATAAAAGTAAAATAATTACAACGACTAGAATTAAACCTTCCACCAATGAAGTTCCTATTGAACCTAGCCATTCAGTGGCTCCGCTCCACAAAGTGAATGATGGGGGTTGCTTAAGTTTTTCTACCTCCTTTTGGATATGCTCCGCTAAGTGGGTAATTTCTTTGGAGCTATCTGGGATATATGTGCAACACTCAGTTCCGAGTAGGGCGCAAGTACCTCCCTTTTCAGAGTTCCGGGAGCAGTTACTATAATTCTCTTGCTACCCTACTATTTCTCTTTGGTGCAGAGAGTCGGCTAGTAAGAAGTAGGCAAATGCCTAGAATACCTACAATCAGTAATACAGTAAATTTATACATTTTGGCAAAAATTAATTGTCCTTATTAGATTTCAGCTTCAGTTATGGGTGCTCGTTTAACGTGTGAAGCGTGGATCCAGGCTTTCTTTCCTTGGACTTTAACAGCTGCCTGGGTAGTCAATAACACTTGATAAGGTCCCTCCCACTTGGCATCCAAAGATTCTTTATGCAACTTTTTCACATACACCCAGACTCCCGGGATGATGTCGTGTCCTCCTTCGGGTGGATTACCCCAAGCTGCCAATACCTGTCAGGAAACAGAACTAATAGCATTGGTTAGGTTCTGACAGTATGATAACAAAGTTTCACTCATTAAGTGAACATCAGCTTTCCGTAAATCGATAGTTCCTGGCAGCGACATGGGTCTTCCTGTTATAATTTCAAATGGGCTTAGACCTGTAGTTCTGTTTGGGGTTGCCCTAATGCTGCATAGCACTATTGGTAGTGCCTGGGGCCATGGTGTTCCTTCTTGGTGATATTTGGCAAGCCGTTGTTTCAGAGTTCGATTCATTCGCTCTACTTGTCCTGATGATTGTGGATGAAAAGGACAGTGTAAATCCCACGTAATGTTCAGTAACCTACAGACTTCTTGGCAGACAGCACCTGTGAAGTGTGTTCCCTGATCTGAGTCAATGCTACTCGGGACTCCCCATCGGGGAATGTAATCCCTACACAAGACCTTTGCAGTGTGATTGGCTGTGGATCTTTTAGTTGGGACAGCTTCGACCCATCTAGAGAATCTGTCGACCATGACAAGAATGTTAGTGTATCCTTGGCATGAAGGAAGAGATATATAATCAATGGTCCGACAGGGGCAGGGAGCCTCAGTTGGGGCATTACCGTGATGGGTCCAGAATTATTTTTCTGGCAGACCACACAGTGGTCTGCTTCCAGCTGGGCATGTTTTTTAAATCCCCGACCTCACCAGCTTTTCTGGAACCATGCTGTCATCTGTTGTGAGGCCAAGTGTCCCCACGAGTGGATCTCTTGGGCTAAAAAAGGCATAAGCGCTTGTGGTGCGACTGGCTTGTCGGTAACTCTTTGTCTCCAGACACCATCTGCGCATAGCTTAATTCCTGCCTCAATCCATGTCCATTTTTCCTCTCGGGAGCACTCGCCTTGCATTGTTTGACGGTCTCGTGTCAGAGTCCTGAGTGCTTTCAATCTGCACATCTGTGTTGGATCTTCTGGGGGAGCGCCCTGTGAGGCGGCATCTTTAGCTGTCTGGTCGGCTAGGGCATTTCCCTGTGCTTCTGTGGTATTTTCCTTGGTATGGGCCTTACACTTCAGCATGGACACTTCCTGAGGTAATTGTATGGCCTCGAGTAAGTCTCGGACTTCTTTTCCATTTCGGATAGGTGTACAAGCAGCAGTGAGGAATCCTCATTTCCGCCATAACAGACCAAAGTCGTGAGCGACTCCAAAAGCATAACACGAATTTGTGTAGACATTAGCTGTCTGTCCTTCTGCTATTCGACATGCTTCTGACAGGGCCCGTAACTCAGCCTGTTGTGCTGATGTTCCTGAGGGTAAACATCCTTTTGCCACTACCTCATATAAAATTGTAACTGCCCATCCTGCTTTTCTGGTACCATTGTCAACAAAGGAGGAACCATCTGTAAACAGGATGAGGTCTGGGTTGTGCAGAGGCTCCTCTGCTGCTAAGGCTGCTTCTTCTGTTTCTTTTAAAATCTCCACTCAGTCATGCTCTTCACATTCTCCCCCCTCTTGCTCCCTCGATTCTGACATCGGGAGCATAGTTGCGGGATTAACCGGGCTGGCCCGGACGATATGAAGATTAGGAGCTTCCAAAACTGCTGTCCAGCGGGTCCATCTTGCTGCCATCACCTGAGACATTCTATTCATAGGCAGCAAAGCATATACGGTGTGGGGACACTTGACAATCAGCTTTTGGTCGAGGACTAGACCCGCAGTGATCATTACCGCTCGACATGTAGCTTCCATGGCCCTGAGGCAACTTCCCCATCCGAGGGCTACCGCATCCAGTTTTGCCGAATAATAGCCAATAGGACTTTGTCGACCCCCATGTTCTTGTGTCAGTGTAGCTGTCATGTATCCTTCTTTCTCATGGACAAACAGGGTAAATGGCTTACCACTGTCGGGGAATTCCCAGAGCCGGTGCCGAACACAAAGCCTTTTTCAAACTCAAGAAGGCCTCTTGCTGTTCCTTAGTGAGGGTGATGGCTTCTTTGGAGGCACGTTTCCCCTTTAAAATATCATTCAATGGCTGAGCATGCTGTGTGAAGGAGTCAATCCAATTTCTGTTAAAGTTACACAATCCCAAAAAAGACCTTAGTTCCTGAATAGTGGTGGGTTTTTTAGCAGCCCGAATGGCTGCAGTTCTATCCTGGGTAAGTTCTCTCTTTCCTTGTGAAATCTTTTGTCCCAGGTATACAACCTCTTCTTGGAATATTTGTGCTTTGTCGATGCTGGTTTTATGTCCTTTCAGCCAAAGGTGGTCCAGCAAAACTCGTAAATCTTGTTCATGTTGTTCTTCCGTGTTTGAAGCTAGCAGGATATCGTCTACATATAGGATGACTGTGGATGACAGGGGAGGTAATTCTCGCCAATGGCTTTGTAAAGCCATGTGGAATACCGTAGGGCTGTTGTGGAAACCCTGCAGTAACCGGGTCCAAGTATACTGTTGTCCTTGGACCGTGAAAGCAAACCACTGTCGAACCTCCGGTGCCAGAGGCACCGACCAAAATCCGTTGGCCATATCTATAACCGAGAAATATTTATGTTCCGGTTTGAGGGCATTAAAAATGGTGGAGGGATCTGCGACCAAAGGAGCTTTTTGATCAATACACTGGTTAGCTTTCCTATAATCAACAGTCAAATGCCAAGTCTCATTAGATTTCTGTACCGGCCACACGGGGCTATTGGAGGAGCTATGCGTTTTAATAAGCACCCTTTGTTTCTCCAATTGCTGAATAACTGGTAAGATTCCCGCGATGGCAGTTGGACTGATGGGATACTGTTTCGTGCATGGAGGCTTGGTCCCGGTCAATGATGCAGGCTCCATCTGGAGTAGGCCACAATCATTCTTATCTTTAGCCTATATTGGGTGTTCCTTCAATTCTTCTTTCTTCAAAGTTCTAATTGACCATGTCACCCGACCATCTTCGAAATGCAACGATGAATCTACTTGGATTAGAATGTCCATTCCCAAAAGGGGTTGATCGACTGAGCCTATCCAGACTGGCGTGGTTAGTTCATGTGGACCCAGCCCTATAAGTACCAGTGTTGTCCTTTTAATTTCCATTTTATGGCCCCCAACTCCATAGGCTGTACGTGCCCTACCATCCAACGGCAAAAGGTCTCCATATTATAGGGGTAAGCATGTTAATTCCGCCCCGTGTCTAAAAAACAGTTCACATCCTTATCGCGCACCCTCACAGTTATATATATCCCATCTCCCCTCTGTTGTATTAGTGCGAGGAGGGGGGCCAGGGTGGGCTCTAATCGTTTTTCTCTACCCCAAGTAGCTCCTTTTGTTGTTGTATTGTCCCAGTCGCTTAAATGCTTCTATGAGGTCGTTATCTTGTGTCAAGCCTGGTTTGTTGGCTGAATTGTATCCCTGGCTGCGTCCTCTTCCCCGGCCGCGACCTTGCTGTTTTGCCCTGCACGTCTTGGCCCAGTGACCTTCTTTCCCACAATAATGACATTTTCCGGGTAATTTTCCTAAAAACTGTTTATCAGAATCCTGGGATTTCCATCCCATAGCCTGCACAGCTCGGACTTTAGCTCCCATATCCCGATCTAATTGGTTACATCGATCCACCAATGCTGCAAAGGTAGTTCCTCTACCTTCCCAGTCCGGTAACACTACCTTAAGCATTTTGGACAGTTCTGGCTTTAGACCTGCCACGAAAGCTGCTTTCAGGGGTCCAAACACTTGTTCATCCATTTCCTCATCCGTATTATTCATACCTGAATGTTCTAGCCACGTGCATCTAAACCGCTCGTCATACTCCAGGATCTCCTCTATTCCTTTCTGTTGGCAGGCTGCAATTTTTCCCCAGTCTGTCTTAGCTGGACTCAAAGCTTACAGCCAATGTTTAATCGCCTCCCATCCTGCATTTAATTCTTGCTCATCCTGCCCCAAAGCTTCTTCTACCTTGTTGTGCAATTTTCTTCCCTGTGTTTTTGGCACCATTATGGTCAAAATTTGCATTCCGTCCCAGGGATGAAGTTGATATATATTTCTTAAGCGGTCCAATTGGTCCCACGTTTTTACTCCCCCTTTCTTTGGATTGGGCAACTCCTTGGACCATTTATCAATTTTCTCTGGGTCTGCCGGATCATGAACTAAATATTCTGCATACATCCTTTTCTTCATTTTTTTGGTTCCGCCCTCATCCTCTGTCTCTTCTGATTTGACTACAACTCGTCTTTTTTTAAATGGGGCAAAGCGCACCCCTAATTCTTCATCCTCCGATCCTGTATCATTGGAGGATTCAGAATCCGTATCTATTCATTGGTTTAGTCTTCGGGTTTGCACTTTTAATTTATCCAAACATGGGTACCCTGGGAATTGACCGATACATTTTCCTTTTCCTATTACTGTCTCTTGACCTAATGATTTTTTCCATTCTTTAATTTCACCTTTAAGATCTTTAACTTCCGCTTCCGACTTTTCAAGTTCAAATCTTTTCTGTCGCAGCTGTGCACTAACAGCTTGCAATTGATCCTTTGTACTGGTCAGTTCTCGATCATGTTGGGAACGCATTATAATTTCATTCCGCTTTCGGATCTGTCCCATAACGGCTAGGGACCATCTAGTTCGCTCTTTATTTTTCGTACGGGTCGTTTTTCCCAGACCCTTTTAATCTCGTCCAAGGACCATTGTTCTTTGGAGGTTCCGTACTTTTGTTCGATCTTAATAAGTTGAATTGTTGCTCTATGTATTCTTTCAACTGTTGGAGGATTTCACTTATCGAAACCTCAGGTGGTGCCCGCCCGCCTTTAACAGTTGTAGGCAATTCTTTGCTCTTATCTCCTGCTGCCATAATACTGATTTCTTTACTGGGGTCTTGAGTCGTAGGCTTTCCAGCCGATCAGTGGGTCGGTGATTAATTAACTAACACGCCGCTGAAGTTTAGACGTCTATGGGACCTCGAGCCAACTACCAACCAGAGAGTTCGCAAACCAGAGGCTTTCGGAATCGCGTAGAAGGAGAGGCGAATTTAGACTTTTGACCGAGGACTTTTATAAAGAGGAGTCCTTACCTCAGTATGTAAGTCCGATGTCCAAAATTCAGTTTCTTCCCTCAGCGATCGTGTTCGTGACGCCAAAGTTGTTAGATCTCTTAATTTCCAATGAAATACGAACTCCATTTGTAGTTTTAATGTAACTTTAGTTTGGCAACAGCAACAAGCTTCTGGCTTTAAGCCAGGCCTTTGTCCTTCTGAGACCATATGGCCAAAATGGCTGTACTTATACCTGGTTCAATTTACAGAAAAGGCCTTCTTTGACCTTATTGGCTCAATTGATATACTGTTAACCTCGAATTGGCTCACTGCCAAGGGTCCTGAAATGTCAAGTTGATTGATGACTTTATGCAACATGCTCCCACTCATGTAGCAGCTCTGACTGGGGGGTCTGTGCTTTCTCACAGACTGCTTGTTTGAATTCTCTATCAATATGTAAACTTGTATATACCTTGTACAGCCACCAGAGGGCTCATCTCCTGGAGTCCCAAGGGATCCCACAATCCCTTGGGAGCACAGGTACTTAAGGAGTCCTCACAGGCTGGAGAGGCACTCTGGAGACCTGCAATGAAAGACTATGGTCACACTTTACTTTGAGCTCACAGTATCCAGTCAGACTCTTTATTCATACATAACAATTAACATGGTGGGATAGACTGGCCAGGCAACGGTCAAACGTGCCGTTCACTCTTCAAGCAAAGCGTTGAATTATGAGCTGCTGACATAGGGCTAGACTTGCCATTGTTTTGCCCTGCTACCGCCCAGTTACAGCCCATTTAACCGCTAAAATTTAGTCTACGCCAATATTTCATTTAAAATGGAAACTAATGCCCAATTATCACCCATTTATCGCCGGCGTAGGTTTCGGCATAAAGTTAACGCTGAGAATTAACTAAATCGCCCGCCCATATTTTCTTTTAAAAATATGATGTCAGCAATCGTGCACCCACCCAGAAGACAGTTTATAATGGAAACGAGCGCCCAGAATATCGCCGAGTGTTACTTTTGGCATCTCGCCCATATACTTCCCAAATGTTCACTCATCCAAAAAAAGCTGCACTCACCTGAACTTAACCCAGCGATATGAACGCCATTTTGTAATTCGGAGGACTTTTGATAAAAGGCTGCTTCAAGTTCATGGGAGCTTCGAAAGCAATTTGTGAGTGCTTTTAAAGTGGTTTTAAAATCTCTTGACAATCATCTAATCATATTGTGGTGAATTTGCACTTTTATTGAGATTTTAGAGGACAATTTAATAATTCTGAATACATATAAATAGGGCATTTAGTAATAGTAATGGGGTCTGTAATTTCTCAGCCAGTATTGATGATTACTCATATGCTGCAGACTAGAAATGGGAGAAGGTATATTGAAGAGCATTACGTGCCCAATCAAAGAGGTGGCAGACTGCTGCTGTAGAGGAGACCTTACACCCAACGTACTCACAGGGATAAGCAGTCTTACCTGAACTTGTCCGAAAACACATGCCTTAGGAGGCTGCGCTTCCGAAAGGAGGTCATCAGTCAGATATGCCAGCCTAACAGCACCATCAGGACTGCACTGCCCGTTGACCTCTTTTAACCTTTAATTGGCTCGCTACCCAAAGGTCCTAAAATGTCAAGTTGATTGATGACTTAATGCAATGTGGTCTGTGTTCTTTCAAAAACTGCAGCCAGGCTGCAGAGCTTGAATTCTCTATCAATATGTAATAGTGTTTTATATTTATTTGAAGTGTAGATGTATTTTGAGGGGTATTCCCATTCATGCTTATAGGATTTCCGTACATACAGAATCCCTATAAACATGAATAGGGATTCCCTTCTTTTATTTGTTGGGCCAGCCCACATGATCCCAGGGGTGCTTGCGAACCACCTGCATTCCTGTGATATGTAGGCCTCTACCTGTGGGTACCCGGAGAGGCCCAGGACCATGAATCTCCATACCTCCTGGACCACCATGTACGCGGCGGGCATTTTATTTGCTGATGGGAGGCATTCCCTGTGCGTAGCTTCCCACCGCAAATTCAGGGCCATTGTATCCGGTGCCCAACTTATAATTTTCAAATTTGTTTGTTTTATGATGGATAGCTGAATTTGTTTAAAGTTTGAACATTTAACTTAGACTACTCCATTTCTGAAGCTGTTTCCAAAATCAGTCAAGCCAACATGAATTACTTATATACTGATAACTAAAAGTAAAAGAGCAGTGCATTTATTTGCACCTCTGAATATTTGTGCGTCCAGCTGTATTCCTTATTGCTTGTGTCGCAGTGTGAAAAAAAAAATACAAATAGAAAATGGATGAGAGTCAGGCCTAATATAAAAAAAACTCAGCATTGGAGTTATAGAAAAATATATTGAAATATTTTAATCTGCAAACTGCAGGCATTGTTATTAATCTATAACTCCTTGCAAAGTTTTCCCCCATTTTTATACCAAGTAATTTCTCATTACAATCTTCAGCGTAGCTAAAACAAAGTAAAAAGCGACAGTCGTGAGATACCTGAGGCCTGCAAAGTATCTGAGAACCAGTTTAAAAAAAAGGTTTTAGCTTCTTATCAGTCTCCCTCACATAAATTGCTGCTGGAATTTACAGTCATAATCTCCTGGGTTTGAACATTTATCTTCATAAGCAAATAGATGAAAGCAGCATTAATATAGCAAAGAATCAGACACTGACTTTCAAAAATCTCCTGCTCACTCATCAAGCACACTGTGTCGATTATTTCCTGAAAACGCAAAACATAAGCACTTTTTTTTGTCCTGACAAAACCAGCATTAGAGTAATTATCAGATGACAATCCTCGGCGTACATGCTTTCTAATGTAATTACTGCCAGGAAACGTAGAGTGAGTTGCATTTTTTAGATTAAAAAAAAGCCAGCTGTGTTTTTATTAATAGCCTAAGAGAATATTTTTCCAGTAATCGCTATTCCTTGAAGCCAGCTAGTAAATTCTTCCTGAAAGATGAGAAAGTGTTGGGAAGAAAAAAGCTACTATGAGTTTCATTCTGTGTACAGTCAGCCAGCAGTAAGTGACAAAATCCATCACATGAAATAAAACATATAAAATAATCCCAACGGCAGCATTTCATTTGCTACAGGGACAGCGTTAATGACATATTTAACAGCTTCTTCTCAGTGTCCTCACTCAACGTTAACCTGCTGCAAGGTGCATTGGGAAAGAAGGGAAAGTGCAATCAGCCTATCATTACGCTGACAGACTGGGTTAACAGAGATGTGAAAATTGGATGGTGGGCAATGGCAATTGTGTCTGATCAATGACCAGGAAGGGAGTGACAGGTGCTTAACTGAACATTCTGATAAAAGAAACATGACGCTAATCAGTGTGGATGTGAGACCAAAGGTACAAAAATAAGCAGTTACTCCAAAGCCTTTGCAGTTAGACTTTGCAGATCAATAGAACCATTGCAACCCAGAAGGAGGCCATTCGGCCCATTATGTCTGTGCAAGCAATTTGGTAGGGCAATCTAAAATGATTCCCATTGCCCTGTTCTTTCTCATATCCCTGTTTCATCCTCGGCTTTAAATATTTATCCAAATTTCCATTAAAAGGTCCAAAGGTCACTGCCTTAACCATTGCCGATAACAATGTATTCCAAGCTCCAACATGCCTCTGTGTAAATAAATTTCTCCTAACCTCTCTCCTCACTCTCTTAGAGATAATTTCAAGTTGATGATGACCCTTATCGCATACTGTACTCTAAACTTCGTTACTCTTGCACTTTAATTATAAAACCAAAAATTCAATTGGCTTTTTTGTGGCTTTATCTACCTGCACTTGTATTTTCAGGGAATTATGTATTTGAACCACTAGACTTCACTGGTCATCCACATCCTTCAGTATCTTCCCACTAAGTACAAATTCCTATTTCTTGTTTTACCTCCCAGAATGCTGACACTTATCCACATTAAATTGCATCTGTATGCTGTCTACCAAATCCACTAAACTGTCTCTCTTCCTGAAGTCTTTCTCCTCAAAGTTTGCCAAAAGTCCTAATTTTATGTCATCGGCAAATTTTGAGATTGTGGGCTGAATGTTTGCCTGTGAGTGGGTTCACGTGTGGGGGGGGGGGCGGGGCAGTGGCGCATAGTGGGTTGCCATCACAAATTTCCTATCAGTGAGCTCTCCCCTGTGTATTTAACTTAACTATGACCAATTGACTAAATCAGGCAAGTTTCCTGGCTAATTAAATGGAGTGAGTCTGATGATGTCACGGATGACTTATCATCAGCTTGTTTATTTAAAGGAGCCTTGCACACATCTGGGTTGAAGGTTGTTGTCGGAGTGTCTGAGGTGCTTGTGAGAGGTGCCTGTCGCTGTTACATCCAATAGTTTGACTGTGAGGGTGCAATCATTTATAGCCAATGATGCACTCTCAATGCCAGAAGACTGCGCTCAGGTTTTCTGATTCCTCCTTGGACATCCTGCTCCAGGGAGTGAGAGCAAGGAAGGAAGTCCTCTTTCCTGGTGATGGAGGAAGAAGCCAGCCAGTGAAACAAACCAGGCATGGCTGTAGACCACACACAAAGTGAGGAGCAAGGTTGTTGTCAGCCACTCCTGGATGCAGTGTAGGAAGAGATTTGATGATCTCACGAGGTTAGGAAAGGTGAATACAATGCCACATTCAATGACATCCTGATGTGCGAGTCACCCCAACCCCATTGTGATATATTCTTTACGACATCACAAACACACACATACACAAGATGGCTCTACAGAAAACGTGTCATGTGACCTTGTCACATGATCCTTTTATTATATACGTCAGGAGTTGCATTACCACAGTAGTCCACTAGGTGGAGCAGTAATCCACTAGGGGGAACTATATTACATCTCCCTCCTTAATGAAGACGTAATCATAACAAATAATCATCATACATAACTTACATGATTATACTCAACAAAAAATAAGGACTTATTTTGCCATATTTACAAATCAAACTTAACCACTGGTTTTCTGTTTACAGGAGGATATCTTTGCTCTTGGACAGAACCTTCGAAACATGGTGTTGAACTTAGATTCATTCTAGGCTGAGCCTGAGGAGAGTTTTTCTCTAAGGGAAACCCTTGATTTACATTTGGACTCTACAACTTCAGACTGTTTGTCTGCCTGGCTCGGACTCAGACTTAAATTCTGACATTCTCTTGGACTTGTTTCTAGGACACCTGATTTAGGATTTGTTACTGGTACTCTACTTGTAACAAGACTGCCTGACTCATCAGAAATAATCGAATCATTCCGACTTTCAACTCCTTCCATATCTGTCGGTAAAATATGAACAAAGTGAACAAACCTAACCTTTCCATGATCAAACATCTTCACCAAATATGTGCGAGGTCCACATATCTTCAATATTCTTCCTGGTAACCATTTAACCATTTATGGTGATGGTTCTTCACTCTAACCTTCTGATTCAATTTCACACTTCTCTCTTTTACTCTACCTCTATCATGATTCTCTTTCTGTCTTAATTGTTTCTCTTCTACTGACTATACCAAGTCTGGCTTTAACAATGAGAAGCTGGTTCATGGCTGCTGTTTGAGAAACACCTCTGCTGGTGTTCTACCAGTAGTTGTATGAAGAGTATTATGATAAGTAATGAGAACATTTGCCAATTTGTGGTCTAACGACAACTGCCGTTTCTTTGGCTTTCGATCCAACATTTGCTTGATGAGGGCATGTTTTACAATTTGTACTTTGCACTCTGTTGCACCATTTGAAGCAGGGTGGTACAGTGGAACCTTGGTATGTTTCACACCATTTCGGCTCATGAATTGTGCAAATGCTTCTGAACAAAATTGCGGCCCATTATCAAACACAATTTCCTCTGGGAGGTCATATGAAGAAAACAATCTTCACAAATTGTCTAGTGTTATACTTGTTATTTTCCACATTAGAAACACCTCTAGCCACGGCGAATGGCTATCAATCACAACGAACAATTGTTGTTCTTATAGCTCAGCAAAATCTACATGTAACCTTTGCCACACCCTGGAGGCCATTTCCATGGTTGTAATGGTACGGATAGTGGTTTCTTGCTTACTGATTGACATGTTGTACACTGACTGACGATGTACTCTATAGGCTTGAATTTTGGCTAATTTGCGCCCTGTTTAGCGCCTGGGCAGGGCGCAAAAATGATTTTTTGGTGTGAAATGAGGTGCACAAAATTTGCGCCCAGGTAGAACTTTCGGCAATGGTTTTTCGGCGGTACTAAAATTTAGCGCCTGCCCGCTGTTTTCACAGTTTGGATGGTGTAAATCATCGTGCATCTCTGCACTAGCGCCCCCGGAGGAACTTTCGAGCATATCACCCAATTTAGCGTCCGCCAAGGAACCCAACAGCAAAAACCAGTTGCATGCTGGGTGCACCAGGCACCAACGGCGCCATCTTGGAAACAGAGGCGAAAGTCGGAGTTCTGAGTGATTAAAAGCATTGGGAGAAGAATGCTGCATTACTGCATACTTTTCATTGTGAAGTTTATATGAGTTTATAATTTTTTTTTAAGGACATTTAAGGACATTTTAAAAGATGGGGGTTATACTATGTCAGCCATTATTCCTGGCTGCTATATTTATACGGTATTGAGCTTCAAGAAGGCTTATTGATGATCATTTTCAACGTAATTAAAGAGGTGGTAGACGTATGGAGAGGAGGCCTTACTCCCAACGACTCATACCTGCAGCTCTCTGAGGCACAGTATGTTAGAAGGCTGTGCTTCTGAAAAGAAGTGCTGACAGAGATATGCCAGCTCACACAACAGACCTACAGCCTACCAGCAGCAACAGGATTGCACTGCCCGTCGAGGTGAAGGTGACTGCGGCAATTGCCTTCTATGCCTGCTGTTCCTTTCAGGCATCAGCAGGGGACATATGCTCCATCTCGCAGCATGCTACACATTGTTGCATTCGCCAGGTGACTACTGCACTGTACGCACGCAGGATAACATAAGAACATAAGAGCATAAGAATTAGGAACAGGAGTAGGCCATCTAGCCCCTCGAGCCTGCTCCGTCATTCAAAAAGATCATGGCTGATCTGGCCGTGGACTCAGCTCCACTTACCCGCCCGCTCCCCGTAACCCTTAATTCCCTTATTGGTTAAAAATCTATCCATCTGTAATTTGAATACATTCAATGAGCTAGCCTCAACTGCATCCTTGGGCAGAGAATTCCACGGATTCACAACCCTCTGGGCGAAGAAATTCATTCTCAACTCGGTTTTAAATTGGTTCCCTCGTATTTTGAGGCTGTGCCCCCTAGTTCTAGTCTCCCCGACCAGTGGAAACAACCTCTCTGCCTCTATCCTGTCTATCCCTTTCATTATTTTAAATGTTTCTATAAGATCACCCCTCATCCTTCTGAACTCCAACGAGTAAAGACCCAGTCTACTCAATCTATCATCATAAGGTAACCCCCTCATCTCCGGAATCAGCCTAGTGAATCGTCTCTGTACCCCCTCCAAAGCTAGTATATCCTTCCTTACGTAAGGTGACCAAAACTGGATGGACTTCATAAACATCCCAATGAGAAAGGAGGCCCAAAATGAGAGGGCTGTAGGTTTTGGATGATTCACTTAGCTTCCCCAAAGTACAGGGAGCCCTTGCCTTGCCCGCGGTGGTGAAAACACATCGAAAGTGATAGATGCGACCCTTTTCGGGCGGACCTGAATTTCTACCCCAGAAGATCTTGAAGTGGAGCTTCATAAAGACCATCACTTCAAGGACACCTAAGTGACAGCTGCAAGGTATATATGAACTCAACTTATCAATGAAATATTTAACAGTCTCTCTATGAAACTACTCCCTTTACTCCATTTCCCTCCCCTTCATGTAAATTCCAATTCTTACAATGCAGTACTCACCTCACAGCACCAGAGACCATAACGATACAAACTTTTAGAATCGCGATGATTAACTGAGCACAAAATAAATGCATCTTCTCCCTTTTTAAAGCAAGTCAAAAGTGAACATTAGCCATCCTAATCCTTCCTCCATTTTTACATGTGCTTCCCCGGATGTCTAAATGCGCCTTACTTTCTCCTTTTCTAGTGCTTCTCCTGGGTTCACCCTGAGGGCCAGAATCACAAGGTGTGGTTGGCTGCTGCTTTGATACTGCATGAGACTCAGGTGGTCCTCCTGTGATGGCAGCTTGCTCCTGGGAGGGTCTGCTCCTGGGAGGGGGCTGCTCCTGGGAGGGAGCTGCTGCTGGCTGAATCTCTTGAACATCTATCTTTGCATCCTGGTGTCATTTATATGCCACTTGCATAATGTTCCAGGCCAGATACCTGCCATGTGCCTGAGAAATCGAAACATCATCCAGGTGCACTTCAACCATCACCATTGCCATGGGCTCTAGATCTGCTTGTCCACTGAACAGTGCACTGGCTGGTCTAATGGTTGCTATCCGATCATGGGGCTAGAGAGTAAGCAATATATTACCTTTGTTCAGGAAGGGGCAGAGGATAAAGGGTAAAAGGGTAAATATAAGCCAGTTAATCTAATGTCAGTTGTGGGCAAACTCCTAACATCCATATTTGAGATAAAATTAGTAACCATTTAGAGATGCATGAGTTAATCAAGGATTGCCAGTACAGATTTATAAAAGGCAAATTTAGTAGTGTTTGTGAAGAAGTGATTAATTGGAAAAATAAACAGAATGCAATAAATGTAGCCCATATGGATTTTCAAAAAGCATTCAATAGGGTGTCTCACAAGAGGGTAACAGCATGGATAGAAAGTTGGTTGATTGACTGAAAACAAAGAGTTAGGATAAATGCTTGGATTGGAGATGGGCTGGAAATGGGCTACCCCAAGGGTCAAAGCTAGGTCCACTTTTGTTCTTGTTCTTTATAGGTGATTTGAATTTGAGTATAGGGAATATAGGCTAGAATTTTCATATGACAGAGAATGTTGGCAGTTAAAAGCGCTGAAATTGACAGAGCATCGGGAATCCGCCTTTGCCCCATCAACTTCCGCCTTTAACTGGGATGCGTTTCCCAGCCTGCCACAGACCCGCTTGGCAGAGGCAGGCGATCTCATTGAAATATTTAACAGTTTGTTGAGAGACCCTTGAGAGCCTTTTAAACCTGAGGTTTCAGCTTTTGCTGCTTGTGCATGGGATTCACGGACTTCCTGAAGCTCGCCTGTGAAGGCAAGGCGGGAGCTCAGCAGCCATTGTGCGAATTCATTAATTGACAGCTGAACAAGCACATAAAGACTCACATCATATACCTGCTTCCTTACCGACTCTTGCTGACACCATTATGTGCAGATAATTTGCTTTCAGGACTTTGTAGGTGATTTCTGCAACCTCGGAAGCCACTCTCACCACATTGCTAGTCACTCTCACTAAAATGGAGGATTGTGCCTCTGATCTCTACTTTACCTGGCATCCATCGGTCAGCATGAGTGCCGCTTATGTTGTTTCACCTTGGACCTCAGATTCGGACCAAGATGAGCCCCAGCACCAACAACACCAGCAGCAACAGCAGACTTCTCCTCAATGACATGGTGCTCCACAGGAGAGAGGTGATCAGCACAGGGGTGCACCGTGCTGGAGGTGATACCCCCAACACAGGATATATTGGCAGAGGAAGAGTTTCTTAAACATAAATAAGCAGCAGTGCCTCAGGAGGCTCTGGCTATCGCGCAAGGTCACCTCAGACATTTGTAGCTTTCTGGAAGAAGAAGACATGCTGCCAAACATAAGAAACATAAGAAACATAAGAAACATAAGAAATAGGATCAGGAGTAGGCCATCTGGCCCTTCGAGCCTGCTCCACCATTTAATAAGATCATGGCTAACCTGATCATGGACTTAGGTCCACTTCCCTGCCCGCTCCCCATAATCCTTTATGGCCTTATCGCTAAAAAATCTGTCTTTCTCCGCCTTAAATATATTCAATGACTCAGCCTCCACAGCTCTCTGGGGCAGAGAATTCCACACACTTACAACCCTCTGAGAGAAGGCGTCCCCTTATTCTGAGACTATGCCCCCTAGTTTTAGTTTCCCAAGAGTGGAAATATCCTCTCTGCATCCACCTTGTCGAGCCCCCTCATTATCTTATATGCTTCAATACGATCACCTCTCATTCTTCTGAACTCCAATGAGTATAGGTCAAACCTACTCAAGCTATCGTCACAAGTCAACCTCCTCATCTCCGGAATCAACCTTTTGAACCTTCTCTGAACAGCCTCCCATGCAAGTATATCCTTCCTTAAATACAGAGACCAAAGCTGTACGCAGTACTTTAGATTTGGCCTCACCAATACCTGGACAGTTGTAGCAGGACTTCTCTGCTTTTATACTTCATCCCCTTACAATAAAGGCCAACATTTCATTTGTCTTCCTGATAACTTGCTGTACCTGCATACTAACTTTTTGTGTTTCATGCCCCAGGTCCCTCTGTACTGCAGCACTTTGCAATTTTTCTCCATTTAAACTATAATTTGCTTTTCTATTTTTTCTGCCAAAGTGGATCACCTCACATTTTCCCACATTATACTCCAGCAGCCAAATTTTTGCCCTCTCACTTAGCCTGTCTATATCCCTTTGCAGATTTTTTGTGTCCTCCTCACAATTTGCTTTTCCACCTATTTTGTATCATCAGAAAACTTGGCTACATTACACTCAGTCCCTTCATTCAAGTCATTAATATAGACTGCAAATAGTTGAGGACCCAGCACCGATCCCTGCGGCACCCCACTAATTACTGTTTGCCAGCCGGAAAATGACCCATTTATTCCGTCTCTCTGTTTTCTGTTAGTTAGCCAATCCCCTCTCCATGCTAATATATTACCCCCAACCCCGTGAACTTTTATCTTGTGCAGTAAGCTTTTATGTGGCACCTTATCGAATGCCTTCTGGAAATCCAAATACGCCACATTCACTTGTTCCCCCTTATCCACCCTGCTCGTTGCATCCTCAAAGATCTCTAGCAAATTTGCCAAACATGATTTCCCTTTCCAAAAACCATACTGACTCTGCTTGATTGAATTATGCTTTTCCATATGTCCTGCTACTGCTTCCTTAATAATGGTCTCCAACATTTTCCCAACGACAGATGTTAGGCTAACTGGTCTGTAGTTTCCTGCTTTCTGTCTGCCTCCTTTTTTAAATAGGGGCGTTACATTTGCAGTTTTCCAATCCGCTGGGACCTCCCCAGAATCCAGGGAATTTTGGTAGATTACAACCAATGCATCCACTATCTCTGCAGCCACTTCTTTTAAGACCCTAGGATGCAAGCCATCAGGTCCAGTGGATTTATCCGCCTATAGTCCCATTATTTTACTGAGTACTACTTCGTTAGTGATAGTGATTGTATTAAGTTCCTCCCTCCCTATATCCACTATTAGGATGTTTTTAGTATCTTCTACCATGAAGACCAATACAAAATATTTGTTGAAAGTCCCTGCCATTTCCCTATTCCCCATTATTAATTCCCCAGTCTCATCCCCTGAGGGACCAACATTTACTTTAGCCACTCTTTTCCTTTTTATGTACCGTAGAAACTCTTACTTTCTGTTTTTATATTTCGTGCTCGTTTACTTCCATAATCTATCTTCCCTCTCTTTATTTTTTTTTAGTTTTTCTTTTTTGGCTTTTAAAAGTTTCTCAATGCTCTGGCCTCCCACTAGTTGTGGCCACATTGTGTGCCCTTGTTTTCAATTTGATACCATCCCTTATTTCCTTAGTTAGCCACGGATGGTTATCCCTTCTTTTACAATATTTCCTTCTCATTGGAATATATTTTTGTTGAAAGTTATGAAATACCTCCTTAAATATATGCCACTGCTCATCAATCGTCTTTGGGCTTCCACTCCATCAATGTGCAGCTCGTCTGCAACCACAAAAAAATCATCATGCATGTGTGTGCCAGATTCCCAGGGAGCTGTCAGTTTTTCATCTTGCATCAGTCCACCCTCCCTCAGCTCTTCGCACCTCCAAACAGACTTTAATCTATTTTCCCAGTCCACTTTAGCCAACACTGCCCTCATACCTTTGTAGTATCCTTTATTTAAGCTTAGGACCCTGGTTTGAGAACCAACTTTTTCATCCTCCAACTGAATTTGAAATTCAACCATGCTATGGTCACTTATTCCTAGAGGATCCTTTACTAGGAGATCATTTATTAATCCTGTCTCAATACACAGTACCAGATCTAAGATAGCCTGTTCCCTGGTTGGTTCCGCAATGTACTGTTCAAGGAAACTATCATGGATACACTCTATGAACTTTTCCTCAAGGCTACCCTGCTTTGTCCAATCAATATGAAGATTAAAATCGCCCATGATTATTGCCGTTCCTTTTTTACAAGCCTCCATTGTTTCCTGATTTATACTCCATCCAACAGTGTAGCTAATGTTAGAGGGCCTATAGACTACACTCACCAGTACCTTTTTCCCCTTATTATTCCTTATCTCCACCCAAACTGATTGAACATCTTGATCTTCTGAGCCAATATCATTTCTCACTAATGCGCTGATCTCATCCTTTAGTGGACCTGGTAGACATGCCTTACCAGTGGCTGTCGAAGTCACCACCACCCACAACTTCTTCCCCTCAGGCTCCTTCCAGTAATCCTCAGCATACATTTGCAGGATCTCGCAGTCGGCCACCTATAAATGCATCACCCAGGTGACTGATGCCATGTTTCACAAGTCAGGCACTTATGTACACTTTGCTATTGATGAAGCCAGTATTACTGAGCAGGCAATCAGCTTTGCAGTTCTGATCATCTTCCCACAGGTGTAGGGCATCATTGACTGCACACATGTGGCCATCAACGCACCCCCACATCACCCAGGAGTGTTTGTGAACCACAAGGGCTTCCACTCCATCAATGTGCAGCTCGTCTGCAACCACAAAAAAATCATCATGCATATGTGTGCCAGATTCCCAGGGAGCTGTCATTAGTTTTTCAACTTGCATCAGTCCACCCTCCCTCAGCTCTTCGCACCTCCAAACAGACTTATCAGCTGGCTAGTTGAAGACATGATGGCACAGTTGAGGAGGCCAAGCATTGAGGCTGAGAAGCGTTATAATGAAAGCCACATAATGACCAGATGTGTAATAGAGCAAGCAATCAACATGCTGAAGATGTGCTTCAGATGCCTTGACAGATCTGGAGCAGCCGTTCAGTTCGCACCAACCAGGGTCTCCAGAATGATCATGTGTGCTGCGTGCTGCAGAACATAGCACAGCAGCGAGCATTGGAGCTGCAGGAGGAGCAACGCACAGAGTGCACAGCCTCTTCAAAGGAGGAGGTGGAGGAGGAGCAGATGGAATAGGAGGAGGAGGAGGAACCCGAGGTGCAGATGGCACCAGCAATGGCGCACATTGCTGCCCGCTAGGCCCAGGATGGCCTCACAATGGTACGATTTAGTTAAGTTGCACCAGTGCACCCATCTGGCTTCCCTATACTGTACCAACTTCTCCCCTCTCCCCACCAAACAATACCACAAAGCAGTCCTAAAATGACCAAACTATTCCTGTCACACACAGTCCCATTGCTCGAGGTTAAGTAATGGCTCAACATTCACTCCAAGTGACAAGGCCACTTCCCAGGTGGCAGGTAAAAATGGACAAGATCGGAAAGTGGTGCAAAGAAATAAATTTATGTGCGTCTTCGGAGGAGGAGAAATTGTGTTATTAACTTCACGTAAATTTGCGGGGTCAGCTCATTTAAATATTGAATGTGGGACCAGCAGTGTAGCGCAGGAGTTATTCACTGGGGGGGGGATGACATTCCAATTGGTGATGCCTGATTTCTGGGTGTAAGGTGAGTACCGATTTCAATATTGAAATAATGTTCCAATGGTGTTACTTGACATGCATACAATTTCTGGAATTTTGTGTATGCATTGCACATTGATCTACCTGTCCATATAACTGAGCGTAAAGAGATACTAAGGGGTAATGTACTTGACAACAAAGACAACAACAACAACAACACTCTCCAGGCAGCAAATTCTTCCTCCTCTGCTATCAGCTGCTCCGACTTACTCTTGCTGTGTGTATCACACAGTGCAATCCCCTCTAGCTCACTGTCTAAATACCCTGGATCAATATATCTAAGCTAGTGTTGGGGCGGGATAAAGTGAATGCTCATATCTACTAAAACCTGTCCCAGCTTCATGTGGCACACTTGAGAAAAAGAAGAGGAAGACTTCACTTATTGTAATTGAATGCATGACCTGTTAAAGGGTTTCAGCACTATATCCTTTGTTGCCAGTAAGTAAATGATAAAATAGGATGAGCTGCAGAAGATTTATTGCAAACCCTGAGGTGGCAGGCATCCCAATCTCCAGCAGCCTCGATGTTTTGCTTTCTGAAGGTTTCTAGGCCTTCAATCTCAAACAGAATTAGATATTGAATTTTGGGGCTCCTCGTCTACAATCATTCTCTTTCTATTGGTACGGGCTGTCTTCTCTTGCAACCACTGTGAATAAAGTGAGAAGATCCAATGGTTAAGATGACATGCAGTAACACCCAAGTGTCAACAAGCAGTCCTTAATGTGTGTGGTGACATGTAAATTCAACACTAAACTACATTAGACGGATGGATAATTTTGGGCTCAATGTTTGCAAGGATGTGAGTGAAAGAATAGTTGTAGGTGTAGGTTGGGGATATTAAATGTATTCTGCTGCATGATAGGCATTCAAGGTAAAGTTTGAAAGTAGTTTGTGACAGTGTGAGGGTGACTTAATTGTAAGTGCCACAAATGCTTCCATTCCACCTGAACTATTCTTCTTGGATACAGGCGATGTTCACAACCAAAAGGGGTTGCCTTCCACTGCCTCATTTCCTGCAGCAGAATTTCTATGCCATCAACCCCAAAATGAGCTGCTCTCTGCTCCTCTGTAATCCTTTCAGAAATGTCAGGATTGCAAGCTTGCTTTTGAAAAAATTTTAAGCTGTTGCAGGTCTTTAAAGATAACAGCAGCACCACACATTAGGCATTATCCAGTCAAGGAGCGAGTCTATATACTAAAATAAGGCTAACCTAGAAATATGTACAGCATCAGCAAACATCATGATGGGCAACAACCTGACCAAGTCATACTCACACAAGCTCAAATATCAGCTGAAGTTCCAGATTCCTCCAGCATCATTCCTGGGTATGTCCAGTCCCAACAGCAGGACACACACCAGAGGTGGGGATAGAGTTAGGGTCAGGTATATAGTTAGGGTCAGAGGGGGCAGGGGTAGCCATAGGGGGTACTGAGCATTGACTCCAGAGCCTATGAAGTGGGCAAACATGGGCAATCCTGCTGATTGCCACCTACCAACTTCTCTCAGAGGACAGAATCCAGCCTTTGGCCCTCCATTCACCATGACATTTCTGCAGCTACCAATCTGCTCAATCAAACCCTCACCACCACCATTGATGCCCTAGTCCCTGTTCAAACAATTACTCTCTCTCACCCTGTCCATTCCCCCTGGTACAACCCTGATCTTTGCTCCTTTAAGTCCAAGGGACGCAGACTTGAATGGATATGGCGAACAACTGGTTTAGCCATTCACCGCCACATCTGGCTGGACCACATAAAGCATTGTTGGGTCCTGCTCTCGTCTGCCAAAATGGCTTACTATTCCAGAATCATTCTGGAATGTAAAGATAAACCCAGCTTCTATTCCCCACTGCTAACCATATTTTTAAACCCCTTTCCCCAGTCTCCACCCTCACCTCCGATAATAAGTGTGAGGAGCTCATGGGCTTATTTGTCTCTAAGATTGAGACTATCATTCAGATGCCTCTTCCTTTCGCCTTCCTTCCCCTAGCCCATCAGGTCAAACTTCCTCTAAGGATCCCCCCTGCCCTAGCCCTGACCTCACATCATTCTCCAAGTTCTCTCCGATCTCCCATCATGGCCTTTCCGAGCTCATCCTGCTCCCTTGACCCTATTCCCATAAAACTGCTGACCACCCAAATTCCTTTTCTGGCTCCCATGTTAGCTGATATTGTTAATGGTTCTCTTTCCTCTGGTACTGTCCACCTCTCCTTCAAATCTGTCGTCATCACTCCTCTCCTCAAAAAAACAACCCTCGACTGTTCCATCCTTACAAACTAATGCCCCATCTCCAACCTCCCTTTCCTCTCCAAAGTCCTTGAATGTGTTGTCACCTCTCAAATCCATGTCCATCTTTCCTGAAATTCCATGTTTGAATCCCTCCAATCCAGTTTCCGCGCCTGCCACAGTACCGAAACGGCTCTCATCAAAGTCACAAATAACATCCATTGTGACTGTGACAAAGGTAAACTGTTCCTCACATGATCCTTTATTGTATTTACATCAGCAGTTGCATTAACACAGTAGTCCACTAGGTGTAGCAGTAGTTCGCTAGAGGGAGCTCTATATTGCACTTCTCCCTCCTTAATGAAGAAATAATTACAACAAAATAATCATCATACATAACTTGCATAGTTCTACACAACAAAAGATATGGAGCTAGACTTTCCACTAGGTGGCTATTGGCTCAAAAAATGGGCCTTGTTTCAGTGATGTGGGATGTCTCAGCCTTGCTGATTGCTGGTACATGGCCCATTTTTTTGGCGATTTTCCACTTGGCCTAAGCCCGTCGTTGTGGAACAGGCGATCTCATTTTTCGGCGATGTCATGATCGCCCACCGAACGAGGAAGTCAAAAGCTTCCCTAGCAACAGGCTTCTGGGCATGTGTGGGAGGTCAGGGGGAGGTCAGCGGTCATCCACACATGTGCAGAAGGCACAGGGAGGGGCAGAGAGAGAGGGAGAGAGAGAGAAAGGATAGAGAGAGTGGAGGAAGGCAGAGATAGAGAGGAGAGAGGAGAGATCATTGTTCATTGTATGTTAGATTGTTTAAAATATTTGTTCATAGTTGGTGGGTGGGGAGGAGGGTGTTTGAAAAGAATTCTGTTTGCAATAAATTTTGTTAATGATTTTAACAATTGTTGTGCATTCCCTGATAAGGTTAGTTAACTTAGGCATTTTGAATAATTTAACATCTTTATTCTCTTGTAATAACATTACTTAAGTTAAGTATTAATGCAAATCCTATACTACAGGCAAGGCTAAAACGTAACTCAACGCAAATGTAACTTTTGTATAAACGTAATTGTTAATCTATATGTAAATGTTTCGATCCCCAATGTAAGTTCATGCAAAGCGTTCCTTTATCAGCTGCTGACGCAACAGCTTTGTGGCCGCGTAACTCCCACGGTGTACTGTTCTTCTGGGGGGGAGGGGGGGTGGTAGGACCATGGCTACATTGCCAGGCTGGTCCTCCCCGAGGTCCTCACCAGCCTCCTCTTCCTCCTGCTCCTTCTCCTCCTCCTCTTGCTCATCGCCAGCTGGCTCTTCCATCTCCCCTCCTTCTGGAGGTGGACCTGCAGCCCCATCTGGCATTAGTTGTCCTCTCCTTATAGCTAGGTTATGCAGCATGCAACACACCACAATAAACTCAGCGACCTGGTCAGGGTGGTACTGTAGGCTGCCACCAGAAGGGTCCAGGCGACTGAAGCGCTGCTTTAGGACTCCAATTGTCTTTTCGGCGATGTTGCGTGTCGCAATGTGGCTTTCATTGTAACGTTTCTTTGTTTCAGTGATGGGATTACGTAGTGAGGTCATCAGCCAACTGGCAAGGCCATATCCCTTATTCCCCAGTATCCAACCGTGACCTTCTGGCTGATTAACAAACAGGTCAGGAGTAGCACTCTCACGTAGGATGTGCGTATCATGGATGCTGTCAGGAAATGTAGCATTTATTGTCATGATTATTTGCTTACGGTCGGCAACAAGCTGCAGATTCAGGGAGTGGAATCCCTTTTGTTACGAAACACCTCCGCGTTCTTTAAAGGGGCTTTCAGGGCAATGTGCTTGCAGTCTATTGCTCGCTGCACCTTGGGGAAGTCTGCTATTCTCAAGGAACCCAAAGCCCTCCCGGTCTGTGCCTCCCTGGTCATTGGGAAGCTTATAAAGTCCATCCTGCGAGCGTAAAGGGCTTCAGCCACCTGCCGAATGCAGCAGTGTGTATCGTGCTGAGAGATATAACAGATGTCGCCAGCTGAAGCCTGAAAAGATCCCGATGCGTAGAAGGCTAGGGCTGTAGTAACATTCACCTCAACGGACAGTGCGGTGCTGGAAGGCTGCAGATCCCCCTTGATGAGCTGGCAAATCTCATCGATGACCTCCTTCCGGAAGCGCAGCCTCCTTAGACACGTGTTTTCAGAAAAGTTGAGGTAAGATTGCGTTTCTTTGTACCTTCGTTGGCTGTACACTCGCCTTCTCTGTCTCCTCTGTCTCTGTATTTCTCTGCCACCTCTTCGATTGATCCTTTCAGAAACCAGCTAGTGAGCAGTTACAAATAATGGCGCAGAAAACATAGGCCCCATCACTATCAATAATTATTTTCAATTGCTATAAATGAACTTAAGAACGTGAATCTATTAAACTACTCTATGTATTTCAAAAAAATGCCTAATCCACTGTAATACTGTTAAGAATATTTAAAAATCTGAGCAGATCTACCTATGCAGAACATATAAATCACTCATAACCATCTCACATATCTTTTTGGCTGTCTCCCACCCCTGCCCCCCACCCTTCCTCCCATCTTCAAAATGGCACCCGTAGTGCCCATGCCCTTCCGTAAGGCCCGGGAAAAGCAACTATTTCTCAGCGATGTTTTCAGCCTTACATCAACCCGGCCTTGTGCCGGCGATGTGCCAAAAGTTGGGATGGGCCTTGTGTGGGCGATCAGTTCGGCGATCAGTTCGGCGAAGTGAGCCAAAACTTGGGAGTTTATTTTTCCGGTGATATTTCTGGCCTGGTTTCCACTTTTTCTTCAAAGTGGGCGATAGAGATCCATTTTGGGCAATATGTGGGACATAGATGGGTGACGTGAAGTGGAAAGTCTAGCCCCATGGACTTATTTTGCCGTATTTACAAATTAAACTTAACCACTGGTTTTCAGTTTCGAAGAGGATATCTTCGCTCTCGAACAGAACTTTCCAAACTTGGTGTCAAACTTAGACTTATTCAAGGCTGAGACTGAGGAGAGCTTTTATCCGAGGGCAATCCTTGATCTACATTTTGGCTCTCTACAACTTTAGACTGTTTATCTGCCTGACTCGGACTAAGACTTAAGTTCTCACTTTCTCTTGGACTTGTTTCTAGTACACCTGATGTAGGATTTTCTACTGGTACTCTACTTGTAACAAGACTATCTGACTCATCAGAAATAATGGAATCATCCTAACTTTCAACTCCTTCCACATTTGTAGGTAAAATATGATCTATGTGAACAAACCTAACCGTTCCATGATCAAACAACTTGACCAAACATGTGCGAGGGCCTCATATCTTCATTACTCTTACTGGTAACCACTTTAACTATTTAATGTGATGGTTCTTCACTCTAACTTTCTGATTCAATTTCACACTTCTCTCTGTTACTCTACCTCTATTATGATTCTCTTTCTGTCTTAATTGTTTCTCTTCTACTGATTGTGCCAAGTTTGGCTTTAGGAAATTGAACCTGTTTCGTGGCTGTCATTTGAGAAACAACTCTGCCAGTGTTCTAGCAGTAGTTGTATGAGGAGTATTATGATACATAATTAGAAAATTTGCCATTTCGTGGTCCAACAATAACTGCCGTTTCCTTGTATTTGAATCCAACATTTGCTTGATGAGGGCACGTTTTACAATTTGTACTGTGCACTCTGCTGCACCATCTGAAGCAGGGTGGATGGTGGAACCTTGGTATGTTTCACAACATTTTGGCTCATGAACTGTGCAAATTCTTCTGAACAAAATTGCATCCCATTATTAGACTCAATTTCTCTGGGAGGCTATATGAAGCAATCGTCGCAAATTGTCTAGTGTTTTACTTTTTATTTTCCACATCGGAAATACCTCTATCCACTTCGAATGGTGTCAATCACAATGAACAATTGTCATCCTTCTAGCCTGGGAGGCCATTTCTATGGCTGTAATGGTACTGATGGTGGTTTCTTGCTTACCAATTGACATGTTGTACACTGTCTAACGATGTACTCTATATCTTTATCTACACCTGGCCACCATAAGTAACTGCATGCAAAATGCTTGGTCACATACATTCCCAACTGCTGGTCATGAAGATCTCCTAATAGTTTGGATCTGAACTTATTAGGAATAACAACCCTTACACCCCACATGATACAATCTTCATCCACTAATAATTAATTCTTATGAACGAAGTATGGATGAATATCTATCTCTGATACTTGGCTTGGCCAGCCATTTTCTATATAATCATACACCTTTGATATAACTGGGTCATGCTTGGTTGTTCTACCAATCTTTTCAGCTGTGACTGGCAGTTCGTCAATGTATGAAAAATACAACACTTCTTCCCTATTGGGTGTAACTTGTGATGGGGATGGCAACCTTGTCATTGCATCAACATTACCATCTGACTTAGGTACAACAACAATGGGTGTAGCAAAATTACTTAGTTCTACCTTAGAGATAATGTTCTCAGTTTTTAGTCTTTTGAGTTCATGCTCAACTTTCTCCTTAAGTGTGTATGGTACGGGACGTAGCTTGCAGTAAACTGGTCTAGTGTCCTTCTACACTATGGCACTCACCTTGAAACCTTGCATTGAACTGCCTGTTTCACGGAACACCTTCGGAGACTGCTTGATGACATCATCTTTCGATGCAAATCTTGTTTCAACGCGAAAACTCTCATTCTAATCCAGCTTCAGTGATCACAACCAACTTCTACCTATTAAGGCAAGCTTGTCTCCTGCCACTACTAAGAGAGGCAACCTCTGAAACTGATCCTTGTATTTCACCGGTACGGTGATAAGTCCTCCCACAGGGATTTGCTCTCCTGAGTAGCTTCACAGCTCTAGCTTCAACTTCTTCAGTGGGAAATCAGTCAACTTGTCGAGATATAGTGATTCCAGTACTAAGCTCACAGATGCACCAGTGTCAATTTCCATGGATATCCTGCTTCCTGTAATGTCTACTTGGATGATTTTACTTTGCAAATCGTTGTTAGGTACCCTGATGACATGTATCTCCAGAACCTTCTCGTCCTGTTGCTTCTTTTCAATGCTATGCAGTGTCTGGCGATTGCCACGTCTAGTATTAAACATCGGCTTATTCTTCAGTCAGCAAGGTGCCCAGCTTTCTTGCTGAAGAAACACTCTGCCTTCACATATGGATAGTTTTGAGCGATGTGCTGTCCCAGGCACTGATAGCACAACTTCAATGCACTGTTACATTGACCAGTTGCTGAGGCCTTAGTGCCCAACTGCCTTTTACTTTTAACCTGCAGGCAATTCACCTCGGTTGTCTTACGACTGGAATTAGTGCGAAATTCTCGGGAGTATTGGTCAGCCATATCCAAGTTAGGAGTTGTCAATAACTTTCTTCTGATTGCTTCATTTTTCAACCCACAAACAAAGCAGTCATGCAATGCTCGGTCCTGAAAGTTTCCAAAATGACAGTGAATTGTAAAGCTTTTGTAAAGCTACAATGTATTCACTGATACGTTCATCAATTAATTGATCTTGTATTCCAAAACGATAATTTCCAGGGGCTCAGGATTGTAGTGCAGAATCTCCATAAGTGACTTGTCCTTCGGCTGGACAGGAACAAGCACATCTTTCATACACCTCGGGGCCTTCTTCAGTCAAGAAAATAGCCCGATTTCCTTCTAACACCACCTGGTTACGGTTTTCATCATTGGGGACTTCAACAATATTATTTGCAGTGAAAAACATTTCTAGCCATTCCAAATATGCTCCTAAAGCCTCTCGGTCATGATGGAACACACCCAAACACCCTATTATTCCCATAGGTGCAGCCACCTGGACTCTTCAGTTCAGCCAAGTGTGCTTGTAATTTATCTTGGATTTTTAGTTGTGCTGCAAAACAAAGAACCTCTCAAAGTCTCTCTGCTTGGCTGGATGATCCACCAACAAAAATTTCAGCTAGGGAATACGATTATCCTATCCTCATCACCAATGTGATATGTTCTTTACGACATCACCAATACACAAATACAAAAGATGGCTCTACAGAAACTTATCATGTGACCCTGATGTATTGTGTTTACATCAGCAGTTGCATTACCACAGTAGTCCACTAGGTAGGGCAGTAGTCCACTAGAGGGTGCTCTATATTACACCCTCCTCATCCTTCTTGACTTGTCTTCAGCCTTTGACACATTAACCACTCTATTCTTCTCCAACGCCTCTCCACTGTCATCCAACTGGGTGGGACTGCACTCACCTGGCTCCATTCTTATCTATCTAATCATTGCTAGAGAATCACCTGCAATGGCTTCTCGTCCCGCCCCCACATTGTTACCTCTGGTGTCCCCCAAGGATCTATCCTTGGCCCCCTCCTATTTCTCATCGACATGTTGCCCCTTGGCGACATCATCCAAAAACACACCATCAGTTTCCACATGTACGCTGATGACACCCAGCTCTACCTCATTACCATTGCTCTCAACCCCTCCTCGGTCTCTAAATTGTCAGACTGCTGGATGAGCAGAAAATTTCTCCAATTGAATATTGGGAAGACCGAAGCCATTGTTTTCAGTCCCCGTCACAAACTCCGTTCCCTAGCCACTGACTCCATCCCTCTCCCCAACGTCTGTCTGAGGCTGAACCAGACTGTTCGCAATCGTGGTGTCATATTTGACCCTGAACTGAGCTTTCAATCACAAAACCACAGCATAACTAAGACCGCCTATTTCCAGCTCCGTAACATTGCCCATCTCTGCCCTTGCTTCAGCTCATCCACTGCTGAAGACCTCATCCATGACTTTGTTACCTCTAAACTTGACTATTTCAATGCATTCCTGACTGGCCTCCCACATTCTACCTATGTAAACTAGTGGTCATTCAAAGCTCAGCTGCCCGTGTCCTAACTTGCATCAAGTCCCACTCACCCATCACCCCTGAGCTCGCTGACCAACATTGGCTCCCGGTTAAGCAATGCCTCAATTTCAAAATTCTCATTTTTGTTTTCAAATCCTTGCCCTTCCCTATCTCTGTAATTTCCTCCAGCTTCACAACTGTCCCAAGATGCCTGCACTCCTCTAATTCTGCCCTCTTGAGCATCCCTGATTATAATCGCTGAACCATTGGTGGCCGTGCCTTCTGTTGCCTAGGCCCCAAGCTCTGGAACTCCCTGCCTAAACCTCTCCACCACTCTACTTCTCTTTCCTTCTTCAAGACATTCCTTAAAACCTACCTCTTTGACGACACTATTGTTCACCTGCCCTAATTTCTCCTTATGCGGCTCGGTATCAAATTTTTTGTCTTATGATACTCCTGTGAAGCACCTTGGGATGTTTCAATACATTAAAGGTGCTATATAAATGCAAGTTGTTGTTGTGGCTGATGATGCAGTAGTCCTCCATATTGAACACCACTTGGAGGAAGCACTGAGGATAACAAGAACACAGAATGCATTTCGAGTGACGGACCTTACTATCCATCACAAAGAGTGGCTTGGTAGTACATCCACTGGCCGAGCCCTAAATGACAGGCTTGCAGTAGGCAGTGAGAGAACCAACATAAGGCAATAAAGTAAACTTGAGCTCATCCCAGCCAATCAACTTGTTGCAGATGCATCTGGCCATGACAGCATTGGTAGGAGTAACCATCACATAGTTCTCGTGGAGACCAAATCCCATTCTCACACTGAGGGCACCCTCCATCATGTCATGTGGCTCTACCACCATGCTAAATGGGATAGATTAAGAGCAGATCTAGCAGCTCAAATCTGGGCATCCATGAGTCGCTGTGGGCTATCAGCGACAGCAGAATTAATTTGTAATCTTATGGTGCAGCATATTACTGACTTTTCCATCACCGTCAAGCAAGATGACCAAATCTGGTTCAATGAGGAATGTAGAAAAGCATGCAGGGAACAAGAGCTAACCAATCTCACAACCAATTTATCAGGTCAATGCTCTGTAACCCTGCCACATCCAGTCATCAATTATGGCAGCCAATTAATCAATTAATATTAGTGCAAAAGACAAGGATGAAGCATTTACAACCATCTTCAGTCAGAAGTGCTGAGTGGATGATCGTTCTAGGCCTTTTTCTGAGCATAGGTGCCAGTCTTCAACCAATTCAATTCACTCAATGTGAGATCAAGAAACAGTTGAGTGCATTGTCATAGCAAAGGCTTTAAGCAGCACTTTCTCACCAATAACATGCTCAACAATGCTCAATTTGAGTTGCGCCAGAGATACTTGGCTGCAAACCTCATTGCCCCCTTGATCCAAACATGGCCACAAGTCCTAAATTCCAGAGCTGAGAATGATTGTCCTCAACTCCAAGGCAGTATTTGACACCAAGGATCCCTACTAAAACTGAAGTCAACTGGGAAAAGAGCAAAACTTCTCCAGTGGCTGGAGTCATACCTGGCACAAAGAAATATGGTTGTGGTTGCTGCTGACCTACATTGGCTCCCGGTCAAACAACGCCTCTTTCAAAATTCTCATCCTTATTTTCAAATCCCTCCATGGCCTACATTGGCTCAGTGGACGTGCTTTTGCTGCTGTTAGAAGGTCATGGGTTCAAGCTCCCTCACTCCTCCAGAGAATTGAGCATGTAATCTAGGCTGACAATTCAGTGCAGTACTGAGGGAGTGCTGCACTGTTAGAGGTGCCAACTTTCAGACGAGATGTTAAACTGAGGCCCTGTCTGACCTCTCAAGTGGATATAAAAGATCCCATGGCACGATTTGAAGAACAAATGACAATACTTTAAAAGTATTTCATACGTTGTTTGAGACATCCTGAGGTCATGAAGGATGCTATATGAATGCAAGCTCTTTCTTTCTTTCTTTCTTTCTTAACTCATCACGTCCCCGGAAAATGGGTTGGGGTCACAACAGTGGGCGGATTTCCTGCCTTGATACTCCTCTGGCGTAAAATACAAGCCCTCATGTCACACACACTGTCTGAGAACACGGACAAGCAATCCGTTCCTGAATGCTTTAAACCGAGTTGTTCGGAGGTACACAAGTGTATCCCGCAATATATCAGTCTCTAATTTTCTCTTTACTTCCATGGGGAGCCATACAATCAGCACTTCTCTTCAAGTACCCATGACACAACAGGAGGAGAGCCAGTTTTTCCTAGATTGTTTTAGCAAAAATGCATTTTTCATGTCTCATATATTACAAAAAGTCCATACAAATTGGTTCTTATTCACACGCAATTCTTAATAAAATGAAGCAGTAACAACACAGGAATTCCAGGGCATGCAAGGTTACAACTGTTAAAAATGTTAAATGTGAATGATTCACAAGAAAGCTTTCTCCGTTAGTAAGTGGGAATGGGTAGCAGAGATTCCCCGTAATTAAGCAGACAGTATCTCCTCTGTGGCACTACATTGCCTGAATTTTAAAGTTATCCATGTTCTTGTCCAGATGATGTTTTCTTCCAATTAAGCCAAACTCACCAAGGCTTCTTCAGTAGCACCTCCCGAATCCATGACCTTTATCACCCAGAAGAATAAGGACAGCAGGTGTTTGGGAACACCACCACCTCCAATTCCCCTCCAAGTCACACCCCATTCTAGCTTGGACATATATCAATATATCTTCATCACTGCTGGGTTAAAAGCCTGCAACTCCCTACCTAACAGCATTTTGGGTGCAGCCTCACCACGCACTCCATTTGTTCAAGAAGAAGGCACACCGCCACCCTCTCAAGGGTAGCTTGGGGTTGGTAATAAATTCTGGCTTTGCCAAGCATGAATTAAAAAAGAGGGGCGATTCTAGCATCATTTTACTTTTGGTCAGGTTTATGCCTGATCTGAATATCCACACACTTGTATTGATTCAATACTGTAACAGTATAATCATGATGTATCAACTGATGGATGAAAACTAAACACTTTTCTTTCCTTGTTTTTATTTAGTGTTTCTGAAATGATAGATTAATACTGTGAGGTTATAAAACTTAAAATCAGAATTCAAACTATAAGACTATTTTTTTCTATGCAATTTACTTTGTTTAGTCAATGACATGTGAATTATATCAAGGGCAACCTATGGTTGCTGGAAAACTAGATAAAATACTTTGTTCTATTCCAGCTTGGGTCACCGATATCAATTTTACATTTGTATTATTAATTAGACCCCTGAGGTCTGTATACTAACACTGTATTTCGGGAATACAACTTTAATAATTAATATGCATCTATATGAATCAATTGCAGAATACACACAGATGTAGAAGAATAGTCATAGCTCAAATAAATTTCATTCCCGTTCCCAGATTTATTTCATTATCGGAGTAGAAAACTAGCTCATACTGTGAGCCTAAAGCAAATGACAATGAACATTTTAAAACAGAGTGTACATTTAATGACATTTTTTCCACAAGGAAAGATTAAAATGCCTTGGTTCATGCAGATTGTAGGTTCAGCCAGTAATTGCAATAGACAGAAGAGTTTTAGGGATGCAGAATTAGATTCTAAGACAGTCAGATACTGAAAGTGTACAAGGGAAAAAAATTAAAGAACTTTATATAAAATGCACCAGGTGCCTCTATAGTAATGAATCTGCCAAAGGCTGATAACATGTTACCTGAAGAGTTGATTGAATAAAACAGATTATTCATTAACTGGTAGCTTAAAAAGTATCAATTTATTCTGATTATTTCTTGAAGGTTAAAGAGCAACTAGGAAATCTGACAGCACAGATTAAAACAACAGTTTGTTAGTGAAACAAATTTGACAAATGCCATATAATCTTCAGTTTGTAAACTTGTCAGGAACTGCAATCCATTTTTGTCATTATGTCAACTGTGTATTTCAGATAATAAGAAATATATATATATTTTAAATCCAATAACAATATAGTTATATGCCACACCCAATGTTGCTCTGGAATCATTATGCTCTTTACTGATTATATTCCACAAATAGTCGGACCCAGTTTTGATTATTGTATGTTATTCATTTCTACATTACCGTGAACTTAAAATTAGTTTTTATTTCTCCTTCCCTTTTTTGAGAATTTGTTATTTTATTTTATATGAAAAAAACTGATGAGATCACATTATTGGGACAGGATGACTTTTAATCAAAAGAAGGGTGACTTCTTACTATTTGTTTTCCACATTGCACCACAGTGGACAGGGATAGGTTTTGAGATATAACATGTATCAACTCTGTCCACAATCTTTTATTGAGCACCCAGATCCTCCTGACCACATCCCTGCTTGTGCTCTCCTCCGCAATCTGAAACCAGGCTGTCTTGGTTTCCTGGGGAGGTCTCTTCCACCCATCGGAAGGGAAAAAGGACCTCCCTGCTTGCTTTGACTCCCTCCATAAGCACATCCATTACTGAGATTCACTGTTGGTCCTGCCGTTCACTAAGGATCCAGATGCCTTGTTACCCTCGTCAAGCCGTTATCAACTCGCACTTTCAGCAAGTTATGGCACAAATTAAATACGAGCTGAAAGGTGCAGGAAAATTCTAACTAATTGCCCCCACTGTGAGATGCCCTGCTCCAGCAAGATTTGATCCATTGTGTAGTTAACTATGGTTTACATTCTTTTAAACCTTTCCTAAAAGTGCTAAGGACTTCATCAAAAGTGAATAGGGGTTCTGTCAATATGCAACACACCAATGCAGTCTAGAATTCCAAAACTTATCGAGTTGTTTCTCTGCAATAAGAAAGCCCACAGCCACAATTTCAACAATTGGATTTCTAGAACCAGTTGGATGTTTGACTATATGGGAGAAAGCTTTCCTCTGCTCATTATGAGTTACTGTTAAATGCAATCTTTAGGAATGTCCTTATGGTTTTGTTAGTAATAGCAACCAGGGGAAATCCCTCTCTTTATTTACAATGTTGTAGCACGTAGTGACCAAAGTCTTCCTACGAGCCAAATATCAAGGATGAAGCCAGAGATAGACAGAGGTGACAATAACTATTTGCTATAGCTTATCTATCCTCACTCCTTGATATATTATCAGGTATATTAAATTCCACTGATTCTCCAACAGCTTTGAACTGAGTTCTTGCCGCTCGCAAAATCTCTGGTTCAAGGTAGATATCAAAGTCAATCTCAAGTCTGTATTCCCAAAACTGATGAGTTCTGTTAGCTGAAGTTCTAAACTCCAATTTTATTTCTGTATTTACTTACATCAATTTGTAGGCAGGTCTGATCTAAGAAAAATGTAAATATTGACTAATGCGTTTTTCTAGCAACTTTCTGTCTGGTTTTGATTACATTAATACTGTTAACCAGAACCCCCCCAACCCCACGGCGGTGACAAGCAAAAAACAAAATATTTCCTTCATCCAGCTGTTAGCTATTAAGGAAACACAATTGAATATTTGAAGAATTAATCAGTGCCTGACTAAATTATACTTTTAATGGGGGTATACAAGAATGGTATCTTTTGGTCTATGTTATATATGTAAATTTGTATTTACTTTGTAAAGCCACCAGAGGGCTCATCCCCTGGAGTCCCAAGGGATCCCACAATCCCTTGGGAGCACAGGTATTTAAGGAGGCCTCACAGATTGGAGAGGCACTCTGGAGACCTGCAATAAAAAACTAAGATCACACTTTACTTTGAGCTCACAGTGTTCAGCCTGACTCTTTCTCCATACATAACAACTGGCGACGAGATACGGATAGTGAACCCAAAGATGCAGAGAACAGTGGGCATCCTGGAGAAATTCTCAGAGAGAGATGATTGGGAAACTTTTGTGAGGTGACTCGACCAATACTTCATGGCCAACAAGCTAGATGGGGAAGAGAACACTGCCAAATGAAGGAACCGTCTGTGGGGCACCAACGTATGGCCTCATGAAGAATCTGCTCACTCCAGCGAAACCCACGGAGAAATTGTACGATGATTTGTGCACACTGGTCCGAAAGCATTTGAACCCGAAGGGAAGTGTTCTGATGGCAAGGTACCAGTTCTACACCTACAAAAGGTCTGAAGGCCAGGAAGTGGCGAGTTATGTCGCCGAGCTAAGACGCCTTGTAGGACATTGCGAACTTGAAGGACATTTGGAGCATATGCTCAGAGACTTTTTCATACTTAGCATTGGCCACGAAACCATACTTCGCAAACTTTTGACTGAAGAGACACCAACCTTGAGTAAGGCCATAGCAATTGCACATATGTTCATCGCCACCAGTGACAATACTAAGCAAATCTCTCAGCACACAAGTGCTGCTACAAGTACTGTGAACAAAGTGATGTTGTTTTCGAATCGTAACATACAGGGCAGGTCACACATGCCTGCAGCTGCATGTCCGCAGGTGTCTCAGAGTCCACCATCAAGGGTGATGAATGCAAGGCCATTAACACCTTGTTGGTGTTGCGGGGGTGATCATCGTTTCCATTCATGAAGATTCAAAGGGTATGTTTGCAAGGGCTGTCGAATAATGGGACACCTCCAGCGTATGTGCACGCGAGCTGCAAATCCTGTTAAACCTGCAAACCACCATGCTGCAGAGGAGGACAGATGAACCAGATCCTCAGACCGAGGAGTCAGAGGTACATGGGGTGCACACATTCACCACGAATTGCCCCCAATAATGCTGAATGTTGAACTAAATCGACTCCCAGTGTCAATGGAACTGGACACGGGCACGAGCCAGTCCATCATGGGCAAAAAGATTTTTGAGAGATTGTGGTGCAACAAGACCTCAAGGCCAGTCTTAACTCCAATTCATATGAAACTAAGAAGTTACACAAAAGAACTGATTCCCGTAATCGGCAGTGCTACTGTAAAAGTCTCCTACGATGGAGCGGTGCAAAAGCTACCACTCTGGGTGGTACTGGGCGATGGTCCCACGCTGCATGGCAGGAGCTGGCTGGGAAAGATACGCTGGAAATGGGATGGCGTCCGAGCGCTATCGCCCACTGACGACACTTCGTGTGCCCAGGTCTTACACAAATTTCCTTCGCTGTTTGAACCAGGCATCAGGAAATTCCAAGGAGCAAAAGTGCAGATCCACCTAATTCCAGGGCGCGACCCATCCATCACGAGGCGAGAACAGTTTCATATATGATGAGAGAAAGGGTAGAGATTGAACTAGACCGGCTGCACAGAGAGGGCATCATTTCACCGATTGAGTTCAACGAGTGGGCCAGCCCGATCGTTCCTGTCCTCAAGGGAGATGGCACCATCAGAATCTGTGGTGATTACAAAGTAACTTTCAATCGTTTCTCCCTGCAGGATCAATACCCACTACCAAAGGCCGACGACCTCTTTGCAATGCTGGCAGGAGGAAAGATGTTCATGAAGCTGGATCTGACTTCAGCCTACATGATGCAGGAACTGAAGGAATCATCGAAGGGCCTCACCTGCATCAACACGCACAAAGGTCTTTTTATTTATAACAGATGCCTGTTTGGAATCTGATCAGCGGCGCCGATATTCCACAGAAACATGGAAAGCTTACTGATGTTGATCCCGCACACCGTGGTCTTCCAGGACGACATCTTGGTCACAAGTCAGAACACAGTTGAGCATCTGCAGAACCTGGAGGAGGTATTTAGTCAACTCAACCGAGTGGGGCTCAGGTTAAAACGCTCGAAGTGCGTTTTCCTGGTGCCTGAATTGGAGTTCTTGGGAAGGAGGATTGTGGCGGATGGCATCAGGCCCACCAACGTGAAGACGGAGGCAATCAAAAACGCACTGAGGTCACAGAACGTGACGGAGCTGCAGTCATTTCTGGGACGCCTGAACTACTTTGGTAACTTCTTACCGGGTCTCAGCACACTGCTAGAACCACTGCATGTCTTACTATGAAAAGGGGACGAATGGGTTTGGGGCAAAAGCCAAGAAAATGCCTTTGTAAAAGCAAGAAAATTGTTATGCTCAAACAAATTGCTTGTGATGTATGATCCATGTAAGCGTTTGGTACTAGCATGTGATGTGTCATCATATGGCATCGGGTGTGTATTGCAACAAGCTAATGATTTCGGGAAACTGCAACCGGTTGCTTATGCATCCAGGAGTCTGTCTAAGGCTGAGAGAGCCTACAGCATGATTGAGAAAGAAGCATTAGCGTGTGTCTATGGGGTAAAGAAAATGCATTAGTGCTAAAATTCAAATTGGAAACTGACTATAAGCCAATCATATCCCTGTTTTCCGAGAGTAAAGGGATAAATACCAAAGCATCGACCCGCATCCAGAGATGGGTGCCCACATTATCCGCATAGAACTACTCCATCCGCCACAGGCCAGGCACAGCAAACTGTGCCGATGCTTTCAGCAGGCTGCCATTGCCCACCACTGGTGTGGAAATGGCGCAACCCACAGATTTAGCCCTGGTTATGGAAGCATTTGAGAGTGAGCTGCCCGGCAGATCAAAACCTAGATGAGCCAGGACCCCTTATTATCCCTAGTCAAAAGCTGCATGCTTCATGGGAGCTAGTCCAGTGTCCCAGTGGAACTGCAGGAAGAGATAAAGCCATTCCAGCGGCACAAAGATGAAATGTCTATACAGGCAGACTGCCTTCTGTGGAGCAATCGTGTAGTTGTTCCCAAGAAGGGCAGAGACACCTTCATCAATGACCTCCACAGTACCCACCCAGGCATCGTAATGATGAAAGCGATAGCCAGATCCCACTTGTGGTGGCCCGGTATTGATGCGGACTTAGTGTCCTGCGTTCACAGATGTAATACATGCTCGCAGTTAAGCAATGTATCCAGGGAGGCGCCGCTAAGTTTATGGTCTTGGCCCTCCAAACCGTGGTCTAGGGTACATGTCGACTATGCAGGCCCGTTCTTGGGTAAAATGTTTCTTGTGGTTGTAGACGTGCACTCCAAGTGGGTTGAATGTGAGATAATGTCGGCTAGCACGTCCGCTGCCACTACTGAAAGCCTGCGGGCCATGTTTGCCACACACCGTCTACCTGCTGTCCTGGTGAGCGACAACGGGCCATGTTTCACTAGTGCTGATTTCAAAGAATTCATGACCTGTAACAGGATCAAACATGTCACATCTGCCCCGTTTAAACCAGCGTCCAATGGTCAGGCAGAGAGAGCAGTGTAAACCATCAAGCAAGGCTTGAAGAGGGTAACTGAAGGCTCACTGCCGACTCGCCTATCCCGAGTCCTGCTTAGCAACTGCACGAGATCCCACTCGCTCACTGGGATCCTACTTGCTGAACTGCTCATGAAAAGAGCACTTAAGACAAGGCTCTCGTTAGTTCACCCTGATCTATATGAACAGCTAGAGAGCAGGCAGCTTCAACAAAGTGCATACCATGATAGCGCAAATGTGTCACGCGAGATTAAAATCAATGATCCTGCATTTGTATTGAATTATGGACAAGGTCCCAAGTGGCTTCCCGGCACTGTCGTGGCCAAAGAGGGGAGCAGGGTGTTTCGGGTCAAACTTTCAAATGGACTCATTCATCGGAAACACTTGGGCCAAATCAAACTCAGATCCACGGACTATCCTGAGCAACCAATCTTAGACCCTACCTTCTTTGATCCCCCTACATACACCCCAGTGGCAACCGGCACCACGGTTGACCACGAAGCAGAATCCATCATCCACAGCAGCCCAGCAGGCCCCAACACACCAGGCAGCCCAGCAAGGCCAGCTACACAGCAGCCCAGCGACGGCCCAACAAATGATCCAAAAATACCAGCTTTCACACCAAGACAATCAACCAGGGCAAGAAGGGCCCCAGATCGACTCACATTGTAAATAGTTACACTATTGACTTTGGGGGGGGAAGTGTTGTTATAGATGTGGACTTGTATTTACTCTGTACAGCCACCAGAGGGCTTATCCCCTGGAGTCCCAAGGGATCCCACAATCCCTTGGGAGCACAGGTATTTAAGGAGGCCTCACAGGTTGGAGAGGCACTCTGGAGACCTGCAATAAAAGACTAAGGTCACAATTTACTTTGAGCTCACAGTGTTCAGTCTGAGTCTTTCTCCATACATAACAGTCTATCCTGGATTATTCCATAAAATACTCCATTGCATTTCCTCTTGGATCATAACTTGTACAGTCCAGTATGAGCGCCATTATGACTGATCTCTTTCTCCTCTTTGTTTTATGGTTTAATCGCTGTATCCTTCACAATTAATTTGAATTCCAGAGAATTGTATGGGTAGGTGTCGTCCTGCTGCTGTGAAATACATACAACATCTCCCTCTAGTGTGTATACATGGAATATACTCAGATATTATTTTGCCATGAAGTTCATTTGAAAAATGTTATTGATGTAGTACTGTATTTAAAGAAAATGCATGCAATATGAACTGCTCCATAATATACACTTAGCCAATGATTCTTAAATAAATGTTGCAATATAGATAGGAATTGAACCAGCACCACAGTAAATGTCCCCTTTAAATAAGTGTTCTCATTAGTCATGTATATTGTGTAATGATGAGAAACATATAAATATTTTCCTCCTAACTCTTAAGATCAGAATGTTCAGAGCATTACAGAAACATTTAAATAAATAGCTCATTGCCAATACATTTTGTGAGAGAATGCATGTAATGAATAATTTCCCTCTCTTCAAGGAAAGGGGGAGTCTCAACATGGATGGACTTTAAAAATGACTATAATTGACATTTTTTTGTTTCATCTCTGGGTAAAATTGTTATTAACAGGAGTGAACTATGCCTGATATCATGGCCCCCTGACCTGCGAGAGGACAGCTCCGCAGGTCAGGAAGTAAAAGAGCTGGAGCATACCATTTCAACCTCCAGCACGAGCTGCTCCAAGTATGCGATGATTTTGAGATGGGCGACTGGGTGATGTCATCAAAACTCTGGTCGCCGTTTTTGAGCGTGGGCAGGAACATTGGCAGGGCCCAGGTACAGAGGAGTGGGAAGGTCGGGGCGGATCAGCGGCGAGTGCTTGTGGCGAGATGCGGTGAATGTTTATGGTGGAGGAGCGGCGAGAGATCGTGTTGGAGGTGCGACAGATGAGGGTACGGGGCCCAGAAGAGCTGAGGGCCATGGGGCAGCACAAGCCACACTGCGATATCTGTGCGCGCTAGGTCCATGTAGCAGAGCAGGTCTTCAGTTGTCTTGGTTAATCCTTGCCACTGGACCAAGACCTAGCTCTGTCAAGCCCGAGTGGTGGCTGGTGTGCAACGATCACCACACATTAAAAAAATCCACGCACAGGCATCATCCACCCCCTCAATTGGAGTTCAGGACTGGGACATTGGGTCCTTCATCGAAACATCTGTGAACTTGTGGAAGCAAGCCATCCTCCTTCGAGGGACCGCCTATGATGATGATATTTCTGCAAGTTTTTAAAACAATATTGTATAACAGCATGTGTTGATGATAGTATTGGTGGAATTGTCTGGGGGAGATTTATTGAGGCAGCGAGAGTGAGAATTAAGATCAGTAGACACAGTCATGAACCCAATCCTCAATGATCTTGCCATTCTAATTGTGTATGTTAATTCTGCTCTTATGCTGTTGAGGTGGCTCCAGCCAATGCTATTGTCAGCAATCATTGCTTAAATTAATTTTTTTCAAGCATCAAAAGAAATAGGTGAAATGAAATGAACCTCTATACCTCTTTTGAGTTGTTTTAGGTTTACTGCTGGTGAATGTTCCACTTTAACATTTAATATCTTCTTTGTGCAGTTAAAAATTCCAACAGATATACTTATATGTTTGTATTTGAATAAATGTAACAACTGCAGACAAAAGTTCTCATCTCAGCATGCATCATGACTTAATCTCTCCAGTCATACCCGTAGCCTGTGGCCACCACAGTGTATAATATACCCCTGCCCCAGGCATCCCAGGTAACAATGACAGGATGACAAGCCCATGCAAATGTGTGGAATTTCAATAGAATACGGCAATCGGTTTCCTAACCGTATCTACTGTGTGGCAGCCCAAGCCAAGGCCACACATACTGTACGTCTCTTGCATTTAATCATATGTTGACACATTTACTTACAGCCTGTTAGGGGCATATCTTTTCTGTTGTGCTAATTCCCAGTGATTTATTACTTGTACTGAATAGGTTATTGCTTGCAGATAAGTTAAATCCACAATTCTCCTGTGTTTGGCAAAATCTAGTCAAAAAAACACTGAAAAGACCTAGAAAAATAAATGCATTTTATCATGTTTTGCTGTAATCTAAATTGCAACCTGATCTATGTGGTGCTTCAGTGCAAGGCATCCTTTCTGGAGTATGTGTTGTTACTGAAGAGTATGGTAGAAGGCATTTTACATTGTTCTTCTACGGAAAGGAAAGCAACAAAGCAATTAGGGGTAATACACACAATCGGCACAAAGCCTCGCTTACCAGCTTTGCCAATTGAATATTCGGGTACATAGTGCTCCTGATATTCTGACCATTAACCTCAATCAAGGCTGAGTTAATGCATGAGCCTATAGGGCCCCCAGGACAAATATGGGATCCTTTGATCTCCCGGGCATTGCAGCAAGCTGTTGTTTGAAGGTTGGATCACAGACGCAAACCAAGAGGTTTTTTGGTCACTAAATCTTTGCTTCTGAGCAGGTAAAGCTGAGAAACCGGGATGTTAGAGACTCTGATGACAATATGGAGGTGCAGTATGATTGGTCAGTGATACCAGAGAGAGAGAGAAACCACACTCACGCCTGTAGTTTGTGCGGGTCACCAAGTCCTCAGATGCAACATCTTTTGATGCCACACTTTCCTCACAGTGCAGTCTGTAGTCACTTGGATTTAAGGGGCTGGAGTTTGCGGTAGAAATACCGGTGAGGCACACAGTGCTCACCGTTATTTACATGTAAATCAGGCAGCAAGTTCCAGCAACCGCACATGCACAGCTAAACGCGTAAGTAATACCTTAAACTTTCAATCCCTCTACACAGGCGCACCATTGCTGCCGTGTGTCCCATCTGCAAGATGCACTGCAGCAACCCGTCAAGTATATCCTTCCTTAAGTAAGGTGACCAAAACTGCACGCAATACTCCAGGTGCGGCCTCACCAATACCCTATACAGTTGCAGCAGGACCTCCTTGCTTTTGTACTCCATCCCTCTTGCAATGAAAGCCAACATTCCAGTCACACATCATCCTGACTTGGAAATATATCACTGTTCCTTCATTATCGCTTGGTCAAAATCCTGAAATCATTCCCTAACAGCATTGTGGGAGTAACTTCACCACACAGACTGCAGCAGTTCAAGAAGGTGGCTCTCCACCACCTTCTCAAAGGCAATTAGGGATAGGCAATAAATGCTGGTCTTGCCAGCGATGCCCGAATCCCATGACCGAATTTTAAAAAGTCAGGGAGAAATTACAACCTGCTGTGGTGCAGAGGGACCTGGGGGTCTTTGTGTATGAATCCCAAAAATTTAGTTTGCAGGTGCAGCAGGTAATCAGGAAGGCGAATGGAATGTTGGCCTTCATTGCGAGAGGGATGGAATACAAAAGCAGGGAGGTCCTGCTGCAACTGTACAGGGTATTGGTGAGGCCGCACCTGGAGTACTGCGTGCAGTTTTGGTCACCTTACTTAAGGAAGGGTATACTGGCTTTGGAGGGGGTACAGAGACGATTCACTAGGCTGATTCTGGAGATGAGGGGGTTACCTTATGATGAAAGCTTGAGTAGACTGGGTCTTTACTAGTTGGAGTTCAGAAGGATGAGGGGTGATCTTATAGAAACATTAAAAATCATGAAAGGGTTAGACAAGATAGAGACAGAGAGTTGTTTCCACTGGTCGGGGAGACTAGAACTAGGGGGCACAGCCTCAAAATACGGGGGAGCCAATTTAAAACCGAGTTGAGAAGGAATTTCTTCTCCCAGAGGGTTGTGAATCTGTGGAATTCTCTGCCCAAGGAAGCAGTTGAGGCTAGCTCATTGAATGTATTCAAGTCACAGATAGATAGATTTTTAACCAATAAGAGAATTAAGGGTTATGAGGAGCGGGCGGGTAAGTGGAGCTGAGTCCACGGCCAGATCAGGCATGATCTTGTTGAATGGCGGAGCAGGCTCGAGGGGCTAGATGGCCTACTCCTGTTCCTAATTCTTATGTTCTTATGTTCTTATGATGTCTGAGATGCCCTGCACTTCAAAAATCTGTATGAGTATGGTATCTCACCAAGAGACTTGCCATTGAAATACATGGTATGGTGTGAAGTTGCAGTACTTAGCTGATATATACCCACTAAACTTTCCAGAAAAAGTCAGGCCTTGTCCATTCCAGTGTAAGTACATTTTTAACAGTGTGATAAGTTTTAATTACAGCCAAAGAACCTCTCTTGGCATTGAAAATGAACTCTTACAGGTGTGGAGTATCTTTCCTTCAGCTTTTACTTATTTTTGGAGATATATATAAAATAAATTAAATAACCATTTGTTTTTAACTTTTCTTTCTGTCTCTCTTAACTCTCTCTCCCTTAATCCACCTTTTCACTCCCTCCGTTTATTTGGCTTTCTCCACCTGATTTGACATTGAATTCGATATTCTAAATTACACTTCCTTGTTCAGACTCTGTGCTACTCATTAATGATTCTTCAATGTGATTGGTTAAGGATTCACACAGTTGCTTGACCGGTTAACACAAATCCCAGATGCTCTTCAGATCATAACTTCCGCCCTCATATTTTCAGACGGCAGCTGTTGATGATTCTGCTATTCCCAGTTTCCCATCCCACCTGGAAACTCATCGGCGCAGTCACACCGGAGAGAGGCCATTCACCTGCCCTGTGTGTGGGAAGGGATTCATTCAGTCACCCACCCTGCTGAGACACCAGCGAGTTCACAAGCGATTGCAGGGTTTGGATTCTGCTGTTATTGCTGCTGTTATTCACATCCTTCTGAACTGTTTGTTTCTGCTGATGTTAATAACCCTTCAACTAGGCTGGAGTTTAATATTTTGATATTTCAAATAACAGTGTCGATATTTGATGTCTCCAAGATAAGAGGAGACTAATTGATGTCCTGTTTCTGACTGCTCCATTTTTGATCGGGGCGGAGGAGCAGTGAGAGATCGGGCCCCAGGAGCATCGTGATCGGGGCCCAGGAGCAAGGGTTAGGGGCCCAGGAGAGGCGAGGGCCCAGGGGCAGCACGGGCCAGCCCACACTGCGATCTATGGATAGTAGGAGCATGTGTGTGCACTAGGTCTGTGCAGCTGAGCTTGGTCTCCAGTCGTCTTGGTTAACCCTTGCCACTGGATCAAGACCTAGCTCTGTCAAGCCCGTGTGGTGGCTGGTGTGCAATGGCCACCCCACGTTAAAAGAATCCATGCAGAGGCATCTTCCACCCTTCAATATGTAGTTCGGGACGTAGAATGTCAGATCCCTCATTGAACCACCTGTGAACTCATCCCTTTTTGGTGTGGAAGCAGGTCATCCTCGATACGAGGGATTGCCTAACACTAATACCAAATATTATTCCCATTTACACTTCCCTCCCGACCCATCTTTTATTTCTTTACTTGTCCCATTACTACCTCCTTTTACCTTGCACCATCACCCTTTTTGTCATTTAATCTCTTCTGCTTTCCAACCTATCACAGACTTTCCCTTTTGTTCTTTCCTCCCCTCCCCCTTTCCCTAATCTGTTACATCTCTAACTTTTTCTAGTTCTAACTAAATGTCATCGACCTGAACCGTTAACCTCGCCACAGATGCTGCCTGACCTGCTGAGTATTTCCAACATTTTCTGATTTTGTTTCAGATTTCTACCATTTGCAGTATTTTGCTATTGTATTAGAATATTAAAACCTGGAAATCATGCTGTGTAATCATAGAATCTTGCAGCACAGAAGGAGGCTATTCGACCTATTGTGCTGTTGCTGGCTCTTGAAAATAACTGTCCAACTTAGTCCCACACTGCAGCTTTTTCTACTTAACCCTGCAAATTAGTCCTCTTAAAGTACATGTCCAATTGCCTTTTGAAAGTTTCTATGGCATCTGCTTCCACTGCACTTTCAGGTAGTGCTTTGCAGACCATAACAATCCTGTGTGAAAACAATTCTCTGAATTTCCTCTCTAATTCTTTTGCCAATTATTTTAAATCTATGACCCCTGGTTACCAGCCCATTTGCCAGATGAAACAGTTTCTCCCTACCTGCTCTATCAAAAACCCTCATAATTTGGAATACCTCTATTAGGTTTCCCCATAACCTTCTCTGCTCTGAGGAGAAAAATCTCAGGTTTTTCCAATCTCTCCATATAACTGATGTCCTTCATCACTGGTGTCCTCCTGGTAAACCTCCTCTGCACCCGCTCCAAGGCCTTATCATCCTTCCTAAAGTGTGGTATCCAGAATTGTACACAATACTCCTGCTGAGGCCTAACCAGTGATTTGTAAAGGTTTAGCATGATTTCCTTGTTTTTCTATTCAATGCCCCAATTTATAAAGTTAAGAATTGCATATACTTTCTTAACTGCCTTATCAACCTGTCCTGCCACCTTCAAAAATTTGTGATTAACCATCCCCAGGTATCTCTGCTCTTGCACCCGCGCCCCCCTCAAAATAGTACCGTTTATATTATACTGCCTCAACATGTTGTTCCTCCCAAAGTGCATCACTTCACGCTTATCCACATTCAATTGTATTTGCCATGTATCTGCCCATTCACAATTCTGTCTACGTCTTCCTGAGGTCTGCTACTATCATGCTCACTATTTACTACATTGACAAGTTTTGTGTCATCTGCAAACTTTGAAATTGTACTCCCTATATGCAAGACCAGGTCATTTATAAAAAACAAGAAAAGCAATGGTCCTAATACCAACTGCTGTGGGACTCCACTTCATACTTTTCTCCAGTCAGAAAAACATCCATTCACCCTATTCTTTACCTCCTCATCCTTTAGCCAATTACGTAGACAAGTTGCACTTTAATCCCATGTGCTCCTATTTTCCGAATAAGTCTATTATGTGCTACTTTATAAAATGCTTTTTAAAAGTCCATTTTTCAAGTACTGCACTATCTTTAGCAGCCCTCTCTGTTACTTCATCAGAGAACTCAATTAGGTTAATCAGGCTTTAACAAACCCATTCATTTTCGGGACGTCGGAGCGGCCTATAAAGGCCAGCAGTCGTCGGAGAGGCGGGAGTGCGAGCAGCAGGAGTCCGGGGATGTCGGAGCGGCCTATAAAGGCCCCGCAGTCGTCGAGGAGGCCAGCTGGTGCAGCTGCAGCAGGGAGAGAAGGCAAAAAAGAATTACAAAGAAATTGAAAGGTGACTTCACAGCCAAGGGGGGAAGCGATTGGCTGGTGATTGGTGAGTAGTTTTTCTTTTTCTTTTCTTTATCAGTAAGTAATCTTTAGCATTATTGTTGCCAAATTAAGTTAATCTAAGTGTTAAGTCATGGCAGGAGAACTCGGGCATGTGTTATGCTCCTCCTGTACTATGTGGGGAGTCAGGGACGCTTCCACTGTCCCTGACGACTACATGTGCGGGAAGTGTATCCAGCTGCAGCTCCTGACAGACTGCATTGCAGCACTGGAGCTGCGGGTGGATTCACTCTGGAACATTCACGATGCTGAGAATGATGTGAATAGCATGTTTAGTGAGTTGGTTTTACCACAGATAACGGTTACACAACCAGATAGGGGATGGGTGACCAACAGAAAGAGCAGTGGAAGGAAGGTAGTACACGGGTCCCCTACGGTCATCACCCTGCAAAACAGATATACCGCTTTGGGTACTGTTGAAGGGGATGGCTCATCAGGGGAGAGTAGCAGCATCCAGGTTCATGGCACCGTGGGTGGCTCTGCTGCACAGGAAGGCAGGAAAAAGAGTGGGAGAGCTATAGTGATAGGGGATTCTATTCTAAGGGGAATAGATAGACGTTTCTGCAGCCACAAGCGAGACTCCAGGATGGTATGTTGCCTCCCTGGTACAAGGGTCAAGGATGTCTCGGAGCGGGTGCAGGACATTTTGACGGAGGAGTTGTCATGGTGCATATAGGTACCAACGATATAGGTAAAAAATGGGATGAGGTCCTACAAGATGAATTTAGGGAGCTAGGAGCTAAATTAAAAAGTAGGAGCTCAAAAGTAGTAATCTCAGGATTGCTACCAGTGCCACGTGCTAGTCAGAGTAGGAATTGCAGGATAGCTCAGATGAATATGTGGCTTGAAGAGTGGTGCAGAAGGGAGGGATTCAAATTCCTGGGACATTGGAACCGGTTCTGGGGGAGGTGGAACCAGTACAAACCGGACGGTCTTCACCTGGGCAGGATCGGAACCAATGTCCTAAGGTGATTGTTTGCTAGTGCTGGGGAGGGGTTAAACTAATATGGAAGGGGGATGGGAACCTATGCAGGGAGACAGAGGAAAGTAGAATGGGGGCAGAAGCAAAAGATAGAAAGAAGAGAAGTAAAAGTGGAGGGCAGATGAACCCAAGGCAAAAAGCAAAAAGGACCACATTGCAGCAAAATTCTAAAGCGGCAAAGGGTGTTGAAAAGACAAGCCTAAAGGCTCTGTGCCTCAATGCGAGGAGTATTTGCGATAAGGTGGATTAATTAATTGCGCAGATAGCAGTTAACGGGTATGATGTAATTGGCATCATGGAGACATGGCTCCAGGGTGACCAAGACCGGGAAGACAACATCCAGGGGTATTCAACATTTAGGAAGGATAGACACAAAGGAAAAGGAGGTGGGGTGACATTAAGGGGAAAATAATGCAATAGTAAGGAAGGACATTAGCTTGGATGATGTGGAATTGGTATGGGTGGAGCTACGTAATACCAAAGGCCAGAAAACGCTAGTGGGAGTTGTGTACAGACCACCAAACAGCAGTAGTGAGGTTGGGGACAGCATCAAACAAGAAATTAGGGATGCGTGCAATAAAGGTACAGAAGTTATCATGGGCAACTTTAATCTACATATTGGTTGGGCTAACCAAACTGGTAGCAATGCAGTGGAGGAGGATTTCCTGGAGTGTATTAGGGATGGTTTTCTAGACCAATATGTTGAGGAACCAACTAGAGGGCTGGCCATCCTAGACTGGGTGATGTGTAATGAGAAAGGACTAATTAGCAATCTTGTTGTGCGAGGCCCCTTGGGGAAGAGTGACCATAATATGGTAGAATTCTTTATTAAGATGGAGAGTGACACAGTTAATTCACGGACTAGGGTCCTGAACTTAAGGAAAGATAACTTTGATGGTATGAGACATGAATTGGCTAAAATAGACTGGCGAGTGATACTTAAAGGGTTGACGGTGGATAGGCAATGGCAAAAATTTAAGGATCACATGGATGAACGTCAACAATTGTACATCCATGTCTGGAGTAAAAATAAAACGGGGAAGGTGGCTCAACCGTGACTAACAAGGGAAATTAAGGATAGTGTTAAATCCAAGGAAGAGGCATATAAATTAGCCAGAAAAAGCAGTAAACCTGAGGACTGGGAGAATTTTGTAATACAGCAGAGGAGGACAAAGGGTTTAATTAGGAGGGGGAAAACAGAGTATGAGAGGAAGCTTGCTGGGAACATAAAAATAGACTATTGACATGTGAAGAGAAAAAAATGAATGAAGACAAATGTAGTTCCCTTTTAGTCAGATTCAGGTGAATTTATAATGGGGAACAAAGAAATGGTGGACCAGTTAAACAAATACAATGGTTCTGTCTTCATGAAGGAAGACACAAATAACTTCCAGAAATACGAAGGGACCGAGGGTCTAGTGAGAAGGAGGAACTGAAAGAAATCCTTATTAGGCGGGAAATTGTGTTTGGGAAATTGATGGGATTGAAGGCTGATAAACCCCCAGGGCCTAATAGTCTGCAACCCAGAGTACTTAAGGAAGTGGCCCTAGAAATAGTGGATACATTGATGATCATTTTCCAACAGTCTATCGACGCTGGATCGGTTCCTATGGACTGGAGGGTAGCTAATGTAACGCCACTTTTTAAGAAGGGAGGGAGAGAGAAGGCAGGTAATTATAGACCGGTTAGCCTGACATTAGTACTGGGGAAAAAGTTAGAATCAATTATTAAAGATGAAATAGCAGCACATTTGGAAAGCAGTGACGGGATCTGTCCAAGACAGCATGGATTTATGAAAGGGAAATCCTGCTTGACAAATCTTCTGGAATTTTTTGAGGATGTAACTGGTAGAGTGGACAAGGGAGAACTGGTGCGTGTGGTGTATTTAGACTTTTAAAAGGCTTTTGACAAGGTTCCACACAAGAGAGTGGTGTGCAAAATTAAAGCACATGGTATAGGAGGTAATGTGCTGATGTGGATAGAGAACTGGTTGGCAGACAGGAAGCAGAGACAAACAGGTACTTTTCAGAATGGCAGGCAGTGACTAGTGGGGTGCCGCAGGGCTCAGTGCTGGGACCCCAGCTATTTACAATATACATTAATGATTTGGATGAGGGAATTGAGTGTAATATCTCCAAGTTTGCAGATGACACTAAGCTGGGTGGTGGTGTGAGCTGTGAGGAGGATGCTAAAAGACTGCAGGCTGACTTGGACAGGTTAGGTGAGTGAGCAAACGAGTGACAGATGCAGTATAATGTGGATAAATGTGAGGTTATCCACTTTGGGGGCAAAAACATGAGGGCAGAATGTTATCTGAATGGCGGCAGATTAGGAAAAGGGGAGGTGCAACGAGGCCTGGGTGTCATGGTACATCAGTCATTGAAAGTTGGCATGCAGGTACAGCAGGCGGTGAAGAAGGCAAAAGGTATGTTGGCCTTCATAATTAGGGGATTTGAGTATAGGAGCAGGGAGGTCTTACTGCAGTTGTACAGGGCCTTAGTGAGGCCTCACCTGGAATATTGTGTTCAGTTTTGATCTCCTAATCTGAGGAAGGACGTTCTTGCTATTGAGGGAGTGCAGCGAAGGTTCACCAGGCTGTTTCCTGGGATGGCAGGACTGACATATGAGGAGAGACTGGATCAACTGCACCTGTATTCACTGGAGTTTAGAAGGATGAGAGGGGATCTCATAGAAACATATAACATTCTGATGAGTTTAGACAGTTTAGATGCAGGAAGAATGTTTCTGATGTTGGGGGAGTCCAGAACCAGGGGTCACAGCCTAAGCATAAGGGGTAAACCATTTAGGACCAAGATGAGGAGAAACTTCTTCATTCAGAGAGTTGTTAACCTGTGGAATTCCCTACCGCAGAGAGTTGTTGATGCCAGTTCATTGGATATATTCAAGAGGGAGTTAGATATGGCCCTTACAGCTAAAGGGATCAAGGGGTATGGAGAGAAAGCAGGAAAGGGGTACTGAGGTGAATGATCAACCATGATCTTATTGAATGGTGGTGCAGGCTCGAAGGGCCGAATGGCCTACTCCTCCACCTATTTTCTATGTTTCTATGTTTCGATGGCAGGCGGTAACTAGTGCCATAAGGATTGGTGCTTGGGCCCAAGCTATTCACAATATATATTAATGATTTGGATGAGGGGACCAAATGTAATCTATCCACTTTTGCTGATGATACAAAGCTAGGTGGGAATGTAAGTTGTGAGGAGGATGCAAAGAGGCTTCAAGGGGATATAGACAGTCTTCACAGTGGAAGACACAAAAACTATGCCAAAAATTGCTGGTCATAGGAATGTGGGAAGGGAGGACCTTGAGATGATCACTATCACTAGGGCGGTAGTGCTGGACAGACTAATGGGACTGAAGGTAGACAAGTCCCCTGGTCCTGATGAAATGCATCCCAGGGTATTAAAAGAGATGGCGGAAGTTATAGCAGATGCATTTGTTATAATCTACCAAAATTCTCTGGACTCTGGGGAGGTACCAGCGAATTGGAGAGCAGCTAATGTAACGCCTCTGTTTAAAAAAGGGGGCAGGCAAAAGGCAGGTAACTATAGGCCGGTTAGTTTAACATCTGTAGTGGGGAAAATGCTTGAAACTATCATTAAGGAAGAAATAGTGGGACATCTGGATAGGAATAATGTAATCAAGCAGACGCAGCATGGATTCATGAAAGGGAAATCATGTTTAACTAACTTACTGGAATTCTTTGAGGATATAACAAGCATGGTGGATAGAGGTGTACCGATGGATGTGGTGTATTTAGATTTCCAAAAGCCATTCGATAAGGTGCCACACAAAAGGTTACTGCAGAAGATAAAGGTACGCGGAGTCAGAGGAAATGTATTAGGATGGATAGAGAATTGGCTGGCGAACAGAAAGTAGAGAGTCGGGATAAATGGGTCCTTTTCCGGTTGGAAATCAGTGGTTAGTGGTGTGCCACAGGGATCAGTACTTGTACCACAACTGTTTACAATATACATAGATGACCTAGAAGAGGGGACAGAGTGTAGTGCAACAAAATTTGCAGATGACACTAAGATTAGTGGGAAAGCGGGTTGTGTAGAGGACTCAGAGAGGCTGCAAGGAGATTTAGATAGGTTAAGCGAATGGGCTAAGGTTTGGCAGATGGAATACAATGTCGGAAAGTGTGAGGTCATCCACCTTGGGGAAAAAAAACAGTAAAAGGGAATATTATTTGAATGGGGAGAAATTACAACATGCTGTCAGAGGGACCTGGGGGTCCTTGTGCATGAATCCCAAAAGGTTAGTTTGCAGGTGCAGCAGGTAATCAGGAAGACAAATGGAATGTTGGCCTTCATTGCGAAAGGGATGGAGTACAAAAGCAGGGAGGTGTTGCTGCAACTGTATAAGGTATTGGTAAGGCTGCACCTGGAGTACTGCGTGCAGTTTTGGTCACCTTACTTAAGGAAGGATATACTAGCTTTGGAACGGGTACAGAGACAATTCATTAGGCTGATTCGAGAAATGAGGGGGTTACCTTATGATGATAGATTGAGTAGACTGGGTCTTTACTCCTTGGAGTTCAGAAGGATGAGGGGTGATCTTATAGAAACATTTAAAATCAAGAAAGGGATTGACAAGATAGAGGCAGAGAGGTTGTTTCCATTGGTGGGGGAGACTAGAACTAGGGGGCACAGCCTCAAAATACGGAGGAGCCAATTTAAAACCGAGTTGAGAAGGAATTTCTTCTCCCAGAGGGTTGTGAATCTGTGGAATTCTCTGCCCAAGGAAGCAGTTGAGGCTGGCTCATTGAATGTTTTCAAGTCAAAGATAGATAGATTTTTAAGCAATAAGGGAATTAAGGGTTACGGGGAGAGGGCGGGTAAGTGGAGCTGAGTCCACGACCAGATCAGCCATGATCTTATTGAATGGCAGAGCAGGCTCGAGGGGCTAGATGGCCGACTCCTGTTCCTAATTCTTATGTTCTTATGTTCTTATGTTCTAAGTGAGTGAGCAAGAACTTGGCAAATGGAATATAATGTGGACAAATATGGGGCTAGATTTTCCACCAAGTGGCCATCGCCCCCAAAAATGGGCCTTGTTCTAGCGATGTAGGATGCCTCAGTCTTACTGATCGCTGATACATCGCCCATTTATTTTTGCGATTTTCCACTCGGCCTTAGGCCGGTGATGTAGAATGGGTGATCTGATTTTTCAGCGAAGTCGCGTTCGCCCACTGAATGAGGAAGTCAAAAGCTTCCCTAACAACCACCTTCTGCGCATGTGTGAGATTTTTTTTTCGGCCGACTGGCTTTACCGCATTTCGGAAGATCAGGACTTATCATAAATGCTCAGAAGGTACAGGGTGGAGGAGAAAGAGAGAGAGAGAGAGGAGATAGAGAGAGTGGAGGAAGCCAGAGAGTTAGAGGGGAGGGAATTGGATCGATTGTAATTATAAGTATAAATATAAGTGCTATAAATGTAATTATTATAAAAATAAATAAATATAAGTACTATAAGTTATATAAGTACTCTTAAAATGTCAGCTAAATTTGACTCAGAGAGGAAAAGGGCAAAACCCTTCAGCGATGAAGCAAATGAGGTCCTGGTGAACGAGATGGATGTCAGGTGGGCTGACTTGACACGGGGTGTGCATGGGAAATCTCCACCCCATGTCTACAAAAAAATTTGGGGGGAGATTTCAAATGTGGTAACGTCTGCATCCCATGAGGCAAGGGGGCCTGACCAGTGCAGAAAACGCTGGAATAGCTTGGTTATGGCAGCAAGAGTAAGTTGCATTTTATATTTTATATTTTAACTTTAATATTTTACTGATGCATGCAATTTTTGATTAGAACATTGAATCTTCTGCATTGAATTTAAGTTTGTCATTCTTAAATGTATTAATTAATTAAACCATGTTAACAGTAAGTTGCATTTTCTATTTCAAATTTTATATTTTATATTTTACTGTTGCATGCAAATTTTTATTAAGATACTACCAAGTCCATTAGCTTATGCCATGCCATGTTCTTTTCTCATTTGCAGAAGAAGATATCTATCAACCGTTCCGAGCAAAGGCGGACTGGGGGTGGCTCTGCTCAGCTGCAGCCTTTAAGTGAAATTGAGGAGTGTGTGGCCGCGCTGGTTGGACATGACAGCCGTTCAGCCACCATCCGTGGTCTGGCTGAACCCAGCCACTCTCGTGAGTAATGTGTAACGTGTCAAACAGTATTAAAAACAGTATTAAAAACTTAAATAAGTAACTGATGTAATGTCCTCTAATTATAATGCAATATGCAATATACTTGTGATGTACTTATGACATACTAATGATGTTATGTCATGTCATGCATGCATGCAGCCATTCTGCAGCCCTTGTGCATAAGTAACAGGGGATGTAGCCGCTACAGCTTTGTGGGGTAGTGAAAAGTATTGATATGAAACGTCTCTTGTTAATATTCACCGTTATTGTTATGTCTTGAATAAAGCAATGTAGACGTGAGTAAGTGTGACCTTAGTCTCTTTATTCTAACTCCAGAGTTCTGGTACAACTTGGGAGGCCTGCTTATATGGGATGCTGGGATCCCTTGTGACTCCAACAGATACGCCCTCTGGTGATGGTAGAATGCTGGTTACATAGGGTTGCATACATAAGATCACTCCCTCCCGAAGTCAATAGTACACTTATTTACAGGGTGAGACGATCTGGGGTTATTCGCTCCCGAGTCGATCGTCTCGGTACAAATGCAGGTGCAGGTGAGTTGGTTGGTTCTTCGCTGGGCTGTTGCGCAGCTGGCCTTGCTGGGCTGCTGGGGATGATGAGTTCAGCTTCATGGTCAATCGTGATGTCGGTTGCCACTTGTGTGTGTGTCGGAGGGTCGAAGTTGGTGGTGTCCTCTTCAGGTTGCTTGTGGCTGCCTGTGATCGCAGTTTGGTTTGGTTCAAATGCTTTCTGCAAGTTAGTCCATTTGCGACTTTGACCTGAAACACCCTACTCCCTTCTTTAGCTATGACAGTGCCAGCAAGCCATTTTCGACCATGTCCATAGTTGAGTACAAATATAGGGCCATTGACTTCAATATCGCGTGACAAATTTGTGCGATCATGCTACATGCTTTCTTGAGGCTGCCTGCCATCGACATGATCATGGAGATCAGGGTGGATGAGAGAGAGCCTTGTTTTGAGCGCCCTTTTCATGAGCTGCTCGGCTGGGGGAACCCCGGTGAGCGAGTGGGGTCTAGTGCGGTAGATGAGCAGGACTCGGGATAGGCGGGTCTGCAGGGAGCCTTCCGGCACGCGTTTCAAGCTTTGCTTGATGGTTCAGACTGCCAATTCTGCCTGGCTGTTGGATGTGGGCTTGAATGGGGCAGATGTGGCGTGCTTGATCCCATTGTGGGTCATGAATTCCTTGAATTCAGCGCTGGTGAAGCATGGCTCATAGGTTTTCGATGGTGGCAGTGGACGTGCTTACAGACATTATTACACACTCAATCTATTTTGAATAAGCATCCACAGCAACCAAGAAAATTTTGCCTAGAAACGGGCCATCGAAGTCAACGTGGATCCGAGACCATGGTTTGGAGGGCCATGACCACAAACTTAGCGGTGCCTCCCTGGGTGCATTGCTCAGTTGAGAGCAAGTGTTGCATTGGTGTACGCAAGACTCCAAATCTGAGTCGATGTCGGGCCACCACACATGGGATCTGGCTATAGCTTTCATCATTACTATGCCTGGGTGGGCACTGTGTAGGTCGCGTATGAATATTTCCCTGCCTTTCTTAGGCAAAACCACTCAATTACCCCACAACAGACAGTCCGCCTGTATGGACATTTCATCTTTGCGCCGCTGGAACGGAATGATATCTTCATGCGTCTCCGCTGCGACGCTGGAGCAGCTCCCATGGAGGACCATGGAGGGACAGTACAGGATCCTGGCTTGTCCAGGTCCTGATCTGGTGGGCCTTAACGGGTGTCTTTTCATTTTCAAATGCATCCATCACCAAGAGCAAGTCTGCAAGCTGTGCCATTTTCACCCCAGTGGTGGGCAATGGTAGCCGACTGAGGGCGTCAGCACAGTTCTCTGTGCCTGGCCTGTGGCAAATTACATAGTTATATGCAGACAGCATGAGCACCCATCTTTGGATGCGAGCAGAGGCATTGGTATTGATACCTTTGCTCTCTGAGAATAGCGATATGAGCTGCTTATGGTCAGTTTCTAATTCGAACTTAAGCCCAAACAGATACTGATGCATTTTTTTTACCCCATGAATGCAATCCAGAGCTTCTTTTTCAATCATGCTGTCGGCCCTTTCGGCCTTGGACAAGCTCCTGGACGAATAAGCGACGAGTTGCAATGTTCCCGATTCCTTTGCTTGTTGTAACACACACCCGACCCTGTACGAAGACGCATCGCAAGCTAGCACTAAACGTTTACATGGGTCATACAGAACAAGCAGTTTGTTGGAACATAACAGATTTCGGGCTTTCTCAAAAGCAGTCTCTTGTGATTTCCCCCATACCCAGTCATCTCCCTTGCATAACAACATATGTAGAGGTTCTAGCAAGGTGCTTAATCCGGGGAGGAAATTATCAAAATAATTGAGGAATCCCAGGAACGACCGCAGCTCCGTCATGTTCTGTGGTCTCGGCGCATTCCTGATGGCCTCCGCCTTGACGTCGGTGGGTCTGATGCTGTCTGCCACGATTCTTCTCCCTAAGAACTCGACCTCTGGTACCAGGAAAACACACTTTGAGCATTTCAACCTGACTCCCACAAGATCTAGCCGACTTAGAACCTCTTCCAGGTTCTGTAAGTGTTAGATGGTGTCCCAACCTATGCTTAATATATCATCCTGAAAAACCATGGTGCGCAGAACTGACTTTAGCAGACTCTCCATATTCCTTTGAAAAATAGTCGCGGCCAATCGAATCCCAAATGGCATCTATTGTAGATGACCAGACCTTTGTGTGTGTTGATGCAGGTGAGGCCTTTCGAAGATTCCGCCAACTCCTGCATCATGTAGGCCGAGGTCAGGTGCAACTTGGTGAACGTCCTTCCTCCTGCCAGTGTCACAAATAGGTCGTCTGCCTTGGGTAGCGGGTACTGGTCCTGCTTTATAGTTACTTTATAGTCCCCACAAATTCTGACTGTGCCATCGCCCTTGAGAATCGGACTGGTCCACTTGTTGAACTCCACCGGTGCGATGATGCTCTCTTGTTGCTGCCTGTCCAGCTCGATCTCCACTTTCTCTCGCATCATTTATGGCACCGCACGTGCCTTGTGGTGGTTGGGTCGTGTACCGGGAATCAAGTGGATCTGCACCTTCGCCCCTGAGAAACTTCCGATGCCTGGCTCAAACAACGACGGAAACTTGCTCAGAACCTTGACACATGAGGCGTCGCCGACGGACAAAAGCGCTCGGATGTCATCCCAGTTCCAGCGGATTTTTCCCAGACAGTTTCTGCCGAACAGTGTGGGGCCATCTTCTGGTACAATCCATTGTTGTAGTTCACGCACTGCTCCATCATAGGAGACTTTAACTGCTGCGCTGCCAATTACAGGGATCAGCTCTTTAGTGTAAGTTCTCAGCTTGCTATGAACAGGGCTCAGCTTGGGCCTGTGAGCCTTGTTGCTCCACAGCCTGTCAAAGGCCTTTTTGCTCATGATGGACTGACTCACACCCGTGTCCAATTCCATGGATACTGGAGTTCCATTCAGTTCAACTTTTAACATGATCAGTGGACACTTCGTGGTGAAGGTGTGTACCCCATACACTTCTGCCTCCTCAGTTTGAGTCTCTAGTTCAGTTTGATCCGCCATGGTCCGGTCTTCCTCTGCAACGTGGTGGTTTGCAGCTCGTCTGCACACTCGCTGGAGGTGTCCCATTGTTCCACAGCCTTTGCATGCATAGTGTTTGAAGCGGCATTGATGGGCTCGATGATCACCTCCACAGCACCAACAAGGTGTTAATTGCCTCGCATTAACGCTTGATGGCGCACTCTGAATCATCTGAGGTTGTGCAGCTGCAGGCTTGTACATTCTGCCATATGCATTCCTGCCTGAAAATGACATTACTTTGTGTACAGTACTTGCTGAAACATCTTTATGCTGCGAAATTTGTTTGGTGTTGTCGCTGGTGGACATAAATGCCTGGGCTATCGCTATGGCTTTGCTCAGGTTCGGTGTTTCAACAGTCAAAAGTTTGCAAAGGATAACCTCATGGCCAATGCCAAGCACAAAAATGTCTCTTAGCATTTGCTCCAGGAATCCATCGAATTCGCAATGTCCTGCAAGGTGCCTTAGTTCGGCAATATAGCTCGCCACTTCCTGGCCTTCAGACCGTTGACGTATAAAATCGCTAACTTGCCATCAGAACGCTCTCCTTCGGATTTATGTGCTCCCAGACCAGCGTCCACAGTTCTTCATACGATTTGGTTGTTGGTTTCAACGGAGCAAGAATATTTTTCATGAGACCATATGTTGTTGCCCTGCAGACGGTGAGGAGAATCGCCCTTCATTTGGCAGCGTTCGCACTCCCTTCCAGCTCGTTGGCCAAAAATATTGGTTGAGTCACTCCACGAAGGCCTCCCAATCATTCCCTTCTGAGAATTTCTCCAGGATACCAACAGTTCTCTGCATTCTCTGCATGGTTCGTTATCTCGTCGCCAGTTGTTATAAAGCAATGTGACTGAGTACTGTAGATATGAGTAAGTGTGACCTTAGTCTCTTTATTCTAACTCCAGAATGCTGGTACAGCATGGGAGGCCTGCTTATATATAGTGCTCCCAAGGGATGCTGGGATCCTTTGGGACTCCAATAGATGTGCCCTCTGGTGGCAGTAGAATGCTGGTTACATAGGGTTGCATACATAACAGTTATAATAAGCTCTGCAAAAATGTATTATGTGTTTTTAAGGTCAACCTGAGAGCTCGTACAATGGCAGCCGGCACCAGCAGCTGCACAAACAACCTCGAGGAAGAGGAGGAACAGGAGGAAATGGATGAACAGGAGCACTTTCCTCACCTCGAGGAGGAGAAGGAGGAGGAGGAGGTGGAGGACGACGATCCTGAGATCCTGCAGGATCCGTCCATTGTTGTGGGGGGGATGAACCTACTGAGCGGGAAGAGGCACCGGGACCAAGCGGTGTGCAGCCGGCATCGCCAAGGCGCGCTATATTGCGCATGCCGACCCCATGGAGGCCTGGTCAGCGAGGTAAGCAATTGCCTACCTTGGATTGGTATGCAAAATCAAAGCACATGGTATTGGGAGTAATATACTGACGTGGATAGAGAACTGGTTGGCAGACAGGAAGCAGAGTCGGGATAAACGGGTTATTTTCAGAATGGCAGACAGTGACTAGTGGAGTGCCGCAAGGCTCAGTGCTGGGACCCCAGCTATTTACAATATACATCAATGATTTGGATGAAGGAATAGAGTGTAATACCTCCAAGTTTGCAGATGACACTAAACTGGGTGGGGGTGTGAGCTGTGAGAGGGATGCTAGGAGGCTGCAGGGTGACTTAGACAGGTTAGGTGAGTGGACAAATGCATGGCAGATGCAGTATAATGTGGATAAATGTGAGGTTATCCACTTTGGGGGCAAAAAACGCAAAGACAGAATATTATTTGAATGGTGGCAGATTAGGAAAAGGGGAGGTGCAACGAGACCTGGGTGTCATGGTTCATCAGTTATTGAAAGTTGGCATACAGGTACAGCAGGCGGTAAAGAAGACAAATGGTATGTTGGGCTTCATAGCTAGGGGATTTGAGTATAGGAGCAAGGAGGTCTTACTGCAGTTGTACAGGGTCTTGGTGAGGCCTCACCTGGAATATTGTGTTCAGGTTTGGTCTCCTAATCTGAGGACGGACGTTCTTGCTATTGAGGGAGTGCAGCGAAAGTTCACCAGACTGATTCCTGGGATGGCAGGACTGACATATGAGGAGAGACTGGATCAACTGGGCCTTTATACATTGGAGTTTAGAAGAATGAGAGGGGATCTCATAGAAACATATAAAATTCTGACAGGACAGGACAGGTTAGATGCGGGTAGATTGTTCCCGATGTTGGGGAAGTCCAGAACCAGGGGACACAATCTTAGGATAAGGGGTAGGCCATTTAGGACTGAGATGAGGAGAAACTTCTTCACTCAGAGAGTTATTAACCAGTGGAATTCCCTGCCGCAGAGAGTTGTTGATGCCAGTTCATTGGATATATCCAAGAGGGAGTTAGATATGGCCCTTATGGCTAAGGGGATCAAGGAGTATGGAGAGAAAGCAGGATAGGGGTACTGAGGGAATGATCAGCCATGATCTTATCGAATGGTGGTGCAGGCTCGAAGGGCCGAATGGCTTTCTCCTGCACCTATTTTCTACGTTTCTATGTTTCTATGGAAGGGCAGATGGAGTGCCTGACCTCCACATGCAGGGAGACAGTCGCGATAGGTCGCGAGCTTATCCAAGGGTTCTATCACTTCTCCAAGTTGAGCCACTTCTCCACGAACTTCTCCAAATGGTCTCTCATGCAAACGGTGTTAGCACGACAGACCTTGGAGGGGATCAGAGGACAGACCGCCGCAACCAGTGCCCTTTGGCATGCAATGCTGGCTGGACATGGCGCTGCACCCCAAGACGTCGTGTTGGTTCAAAGTGGAACACCTAGCACTCAAGCGAGTACGGAGGATACAGTTCCTCCTGACTCGGAAGATGAACAACATGATTGGCCTTCCACTCCGACACCTCCACCACGGCAGGAAGTCTTGCCATTGCCCGCTGTATGCCAGCTTCGTCTCAGTCTGCAGCAACCAAAATGGGCGGGTGGTGTTAAATCACGGGGTGGTAAAGGACCTGGAGAGAAACGTGGCCACAGGTAGGAAGGAGGTTGTTTTTTCTATATCAATGTTAATTTTTTAAACTTCAAGCATTCATTGGTGTTTGGGGTGGAGGTGGGTGGGCCGGGTGGGGGGGGCGGCGCGGGGAGAGAGGGCGTTGAAAGAAAAATAATTTTAATTCGTTGTGTTCATTAAAAATTTTTATTGAGTTTAACAATTGTTGTGCATTCTCTTATAGTTACGTTAAGCATAACATTTAACAATTGTTCTGCATTTGCTGTGCATTCTATTATTATAACAAAAGTTTACTTCAGTTAAGCATTAATGCAAATGCCAGGCCTGTGCGGGCAAGGCAACAGTGTAACTCAACGCAAATGCAACCTTTGCTTAAACGTTACTGTAAATGTAAATGTGACTATCCAGAATGTAAGTTCATGAAAAGCGTTCATAAATGAGCTGCTGACGCAACAGCTTAGTCGACGCGTAACTGCCACTGGGTACTGGTCTTTTGGAGCAGGGTGGGGTTGGGGGTGGGACCATGACTAGATCGCCAGGTTGATTGGCCTCCCCTATGTCCTCACCAACCTCCTCTTCCGCCTGCTCCTCCTCTTCCTCCTCGCTGGTTGGCACTTCCATTTCCCCTCCTTCTGGAGGTGGACCTGCAGCCCCATCTGGCATTAGTTGTCCTCTCCTTATAGCTATGTTATGCAGCATTCAACACACCACAATAAGTTCAATGACCTGGTCAGGGTGGTATTGTAGGCTGCCACCAGAATGATCCAGGCATCTGAAGCGCTACTTTAGGACTCCAATTGTCTTTTCAACGATGTTGCGTGTCGCTATGTGGCTTTCATTGTAACGTTTCACTGCTTCAGTGATGGGATTACGCAGTGAGGTCATCAGCCAACTGGCAAGGCCAGATCCCTTATCCCCCAGCATCCAACCGTGACCTTCTGGCTGATTGACAAACAAGTCAGGGATAGCACTCTCGCATAGGATGTGTGCATCATGGAGGCTACCATGATTACTGCCATGATTACTGTCATGATTATTTGCTTGTGGTCGACAACAAGCTGCAGATTCAGGGAGTGGAATCCCTTTTTGTTACGAAACACCTCCGCCTTCTTTTAAGGGGCTTTCAGGGCAATTGCTCCCTGCACCTTGGGGAAGTCTGCTATTCTCAAGAAACCCAAAGCCCTCCCTGTAAAGTCCTGACCCTGCAGTACAGATTTACACGAGGCACTTGCTGAAGTCAAGGTCACTCTGGACCTGCACCTTTATTTCACAGCTCTTGAGTGCCACACTTGCCTGAGACCTGCCTTTATATACCTGTGTGGAACAGGTATGCAGTGTCTCCTGCAAGTGCACCCCTGGTGGTAAAGTATGCTTGTGGTTACAGGTCATATCTAGTTACAGTAATGTATAGCATGGTAAGATACAGTTATATACAGTAGTGTGAGATACATAACACTCCCGATCTGTACCTCCCTGGTCATAGGGAAGCTTATAAAGTCCATCCTGCGAGTGTAAAGGGTTGCAGTCACCTGCCGAATGCAGCAATGTGTGGCGTGCTGAGAGATATGACAGATGTCGCCAGCTGAAGCCTGAAAAGATCCCAATGTGTAGAAGGCTCGAGCTGCAGTAACCTTCACCTCAACGGACAGTGCGGTTCTGATGGTGCTGGAAGGCTGCAGATCCCCCTTGATGAGTTGGCAAATCTCATCGATGACCTCCTTTCGGAAGCGCAGTCTCCTAAGACACGCGTTTTCAGACAGGTTGAGGTAAGATTGCTTTTCCAAGTAGGCTGTACGCTCGCCTCCTCTGTCTCTGTCTATGCATTACTCTGCCACCTCTTCGATTGATCCTTTCAGAAACCAATTTGTGAGCAGTTACGAGTAATGGCGCAGAAAGCATAGGCCCCATCACTATCAATAATTATTTTCACTTGCTATAAATGCACTTTTCACTAAAGAATGTCAATCTATTAAACTACTCTCTCTATAAAAGCCCCAGTCTAACACTGTATACCAATCTCAGTCTAATACTCTCTCTATTCCAGCCCCAGTCTAACACTAAGGTCCCATCACTTTCAATAATTATTTTCACTTGGTATAAATGCACTTTTCACTAAAAAAAATGCCTAATCCACTGGGCTACTATTAGTAAAATTAAATATATTTAATAATCAGAGTAGATCTATTTATACAGGACCCTTAAATAACTCACAACTATCGAAGCATGATTTTTTAGCTGTCTCTACCCTTCCTCCAATCTTCAAAATGGCATCAGTAGTGCCCATTTCCTTCAGTAAAGCCCGGGAAAATCAACTATTACCCAGCCATGTTCTCGGCGAGCAATCAGCCCGGCAAAGTGCTGGCGATGTGCCGAAAGTTGGAATGGGTGATGTGCGGGCGATCAGCTTGGCGATCAGTTCAGCGAAGTAAGCCGAAACTTGGGGGCTTATTTTTCTGGCAATCTTTCTGGCCTAGTTTCCACTTTTTGCTCAAAATGGGCGATAGAGGTCCATTTTGGGTGATATATGGGCCTTATATGGGCGATGTTAAGTGGAAAGTCTAGCCCATGAAGTTATCCACTTTGGTAGGAAAAATAGAAAAGCAGATTATTTTTTAAATGGTGAGAGATTGGGAACATAAGAACATAAGAACATTAGAAATAGGAGCAGGAGTAGGCCATTTGGCACCTCGAGCCTGCTCTGCCATTTAATAAGAACATGGCTGATTTGATGGGCTCAGTTCCACTTCCCTGCCCGCTCCACATAACCGTTCACTCCCTTATCGTTCAAAAATCTGTCTATCTCCACCTTAAATATATTCAGTGACCCAGCCTCCACAGCTCTCTGGGGCAGAGAATTCCATAGATTTATGACCCTCTGAGAGAAGAAATTCTTCCTCATCTCAGTTCTGGGCAACTCCTTATTCTTAAACTATGCCCCCCTAGTTCTAAATTCCCCACATGTGGAAACATCCTCTCTGCATCTACCTTGTTGAGCCCTCTCAGTATCTTATATGTTTCAATAAGATCACCTCTCATTCTTCTAAACTCCAATGAGCATCGGCCCAACCTACTCAACCTTTCTTCATAAGTCAACCCCTTCATCTCAGGAATCAACCTAGTGGACCTTCTCTGAACTGCCTCCAATGCAAATATATGCCTCCTTAAATAAGGAGACCAAAACTGTACGCTGTACTACAGGTGTGGTCTCACCAATACCCTGTACAGTTGCAGCAGGACTTCCCTGTTTTTATACTATTGGTGTTCAGAGGGAACTGGGTGTTCTTGTACACAAATCACTGAAAGTTAACATGCAGGTACAGCAAGCAATTAAGAAACCAAATGGTATGTTGGCTTTTATTACAAGAAGATTTGAGTATAAGGTGTTACAGGTGCAGCGTCGAGAATCCGGAGTTCCGGAATCCGGAATGTTCCGAAATGTACTGGAATACGGACTCCAGACCGATCGGTGGCAGGGTCATCCAGAATCCGTAAAATTTTCCAGAATCTGGATCCAATGACCCTGCCGACCTTGGGGCCCCACCACTGCCCGACCTCGGGCCTCGCCTCGCCACTGCTCGGCTCACCCCACTCGCATCACTACCGCTGCCCTTACCTCGGGGCCTCCTCGCCGGCCTGCCTGATGACCTCCTTGGCAGGGCCTGCTCAACAACAACCTCCTTGGTGGGGCCTGCCCAACAACAACCTCCTTGGCAAGGCTGGCCTGACGATTATCTCATCGGCGGGGCCAGCTCGACGACATCCTCCTCGGTGAAGTTGGAAGACTCGAACAGCTCCTCGCCGGGAATATCCCCCTCTCCCTCCACCCCCCCCCCCCACCCCCATCCCCTTTCTGACATTCCAAAATATGGAAATACTTGAACCTGGGCTCGGGTGTTTCCAGATTCGTGACATCAGAAAGAAAATCGAAAGTGTGGAAAAGCCCGGAATCCGGAACGACCTCGGTCCCAAGGGTTCTGGATTTTAGGCGCTGCACCTGTATATATATTTGAGTATGAGGTGTTTTTGTGACTGGAAGACTGTATCCAGTGAGGTTCGGCAGAGCTCAGTGCTGGGTCCCTTGCTTTTTGTGGTATATATCAATGACTTGGACTTAAATGTTGGGGGTATGATTAAGGAGTTTGTAGATGACACTAAAATAGGCTGTGTGGTTGATAATGAAGAAGAAAGCTGAAGACTGCAGGAAGATATCAATGTACTGGTCACGTGGGCAGAACAGTGGTAAATGGAATTCAATCCAGATAAGTGTGAGGTAATACATTTGGGGAGGTCTAACAAGACAAGGGAATACACATTAAATCGTATGACAATGACAAGTGTAGTGGAACAAAGGGACCTTGGAGTGCATGTCCACAGATCCCTGAAGGTAGCAGACCAGGTAGATAAGGTGGTTAAGAAGGCATATGGAATATTTGCCTTTATAAGTCGAGGTGTAGAATACAAGAGCAAGGACGTTATGCTTGAACTGTATAAAACACTGGTTAGGCCACAGTTGGAGTACTGTGTGCAGTTCTGGTCACCACATTACAGGAAAGATGTGATTGCACTAGAAAGGGTGCAGAGGAGATTTACAAGACTGTTGACTGGACTGGAGAAATTTGGCTATGAGGAAAGATTGGAGATGCTGGGTCTGTTTTCTTTGAAACAGAGGAGGCTGAGGGGAGACTGGATTGAGGTGTATAAAATTATGAGGGACCTGGATATAGTGAATGGGAAGGACCTGTTTCCTTGGCAAAGGGGTCAACAACCAGGGTACATAGATTTAAAGTAATTGGGGGAGGTTTAGAGGAGATATGAGGGGAATTTCTTCACCCAGAGGGTGGTGGGGGTCTGATACTCACTGCCTGAAAGGATGGAAGTGTCAGAAACCCTCACCACATTCAAAAGATACTTGGATGTGCACTTAAAGTGCCGTAACCTACAGGGCTACTGACCAAGAGCTGGAAAGTGGGATTAGGCTGGATAGCAACAGAGAATGCTGGAAATCTCAGCGGGTCAGGCAACATCTGTGGAAAGAAAACAAAGTTAACTTTTCAGGTCGACGACCCTTCGTCAGAACTGCCGAATGTTCGAAAAGAGTACAATATTATGTACTGAAAGGGGGAGGGGAAGAAAGAGTAAAAGGGAAGGTCTGTGATAGGGTGGATGGCAGGAGAGATTTCTGTCATTACTATTTCAATTCGGCCCATCATCCCTTTTGTCTCACCAATCTCTCCTGTCTTCCACCCTATCACAGACTTTCCCTTTTGTTCTTAAGAAAGTGCTTTAAGAATGTGTTCTTGATCCAGTAACCTGTTACAAATTAACCACAAAGAGAAGTAGTAATGATGGTTAAGAACGTGGTGAATGAGGGTCGCCGCGCACAGTGATAATGTCACTGTGCCTTGGGGTGCTACCCGTGGGGCGCAAAGTCCCAAGCAATTTCCCAGGAGTTGGTAGTATCGTCCTCCCCCTCTTCTCCTCCCGCGCCCCCCAGTCGAAAAGTGTCTTTCGCCCCGTTAGTGCCTCTAAGAAAGGGGCAATTTCTCCTCCAGTCTTTCTCATTTAATCTTGTTTTTTCAAAACTCTTGTTTGCATCCTCATTTTCCATTTCCTACAAGATTTCCATCATCCTTTCTAGATACCTCAAAATTCTACTTCAAAAAATATAATTCTCATGTATTGTCATTTGATACTATTTGTTTCTAATGCTTACTTATATGTCAATTATGTATATTACTTGCTGTGAATAGTACACATTGGCATTCAAAGAGGGAAGGTTAATCATTTTTACATTAAACCTTCAGTGCCACAAAACCTCTCTCACATTTTGCCAATATATAATTGTTTTTAACTTTCTTTTAGAGTCACCTCCCCTGTCACAAAGTTCTGTGGGAGTAGATCAGCATGGAACTCTTTCTTTCACTCACTCCCCTTTGATGTGATGAGTGAGGTCATGAGAGTTATGGATGCAAGCACACATCCTGCCACAACAATATGTTTTATGTTCAAAAAATATTGTTGACTGATATGGGCCTAGAAATTGCTTGCTGCTTCACATTGTGTATATCATTCCTCTGCAGAGTGTATGCATAACAGTCTTGTGAGCTTTTTTGAGAATGTGCCTGTCAAATAGTACTTATGTTGTGTGCAAGTAGTGAGGTGTGTGGAATTGAGGGATAGTGGTGAGAGTAGAAAGTGCAGAGTGCGTGACTAGAAAGAGCAGGATGTGAAGTGTGGTGCAGTGCTCATAGGAAAGTGAAGGGATGTGGGAGAGTGGAGTGTTGTGAGCAGGGCATTTGCAAAAGCAAATTTCGGTCAGGCAGAGTCAGCATGGATTTATGAAGGGGAAGTCATGTTTGACAAATTTGTTGGAGTTCTTTGAGGATGTAATGAACAGGGTGGATAAAGGGGAACCAGTGGATGTGATGTATTTGGACTTCCAGAAGGCATTTGACAAGGTGCCTAAAAATCGATCAATCTCAGTTTTGAAATTCTCAATTGGCCCCCGACTTCAGCAGCTTTTTGGGGGAGAGAGTTCCAGATTCCCACTGCGCTTTGTGTGAAGAAGTGCTTCCTGACATCATCCCTGAACGGCCTGGCTCTAACCTTAAGGTGACGCCCCCTTCTGAACTCCCCCCACCAGAGGAAATAATTTCTCTTTCTCTACCCCGTCAACTCCTTTAATCATCTTAAACCCCTCGATTAGATTGCCTCGTAATCTTCTACACTCGAGGGAATACAAGCTCAGTCTGTGCAACCTGTCCTCGTCATTTACCCCTTTCAGCCCCGGGTATCATTCTGGTGAATCTGCGCTGCTCCCTCTCTGAGGCCAATATATCCTCCCTGAGGCGAGGAGCCCAGAACGGAACGTGGTTACTCCAGACGGGGTCTGACCCGAGCTTTATACAACTGTAACATAACTGAGATGAGTTAGACACAGTCCAGTTGACAAAAGATGACAATACATAAACATGGAGTTTTCCCTCTTCCACCCTCCCCACCAGACAAACCAGACTTTTATCCACCTACAGTTGCTCCTGCTCCTTTTTCCTCTGCAGATTATCCCACATTTTGCTAATCTTATCAAAAGCTACTTTGTTTACAACAAATGCCTCCTTAAATTGTTGCAGCCTGTACTCGACATGTGAAAACGCTGCTCGTGTATCAGTGGGATTTTGCCGGCCAGAGCCATAAATACCATGAAGATTTCGTCCACGGGAAAAACGGGCAATTTCCTGGATTGCCGGTAAGGCTCAGGAATGAACGGTCCGGGCATCAGGTATCATCTGCCGGATGGATAGACTGCGTAGACGTTAGTGGGGTAAAGGGCTCTAGTAATACCTGCCTTACTGTATGGCTCAGAGACATGGACCATGTACAGTAGAACCTCAAGACGCTGGAGAAATACCACCAACGATGTCTCCGCAAGATCCTACAAATCCCCTGGGAGAACAGATGCACCAATGTTAGCACCTCAACCAGGCCAAAATCCCCAGCATAGAAGCACTGACCACACTTGATCAGCTACACTGGGCAGGTCACATAGTTCGCATACCAGACACGACACTCCCAAAGCAAGCGCTCTACTCGGAACTCCTTCACGGCAAACGAGCCAAAGGTGGGCAGCGGAAACGTTACAAGGACACCCTCAAAGCCTCCCTGATAAAGTGCAACATCCCCACTGACACCTGGGAGTTCCTGGCCAAAGACCGCCCTAAGTGGAGTAAGTGCATCCGGGAGGGCGCTGAGGACCTCGAGTCTGATTGCCGAGAGCATGCAGAAATCAAGCATAGGCAGCGGAAAGAGCATGCAGCAAACCAGTCCCACCCACCCTTTCCCTCAACGACTATCTGCCCCACCTGTGACAGGGACTGTGGTTCTCGTATTGGACTGTTCAGCCACCTAAGGACTCATGTTAAGAGTGGAAGCAAGTCTTCCTTGATTCCGAGGGACTGCCTATGATGATGATGAAAGGTCCTGGCTCACCTTGTCCTTGCCGTCTCGTTGCACCACGGCCTGTCTGTGGATGTAACCAGAAATGACTGTTGCTACATTTTCATCGCCGGTGATGCAGGTCATGACCATCTCGGGGTTGACAAATTCATCAAAGCCAGCTTCGAGAGAGCGAAATGAATCCGAGACAACGCAGTAACACAAACAGACAGCCAAAAGAAGAAAGACATGAATTTCTACAGTGCCACGCACAACCTCACAACATCCCAAAGCACTTCAAAGCCATTTATTGTTACTTTTGAAGTGCAACCACTGTAGGAAACGCAGCCTCCAATTGGTGCACAGTAAGCGCCCACAAATAGCAATGTGGTAATGACCAGTTAATCTGTCATGGTGACATGAGTTGAGGGATAAATATTGGCCCAGGACACCGGAGCGAGCTCCCATGCTCTCGCAACAGTGCCGTGGGATCTAGTACGTTGGGCTGAGAGGGCAGACGGGGATTCGATTTAACATCGCGCCCCAAAGCAAATAGGCGGCCGTGTTTCCTACAGTATAAAAATGACTAGTGGTGTCCCGCAGGGATCTGTTTTGGGGCCTCAACTATTCAACGTATTAATGAATGACTTAGATGATAGCAAGACCATCAGCAGGCCGAGGTCATTAGAGGCAGCAGCGTGCGCCGGCATACCACTGCAGGGAGCAGCACGTGCTGCTGCAGGAGGGCGATGACTGACTGCAGTGTGGGCAGGTACAGCAGGAGCAGCGAGGTTGGGGCAAAAGAGCGGCGAGAGTTCATAGAGGGATGTGATCGGAGCCAAGGAGCGGCGTGAGTTTGGGGCCCAGAAGAGGCGAAGGCCCAGGAGCAGCATGGGCCAGCCCACACTGCGATATGTGTGCACACTAGGTCCGTGCAGCAGAGCTGGTCTCCAGTCGTCTTGGTTAATCCTTGCCATGGACCAAGACCTAGCTCTGTCAAGCCTGTGGGTGGCTGGTGTGCAACAGTCACCGCACGTTAAAAAAATCCACGCACAGGCATCTTCCACCCTTCAACATATAGTTCGGGACCTGGAATATTAACTCCTTCATTGAAACACCTGTGAACTCATCCCTTTTCGGCGTGGAAGCAAGTCATTCTCATTTCGAGGGATTGCCTATGATGATATAAAAGGTTACTGCACAAGATAAAAGTTCATGGGGTTGGGGGTAACATATTAGCATGGATAGAGGATTGGCTAACTAACAGAGAACAGGGAGTTGGGATCCCTGGTTGGCCGCAGGGATCAGTGCTGGAACCCCAACTATTTACAATCTATATTAACGACTTGGAAGAAGGGACCGAGTGTAAAGTAGCCAAGTTTTCTGATGATTACAGAGATGGGAGGTAAAGCAATATGTGAGGAGGACACAAAAAATCTGCAAAAGGACATAGACAGGCTAAGTGAGTGGGCAAAAATTTGTCAGATGGAGTATAATGTTGGAAAGTGTGAGGTCATGCACTTTGGCAGAAAAAAATAAATGAGCAAGTTATTATTTAAATGGAGAAAGATTGCAAAGTGCTGCAGTACAGCGGGACCTGTGTAGGGGGTGGTCTCGGGGTTCAGGTTCACCTCTGACCGTCTGAGCGGTTCGAATCACTCCCACTCCCTGGGTTCTCGACTTTAGATTTATTTGGGGATGTGACAAAGTGCAAGAGACAACTGGTTTTGGTGCAAAGAATTTTGATTTTATTAAGGACAAGAATGTACAAAGTCAAGCCTGTAATTACTAGAATAAAGAACACTTTATCACACATTCAAAGGGGTTACAGAAAAATAATACACCTCCCACCTCCCAATGCCAAACTCTGACTAGGTTGAACTCCAGGGCAAACAGGGATTATGCTCACCAATCCTTTTATTGTCAGTTGACGGTGGTTCACGATTTCGGGGTTCGCTGGACTCTGTCGTTTCTGCTTGCCGTACCCCGAACGTCGTGGAAGACTTCTTACCACATATTCTTCAGTTGGGTGGTGTCCGCTGATGAGTTAGGGCCGTTAATAAATGAGGTAGCTCTGTTAATAAAGGATGATATCAGGGCAGTTGTGAGAGATGATATTGGTGCTAATGAACAAAATGTTGAATCATTGTGAGTGAGATTAGAGATAGTAAGGGGAAAAAGTCACTGGTGGGCGTAGTTGAAAGGCCCCCAAATAATAACTTCACGGTGGGGCGGACAATAATCAAGGGAATAATGGAGGCATGTGAAAAAGGAACGGCAGTAATCATGGGGGATTTTAACCTACATATCGATTGGTCAAATTAAATCGCACGGGGTAGCCTTGAGGAGGAATTCATAGAATGCATATGGGATTGTTTCTTAGAACAGTATGTTACAGAACCTACAAGGGAGCAAGCTATCTTAGATCTGGTCCTGTGTAATGAGACAGGAATAATAAACGATCTCCGAGTAAAAGATTCTCTCGGAATGAGTGATCACAGCATGGTTGAATTTGTAATACAGATTGAGGGTGAGGAAGTAGTGTCTCAAACAAAAGTACTATGCTTAAACAAAGGGGACTACAGCGGGATGAGGGCAGAATTGGCGAAAGTAGACTGGAAACACAGACTAAACGGTGGCACAATTGAGGAACAGTGGAGGACTTTTAAGGATCTCTTTCATTGTGCTCAACAAAAATATATTCCAGTGAAAAAGAAGGGCGTTAAGAGAAGGGATAACCAGCCGTGGATAACAAAAGAAATAAAGGAGAGTATCAAATTAAAAACCAATGCATATAAGGTGGCCAAGGTTAGTGGGAAACTAGAAGATTGGGAAAATTTTAAACGACAGCAAAGAATGACTAAGAAAGCAATAAAGAAAGGAAAGATAGATTACAAAAGTAAACTTGCGCAAAACATAAAAACAGATAGTAAAAGCTTTTACCGTTATATAAAATGGAAAAGAGTGACTAAAGTAAATGTTGGTCCCTTAGAAGATGAGAAGGGGGATTTAATAATGGGAAATGTGGAAATGGCTGAGACCTTAAACAATTATTTTGCTTCGGTCTTCACAGTGGAAGACACAAAATCCATGCCAAAAATTGCTGGTCACGGGAATGTGGGAAGGGAGGGCCTTGAGATAATCACTATCACTAGGGGGGTAGTGCTGGACAGGCTAATAGGACTCAAGGTAAACAAGTCCCCTGGTTCAGATGAAATGCATCCCAGGGTATTAAAAGAGATAGCGGAAGTTATAGCAGATGCATTCGTTATAATCTACCAAAATTCTCTGGACTCTGGGGAGGTATCAGTGGATTGGAAAGCAGCTAATGTAACGTCTCTGTTTAAAAAAGGGCAGCCAAAAGGCAGGTAACTATAGGCTGGTTAGTTTAACATCTGTAGTGGGGAAAATGCTTGAAGCTATCATTAAGGAGGAAATAGCGGGACATCTAGATAGGAATAGTGCAATCAAGCAGACGCAACATGGATTCATGAAGGGGAAATCATGTTTAACTAATTTACTGGAATTCTTTGAGGATATAACGAGCATGGTGGATAGAGGTGTACCGATGGATGTGGTGTATTTAGATTTCCAAAAGGCATTCAATAAGGTGCCACACAAAAGGTTACTGCAGAAGATAAAGGTACGCGGAGTCAAAGGAAATTTATTAGCATGGATAGAGAATTGGCTGGCTAGCAGAAAGCAGAGAGTCGGGATAAATGGGTCCTTTTCGGTTTGGAAATCGGTGGTTAGTGGTGTGCCACAGGGATCGGTGCTGGGACCACAACTGTTTACAATATACATAGATGACCTGAAAGAGGGGACAGAGTCTAGTGTAACAAAATTTGTAGATGACACAAAGATTAGTGGGAAAGCAGGTTGTGTAGAGGACACAGAGAGGCTGCAAAGAGATTTAGATAGGTTAAGCGAATGGGCTAAGGTTTGGCAGATGGAATACAATGTCGGAAAATGTGATGTCATCCACCTTGGGAAAAAAACCAGTAAAAGGGAATATTATGTGAATGGGGAGAAATTACAACATGCTGCAGTGCACAGGGACCTGGGGGTCCTTGTGCATGAATCTCAAAAAGTTAGTTTGCAGGTGCAGCAGGTAATCAGGAAGGCGAATGGAATGTTGGCCTTCATTGCGAGAGGGATGGAGTACAAAAGCAGGGAGGTCCTGCTGCAACTGTATAGGGTATTGGCGAGGCCGCACCTGGAGTACTGCGTGCAGTTTTGGTCACCTTACTTAAGGAAGGATATACAGAGACGGGGGTACAGAGACGATTCACTAGGCTGATTCTGGAGATGAGAGGGTTACCTTATGATGATGGATTGAGTAGACTGGGTCTTTACTCATTGGAGTTCAGAAGGATGAGGGGTGATCTTATAGAAACATTCAAAATAATGAAAGGGATAGACAAGATAGAGGCAGAGAGGTTGTTTCCACTGGTCGGGGAGACTAGAACTAGGGGGTACAGCCTCAAAATACGGGGGAGCCAATTTAAAACCAAGTTGAGAAGGAATTTCTTCTCCCAGAGGGTTGTGAATCTGTGGAATTCTCTGCCCAAGGAAGCAGTTGAGGTTAGCTCATTGAATGTATTCAAGTCACAGATCGATAGATTTTTAACCAATAAGGGAATTAAGGGTTACGGGGAGCGGACGGGTGAGTGGAGCTGAGTCCACGGCCAGATCAGCCATGATCTTGTTGAATGGCGGAGCAGGCTCGAGGGGCTCGATGGCCTACTCCTGTTCCTAATTCTTATGTTCTTATGTATTGGACTTATGGGGTGAGTACCCACTTTCTTCCATCAGCAGTAGGTTTCAAAGTCTCTTTCGGTAATCTTTCACCTGTTGGTAGCTAGGAACAGATTGTAGAGTGGAAACTTTCGAATCCTCGGTTTCTTCATGAGGAGTTTTGTTCTTAGAATTTGTCGATCGCGATGTTTTCGATGTAACCACGTTGGCTGTGGTCAGTTGCTGCCGCGATGATGATGTCCGAAGTTACTGGGAACTGCTTTCTCTGCCGTGATGATGTTGTTCCTTCTTCTTCGATAGCAGGGCAGTGTGGTCCAGGAGTGTTGTCGAGGCTGGAGAGTGTGGTGCTCAGAAGAATTGCATAGGAGGCTGTGTAGCAAGCTCTCTGGAAGGCTTGTTAAAAACTGCTGCAGCGGTTTCTCTCCTTTTTCCCTCCTTCCCCTCCTCCTTTCATTAAAAAAACAGGGCCCCAGTTATACTTTGGGAGCTGTTCTAATCTGTGCGACAAATCAGCCACGATTCTTTGTTTTAATTTTGGTGGGCTTGATATTTCTTTGTTGTATTTTGGTGGGCCCATTAATGGTAACCTGTCTCGGATGTGTCGTTCTTTCGAACTTGTTTCTTGATCGGGAAAATTAGCTTTTTGGTATTTGCAATGTCTGCCTCGGCCTGGGTTTTCCATGTGGACTGGATGGGCCATTATCATTATGTATGCGCTGGATGGGTTTCCTGCTCAGAGTGATGGCTGGCTATCTCTGGGTTTATTGTTGCTATGTTAATGTCTCCCGGGGAGAAGGGTTTTCGAGTTTACACAATTCCCCAGACCATTTGTTTAGCTTCAATATCTCAGACAACTTCAATACCCAAAACTGGTTTCCTTGAAGGATAGTTATCCTTTAGTTCTCAGCCCTTTGCATTCGGACCCAATTTGCCTTGTAATATCCCAAATTCGATTAAAACTCATAGTTTCTTCCATGTGCAGTTTAGGATCTCAAACTTTCTGGTTGATAGTTCCAAATTACATTTATTTTCCAATGAGTCCAAACACTGTGGCGGGGGGCGGGGGGGCAGGGGGAGGGAGGCAGGTGGCGGGGGGGTTCCCACGAATTTTGCAATCCTACACCTGGGGTACTTTTGCATGAAACACAAAAGGATAGTATGCAGGTACAGCAAGTGATCAGGGAGGCCAATGGTATCTTGGCCTTTATTGCAAAGGGGATGGAGTATAAAAGCAGGGAAGTCTTACTACAGCTATATAAGGTATTGGTGAGGCCATACCTGGAATACTGCGTGCAGTTTTGGTTTCCAAATTTACAAAAGGATATACTTGCTTTGGAGACAGTTCAGAGAAGGTTCACTAGGTTGATTCCGGGGATGAGGGGGTTGATTTTTGAGGAAAGGTTGAATAGGTTGGGCCTCTACTCATTAGAATTCAGAAGATTATGTGGGGGCTTGACAAGGTGGATGCAGAGAGGATGTTTCCACTGATAGGGGAGACTAGAACTGGAGATCATGATCTTAGAATAAGGGGCCGCCCATTTAAAATAGAGATGAGGAGAAATGTCTTCTCTCAGAGGTTTGTAAATCTGTGGAATTCGCTACCTCAGCGAGTTGTGGAAGCTGGGACATTGAATAAATTTAAAACAGAAATAGACAGTGTCTTAAACGATAAGGGGATAAGGGGTTATGGGGAGTGGGCGGGGAAGTGGAGCTGAGTCCATGATCAGATCATCCATGATCTTATTGAAGGGCGGAGCAGGCTCGAGTGGCCATATGGCCTACTCCTGTTCCTATTTCTTATGTTCTAATGTTCTTATATGATTATAGGTGGTGCAAGTGTGATGAGAGGACAGTTGAGGTGAGAGGTAAGATTCTTACCTTGACAACTCTGTTGCGATTATTGGACTTGTTTCATCATCATCATAGGCAGTCCCTCGAAATAGAGGATGACTTGCTTCCACACTAAAAGTGCGTTCTTAAGTGACTGAAAGGTCCAATATGGGAATTACAGTCTCTGTCACAGGTGGGACAGATAGTTGTGGAAGGAAAGGGTGGGTGGGGAGTCAGGTTTGCCGCACACTGCTTCCAATGCCTGCGCTTGCTTTCTGCATGCTCTCGGTGACGAGACTCGAGGTGCTCAGCGCCCTCCCAGATGCTCTTCCTCCACTTAGGGCAGTCTTTCACCAGGGACTCCCAGGTGTTGGTGGGGATGTTGCATTTTATCAAGGAGTTGTTGAGGGTGTCCTTGAAATGTGTCCTCTGCCCACCTGGGGCTCGCTTGCCGTGTAGGAATTCCAAGTAGAGTGCTTGCTTTGGGGGTCTTGTATCGGGCATGCGAACAATGTGGCCCGCCCAACGGAGCTGGTCGAGTGTGGTCAGTGCTTCAATGCTAGGGATGTTGTCCTGATCGAGGACACTAACGTTGGTGCGTCTGTCCTCCCAGGTGATTTGCAGGATCTTGCAGAGACATTGTTGGTGTTATTCTCCAGCGATTTGAGTTGTCTACTGTATATGGTCCACGTCTTTGAGCATATAGGAGGGCAGGTAACACTACAGCCCTGTAGACCATAAGCTTGGTGCCAGATTTGAGGGCCTGATCTTCAAACATTCTTTCCCTCAGGTGGCTGAAGGCTGCGCTGGCACACTGGAGACGGTGTTGAACCTCGTCATCGATGTCTGCCCTTGCTGATAATAGGCTCCCAAGGTATGAAAAGTGGTCCACGGTGTCCGGGGCTGCACCGTGGATCTTGATGACTGGGGGGGGCGTGCTGTGTGTTGAGATCAGGTTGGTGGAACACCTTTGTTTTATGAATGTTTAGTGTAAGACCCATGCTTTTGTATGTCTCAGTGAAGATGTTGACCATGACTTGGAGTGCAGTCTCTGAATGTGCGCAGGTGCAAATGTCGTCCACCTTCAGTAGCTCAATGACAGAAGATGGGACAGTCTTGGATCTGCCCTGGAGATGTCGAAGGTTGAACAGGTTCCCACTGGTTCTGTAGTTTAGTTCCACTCCAGCGACGAGCTTGTTGAGTGTGAGGTGGAGCATTGCAGCGAGGAAGATCGAGAAGAGGGTTGACGCAATGACGCAGCCCTGCTTGACCCCAGTCCAGACATTGTTTGGGTCTTGGTGGATCCATTGGTCAGGATCACGGCTTGCATGTTGTCGTGGAGCAGGCAGAGGATGGCGACAGACTTTTTGGGGCAGCCGAAATGGAGGAGGATGCTCCATAGTCCCTCACGGTTGACAGTGTCAAAGACCTTTGTAAGGTCAAAGAAGGCCTTGTACAAGGGTTGGTGCTGTTCCCTGCATTTCGCTTGCAGTTGTCGTGCCGTAAAGATCACGTCCGTTGTACCCCGTAGTGGATGGAATCCGCACTGTGACTCCAGGAGGAGCTCCTCAGCCACAGGGAGAAGATGGTTGAGGAGGATTTTGGCGATGTCTTTCCCAGTGGCTGATAACCAGGAGATTCCTCTGTAGTAGCCGCAGTCGGATTTGTCCCCTTTTTTAAAGATGGTCATGATTACTGCATCCCTGAGATCTCCTGGTATGCTCTCCTCCTTCCAGATGAGAGATGAGGTCATGCATTCATGCCAATAGTGCCTCTCTGCCATACTTTAGTGCCTCAGCAGGGTTTCCATCTACTCTCATTGTCTTGTTGTTCTTAAGCTGACGGATGGCCTTTTCTACTTCGTGCAGGGCTGGGGTTTAGCTGAAATGGTGGCAGGTAGCATGCTGCAGGATGGAGTCGAGGACACTCGAGTCAAAGGCAGAGTCTCGGTTAAGGAGATCTTTGAAGTGCTCCTTCCAGCGAGTCCTGACTGCCTCGATGTCCTTGATGAGTGTTTGCCCATTCTTGGCCAGCAGTGGGGTAGAGCCTTGGGTGCTTGGGCCATAGGTGGACTTGACTACGGTGAAAAATCCTCATATATCATGGCTGTCGGCCAGCTGCTGAATCTCCTGCGCTTTCTCCACCAACCCATCTATTTTTTAGCTTGCGGATTTTTTGTTGGACCTCAACTTTAAGCCGTCTGTAAAGCTGCTTTGCTGCTCCCAAGTTGGGTTGTTGTTTTAGGTTCATAAATGCCCTGCGCTTGCGATTTATTAGCTCTTGGATCTCCTGGTCATTCTCATCAAACATCATCATCATCGCCGCCCTAAGCGGTGGGCAGCGGAAGGCCAGCTCAAAGAACAAGGTGGAGGTTACACCTTCTTCTGGAAAGGCAAACCCAGAGGAAGAACGCCACCTCCTCAGAGTCAGTTTCGCTATCAAGAACGAGCTGTTCGACCGCCTCAGAGTCTCCCCCTACGGGATTGGCGAATGTGTCATGACTTTCCAATTCACCCTATCCCGGAACCATTGCGCCACAGTTATCAGCGCGTACGCCCCAACACTCGATGCTACAGATGAGGCCAAAGAGGGTTTTTAATCCAGCCTCGAACAATCCCTGTCCCACGTCGCTATGGAAGACAAACTGCTCCTCCTCGGCGACTTCAACGCCAGGATCGGTAAGGACATAGACCTCTGGGACGACGTGATTGGCAGACAGGAGGTAGGGAAAACCAACTCCAGCGGTACCCTGCTCCTGACAAAATGCCTAGAACACGGCCTTGTCATCACTAACACCTTGTTCCGCCAGAGGGACAAGTACAAGGCATTGTGGCAACACCCACGCTCCAAACACTGGCACCTGCTCGACTATGTCATAGTTCGAGCCAGGGATCGCCAGGATGTGCACATCACCCATGCCATGACAGGAGCTGACGACTGCTGGACACACCACCACCTAATCCATTCCAGCATCAACATCAATATAGCCCCAAAGTGGCAACGGCAGCAGAAGCAGTGCCGCAAAAAAATCAACGCCGGGGCATTCAGAGACTCAATAAGAGAGCCCTATACAGCCAGCGCCTCACAGCTTACCTGGTGACCCTTGATGGCCCCGAGTTGCAGAATGCCCACAGCTCTTGGTCTGCCCTGTAGGCCACCATAAACAATGTCTGCAAAGAGACGCTCGGTCACTCAACCAGGGAACACCAGGACTGGTTTGATGATTTAACTTTTATCGGCATTGTAGCCATGTCCTGGGAGCTAAGCTCCCGGCATTAATCTCCTCAGTGACCTCTTCCTACTGGCAGTAGTGTTGCCTGGACTGCTCATCCCCTCACCCCTCCCGCTATTGACACCACATCAAAAACAGGTCCTTCCTACTCCTGTCCATTGCCTGGACCAGGGTTTTCAAGACTGCATCAAAGAACCTCTGCCATTTCTCCAATTGTGAAGTTGCCCTACTGTCCACCTCCCCTACAAAAGATGCTGGCTGCCTTTAAATGGTGACAGTGAAGTCTGATTGTCCATACCTCAAACAGATGTGGAATCAATATGCTGCATGCCTGACTAATTATAATGTGTTGCCCATAGGAATTTCACATTGTTCTTGCACTCACATGAACAGGCACGTGCAGCAAACACCCAGCCCTTTGCACGCCCATTTTCAAACGGAATCAAATTTCTAGGCATTGGGGCATGACTTACCTTGTTCTTTTCACATATATATGTAGTGAGGGTGCCCTTCAGTGACTAAAAACAGAATTGTTATTACAGACTGTTAAATCCTAGCATCAACCTTTATTATTCTTCAGTAGCATTTCAGCATTAAGATGAAAATACAATCAGACTAGAAAATAAATTGTTTTCATTGCGAAATCTAGTTGAAGTGATGGCTCATTATCCAAGGCAGCAAAGAGTAGGAAAAGTGACAAGGTAAACCAGGAAGTACAGATGGAATTTTCTTGGGCTTTCTCCTGCTCCACCACTGTTACTTCAGCGGAAGTTCAGCAGAATTCCAGAATAGCGATTAGATGGGTTGTGAGCCTGTCGATTGTGGGAGAGGGTAACCTGAGGGACACAAGGAGATTCACACTATTGAAGTTCTGGAAAGGGATGAATAAAAGATAATGTCTTGATGAATTATGATTCCAACACAGTGGGCATGCAAGAAAGAAGTATGTAATCCATGTTCTTCAATATATTTTATGACATTCCAAATCAGAAATTCCCAGAAAAGACAAGATACAAAGACCTAGAAATTCGATAAGGCCCGAAAACGGGCAGGGCCATTGTGGGCCGAGATTTGCTTGCGCCTGTTATATATGTGGACGTGTTTACTCTGTACAGTCAGCAGAGGGCTCATCCCCTGGAGTGCCAAAGGATCCCATAATCCCTTGGTAACACAGGAATTTAAGGAGGCTTCACAGGTCGCAGAGGCACTCTGGTGACCTGCAATAAAAGACTAAGGTCACACTTCACTTTGAGGTCACAGTGTTCAGTCTGACAGGTTCTTCAAACACAACAACTGGCAACAAGATACAGATAGCGAATCCAAAGATGCAGAGAACAGTGGGCATCCTGGAGAAATTCTCGGAGGGAGATGATTGGAAAACATTTGTGGAGTGACTCGACCAATAATTCGTGGCCAACGAGCTAGATGGGGAAAAGAATGTTGCCAAACGAAGGGCGATCCTCCTCACCGTCTGTGGGGCACCAACATATGGCCTCATGAAGAATCTGCTCACTCCAGTGAAACCCACGGAGAAATTGTACGATAATTTCTGCACACTGGTCCAAGAGCATTTGAACCCGAAGGAAAGCGTTCTGATGGCAAGGTAACGGATCTACAAAAGGTCTGAAGGCCAGGAAGTGGCGAGTAATGTCCCTGAGCTAAGATGCCTTAGAAACATAGAAAGATAGAAAATAGGTGCAGGAGTAGGCCATTCGACCCTTCGAGCCTGCACCACCATTCAATAGGATCATGGCTGATCATTCACCTCAGTACCCGCTTCCTGCTTTCTCTCCATACCCCTTGATCCCTTTAGCCGTAAGGGCCATATCTAACTCCCTCTTGAATATATCTAATGAACTGGCATCAACAACTCTCTGCGGCAGGGAATTCCACTGGTTAACAACTCTCTGAGTGAAGAAGTTTCTCCTCATCTCAGTTCTAAATGGCTTACCCCTTATTCTTAGACTGTGTGCCCTGGTTCTGGGCTTCCCTATCATTGGGAACATTCATCCTGCATTTAACCTGTCCAGTCCCATCAGAATTTTATATGTTTCTATGAGATCCTCTCTCATCCTTCTAAACTCCAGTGAATACAGACCCAGTCGATCCAGTCTCTCCTCATTTGTCAGTCCTGCCATCCCTGGAATCGGTCTGGTGAACCTTCGCTGCACTGCCTCAATAGCAAGAACATCCTTCCTCAGATTAGGAGACCAAAACTGAACACAATATTCCAGGTGAGGCCTCACCAAGGCACTGTACAAATGCAGTAAGACCTCCCTGCTCCTATAGTCAAATCCCCTAGCTATGAAAGCCAACATACCATTTGCCTTATTCACCGCTGCTGTACCTGCATGCCTACTTTCAATGACTGATGCACCATAACACCCAGGTCTCGTTGCACCTCCCCTTTTCCTAATCTGCCACCATTCGGATAATATTCTGCCTTCGTGTTTTTGCCACCAAAGTGAATAACCTCACATTTATCCACATTATACTGCATCTGCCATCCATTTGCCCACTCACCTAACCTGTCCAAGTCACCCTGCAGCCTCTTAGCGTCCTCCTCACAGCTCACATTGCCACCCAGCTTAGTGTCATCTGCAAACTTGGAGATATTACACATAATTCCTTCATCTAAATCATTAATGTATATTGTCAATAGCTGGGGTCCCAGCACTGAGCCCTGCGGCACCCCACTAGTCACTGCCTGCCATTCTGAAAAGGACCCGTTTATCCCGACTCTCTGCTTCCTGTCTGCCAACCAGATCTCTATCCACGTCAATACATTACCCCCAATACCATGTGCTTTAATTTTGCACACCAATCTCTTGTGTGGGACCTTGTCAAAAGCCTTTTGAAAGTCCAAATACACCACATCCACTGGTTCTCCCTTGTCCACTCTACTAGTTACATCCTCAAAAAATTCCAGAAGATTTGTCAAGCATGATTTCCCTTTCATAAATCCATGTTGACTTGGACCGATCCTGTTACTGCTTTCCAAATGCGTTGCTATTACATCTTTAATAATTGATTCCAACATTTTCCCCACTACTGATGTCAGGCTAACCGGTCTATAATTATCTGTTTACTCTCTCCCTTCTTTTTTTTAAAAGTGGTGTTACATTAGCTACCCTCCAGTCCATAGGAACTGATCCAGAATCAATAGACTGTTGTAAAATGATTACCAATGCATCCACTATTTCTAGGGCCACTTCCGTTAGTACTCTGATATGCAGACTATCAGGCCCTGGGGATTTATCAGCCTTCAATCCCATCAATTTCCTGAACACAATTTCCCGCCTAATATGGATTTCCTTCGGTTCCTCTTTTTCACTATACCCTCAGTCCCCTAGTATTTCCAGACGGTTATTGGTGTCTTCCTTCGTGAAGACAGAACCAAAGTATTTGTTCAACTGGTCTGCCATTTCTATATTCCCCATAATAACTTCACCTGAATCTGACTGCAAGGGACCTACGTTTGTCTTCACTAATCTTTTTCTCTTCACATACCTATAGAAGCTTTTGCAGTCAGTTTTTATGTTCCCAGCAAGCTTCCTCTCATACTCTATTTTCCCGCTCCTAATTAAACCCTTTGTCCTCCTCTGCTGAATTCTAAATTTCTCCCAGTCCTCAGGTTTGCTGCTTTTTCTGGACAATTTATAGCCTCTTTCTTGGATTTAACACTATCCTTAATTTCCCTTGTTAGCCAACGTTGAGCCACTTTCCCCGTTTTATTTTTACTCCAGACAGGGATGTACAATTGTTGAAGTTCATCCATGTGATCTTTAAATGTTTATCATTGCCTATCCACTATCAACCCTTTAAGTATCATTCGCCAGTCTATTCTAACCAATTCACGCCTCATACCATCGAAGTTACCTTTCCTTAAGTTCAGGACCCTAGTCTCTGAATTAACTGTGTCACTCTCCATCTTAATAAAGAATTCTACCATGTTATGGTCACTCTTCCCAAGTTGCTTCCCACAACAAGATTGCTAATTAGTTGTTTCTCATTACACGTCACCCAGTCTAGGATGGCCAGCCCTCTAATTGGTTCCTTGACGTTTTGGTCTCGAAAACCATCCCTAATACACTCCAGGAATTCCTCCTCTACTGTATTGCTACCAGTTTGGTTAGCCCAATCTATATGTACATTAAAGTCGCCCATGATAACTGCTGTACCTTTATTGCACGCATCCCTAATTTCTTGTTTGATGCTGTCCCCAACCTCACTACTACTGTTTGGTGGTCTGTACACAACTCCCACTAGCGGTTTCTGCCCTTTGGTATTCCGCAGCTCCACCCATACAGATTCCACATCATCCAAACTAATGTCCTTCCTTACTATTGCGTTAATTTCCTCTTTAACCAGCAATGTTACCCCACCTCCTTTTACTTTCTATCTATCCTTCCTGAATGTTGAATACCCCTACATATTGACTTCCCAGCCTTGGTCAAGTTGGAGCCATGTCTCCGTGATGCCAATTATATCATATTCATTAATTGCTGTCTGAGCAGTTGCAGGACATTGTGAATTTGAAGAACTTTTGAATGTAGAGATCCCAACCTTGAGTAAGGCCATAGCGATAGCCCAGGCGTTCATTGTCACCAGTGACAATATAAAGCAAATCTCTCAGCACACAAGTGCTGCTACTAGTACTATCAACAAAGTGATGTTGTTTTCGAATCGTAATGGACAGGACAGGTCACACATACCTGCAGCTACACATCTGCAGATATCTCAGAGTCCACCATCAAGGGTGATGAATGCAAGGCCATTAACACCTTGCTGGCGCTGCTGGGGTGATCTTCATTTCCATTCATGCCGATTCAAAGATTACATTTGCAAGGGCTGTGGAACAATAGGACACCTCCAACAAGTGTGCAGGCGAGCTGCAAAGCCTGTTATACCTGAAAACCACCATGTTGCAGAGGAGGACAGATCCACGGAGGATCACGACGAACCAGAGCCTCAGACCGAGGAGGCAGAAGTACATGGGGTGCACACATTCACCATGAATTGTCCTCCGATAATGCTGAATGTTGAACTAAATGGAGTCCTGGTGTCAATGGAGCTGGACACGGGCGCGAGCCAGTCCATCATGGGCAAAAAGACTTTCAAAAGGCTGTGGTGCAACAAGGCCACAAGACCAGTCTAAACTCCAGTTCGCACGAAACTAAGAACTTACACGAAAGAACTGATTCCTGTAATCGGCAGTGCTACTGTAAAGGTCTCCAACGATGGAGCAGTGCACAAGCTATCACTCTGGGTGGTACCAGGCGATGGTCCCACGCTGCTCGGTAGGATCTGGCTGGGAAAGATACGCTGGAACTGGGACGACGTCCGAGCGCTATCGCCCGCTGAAGACACTTCACGCACCCAGGTCTCAAACAAATTTCCTTCGCTGTTCGAACCAGGCATCGGGAAATTCCAAGGAACAAAAGTGCAGATCCACCTAATTCCGGGGGTGTGACCCATCCATCACAAGGCGAGAGCAGTACATGATGAAAGAAAAGGTAGAGAATGAGCTAGAAAGGCTGCAAAGAGAGGGCATCATTTCCCCGATCGAGTTCAAGGAGTGGGCTAATCTTAGCATCCCAGTCCTTAAGGGAGACGGCACCATCAGAATCTGTGGCGATTACAAAGCAACTATCAATCGTTTCTCCCTGCAGGACCACTACCAAAGGCCAACGACCGCTTTGCGGGAGGAAAGACGTTCACAAAGCTGGATCTAACTTCAGCCTATCTGACGCAGGAACTGGAGGAATCATTGAAGGCCCTCACCTGCATCAACACACACAAAGGTCTTTGTGTTTATAACAGATGCCCGTTTGGAATCCGATCGGCGGCGGCGATGTTCCAGAGAAACATGGAAAGCTTACTGAAGTCGGTCCCGCACACCGTGGTCTTCCAGGACAACATCTTGGTCACAGGTCGGAACACAGTCGAGCATCTGCAAAATCTGGAGGACGTTCTCAGTCGACTTAACTGCCTGGGGCTCAGGTTGAAATGCTCAAAGTGCGATTTCCTGGCACCTGAAGTGGAGTTCCTGGGAAGGAGGATTTCGGCGGACGGTATCAGGCCCACTAACATGAAGACGGAGACAATCGAGAATGCACTGAGGCCACAGAACGTGAAGGAGTTGCGGTCATTTCTGGGACACCTGAACTACTTTGGTAACTTCTTATCATGTCTCAGCAAACTGCTAGAACCACTACATGTCTTTCTACGAAAAGGGGGCGAATGGGTTTGGGGCAAAAGCCAAGAAAATGCTTTTGTAAAAGCTAAAAATTGTTATGCTCAACAAATTGCTTGTGTTGTATGATCCATTTAAGCATTTGGTACTAGCATTTGATGCGTCATCATATGGCGTCGGGTGTGTATTGCAACAAGCTAATGATCTCGGGAAGCTGCAACCGGTTGCTTATGCATCCAGGAGTCTGTCTAAGGCTGAGAGAGCCTACAGCATGATTGAAAAAGAAGTGTTAGCGTGTGTCTATGGCTAAAGAAAATGCATCAATGGGCTAAAATTCGAATTGGAAACTGATCATAAGCCACTTATATCCCTGTTCTCCGAGTGTAAAGGGATAAATACCAACGCATCAGCCCGCATCCAGAGATGGACACTCACGTTGTCCGCATGCAACTACGCCATCCGCCACAGGCCAGGCACAGAAAACTGCGCCGATGCTTTCAGTAGGCTGCCATTGCCCACCACGGGGGTGGAAATGGCGCAGCCTGCAGATCTTGCCATGGTTATGGAAGCATTTGAGAATGAGCAATCACCCGTCACTGCCTGGCAGATCAAAACCTGGACAAGCCAGGACCCCTTATTATCTCTAGTCAAAAGCTGTGTGCTTCACGGGAGCTGGTCCAGTGTCCCAGTGGAAATGCAGGAAGAGATAAAACCGCTCCAGTGGCGCAAAGATGAAATGTCTATAAGGGCAGACTGTCTTCTGTGGGGCCATTGAGTAGTGGTCCCTAAGAAGGGCAGAGACACCTTCATCAATGACCTCCACAGTACCCACCCAAGCGTCGTAATGATGAAAGCGATAGCCAGATCCCACGTGTGGTGGCCTGGTATCACTGAGGACTTAGAGTCCTGCATTCACAGATGTAATACATGCTCGTACTTAAGCAAAGTGGTAAAAACAGAGAGACAGACTATTATCTGAATGGTGACAGATTAGGAAAAGGGAAGGTGCAACGAGACCTGGGTGTCATGGTACATCAGTCATTGAAGGTTGGCATGCAGGTACAGCAGGCGGTTAAGAAAGCAAATGGCATGTTGGCCTTCATAGCGAGGGGATTTGAATACAGGGGCAGGGAGGTGTTGCTACAGTTGTACAGGGCCTTGGTGAGGCCACACCTGGAGTATTGTGTACAGTTTTGGTCTCCTAACTTGAGGAAGGACATTCTTGCTATTGAGGGAGTGCAGCGAAGGTTCACCAGACTGATTCCCGGGATGGCGGGACTGACCTATCAAGAAAGATTGGATCAATTGGGCTTGTATTCACTGGAGTTCAGAAGAATGAGAGGGGACCTCATAGAAACGTTTAAAATTCTGACGGGTTTAGACAGGTTAGATGCAGAAAGAATGTTCCCAATGTTGGGGAGGTCCAGAACCAGGGGTCACAGTCTGAGGATAAGGGGTAAGCCATTTAGGACCGAGATGAGGAGAAACTTCTTCACCCAGAGAGTGGTGAACCTGTGGAATTCTCTACCACAGAAAGTAGTTGAGGCCAATTCACTAAATATATTCAAAAGGGAGTTAGATGAAGTCCTTACTACTCGGGGGATCAAGGGTTATGGCGAGAAAGCAGGAAGGGGGTACTGAAGTTTCATGTTCAGCCATGAACTCATTGAATGGCGGTGCAGGCTAGAAGGGCTGAATGGCCTGCTCCTGCACCTATTTTCTATGTTTCTATGTTTCTATGCACCCAGGGAGGCGCCACTAAGTTTACAGTCTTGGCCCTCCAAACCATGCTCTAGGGTACACGTCGACTATGTAGGCCCGTTCTTGGGTAAGATGTTCCTTGTGGTTGTAGTCGCGTACTCCATGTGGATTGACTGTGAGATAATGTCGGCTAGCACGTCCGCTGCCACTACTAAAAGCCTGCGGGCCATGTTTGCCACTCACGGCTTACCCAATGTCCTGGTGAGTGACAACGGGCCATGATTTACCAGTGCTGAGTTCAAAGAATTCATAACCCGTAACGGGATCAAACATGTCACATCTGCCCCGTTTAAACCAGCATCCAATGGTCAGGCAGAGAGAGCAGTGCAAACCATCAAGCAATGCTTGAAGAGGGTACCTGAAGGCTCACTGCAGACTTGCCTATGCTATCCTGAGTCCTGCTTAGCTACCGCATGAGACCCCACTCACTCACTGGGATCCCACCTGCTGAACTGCTGATGAAAAGAGCACTTAAGACAAGGCTTTCGTTAGTTCACCCTGATCTACATGAACAGGTAGAGAGCAGGCGGCTTCAACAAAGTGCGTATCATGCTAGCGCAAATGTGTCATGCGAGATTGAAATCATTGATTCTGTATTTGTATTAAATTATGGACAAGTCCCAAGTGGTTTCCCGGCACTGTCGTCGCCAAAGAGGGGAGCAGGGTGTTTCAGGTCAAACTTTCAAATGCACTCATTCACTGGAAACACTTGCACCAAATCAAACTCAGATTCACGGACTATCCTGAGCAACCCACCTTGAACTCTACCTTTTTTGATCCCCAACAGTGGCAACTGGCACCACGGTTGACCATGAAGCAGAACCCATCATCCGCAGCAGCCCAGCAGGGTTCAACACACCAAGCAGCGCAGCAAGGCCAGCTGCACAGCAGCCCAGCAAAGGCCCAAGAAATGATTCAACAATACCAGCTTTCACACTGAGACGATCAATCAGGGCAAGAAGGGCCCCAGGTGTGTTGGGCTCTGCAGGGCTGCTGTGGATGAGGGGTTCTGTTTCATGCTCAACCGTGGTGCCGGTTGCCATTGGTGTGTATGTTTGGCGATCAAAAAGTAGGGTCCAAGGTGGGTTGCTCAGGATAGTCCGTGAACCTGAGTTTGATTTGGTCCAAGTGTTTCTGGTGAATGAGCCGGAAACACTTTGTTGAAGCCGGGTGCTCTCTACCTGTTCATGTAGATCTGGGTGAAGTAACGAGAGCCTTGTCTTAAGTGCTCTTTACATGAGCAGTTCAGCAGATGGGATCCCAGTGAATGAGTGGGGTCTCGTGCGGTAGCTAAGCAGGACTCGGGATAGGCGAGACTGCAGTGAACCTTCAGTTACTCTCTTCAAGCCTTGCTTGATGGTTTGCATTGCTCTCTTTGCCTGACCATTGGATGCTGGTTTAAACGGGGCAGATGTGACATGTTTGATAGCGTTATGGGTCATGAATTCTTTGAACTCAGCACTGGTAAAACATGGCCCGTTGTCGCTCACCAGGACATCGGGTAAGCCGTATGTGGCAAACATGGCCCGCAGCTTTCAGTAGTGGCAGCGGGTGTGCTAGCCGACATTATCTCACATTCAATCCACTTGGAGTACACGTCTACAACCACAAGGAACATTTTACCCAAGAACGAGCCTGCATAGTCGATGTTTACCCTAGACCATGGTTTGGAGGGCCAAGACCATAAACTTAGCGGCGGCTCCCTGGCTACGTTGCTTAACTGCAAGCATGTATTACATCTGTGAACACAGGACTCTAAGTCCGCATCGATACCGGGCCACCACACGTGGGATCTGGCTGTCGCTTTCATCATTACGATGCTTGGGTGGGTACTGTGGAGGGCATTGATGAAGGTGTCTCTGCCCTTCTTGAGGACCACTACCCAATTGCCCCACAGTAGGCAGTCTGTCTGTATAGACATTTCATCTTTTCACCGCTAGAACGGCTTTATCTCTTCCTACATTACCAATGGGACACTGGACCAGCTCCCGTGAAGCACACAGCTTTTGACTAGAGATAATAAGGGGTCCTGGCTTGTCCAGGTTTTGATGTGCCGGGCAGTGACAGGTGATTGCTCACTCTCAAATGCTTCCATAACCATGGCTAAATCTGCGGGCTGCGCCATTTCCACCCCAGTGGTGGGCAATGGCAGCCTACTGAGAGCATTGGCGCAGTTTTCTGTGCCTGGTCTGTGGCGGATGGCGTAGTCGTATGCAAACAACGTGAGTGTCCATCTCTGGATGCAGGCCGATGCATTGGTATTTATCCCTTTACTCTTGGAAAACAGGAATTTAAGTGGCTTATGGTCAGTTTCCAATTCAAATTTTAGCCCAAACAGGTATTGATGCATTTTCTTTACCCATAGACACACGCTAACGCTTCTTTCTCAATCATGCTGTAGGCTCTCTCAGCCTTAGACAGACTCCTGGATGCATAAGCAACTGGTTGCAGTTTCCCAAAATCATAAGCTTGTTGCAATGCACACCCGACGCCATATGATGACGCATCACATGCGAGTACCAAATGCTTACGTGGATCATACAACACAAGCAATTTGTTTGAGCATAACAATTTTTAGCTTTTACAAAGGCATTTTCTTGGCTTTTGCTCCAAACCCATTCGCCCCCTTTTCATAGTAAGACATGTAGTGGTTCTAACAGTGTGCTGAGACCCGGTAAGAAGTTAGCAAAGTAGTTCAAGAGTCCCAGAATCGACCACAGATCCTTCACGTTCTGTGGTCTCGGTGCGTTCTCGATTGCCTCCGTCTTCCTGTTGGTGGGCCTGATGCCGTCCGCTGCAATCCTGCTTCCCAAGAACTCCACTTCAGGTGCCAGGAAAACGTACTTTGAGCGTTTTAACCTGAGCCCCATGCGTTTGAGTCGACTAAGAACCTCTTCCAGGCTCTGCAGGTGCTCGACTGTGTTCCGACCTGTGACACAGATGTCATCCTGGAAGACCACTGTGTGCTTGACCGACTTCAGTAAACTTTCCATGTTTCTCTGCAATATCGCCGCCACTGATCGGATTCCAAATGGGCATCTGTTATAAACAACATGACCTTTGTGCGTATTGATGCATGTAAGGGCCTTCGATGATTCCTACAGTTTCTGCGTCATGTAAGCTGAAGTCAGATCCAGCTTCATGAACGTCTTTCCTCCCGGCAACGTTGCAAAGAGGTCGTCGGCTTTTGGTCGTGGGTATTGCAGGGAGAAACGTTTGATAGTTACTTTGAAATCGCCAAAGATTCTGACCGTGCCATCTCCCATGAGGACTGGGACAATAGAACTGGCCCACTTGCTGAACTCAATCGGTGAAATGATGCCCTCTCGTTGCAGCCGGTCTCGCTCGATTTCTACCCTTTCTCTCATCATGTACAGTACTGCTCTCACCTTGTGGTGAATGGGTCGCGCCCCCGGAATTAGGTGGATCTGCACTTTTGCTCCTTGGAATTTCCCGATGCCTGGCTCGAACAGCAAAGGAAATTTGTTTATTATCTGGGCACATGAAGTGTCGTCAGCGGGAGATAGCGCGAGTACGTCGTCCCAGTTCCAGCGTATCTTTCCCAGCCAGATCCTGCCGAGCAGCATGGGACCATCGCCCGGTACCACCCAGAGTGGTAGCTTGTGCACCGCTCCATCGTAGGAAACCTTTACATTAGCACTGCCGATTACAGGAATCAGTTCTTTCGCGTAAGTTCTTAGTTTCGTGCGAACTGGAGTTAAGACTGGCCTTGAGGCCTTGTTGCACTACAACCTTTCGAAAGTCTTTTTGCCCATGATGGACTGGCTCGCGCCCGTGTCCAGCTTCATTGACACCGGGACTCCATTTAGTTCAACATTCAGCATTATCGGTGGACAATTCGTGGTGAATGTGTGCACCCCATGTACCTCTGCCTCCTCGGTCTGAGGCTCTGGTTCAACGTGATCCTCCATGAATCTGTCCTCCTCTGCAACATGGTGGTTTGCAGGTTTAACAGGCTTTGCAGCTCACCTGCACACTCATTGGAGGTGTCCCATTATTCCACAGCCCTTGCAAATGTAATCTTTAAATCGGCATGAATGGAAACGATGATCATCCCCATAGCGCCAACAACGTGTTAATGGCCTTGCATTCATCACCCTTGATGATTCTGAGTCATCTGCGGACGTGCAGCTGCATGTACGTGTGACCTGCATTGTACATTATGATTCGAAAACAACATCACTTTGTTCACAGTGCTTGTAGCAGCACTTGTGTGCTGAGAGATTTGCTTCGTATTGTTACTGGTGGCAATGAACGCCTGGGCTATCGCTATGGCCTTATTCAAGGTTGGGGTCCCTACAGTCAAAAGTTTGCGAAGTATGGTTTCGTGGCCAATGCTAAGTATGAAAAAGTCTCTGAGCACGTGCTCCAAATGTCCTTCAAATTCACAATGTCCTGCAAGGCGTCTTAGCTCGGTGACATAAATCGCCACTTCCTGGCCTTCAGGTCTGTTGTAGGTGTCGAACCGGTACCTTGTCATCAGAATGCTTTCCTTCGGGTTCAAATGCTCTCGGACCAGTGTGCACAAATCGTCGTACGATTTCTCCGTAGGTTTCGCTGGAGAGAGCAGATTCTTCATGGGGCCATACGTTGGTGCCTCACAGACAGTGAGGAGGATCGCCCTTCGTTTGGCAGTGCTCTCTTCCCCATCTAATTCATTGGCCACGAAGTATTGGTTGAGTCGCTCCACAAAAGTTTCCCAACCATTTCTCTCTGAGAATTTCTCCAGGATGCCCACTGTTCTCTGCATCTTTTGGGTCGCTATCTGTATCTCGTCGCCAGTTGTTGTGTATGGAGAAAGAGTCAGACTGAACACTGTGAGCTCAAAGTGAAGTGTGACCTTAGTCTTTTTATTGCATGTCTCCAGAGTGCCTCTCCAACCTGTGAAAACTCCTTAAATACCTGTGCTCCCAAGGGATTATGGGATTCCTTGCGACTCCAGGAGATAAGCCCTCTAATGGCTGTACAGAGTAAATACAAGTTCACATATATAACAGGAGGAGAGTGTTGTTATATATGTGAACTTGTATTTACTCTGTACAGCCACCAGAGGCCTCATCCCCTGGAGTCCCAAGGGATCCCATAATCCCTTGGGAGCACAGGTATTTAAGGAGACTTCACAGATTGGAGGGGCACTCTGGAAACCTGCAATAAAAAACTAAGGTCGCACTTCAATTTGAGCTCACAGTGTTCAGTCTGACTCTTTCTCCATACACAACAGCGCCCATAAAAAGATTGCATGCAGTACTATTATTTTAGTGCTATTTGCTGATTAGAATGATTTCAGTGCACAGCCGAGCAACCAATCCGCCAAATGGGACATTTGGAAAAGCATGATCCAATCAAGCAGAGTCAGCATGGTTTTATGAAAAGAAAGTCATGTTTGACAAATTTGCTGGAGTTCTTTGAGGATGTAACAAGCAGGGTGGATAAGGAGGAACCAATGGATGTGGTCTATTTGGATTTCCAGAAGACATTCAATTAGGTGCCACATAAGAGGTTACTGCACAAGATAAAAACTCACGGGGTTGGGGATAATATATTAGCATGGATAAAGGATTGGCTAACTAACAGAAAACGCAGAGTTGGGATAAATGGGTAATTTTCCGGTTGGCAATCAGTAACAGTGGGGTGCCGCAGAGATCGGTGCTGGGGCCTCAACTATTTACAATCTATATTCATGACTTGGATGAAGGGACCAAGTGTAATGTAGCCAAGTTTGCTGATGATACACAGATGAGTGGGAAAGTAAATTGTGAGGAGGACATAAATAATCTGCAAAGGGATATAGACAGGCTAAGTGAGTGGACAAAAATTTGGCAGATTAAGTATAATGTGGGAAAATGTGAGGTTATCCACTTTGGCAGAAATAATAGAAAAGCAAATTATAATTTAAATGGAGATAAATTGCAAAGTGCTGCAGTACAGAGGGACCTGGGGCTCCCTGTGCATGAAACACAAAAAGTTCGTATGCAGGTACAGCAAATAATCAGGAAGGCAAATGGAATGTTGGCCTTTATTGCAAGGGGGATAGAGTATAAAAGCAGAGAAGACCTGCTACAATTGTACAAGGTATTGGTAAGGCCACACCTGGAGTACTGTGTAGTTTTGGTCTCTGTATTTAAGAAAGGATATACTTGCATTGGAGGCTGTTCAGAGAAGGTTCACTTGGTTGAGTCTGGAGATGAGGGGGTTGACTTATGAAGATAGGTTGAGTAGGTTGGGCCTATACTCATTGGAGTTAGAAGAATGAGAGGTGATTTTATTGAAACATATAAGATAATGAGGGGGCTCGACAAGGGGAATGCAAACAGGATATTTCCACATAGGGGAAACTAAAACTAGGGGACATAGACTCAGAATAAGGGGCCATCCATTTAAAACTGAGATGAGGAGGAATTTCTTCTCTGAGGTTTGCAAATCTATGGAATTCTCTGCCCCAGAGAGCTGTGGAGGCTAGATCATTGAATATATTTAAAGTGGAGATAAACAGATTTTTGAGCGATAAGGGAGTAAAGGGTTTATAGGGAGTGGGCAGGGAAGTGGAGCTGCATCGATGATCAGATCAGCCATGATCTTATTGAATGGTGGGGCCAAATGGTCTACTCCTGCTCCTATTTCTTAAGTTCTTATGTTCTTATGTTCAGGTTGTGTGCTCAGCAGGAGGATCAAGGTAACGTTCCTGTAGCATCCCGGAGCGAGGCTGCCTTTTCTTGAAGCAAGGCTGATATTTTACAAAACATCCTCGAGCCTTTAAAGGGAAACTGCCTTCTGGAAAAAAAAGTAAAAATCATTCAAAAATAGGCTCTTAAAGCTGAACTGCCTACTGAAAAAAACATTTTAAAAATCATTACAAACTAGGCAGTCTTCAGTTCTTAAAGATGAACTGCCTTATGCACCTCATGGTTAAAGTGTTTCAGCACGAACACAAATGGGTCAACAGGCCATGGAAAGGGCACCCAGATTCTCGCATGTAGCACTCTAGCTTTGTGCAGTGGGTCAACTCTGCAAGAGAGGTCCCCTACTCACGGGGGCATAGGGGCTCTCTAGAAAGAAGGATGTGGGACCAGATTGCCAAGGCTGTCACTGCCAGCAGTGTTGCCCCAATGGCCTAGCTCCAGTGCCCAAAGATGTTTCATTACTTCAGACCAGTGGTCAAGGTCAGTGAATGTATCTCCTACAAACTGCAATACTAACCTCACACACTGCTGAATGCACGACCCCCCCCCCCCCCCAAATCACTCACTTATCAATAATCTCTACCAAACACGAGGCGCACCTTACAGTCCTAGCTTCACCTCACCTTTTTGGAGGAGACTCGGGTCGTTCAGCCAGATTGTCCCATAGCCTCTCAAAGGCTCCTTGATTCATCACTGACTGGCTCGCCCCCGTGTCCACTTCCATGAAGACTGGACGTCCCTCTGTCTCGACTTCCATCTTCAGCGGGGAGCACTCGGTGATGCAGGTAAACATGCTATGTATCTCCCCGTAGGACTGGGCTGCCTCTTTGTCTAACAATTCATAATCCACGCTGGATTCATGGCCATCTGCGGACTCCTCATCAACACAGTGAGTCCTATTTCTCTTACACATTCGCTGGAGGTGGCCCTTTGTGCTGCAGCCTTTGCAAACACAGTCTTCAAGGGCCCAAGTTTCGGGCCGCGCCGCGCCCGTTTTTCGCGCCACAAAGTGCGCCTAAAAAAAACTTACCTACTCACCGGCTCCCTGCAGGTCCTCTGGAGCTGGGCACGGCGCAGCACGAGCTGTGGGGGGGGCGGAGCCAGGTCCCTGCACTGAAAACAGTAGCTCCAGGCGCCCAAAACTGTGGGAAGGGCCGAATGGCCTCACTGGGGCTGTGTGGATAACGCTCCTCCCACCTGACCGGATCTGACCCAACCCCCGCTTTCTCCCCCGGCGACCTGACCCCCGCCCACCCCGGCGACCCGACCTCCGCCCACCCCCCCCAGATCCGACCCGACCTCCGCAACTCCCCCCCCCGGACCTCCGCGACTCTTCTACCCCCCCACCCCGGACCCCTCCTGAGACCTGACGCCACCTACCTGTAAATCTAGCCCGAAGTCTTGGGCCTGCCCGTTCAGCCTCCTTCTCTCCCTTCCCCCTCCCTCCCTCTCCTTCCCTCCCCTCTCCTTCCCTCCCCTCCCTCCCCTCTCCTTCCCTCCCTCCCTCCCTACTCAATCCTTCTCTCCCTTCCTCCCTCCTCTCGCCTTCCCTCCCTCCTCTCTCCTTCCCTCCCTCCCTACCTCCTCCCTCCTTCCTTCCCGCCATCCTCGCTCGCTCTCTCCCCCCTCCCCCTTCTTCCCCCCTCCTTCCCTCCCTCCCTACCTCCTCCCTCCTTCCCTCCCGCCATCCTCTCTCCCTCTCTCCCCCCTCCCCCCTTCTTCCCCCCTTCTTCCCCCCTCCCTCCTTCTCCTCTCTCCCCCTTCTCCCCCCTCCTCCCCCCTCCTCCCCCCTCCTCCTTCTCCTCTCCCCCTCTCCTCCTCCTCCCCCTCTCCTCCTCCCCCTCTCCTCCTCCTCTCCTCCTCCTCCCCCCCACCCCCTCCCCCTCCCCCCCACTTCTCCCCCTCCCCCCACCTCCTTTCTCCCCCTCCACCCCACCTCCTTTCTCCCCCTCCACCCCACCTCCTTTCTCCCCCTCCCCCCTTTCTCCCCCTCCCACCCCCCTTCTCCCCCTTCCACCCCTCTTCTCCCCCTCCCCCTTCCACCCCTCTTCTCCCCCTCCCCCTCCCCTCCCACCCCCCTTCTCCCCCTCCCCCCACCTCCTTTCTCCCCCTCCCCCCACCTCCTTTCTCCCCCTCCCCCCCACCTCCTTTCTCCCCCTCCACCCCACCTCCTTTCTCCCCCTCCCCCCTTTCTCCCCCTCCCACCCACCTTCTCCCCCTCCCCCTTCCACCCCTCTTCTCCCCCTCCCCCTCCCCTCCCACCCCCCTTCTCCCCCTTCCACCCCCCTTCTCCCCCTCCCACCTCCCTTCTCCCCCTCCCCTTGCTGTCAGAAACACAGACACTGACAGACAGAGAGTGAGACACACACACACAGACAGTCAGAGAGATAGAGACACTGACAGAGACACACTGGGTGGGCCGTCCCAGCATGCTGTTGGAGGACTCCCGGTGCTGCAGTCGGTAAGTAGAAAATATTTTATTTATTGATTTTTCAATTTTTAAAAAAAATTGTATTAATTTTTTTTGATTGATTTATTGGTTGATTTATTGATGTATTTATCATTTATTATTGATGATGGCTCTTTATTTGTAAAACTGAAGTGTTTAATATTTGTAAACTTCCCTTTAAACCCCCCCCATTCCCTACGCCTAATTTATAACCTATGCCTGATTTTCTAAAGTGTGGACAAAGTTTTTTCGAACGGGCGTAAGTGGCCGGACACGCCCCCTTTTGAAAAAAAAATTCTGTTCCAAAGTAAAACTGTTCTAACTGACTAGAACTGGAGCAAACTAAATGCCGAGAATTCAAATTTCTAAAATACTCCATTCTAAACCAGTTGCTCCAAAAAAACAGGAGCAACTCAGGCCGAAACTTGGCCCCTAAAATGGCACTGGTGAGCCCTGTGATTCCTGCCGCAACGCCAGCATGGTGCTACTCGATTAGCCCTCCTCGGCAGACTCTGAGTTAAGGGCCTCGGAGGCCTGTTCTCTCTTCCCTAAGAGGATTTGCGCTGTACAGTCCAGCCCCTGAACGGCGCCACTCTATGCCGGGTTTGAGCCTTGAGGGTGAGTCATCTGCCTAGAACCGCAGGTCGAGGTCATGAATGCCTGGCTCACAGAGATGGCCTTCTGCAGTGTGACTGTGGTATCCGCCGACAGTAGCTTGTGAAGAAGGCCCTCATGGCCAATTCCAATGACAAAAATGTCCCGCAGCGTTTCATTGAGGTGGGTGCCGAACTCGCACGGTGCCACCAGCCTCCTGAGGTCTGCGGCGTACTTTGCGACTACCTGGCCTTCGGACCGTCGGTGGGTATAAAACCGGTGTCTGGCTGTGAGGATGCTCTCCTTGGGCTTGATTTGCTCCTGGATCAGGGTTACGAGCTCCTTGTATGACTTAGTCATTGTCTTCGCTGGTGCCAGCAAGTCCCTGATGAGGCCATAGATGTTGGGCCCACAACTGTGCAATGTCTGTAAGCTTGTAATGTTTGTAGCTCCACACTGTGGATGTGGACGTATTGTGTGCTGCAATTACTGAGTTAATAATAAACAGAACCAGGCATGTTCCGGAGGCTTCCGACAGAGCTGCCTGCCATGTTAGAAAGCTATGTGTGCTGTGCTCTGTGATTATATCACATTTGGTGATGAGATGGGATTTTTCGGATGATTTAAAGCTGAAATTTTGTTGGTGAAGGATTCAGCCAGCCGACAGAGAGACTTTGGAAGCTTCTGTCTTTGAAAAAGTTTTAAAATCCAAGGTAAAGTACAGCACATTGTGTAAAATGGCAGCACCCGCAGGTATAATGGGACATTTGGATGAATATAGACACGACCGGGAACATTTTAAAGCGCATGTTGATCGGCTAGAAATGTAATTCACTGGAAATAACATAATCAATGTTCCGGACAATGCAGTCCAGAATCTGCCGATATTGGAACGTAAGAGGGTGATTTTCTCATCGGAAGCTGGACCGGAATTGTTTGAAACCCTTGCAAATCTGCTTGTGCTTGACGAGTCAAAGGACACAATGCTTAAAGAGATTTTAACAAAGCTGAAGCAGCACTATAACCCCAAACCGTTAGAAATTGCTGAAAGCTATCGTTTCGGGATGCGGAATCAAATGTCTGATGGAAGTATCAGTGATTACATTGTAGCATTAAAAAAAGCTATCTATTCACTGTAATTTCAGAAACTTTCAAAACCGAGCATTGCGGGATCGTTTTGTTTGTGAGGTGAAAAATGATGCGATCAGAAGGAAGTTATTGATGACGGATGACTTGACATTTGAGATTGCTTGTCAGACAGCGAGGTCGATGGGCATGGCCGAACAATATTCCGAGAATTTCACAATAATTACGGTCGTCAGTCAACCGAGGTAAATCGCCTGCAGATTCAAAGTAAAAGGTGGTGGGGGCCCAAATTCTCAGAAACTGGAAATTCTAACAGAGCATTGAAGTCGTGCTATAGGTGCCTGGGACAACACATTGCTCAAAGTTATCTATACGTGAAGGCAGAGTGTTTCTTCTGCAGAAAGACTGGGCATCTTGCGAAGGCATGCCGAATGAAGGGTAAACCAGTTTTCAAAGCTATGAGTCCAACGTTCAAAGCTATGAGTAGAAATCCCCAGAGACTACATAGCATGGAAGAACAACAACAGGACGAGGAGATGTTAGAGTTACACGTCATCAGGAGCACGAGGTTAACGGACAGCGATTCGGAAGGTATCAAAATCCACATAGATGTTGCAGGATTCAAGATACCAATGGAAATCGACACGGGTGCATCCATGAGTGTAGTACCGGAGTCGCTATGCCTCGACAAATTGCGTGATTTCCAACTGGAGAAATCCAAAGATAGAGCTGCGAGGCTACTCGGGAGAGAAAATTCCTGCGGTAGGTCGTATCATCGTACCGGTGAAATATAAGGATCAATTTCAGAATTTGCCTCTAATAGTAGTGAAAGGAGACAAGTCTGCCTTACTAGGAAGAAATTGATTGAGCTCACTGAAGCTGGATTGGAGTGAGATTTTCCGTGTAGAAGTGAGATTTACATCAACGGATGATGTTATCAAGAAGTATCCGAAGGTGTTCTGCGAAACGGGCAGTCCGATCCAAAGTTTCAACACGAGTGTCAGGGTACAGAAGGACGCTAGATCGGTTTACTACAAGCCACGTTCCATACCATATGCACTCAAGGAGAAAGTTGAGCAAGAACTCAAAAGACTAGAGACTGAGAATTTGTAAGATAAAGAATTTGTAACATTATTTGTAAGATAGATCAATGTAATTGGGCTACACCCATTGTTGTTGTACCTAAGTCTGATAGTAAGGTAAGATTGTGTGGTGATTATAAAGTAACCATAAACCAGGTTCTAGAGGGTAATGTCCCCAATACATTGCCAAATATAGAAGATTTGTTCACAACACTGATAGGTGGTCCGATCTTCTCAAAACTGGATCTTACGAATGCCTACTTACAGCTTGAACTAGATGAGGAGTCCAAATCATGCTTGACTATAAATACTCATCTAGGCCTATATCAATTTAATAGACTACCGTTTGGAATGTCTTCCGCCCCTGCCATATTCCAAGGGATGATGAATTAGATTTTACAAGGTATTGAAGGGGTAGTATGTTATTTGGATAACATACTATTTTCAGCACCAAATAGGCAAATTCATAATAACATATTGAATGAAGTCCTCAAACGGCTAGAGAAGCACAAAGTACGAGTGTCTGCTCGTAAGTGTGAGTTATTTACAAACTCAATGGAGTACTTAGGGTGCAGAGTAGACAAAGATGGTTTACATCCAACCATGGGAAAGCTGAACGTAATCAGAAATGCACCCACTCCCAAGAATGCCACTAAACTTCGATCATTTTTGGGTCTTTTGAACTGTTATGGGAAGTTCCTACCAAAATTGGCTACAGTATTACATCCACTGAATGAACTCTTGAAAAACAGGTCCATTGGAAGTGGTCAGAAGAATGCAATACAACATTCAAGGAGTGTAAAAGCAAATTGGTAGAGAGCACCATGTTAGTTCACTATGACATATCTAAGGAGATTAAGCTAACATGTGATGCCTCTCCATATGGAGTTGGGCAGTAATCTCTCATGTATTACATAGTGGGGAGGAGAGACCAGTTGCTTTTGCTTCACGCACTCTCAGTGCCGGTGAGAGTAATTATGTGCAAATAAAAAGGGAAGCTTTGACATAAATTTTTGCGGTCAAGAAGTTTCACAAATACTTGTATGGTCGTACGTTTACCATCGTTACGGACCATAAGCCCCTAACAGCAATCCTCCATCCAAAGTCCCAGGTTCCAACATTAGCTGCAGCCCGAATGCAGAGATGGGCTCTGATTTTGTCAGCATATACATATAATATTGAATACAGACGATCAGCTGATCACAGTAATGCTAATGCAATGTCTTGATTGCCTTCCCCATCACAAGTTACACTGGATAGGGAAGAAGTGTTTTATTTTTCATATATTGATGAACTGCCAGTCACAGCTGAAGTGATTGGTAGAGCAATCAAATGTAACCCAGTTATGTCAAAGGTGTATGATTATATTGCAAATGGATTATCAAACCAGGTAACAGACAAAGATATTCATCCATTCTTCATTAGAAGGAATGAATTATCAGTCGATAAAGATTGTATCATGTGGGGTGCAAGAGTGGTTATACCAAATAAATTCAACACCAAATTATTAGCAGACCTCCATGACCAGCACCTGGGAATTTGCTTGACCAAGAGATTGGCACGCAGTTATTTACGGTGGCCAGTTCTTGATAAAGATATAGAGTACATCGTGAGTCAGTGTACGACATGTCAATTGGTAAGCAAGCAACCACCATCAGTACCATTACAGCCATGGAAATGGCCTCCCAGGATGTGGCAAAGGCTACATATTGATTTTGCTGAATTAGAAGGACAATATTTGTTTGTTGTAATTGCTAGCCATTTGAAGTGGGTTGAGGTGTTTCCAATGTGGAAAATAACATTTTCTTCATTTGGCCTTCCAGAAGAAATTGTTTCAGATAATGGACCACAATTTTGTTTTGAAGAATTTGCACAGTTCACAAGCAAAAATGGTGTGAAACATACCAAGGTTCCACCATACCACCCTGCCTCGAATTGTGCAGCAGAGCACTCTGTACAAATTGTAAAACATGCCCTCATAAAACAAATGTTAGATCCAAATCCAAAGAAACGACAGTTGTCATTGGATCACAAATTGGCTAATTTTTTGATTACATATCATAATACTCCTCACACAACTCTGATAGAACACCAGCAGAGTTGTTTCTCAAAAGCCAGCCACGAACCAGATTCTCATTGTAAAAACCAAATTTGGCACAGGCTGTAGAAGAGACCTAATTAAGACAGAAAGAGAATCATGATAGAGATAGAGTAAAAGAGAGAAGTGTGAAATTAAACCAGAAGGTGAGAGTGAAGAACCATCACCATAAATGGGTAAAGTGGTTACCAGGAAGAGTGGTTATCAGGAAGATATGTGGTCCTCGCACATATTTGTTCAAGATGTTTGATAATGGACAGGTTAGGTTTGTTCATGTTGGTCATATTTTACCTACAGGCACGGAAGGAGTTGAAGGTGGGAATGATTCTATTATTTCTGACTCATCAGATAGTTTTGATATACCTACCTCCAGTGTACAGGAAACAAATCCAGGAGAAAATCAGAATGTAAGTCTGAGTCCGAATCAGAAAAACAAATAGCCTGAAGCTAGAGTGAGTTCAAATAAAAATCAAGGAAATTCCGTGGAGGTAAACGTTCCTCAGGATGAGTCTCGAATGAGTTTAGATTCGGCACCATGTTTGGAAGGTTCTATTCAAGAGCGAAGGTATCCTCTTCGAAACAGAAAACAAGTGGTTACGTTAAATTTGTAAATATGGAAAAAATAAGTCTATATCCCGTGTTATGTATAAACATGCAAGTTATGTATGATGTTGTTATAATAACTTCTTCATTAAGGAGGGAGAAGTATAATGTCTGGAAGCTTGTAATGTTTGTAGCTCCACACTGTGGATGTGGACGTATTGTGTACTGCAACTACAAAGTTAATAACAGAACCAGGCATGTTCCGGAGGCTTCCGACAGAACTGCCTGCCATGTTAGAAAGCTGTGTGTGTTGTACTCTGTGAATATATCACAAACAGGTTAGCAGGATAATGCGGCGTTTATCAGCCAGTGTGGCTGGGTTGTCTCCTGCCAGGTCGTTTGCTGTGAAGAAGTGTTCTAGCCTCTCCACAAAGGCGTCCCAATCATCACCATCTGCAAACTGCTGCAATGTACCAAGTGTAGCCATTTCAGCATGAAAGTTTGTAATCTTGTTGCCAGTTGTTGTGTATTTAGATGCTCTAACAATGACTCCATGAGGCAGTGTGTTGTACTTGAACTGTAGTGAACTTAGTCCTTTATTAGTTAACTCCAGAGTGAGGATCACACCTGGTGGCCTGCTTTTTATACATGGCCAGGCACACCTGTACAAGTAACCTACGAGTCTCCCACTGCTGTGCCCTCTGGTGGCACACCTTGAGATAGTACCAACAGTAGCCATGTAGAATACATGACATCTTCTGCTTCCTCCTCATCCTTCCGTGAGCAGTTTGTCACCTTTGCTGCCTCTGCTTCATCTCCATGTGATGTTACATCCCAAGGGAGACTGCAACTAGAGCTCCCAGGACTGGGAGCAAGTCATGTTCTCAGAGGCCTTCCTTTAACATCCAAAGTCTTGCAAATGTCCAGCAGCAATCCCTGGATACTTTAACAACTTTTAAAATGTATTGCACCAAGTCACTACTCCAATAAAATGTAAAAAAAATTCCATAAGCTAAAATCTAAATTTAGTTGAAAGATGTGTGTGTATCTCTGTGTACTGCTGCACACACGTTCTTCCGTTCATGGTTAGGAGAGAGCGTTATGGCGTTCGGCGATCTTCAAAATTGCAGTTATGCATCAAATCAGGCGTTGCACACCGATGGATGTCACGATCTGGCAACGGCAGCGCCATCAACCTCTCCAAAATGGCGGCCGCCGTGTCCCGTGCCGGAAACGGGCGGAAACAAGGCATCTGCCATTTTTTGACATTAACGGTCGACGCTAAGGTAGGGAACTTCCGGGTCAAAGAATGTAAAATTTGAAATTTACTGTTAACATACAGCAACTGTAACGTCATCATCATCATCATAGGTAGTCCCTCGGAATCGAGGAAGGTTTGCTTCCACTCCTAAAGTGAGTTCTTTGGTGGCTGGACAGTCCAATACGAGAGCCGCAGACCCTGTCACAGGTGAGACAGACATTCGTCGGGAGAAGTGGGCGGGTGGGACTGATATGCCGCACGCTCCTTCCGCTGCCTGCATCTGACCTCTAAGCTCACAGCATTGAGATTCAAAGAGCTGAGGCAGAGTAGCTGGTGGACCGATCACAGCAATTTTTACTTCAAGGACTGTTCTATCTCTTAACTATTCCCCTGTCTAACTCAGGATAGATTTGAAATTACAGCATTTCTCTTATTTCATGAGGGCTGTGTTGGCCCTTAACCTCCTGCTCCGACATCACCATCGGAGGCTACTTAGGCGAAGACAAATGCGGAGACAATTGCAGAGAAAAAGGCATAGAGAGAGGGACAGAGAAGGACAAGGGGCAAGATAGGGAGAGGCATGGGAACAGCACAGGGAGTAAGGCACGGACAAAGGCAGAGACAAAGACCGGGAGCAGCACAGGGAGGGTCACGGGAAAAGCAACGGGGAGAAGGACAGAGAGATAGGCAGAAAATGTGGCCAGAGGGAGATGGCGCCACAGGGCTGGCAACAGGAGGCCTTACTCTCCCAGGGTATTCCGGCAGTGTGGTCAGTGAGCTCTGCCATCTGCTGCAACCAGATCTCGAGCCTCAGACCAGGGTGAGGAGGGTGGAGGCAGCGAGGCCACGCGATTGTGTAAGGGAGGTGAGTGACCGTTTCATCAGAATTCAATCCTACTTCTCAGTTCCTCTGGACGTCCGCAGGACCACATCCATTTTCCCTTCCATTCCACACCCCAAAACTGAAATGAAACACAGCAGCAAAGATTAGACATTCCAATCAAAATTTATATCATAAGGCTTACATAGTGTAATCACCCTTGTGCATTGCATTATATCCCCTTTTTGGTCTAAATAATCTAGTTCTCCTCCGCAGTGTGTCCCCTGTGGCTGCAGCACGGCTGGTGGAAGGCTGCTGAGTGTCAGGGCCAGATACTAGAGATAGCCTTGCAAGATGCCCTCAACCAGCTCTGGGTCTGGAAGGGCCGGCTGTACGCTGCACCACCTCAGGCTGAGCGGTGGCAGTCTGGGCTGGCTGGGAGATGACCATCGACAAGTGCAATGGTGGAGTGGCAGTGGTGGGATCAGGAATGCTGTCATCCTGAAAGAGGACAGCAGGTTCCTGCTCCACTGACCCAGGACCATTCCCTCAGGCAGCACCTCAGCCTCCACACTAATCTGCTAGAGCAAAGTGTGGTGGGCTGCTGCGCCCCGAGAGATACCTGGTGGACTGTGGTGAACCCAGCAGTGATGGCAGCAATCAGAGTATGTGTGGAATCCAGCTGAGACTGCGTGAGAGCAGTCTGAGACTGGTTGTCAGCTAGTTATTGACTGCATGACACCAGTCAGACCATGGTGCTATCAAGCTAAGACTGCATGAGAGCAGTCTGAGACTCGACGCCAACACACACTGACTGCATGACAGCACCAAGACATTACATGGCATCTACCTGAGACTGCATGAGAGCAGTCTGAGCTTCGACGCCACCAACCATTGTCTGTATTACAGCACTAAGATGTTGAGTTGCTTCCACCTATGCTGCAATGGAAGCTGTCACATCGCCCATGACACATGTCATGAGGTCTGGATCTGCAATGTCTCTCTGGGAATCCACCATCGTCTGCAGGCTATCAATGATGGGCTCCATGTTGTGCGCAGAGCTCTCTGCAATGCTGGAGGCGGACTCCTCCATGCTCTGTACCACTGCCAGGAGCCTCGCGGGCACCCTTGCCATTACACCTATCATAGAAATAGCCAAGTTAAGGCTATCTCTGGTCACTTTAATAATCACGATCGACTGTAAACCAATCTGGTTGGCATATTGTGTTTAATCAGAGTTGAAGACGGAATATAATCCATTAGTTATGCAGCAAAAACATACGACCATGACAAATAGCTGATACCGATCCGATTGGATAAATGGCTGGTGCACATGAGTATTTCTCTGGTTTGCAGCCCATTTCTCTTCATCTGGAGCTTGCTTCAGTAAAGCATGGGATCGCTCAAAGAGCCTTCGACCAGCCCAACTTCTGTTTTGCTCTCCCCTCACACCGTTTGTGAGGACAGCCTTGAGTAGGCTACTTTTATTGTCTTTTTTAGGGATGGACCTGAAATGGGATATTGACAAGACCTTTTGACCTACGGACATTCCCCTAAAAGCTCCCTCTCCAACGCTGGGTCGAGTTCTTTGTTTCGATTCTGAATCAATAAACTTCCCTAAAAGATATCTCATGATTTTGTTCACATGCCTTTTCTGTTTATACTTTCCCAGGATTCGTCCTTTGAAATTTGTTTAGTCTCTCTCTTGTCCCTATCCTCCCTTTGATCGCATGAGGCCCAAGCCAGAAAACTGATTGCCCCACAGGAGGTAGCAAATGTTTAATACATTAACTTCTACTACAGTACTACAAGTGTTCTATTAAGCTTACTTCAATCTTCTACTTTAGCATTATACATAAAATACATAAACAAGGTTCAAGTCTTAACTTAAAAATAACAGATAATTGCTTCGCACAGAGAGATTGTATATAGCACAAAGAAGCCATATCATCCACAGGAAACCAAAACATTATTATTTCTTAGCATCCTCTCTAGTCTGAGATGACTTTTAGGCTCCAGTTCTAACATAACTATTTAAACACATTATCCTTCACATCAGTTTTTTACATTTTGAACCCCCGATTTCTAATACCTATTATGTCAGAGTGCATAACCATCACCCTTTGTGTGAATGCCTCCCCATCGAGGTCCTCATTGGAGTCCTGTGGAGCAGAACTCACGCTCGAACTCACCCTCTGGGGAGCTGGCCCCCGAGGTTCACTTTCCCCTTGGCCTTGTTGCAGCCTGCTCGACCCCCGCTGCATCATCGTGTGCAGACCTCTCTATTAATCTAACCTCTAACTAATGCATAGTGCTAGTCTCTGAGCTGGCGCCTGTGGGTGAGAAATGCAATGACTGCTCCTCCTCCTCATCATCATCTTTGGACTTGGTGTATTTGGACTTCCAGAAGACATTTGACAAGGCACCACATAAAAGGTTAATGCACAAGATAAAAGTTCACAAGGTTGGCGGTAATATATTAGCATGGCTAGAGGATTGGCTAACTAACAGATAACAGAGAGTCAGGATAAATGGTTCATTCTCTGGTTGGCTACCAGTAAGTAGTGATGTGCCGCAGAGATCAGTGCTGGGACCCCAACTATTTACAATCTATATTAACGACTTGGAAGAAGGGACTGAGTGTAACGTAGCCAAGTTTGCTGATGATACAAAGATGGGAGGAAAAGCAATGTGTGAGGAAGACACAAACAATCTGCAAAAAGATACAGATAGGCTAAGTGACTGGGCAAAAATTTGGTAGATGGAGTATAATGTCGGAAAGTGTGAGGTCCTGCACTTTGGCAGAAAAAAAAAATCAAAGAGCAAGTTATTATTTAAATGGAGAAAGATTGCAAAGTGCCGCAGTACAGCGGGACCTGGGTGTACTTGTGCATGAAACACAAAAGGATAGTATACAGGTACAGCAAGTGATCAGGAAGGCCAATGGTATCTTGGCCTTTATTGCAAAGGGGATGGAGTATAAAAGCAGGGAAGTCTTGCTACAGCTATATAAGATATTGGTGAGGCCACACCTGGAATATTGCGTGCAGTTTTGGTTTCCATATTTACGAAAGGATATACTTCCTTTGGAGGCAGTTTAGAGAAGGTTCACTAGGTTGATTCCGGGGATGAGGGGGTTGACTTATGAGGAAAGGTTGAGTAGGTTGGGTCTCTACTCATTCGAATTCAGAAGAATGAGAGGTGATCTTATCAAAAGGTATAAGATTATGAGGGGGCTTGACAAGGTGGATGCAGAGAGGATGTTACCACTGAATGGGGGAGACAAGAACTAGAGGGCACAATCTTAGAATAAGGGGCCGCCCATTTAAAACAGAGATGAGGAAAAATTTCTTCTCTGAGGGTTGTAAATCTGTGGAATTCGCTGCCTCAGAGAGCTGTGGAAGTTGGGACATTGAATAAATTTAAGACAGAAATAGACAGTTTCTTAAACGATAAGGGGATAAGGGGTTATGGGGAATGGGCGGGGAAGTGGAGCCGAGTCCATGATCAGATCAGCCATGATCTTATTGAATGCCGGAGCAGGCTCGAGGGGCCGTATGGCATACTCCTGTTCCTATTTCTTATGTTCTTAAGTTCTTATCTTCATCTTCCTCCACAATGTATTGCGGGGGCAGGGGGGGAGGGGGGGGGAGGGGTGGGGCTCAGGTGCAGGATGACAGTTTCAGCCTGGTTCTCTGAAAGCATAAATGGCACAAGACTCACATTAAGGTGAGAGCAGTGGGACAGGAATGAAGCAAGGAATGCAGACGCTATCAGGAGCTTGAACGTGATAAGGAATGCTGGTATGGGGGGTGGGGGGGGGGGGAAGTGGTATGAGAGAAAGAGAGGGGATACAGATACCATTGTTGCCCCCCCCCCCCGGTCGACATCTCCACCGGCCACGGCACCCACCACCTGCAGCCTGAGCCCCAGCACTCACTCCTCATGGTCGGAGAGGAGTCGCAGGTCAGATTCCCCTCTTCCAATTCATTGCTGCTCCCGTCTGTTATGTGCCATCTTGTGTGTGAGTAAGAGTCCATCAATGTATGTGGAAGCTATGCTTGCCATGGTTGAATAGCTGTGAATGTAGGCAAGGCGTGAGATGAGGATGTGAGTGAGTATCTGCAGATGCTTGGTGATTGAATGGTGTGAAGTGGTGGTTTGCTCAGTGTACACAGACAGAGGTCGAGAGGCTGGTATGGAGGAGGTGTGGAAACTTGTACTCACTTTCAGCACCTGACTGAGGTCGTTGAATTTCTTGCACACTGGATGAGGCTTTTCTGCACCTCAGTGCTAACCGATACCTCCCGGGCCACCACTTGCCACATGGCACGAGACACCTGCAGTGATGGCCACCTTCCCGATGCAGGGACCAGGGAATCCCTCCTGATCTCTATTCCCCCACCAATGCTTCCAGAGCCACTTTGCTGAATTTCGTGGCCTTATCCCTTGAAGGGGAATTTCCATTTTAGTTCCTTCCTCAACTCCAGAGATGAGTGAATCACTTCAGCAGTGCTGAAAAAGAGCATCAGCAGATTCCAATGTCCATCCCTTTAAGAGCCAGATGGAGTTGTAGTTAAGGATTGAAGGCTGATTGATGAATGGAACTCAGCTGAAATTGGGTAATTGGCTGCGAATAGCACCCCTGCAGTGCCCAGCTGGGGTCATTAGTGTCTCATTTAGCGCACCCTCCTCACTCCTGGTGCAAAAACGCCCAATTTGCCACAATTTGGCAACCCATCTCGCCGGACGCTAAAATTTCTCAAATAAAAAAATGACTGCCGCAAATGGGGCGCTACTGAATTTTGGCCCCTATCTGTCTTGCTCACCTGTAAATCACATGGTATTCTTTGTTAAACTTTATCCACAGAGGACATTTCTCTGCTCCTGGGATTCCTTATCAAGATTTTTTTTTAAATCACAAAGACTTATGACTTGAAGGTTAATTGACAGCATGTTGAATTATTAAATTTTGATTGGCCTAAATTAGTCTTTCTTTTTAACTTGTACATAACAATTATTTCTGACAGGCTTAATGCAATACAAATTAAGTTTGTTGTGAATGCATTGCTGGTGTGTAGTGGTGAGTGAATAGATGAGCAAATTGTGAGTGGACCTCTTCTGGGTCAGTCACCATTTTATTGTGAAAGACATAAGTGGTTATGTCTGTTGGCAACTGGCAACTGTTTATTTGATGGATTGTAATGTTACATTACACCAACATTTGTGTACTTGAGGACAACCTGTCATCATTTGTTGGCATTAGGGCAACTATGTCAAAATTGTCAGCAGTTATCTGAATTAATTTTAGTGGGCCGGGCTGTGAATGAGGCAGTATTCATAGCTGACAGAGCCAAACTATAGATGGCAGTGTTCACCAGTATTTTGAGCACACATCGACAAATTCCAATTGGCAAGATTTGGAATTAACCTCTTATAACTCCTTCAAACGTTCCAATAATTTATCTTCCACAAGATTTGATTTTTTTATATTAAGTACATTTCTCTGATCAGTCACTTAGCTGTCACCAGGATTCAAAACAAAAAATGAAAAAAAGACTACTATACTTTGAAGCCTAACCCAAAGGGCATACTCTTGAACAAGAGATAACACTTACATAGTTCTAGAATTGACGGATTTCTCTGATCACTTTCACCTTCACCTTCTTCTTAAGAGCATTTTCTTGAACAACCCTTGAGTCCCTTCCTCCACTTTAATGGACTCATACTCTCACATCTCTTACTTCAGGTCCCCCTTGGCACTAGGCACACGCTCCTCAGCTGCTAGCCTTATATAATTTACTCCATTATCTTGCATGAGAAATTAGTGCACAATTCCTGCAATAAGCAGGGAACTGGAGGTTGCTTCACCAACCTGAATTATCTTATTCCCTTTAAGGCGAAGCATTTAGCTCTTGCCACGGGAGATGACAAGGTCGGCAACATCTTTCCTGTACCAGATTACTGATTGAGCTCCAGCACTGTTGCCCTGGATTCTCTGTGAAGCACCACAGAGACACAGCCCTCTGCCCCCTTCTCTATCTGCTTCATTCAAAAGGGAGTACCCTCCTTTCCTGCCGATCCACCACAGCAGTGGGTGGCATAGGAAAAGAAAGATAGCGATGGTACTCAAGCAGATGATGGAGATCAAGCCACCCAGGAGTCACAGCTATAGGATTCTATCATCTCTCAGGACAGTGGCACATGTAAGTCCTCCAGCCATCCCACTTATAGCATGACCACAGTGGAACCTGGGAGGCCATAGCAAGCTGTCCAGGAGCAAACTGATATGAGACAAAGGTTACCTCAGTCCTTGACCCTTCGGTACAACATGAAGAACCCAACACTTCCCACAATCCTTTCCCTCAGGTGCCATTTGGAAGGAGCACCAGAATAGTTGATAGAAAAGCACATGTTGGCATCCAGGGTAAGCCTGGTCTTTGAAAAGAATAGGGTGATTGAATGCACTTTGTATTATTGTATTGAAATAGACTGGACGGATATGGCACTTTGTTATTCATGCAGGTTGACAGTCATACACAAAAAAGCAGACTCATTTGGTGCTGACTTATTCACTCATTCTGGAAAGGAAAACCAGAAGCAGAACACCACCTCCATGGGTTAGGCTTTGGCTCCGCCTGCAGGATCAACAAACGCCGCATTACTCTTCGGTTCAACCTAGCCCGGAACCAGTGTGCTACGGTCTTCAGCTCGTATGCCCCAACACTGGAAGCTACAGACAAGACTAAAGAAGAATTCTACTCCAGCCTCGAACAATCCCTGTCCCGAGTCCCAACAGACAACAAGCTGATTCTCCTTGGTGACTTCAATGCCAGAGTCGGAAAAGACACTGACCTCTGGGGAGGTGTGATCGGCAGAGAGAGAGTAGGGAAAGCCAACTCCAATGGCACCCTCTGTTGTGTATGGAGAAAGAGTCAGACAGAACACTGTGGGCTTAAAGTAAAGTGTGACCTTAGTCTTTTATTGCAGGTCTCCAGAGTGCCTCACCAACCTGTGAAACCTCCTTAAATACCTGTGCTCCCAAGGGATTATGGGATCCCTTGGGACTCAAGGGGATGAGCCCTCTGGTGGTTGTACAGAGTAAATACAAGTCCACATATATAACACCCTCCTCCTGACAAAAATGCTTAAAACACAGCCTCGTCATAACTCATAACCTGTTCCATCAGAAGGGCAAATATAAAGCCTGATGGCAACACCCTCGCTCCAAGCACTGACATCTGCTAGACTACATCATCGTCCAAGTGAGGGACCGCAAAGACGTTCACATCACCCACGCCATGACAGGAGCTGATGACTGCTGGATGGACCACCGTCTAATTCGCTCTGTCATCATCATCAACATTGCCCCAAAACAACAATGGCAACAGAAACAATGCCACAGGAAAATCAATGCTGGAGCACTCAAAGATCCTGCTAAGAAAGCCCTATTCAGCCAGCAGCTCACTGCCATCCTGATGACTCCCAGTGACCCAGAGACACACAGTGTCCACAACGCCTGGTCTGCCCTCAAGGCTTCCATAATCAGCACCTGCGAAGAGATGCTCAGTCACTCAACCAGGAAAGACCAAGACTGGTTCAACGAGAATGGCCAGGAAATCCAGGAGTTAATATGCCGCAAGCGCAAGGCATTATTGGCCTCAAAGCAGCAACACAACTCAAGGGCAAGAAAGCAGCTCTGCAGATGTCTGAAGGCTGAGGCCCAACAGAAAACCCGCGACCTAAAGAACAGATGGTGGGTGGAGAAAGCACAAGAAATTCAGCAGCTAGCCGACAACCACGATGTGTGAGGATTCTTTAGTGCGGTCAAGACTACCTATAGCCCAAGCACCCAAGGCCTTACCCCACTGCTGGCCAAAGATGGAGAGGTGCTCATCAAGGACAGAGAAGTAGTCAGTGCCCGCTGGAAGGAGCACATCGAGGATCTCCTTAATCGAGACTCTGTCTTCGACATGAATATCCTCGACTCCATCCCACGGCATGCCACCCACCACCATCTTAGCACAACCCCAGCCCGGCACCAGGTTGAAAAGGCCATCCGACAACTGAAGAACAACAAGGCATCAGGAGCAGATGGAATCTCCGCCAAAGCACTAAAACATGGCGGAGAAGCACTACCGGTGTGGACTTATGACCTCATCTCTCTTATCTGGAAGGAGGGGATCTTGCCAGGAGATCTGAGAGATGCCGTAATCGTGACCATCTTCAAGAAAGGTGACAAGTCTGACTGCGGTAAAGACAGAGGAATCTCCCTGTTGTCAACCACCGGGAAAGTCATCACAAGAATCCTCCTCAGTTGCCTTCTCCCTGTGGCTGAAGAGCCCCTCCCAGAGTCACAGTGCGGATTCCGTCCACTAAGGGGTACAATGAACATGATCTTCTCCGCGCGGCAGATACAAGAGAAATGCAGGGAACAGCACCAACCCTTGTACATGGCCTTCTTTGACTTCACAAAAGCCTTCGACACTGTCAACCATGAGGGATTATGGAATGTCCTCCTCAGATTTGGCTGCCCTCAAAAGTTTGTCACCATTCTCTGCCTGCTCTACAATGACATCCTGACCAATGGATCCACCACAGACCCATTCCACATTCGGTCTGGGGTCAAGCAAAGCTTTGTCATTGCACCAACGCTCTTCTCGATCTTTCTTGCTGCAATGCTCCATCTCACCCTCAGTAACCTCCCCGCTGGAGTGGAGCTAAATTGCAGGATAAACGATAATCTGTTCAACCTCCGCCACCTCCAGGTCAGATCCAAGGTCATCCCATCCTCCGTCATTGAACTACAGTACGCAGACAATGCCTGCATCTGCACACACTCGGAGGCCGAACTGCAGGCCATCAGCAACACCTTCGCCGAGGAGTAAGAGAGCATGGGCCTTACACTAAACATCCGTAAAACAAACGTCCTCTACCAACCTGCCCCTGCCACACAGCACTGCCCCCCCCCGCTATCAAACTCCACGACGAGGCCTTGGACAACGTGGACCATTTTCCATGCCTCGGGAGCCTACTGTCAACAAGGCAAACATCGACGACGATGTCAAACACCAGCTTCAGTGTGCCAATGCAGCCTTTGGTCATTGAGGAAGAGAGTGTTTGAAGACCAGGACCTCAAACCCGGCACCAAGCTCATGGTCTACAGAGCACTGGTGATACCCACCCTCTTATATGGCAGTGGCAGTCGAGGAGGCGGGAGATCGGAGGCCTATAAAAGGCCTAAAAGTTCGGGAGCAGCGGCAGTTGAGGAGGCCAGCTGGTGCAGGGGCAGAAGGTAAACAAAGAAGTAGAAAGAAATCAAAGTGTGACGTTACAGCTAAGCGGGTAAGTGATTGGATGGTGGATTGGTGAGTATTTAATCTTGTTTTTTCTTCTTTTTATTTCCTTATCAGTAGGTAACCTTTGACATTGTTGCCAAATTAAGTTAATCTAAGGGTTAAGTCATGGCAGGAGAGCCCAGACCCGTGTCATGCTCCTCCTGTGCTATGTGGGAAGCCAGGGACAGTTCCAGTGTCCCTGACGATTACATGTGCAAGAAGTGTACCCTGCTGCAGCTCCTGACAGACCGCATTGTGGCACTGGAGCTGCACATGGATTCACTCTGGAGCATCTGCGATGCTAAGGATATCGTGAATAGCACGGTTAGTGAGTTGGTCACACCGCAGATAAAGGTTACTCAGGCAGATAAGGAATGGGTGACCATCAGGTAGAGCAGTGGAAAGAAGGTAGTGCAGGGGTCCCCTGCGGTCATCTCCCTCCAAAACAGATACACCGCCTTGGGTGCTGTTGCGGGGATGACTCATCAGGGGAGAGCAGCAGCAGCCAAGTTTATGGCACCATGGGTGGCTCTGCTGCACAGAAGGGCAGGAAGAAGAGTGGGAGAGCTATAGTGGTAGGGGATTCTACTGTAAGGGGAATAGATAGACGTTTCTGCAGCCGCAATCGAAACTCCAGGGTGTATGTTGCCTCCCTGGTGCAAGGGTCAAGGCTGTCTCAGACCGGCTGAAGGACATTTTGGAGGGGGAGGGTGAACAGCCAGTTGTCATGGTGCATATAGGTACCAACGACATAGGTAAAAAATGGGATGAGGTCCTACAAGCTGAATTTAGGGAGCTAGGAATTAAATTATAAAGCAGGACTTCAAAGGTAGTAATCTCAGGATTGCTACCAGTGCCAAGTGCTAGTCAGAGTAGGAATTGCAGGATAGCTAAGATGAATACGTGGCTTGAGGAGTGGTGCAGGAGGGAGGGATTAAAATTCCTGGGACATTGGAACCGGTTCTGGGGGAGGTGGGACCAGTACAAACCGGACAGTCTGCACCTGGGCAGGACCAGAACCAATGTCCTAAGGGGAGTGTTTGCCAGTGCTGTTGGGGAGAGGTTAAACTAATATGGCAGGGGGATGGGAACCTATGCAGGGAGACAGAGGGAAGTAAATGGGATCAGAAGCAAAAGATAGAAAGAAGAAAGGTAAAAGTGGAGGGCAGAGAAACCCAAGGCAAAAATCAAAAAGGGCCACATTACAGCAAAAGTCTAAAGGGACAAAGTGTGTTAAAAAGACAAGCCTGAAGGCTCTGTGCCTCAATGTGAGGAGTATTCGTAATAAAGTGGACGAATTAACTACGCAGGCAGCTATTAACGAATATGATATAATTGGAATTACGGAGAAATGGCTCCAGGGTGACCAAGGCTGGGAACTCAACATCCAGGGGTATTCAACATTCAGAAGGATAGACAGAAAGGAAAAGGAGGTGGGGTATCGTTGCTGGTTAAAGAGGAAATTAACGCAATAGTAAGGAAGGACATTAGCTTGGATGATGTGGAATCGGTATGGGTGGAGCTGCGGAATGCCAAAGGGCAGAAAACGCTAGTGAGAGTTGTGTACAGACCACCAAACAGTAGTAGTGAGGTTGGGGACAGCATCTAACAAGAAATTAGGAATACGTGCAATAAAGGTACAGCAATTATCATGGCCGACTTTAATCTACATATAGATTGGGCTAACCAAACTGGTAGCAGTACGTTGAAGGAGGATTTCCTGGAATGTATTAGGGATGGTTTTCTAGACCAATATGTCGAGGAACCAACTAGAGGGCTGGCCATCCTAGACTGGGCGATGTGTAATGAGAAAGGACTAATTAGCAATCGTGTTGTGTGAGGCCCCTTGGGGAAGAGTGACCATAATATGGTAGAATTTTTATTAAGGTGGAGAGTGACACAGTTAATTCAGAGACTAGGGTCCTGAACCTAAGGAAAGGTAACTTCGATGGTATGAGACATGAATTGGCTAGAATAGACTGGCGAATGATACTTCAAGGATTGACGGTGAATAGGCAATGGCAAACATTTAAAGATCACATGAATGAACTTCAATAATTGTACATTCCTGTCTGGACTAAAAATAAAACTGGGAAGGTAGGCTCAACCGTGGCTAACAAGGAAAATTAGGGATAATGTTAAATCCAAGGAAGAGGCATATAAAATGGCCAGAAAAAGCAGCAAACCTGAGGACTGGGCGAACTTTAGAATTCAGCAGAGGAGGACAAAGGGTTTCATTAGGAGGGGGAAAATAGAGTATCTTGCTGGGAACATAAAAGCTGACTGCAAAAGCTTCGATAGATATGTGAAGAGAAAAAGATTAGTGAAGACAAACGTAGGTCCCTTGTCGTCAGAATCAGGTGAATTTATAATGGGAACAAAGAAATGGCAGACCAATTGAATAAATACTTTGGTTCTGTCTTCAAGAAGGAAGACACAAATAACCTTGTGGAAATACTAGGGGACCGAGGGTCTAGCGAGAAGGAGGAACTGAAGGAAATCCTTATTAGTCAGGAAATTGTGTTAGGGAAATTGATGGGATTGAAGGGCGATAAATCCCCGGGGCCTGATAGTCTGCATCCCAGAGTACTTAAGGAAGTGGCCCTAGAAATAGTGAATGCATTGGTGATCATTTTCCAACATTCTATCGACTCTGGATCAGTTCCTATGGACTGGAGGGTAGCTAATGTAACACCACTTTTTAAAAAAGGAGGGAGGCAGAAAATATGGAATTATAGACCAGTTAGCCTGATATCAATCGTGCGGAAAATGTTGGAATCAATTATTAAAGATGAAATAGCAGCACATTTGGAAAGCAGTGACAGGATCGGTCCAAGTCAGCATGGATTTATGAAAGGGAAATCATGCTTGACAAATCTACTAGAATTTTCTGAGGATGTAACTAGTAGAGTGGACAAGGGAGAACCAGTGGATGTGGTGTAGTTGGACTTTCAAAAGGCTTTTGACAAGGTCCCACACAAGAGATTAGTGTGCAAAATTAAAGCACATGGTATTGGGGGTAATGTATTGATGTGGATAGAGAACTGATTGGCAGACAGGAAGCAGAGAGTCGGGATAAATGGGTCCTTTTCAGAATGGCAGGCAGTGACTGGTGAGGTGCCGCAGGGCTCAGTGCTGGGACTCCAGCTATTTACAATATACATCAATGATTTAGATGAAGGAATTGAGAGTAATATCTCCAAGTTTGCAGATGACATTAAGCTGGGTGGCGGTGTGAGCTGTGAGGAGGATGCTAAGAGGCTGCAGGGTGACTTGGACAGGTTAAATGAGTGGACAAATGGATGGCACATGCAGTATAATGTAGATAAATGTGAGGTTATCCACTTTGGTGGCAAAAACACGAAGGCAGTATATTATCTGAATGGCGACAGATTAGGAAAAGGGGAGGTGCAACGAGACCTGGGTGTCATGGTACATCAGTCATTGAAAGTAGGCATGCAGGTGCAGCAAGCGGTGAAGAAGACAAATGGCATGTTGGCTTTCATAGTGAGGGTATTTGAGTATAGGAGCAGGGAGGTCTTACTGCAGCAGGACAGGACCTTGGTAAGGCCTCACCTGGAATATTGTGTTCAGTTTTGGTCTCCTAATCTGAGGAAGGACGTTCTTGCTATTGAGGGAGAGCAGCGAAGGATCACCAGACTGATTCCCGGGATGGCAGGACTGACATATGAGGAGAGACTGGATCAACTGGGCCTGTGTTCACTGGAGTTTAGAAGAATGAGAGGGGATCTCATAGAAATATATAAAATTCTGATGGGACTGGACAGGTTAGATGCAGGAAGACTGTTTCCGATGTTGGGGGAGTCCAGAACCAGGGGTCACCGTCTAAGGATAAGGGGTAAGCCATTTAGGACCAAGATGAGGAGAAACTTCTTCACTCAGAGAGTTGTTAACCTGTGGAATTCTCTACCACAGAGAGTTGTTGATGCCAGTTCGTTAGATATATTCAAGAGGGAGTTAGATATGGCCCTTACGGCTAAAGGGATCAAGGGGTATGGGAGAAAGCAGGAAAGGGATACTGAGGTGAATGATCGGCCATGATCTTGTTGAATGGTGGTGCAGGCTCGAAGGGCCGAATGGCCTACTCCTGCACCTATTTTCTATGTTTCTATGTTTCTATGTTTTACGACATAAAATTGAGATCAGTGTAGTATCATGGGAATTCCATAGCACGGTCTTCTGTGACGTCTTAGCCAATCACAATGCAGAATTCTCAGAAACAGGGAAGCAGGAAGTGAAGACGTTGCTTTAGTCTAACTTTTAATAAAATATGCAAAACAAAGATTGGGGCTCTGGCATGAGGGAAAAGTAAACATAAAATAAATATGAACAAACATTAAAAAAAAAATTTAAATTTTCTTAAAAATTGTAGTTTTTATCATAATGAAAAATTTGACACTTCATAAAATTAAAATTAGTTTTTCAGAGCCATAACATTTGTATAGCAGTCAATGGGCTGTTAAAACCTCAGTAACACCAACAAGATCTAATAACATTTATAAGGAAAATAATTACAATTAAATGGTTATATATAAAACTTTACGATGTACAAGTCGATAATAAAAAGCATTGGCAGTTAGGTAATTACATTCTATGTGCTTCAAAATTTCACTTTTTGATATAGAACACATTGTGAAGGAACATTTCCCCTTCTATATCATCCAGGAAAAATATACAACAGTTCCTATGATTGTAGTTGGGTGTGGATATAAGCTGCATGTCCATGGGGACATATGTAGACATTCCAAAGGGAAAGAGCACCTGAAATTATTCATAATTGGCTAATTTTGGATATGCAACAATTTGACAAAAATAGCTTAATCTAGGCCACTTTGCATTTGAAATTCCAAATGACTCTTTTCCTGGGTACTCTGTTTCCTATTCCACACTTTGGCAGGTGCCCAATAGTGAATTGTCCTTTTTATTTTATGTCAATTTAAAAAGTACAAGGGTAAACTAATATAATCATACAACAGAAGTAGCTGTTAGCTGCTTGTTTAACATGGGCACAACATTCAAAGTCAAAAAGAACAGCTCAAAATGGATGGGGTGAAAAGCTCAATGTGGCACTTTTCAGGTTATCTTCTTCAGAGACCCACAGAAATTCCCAGTCTAATTTATTCCAATTTTTAAAAAAAATGATTTATTACTTTTCCTTAATCCTAACTCAAGAACCAAAATCAGAAATTGGTAGGTATGATTATTGCAGTGATAAGTTCCAACATTGTTGCTGTAGTTCAGGAAAATGAGCCCATCAAATTATTTCAGTGACATTCAAATTTGATGATCTAACTAGTGCTGTTCTAGTTGCTTTTTCTGTATTTTCTATTCAAGATAAATAATGGAGCAATGGCACTTGGGCTCTGCATCATTTCAGACTGCTGAAAAAAATCCCCACTCTTTATATTGGCACTGCACAAGAATAAAGTATTCTTTATCCTCCAATGGATAAACAAGGTTATCCAACGAGTAGCTGAGTCATAAAGACAAGGCAGGCCTTTCTATGCTAAATTAAATGCTCTCGGAGCTGCTGGGTTCGGAACAACAACAACTTGTATTTATATAGGAAGGGGCCATTCGCCCACAGTCCCAATCTTAATCATTCCAGCTTGAAATGCACGTGCCTCGGTTTCAGGTGAGGACAGGCTCAGGCTGAGATTTGATGGCACATCTGGTCAAATAGTACTCATTGAGACTCACACGTGAATAATGGCTACTTGGACAAGGTAGCAATTGGTGGCGACTGCTTATGCGGACTCTAAATAGAATCAAGACCTTCAACAGATGAGGGGAGAGTAAAAAAGAATAAAATTAATATGAAAAGAAACACGAGCATTCTTCAGCAGTGCAGTGCACAGTATTGTGTTGCTGGTGAATTTACATACACAGCAACTGCCCTGAAATCTGCTTGTTCCTCAGATACTAGCCTGATATACAAGCTCAAGGAAGCAGAATGTCTTTATTAGGACCCCGAATCTATGCAATTTCTTAAAGGGAGAAACTACACAATGTTAACAATTTAATTGCTGTTTAGCTGCTTACAACAGAATGTAAAAATACAATTTGAGGACAAAGGCATGCTTTCAATTACATTTGCTATAATGCTGCGATCCCCTAAAACGTGATCTTAAAAATTACAATCTACAATTGAGATAAATCGCATCAGCTGTCTCTCTATATAGCAACATTAAACATTTCACAGGGTGGCACGGTTTAATGTTTATGTTTATTTTCAGGTAAACTCAAAAGAGTTAAACATTTCACACAATATTAAAACTGAGGATGCAGTTGAAATTCTGAAATTGCGTGGTGAGTGTAATTTGAATACAAGCTGATGTCAGATTTTTAAGTTTCTATTTTTAAAAATATTTTGACAACAGCAACAACACAAGTTGTATTTAGAGAACGCCTTTAATGTAATAAAACATCCCAAGGCGCTGCACAGGAGTGTTATAAGACAAAAACATTTTTTTGACACCGAGCCAGATAAGAAGAAATTCTGGCAAAGAGGTAGGTTTTAAGGAGCATCTTAAAGGAGGAAAGAGAGGTAGAGAGGCGGAGCGGTTTAGGGAGGGAGTTCCAGAGCTTAGGGCCAAGGCAGGATAAAATACAGTCATGATAGTTTTCAAATTTTCTGATTGGCTGCACAATATATATATTTAAATGATGGTGTCTGCCATGGCTCAGTTGGTAGCACTCTCACCTCGGAGTCAAAATGTTCACACCGGAAACGCGAGCACAAAATCTCGGTTGACATTCCAGTGCAGTACTGAGGGAGTGCTGTACTGTCAGAGGATGTTACACTTAGGCCCTGTCTGCCTTTTCAGATGCACATGAAAGATGCCACGGCAGTATTTCGAAGAAGATCTGGCCAATATTTACCCCTCAATCAACGCGATTATCTGGTCATTATCTCATTGCTGTTTGTGGGACCTTGCTGTGCTCAAATTGGTTGCTGCATTTTCTACATTACAACAGTGACTACACTTCAAAAGTGATTTTAGGACGTCCTGAGGTCCTGAAAGACACGATATAAATGAAAGTCTTTCTTTTCTTTTATTTCTTTACTGGTTAGCAGTACCAGCTATTTTAATGAAGAGCAAGCCTGCAATCAAAGAGAAGAATATCCCAACAGGAGCTGCCATGAAAGACCAGCCATAATTCACACCATTCCCTTCAAAGTTACAATCTGTAATTGTTTAATTATTTGAGGTATAGCTGAAATCCCTCAGGTTTACATGATAATTGACAGTGTGAACTAAACTGCGATATACAAAAGAGTAAGAATTAGAATTACATTCAAAGATTTCATTTTTAGAACAGTTCTTGCCTCCACAAACACACTCTGCAAAAATATCTCACAAACAAACACTTGACAAAACAGCCATAAACACACTGGACGTTTAAAGCAACTAACCAGATACTTAATGGAGGTGTGAACCCCTTTAGATACTGCTTCTGAAAGCTTGCCAGCTGTTCCTATCATTATTTGCTGGGCTGGTTAAGGAACTGATATTCCATATGCATACAGACAACAATTTCACAAAGAGTTCTTGCTTCAAAACAAAACTGTACTGATAAAAAAAAAAAATGCAAAAAAAATGCTGCGGATGCTGGAATCTGGAATAAAAACAGAAAATGCTGGAAATCTCAGCAGGTCAGGCTTGTGGAGAGGAAGCAGAGTTAACGTTTCAGGTCGATGACCCTTCGTCAGAACTGGAGAGTGTTCGACAAAAACAGATTCTTAACAAGCACTGAAAGGTGGAGGGGAAGAAAGAACAAAAGGGAAGGTCTGTGATAGATTGGAAGACAGGAGAGATTAGAGAGACAAAGGGGATGGTGGCCCAAATTCAAATGGTAATGCCAGGAGTTAGAAAAACATTAGTCAAGATAGAGTGTGAATTGTGGGACAATGACGAACTGCCATTAGAGACACGGAGAAAAAAAATGAAAGAATGAAACAGGCTCTGAGGGGGGAGGGGAGGAGAGGGAGAAAAAGATTGGCAACGGTTACGCTCTGAAATTTTTGAACTCGATGTTGAATCCAGAAGGCTGTAAAGTGCCTAAATGAAAGATGAGGTGCTGTTCCTCGAGCTTGCGTCGAGCTTCTTTGGAACAGTGTAGGAGACCGAGGACTGAGAGGTCAGAGTGGGAATGCAGTGGAGAATTAAAGTGACAGACGACTGGAAGCTCAGGGTCACACTTGCGAACTGAACGGAGGTGCTCTGCAACGCGGTCTCCCAATCAACGCTTGGTCTCCCCAATGTAGAGGAGACCACATTGTGAGCAACGAATACAGTATACTAAATTGAAAGTAAATTGCTCTTTCACCTGGAAGGAGTATCTGGGGCCCTGGATAGTGGGAAGGGAGGAGGTAAAAGGGCAGGTGTTGCATTTCCTGCGCTTGCACAGAAATATGCCGTGGGAAGGGGAGGGGGGTGATGGGGGTGACTGCGGAATGGACCAGGGTGTCGCGGAGGGAACAGTCCCTTTGGAATGCTGAGAGGGGGCGGGAGGGGAAGATGTGATTGGTGGTCGGATCCTGCTGGAGGTGGCGGAAATGGTGGAGGATGATCCGTTGAACGTGGAGGCTGGTGGGGTGAAAGGTAAGGACAAGGGGAACCCTGTCATGGTTCTGAGAGGGAGGGGAAGGGGTGAGAGCAGAGATATGGGAAATAGAACAGGCACAGTTGAGGGCCAAGTTAACGACGGTGGAGGGGAAATTCTGTGTTGAGGAAAAAGGCAGATATGTTAGAGGCACTAGTGTGAAAGATGGCGTCGTCAGAGCAGATGCGACGGAGACGGAGAAACTGGGAGAATGGAATGGAGTCCTTACAGGATGCAGGGTGGGAAGAAGTGTAGTCCAGGTAACTGTGGGAGTCAGTAGGCTTATAGTGGACACTGGTCGAAAGCCTATCCGCAAAGATGGAGATGGAGAAGTCGAAGAAGGGAAGGGAGGAGTCGGAGATGGACCATGTGAAGGCGAGAGAAGGGTGGAAATTGGATGCAAAGTGAATTAAATTTTCATGTTCAGAGCAAGAGCAGGAAACGGCACCGATACAGTCATCAATGTACTGGAAAAAGAGATGAGGGAGGGGAGCCGAGTAGGACTGGAACAAAGAATGTTCTACATATCCCACAAAAAGGCAGGCATATGCGGGTTCCCATAGCAACACCTTTAATTTGGAGGAAGTGAGTGGAGTTAAAGGAGAAGTTGTTCAATGTGAGAACAAGTTCAGCCAGGCGGAGGAGGGCAGTGGTGGATGGGGACTGGTTGGACCTCTGCTCGAGGAAGAAGTGGAGTGCCCTCAGGCCATCCTGGTGGGGGATGGAAGTGTAGAGGGATTGGACATCCATGGTGAAAAGGAGACAGCTGCCCCAACCCTAGTCCACAGACACTACATCACATTGCTCCAATCCAGCCTGGGGAGTGTGCAGGACTTACCCTCACTATCGAACAGGGGGTCAGCACATCCACGGGCATGCATTTGGCTTTCGGATAAATTTTAATCAGTTAATTTTGATTGACCCAGTAGACATCTCTGTTGAACGTGAAAATTGTTCATTATTATGTATATTTACAGGAAATTATTCTGCCACACCTTTTAAAGTTTATAATGAATATTAGTGGCTAGATTTTCAGGTTTGAGCGATTTCACCCATTTTCGGGCGATAATCGCAGCAAAATTTTATTTTACCGCTGGGTTACCGTTACCGCCAGAGCTCGCAAATTTTGGCAAATAGTGAAGATCGTTAGCGATAGCAATAATTCCGGTATAGCACAACATAACTTGTGCGCCGGAGTTGAAATTTGCGACCCAAAAAAAAAATCGGACCTTCGACGCATGCGTAAATTTTTTTTTTTCCGATTTTTTTTCTTCTTCCCACGCTTCTTGTCAGCTGACAGGGAGCGCCCGCACATGCTGGGCTGAATCAGCCATTTTAAAATTTTATTTCACGATGGAAGGAGATGGCAGCAGGCAGATAGCCAGAAGGTTCAGCAGTGAGGCAAACGAGGCCCTTGTCAGTGCTGTTCAAAGAAGATGGGCAGAATTGAACAGTGGGGGTGCAAGTAGACCCTTCCCAGTGGTTTTTCGAAAAATTTGGGCCAGCATAGCTAAATATGTCTCCTATGATAACACCATCTGGAGGACCCACACACAGTGCTGCAAGAGGTTAATGACCATTGCAGGGTCGTTAGAGTAAGTAATATTTTTATTGATGCACTCCTTCATTACTTAAATTATAAACCTGACACACTATTTGTTCTCATGCTGTTGTTATAGGTAGGCTTAGTGTTGCATCCTATTTGCCATGAATGATCTTTACACATTATTAAGATTGCTTTCTGAGATCTTAAAAGATGTATCTGCACTTCAATGTCTTCTCATGAACCACATACAACTTCCAGGGCCATTAAAGAGAGGACTGTATTAAATACACATAGTATGGTATAATTGGTTTGGTGGCTATGTGTGTGTGCCACAGGAGCAGATGGGCCCTCTGGTAACCATTCCCATTGTCACCTTTGCAGGGAGCAGAGGCGGACAGGCGGCAGTCTGCCCCGAAGCATCCCTCTAATGGACATCAAGGAGAGAGTGGCCGGTCTGATCGGTGCCTAAGGGAGGGCAGCTGCCCATGGAGGTGCTGATCCCCCGTTCAATAGTGAGGGTAAGTCTGAGCTGGGTTGGGGCAATGTGATGTAGTAAGTGTGGACTAGGTTTGAGGCAATATGATGTAGTGTCTGTGGATTAGAGCAATGTCATGCAGTGTCTATGGACTACATATAATGCAGTAGCAGCGGTCCTTCAAAAGAGCCTGTGCTATGTGACCTTACTCATGTCACCCTGCCCCCTCCCCTGCTGCTAAACGCTCATCGGTTGTTTTCTACTTCCAGATGAGGAGTCTCATGCACCAAATCCTTCAATGGAAGCCTCCACCTTAAGCCATCATGTGGGGTGGGGGGGCGTGGGGGGCGGGACTTGAAGGAGAGGAGCGGACCGAGAAGCCTACTTGGTGTGGGGGGGGGGTGGGGCGGCGATGCACTCGACACCTCTTATACCACTGGTCAACACCTCGTCCGAGGAAGGAACATCCCATGGCTTTGATTCATCCAAGGCCCCAAGTACTAGTGGCGTGCAGCAACGCACTCCCGGGGTTGAATCCCGTATGCCGTCTCTCCGGAGGGTGAGTTAGCAAAGCCGGTCTGCTGACAGACAGGCAGATGCAAAATTGGATATGATGGGACTGTCCAGGGAGAGCGTCCATCTCACCTGATAGCTCCTCGAGATATTGGGTAGGATTCCCGCAAGCATCAAGACACTATCTGCGACCAGCACGGAGGTCAGGTCGCAGAGTGTCCGTCTGAGCCGTGAAACCTGCGAGGCTGTCAATGCCCACGCACTACTGATGGCCTCCATCAGTGACATTGGAGTCCCCAGTGTTACACCCAGACCCACACTACCTGTGACTGGCGACGTGAGCAAGAGGCTCGCCACTCAGAAGCCGGGCCCTTCCATACCCCGAGATTCTCCAGTTGATCCCCACGTAGCATCTCCATTGTTTCTCCCCCAATACAGCAGGACTCTGGCCACCTTTCTGCACAAGCTCTAGGTACCACCTTGGGTACGGTCATGATGCGAGGGAGGGGGGTTAAGGTGAGTCGTGGCGGGGGTGGGGGGGGGAGAGCCGGACGTAAAAGACGTTTGGTGCAGGGGTTGTTGTTTTGTTGTTGTTTTCATTTTATGAAAGATTTAAAAGTTTAAAAATGTTGTTCAATTTCAAGTTCAATGTTTAATACTTTTGATTTAAGTTTGAAAATCATGTTTAACAAGTTTACAATGTTTATTAAATTATTTTATTCATCTTAACCATTTGTGTGCAGTGTCTCATTTGCAGAATAAGAATGGAAATAGTTCATGTTATATTTGTAAACTTCTATATACCTTGTACAGCCACCAGAGGGCTCATCTTCTGGAGTCCCAAGGGATCCCACAATCCCTTGGGGGCACAGGTACTTAAGGAGGCCTCATGGAGAGGCACTCTAAGGACCTGCAATAAAAGACTACAGTCACACTTTACTTTACAGTATCCAGTCAGACTTTTTATTCATACATAACAACTGGCAATGAGATAAAGATGACAAACTCAACAATGCAGAGAATAGTGGACATCCTGGAGAAATTCTCGGAGGGAGATGATTGAGAAACCTTCGTGGAGTGACTCGACCAATACTTCGTGGCCAACGAGCTGGAAGGAGATGCGAATGGTGCCAAACGAAGGGCGATTCTCCTCACCGTCTGTGGAGCACCAACGTACGGCCTCATGAAAATTCTGCTTGCTCCAGCAAAACCCACAGAGAAATCGTATGATGATTTGTGCACACTGGTCCGGGAGCATCTGAACCCGGAGGAAAGTGTTCTGATGGCGAGGTACCGGTTCTACACCTACAAAAGGTCTGAAGGTCAGGAAGTGGTGAGTTATGTAGCCGACCTAAGAAGCCTTGCAGGACATTGCGAATTTGATGGACATTTGGAGCACATGCTCAGAGACTTTTTCGTACTTGGCATTGGCCATGAAATGATACTTTGCAAACTTTTGACTGTAGAGAACGCAACCTTGAGTAAGGCGATAGTGATAGCCCAGGCGTTCATTGCCACCAGTGACAATACTAACCAAATCTCTCAGCACACAAGTGCTGCTACAAGTACTGTGAACAAAGTGATGTTGTTTTCAAATCACAATGTACAAGGCAGGCCCCACATGCCTGCAGCTGCACGTCCACAGATGCCTCAGAGTCCACCATCAAGGGTGATGAATGCAAGGCCATTAACACCTTGTTAGCGCTGCGGGGTGATCATCATTTCCATTCATGCTGATTCAAAGAGTATGTTTGCAAGGGCTATGGAACAATGGTACACCTCCAACAAGTGTGCAGGCGAGCTGCAAATCCTGTTAAACCTACAAACCACCATGTTGCAGAGGAGGACAGATCCATGGCGGATCATGACGAACCAGAGCCTTAGACCGAGGAGGCAGAGGTATATGGGGTGAACACATTGACCACAAAGTGTCCCCGATAATGCTGAAGGTTGAATTAAATGGACTCCCGGTGTCAATGGAACTGGACACGGGCGTGAGCCAGTCCATTATGAGCAAAAAGACTTGCGAAAAATTGTGGTGCAGCAAGGCCTCAAGGCCAGTCTTGACTCCCATTCGCATGAAACTGAGAACATACACAAAGGAACTGATTCCCGTAATCGGCAGTGCTGCTGTAAAGGTCTCCTACGATGGAGCGGTGCACAAGCTACCACTCTGAGTGGTACGGTGCGATGGTCCCACGCTGCTCGGCAGGAGCTAGCTGGGAAAGTTACGCTGGAAATGGGACGACATCCGAGCGCTGTCGTCCGCTGACTTCATGTGCCCAGGTCTTAAACAAGTTCCCTTCGCTGTTCGAACCAGGCATCGGGAAATTGCTGCAAAGAGAGGGCATCATTTCGTCGATCGAATTCAATGAGTGGGCCAGTCTGATTGTTCCAGTTCTTAAGTGAGACGGCACCGTCAGAATCTGTGGTGATTACAAAGTAGCTATCAATCGTTTCTCCCTGCAGGATCAATATCCACCACCAAAGGCTGACGACATTTTTGCTATGCTGGCAGGAGGAAAGACGTTCACGAAGCTGGACTTGACCTCGGCCTACATGATGCAGGAGCTGGAGGAATCATCGAAGGGCCTCACCTGCATTAACACGCACAAAGGTCTCTTCATTTATAACAGATGCCCATTTGGAATTTGATCAGTGGCGGCGATATTCCAGAGAAACATGGAAAGCTTACTGAAGTCAGTCCCGCACACGGTGGTCTTCCAGGACGACATCTTGGTTACAGGTCGGAACACAGTCGAGCATCTGCAGCACCTGGAGGAGGTTCTTAGTCGACTCAACCGCGTGGGGCTCAGGTTAAAACGCTTGAAGTGCATTTTCCTGGCGTCTGAAGTGGAGTTCCTGGGGAGAAGAATTGCGGCGGATGGCATCAGGCCCACCGATTTTAAGACAGAGGCAATCGAGAATGCACCGAGGCCACAGAACGTGATGGAGTTGCGGTCATTTCTGGAACTCCTGAACTACTTTGGTAACTTCTTACTGGGTCTCAGCACACTGTTAGAACCACTGCACACCTGACTTCATAAGGGAGACAAATGGGTATGGGGCAAAAGCCAAGAAAATGTCTTTGTAAAAGCTAGAAAACTGTTATGCTGAAACAAATTGCTTGTGTTGTATGATCCATGTAAGCGTTTGGTACTAGCATGTGATGCGTCATCGTATGGCGTCGGGTGTGTATTGCAACAAGCTAATGATTCTGGGAAATTGCAACCGGTTGCTTATGTGTCCAGAAGTCTGTCTAAGGCTGAGAGAGCCTACAGCATGATTGAAAATTAAGCGTTAGCATGTGTCTATGGGGTAAAGAAAATGCATCACTATCTGTTTGGGCTAAGATTTGAATTCGAAACTGAACATAAGCAACTAAAATCCCTGTTTTCTGAGAGTAAGGGGATAAACATTAATGGTTCGGCCTGCATCCAGAGAAGGCGCTCACGTTGTCCGCATACAACTATGCCATCCGCCACAGCCAAGCACAGAAAACTGTGCCGATGCTCTCAGTAGGCTGCCATTGCCCACCACCTGGGTGGAAATGGCGCAGCCTGCAAATTTAGTCATGGTTATGGAAGCATTCGAGAGTGAGCAATCACCCGTCACAGCCCGACAGTTTAGAACCTGGACGAGCCAGGACCCCTTACTGTCCCTAATAAAAAATTGTGTGCTTCACGGGAGCTGGTCCAGTGTCCTAGTGGAAATGCAGGAAGAGATAAAGCCGTACCAGCGGCGTAAAGATGAAATGTCTATACAGGCAGACTGACGTCTGTGGGGCAATTGGGTCCCCAAGAAGGGCAGAGACACTTTTATCCATGACCTCCACTGTATCCACCCAGGCCTCGTAATGATCAAAGCCTGTTTTGTGGTTGTAGATGCGTATTCCAAATGGATTGAATGTGAGATAATGTCGGCAAACACGTCCGCTGCCACCACTGAAAGCCTGCGGGCCATGTTTGCTATGCACAGACTACTTGATGTCCTTGTGAGCGACAACGGGCCATGTTTTACCAGTGCCGAGTTCAAAGAGTTCATGACCTGTAATGGGATCAAACATGTTACATCTGTCCCGTTCAAACCAGCATCCAATGATCAGGCAGAGAGAGCAGTACAAACTATCAAGCAGGGCTTGAAGAGAGTAACTGAAGGCTCACTGCAGACTCGCTTATAACGAGTCCTGCTTAGTTACCGCGCAAGACCCCACTCATTCACTGGGATCCCACCTGCTGAACTGCTCATGAAAAGGGCACTCAAGACAATGCTCTCGTTCGTTCACCCTGATCTACATGAACAGGTAGAGAGCAGGCGGCTTCAACAAAGTACATATCATGATAGCACAAATGTGTCACACAAAATTGAAATCAATGATCCTGTATTTGTACTGAATTATGGACAAGGTCCAAAGTGGCTTCCCGGCGCTATCATGGCCAAAGAGGGGAGCAGGGTGTTTTGCGTCAAACTTTCAAATGGACTCGTTCACCGGAAACACTTGGACTAAATCAAACTCAGATTCACGGACTATCCTGAGCAACCCACTTTGGATCTTACCTTCTTTGACCCTCCAACATATACACAAGTGGCAACTGACACGGCAGTTGGCCACGAAGCAGAACCCATCACCCGCAGCAGCCCAGCAGGACTCACCACACCAGGGCAGTCCAGCAAGGTCAGCTGCACAGCAGCCCAACGAGGGCCCAACAAACGATTCAGCAAAACCAGCATTTGCACCGAGACGATCAACCAGAGAAAGAAAGGCCCCAGATCGACTCACCTTGTAAATAGTTACACTGTTGACTTTGCTGGGCAGTGTTGTTATATATTTGTTAGATCTCTTAATTTTCAATGAAATGCGAACTCCTGTTGTAGTTTTAACTCTTTTTGGAGTTCACCTGCAAAACATAAAACATTAAACGGTGCCACCCGACCTGGGTGACACTCCAGACATTTACAAGGCCCTTTTTTTTTCTCCTCTTTTTTTTTGTGTTTTTCTTTTTTTTTTTGGGGGCACTAAAATCACAATTTTCCCCAGTGCCCCCTATAAAAGGGAAGGGGGACACTAAAAGCACCTGCAATTAAAACAAATTAAACTTAAAAACGTAAAATCAAATTAAAATTTGGTTGCCGGGCGTGATGATGCACTCCAGTCCCTCCGGTGCCCACCTCTCGCGGAAGGCCGCGAGCGTACCGGTGGACACCGCGTGCTCCATCTCCAAGGACACCCTGGACCGGATGTAAGAGCGGAAGAGAGGCAGGCAGTCAGGTTGAACGACCCCCTCGACCGCCCGCTGCCTGGACCGGCTGATGGCCGGTTGTAGTTTTAACATAACTTTTATTCTGGCAGCTGCAACAAGCTCTTGGCTGATTGCCAGTCCTTTGTCCTTCTGAGACATATGGCAAAACATGGCATTTTTTATACCTGGTTCAATTTACAGAAAAGAACTCGCCTTCTTTGACCTTATTGGCTCAATTGATATACTGTTAACCTCTAATTGGCTCATTGCCAAAGGTCCTGAAATGTCAAGTTGATTGATGACTTAATGCAACATGCTCCCACTCACGTAGCAGCTCTAACTGGGGGGGTCTGTGCTTTCTCACAGACTGCTTGTTTGAATTCTCTATCAATCCCCCCTTTGATTCTTTCACAAACTGAATCATAAAACATCAGGTATCACTGGTTAAACATTCTACAAAATAATTTCATACATGTTAATAGAGTTTCCTTCTAAAATTTGTTGATGTGTTTCGCCACATATCCGGACTAGTAGCTTCCACACAAATTTACACCAACCCGAATTCCATTGTGGCCACAATGGAAGTCTGGTTTTAGTAGGTTAATTAACCTTATTCCAATTTAATCCAAATCAATATCTTAATTTAACCAGTAAAAAACCTTCCCTTAAGCATAACATACCCCTGTGCCGCGTACAGACGGTCTGCTGGGACCTGCAAGGTGTCTCACCTGCGGGACAGCAGCTACAGCCACCTGGTTGCAACAACATTTAATCAACATAAACAAACAATATAAAAGTAAAACAATTACAGTGAATAGAATTAAACCTTCCACCAATGAAGTTCCTATTGAACCTAGCCATTCAGTGGCTCTGCTCCACAAAGTGAATGATGGGGGTTGCTTAAGTTTTTCTACCTCCTTTTGGATATGCTCCGCTCAGTGGGTAATTTCTTCGGAGCTATTTGGGATATACATGCAACACTCAGTTCCGAGTAGGACGCAAGTACCTCCCTTTTCAGCCAGGATGTAGTCAAGGGCCAGTCTTTTCTGTAGGGCTACTGTGCGGATTGCTACCATTTCTGCATTGATTTTAACTAGGGCCTCTGAAGTATCATTGGCTACCCGTTCCACAACGGATGCCATGTTAATGGATTCCCTGGCCAGTCTGGCGGTCCCATACCTGGGGATCAGAATGGCAAAGAATCTCTCTGTTTCTGTGATAGCTCTCTTCGGACGGTGTAAATGTTCTGACAGTGACTTTATATGATACATATAAGGCACAATGTAGGCTAAATAGCAGGAACCCGTCCAATTCTGGGGCAGCCAAGGATAGGACTTGTGGCCACACACCCAATAGGTGCCATTATAGGCAATGAATGTTAGCTGTTTCTTTGTCAGCAATACTCCGGGGCCTGTCCAGGCTTTTCCATCTGTTTTATTCAGAATCCCCGTTACGTTAAAAACTCCCACATCGGCCCAGCTTGGACGGTTCCGTGGCTTGATTATATTATAATTCTAGGAGCAGTTACTATACCCAATATTTTGACCTCCTTTGATGTTTCTAATCAGACAGACCGATACCCCCGGTCTTCCTATCCCCGTTGTATTAGTGATAACAAAAAATGGGGGGCGTTTGGAATTATTGTACCACGGTTGGTATCCCTCTTCAAAGGTAGTCAGATTGTAACCTGCTGACTTCCATTTACGTGCCCAGTTTTCCGTATCCTGAAACGCATTGCCTGTTTTGTTTTGATTAATTATCCACTCAGCCATTTCTGAGATATTCAAGGGAACTGGTCTCAAGGGAATCCCTCCCTTTGAGTGAATAGGAATATTCGCACACACCCAACAACTAGAAATGTTACCTTGTTTGGCATAAATGTATGACATATATAAAAAGGTATTTACATGTAAATCCCTGGCTACCCTACTATTTCCCTTTGGTGCAGAGGGTCAGCTAATAAGAAGTAGGCAAATGCATAGAATACCTACAGCCAGTAGTACAGTAAATTTATAAGTTTTGGCAAAAAGTAATTGTCCTTATCAGATTTCAGCTTCAGTTACGAGTGCTCGTTTAACGAGTGAAGCGTGGACCCAGGCTTTCTTTCCTTGGACTTTAACAGCTGCCTGGGTGGACAATAACACATGGTAAGGTCCCTCCCACTTGGCACCCAAAGGTTCTTTATGCAACTTTTTCATATAGACCCAGACTCCCGGGATTATGTCATGTCCTCCTTCGGGTGGATTACCCCAAGCTGCCGATACCTGTCAGGAAACAGAACTTATAACATTGGTTAGGTTCTGACAGTATGATAACAAAGTGTCACTCATTAAGTGAACATCAGCTTTCCGTAAATCAATAGTTCCTGGCATGGGTCTTCCTGTTAAAATTTCAAATGGACTTAGACCTGTAGTTCTGTTTGGGGTTGCCCTAATGTTACATAGCATGATAATTAATGCCTGGGGCCATGGTGTTCCTTCTTGGTGATATTTGGCAAGCCATTGTTTCAGAGTTCGATTCATTCGCTCTACTTGTCCTGATGATTGTGGGTGATAAGGACAGTGTAAATCCTAAATAATGTTCAGTAACGTACAGACTTCTTGGCAGACAGCATCTGTGAAGTGTGTTCCCTGACCTGAGTCAATGCTACTCGGGACTCCCCATCGGGGAATGTAATCCTTACACAAGACCTGTGCAGTGTGATTGGCTGTGGCTCTTTTAGTTGGGACAGTTTCTACAGAGGGGTGATCTTATAGAAACATTTAAAATAATGAAGGGGATAGACAGGATAGAGGCAGAGAGGTTGTTTCCACTGGTCGGGGAGACTAGAACTAGGGGGCACAGCCTCAAAATGGGAGCCAATTTAAAACCAAGTTGAGAAGGAATTTATTTTCCCAGAGGGTTGTGAATCTGTGGAATTCTCTGCCCAAGGAAGCAGTTGAGGCTAGCTCATTGAATATATTCAATCACAGATAGATAGATTTTTAACCAATAAGGGAATTAAAGGTTATGGGGAGCGGGCGGATAAGTGGAGCTGAGTCCACGGCCAGATCAGCCGTAATCTTGTTGGGTGGCGGAGCAGGCTCGAGGGGCTAGATGGCCTACTCCTGTTCCTAATTATTATGTTCTTATGTTCTTATGTTTTTATTAATGTTAGGGAAGTCCAGAACCAGGGGTCATAGTCTAAGGATAAGGGGTAAGCCATTTAGGACCGAGATGAGGAGAAACTTCTTCACCCAGAGAGTGGTGAACCTGTGGAATTCTCTACCACAGAAAGTTGTTGAGGTCATTTCACTAACTATATTCAAGAAGGAGTTAGATGTAGTCCTTACTACTAGGGGAATCAAGGGGTATGGCGAGAAAGCAGGAATGGGGTACTGAAGTTGCATGTTCAGCCATGAATTCATCGAAGGGCCGAATGGCCTACTCCTGCACCTATTTTCTATGTTTCTATGGAGTTTTTTACCCATCTAGAGAATCTGTCGACCATGACAAGAATGTTAGTGTATCCTTGGCATGAAGGAAGAGATATATAATCAACCTGCAGATGCTGGAATGGTCCGACAGGGGCAGGGGGCCTCAGTTGGGGCATTACCGTGGTCTGCTACCAGCTGGGCATGTTTTTTAAATCCCCGACCCCACCAGCTTTTCTAGAACCGTGCTGTCATCTGTTGTGAGGCCAAGTGTCCCCACGAGTGGATCTGTTGGGCTAAAAAAGGCATAAGCGCTTGTGGCGCGACTGGCTTGTCGGTAACTCTTTGTCTCCAGACACTATCTTCGCATAGCTTAATTCCTGCCTCAATCCATGTCCATTTTTCCTCTCGGGAGCACTCGCTTTGCATTGTTTAAAGGTCACGTGTCAGAGTCCTGAGTGCTTTCAATCTGCACATCTGTGTTGGTTCTTCTGGGGGAGCGCCCTGTGAGGCTTTAGCTGCCTGGTCGGCTAGGGCATTTCCCTGTTATATATCCTTCTTTCTCATGGACAAACAGGGTAAATGGCTTACCACTGTCAGGGATTCCCAGAGCCGGTGCTGAACACAAATTCTTTTTCAAACTCAGGAAGGCCTCTTGCTGTTTCGGCCTGATTTTTTGGAGCAACTGGTGTAGAACGGAGTATCTTAGAAATTCAAATTCTCGGCATTTAGTTTGCTCCAGTTCTAGTCAGTTAGAACAGTTTCACTTTGGAACAGAAATTTTTTTTCAAAAGGGGGCGTGTCCGGTCACTTACGCCTGTTTTCAAAGTTTCGTCAGTGAAAACTTACTCCAAACTAACTTAGAATGGAGTAAGTGAAGATTTTTGTACGCTCGAAAAAATCTTGTCGACACTTTAGAAAATCAGGCGTAGGTTACAAATCAGGCGTAGGGGGGGTTTAAAGGGAAGTTTACAAACATTAAACACTTCAGTTTTACAAATAAAGAGCCATCATCAATAATAAATGATCAAAACATCAATAAATCAACCAATAAATCAATCCAAAAAAATTAATAAGAAATAATTTTTTTTTAAATCAATAAATAAAACATTTTGTATTGACCGACTGCAGCACCGGGAGCCCTCCAACAGTGTGCTGGAATGCCCCCCCCCAGTGTGTCTCTGTCAGTGTCTCTATCTCTCTGTCTGTCTGTCTGTGTCTCTCACTCTCTGTCTGTCAGTGTCTGTGTTTCTGACAGTGAGGGTAGGGGGAGGAGGGAGTTAGAGGGAGAGAGGGGGGGTAGGGGGTGGGGAGGGAGGGAGGCAGAGGGGGAGGGAGGGAAGGGGAAGGGATGGGGGAGGGGGGAGAAGGGGGAAGGATGGGGAGGGGGTGAGAGGGGGGAGGGGGGAGAAGGGGAGGGGGAGAAGGGGGAGAGGGGGTGAGGGAGGGGGAGAGAAAGGGGAGGGGGGTGAGAGGAGGGGGGGAGAAGGGGATGGGGAGGAGGGGAAGTGGAAGGGAGGAAAGGGGAAGTGGTTAATAGGGAAAGGGGGAAAGGGGAAAGGGGGGAAAGGAGAAGGGGGGAAGGAGGAGGGGAGGAGGGTGGGGGGGGGAGGCTGAACGGGGGCGGGGGGGAGGCTGAACGGGCCGGGCCCGGCGGCCGGGCCCAAGACTTCGGGCAGGGCCCGTCCCCAGCACCAGATTTACAGGTAGGTGGCGTTGGGTCGGGTCGGGTCCGGGCGTGGGTCGGGGTCGGGAGTGCGGGTCGGATCGGGTCGGGGCCGGTCCGGGGTGGGGGGGAGGCAGTCAGGAGCATGGGTCGGGTCGGGGAGGGGGGGGGAGAGGAAGGAGGTCAGTTCTGGTCGGTTCGTGTCGGGGGCGGGGGGAAGGAGGTCGTGTTGGGTCGGGTCCAGTCCGGGGGGGCGGGGAGGGTCGGGAGCACGGGTCGGGTCCAGTCCGGGGGGTCGGATCCGGTCCGGTACGGGGGGGAAAGCGGGAGTCGGGTCGATGTCGCGGTCGGGTCCGGGGCGGGGGAGCGGGAGTCGAGTCGGGTCGGGAGGAAGCAGGAGCTGGGCATGGGAGGAGCCTTATGCACGCAGCCCCAGTGAGGCCATTCGGCCAGGCGAGGGGCTGCGTGCTTCGGGCCCCTCCCACACAGTTTTGGGCGCTTGGAGCTACTGCACATGCGTGCCCACTGTAGCGCGCATGTGCAGAGGTCCCGGTACTGTTTTCAGCGCAGGGACCTAGCTCCGCCCCCCACAGCTCGTGCTGCGCCGCGCCGAGGGCCAGAGGACCAGCAGGGAGCCGGAGAATCTGGAAGGTTTTTTTAGGTGCACTTTGTGGCGTGAAAAACGGGTGTCCAGGTCTGGGCTGCGCCATTCTCGGTGCGGCCCGAAACTTGGGCCCTTAGTGAGGGTGATGGCTTCTTTAGAGGCACGTTTCCCCTTTAAGATATCATTCAGTGGCTGAGCAAGCTGTGTGAAGGAGTCAATCCGATTTCTGTTAAAGTTACACAATCCCAAAAAAGACCTTAGTTCCTGAATAGTGGTGGGTTTTTTAGCAGCCCGAATGGCTGCAGTTCTATCCTGGGTAAGTTCTCTCTTTCCTTGTGAAATTTTTTGTCCCAGGTATACAACCTCTTCTTAGGATATTTGTGCTTTGTCGATGCTGGTTTTATATCCTTTCAGCCAAAGGTGGTCCAGCAAAGCTCGTAAATCTTGTTCATGCTGTTCTTTCGTGTTTGAAGCTAGCAGGATATCGTCTACATATTGGATGACTGTGGATGACAGGGGAGGTAATTCTCGCAAATGGCTTTGTAAAGCCATGTGGAATACCGTAGGGCTGTTGTGGAAACCCTGCAGTAACCGGGTCCAAGTATACTGTTGTCCTTGGACCGTGAAAGCAAACCACTGTCGAACCTCCGGTGCCAGAGGCACCGACCAAAATCCGTTGACCATATCTATAACCGAGAAATATTTATGTTCCGGTTTGAGGGCATTAAAAATGGTGGAGGGATCTGCGACCAAAGGAGCTTTTTGATCAATACACTGGTTAGCTTTCCTATAATCGACAGTCAAACGCCAAGTCTCATTAGATTTCTGTACCGGCCACACGGGGCTATTGGAGGAGCTATACGTTTTAATAACCACCCCTTGTTTCTCCAATTGCTGAATAACCGGTAAGATTCCCGCGATGGCAGTTGGACCGATGGGATACTGTTTAGTTCATGGAGGCTTGGTCCCAGTAAATGATGCAGGCTCCATCTGGAGTAGGCCACAATCGTTCTTATCTTTAGCCTATATCGGGTGTTCCTTCAATTCTTCTTTCTTCAAAGTTCTAATTGACCATGTCACCCGACCATCCTCGAAATGCAATGATGAATCTACTTGGATTAGAACGTCCATTCCCAAAAGGGGTTGATCTACTGGGCCTATCCAGACCGGCGTGGTTAGTTCATGTGGACCCAGCCCTATAAGTACCAGTGTTGTCCTTTTAATTTCCATTTTATGGCCCCCAACTCCATAGGCTGTACATGCCCTACCATCCAACGGCAAAAAGTCTCCATATTGTAGGGGTAAGCATGTTAATTCCGCCCCTGTGTCTAAAAGACAGTCCACATCCTTATCGCCCACCCTCACAGTTATATGTAGCCCATCTCCCCTTTGTTGCATTAGTGTGAGGAGGGGGGCCAGGGCGGGCTCTAATCGTGTTTTGCTATCCCAAGTAACTCCTTCTGTTGTCAGTCGCTTAAATGCTTCAATGAGGTCATAATCTTGTGACAAGCCTGGCTTGTTGGCTGAATTGTATCCCTGGCTGCGTCCTCTTCCCCAGCCATGACCTTGCTGTTTTGCCCTGCACGTCTTGGCCCAGTGACCTTCTTTCCCACAATAATGACATTTTCCGGGTAATTTTCCTAAAAACTGTTTATCGGAATCCTGGGATTTCCATCCCATAGCCTGCACAGCTCGGACTTTAGCTCCCATATCCCGATCTAATTGGTTACATCGATCCACCATGCTGCAAAGGTAGTTCCTCTATCTTCCCAGTCCGGTGACACTACCTTAAGCATTTTGGACAGTTCTGGCTTTAGACCTGCCACGAAAGCTGCTTTCAGGGGTCCAAACATTTGTTCATCCATTTCCTCATCCGCATTATCCATACCGGAATGTTCTAGCCACGTGCATCTAAACCGCTCATCATACTCCAGGACCTCCTCTGTTCCTTTCTGTTGGCAGGCTGCAATTTTTCCCCAGTCTGTCTCAGCTGGACTGAAGGCTTGCAGCCAGTGTTTAATCGCCTCTCATCCTGCGTTTAATTCTTGCTCATCCTGCCTCAAAGCTTCTTCTACCTTGTCGTGCAATTTTCTTTCCTGTGTTTTTGGCACCATGATGGTCAAAATTTGCACTCCGTCGCAGGGATGAAGTTGATATATATTTCTTAAGCGGTCCAATTGGTCCCACGTTTTCACTCCCCCTTTCTTTGGATCGGGCAACTCCTTGGACCATTTATCAATTTTCTCTGGGTCTGCCGGATCATGAACTAAATATTTTGCATACATCCTGTTTTTAATTTTTTTGGTTCCGTCCTCATCCGCAGTCTCTTCTGATTTGACTAAAACTCGTCTTTTTTTAAACGGGGCAAAGCGCACCCCTAATTCGTCAACCTCCGACCCTGTATCGTCGGAGGATTCAGAATCCGTATCTATTCCTCGGTCGTGTCTTCGGGTTTGCGCTTTTAATTTATCCAAACATGGGTACCCTGGGAATTGACCGATACATTTTCCTTTTCCTATTACTGTCTCTTGACCTCATGATTTTTTCCATTCTTCAATTTCACCTTTAAGATCTTTAACTTCCGCTTCCGACTTTTCAAGTTCAAGTTTTTTCTGTCACAGCTGTGCACAAACAGCTTGCAATTGGTGCTTTGTACTGGTCAGGTCCCTATCACGTTGGGAACGCGTTATAATTTCATTCCACTGTCGGATCTGTCTCGTAACAGCTAAGGACCATCTGGTTCGCTCTTTATTTTTCATACGCGCCGTTTTTCCCAGACCCTTTTGATCTCGTCCAAGGTCTGTTGGAGGTACCGTATTTTTGTTCGATCTTAATACAGGTTTTAGATAAGTTGAATTGTTGCTCTATGTATTCTTTCATCTGTTCGAGGATTTCATCTATCGAAACCTCAGGTGGTGCCTACCCACTTTTTAACAGTTGTTGGCAATTATTTGCTCTTATCTCCTGCTGCCATAATACTTATTTCTTTACTGGGGTCTTGAGTCATAGGCTTTCCAGCCGATCAGTGAGCCGGTGATTAATTAACTAACATACCGCCGAAATTTAGATGTCTATGGGAGCTCGAGCCAACTACCAACCGGCGGGTTCGCAAACCGAAGGCTTTCGGAATCGCGTCGAAGGGGAGGTGAATTTAGACTATTGACCGAGGACTTTAATAAAGAGGAGTCCTTACCTCAGTATGTAGGTCCGATGTTCAAAATTCAGTTTCTTCCCTCAGCGATCCTGTTCATGACGCCAAAATTGTTAGATCTCTTAATTTTCAATGAAATGCGAACTCCGGTTGTAGTTTTAACATAACTTTTATTCTGGCAGCTGCAACAAGCTCTTGGCTGATTGCCAGTCCTTTGTCCTTCTGAGACACATGGCAAAACATGGCTGTTTTTATATCTGGCTCAATTTACAGAAAATAACTTACCTTCTTTGATCTTATTGGCTCAATTGATATACTGCTAACCTATAATTGGCTCACTGCCAAAGGTCCTGAAATGTCAAGTTGATTGATGACTTTATGCAACATGCTCCCACTCATGTAGCAGCTCTGACTGGGGGGTCTGTGCTTTCTCACAGACTGCTTGTTTGAATTCTCTATCAATATGTAAACTTGTATATACCTTGTACAGCCACCAGAGGGCTCATCTCCTGGAGTCCCAAGGGATCCCACAATCCCTTGGGAGCACAGGTACTTAAGGAGGCCTCACAGGCTGGAGAGGCACTCTGGAGACCTGCAATGAAAGACTACAGTCACACTTTACTTTGAGCTCACAGTATCCAGTCAGACTCTTTATTCATACATAACAATTAACATGATGGGATAGAGTGGCCAGGCAACGGTCAAACGTGCTGTTCACTCTTCAAGCAAAGCGTTGAATTATAAGCTGCTGACATAGGGCTAGACTTGCCATTGTTTTGCCCTGCTACCGCCCAGTTACAGCCCACTTAACCACTAAGATTTAGTCTAACGCCAATATTTCATTTAAAATGGAAACTAACGCCCAATTATCACCCATTTATCGCCGGCATAGGTTTCGGCATAAAGTTAACGCTGAGAATTAACTGAATCGCCCGCCCATATTTTCTTTTAAAAATATGACGTCAGCAATCGTGCACCCACCCAGAAGACAGTTTATAATGCAAACTAGCGTCCAGAATATCGCCGAGTGTTACTTTTGGCATCTCGCCCATATACTTCCCAAATGTTCACTCATCCAAAAAAAGCTGCACTCACCTGACCTTAACCCAGCGATATGAACGCCATTTTGTAATTCGGAGGACTTTTGATAAAAGGCTGCTTCAAGTTCATGGGAGCTTTGAAGTAATTTGTGAGTGCTTTTAAAGTGGTTTTAAAATCTCTTGACAATCATCTAATCATATTGTGGTGAATTTGCACTTTTATTGAGATTTTAGAGGACAATTTAATAATTCTGAATACATATAAATAGGGCATTTAGTAATAGTAATGGGGTCTGTAATTTCTCAGCCAGTATTGATGATTACTCATATGCTGCAGACTAGAAATGGGAGAAGGTATATTGAAGAGCATTACGTGCCCAATCAAAGAGGTGGCAGACTGCTGCTGTGGAGGAGACCTTACACCCAACGTACTCACAGGGATAAGCGGTCTTACCTGAACTTGTCCAGAAACACATGCCTTAGGAGGCTGCGCTTCCGAAAGGAGGTCATCAGTCAGATATGCCAGCCTAACAGCACCATCAGGGCTGCACTGCCCGTTGAGGTCAAGGTTACTGTGGCACTTTCCATCTATGCATCGAGTTCTTTTCAGGCCTCAGCTGGCAACATTTGTGGTATCTCTCAGCAGACCACACATTGCTGCATTCGACAGGTGACTGAAGCCCTTTACACATGCTGGATGGACTTTATAAGCTTCCCTATGACCAGGGAGGCACAGACTGAGAGGGCTTTGGGTTTCTCGAGAATAGAAAGCTTCCCCAAGGTACAGAGAGCAATAGACTATATGCACATCACCATGCGAGCACCTTTTCAGGATGCGAGATGTTTCGGAACCAAAAGGGACTCCACTTCCTGAATGTGCAACTCGTTGTCGACCACAAGCAAATAATTATGGCAGTAAATGCTAATTTTCCGGGGAACATACATGATGCGCACATCTTGCGTGAGAGCACTGTCTCTGACCTGTTTGAGAGTCAGCCACAAGGTCACGGTTGAATGCTGGGGGATAAAGGATATGGCCTTGCCAGCTGGCTCATGACCGCCCCTGTGTAAGACCCAGACGGAAGCCGAGAAGCCACATAGCCACACGCAATATCGTCGAAAAGACAATTGGAATGCTTAAGCAGCGCTTCAGGTGCCTGGACCACTCAGGAGGTGAATTACAAAAGCACCCTGAGCAGGTCGTTCAGTCATTATGGTGTGCTGCATGTTGCAAAATTTATCAATCAAGAGGGGACAAGAATTGTCAGATGGGACAGCCGGTCCACCTCAGGAGAGAGGAGAGGAGGAAGAGGAGGATGAGGACCTCCGGGAGGACAATCAGGCTGGCGTTGAAACCATGCCTCCAACCCACCCTAGATCGCAGGAAAAGGCCCATGGTAGTTACGCAGATGCAATAGTGTTGTGTCCACAGCTCATAAAGGAAAGCTTTGCATTACGATGGTGAGAGTTACAGTTACCGTTGTGTTATGTTATGTTTCATCTTTGCCTTTCCTAGCCTCGCCAATGTTTGCAAACTTTGTATATGCTTAATGTTTCTGCAATTTGAAGACACTGCAGAACAATGTGAAGTTAAATAAAAATGTTTTAACATTTATAAAAGTGTTAAACAATTTTTTTTAATACAAACACCATTTAAAGTTAACACTGTAAGGGGTGGTCCGGGGGACAGGTTCACCTCTGACCTACTTGAGCGGTTCGAATCGCTCCCATACCCTTGGGTTCTAGACTCTGGGTTTATTTCGGGGGGGTGATAAAGTGCAAAGGACAACTGGTTTGATGCAAAAGAACTTTGATTTTATTACAGACAAGGAAATAAAATGTCAAACTTATAATTACTCTAATAAAGAATACATTACACATTCAAAGAGGGTTACAGTAAAATTACACGTCCCACCTCCCAATACCTAATCCTAGCTAGGTTAGACTCCACAGCAGACAGGGACTATGCTTACAATCCTTTCTGGTCAGTTAGCAGTAGTTCGCGATTTCGGGGTTTGTTGAATTCTGTAAGTCCTGCTTGCCGTAACCCGAATGTCGGAGAAGACTTCTTACTGCGCAATCTTCAGTTGGGTTGAGTCCACTGATGTGGTAAGGCGCGTTTTGGATCTATGGGGAATATACCCGGTTTCCTTTGTTAGAAATGGTTCAAAGTCTCTTTAGGTAATGTTTTCACCTGTTGGTAATCAGGACTTAGATTGTAGAGTGGAAACTTTTGATTCTTTGGTTTCTTTCTTTTGGAGTTTTGTTTCGAGTTTGGTCGATCGCGGTAGTTTTTCGTTGGCACCACGTTGGCTGTGGTCGGTTGCTGCCGCGACGATGATGTTCTTGCTTCCTTCAGGACTTCAGGACGACGAGGCATTGATTTTTCTCCCTTCTTTATGACATCACATCGTATGGTACACCCTCAGTTGTATGACAAAGTGTGTCATATCCTCTGTTAAAACAGGGGGCCAGTTATACCGTTTGAGCTGTCCTAATCTTCACGCCAAATCAGTCCAGAATTATTTGTTTAAATTTGGCGGGCTTGACTTTTCTTTGTAATATTTTGGCAGGCTCATTAAAAGTTAATATGTCTTGGGTGGATTGCATTTCTAAATCTGTTTCCTGATGGAGATATTAACTTGGTAATCGCAATGTCCTTTTGTGCTTGGTTTTCGCATAAAGGCTGTTGTGGGACCTTTGTTCTTATTCATGTTGAAGATGGCTTTTCTCAGTTTGATTTGATGGCTGGCCACCTCTGAGTTATTGTTGGAATGTAAATGTCTCTCGTGGAGAAGGGTTTTCGAATGTGCAGTCCTCCAGACAATTTAACTGAGTCCCAACACCCAGACAGTTCCAATAATCAAGTGGGCTTCTTTAGTTCCTTTGACCCGCCCACAGGCTTGAATTTGTCTTGTAAAAGTCCAAAATTCAATTAAAATTCGTAGTTTCTTCCATAAGCACCTTAGGATTTCAAACTTTCCGGTAGATAGTCCCAAATTAATTTTCCTTTCCAATGAGCCCACACACTGCGGGGGTTCTCCGTGAATTTATACCTTTCAGTCCCCCCTGTTGACACTCTACACTCTTAAGTGTCAATCAAGGTAAGCAAAAATCCTGATCCTGGGAGTCAACCTTCCCTGCATTTATACTAGCTAAACATTAACGTGCAATGCAATTTACAGGCGAATACAATCACTACAATTCGGTTACAGCATAGAGGGGTACGATGCCTCTCTTTTACTCGGTTTTCACAGTAAAATAACAGTATACAGTCAAATACCACTTAAGTTCAGTAAAATAAAGGTACATAGTCAAACACATTTTAAGCTCAGTAAAATAAAGGTATATAGTCAAACACATTTTAAGTAACACCCTTACAACACTTGTTATTTTGCGGTTTACAGCAGGTAAAATCAAACACATTTTAAACATGGTAGTACAGTGTCACCCCTCCCTGCGCGATTCCCAAGTTTGGTCAAGGAGCGTACAGCACCCTTTGGTGCCTGATTTGACGGCCTCTGTATTTCACTCGGCAAGTAAGACACCATAAGTAAAGAATAATCGCGAGTTGACAGATAACTGAAGTGTGGGAAGCAATTCGGATCCAGACTGGGACTTCTATATTTTTGAAAAGGTCCCACCAAGGCGGAATTGTGATCTTGAGAATCTTTTTCCCTATCTCAATTGTTTTCTGTTCTAGAGTGTAGAAGTGTTTTTGTGAGATAATTACAGCTTTTAGCAGAGCGATAAGATGTTTGGGTAGAGGGGAAATTGCATAGACAAAATGTACAACATAATCCTGCAGGTTTGTAATGTTTTCCTTCACAGTGAGGTGGACAGTGGAGGGTTCAGGAATGGGGACAATCCGTTCCTGGACCACTTGAACTGATGCCTCAGGTTTAAAGCAAAAACTGCTGTCACTCACCGGACACCAGAAGTGTCCATATTGGTAGTGGGGCGCACTGGTGGTGACACAATATGTCCTAACCCCTATGTATGCTATCTGTGGAGGGACATGGCCTTTTGCCATTACCTCCATGGTGCAGTTAATAGGCTGTGCGCCAGTAGCTTTAAACCTACACTGTGACTTTGAATAGGCACTCAAGTACTGGGGACACAGTATTACGTGTGCACCCCGGCTCCGGCACCCGGAGAGGTCAGTACCCATTACAGCGTGCTCCCACCTTATGACACAGGGTGAGACCACTGCGAAACGAATGTGTGCACCTCCCTGAATAACTCCAATGTTCTCCACCCGGTATACCGGTGCAGTACGATTCCCATAATGGTATGGTTAGATTTCCCACAGTCTACTGGGACAGGGTAGGCTTCAGAGGCTAGGCGCAGCTGGCATGGGCTTAGTGAATTGCTGTATAGGTGGAGAGCTGCAAGGTGCTTGTTCCTGATCAAGGGCTAAACCTTGTTTTAAATCCTCCAGGTTGTTGCGGCCCTCACCCAACAACCATGCCCCATACAGTATGCACACCTCGTTCTGTGCAGCCTGGTCCAAAGTGTTTGTATCCTCCCGTATGAGTGCATTCACTGTCTGTGCATGTTTTTCCAGCTCAGCCACTATTTCTTTTAAATTGACAGTCATAGCCTGGTCCTCGTGTAGTTCTGAACCTACTACTGTGTTCTCTTGTTTCAGGATTTTCCTCAATTGATTCTTTAAACCATTTATCTGCGTTTCCAGTGCTATGTCATCTAGGCTATTTATTACAGGGGATCCTGTATTGTAGGCAGTGAAAACATCGTTTATGATACCCCTTCTAGGTCTCCCCGAGCCCATGGTGTCGCTAGCGTTTAGGGTATATAGGTCTGCTTTGTCTACGTTTCCAAAGTCTAACTCATAAAATTTCTTGAGCATGTCTCTAAGTAGGGCCTGGTGTAGCAGCTCTGTTTCCTTCGGGCACCATGCAGGTAGGTGTAGTTCGATAAGGTTTAAAATTACTGAAGCTACTGCATAATGTACCCCCTGGTATAACACCTTTTCGGTCAGTACCAATACTAATCCATTCCCAGGTCCCTTGGTGGTGGTAGGTCACCTCTCTATTACTGTGCGTATTGGCGGGGTTGTGGGCAGGGGTCTCTTAATATGTGCTCTTAGTTCAGTGGTGTTAATTGGGAGTGGGGAGTGTGAGACCGGGCACCTGTATGGGCTAGAATCCCACCCCATCTCTTCCCCTTCATCTTGCCATTACCTGGCGAAAGCGATCGATATGCCTGTGGGACAAATATTCCCACATGCAAACATAAATTCCTTGTTCGGATTACCAACATTTGTCCCAACACACTTTTACTCCTCCCCGTGTCCCCGTGATGGTGCGGTACGTATCATTACCAAGTCTTTCCCAGTCCGATTCCTGGTCCCATGCATTCTTGCTGAGTTTTCTGAGCCACCACCATCTCCCCAGGGGAATCTTTCCTTTGCAAGTCAAACACACACGCTTTCCCTCTGTAACAGTCTTGTATAGTCTTAATCGACTGGCTGTCTTATTCAGTTCCTTATGGACTGATGTCTGCTTCTAACTTTTATCTCACAGCCATTTTGCTTGTTGTCTCAGCGGTGCTTCCCTTAATAGTTATACCTGTAGATTCTTCTTACTCCAGTAACTAATACAATATATACTTATCATTACACAGATAATCTTACACTACTCTAAATTACTCACTAAACATTCTTAAATTCCTATTGTACTATATATGTACATCTACCACCCGTCTCTGGGTGACCAGGTTAATTCCTGCCTTCTTTCTTTCTTCATTTGCCTCTGGGTATCCAGCGGGGCCGGTAGTAAGTCGGCTTGTACCGCCGGACCCGGAGTGTACTGACCGGATGTGGGTCAGAGTCCTACACTATCGGGGGAACACCCTCTTCGCTGCTGCAGCACACCCGCTCCTTTGGGGGTGGCTGCATGGTTAATTTCGTCCCCTGGGGGTTCTGCATGGTCGGGGGCTATGGGCTGGGGACTCCCACTTTGTGGCTGGTCCACCGCTATCTCTTCTGGGGGTCCCTCATTGCCCGAGGCTACCGGCTGGGTGTCCCTGCTCGCGGGCTGGTCTCTGACCTTAGGTGCCCGTTTATGGCTGGTCCCTCTCCCGGGGCTGAACCATTCACATTGGAGCGCTGATGACCACGGTGTCTTTGGCCGTGGTGTGCGGGGAGTCCTTCTTAAGGCTCTGGCTACTGGGGGTGCGTCCGAGTCCCAAATAATTGGGGGGGACAGCTCCTCCAGTAACACAGTCCACCGCCCCTCTAGGTGCAGTCTGTGGGTCTGCCATGTCCCCTGTGGGAATTCCACAATCAGGGGCTGCTGGTTGGGTGTCCCTGTCTTTTGTACGGTTTAACGTTTTTGGCTGTCCCTTACGTTTAGCTGCTGCCCCTGGGTTGTAAAGTTTGCACTGATTTATGTGGAACCACTTTGTACGGCAGGGCAATTTTATGGCATAGACCATAGGACTTGCCTTGTCGATAATGCGGTATGGTCCCATGTACAGTGCCTCAAAGACCCCTACTGTAGCGTAGTTCCTCACCATAACCTGGCCCCCTATCTCCCACTCATGGTGTTTGCGAGGCTCTAGCAGCAGTTGGTTGCTCCGATGCTGTTTTCCCATGTTGTTAGCAGCCTGCCAGTGAATCTGTTTGAGGTGTTCAAACAGATCCCTGACAAAGCTGTCCCGGTTCACTTCCCTAAGCTGACCTTCCGTGAGTACCGGGGCTAACACATGGGTGGGGGTTCGCATGGCTCTGCCAGTCATGAGCTCGTACAGGGAGTACCCCGTGCTCTTTGACTGGCTGGCCTGGATCCCCATGAGGACCAGTGGTAGGACCTCTACCCACCCCTTAGGTGAGGCCCCTGTCTTTTTGTGCAGCCTTTCTTTGATAGTGCGGTTTAAACGCTCCACAGGCCCAGGTGACTGTGGGTTGTGGGCGACATGCCATTTTCCTTTGATGCCAAGTACCTTAAGGGTCTCCTGCACCACCTGCCCGGTGAAGTGACTCCCTTGGTCGGACGCCACGTATTGTGGTAGTCCCCATCAAGAGAACACTTCTCTGACCAGGATCCTGGCTGTTCCCAGGGCAGTGGCTGTTCGGCATGGGAAGGCTTCCACCCATTTGGTGAATACATCCGCTAATACTAGGCAGTACCTGGGCAGTGGGTAGGGGCCCGATGTAATCGATTTGGATCGACTGCCAGGGTCCCTCTACCCTCATGATATGTCCCATCGACACCTTTCTTTTCTGGGGTCAGGGTTGTTGGCCACGCACACCAGACAGCTAGCACAGAACTCGCGGACGTCTTCCCTGAGTCCTGGCCACCATCTTGCCTGTTCCACTCGTTGCCAAGTGGTCTCAGGAGCGGGGTGTCCTGCAGGAGTTCTCTCCGGTGTTGTTGCGGTACTACCCATTGCTCCCCCCTGACCAGCATGACTTCTTTAATGGCAATTGCTCGGTGCCGAATGGGCCGTCTATCTTTTCCCCTTTAGCTAGTGTGTTCAGGACAGTCTTGGGTCTGAACCATTTTTAAGTTCGGCAGCAAAGCTATTCCTGCCTTCCCTGTCATCCCAATCCTGCCGCTAACTGCTGCGATGGGTCCTGGGTTGTACGGGCACCTTGCTTGGCCAACATGTCAGCCTGCTGGTTTCCCTCGCCACCGGCTTCAGTGGTGGAATGTGTATATAGACATTCCCTTCCTCCCCTACAGATTTCATGATCTTTTCCAGTAGGGGCTTAATTGCGGATGTGTATCCGTGCCGGGACCAGATAGCCAGGTACTCCATACACGAATTGTATGTGAACATACTGTCCGAGCAAATCGTGTATGGGGTAGGGAATTCTTCGGAGTGTGTGGCTACGGACACCACCGCAGACAGTTCAGCATGCTGGGCGCCTATCGTACTGGGGAGTTTAATCACCAGGGCAATGGCTGCCTCGGGGTCATAAACTCCGCAGCCTGTGAGTCGTTCACCCGCAGATACTGTGCTTGAACCGTCCACATAGATCTTTCGGCCTGTGGGGTGTAACCCAGCCCGAAAGCCTATGTTAATCTCCCATACCCCTTCTATCGAACTGGATAAATCATGTTGGCTGCGAGTCTTGGCTCGCAGAGACCCTTTACCCAGGTCCATTTGAGAGAGGAGCAGGGTCCAGTGAGCAATGCGGGCACTGCTCACTGTCCCGTCCTTGATTCTCCCGTCCAGGAGCATTTGGGTGGGCATATGGTGGGTAAGGAGTGTGGTAGGGGACCCCGCTGTGAAGATCAGTGATCTTTTCACAGCCCAGTGAGTGGCTAGGAGGTGCCTAGTTGGAATACACAGTTGGAGTATTCGTTCTCCACATCCATGAGTATCCTGGAGGAGTAGACCACTGGACTCAGCCGGCCGTGCCGCTCTTGGAGCAGTACTGCACTTAGGCTGTCCCCACTGGCTGCTACCTCCAGGAAAAACTCTTTACCCCCATCGATGGCCCCTAAAGTTGGCGCGGTCTGCAGGTCTTTCTTGAGTTGGATAAATGCTGTCTCGCAACCTTTATCCCATTCCCACTCCACTCCCTTGTGTAGGAGTCGGAGCAGAGGGGCTGCGGTGGCTGCATAATCCTCAATTAAATCTCTGCAGTACCCGGTTATCCTTAGAAAAGATCTTACTCCTGTTACTGTGTTGGGGGTGGGTAATTTCTGCACTGCTACCCTTCTAGCTTTGTCAATGGCCCTTTCCCCTATGCGCACAGCCAGTCCCAGGAATTTTGCTTCCTTCAGGCCGATCTGTGCCTTCTTGGGGTTTACTTTAAACTCTTCTACTTTCAGCAGTTCCAGCAGTTCAGCCAGCAGTGGGCCATGTTCCTCCCCCTCGTCAGTGAACAGGAGCAGGTCATCCACATACTGTACTAGCTGCTGGGGTCTGCTGAAACAGCTGATGGAAAATACTGGGGCTGTTGTGGAAGCCCTGAGGGAGACAGTTCCAAGTGTATTGCTGTCCTTTAAAGGTAAAAACAAACTTGTACTGATCTTCCCTTCTTAAAGGTATGGACCAGAACCCGTTGGAAATTTCCAGCACCGTGAAGGTGGTCGCAGAGGCTGGGATACTTCCAATGAGGTCGGCGACAGCAGCAACGGTGGGTGCACAGGCGGGGATGTTACGGTTGAGTACTCGATAGTCCACCGTGGCTCTCCAGGAGTTGTCCAGTTTCTTAACCGGCCACAATGGAGAGTTCACATGGGTAACTATTGGTCTCAATACCCCCTGTTTAACCAAAGAACCCAAGGCTGTTTCCATGTCTGCCTCCGCCTCCCTGGGGAAGTTGTACTGTTTCTATGGTCGAGTCATGGGGTCCCCATCTATACTAACCTCGACCCCGTTTATTCTCCCACAGTCGTGTTTGTGAGTGGCAAAAGCTGCAAGGTTTTTCCTCACATACTCTTGATATTCTACAGGGGTGTTACTGACCAGTGATTCAAGATCGTAACCCTCCTTTGGCTTCATGGTGCACACTGTCTCTTTGCCCTGTTTTCCCAGGATAACCATCACCTCACTCTCCTGTCCCATACAGACTGACCCCCAAAGACAGTGGTTTCTTAAATCCACTAGGATCCCGTGGCCTAGGATGAAGTCAGCCCCCAGGATCCATCTCCCTTCCTGTTCCCACTTCATCAGGACACAAGTCCACTTAGTGTCGAGTGTACCTAAATGAATGGAGAGCGGAATGGAGAATGAGCCAGTCTGTTCAGTGCCTGTGAAACCCACCAAGCTGTAGGGAACCCCGTTAGACAGAGGTGAGACGGTGGGGTTGGCTGCATAGACAAGGGTGCTTGAGGCACCAGTGTTCAGCAGGTAAGTCCCTTTCACCTTTTCCACCTCCATCTGAACGGTTGGTCTCCCCCACGTATCATACTCGAGGGAACACAAGGGGACAGGCTGCGCCTGTCCTAGTCAAGGTTTTGGTTGGGAGGGGGCAGATGGGATTTCGGTACCGGTGGCGGTGGCTACCTTCGCAGGGCCATCTAACATGGTTCGGAGTGCGGTTAAGAAGGTATCAAATGAGTGGGGAGGGACTGGCCTATCTGTCTCGGCCCTTTTGGCCGGGGTTGGAGAACTCTTTCCTGCACTACTCTTCCAAGGATTTCTACCATTTACATAAATGATTTGAACTCTGGAATTGGAAATACAATAGCAAATAATTTGTGAACGACACCAAATTGGGGTATAGTTAATACTGAGGAGGACAGCGACAAAATACAAGAAGACATTAACAAACTTCCAAAATGAGCATGTAAATGGCAAATGCATTTCAATATAGATAAGTTTGAGGTGGTGCATTTTGGTAGAAGAAATAAGAAGGTCACTGTCTTCTTGGAAAATAGGAGGGCAAATGGAATAGAAGAACAAAGGAATCTAGGACTACAGATTCGCAAATCATTAAAATAATTTGTAGCCAGATTAACAAAGCCATATAAATCACAAACAGCACTGGGGTTAATTTCTAGAGGAAAAAATTCAAATGCAGAGAATTTATGTTAAATTTATATAGAATCTTGGTAAGACTACACTTGGAATACTGTGCCAGTCTGTCTCCATATTACAAAAAGGATATAGATGCACTGGATAAGGTGCAAAAAAGATTTGCATGGCTGATACCAGAACTGAGAAGTTCTAACTATCAGGAAAGATGGAACAGGCTGGGGCTTTTTTCTCTGGAAAAGAGCAGTCTGAGAGGTGATCTGATAGAGGTCGTTAAAATTATGAGTGGGTTCAACAGGGTAGATGTAGAGAAGATGTTTCCACTTGTGGGGTTGTCCATTTCTAGGGGCCATTAATATAAGACAGTCATTATATCAATCCAGTAAGGAGCTCAGGAGAAACGTCTTTACTCAGAGAGGTGTTAGAATGTGAAACCTGCTACAACATGGAGTAGTTTAGGCGAATAACATAGATACATTGAAGAGGAAGCTAGATAAGAACATTAGGGAGTAAGGAATAAGAGGATATGTTAATAGGATGAGATCAAATAGGGAGGGAGGAGACTCATCTGGAGCATAAACACCTGTGTTAACATATTAGATTGAATGGCCTGTTTCTGTGCTGTGAATTTATGTAATAAAGGCCAACATTCCAATAGACATTTTGATTTATGTATATGGACACCCAAACCTTTGCTCAGCCAGTTTCTGGTTTCTCACCATTTAGAAAATATTCTGTTTTATCTTTCTTGAATCCAAAGTGAATGATCTTACATTTCACCACATTGAACTCCATTTACCAGTTTTATCTACTCACTTAATCTGTCTATGTCCCTTTGCAACTTCCTGTGCCTATCTGCACCACTTACTGTACTTCCTAACTTAGTCATCTTCAAACGTGGATATAAAACTCTCCATTCCTTCATCTAAGTCATTAAAAATATGGTGAAAATTTGAGACTCTAACACAGATCCCTGGGGAATACCATTTGTCACATCCCGCCAATTGGAGTAGGTACCCTTTGACCTTGATATCTGTCTCCTACCTCTCAATCAATTTTAATCCCATGTCGCAAGGTTTGCTGCAATTCTGTGCGCTTTAAATTTTGCTAATAATCTTTTTGTGCAAAACCATATCAAATGCCTTCTAGAAGTCCATATAGGTAACATCCATAGACATTCTCTTATCCACCATGTGATCTCTTCAAACAATTCAACCAGATTAATCAGACATGACTTACCCTTTAAAAATCTATGCAGACTCTCTTTGATCAATGCAAAAGTATCTAAGTGCTTTGTCGCATTGTCCCTAATGATGGAATTGAATAACTTCCCCACAACTGATGTTAGACTGTCAGGTCTGTAATTATCTGATTTCTCTCTCCTACCCTTCATAAATAACTTTGAAGTCGAACAATACAATTCCTGAATCAAGAGAGCTTTGAAAGAATTAACGCACCTGCAATTCCATAACCTATTCTTTTAATACTATGGGGTGGAAACCATCAGGTTCTGGGCATATGTCTATCTTAAGTCTCATTATTTTCTCCATTACTATTTTTAAACTTATATTAAATTCATTAAGTCCTCCCTTTGATTTATTTTTATTTTCTTTCGTACCATTGGTATTTTGTCCTCTTCCTCTATTGTGAAGTCAAATGCAAAATATTCATTTAACAAGTGTGCCATTTCCTTATTGCCAATTACAGTGTAATCTGTGTCGTCTTTAATGGGCCCACATTTTGCTTCACCGCTCCCTTTCTCTTAATCTATTTATGAAAACTTTTACGGTTAGCCTTAATATCCTTTGCAAGATTCTTTTTCATATTCATTTTTGCAACTCTTCATACATTCTTTGTGCCCCTTTGTTGTTTTTTTATAACTACCAGTCTCCTAGATCTCTACTTTTCTTTGCATTTGTGCAAGCCTCTTATTTTAGTTTTATACTGTATCTTACCTCATTTGTTAACCACATTTGGCAAACTACACAAGTGGAGCTTTTGCCTTTTAGGGATATGCGCTAGTCTTATATTGTACAAAATACTTCATTGAATACCTCCTACTATTTGTCTAATCACCATGGCACTCAGTATAAAGTCATAACTTGAAGCGGCATCTTGCAGCCAGCTGTTTTGATGGTATGACTTATATATGAAATGGGTTTATTCATGGAGTTAGTAACCTGATGGCTATTCCAGTGCTTGGCTGCCCTCCAGGCCACCATAACCAGTGCCTGCAAAAAGACACTCAGTCATTCAACCAGGAAACACCAGGACTGGTTTGATGAGAATGACCAGGAGATCCAGGAGCTAATAAACCTCAAGCACAAGGCATTTCTGAACTTAAAGCAACAACCCAACTCGGGAGCAGCAATGCAGCTCTACAGATGGCTGAAGGCCAAAGTCCAACAAAAAACCCGAGACCTAAAGAACAGGTGGTGGATGGAGAAAGCACAGGAGATTCAGCAGCTGGCCGACAGCCATGACGTGCGAGGATTCTTCACCGCAGTCAAATCCACCTACGGCCCAAGCACCCAAGGCCCCACCCCACTGCTGGCCAAGAATGAGGAGACACTCATCAAGGACACCAAGACAGTCAGGGCCCGCTGGAAGCAGCACTTCGAAGATTTCCTTAATCGAGACTTTGCCTTTGACACGAGTGTCCTCGACTCTATCCCGCAGTATGCTATTCGTCACTATCTCAGCAAAACCCCAGCCCTGCACCATGTAGAAAAGGCCATCCGTCAGCTCAAGAACAACAAGGCATCAGGAGCAGATGGAATCCCCGCTGAGGCACTAAAGTATGGTGGAGAGGTATTTTTGGCTCGAATGCATGACCTCATCTCTCTCAGCTGGAAGGAGGAGTGCATGCCTGGAGATCTCAGAGATGCCATAACTGTGACTATCATTAAAAAAGAGGCCAAGTCCGACTGCGGCAATTACAGAGGAATCTCACTGTTATCGGCCACTGGGAAAGTCATCGATAGAATCCTCCTCAACCGTCTTCTCCCTGTGACTGAGGAGCTCCGCCCGGAGTCACAGTACGGATTCCATCCGCTACGGGATACAGCGGACATGATCTTCACTGTGCGACAACTGCAAGAGAAATGCAGGGAACAGCACCAACCCTTGTACATTGCCTTCTTTGACCTCACAAAGGCCTTTGACACTGTTAACCGCGAGGGACTACGGAGCGTCCTCCTCCGTTTCGACTGCCCCAAAAAGTTTGTCGCCATCCTCCGCCTGCTCCACGACGACATGCAGGCCGTGATCCTGACCAACGGATCCAACACAGACCCAATCCACATCCAGACCAGGGTCAAACAGGGCTGCGTCATTGCGCCAACCCTCTTCTCAATCTTCCTCGCTGCAATGCTCCATCTCATGCTCAACAAGTTCCCAGCTGGAGTGGAACTAAACTATAGAACCAGTGGGAACTTGTTCAACCTTCCTTAACTCCAGGCCAGATCCAAGACCATCCCAACTCTGTCATTGAACTACAGTAAGCGGACGATGCTTGCGACTGCGCACATTTAGAGGCTGAACTCCAAGCCATCGTCAACATCTTCACCGAGATGTACGAAAGCATGGGCCTTACACTACACATCTGTACGTCAAAGGTCCTCCACCAATCTGACCCTGCCACACAGTACTGCCCCCGATCATCAAAATCCATGGCGTGACCTTAGACAACGTGGACCACTTTCCATTCCTCGGGAGACTACTATCAGTAAGGGCAGGCATTGATGACGAGGTCCAGCACCACCTCCAGTGCGACAGCACAGCCTTTTCAATCGCCTAAGGAAGAGAGTGCTTGGGGATCAGGCCCTCAAATTTGGCACCAAGCTTATGGTCTAAAGGCACTAGTGATACCCACCCTCCTGTATGGCTCAGAGACATGGACCATATACAGCAGACACCTCAAATCGCTGGAGAAATACCACCAACTATGTCTCCGCAATATCCTGCAAATCCCCTGGGAGGAGAGACGCACAAATTCCAGTGTTCTTGATCAGGGCAACATCCCCAGCATCGAAGGACTGACCTCACTCGACCAGCTCTGTTGGGCGGGCCACATCGTCCTCATGCCCGACACAAGACTCTCAAAGCAAGCGCTCTACTTCGAACTCCTACATGGCAAGCAAGCCCCAGGTGAGTAGAGGAAACATTTCAAGGACATCCTCGAAGCCTCCTTAATAAAGTGCAACATCCCGACTGACAGCTGGGAATCCCTGGTCAAAGACCGCCCTAAGTGGAGGAAGAGCATCTGGGAGGGCGCTGAGCACCTCGAATCTCGTTGCCGAGAGCATGCAGAAAACAAGCGCAGGCAGTGGAAGGAGCGTGCAGCAAACCAGACTCTTCACCCACTCTTTCCTTCAATGACTATCTGTCCCAGCTGTGACAGAGACTGTAATTCCCGTATTGAACTGTTCAGTCACCTGAGAGCTCACTTTTAGAATGGAAGCAAGTCTTCCTCGATTTCGAGGGACTGCCTATGATGATGATGATGATGGCTATTCCATACATGAGGTCCAGCATTTTGGACAACAAACCACCTGATAGAAACACTGCACACTCTTGACATATTCCTTCTTTTCCATGAGGAACTTGACATACATGTTGCCCTGGCAAAAAGGCCTGCTTGATGCATAAGTTGACATTTGCCCCAGCTAGCCGAAGCGAAGCAAGTGCCATTTTAAATCCAGGGCCTCATATAAATAAGCTAGGCCCAACTCCTGCTAGACATATCTTTGCATCGCAACCCAATCAAAAAAAATTTGACGACATTCAGTGTACCCTAACTGACTCCCTGAGTGTACTTGGAGAACACTATCGTACATGGTTCCCAAATGTCAACCATTGCAAGATATAAGTTTGTGCTTTGCACTTGAAACACCATCAGGCCAAGCAAAGAAAATTAGAAAGAACATTGCTGCATATATAAAATGAATTGTGTTAAGAACAGCTACCATAAAAAAAACCTTCATGTCATTTCGACATTAATACAAATAACAACACTAAAAAACAAGAACAAGTTAAACACTAATGAGATATCATGGATGAATAAAGACATAAGGGAAACATTGAGGGTAAGGAAAAAGGCATACATGACAACAACAACAACAACTTATACTTATATAGCGCCTTTAATGTAGTAAAATGTCTCAAGGTGTTTCACAGGAGTGTTATAAGACAAAAATTTGACACCAAGCCACCTAAGAAGAAATTATGCAGATGATCAAAAGCTTGGTTTTAAGGAGCATCTTAAAGGAGGAAAGAAAGGTAGAGAGGCAGAGAGGTTTAGGCAGGAAGTTCCAAAGTTTAGTGTCCAGGCAGCTGAAGGCACGGCCACCGATGGTTGAGTGATTATAATCAGGGATGCTCAAGAGGGCAGAATTTGAGGAGCACAGATATCGGGGGGTTGTGAGCCTGAAGGAGATTACAGAGATAGGAGGGGCAAGGCCATGAAGGGATTTGCAAGCAAGGATGAGAATTTTAAAATCGAGGCGTTGCTTAACCGGGAGCCAATGTAGGTCAGGAAGCACAGGGGTGCTGGGTGAATGGGACTTTGTGTGAGTTAGGACACGGGCTGCCGAGTTTTGAATGACCTCAAGTTTATGTAGGGTAGAATGTCGGAGTCCAGCCAAGAGTGCATTGGAATAGTCAAGTCTAGAGGTAACAAAGGCATGGATGACGGCTTCAGCAGTAGATGAGCTGAGGCAGGGTTGGAAAAGGACAATGTTATGGAGGTGGAAATAGGCGGTTTTAGTTATACCGCGAATATGTGGTCAGAAGCTCATTTCGGGGTCAAATATGACACCAAAGTGCGAATAGTGTGGTTCAGCCTCAGACAGATGCTAGGGAAAGGGATGGAGTTGCTGGCTAGGAAACAGAGTTTGTGGTGGGGAACAAAGACAATGACTTCGGTCTTCCCAATATTTAATTGGAGAACATTTCTGCTCATCCAGTACTGGATGTCAAACAAACAGTCTGACAATTTAGAGACCGTGGGGTCGAGAGAAGTGGTGGTGAGATAGAGCTGGGTGTCATCAGCGTACACGTGGAAACTGACGCCGTGTTTTCGGGCGATGTCGCCAAGGGTCAACATAAAGATGAGAAATAGGAGGGGATAGATCCTTGGGGGACACCAGAGGTAACGATGCGAGAGTGGGAAGAGACGCCACTGCAGGTGATTTTCTGGCTACGATTAGATAGATCAGAATGGAACCAGGCGAGTGCAGTCCCACCCAGCTGGACGATGGTGGAGAGGCGTTGGAGAAGGATGGAGTGGTCAACCATGTCAAAGGCTCGAGAAGGATCAGGATAGATAGTTTACCTTTGTCGCAGTCACAAAGGATGTCATCTGTGACATTGATGAGACCCATTTCGGTACTGTGGCATAGGCGGAAACCAGATTGAAGAGATTCAAACATGGAGTTCCAGGAAAGATGGGCGCGAATTTGGGAAGGGACAACATGTTCAAGGACTTTGGAGAGGGAAGGGAGGTTGGAGATAGCGCAGTAGCTTGCAAGCACAGTGGGGTCAAGGATTGTTTTTTTGAGGAGAGGGTTGATATCGACAGATTTGAAGGAGAGGGAGAAAAATACCTATAGGAGAGATAAGTATATGGACAGCAGGGAGAGCATGATAAGAGAGAATATGAAGAGATTAGGAGAGAAGTCAAAAATACAATTAGAAATACAAAAAGGAACTATGAAATGAAATTATCATGGAACATAAAACAAAATAGTAAAATATTTTACAGGCAAAAAGGATAGTCAGGGTTGGAATAGAGCCATGAAACAATGGACAGGATAATATCACAGACAGCGATAGGGAGATGGCAGGAATATTAAATAATTACTTTGACTCAGTATTTACCAGTAAGACAGAACAGGTGAACATAACATCGGATGATGAGATTAGAAATGAGATCATTGAATTTAAAATTTAAAAAGGAGGAATATTAAATAAACTAATCAAACTCAAAGGGGATAAAACCTCTGGTCCAGACCAATTACATCCACGCATTTTGAAAGAATCTAGGGAAGAGATAGCTGAGGCATTACTACACATATTTAACAACAAAAACAACTTGAATTTCTATAGCGCCTTAACATAGAGAAACATCCCAAGGCGCTTCACAGGAGTAGTATGCAATAGAAATTTCACACCGAGCCGCACAAGTAGAAATTAGCGCAGGTGATCAAAGGCTTGATAAAAGAGGTATGTTTTAAGGAGCATGTTGAAGAAGAAAAGAGAGGTAGAAAGGCAGAAGGGTTTAGACAGGGAGTTCCAGAGCATGGGGCCTCAGCAACAGAAGGCACGGCCACCAATGGTTGAGCGATTATAATTAGGTATGCTCAGGAGGGCAGAATTAGAGGAGTGCAGACATCTCGGGGGTTATGGGGCTCGAGGAAATTACAGAGACAGGGAGGGGCGAGGCCATGGAGGGTTTTGAAAATAAGGATGAGAATTTTGAAATCAAGGTGTTGCTTAACCGGAAACCAATGGAGGTCAGCGACCACAGGGGCGATGATGAGCGGGACTTGGTGCGAGTTGAGACACATGCAGTCGAGTTTTGTATCACCTCTAATTTACATAGGGTCGAATGTGGGACGCCAGCCAGGAGTGCATTGGAATAGTCGTCTAGAGGTAACAAAGCCATGGATGAGGGCTTCAGCAGCGGATGAGCTGAGGAAAGGGTGGAGATGGGCGATGTTACAGAGGTGGAAATAGGTGGTCTTAGTTATGCTGCAGATATGTGGTCGAAAGCTCATTTCAGGGTCAAATATGACACCAAGGTTGTGAACAGTCCGGTTCAGCCTCAGACCAGGAGTTGGGAAGAGGGATGGAGTCAAGGCGAGGAAACAGAGTTCGTGGCGGGGACCAAATACAATGGCTTCAGTCTTCCCAATATTCAACTGGAGAAAATTTCTGCTCGTCCAGAACTCAATGTCGGACAAGCAATCTAACAATTTAGAGACCATGGAGGGGTCGAGAGAAGTGGTGATGAGGTAGAGCTGGGCATCATCAGCATACATGTGGAAACTGACGCTATGTTTGCGGATGATGTCACCAAGGGGCAACATGTAGTAGATAAGAAATATGAGGGGGTTCGGATAGAACCTTGGGAGACACCAGAGGTAACAATGCGGGGGTGGGAAGAGAAGCCGTTGCAGGTGATGTTCTGGCTACTATTAGATAGATAAAAATGGAACCAGGCGAGTGTAGTCCCACACAGCTGGATGACAGTGCTGGAGCATTGGAGAAGGATAGAGTGGTCAACCGTGTCAAGGGCTGCAGAGGAAAAGTTTGCCTTTGTCACAGTTGTGATATATATTCTGATGACATCACTAACAAACACACGTTATAAGATGGCTCCAATAAAACATGTGACTTTTATTGTATTTACAGCAGCAGTTGCATTATCACAGTAATCCACTAGGTGGAGCAGTAGTCTACTAGGTGGAGCTCTATATTACACTTCTCCCTCCTTAATGAAGAAGTAATCATAGCAAAATGAGCTTTATACATGACTTGCATGGTTATCCACAACAAAAGCTATGGACTTATTTTGCCATATTTACAAATCAAACTTAACCACTTGTTTTCTGTTTCGAAGAGGATACTTTCACTCTCGAACAAAACCTTCCAAACATGGTGTCGAACTGAGACTCATTTTAGGCTGATCCTGAGAAGAGTTTTTCTCCAAGGGCAATCCTTGATCTACATTTCAACTCTCTACAACTTCAGACTGTTTGTCTGCGTGACTCGGACTCAGACTTAAATTCTGACTTTCTCTTGGATTTATTTCTAGTACATCTGATGTAGGATTTGCTATTGATACTCTACATGTAACAAGACTATATGACTTATCAGAAATAATTGAATCATTCCAACTTTCAATTCATTCCAGATTTGTAGGTAAAATATGATCAATGTGAACAAACCTAACCTTTCCATGATCAAACATCTTCACCAAATATGTGCGAAGGCCACAGATCTTCACTATTCTTCCTGGTAACCACTTTAACCATTTATGGTGATAGTTTTTTACTCTAACCTTCTGATTCAATTTCATTCTTCTCTCTCTTACTCTACCTTTGTCATGATTCTCTTTCTGTCTCAATTGTTTCTCTTCTACAAACTGTGCCAAGTTTGGCTTTAACAACGAGAATCTGGTTTGTGGCTGTCATTTGAGAAACAACTCTGTTGGTGTTTTAGCAGTAGTTGTATGAGGAGTAATTAGAAAATTTGCTAATTTGTGGTCCACCGACAGCTGCCATTTCCTTGGATTTGGAGAGCATGTTTTACAATTTGTACTGTGTGCTCTGCTGCACCATTTGAAGCAGGGTGGTATGTTGGAACCTTGCTAAGTTTCACACCATTTCTGCTCATGAACTGTGCAAATTCTTCTGAACAAAATTGTGCCCATTATCAGACATAATTTCTTCTGGGTGGCCATATGAAGAAAACAATCTTCACAAATTATCTAGTGTTTTACTTGTTTTTTGCCACATCAGAAACACCTCTACCCACTTTGAATGGCTATCAATCATAATGAACAATTGCTGTCCTTCTAGCTCAGCAAAATCTACATGTAACCTTTGCCACACCCTGGAGGCCATTTCCATGGCTGTAATGGTACTGATGGTGGTTTCTTGCTTACCAATTGACATGTCATACATTGACTAATAATGTACTCTATATCTTTATCTAGATCTAGTCACCATAAGTAACTGCATGCAAAACTCTTGGTCAAGCACATTCTCAGGTGCTGGTCATGAAGATCTTCTAACAATTTGGACCTGAATTTATTTTGCAGCCCAGATAATAAAGTTTTTATCCATTGATAATGCATTCCTATGAACGAAGTATGGATGAAAATCTTTCTGTGATACTTGGTTTGGCCAGCCATCTGCTATGTAATCGTACACCTTTGACATAACTGGGTTACATTTGATTGCTCTACCAATCTCTTCAGCTGTGACTGGCAGCTCATCAATGTATAAAAAATAGAACACTTCTTCCCAATTGGGTGTGACATGTGATGAGGATGGCAACCTGGACATAGCATCAGAGCTGGTATTTGGGATTAGACTAGATGACCTTTTGTTGGTCGGCTCAGATATAATGATAAGTAATGCAGGGAATAGAAAATGGCCAGGGTGATCTCCTGGACTAGTTTCGATCGCCTGGATGGGCTGGAGAGGAATGTTCCCAGATTTTTTTCTCCCTAACTTAGCCTGGGTTTTTATCTGGTCTTTGCCTCTCCCAGGAGATCACATGGCTCCGGTTGGGATAGAATGTAGATGTTTTTAGTACAAGAGGTGTTGCAGTGGTGTGGGGTGGACTGGTTGGGCTGGGGGCTCTTTGACTTTCCGTCATTGTTCATGGGTTTGTATGTAACTTTAGGGCTGCTGATGAAGGGTCGTGCGGCTTTTTGTCGGCCGGTGCAGACACGATGGCCCAAAATGGCCTCCTTCTGCGCTGTAAATTTGTATGTTTCTATGTTTCTATCAGCATTACTGTGATCAGCTGATCATCTATATTCAATGTCACACCTATATGCTGACAAAATCAAAGCCCATTTCTGCATTCAGGCTGCAGCTAAGGTTGGAACTGGAGACTTTGGATGGAGGATTGTTTTCAGGGGCTTATGTTCAGTAACGATGGTAAAAACTTACAACCATACAAGTATTTGTGGAATTTCTGGGGGCTGAAATTCACCGTCCCTGAAGGGATGGCTACCTTGGGGTTTGGGCGGCCAATCGAAAAAATTGATTGGCCGCCACGGTCGGGTGTTTTCCCCTCCCTGAGCCATATTCAGCTTGAGGGGGATTTGAGCGGTGCGCATTTCCGCTGGAATCGGCGGGGTGAAGCCACGCTAAAGGAATTAGTGGCGTGGTGAGGTCATCAGCGGGCGGGCCACTCGAAAACGGCTACGCCCGCGAAATTCAGCAACAAAAACCGAGGACTTTTTCAGGCAGTGTCCCTGCGAGGTTTTCCAGTCGGTGCACGCACACGACACCGCTGGAGTTTTGCCGTGATCAGGTCCGTTTGGTACGTAAATAATTTTAGTCATTGTTTTGGCTCCATCAAACCTGCTGAGTGCTGCTCAGAGATTTTCACAGACTTTTGTACAACTTTCAGGTCTGACTCTAGGCCTCATTGTGGGCTGCAGAGATATGCTTGGCAGGGTTCACTCTGAGGATGGGAGGAGTGTTGGGAGGGCAACACCTGGTACACCTGGTCAGAAGCAGGGCAGCATGTAGGACAAGCATCACCGTCAGCACCGTGCAGAGAGGCAGCAGCTATGATTCGTTCATTCTGCGCCAGACCAGTGTGCCCACCATCTTCACCGACCTGAATCAGGATTGCGGTTGGCTGCTTGGAGACAAGGGATATCCCCTGTCCATTTGACTGCTCACTCCACTGTGGAACCCCAGGACAACACAATGATGCTCATTGTGTCACCAGATGCATCATTGAGCAGTGCATAGGCATTCTTAAGCAGAGGTTCTGGTGCCTGGACCGCTCTAGTGGTTCCGCCTCCTCAATGGGTCTCCATAATCGTAGTGGTCTTCTGCATGCTACACAACCTGGCCATCATGAGGGACAGCCACTGGAGGTCGAACGAGCAGTACCACCTGAGGAGGAGGAGGAGGAGAAGTTGCAGGAGGAGGAGGAGGATCCCCGTCACCCCAGAGCTAGGAGACGTCGTACATATCGTAACCCTGGAAAGGAAGTGCAGCTACCTCATAGCTGCTTGCTTCAGATAATTCCAGCCACACATGACCCTTCAGTACCACTTTCAATGGCCATCGCAATGAGTGCCTTAACACAGAATTGCCCACTCTCAAATGAAACACCTGGCCGGATATATGTGCTAAAAATAAAGATTTATCAAATTATCCAAATCACTGCAAAAACAGAAATAAAGAACAATATAATACTGTAATCATTTTTTACCCCTGTGCATCTCTATAACACGTGTTACATGTGACTACCCTAACACTACACCTCTATGTCATCCCTGTGGCTACATCATGGGTCCAGGAAGGCTGCTGTGATTGTTGTCTGGGACCTACAGCTGTCCTTCTAGGATGCCCTGGAACACCTCTGGGCCTGGAAGGGCCGGTTGCAGACAGGCCAGCACCCTCCTGGGAGGGTGTGTCCTCACATATATGGAGGTGCCTGATACCTCCCCTGCTATCTCCCTCCATGCATTATGTTCTGGTGGTCTGCCAGGTCTCCCCACATCAGGAAACAGTATTCTTCTTCTGTCCTCCATACTGTCCATCAGTGTCTCCAGCTCCATATCAGTGAACCTGTTGGCTCTCCTTGCACCTCTTACACCAGCCATCCTTCCAAACTCCTTCCAAACTCCTTGCAAACTTCTTGCAACCTCCTTCCAAACTCCTTCCAAATTCCTTCCCCCCTCAGGGCCTTGCTGCAAACCCTGGCCTTGAAAAAGGCCAAAGAGCAGCTGACTCATTAGAAACCCTTACCTGCATGCCAAATTTCTCAATGGTCATAATGCTCAAATTAAGACAGCCGCACTGCTGAAAAATCCACTTTAGAAAGGTTCATTAGTGCTGGAACCCATTTTTTCACTTTTGGAGCTGAATATGAGGTAGCCCAGCCACCAAAAAATGTTGACGCTAATCGCTCCAAAAAGGTGGAGGGAGCACCAGCTTTCCAGCGGTACTAAATTTCAGGCCACTTGACTCCAAAAATCAATGCCAAAGCTTCCCTTTCGATCTGCGCATAATTACACTCACTAGCACAGAGAGTGCGTGAAGAAAAAACAATTGGTCTCTTCTCTCCACTATGTATTACATGAGAGATCACTGCTCCAACTCCATATGGAGAGGTGTCATATGCTAGCTTGATCTCCTTAGCTACGTCATAGTGAACTAACATGGTACTCTCTACCAGTTGGCTTTTACACTCTTTGAATGCTGTGCCGCATTCTTCTGATCACTTCCAATGGACCTGTTTTTTCAACAGCTCATTTAGTGGAATGTTACACTGTAGCCAAATTTGGTAGGAACTTCCCATAATTGTTCAAAACACCCAAAACTGATCGAAGTTCAGTGACATTCTTGGGAATGAGTGCATTTCTGATTGCATCCAGCTTTGCCTTGGTTGGATGTAAACCATCTTTGTCCACTTTGTGCCCTTAGCACTCCACTGAGTTTTGAAATATCTCACACTTGTGAGCAGTTATTCATAGTCTATGCTTCTCCAACTGTTAGAGCACTTCATTCAATACGTTATTATAGATTTTCCTGTTTGGTAATGAAATTATGTCATCTAAATAACATACTACCTCTTCAATGCCTTACAAAATCTGGTTCATCACCCCTTGGAATATGGCCTGGTCAGAAGACACTCCAAATGATAACCTATTAAATTGATATAGGCCTAGATGAGTATTTATAGTCAAGCATGACTTGGACTCCTCATCTAGCTCAGGTTGTAAGTAGGCATTTGTAAGATCTAAGTTCAAGAAGACCTGGCCACCTGTCATTGTTGTGAGCAAATCTTCTATATTTGGCAATGTATTGGATAGATTACCCTCTAGAACCTAGTTTATGGTTATAATCACCACACAACCTTACCTTACCATCTGACTAAGGTACAACAACAATGGGTGTAGCCCAATTATTTGATCTATCTTTGAGATAATGTTCTCAGTTTTTAGTCTTTTGAGTTCTTGCTCAACTTGCTCCCTGAGTGCATATGGTACGGGACGTGGCTTGCAGTAAACTGGTCTAGCATCCTTCTGTACCCTGACACTCACCTTGAAGCCTTGGATCAGGCTGCCTGTATGGGGAACACCTTTGGCTACTGCTTGATGTCATCATCCTTCGATGCAAATCTCATTTCAACACGCAAAATATCATTCCAATCCAGCTTCAGTGATCACAGCCAATTTCTACCTATTAAGGAAGGCTTGTTTCCTGACACTACTAAGAGAGGCAAGCTCTGAAACTGATCCTTGTTTTTCACCAGTATGGTGATACATCCTACCACAGGGATTTGCTCTCCTGAGTAGCCTCGTAGCTCTCTCTTCGACTTCTCCAGTGGAAAATCACTCAATGTGTCGAGATATAGCAATTCTGGTACTACGCTCATGATGCACCAATGTTGATTTCCATGGGTATCCTGGTTCCTGCAATGTTAATTTGGATGACGATACTTCGAGAATTATTATTAGATACCCCGATGCTCCGGATGACGTGTATCTCCAGAGCCTCCTCGGTATATTGCTTTTCATCAATGCTATGTAGTCTCAGGCAATTTCTGCTTCTTGCATTGAACATTGGTTTATTCTTCAGTTGGCATGCCTTTGCAAGATGCTCTGTTTTCTTGCAAGAAAAACTCTGCCTTTACATATGGACAACTTTGAGCAATGTGTTGTCCCAGACACTGATAGCACAACTTCAATTCACTGTTAGCTTGGCCAGTTGTTGAGGCCTTGGGGCCCAACTGCCTTTTACTTTTAACCTGCAGGCAATTCACCTCAGTTGGCTGATGACTGGAAATGGCGCAAAATTCTCAGGAGTATTGGTCGGCCATATTCATCGACTTAGCTGTCTGATGAGCTAAATCAAAAGTCAAGTTAGGGGTTGTCAACAACTTTCTTCTGATTGCTTCATTTTTCATCCCACAAACAAAGAGGTCACGCAATGCTTGGTCCTGAAAATTTCCAAAATGATAGTGAATGGATAGCTTTTTTAAAGCTACAATGTACTTATTGATACTCTCATCAATTAATTCAATTCATATTCCAAAACAATAACTTTCAGCAATTTCGAGGGGCTCAGGACTGTAGTGTTGTTCCAACTTAGTTAGAATCTCCATCAGTGATGTGTCCTTTGGCTTGACGAGAACAAGCACATTTTTCAGGGTTTCATACAACTCGTGGCCTGCTTCAGACAAGAAAATAGTCCATTTCCTCTCTAAAATTCCCCGGTTATGGTTTTCATCATCAGGGATTTCGACGATACTATTTGCAGTGAAAAAACATTTCTAGCCACTCCACATAAGCTTTGAAAGTCTCTCGGTCACGAGTGAACTCAACCAAGCACCCTATTATTCCCATAGGCGTGGCCATCTGGACTTTGATAGTTCAGCCAAGTGTGATTGTAATTTACCTTGGATTTTAGCTGTGCTGAAAAACAAAGAACCTCTGAAAGTCACTCTGTTGGTTGGCAGGATCATTCACTAACAAAAATTTCAGCTAAGGAATCCAGAAATCCCATCCTACATCGCCAAATGTGATATATTCTTATGTATCACTAACAAACATACTTTAGAAGATGGCTCCAATACATCATGTGATTTTTATTGTATTTACAGCAGCAGTTGCATTAACACAGTTGTCCACTAGGTGGAGCAGTAGTGCAATAGGTGGAACTCTATATTACAACAGTCACAAAGGATGTCAGTTGTGACTTTGAAGAAAGCTATTTTGGTACTGTGGCAGGCGCAGAAAACGGATTGGAAGGATTCAAACATGGAATTGCGGGAAAGATGGTCACAGATTTGGGAGGCAACAACACATTCAAGAACTTTGGAAAGGAAAGCGAGGATGGAGTTTGCAAAGACAGAGGGATCGAGGATTGTTTTTTTGAGGAGAGGAGTGTTAACAGCAGATTTGAGGGAGAGGGGGAAAAGTACCTGAGGAGAGCGAACTGTTAACAATGTCAGCTTGTTAGATTTGTTAGAACAAGATGTAATGCCAAAGTACTGACAGATAGCTAACACAATACCTATGAAGCCCATGTGGTGGCTGGTGTGTAACGGCCACCACATGTTAAAAAAATCCATGTACAGGCATCTTCCGCCCTTCAGGATGTAGTTCGGGAACTAGAATATTAGGTCCTTCATTGAAACACTTGTGAACTCATCCTTTTTTGGCGTGGAAGCAAGTCATCCTCGTTTTGAGGGACTGCCTATGATGATGATTTATGAAGGGAGATAGAGCATATCCAAGGAACTATAGGCCAATCAGCTTAATATCGGTGGCAGGAAAAATAATGGAATCCCTACTAAAGGAGAAAATAGAACATCTAGAAACCAAAAATATAATAATGAATAGTCAGCATAGATTTCAAAAGGGAATGACTTGCTGGACCAACCTGATGAATTTTTTGAAGAGGTAACAGCGAGAGTAGACAATGTTAATGCAGTAGATGTAACTTATCTAGATTTTAAAAAGGCCTTTGATAAGGTACCATATAATAGACGAATGAATAAGGTCTCATCATCATCATAGGCAGTCCCTCAGAATCGAGGAAGACTTGCTTCCACTCCCAAAGTGATTTATTTGATGGCAGAACAATCCGATACGAGAGCCACAGACCCTGTCACAGGTGGGACAGACATTTGTAGAGGGAAGGGGTGGGTGGGGCTGGTTTGCCGTGCGCTCCTTCCGCTGCCTGCGCTCGGTCTCTTCACGTTCTTTGCGTTGAGACTCAAAGAGCTCAACGCCTTCCCGGATGCACTTTCTCCACCTCGGGCATTCTTCGGCCAGGGTCTCCCAGGTGTCAGTGGTGATGTCGCACTTTACCAGGGAGGCTTTGAGGGTGTCCTTATAACATTTCCACTGTCCTCCTTTGGCTCATTTACCACGAAGGAGCTCCGCATAAAGCATTTGCTTCGGGAGTCTCGTATCTGGCATGCAAACTATGTGGCCTGCCCAGCAAAGCTGATCGAGTGTGACCGGTGCTTCAATGCTGGGGATGTTAGCCTGGTCAAGGACACTGAAGTTGGTACGCCTGTCTTCCCAGGGGATTTGCAGGATCTTGCGGAGACATCGTTGGTGATATATCTCCAGTGACCTGAGGTGCCTTCTATACATCGTCCATGCCTCAGACCCATACAGGAGGGCGGGTATTACTACAGCCCTGTCGACCATGAGCTTGGTGGTAGATTTGAGGGTCAGGTCTTCAAACACTCTTTTCCTCAGACGGCCGAAGGCTACACTAGCATACTGGAGGCGATGTTGAATCTCCACATCAATGTCTGCCTTTGTTGATAAGAGGCTCCCGAGATATGGGAAATGGTCCACGTTGTCGAGGGCCACGACGTGAATCTTGATGATTGGATGATAAGGTCTAAGCATACGGAGTCAGAGGACAAGTAGCAGAATGGATAGTTAGCTGGCTTGAAGAAAGCAGAGAGTGGGAGTGAAGAGTAGCTATTCAGAGTGCCAAAAGGTGGGTAGTGGTATTTCACAAGGATCAGTGCTGGGACCACTGTTGTTCACAATTTACAGTAATGACTTAGACTTCGGAATCAAAAACATAATTTCTAAATTTACAGATGGCACCAAATTGGGGGGGAGGGGATAGTTAATACTGAGGAGGACTGCAACAAATTACAGAAATACATTAATAAACTTGCAGAATGGGCATATAATTGGCAAATGAAATTCAACACAGATAAATGTGATGTATTACATTTTGTTAGGAAGAATAGGAGGATGCGAGTCTGGGTGGGGTAGAGGAACAAAGGGATCTTGGAGGACAAATACACAAATCACTAAAAGTCATTACACAGGTTAATAAGGCTATAAAAAGCAAATCAGTCACTAGGTGTTTATTTCTAGAGCGATAGAATTGAAAAGTAGTGATGTTAGACTAAACTTATATCGAACGTTGGTTAGACCACATCTGGAGTTTTGTGTACATTTCGGGTTGCCATATTATAAAAAGGTTATAGAGGCACTGGAGAGGGTGCAGGGAAGACTTACAAGGATGATACCAGAAATGTGAGGGTATCTCTATCAGCAAAGGATGAATAGGCTGGGTCTCTTTTCTCTTGAAAAGAGAAGGCTGAGGGATGACCTAATAGAGGTCTTTAAAATTATGAAGGGTTTTGATAGAGTGGATACAAAGGGGTGGAAATTTGGTCTTGCTTCATTTGGGACAGTAACCCAGGTGGGGTGGTAATTTAATCACCTTGAAAAGGTTTGAGCCCTCTGCCCAGAAATGGGCAATGAGCTGACAGGGGTGTTAAATCAGCCATTGCACACCAGAGCTGGGGGGCCATAATGGAAGTTTGGTCGGCAAATTTGCCGGGCCAATTGCGTAAGCGCGGAACTCTGAGTCAAACCTCGGGAACAGCCAAGTCTTAAAGGCACGGCAACTCAATTTTCAAGATCCACAGGGTCTTCACAATGTGAAAATAGTGGAACAAGGTGCACGCCAGCTTTCTACCCTCTTCTCCATCGCCACCCTTGATGCTTTGCTGGAGGCAATGGAGAGTTCCTGGAGTGCACGCCAGCCTGGAGGGGGATGAATGCCAGCGCCTCGGGCTCTGGAGGGAGTTGGCTGAGCACACTACAGCCTGGAGCGTGGTGCCATCAACAGTGACCCAATTTCACAATAGGTTCAATGGCCTTACTACGGTCATCAGGGTGAGTACCAATTCTCTCATGTGAACCTCAGTGTTGCACATAGTGTAAAGACATTGCTCTGCCTACCCCTTCCCTGTGTCTACCAGGCCATGCTCGTGATTGCTGAAGTCAGCATGAGACCTCTCCATCACCTCACCAGACATGCCCTGCCACCCATCTAAGCATCTCTCACCTTCTACCTTCTTACTCAGCCTGAGCCCACCTATCAGCACCTTTCAGCTCTTCATATGTGCTCCCAGTCCTGAGCCTCATATGTACTGGTAGTTGCTTGCGGCCCACACACCGTTCACACATCCACTGTGTGATGCCATACAGCATGAACTGCCGATATGCACACTTCACCATCTCGTGAGTACCCTACTGCAGACACGTGTGACACACCAGCACCTACACAGCCACTAACAACTTTTTGCCTTTGTCATTGCAGGACAAACTCGCACAAAATCAGCACGAGTTGAATCGTCGGGGAGAGGGCGAGCTCTACCTGCTGGACGTCACCGACCAGGAGCAGTGAGTCTATGCCGTCATGTGTGCTGCAGTTATGGCACAGGAGGACGGAGAGGGAGAACCCGCCCGTTCGACAGTGACGGTATGTGAATGAGATTAGCGTTTTATGTCACTCCCCTTAGACTTGAGGTTACATGCCTTGCAAGATGTAGCAACCAGAATAACGATGCCCCCCTCCTTCTTGCCTTCCTGCCCCCTCCCCAGCTGATAACCACACATCTGTTACTTTGTCCTTACAGACGATAAGCCAGAGAGCGCCAGCCTGCCCGTCAACCTACGCGTTCAGATGTTGGGGAAGATGAGGAGTTGGAGGTGGAGAGCACTGTGTCGGCACAGCGCGGCATATCCTTACTGAGAGCGAGTGGGGAGACCACCTTGGTGGAAGAGGTCATCTTTCCAGGGTTGAATGAAGTTGAGGCTCCTGACCCCAGTGGCTTGCAGCAACGCCCAGCGCGAGGGCAAACTCAGGGGCCAGCTCTCCGGAGGGTAAGTCGGTCCATGAGTCATGCTCACAGACAGGCAGATTAGCATCTGGACTGGGAGGCTATGTCCAGGGAGTCAATGCTGATGCAACGCGAGCTCATGGGTACATTGGCGAGGATTCTGTCGAGCGTCAATGAACTTGCGTTGAGTGCGGTGGAGGCCACCTCAACCTTGGCATTTGTGGATCAGGAGCCCGTCGAGTCTATCCTTGGTCGATTGCAATGGATGCTCGACATCCATGACATGATGGCGCGGGCCATGGCTGACGTGGCAGTAGCCCTTGAGTGGCAGACTGAGACCACGCAACACCTGTATTCTGCCATGTCGTCAGTGCGTGCTGGCATCAATGCGCTGCCTGCTCTGATGCAGAGTCAAATTGATGCCACGCAAGCATTGACTGCTGCCAGCGTGTCTTGGGCCCCATCAGTCCAACGGCATTGCACTAGATTGCTCCGGATGCTGAGGTTCTGTTCCAGGAGAGTGGCAGGCTGTCGGTCCAGTTGGAACATGATGTCCTCTCTCAGGAGGATATAATTCGCTGTCCTGACACTGCCATTCCGCTTTTGCACCTGCCGCGGCCTGCACCCCAGTCATCCCACACTGCTGCAGCCCATTCTCATGTGGTGCTGTCAGCAGCCAGGCCTTCCAGGCCCAGAACTGGTCCAGGGCATTGTGCTAGGCCATCTGTCCTGACTCCCTCACACAGCAGGCCTCAAGCAACCGTGCTGCAGGCACTGGGGACACATTGAGGAGGTGCAGTAGGTGAGGGAGGGGGTTGAGGCAGAGGGGTGGGAAATGTCTATGCAAGACCCACTGATGAAAGATGTGGCCATGGGCCCTATGTTGAGAAGGTCTAAATCTTATTCATCTGTTGTATTATTTAAAGGGGAGGGTGACCCATTTTGTTTTCTTTGAGGGGGCAGGGGTTTTTGGGGTTGTTTGAGGGATGCAATAAAATGTAACGTTGAACGTTTCCTTCAGCCTATGGTGTATGACTGTTGACTTGTAACGGAGAGGTGGCATTATCGTGCCACAATATGTACTCATTATTAACTGCATTCCGAAGCACATACCATTCAAGAGAAGCGCTCCATTATGAGCCGTCACCGAATAGCCCTGCCACCGACAATATTGGCACGTTGCCTCCTCCATGGCTGCTGCTGGTCGTCACCGTCTTGCTGGAGATTCGGGACGTCGGCAGGCTACTGTTCCTCCTCCTGCTCCTCCTCCCCCTCCTCCTCGTCCTCTTGAGGTGGGCCAGAAATCCCCACTGGCAAGGTCTGGGCCCTCATGATGACCACGTTGTGCAGCATGCAGCACATCAAAATGAATAGTGAGACCTGTTGAGGGGGATATTGAAGGCTGCCTTGAGAGAGGTCCTGGCATTGGAATTGATGCTTTAGCACCCCTATAGTCTGCTCTATGATGTTGCAGATGGTGACATGGCTCTCATTGTAGTGTTTCTCCTGCTCTGTGGTGGGGTTGCAGAGGGGGGTCATTAGCCAGGTGGCCACGCCCTATCCCTTGTCCCCGAGCAGCCAGCCTCGGCCTTCCCCCGGTGGCTAAAACAGTCAAGGCACAGTGCTCTCCCGCAGGATAAAGGCATCATGCGCTCTTCCAGAATATCGAGCACTGCCTGCAAGGTTACGCTGTGTGTGGTTGCATACCAGTTGCACATTTAGGGAGTGGTATCCCTTCCTGTTTCTGAAGACCTCTGCATTCTGGAATGTTGCTCGCAAGGCCATGTGCATGCAATCAATTGCTCCTTGCACCCTCGGGAAGCCCGTTATCCTGGCAAACCCATAGGCATGCTCATCCTGTTTCTCCCTGCTCATTGCGAAGGTAATGAAATCCATTCGATGGCTGCAGGCAGCCTGTGTGATGTCGCAGATGCAGCGATGTGCTGTGAATTGTGAGACACATCATATGTCCCCTGATGCAGCCTAGAAGGAGCCGGAGGCATAGAAGATGAGTGCCACCATCACCGTCACTGCGAAGGCCTGTCATGTCATTCCATCTGGCCCACTGAATGGAATAGAAATAGAATGCGAGCTGGAACTCGAGCTGTATATTAGATAATCCACCTTCACTTTTCACGGGTCAGAGACTGCTCAGAACTGCAGCCAGGGAACACACAGTAAAACTTAAATCAGTTTATCAATTTGTAAAAGCTTTCCTGGCCTGAACTTGGAAGGATCCTGTTATGTATGAATAAGGAGTCTGACTAGATACTGTGAGCGCAAAGTAAAATGTGACCGTAGTCTTTTATTGCAGGTCTCCAGAGTGCCTCTCCACCCTGTGAGGCCTCCTTAAGTACAGGTGCTCCCAAAGGATTGTGGGATTCCTTGGGACTCCAGGGGATGAGCCCTCTGGTGGTTACACAAGGTATTTACCGGTTGTCATATATAACAACACTCCCCCTGCCCCCCAAAATGCAATAGTGTAACAATTTACAAGGTGAGTCGATCACGGGCCTTTCTTTCCCTGGTTGATTGTCTCGGTGCAAATGCTGGTTTTGGTGATTTGTTTATTGGGCCCTCGTTGGGCTGTGGTGCAGCTGGCCTTGCTGGGCTGCCTGCTGTGGTGAGTCCTGCTGGGCTGCTGCGGGTGATGGGTTCTGCTTCTTGGTCAACCGCGATGTCGGTTGCCACTGGTGTGTCTGTTGGGGGATCAAAGAAGGTAGGGTCCAATGTGGGTTGCTCAGGATAGTCCGTGAATCTGAGTTTGATTTGGTCCAAGTGTTTCCGGTGAATGAGTCCATTTGAAAGTTTGACCCAAAACACCCAACTCCCCTCTTTGGCCACAACAGTGCCGGGAAGCCACATGGGACCTTGTCCATAGTTCAACACAAATACAGAATCACTGATTTCAATTTCGTGTGACATATTTGCGCTATCATGATATGTACTTTGTTGAGGCCACCTACTCTCTACCTGTTCATGTAGATCAGGGTGGACTAATGAGAGCCATGTCTTAAGTGCCCTTTTCATGAGCAGTTCAGCGGGTGATACGGCTTTATCTCTCCCTGCATTTCCAATGGGACATTGGACCAGTTCCCGTGAAGCACACAATTTTTTACTCGAGACAATAAGGGGTCCTGGCTCGTCCAGGTTCTAATCTGTCGGGCTGTGACGGGTGATTGCTTACTCTCGAATGCTTCCATTACCATGACTAAATCTGCAGGCTTTGCCATTTGCACCCCCATGGTGGGCAATGGCAGCCTATTGAGAGCATCAGCACAGTTTTCTGTGCCTGGCCTGTGGCGGATGGGGTAGTTGTATGCGGACAACGTGAGCGCCCATCTCTGGATGTGGGCCGTGCATTCGTATTTATCCCCTTACTTTCGGAAAAAAGGGATATGAGTGGTTTATGGTCAGTTTCCAATTCAAATTTGAGCCCAAACAGATATTGATGCATTTTCTTTACCCCATAAACACACGCTAATGCTTTTGTTTCAATCATGCTGTAGGCTCTCTCAGCCTTCTGGATGCATAAGCAACTGGTTGCAATTTCCCAGATCCATTAGCTTGTTGCAAGACACATCCGATCCCATACGATGACGCATCACATGCTAGTACCAAATGCTTACATGGATCATACAACACAAGCAATTTGTTTGAGCATAACAGTTTTCTAGCTTTTACAAAGGCATTTTCTTGGCTTTTGCCCCAAACCCATTTGTCTCCTTTATGCAGTAAGGTATGCAGTGGTTCTAACAGTGTGCTGAGACCCGGTAAGAAGTTACCAAAGTAGTTCAGGAGGTCTAGAAATGACCGCAGCTCCGTCACATTCTGTGGCCTCGGTGCGTTCTCGATTGCCTCCGTCTTCAAATCAGTGGGCCTGATGCAGTCCGCCGCGATTCTTTTCCCCAAGAACTCCACTTCAGGCGCCAGGAAAACGCACTTCGAGCATTTTAACCTGAGCCTCACGTGGTTGAGTTGACTAAAAATCTCCTCCAGATTCTGCAGATGCTAGACTGTGTCCCGACTTGTAATCAAGACGTCGTCTGGAAGACCACCATATGCGGGACCGACTTCAGTAAGCTTTCCGTGTTTCTCTGGAATATCGCCGCCGCTGATCAAATCCCACACGGGCATCTGTTGTAAATGAAGAGACCTTTGTGCGTGTTGATGCAGGTGAGGCCCATCAATGATTCCTCCAGTTCCTGCGTCATGTAGGCTGAGGTCAAGTCCAGCTTCGTGAACATCTTTCCTCCTGCCAGCGTCACAAAAAGGTCGTCTGCCTTTGGTAGTGGGTATTGATCCTGCAGGGAGAAATGGTTGATAGTTACTTTGTAATCACCACAGATTCTGACGGTGCCGCCTCCCTTAAGAACTGGAACAATCGGACTGGCCCACTCATTAAATTCAATCGGTGAAATGATGCCCTCTTTTTGCAGCCAGTCCAGCTCAATCTCCACCCTCTCTCTCATCATGTATGGTACAGCTCTCGCCTTGTGTTGGCCCCGGTATTAGGTGGATCTGCACTTTTGCTCCTTGGAACTTCCCGATGCCTTGTTCGAACAGCGAGGGGAGCTTGTTTAAGATCTGGGCACACGAAGTGTTGTCAGCGGACGAGAGCGCTTGGACGTCATCCCAGTTCCAGCGTATCTTTCCCAGCCAGCTCCTGCTGAGCAGCGTGGGACCATCGCCCGGTACCACCCAGAGTGGTAGCTTGTGCACCGCTCCATTGTAGGAAACTTTTACAATAGCATTGCCGATTACGAGAATCAGTTCCTTTGTGTAAGTTCTCAGTTTCGTGCAAATGGAAGTCAGGACTGGTCTTGAGGCCTTGCTGTACCACAGTTTATCGAAAGTCTTTTTGCTCATAATGGACTGGCTCGCACCCGTGTCCAGCTCCATTGACACCGGGAGTCCATTTAATTCAACCTTCAGCATTATCGGGGGACACTTTGTGGTAAATGTGTACACCCCATATACCTCTGCCTCCTCAGTCTGAGGCTGTGGTTCATCATGATCTGCCGTGGATCTGTCCATCTCTGCAACACGGTGGTTTGCCTTTCACCTGCACACACGTTAGAGGTGTCCCATTGTTCCACAGCCCTTGCAAACGTACCCTTTGAAGTGGCATGAATGGAAACGGTGATCACCCCCACAGTGCCAACAAAGTATTAGTGGCCTTGCATTCATCACCCTTGATGGTGGACTCTGAGACATCTGCGGACGTGCAGCTGCAGGTATGTGGGGCCTGCACTGTATGCTGCGATTTGAAAACAACATCACTTTGTTCACAGTATTTGTAGCAGCACTCGTGTGCTGAGAGATTTGCTTGTTATTGTCACTGGTGCCAATGAACACCTGGGCTATCGCTAAGGCTTTACTCAAGGTTGGGGTCTCTACAGTCAAAGGTTTGCGAAGTATCACTTCATGGCCAATGCCAAGTACGAAGAAGTCCCTGAGCATGTGCTCCAAATGTCCTTCAAATTCGCAATGTCCTAAAAGGCGTCTCAGTTCGGCAACATAGCTCACCACTTCCTGGCCTTCAGACCTTTTGTAGGTGTAGAACCGGTACCTCGCCATCAGAACACTTTCCTTCGGGTTCAGATGCTCCTGGACCAGTGTGCACAAATCATTGTACGATTTCTATGTGGGTTTCGCTGGAGCAAGCAGATTTTACATGAGGCCATACGTTGGTGCCCCACAGAAGGTGAGGAGAATCGCCCTTCGTTTGGCAGCGTTCGCTTCTCCTTCCAGCTCGTTGGCCACGAAGTATTGGTCGAGTCGCTCCACGAAGGTTTCCCAATCATCTCCCTCTGAAAATTTCTCCAGGATTCCCACTGTTCTCCGCATCGTTGGGTTCGTCATCTGTATCTCATCACCAGTTGTTATGTATGAATAAGGAGTCTGATTAGATACTGTGAGCTCAAAGTAAAATGTGACCTTAGTCTTTTATTGCAGGTCTCCAGAGTGCCTTTCCAGCCTGTGACATCTCCTTAAGTACAGGTGCTCCCAAGGGATTATGGGATCCCTTGGGACTCCAGGGCATGAGCCCTCTGGTGACTACACAAGTGTATTTACAAGTTTACATATTTAACAGATCCGCTCCATGATTCTGGGCCCCAATGGTGATCATCCATACCCAGAATACACTGCATACTCAAATATGCCCTATCAATTTTAGAGTCATGTCATGGCTGCTCATCTTCTTGCATCGGAGACCCTACAGACTTGAGCCACTCTGCCAAACAGCCATGAACAATATATAATCGATCAATCAATCATTTCATTCATTTAGTAATAAAAGATTTTACTATTTTATATTAAATTTTGGTATTTAAAATAGTATCTGACTAATATCTGAATTTATGTTTAAAAATTATTTGGATAGTAGAAGTGGGACCGATGAGTTGGCCTATTTCAAATTTACCACTTTGCTCTCACCAATGACTGTTAGTGGGGTTATTAATTTTTGCACAATTCTTCACTCATTTCTTCTTCTTCTTAGGCAGTCCCTCGGAATCGAGGATGACTTTCTTCCACACTAATATGAGTTATCAGGTGACTGATGAGGCCAATGCGGGACCTACAGTCTCTGGGCTAGACTTTCCACTTCACATCGCCCATCTATGGCCTATATATACCCAAAACAGACCTCTATCACCCATTTTGAGCAAAAAGTGGAAACTAGGCACAAAATATCGCCCGAAAAACAGGTGCCTAAGTTTCCACTTGATCGCCGAGAAGATCGCCAAAATTATAACCCACATAAGGCCCATCCCAAGTTTCAGTACCTAACATGCACTGCACTGGGCCGATGCAAGGTCCAAAAGAGTGCTGAGAAATAGATGTTTTTTCTGGGCCTAGGAGAAGGAAAATGGGCACTACGGACGCCATTTTGTCTTCAGAGGAAGAGTGGAAGATTAGTTGTGAGTTATTTAGAGAGTTAATTTAAAGATAATTGTACTCCAAATATTGGGACAGGGAATATAAATAGGTATTATCAAGTTATTTTTGTAAATAGCTTTTATATATTGAAATTATTTTGTAAATAGCTTTTACATAGTGAAGTTATTTACTGATATTGTTGGAAAAGTATAAACAAATATGGATTAACAACTGTATAGTTGATAACTAATGTAACTAAGAGAAAAGACACACACAATTTATTGAATTAAGGAAAACATTTTTTATTAACAAATATTTTAATAAACTATCCCTCCAACCCCCCACTCCCCACACCAACCCACCCTTCCCTCAAATACACAAAATCTTAACAATTAACAAAACAAAACAAGAACAATTGAACAAGTGAACACTGAACGAATAAACTTTTAGAAACACAACCCCCTCCCTACCTGCGGCCACGTTTCCCTCCAGCTCCAGTCCCATCTCGTGTTCGTACCCCACCCGCCCGTTTTGGTCTACGCAGACCGACACCAAGACATCATGCAGAGTGGGATGGCAAGACTTCCTGCTGTGGTGGAGGTGACGGAGCGGAAGTGGAAGCCTGAAGCTCCACTTCCGAGTCAGGAGGAATTGTGTCCTCCGTACTCGCTTGTGTGCTCGGGGTCTCGCTACGAGCAGACACGACACCTTGGGGTGCAGCGCCGTGTCCAGCCAGCAACGCATGCCATAGGGCATTGGTTGCGACTGTCTGCTGCCGAATGGCCTCCAACGTCTCCCTTGCAGTCTGTGCCTGCTCGGAAGACCAGTTGGAGAAGTTCATGCAGAACTCGTTCCAGGTTGCTGGAAACTGGCTCCAGTTGGCAGAGAATCCCGTGAAACCCTGGATAAGGTCACGACCAATCGCGGCTGTCTCCTTGCACAGGGATAATAAGCTCTCAGTCTGGCCCTCCATGGTAGGCGATTGCTCACCCTGCTGACCGGACCTCCGTGGGGTCGGCGTTTGCAAAATTACGCGCCTTGGCATCGCCACCTGTACACCGCTTGGTCCCGGTGCCTCTTCCATCTCAATTGAGATGGCTACAGGTTGTTCCCTCTCCCACCCCCGACAAAAAATCTCATCCTCCTCTTCCTCCTCCTTCTCCTCCTCTTCTTGCTCCGGCTCAAACTGAGTTATGGATTGAGTGTTAATATCCTCCTCCTCCGTCTCTTCCTCCTGCGAGCTGTTTGAGGGGTCGATATTTGCAGATGTCTCTGCTAAATCACCTGGCTCAACGGACACTTGACCTTAGAAAGATGAATGAAATTTCTAAACAACTTATAACAATACATATCAATATATATCAATATATCAATATCAATATCAATATTTCAATAACCCAAAACATTGCAATATTTTTCAAAACCCCATATGCACAAGGGTTCACCAGGGGTAACATGGCCTCATTCATAGATCAAGAGTACATCAAAATTATTGAATTATAGTTGCATAACATTATATGCATAACTACTATATTTTTAGTATGTATTTAGTAATGTTTGCCACATTGCACAGTTCCCATTACTCACGAGACTGAAGGGTGGGCTCGGCAACACCACGGGTCCTGACCAAGGCCACCGCAAGCTCCTCGAACTGTGTTAGCACATGGACCATTGCGGAGCTGCCACCCATCCTCCTTTGCTCCGCATGGTTGATCGTTATCTTTTTCTGTAAATGATAAGATAACATTGCACGGCATAAGCTAATGGACTTGACAAATAAACATTTAAGATTGACAGATTTAAATGTTCAATTATTACTTAACATTGCAGTGCATATGAATAATTTTTAATACTATAAGATTCAACTTAGTGTTCGGGTGAATAAATTTACTTATAATTTAATTCTTTAGTATTATAAATAAATGACATTGAAGATTCTAATTACAATTTATAAACATCAAGTAAATAATACATATGTATGATTTTAAATATGACTTTTAAATGTGTTTTAAATATAGAATATAAAATGCAACTTACTCTGGCTGCTGCCAGCAGGCTGTTCCATCTCTTGCGGCACTGGTCAGCAGTCCGACCTCATTAGATGACGATGTCACAACATCGGCAATCTCCACCCATAGTTTGCGATATGCATGGGGTGGAGGTTACCCATGTCCACTCCGTGTCAAGTCCTCCCACCTATTAATCACTACATTTACCAGGGCCTCGTTGGCCTCCTCGCTAAAGGCTTTGGCCCTTCTCCTTTCACTCACCCTTTCCTTTTCTAGCTGCATCGAAATTGCTTTAAGATACTTTAAGATACTATATACTATATACTAGATACGAGATTAGTCAAATATTTCACAGAGCAAACGAACAGTCCTCTCTCCTTTTCTCTCTCCCGCTCTCTCTGACCCTCCCTGTGCTTCTGAGCATGTGCGATGACCCATGACCTCTTTAAACGCGGCAAAAAAAATCAACCAAAACAAACATCCCACACATGCGCACAATAGCGTTGCTCGGGAAGCTTTTTTTTTCTACGACTTTGGTTTGACTTCTGCTTTCTTTGGGCAATCATGAGATCGCCGAAAAAACAGATCGCCGGGGTAAGGCCAAGTGGAAAATTGCAAAAAATAAATGGGCCTTGTGCCGGCGATCAGCCCGGGCGAGACGTCCCACATCGCTGGAACATGGCCCATTTTTTTGGGCCTTAGCCACCTAGTGGAATGTCTCGCCCTCTGTCACAGCTGGGACATTTAGTGGTTGGAGGGACGGGTAGGTGAGGTGCTTGGGTTGTTTTGCGCTCCTTCCGCTGTTTGCGCTTGGATTCCGTGTGCTCCCGGCGAAGAGACTCGAGGTGTTTGGCGCCTTCCCGGATGCTTCTCCTCCACTTTGAGTGGTCTTGGGCCAGGGATTCCCAGGTGTCGGTGGGAATGTTGCACTTTTTCAAGGAGGCTTTCAGGGTGTCCTTGAAACGTTTCCTCTGCCCACCTGGGACTCGCTTTCAGTGTCTGGGCTGTGAGTAGAGCGCTTGTTTTGGGAGTCTAGTATCGGGCATGCGGACGATGTGGCCCATCCATCAGAGCTGATCGAGTGTGGTCAATGCTTCGATGCTGGGGATGTTGGCCTGAGCAAGAACACTGACGTTGTTCTATCCTGCCAATGGATTTTAAGGATCTTGTAGAGGCACCGTTGGTGGTACTTCTCCAGTGCTTTGAGGTGCCTGCTGTACATAGTCCTTGTTTCTGAAGCATGATCTTCACCGCGCGTCAAATTCAAGAGAAATGCAGGGGTCAGCACCAACCGCTGTACATAGCACCTTCTTTGACTTCACAAAGGCCTTCGACACTGTCAACCATGAGGGATTATGGAATGTCCTCCTCAAATTCGGCTGCCCTCAAAAGTTCGTCACCATCCTCCACCTGCTTCACGATGACATGCAAGCTGTGATCCTGACCAATGGATCCACCACAGATCCAATACACATGAGGACTGGGGTCAAGCAAGGCTGAGTCATCGCATCACCGCTCTTCTCGATCTTCCTTGCTGCATTGTTCCACCTCAATAAGCTCCCTGTTGGAGTGGAACTCATCTATAGAACAAACGGGAAATTGTTCAATCTCCGTCGCCACCAGTTGTCCCAACCTCTGTCGTTGAATTACACTACGAAGGTGACGCTTGCATTTGCACACACTTGGAGGTTGAACAAACCATCGTCAACACCTTCACTGAAGTGTACGAGAGTATGGGCCTTACACCAAACATCTGTTAGACAAAGGTTCTCTACCAACCTGCTCCCGCCCCAAAGTACTGCCCCCCGATTATCAAGATCCATGACGAGGCCTTGGACATTGTGGACCATTTTCTATATCTCGGGAGTCTACTGTCAACAAGGGCAGATGTCGATGATGAAGTCCAACACTGCCTTCAGTGTGCCAGTGCAGCCTTCGGTCATCTGAGGAAGAAGCTGTTTGAAGACCAGGACCTCAAACCCGGCGCCAAGCTCATGGTCTACACAGCAGTAGTGATACCCGCCCTCCTGTCTTATTTAATTAGCATAATGGAGGCATAACTATTTGCACCCGGATATATTGGATATTGCATTCACTCATTTTCATTTAAGCCATTTAAGTTTATTGTTATGACTGGAAGAGCATCGTAGAGGTTTATGTCATCAGCCAGAACAATTAATAAATAGCACTCGGGGAAAAAAGTGTTTTATAATGTGCAATACTTGTGCCCATTCTCAAGTGAAAGTCCACAAACTCTATAGTGTCTTGACTTTTGCCAGCAGTGATACTACGATGACAATGAACAAGTCTGATTTGATCGCTGCTCGAGGGCGCAATTTGCGGTATAAATCATTTTCTGAGTCACTTAATTATTTCTTAGCAAGGTTTCAAAAGCATCAAAGTAGCACTTTCAGGTGCAACTTTTAAAGGTTGTTTAAATGATTTTATCCTTGATCGTGCCTTATATTTTGTTTACAATTGCCAGTAGAAGCAGAATCGATCTCTCATTTTCCACTATAAAAATTCATTCTAGACCATTTAGAATAAACAGACCTTGCACTTTTCAATAAAACTCATAAATCTGTATTATGTTGGTTAGCATGTTAATAGGATTACATAGAATATATAATATACAACCTTAAGGAAGCTGAAAGTCTTCACAGTGAAACATGTTAGCACCCCTAATCTATTAAAGGAAGAAATTACACAATGTTAACCATGCAAATTGCTTACAACAGGATATAAAAATATAATTTGAGGAAAGAGGCAAGCTTTCAATTACATTTGATATAATGATATGATCCCTAAAATATGATCATAAAAATTACAAAATACAATTGAGGCAAGTCACATCAGTTGTCACTATATAGTAACATTAAACAGTTCATGCAACATTAAAAATTGGTGAGTGTAAGTATTGTATACAAGCTGATATCAAATTCTCAAGTTTCTGCTTTTTCATATTTTGGCAGAATAAAATACAATGATACTTTTCATATTTTGTGATTGATTGTTCAGTCTATACATTTAAATGATGTCCATTCTTAACTTGTTAGCAGTAGCAGCTACTTTAATGAAGAACAAGCCTACAATCAAAGACAAGAATATCCCAACAAGAGCTGCCATGAAAGACCAGCCATAACTCAATTTGTTCCCTTTGACTTAGCAATCTGTAGTTTCTTGTAGAATCATTTGAGATATAGCTGAAATCCAGCAGGCACACATGATAATTGACAGTGTGAACAAAACCCCTAAATGCAAAAAGTGAGAATTAGAATTACATTCAAAAATTTCATTTTTACGGTTTATTAAATCTTCTTGCAAAACAAAACAGTTTACTCTGATCTTGCTTTCAGATAACTTTTAAAAGTTAATTTTGACTGACCCAGTAGACATCTCTGTTGAATATGAAGACTGTTCATTATTCGGCTGCATCAAGCAGTATTTTTTCGAGAAATGATTTTGCAATATCTTTGAGAGTTTATATTGAAAATAAGGAAATTATTATTCACACGTTTCCATAGAACAACAACTTGCATTCATTTAGCCTTTCACAGGCAGAAGGAAAAATATACACTGAGCCAAAGATGAAGAGATTAGAAGTAATGAAAAGCTTGGTAAAAGAAATTGGTTTAATGAGGGCTTAAAGAACGAGAAGGAGGTGGGGTTTAGTTAGTGAATCCAGTGTAATGCCTAAGTGGCTGAATGCAGGGCCATGGATGTTGGGGCGAAGCGGAATTACAAGAGACCAGAGTTGAAGGATTTAAGTTCGGGAGAGGATAGGATTAGGAATAGGCCATTTGGCCCTCCAAGTTTGTTCTGCCATTCGATCATGGTTGATCTGTACCTCAACTCCATTCATCCACCTTTGCTCCATAACCCTGGCTAGCTTTATCCTCAACAATCTACCTATTTGAATCGTTAAAATTTCAGTTGTAGCACTGGAGGAGGTTACAGAGATAGGAAGGGATTTAAACACAAGGATAAAAATGTTAAATTTGCTGCATTAGGGACCGTGAGCCAATGTAGATCAGCAAGAACAGTGGGATAGGTAAAGAGAACTTGCTGTGCGATAGGATACAGACAACGAAGTATATTTTCATGAGCTGAAATTTAGAGTATGGCAGCCAGCCAGGGGAGCATTAGAATAGTTCAGTCTGAGTGTGATAATGGCATAGATGGGCTGAGGTAAGTGCTGAAGTTGTCGATGTCAAAGAGTGGGAGGTAAGCAATTTTTGTGGTGGAGCAGATACACAGCTCAGGAATGGAAACTCAGATTAGGGTGGAATAGAATAGAACACAGAGGTTGCGAATGATCTGGATCAGCCTGAGACACTGGCCAGGGAGGGAAATGGAGTCTGTGGCAAAGACATGGAGGCAGAAATTGGTATGCATTTCGCACATTTTCAATATCCAAAATGGTCATCACAAAGTCAAATTCTGCAGCGTGAAGTTCCACACTGGAACGGGGTCGCAAGTACGCCTGTTGCCACATTGGTTCAGGCACTCGATCGGCAGCCCTGGCAGCCGCCAGAAACAAACCCAAGCATCATTTCAATATGTTAACATGGGTCCTGTTTCTGAATTCGGACCCCTTTTGCAGAATGAGATTGTGGAGGGCAAGAACTGTTTCACAGGATTTGCTTGTTCTGAATTACTGAACATGAGAAAGTTGCTGGGCCTACCCTTGAGGCTCCCAAACAGGAGGAGGACTCACAACAAGGAATGCAGCAAAGACCTGCACAGGCTGTTCAAAGAGGGTGAAGGAAGCATTACTGTGCAGGTATTCAGAAACGGAACATCATACTTGAGCCTCACAGAAGCACAGTGTGTAAGGTTGCTGTGATTCAACAGGGAGACAGTCATTTACCTATGCCACCTGTTGTAGTGCGAATTAGAGACCATCATCGGGGTATGTAGTGCACTGCACTGCCTGTTCGGTTTCCAGGGCTCTAAACGTTTATGCCTCTGGCTCCTTCCAAATTGCTTCTGGTAATATCAGCAACATCAGTCAGTTTGTTGTGCACACAGTCACTGTGCAGGTTGCTGATGCACTGTTGCAAGGCGACAACAATTTATTAGCTTCCCCATGGAAGCTGATCCAAGGAAGACAGCACTAGGATTTGGCGCATTGCTGGATTCCACAGGTGCAGGCATCATATACTGCATCATGTAGCCCTGTGTGTTCCCCATGAGGAACCAGCTCTGTTTCTCAACAGGAAGGGATCACATTTAATCAATGTTCAACAGGCAGTGAGTCATGCAGGTTTGTGTCTGGTTTCTTGGCAGTAGTCGTGATTTTTCATACAGCACCAGTCCTCAATACTCCCTCGGTTCCACCCAGACCATCGGGTGGCATTCTGGCTGCTGGGGGACAAGGGCGATTCTCTCACCCACTGACTCATCCTGCTATCAGCAGACTGCGCACAGATAAAAAGTGCTGATTAAATGAGAGCCATTCAGCAACAAGCATTCTGAGGAGTAAACAATTGGCATCTTGAAACAACGGTTTTGCTGTCTGGAAAGCTTTGGAGGAGTTCTTCAATACAGCCCAGATCAAGCATCAAGATTCATAATCATTTGAATTGCAAGATTGTGGAGCATGCAGCAAAGGAGTTTTCTTAAAGTTTATTGAGGAGGAAAAAGTGGAGCAGGAAGATGATGGGCTTGAGGAACCAGGGGATGCAGAGGAAGAGCAAGGCCCAGAATTAGTGCAAATGCCAGAGCGGTACAGCAACAAATTATTGAGTAGAGATTGTCCTGAACCATCCCTTTCCTTCCCAGAGCACCAACGTTCCTTCCATTCATCTGACGCAGTCCACACACCCACCATATCAACGCCCTCAAATAGTACAGCTGCATGGGTGCTCCTGTCAAAGCACTATGCGATAATAATAATGTGCATTTATATAGTCCCTTTAATGTAGTGCAACATCAGAAGGCGCTTCACAGGAGTATTAGGAGACAAAATATTTGACACTGAGCCACATAAGGAGAAATTGGGGCAGGTGACCAAAAGCTTAGTCAAAGAAGTAGGTTTTAAAGAGTGTCTAAAAGGAGGAGAGAGGCAGAAAGGTTTAGGCAGGGAATTCTAGTGCTTAGGGTTTAGGCAACAGAAGGCACGGCTACCAATGGTTGAGCAATTATAATCAGAAATGCCTAAGAGGGCAGAATTAGAGGAGCGCAGACATCTCGGGGGGATTGTGGGGCTGAAGTAGGTTACAGAGATAGGGAGGGGCGAGGCCATTGACGGATTTGAAAACAAGAATGAGAATTTTGAAATCGCGGCGTTGCTTAACCGGGAGCCAATGTAGGTGATGAGTGAGCAGGACTTGATGAGTGAGCAGAGAGGTGATGAGTGAGCAGGACTTGCTGCAAGTTAGGACACGGGAAGCCAAGTTTTGGATTACCTCAAGTTTACATAGGGTCAAATGTGGGAGGCCAGTCAGAAGTGCATTGGAATAGTCATGTCTAGAGGTAACAAAGATATGGATGAGGGTTTCAGCAGTGGATGAGCTGAGGAAAGGGCAGAGACAGACAATGTTACAGAGGTGGAAATAGGCGGTCTTAGTTATGCTGCGGATATGTGGTCGAAATCTCATTTCAGGGTCAAATATGACACCAAGGTAGCAAACAGTCTGGTTCAGTCTCAGATAGAAGTTGGAGAGAGGGATGGAGTCAATGGCTCGGGAACGGAGTTTGAGGTGGGGACCGAAAACAATGGCTTCGGTCTTCCCAATATTCAATTGGAGAACATTTCTGCTCATCCAGAACTGGATGTCAGACAAGCAGTCTTACAATTTAGAGACCGTGGAGGGGTCAATAGAAGTGGTAGTGAGGTAGAGCTGGATATCGTCAGCGTACATGTGGAAACTGATGCTGTATTTACGGATGAAATCGGAAAGGGGTAGCATGTAGATGAGAAATAGGAGGGGGCCAAGAAAAGATCCTTGGGGGACACCAGAAGTAACGATGTGGGAGCGGGAAGAGAAGCTGTTGCAGGTGAATCTCTGGCTACAATTAGATAGATAAGAATGGAACCAGGCGAGTGCAGTCCCACCCAACTGGACGGCGAAGGAGAGGTGATGGAGAAGAATAGAGTGGTCAAACCAAATCAAAGGCTGCAGCCAAGTCAAGAAGGATGAGGAGGGATAGTTTGCCTTTGTCACAGTCACAAAGGATGCCATTTGTGACTTTGATGACAGCCGTTTCAATATGAAAACAAAATATTTTATTTCACTACACCAGAAGACCCCAGTCTTGATTTAACAAATGTTGACATTACTGATGCCCATCTACAAATCACTCGTGTGCAACCCCCAGTGTCTGTCTTGTGTGCTCATTTACTTATTCTATGAGATGGAGGCGCTTTTTAAATGGTGCCAGTAATGTGCGATATTAACACCCTCCCATTAGGCTAGCTGCCAATGAGTAGCACATGTAGCGCTGATAGCCCACCTATTTTATTTAAATGAATTGGGGGTGGGGGCCTTAGTTGTATCTACGTGATCGCCAACATTAGTTGGAGATAATTGCGGCTCATCCAAGACTGTATGTTGAATAAGCAGTCCGACTGCAGAGATAGCGTGGAAAGATCGAGAGAGATGTTGGACAGGTGGAGCTGAATTTTCAGAGTACATGTGGAAGTTGACTTATGCCTGTGGATTATGTCAAGGAGCAACATGTAAATGAAGAAGAGGAGGGCAGGGGAAAGGATAGATCCTTGATGAAACAATGCAAGAGGTGGAAAAGAAGCCATTGCTAGGAATATCTTGCCTCACTAGGATAGGTAAGAGTGTAATGAAATGAAAGCAGTCCAATGGAGTTTGGAGAGGCAGAAACCTTAATGGAGGAAAGGTGTACTAACTGTGTCAAAGACAGCAGAAAGGTCAAGCAGGATGCACAGAGATAATGCACCATTTTCACTGTCACAGAAATGTTGTTCATCACTTTGGTTAGGACTGTTTCAGTACTGTGGAAGAAGCAGAAACTTCACTGGAGTGTTTCAGACAGGGAGTTGCAGAGAGATGGGAAAGGATCTGGAAGGTGACAACATGATCAAGGACTTTGGAGAGGAAATTGAGGTTGCAGAGAGAATGATAGTTTATGAGGCAGAGGGGTCAAAGGTGGCTTTTTTGAGAGGTGTGGTAATGACGGCAATTTTGAAAGGGATGTGTGCGTCGCTGGGAAGCCCAGTATTTATTGACCATCACTTGTTGGCCTGAGAAGATAGTAGTGGGCCTTGTTCTTCAACCGCTGTAGTATTCGTTATAGTGATTTGATACAACTGAGTAGCTTGCAAGGCCACGTCAGCGGGCAGTTAGATTCATGTTGGACTGGAGTCACATATAGACCAGAGGACAGGAATTTTTGTTCCCTAGAGGACATTAGTGAACCAGTTGAGTTTTTATTGACAATCTGACAGCTTCATTTTCTATTTTAATGATATCAGCTGTTTCTTTCCAGATTTATTTATTTATGTAAAACTGAATTCAAATTCTCAAACTTCCATGATGGAATTTGAACTCACGTTCTCTGGATTATTCGTCCAGAATTCTGTATGGTAGTGTAGTGATTATGTAACTGAACTAGAATTATGTTAGTCCTGTAATATAAACTAGGGAATATTTATAATGTCAGTTAACATGCATACCACAAAGGGACTACTGTGTGGTCAGGAAGTTAGTGGGAATGGGATCAATGGAGCAGGAGATAGGTCTCATGGCCAAGATGGGCTTCGAACGTGCATGAGGGAATTAGAAGGGAATTTCGTGAGAGACAGGTGATGGGATGGGGCAATTGAATGGAAGGAAGTTTGGCTTTTTGTTTCCACATGTTGTATGGAGTCCATGAAGTTCCACAAAGTCAACTCTCTGTAAAATTTATTACTGTTGCCGAAAATTGAGCAATGACCTCCGTAGCGTGTCCCTGGCTTAATAAACTCCACCCAACCCATGAAAATGGTCATATCATTAGGAACAAACAAGCAAGTAGGTGCAATTCCAAGGACAGGGAATAATAAAATCAGTGGCTACTGAACCTTTCATATATTTGCACATAACTTGTGGCAAAAGCAGTGGCCTCAGAGCAGGTCAACTGTCTGCCCTCAGTAGTCCATTGGATAAAACAGAGAGGATGAAGGGGTAGCTTTTCATCTCTATGACTGGGAGTAAAGCACATCCTGGGTGTTTTGCAGAACAGAGTATCAGGCTGGGAGGATTGCACACTCAGAATGGATTCCACTTGCTGTTTTTTCCATTTACATGAAAGGAAAGAACATGAGACAGGCTCTGTTATTGGTGTTCAGAAGGTTGTGGGTTCAAGTCCCACTCCAGGAACTTGAGCACGTAAATCTAGGCTGACACACCAATGCAGTGCAGAGGGAGCACTACATTGTCAGAGGTGCCGTCTTTCAGATGAAACGTTAAACCGAGGCCTCATCTGTCCTCTCAGGTGGACGTAAAAGATCCCATGATACTATTTCGAAGAAGAGCAGGGGAGTTATCCCCGGTGTCCTGGCCGATATTTATCCCTCAATCAACATAACACAAAGAGATTATCTGGTCATTATCATATTGCTGTTTGTGGGAGTTTGCTGTGTGCAACTTGGCTGCCGCGTTTCCCATATTACAACAGGGACTACACTCCAAAAGTCACCATCATAGGCAGTCCCTCGAAATCGAGGAAGTCTTACTTCCACTCCAAAAATAAGTTCTCAGGTGACTGTAAAGTCCAATACGGGAATTACAGTCGCTGTCACAGGTGGGACAAAGAGTCACTGAAGGGAAAGTTGGGTGGGGTGTCTGGTTTGCCGAACCCTCCTTTCGCTGCCTGCGCTTATCCTCAACATATTCTCGGCAATGAGACTCGAGGTGCTCAGCACCCTCCAATATGCTATTCCTCCACTTAGGGCCAGGGATTCCGAAGTGCAGGTGGGAAAGTGCACTTTATCAAGCAGGCTTTGAGGATGCCCTTGAAACATTTCCTCTGCCCACCTGGGGCTCGCCTGCCATGTAGGGGTTCCGAGTAGAGCGTTTGCTTTGGAAGACTTGTGTCGGGCATGCGGACGATGTGGTCCAGCCAACGGAGCTGGTCGAGTGTGGTCAGTGCTTTGATGCAGGGGATGTTGGCCTGATCGAGAACACTGATGTTAGTGCCTCTATCCTCCCAATGGATTTGCAGGATCTTGCGGAGGCAGCATTGGTGATATTTCTCCAACGCTTTGAGGTTGGAGAAATATCACCACGCCTACTCTATATGGTCCATGTCTCTGAGCCTTATAGGAGGGCGAGTATCACTACAGCCCTGTAGACCATAAGCTTGGTACCAGATTTGAGGTCCTGGTCTTCAAGCACTCTTTTCCTCAGACGACAGAAGGCTGCACTGGTGCACTGGAGGCATTGTCGGATCTCGTCGTCGATGTCTGCCCCTGCTGATAGTAGGCTCCCAAGGTATGGAAAATGGTCCACGATGTCCAAGGTCATACCGTGGATTTTGATGACCAGGGGGCAGTGCTGGCGGGGTCAGGCTGGTGGAGGAACTTTGTGTTACAGATATTTAGTGTAAGGCCCATACTTTCGTACACGTCGGTGAAGGTGTTGATGATGGCATGGAGTTCAGCCTCTGAATGTGCGCAGATGCAAGCGTCGTCCGCGTACTGCAGTTCGATGATAGAGGATGGGACGACCTTGGATCTAGCCTGGAGATGATGAAGTTTGAACAGGTTCCCATTGGTTCTATAGTTTAATTCCACTCAAGCGGGGAGTTTGTTGAGCGTGAGATGGAAACATAGAAACATAGAAAATTGGTTCAGGAGTAGGCCATTCACGCCTTCAAGCCTGCACCACCATTCAATAAGATCATGGCTGATCAGTCACCTCAGTACCCTTTTCCTCTTTCTCTCCATACCCCTTGATACCTTTAGCTGTAAGGGCCATATTTAACTCCCTCTTGAATATATTCAATTAACTGGCATCAACAACTCTCTGCGGTAGAGAATTCCACAGCTTACCAACTCTCTGAGTGAAGAAGCTTCTCCTCATCTCAGTCCTAAATGGCTTACCCCTTATCCTTAGACTGTGTCCCCTGGTTCTGGACTTTCCCAAAACCGGGAACATTCTTCCTGCATCTAACCTGTCCAGTCCCATCAGAATTTTATATGTTTCTATGAAATCCCCTCTCATCCTTCTAAACTCCAGTGAATACAGGCCCAGTCGATCCAGTCTCTCCTCATATGTCAGTCCAGCCATCCCGGGAATCAGTCTGGTGAACTTTCGCTGCACTCCCTCAACAGCAAGAACGTCCTTCCTCAGATTAGGAGACCAAAACTGAACACAATATTCCAGGTGAGGCCTCACCAAGGTCCTGTACAACTGCAGTAAGACCTCCCTGCTCCTATACTCAAATAGCCTAGCTATGAAGGCCAACATACCATTTGCCTTCTTCACCGCCTGCTGTACCTGTATGCCAACTTTCAATGACTGATGCACCATGACACTCAGGTCTCGTTGCACCTCCCCTTTTCCTAATCTGCCGCCATTCAGATAATATTCTGCCTTCGTGTTTTTGCCCCCAAAGTGGATAACCTCACATTTATCCACATTATACTGCATCTCTCATGCATTTGCCCACTCACCTAACCTGTCCAAGTCACCCTACAGCCTCTTAGCCTCCCCCTCACATCTCACACTGCCACCCAGCTTAGTGTCATCTGCAAACATGGAGATATTACACTCAATTCCTTCATCTAAATCATTAATGTATATTGTAAATAGCTGGGGTCCTAGCGCTGAGCCCTGCGGCACCCCACTAGTCGCTGCCTGCCATTCTGAAAAGGACCCATTTATCCCGACTCTCTGTTTCCTGTCTGTCAACCAGTTCTCTATCCACGTCAGTACATTACCCCCAATACCATGTGCTTTAATTTTGCACATCAATCTCTTGTGTGGGACCTTGTCAAAGACCTTTTGAAAGTCCAAATACACCACATCCACTGGTTCTCCCTTGTCCACTCTACTAGTTACATCCTCAAAAAATTCTAAAAGATTTGTCAAGCATGATTTCCCTTTCATAAATCCATGCTGACTTGGACCGATCCTGTCACTGCTTTCCAAATGCGCTGCTATTTAATAATTGATTCCAACATTTTCCCCATTACTGATGTCAGGCTAACCGGTCTATAATTATCCATTTTCTCTCTCCTTCCTTTTTTAAAAAGTGGTGTTACATTAGCTACCCTCCAGTGCATAGGAACTGATCCAGAGTCGATAGACTGTTGGAAAATGATCACCAATGCATCCACTATTTCTAGATCCACTTCCTTAAGTACTCTGGGATGCAGACTATCAGGCTTCGGAGATTTATCGGCCTTCAATCCCTTGCATTGCAGCGATGAAGATCGGGAAGAGCGTTGGCGCGTTGACGCAACCCTGCTTGACCCCGGTCCGGACATGGATTGGGTCTGTGGTGGATCCATTGTTCAGTATCACGGCTTGCATGTTGTCGTGAAGTAGGCGGACGACACTCCATAGTCACTCGTGGTTAACAGTGTCAAAGGCGTTTGCGAGGTCAAAGAAGGCCATGTACAAGGGTTGGTGGTGTTCCCTGCAATTCTCTTGTAGTTGTCGCATGGTGAAGATCATGTCCGTTGTATCCCTTCGTGGACGAAATCCGCTTTGCGACTCTGGGAGGAGCTCATCAGCCACAGGGAGAAGACGGTTGAGGAGGATTCTTGCGATGACTTTCCCAATACTCCAAAAGTAGTTAATTGGCTATAAAGCACTTTGAGACATCCGGTGGTTGTGAAAGGTTCTATATAAATTCAAATCTTTCTTTTCTTTATTTTTCTTTCAATCTCTCAGCCTAATTTTCCTTTTGCGCTCTAACCAAGCAATATGTAACACCCAGACAGTACAGATGAAAATCTATCCAAACATGTTTTAAATATTCACTACTTCCCCCATTTAAAAATGAAATATAACAGCCAGACACCAGAAGCTAGTTCACCTTAACCCATTATCATTCCAAAATTGCCATATAGTCATAATTCATAATATTTAAAAAAGAATGCATATGCACATTACAATCCTTAAGCAATCCTTACCAGTTAATGTGACTTTCTGAGAGGATGCTATTTACATTATTTTGAACCTCATCATTAATGAGCGCTAAAGTTCACTGTGTTTTATTTCTGTTCCAAATTCTGCTTTAGGTCGTGCAAATATAGCAAAACACAGCCCTAAAAAGCCTTCACTTACCAGATAGCATAAATATTATAGAATTTATACATTCTATAATTCTCACAAAATGCTTTAAAAGTGACGACTATGAATCCAATTGTAATAAATATTACTGCCAAAAACATCAGTGTGCTCCACCAACAACGATAACCTAGAAAAACAAAGAGTACAAATTGATCTCATTTAACAATTGTCCCTCATATGCAAATATTGTTTCTTATTCTGATGGTGCTGATGGGTCTAATCTAACAACACCACTGCTGGAGATAGTGCAATTCACTAACATCTAGCGAATACAAATACAGAATCATGCATCAATCAATTCTATAATTTTTTTTTCAGTATGTGCAGCAGTTTAACAATTGAACCGGACCTAATGATCTTTTGCCTTTCAGGGTGACTGTTCTTCACAACAATCCCTTTGAGAGCCATACAAAAAATGTTACACCAAGAAGGGTGGTCGATTTTATACATTTTTTTATTGCACTTTTTACAAGACTATCACAGCCTATTGCATAAAGGTCTCTAATATAATTTCAATAGGCTTCGCAATTTAAAAGAAATAGCCAAGTCAAATATAGAAGTCCGAGTATTCTTGCTTATGGTATATGCTTCTGCAAGCCTGAGGTGGAACACTGACCATGTCATAAATCATACTGTATGACAGAGATGTACAACCTTTTGGAGCTGGGGCCTAGATCCATGTGTCAAAACCAGTGAGTCAACCACAAATGATAATGTAAAATATAAGCTCCATACATAAAAAACAGCACCCCATGCACAAGCAAGACCATGCAAAATATCCTAATATCCCTCTCATCCTCCCTTTAGCCCAATCACCTTTGCACTCCTTTGCCCCATCAACCCTGTCCCCAAAGCTTGGTTCACTTGCTTTTTCTTCATTCTTTTTCTAACTTTTACCCCCTTTTCCTGGTCCGCCCTCTTTCTTTATCTCGGTCCATCTCTCCCTTTCTTATCCTTTCATCCTCTATCTCCTCTGTTACTTTTCTTGGGTTCTCTCTTTCTTTTTTCCCTCTGGTCCTCTCGCTGAGTGCCTGGATGGCTGATAAAGGCTGCTCTTTATTTGATCAAAATCCTTTACTTGTCCTTCATGTCTCGGAACTTTAAACTGCTTGAATGTGCTCAAGTCAGCTTTGCATAAAGCACAAAAAAGGGAACCAACAGGAGCCTTGTGTGGCACATCAAAGCAGGATGCAGACTACACCTTAGACATTACTGTTGTATATAATTTGTGGCTGCTTTATACAAAATCACAGAACACAACTGTCAGGTATCTTACATGGCTACTGTTGGTACTATCACAAGGTGTGCCACCAGAGGGCACAGCAGTGGGAGACTTGTAGGTTACCTGTACAGGTGTGCCAGGCCTAGTATAAAAGGCAGGCCACCAGGTGTGATCCTCACTCTGGAGTTAACTAATAAAGGACTAAGGTCACTACAGTTCAAGAACAAAACACTGACTCATGGAATCATTGTCAGTGCATCTAAGGACACAACAACTGGCGACGAGAACATGCGAAAATGGCTATCCTTGGTACGTTGCAGCAGTTCGCCGATGGTGATGATTGGGACGCCTTTGTGGAGAGGCTAGAACACTTTTTTACAGCAAATGACCTGGCAGGAGACGAACCGGCTGCGCTGGCTGGTAAACGCCATGCTATCCTACTGACTACTGTGGGCCCAATGTCTATGGCCTCGTCAGGGACTTGCTGGCACCAGCGAAGACAATGACCAAGTCGTACAAGGAGCTCGTAACCCTGATCCAAGTGCAACTCAAGTGCAAGGAGAGCATCCTCACAGCCAGACATCGGTTCTATACCCACCGACGGCCTGAAGGCCAGGAAATCGCAAAGTACGCCGCAGACCTCAGGAGGCTGGCGGCACCGTGCAAGTTCGGCACCCACCTCAACGAAGCGCTGCGGGACATTTTTGTCATTGGAATTGGCCATGAGGGCCTTCTTCACAAGCTACTGTCGGCGGATACCACAGTCACACTGCAGAAGGCCACCTCTGTGAGCCAGGCATTCATGACCTCGACCTGTGGCTCTAGGCATATGTCTCACCCTCAGGACTCAAACCTGGCAAGTACTGTGCACCGGGTAGCTGGACTGTAGAGCGCGCACCCTCTCAGGGGAGAGGGAACAGGCCCCTGAGTCCCTTAACTCAGAGTCCGCTGAGGGGTGCTAATCGAGTAGCACCATGCTGGCATTGCGAAGGGAATCAAAGGGCTCACCAGTGCCGTTTTAACGATTATGTTTGCAAAGCTTGCGGCACAAAGGGCCACCTCCAGTGAATGTGTAAGGGAAAAAGGATTCACTGTGTTGATGAGGAGTCTGCAGATGGCCATGAATCCAACGTGGATTACGAATCGTTAGAAAGCGAGGCAGCCCAGCCCCACGATGAGGTATATAGCATGTTTAACTGCACCACCGAGTATTCCCCGTTGAGGATGGAAGTCGAGATAAATGGCACTCCAGTCTTCATGGAAGTAGACATGAGGGCGAGCCAGTCAGTGATGAATCAAGGGGCTTTTTAGAGGCTATGGGGCAATCCGGCTGAACGACCAGAGTTGGCCCCAGTTCAGGTAAAACTGCGCACCTACACCAATGAAATCATCCCAGTCATTGATAGTGTGAATGCAAAAGTACTCCATGATGGAGTGGTACACAAGTTACCTTTGTGGATTGTTGCAGGTGATGGACCAACGCTGCTCGGCAGAAGGTGGATGAAGAAGATCCAGTGGAAGTGGGAAGACCTCACTCCTCCAGCGATCGAAGTCCTCTGCACCCAGAGGCAAAGCAAGCCCTCACCTGAGGTTGGACCCAGCACTGATGAGCTGACCAGCATGGCACCTGAGGCACAGACCGCTCAGCACAACTGCGTGGAGATGATCCAGCTGAGACGACCCGAACGCACCTTCCAGGCTCCAGTGGCAGTGACTCAGGAGGGAGAAAATCGGATCCAGCAGCGACTTCCCAACTGCGGAGGCAGAACCCGGGGAGAAGAGGATCACTGCGGTCGTCATCGTGAACGAAGAAAAGATGGCGCCCAAACTACGAGGCGATGCGCTGCAGACAAAGCTGGCCGCGACCAGACCACGAGATGCAGCGCTGATGGAGCAACACATGACACCAAGCGGAGAAGCGGATTGGGGTAAAGCAAGCAAGGCTCTCTTAAAGGAGGCCTGCAAACCACTACAATTAAAGGGACAGTTCCACACAATTAAGCAATGTAACAATATTGTACGTCAGAGGGCAAACGTGCAACGGATCATGTAAAATATGTAACTGACAATGTAAAATGCGTAAATGATGATCGGAATTGTAAATGTGTAACTGACCATACAAAATGCGTAAATGATGATCGGAATTGTATACATGCAACCAGCGAGGAAAAGTCGCGCGATTGTGTTCGGACCCCTCGAGTGTCCATCATAAGCAAGGAAAAGCTGTGCGATGCAGAGTTTCCAGTGCACGCAGCCCCGAGAGCAAGTTATGCAAGCCAAACAGCTTCCCACTGCCAGCACCAGGCATTGAACAGCCACCAGACTGCAGGGGCACCACCCAGCAGCTCGGGAACTAGCCGTCCTTACGCACCGGTCACCGCATCTCGTCGCACCACAACCACAAACAAAAAAAAAGGAGAGAAATGCAAAACCCATTCACCTGAACTTGTAGGTACATGAATGCCAGGAGCCTCCGCCACACCAACATGGGAGGGGGGAGAATGGAGTGGTCAGGAACACACACACACAAACAACAACCATCAGCACGCTCCTGCACCAACTACCCACCCAAGGTCAAGCTGGCCAGGCAGAGGTCTCCCAGACAGAACCCATATACAGCTAAGCCCAGAGCATAGTTAATGCAGAGACGATTTGCACTGAGGGTTCAGGGGAGAGTGATGTCATGTATCTTACATGGCTACTGTTGGTACTATCACAAGGTGTGCCACCAGAGGGCGCAGCAGTAGGAGCCTCATAGGTTACCTGTACAGGTGTGCCTGGCCTAGTATAAAAGGCAGGCCACCAGGTGTGATCCTCACCCTGGAGTTAACTAATAAAGGACTAAGGTCACTACAGTTTAAGTACAACACACCGCCTCGTGGAGTCATTGTCAGAGCATCTAAGGACACAACAACTACGATTCAGGAGAAACCGACCTGCATTGACTTTAAGCACAGGGTCTCCTGCATCTGTCATGAAGAAGCTGGAAGCCATGGAAGTTCACAGCTAAATCTTGGATTATACCCAGGATATACATTCCTGCTCATAGATTCATGTAAATATAGATTAAAGACTCATTGAACCTGCTCCTCTCAAAACGGGAGTGAGGCAAGGTTGTCCACTGTCACCCAATCTAATGTCATCAATTATGTAAAATCATAAAAATTTTGGAAGGAGAATATTTGGCCCGTTGTGCCGCCGGTGTTGATTCATCTGTTTAACTGAAGCTCTTCAGCTCTGTTCGATAGAATTGTAAGATTTCAGGCTATTCTGAAAGTATTTGTTCCTTTTGAAAATGACTTTTTTTGAATGTTGTTGGCAAACTCACTTGAGAATTTAGTGTGCTCTACCCACCATTGAGAAAAATGGGCTAACCAATGGGATATGGTATTGATGTTTCCAAGTGCCATATTATTGCCTTGCACTGCTCAAGAGGTTTTCTGAAAGATACTGAATGGAGAAAGCAATCTTGGTATTGTCTTAATTATTGATTCATATTGCGAACTGGATGCCATAATGTTTGTATCCATGCTATGGTTAGTAGGTGAATGGCAATCCATTTGCACATTTTAGTGAGTTGTGCTGCTCACCATGCTACTCACAAGAAGGTTCAGCTGGTGAAGACTAATGGCAGTCCTCCTTGGGGGAGGGGGACACAAGAGGGTCTAACTGGGGTTGAAGTGGCTCCAAGATAACATATCTGCCAATGACCACAAGCTCCAAAGTCTGTGTTGCCTGCCTGGTGCCAGGGTTAAGGATAACTCCTCATAGCTGGAGAAGTACTTAGAATGGGAGGAGAAGGATCCAGTTGTTGTGGTCCACTGAGAATCCAATGACATAGGTAGAATTTGGAAGGAGGATCTGATGAGAGTGTTTGAGGAGCTATGGTCCAAATTAAACCACAAAAGTTCAAAGGTAATAATCTTTGGATTGTTACCTGAGCCACACGCAAATTGACATAGGGACAAACAGAAAAGAATATTAAATGTGTGGCTGAAAGAATGGTGTGGGACGCAGGGGATTCAATTCATGGGGCACTGGCACCAGTATTGGGGAAAGAGGGAGCTGTTCCGTTGGGATGGGCCCCACTTAAACCGGGCTGGGACCAGTGCCTTGTCAAATCGAATAACTAGGTAGCAGTAGATGGTGCTTTAACCAATAAAGGAGGGTATTCGGGAAAGGGTAAATTCAAAAGTAGTAAGAGAAATATCAAGGCTGCAGAGCCGAGGAAAGATTTGGGTAAAAATACGCAGAGTGGGTCAGGAAGGGACAGAATGCTTAACAATTATAATAGGGCATTAATGACTAAAGTGATCAGAGAAAATTGAAAAAAGTTATAAGTAAAGGCACTATATCTGAATCTGTGAAGCGTTGGCAACAAGATAGATGATTTAAGAGCACACATAGAAATAAAAGGGTTTGACCAAATAACCGTTATGAAGACCTGGTCCCAGAGTGACCAAGATTAAGAACTAAATATTCCAGGATACTTGACTTTTAGAAGAGATAGGCAAAATCAAAAAGGAGGAGAGGAGCCCTGATAATTAAGGATGGGATAGAGAGAAACACAGAAACATAGAAACATCGAAAATAGGTGCAGGAGTAGGCCATACGACCCTTCGAGCCCGCACCGCCATTCAATAAAATCATGGCTGATCATTCACCTCAGAACCCCTTTCCTGCTTTCTCTCCAAACCCCTTGATCCCTTTAGCCGTAAGGGCTATATCTAACTCCCTCTTGAATATATCCAATGAACTGGCATCAACAACTCTCTGCGGCAGGGAATTCCACAGGTTAACAAATCTCTGCGTGAAGAAGTTTCTCCTCATCTCAGTCCTAAATGGCCTACCCCTTATCCTAAGACTGTGTCCCCTGGTTCTGGATTTCCCCAACATCGGGAATATTCTTCCCGCATCTAATCTGTCCTGTCCCGTCAGAATCTTATACGTTTCAATGAGATCCCCTCTCATCCTTCTAAACACCAGTTGGCCCAGTTAATCCAGTCTCTCCTCATATGTCAGTCCAGCCATCCCTGGAATCAGTCTGGTGAACCTTCGCTGCACTCCCTCTATAGAAAGAATGTCCTTCCTCAGATTAGGAGACCAAAACTGAACACAATATTCCAGGTGAGGCCTCACCAAGACCCTATACAATTGCAGTAAGACCTTCCTGCTCCTATACTCAAATTCCCTAGCTATGAAGGCCAACATACCATTTACCTTCTTCACCGCCAGCTGCACCTGCATGCCAACTTTCAATGACTGATGAACCATGGCACCCAGGTCTCATTGCACCTCCCCTTTTCCTAATCTGCCGCCATTCATAGAAACATAGAAACATAGAAAATAGGTGCAGGCCCTTCTAGCCTGCACCGCCATTCAATGAGTTCATGGCTGAACATGCAACTTCAGTACCCCATTCCTGCTTTCTAGCGATACCCCTTGATCCCGCTAGTAGTAAGGACTGCCTCTAACTCCTTCTTGAATATATTTAGTGAATTGGCCTCAACAACTTTCTGTGGTAGAGAATTCCACAGGTTCACCACTCTCTGGGTGAAGAAGTTCCTCCTCATCTCGGTCTTAAATGGCTTACCCCTTATCCTTAGACTGTGTCCCCTGGTTCTGGACTTCCCCAACATAGGGAACATTCTTCCTGCATCTAACCTGTCTAACCCCGTCAGAATTTTAAACGTTTCTATGAGGTCCCCTCTCATTCTTCTGAACCCCAGTGAATACAAGCCCAGTTGATCCAGTCTTTCTTGATAGGTCAGTCACGCCATCCTGGGAATCAGTCTGGTGAACCTTCGCTGCACTCCCTCAATAGCAAGAATGTCCTTCCTCAGGTTAGGAGACCAAAACTGTACACAATACTCCAGGTGTGGCCTCACCAAGGCCCTGTACAACTGTAGCAACACATCCCTGCCCCTGTACTCAAATCCCCTCGCTATGAAGGCCAACATGCCATTTGCTTTCTTAACCGCCTGCTGTACCTGCATGCCAACCTTCAATGACTGATGTACCATGACACCCAGGTCTCTTTGCACCTCCCCTTTTCCTAATCTGTCACCATTCAGATAATAGTCTGTCTCTCTGTTTTTACCACCAAAGTGGATAACCTCACATTTATCCACATTATACTTCATCTGCCATGCATTTGCCCACTCACTTAACCTACCCAAGTCACTCTGCAGCCTCATAGCATCCTCCTCGCAGCTCACACTGCCACCCAACTTAGTGTCATCCGCAAATTTGGAGATACTACATTTAATCCCCTCGTCTAAATCATTAATGTACAGTGTAAACAGCTGGGGCCCCAGCACAGAACCTTATGGTACCCCACTAGTCACTGCCTGCCATTCTGAAAAGTCCCCATTTACTCCTACTCTTTGCTTCCTGTCTGACAACCAGTTCTCAATCCATGTCAGCACACTACACCCAATCCCATGTGCTTTAACTTTGCACATTAATCTCTTGTGTGGGACCTTGTCAAAAGCCTTCTGAAAGTCCAAATATACCACATCCCTTGTCCACTCTACTGGAAACATCTTCAAAAAATTCCAGAAGATTTGTCAAGCATGATTTCCCTTTCACAAATCCATGCTGACTTGGACCTATCATGTCACCTCTTTCCAAATGCACAGCTATGACATCCTTAATAATTGATTCCATCATTTTACCCACTACCAATGTCAGGCTGACCGGTCTATAATTCCCTGTTATCTCTCTCCCTCCTTTTTTAAAAAGTGGGGTTACATTGGCTACCCTCCACTCCATAGGAACTGATCCAGAGTTAATGGAATGTTGGAAAATGACTGTCAATGCATCCACTATTTCCAAGGCCACCTCCTTAAGTACTCTGGGATGCAGTCCATCAGGCCCTGGGGATTTATCGGCCTTCAATCCCATCAATTTCCCCAACACAATTTCCCGACTAATAAGGATTTCCCTCAGTTCCTCCTCCTTACTAGACCCTCCGACCCCTTTTATACCCGGAAGGTTGTTTGTGTCCTCCTTAGTGAATACCGAACCAAAGTACTTGTTCAATTGGTCCGCCATTTCTTTGTTCCCCGCTATGACTTCCCCTGATTCTGACTGCAGGGGACCAACATTTGTCTTTACTAACCTTTTTCTCTTTATATATCTATGGAAACTTTTGCAATCCGTCTTAATGTTCCCTGCAAGCTTCTTCTCGTACTCCATTTTCCCTGCCCTAATCAAACCCTTTGTCCTCCTCTACTGAGTTCTAAATTTCTCCCAGTCCCCGGGTTCGCTGCTATTTCAGGCCATTTTGTATGCCACTTCCTTGGCTTTAATACTATCCCTGATTTCCCTTGATAGCCACGGTTGAGCCACCTTCCCTTTTTTATTTTTACGCCAGACAGGAATGTACAATTGTTGTAGTTCATCCATGCGGTTTCTAAATGTCTGCCATTGCCCTTCCACAGTCAACCCCTGAAGTATCATTCGCCAATCTATCCTAGCCAATTCACGCCTCATACATTCAAAGTTAGCCTTCTTTAAGTTCTGGACCATGGTCTCTGAATTAACTGTTTCATTCTCCATCCTAATGCAGAATTCCAACATATTATGGTCACTCTTCCTCAAGGGGCCTTGCACAACGAGATTGCTAATTAATTCTCTCTCATTACACAACACCCAGTCTAAGATGGCCTCCCCCCTAGTTGGTTCCTCGACATATTGGCCTAAAAAACCATCCCTTATGCACTCCAGGAAATCCTCCTCCACCGTATCGCTTCCAGTTTGGTTAACCCAATCTATGTGCATATTAAAGTCACCCATTATAACTGCTGCACCTTTATTGCATGCACCCCTAATTTCCTGTTTGATGCCCTCCCCAACTGTTTGGAGGTCTGTACACAACTCCAACTAATGTTTTTTGCCCTTTGGTTTTCTGCAGCTCTACCCATATAGATTCCACATCATCCAAGCTAATGTCCTTCCTAACTATTGCCTTAATCTCCTCCTTAACCAGCAATGCTACCCCACCTCCTTTTCCTTTTATTCTATCCTTCCTGAATGTTGAATACCCCTGGATGTTGAGTTCCCAGCCCTGATCATCCTGGAGCCACGTCTCTGTAATCCCAATCACATCATATCTGTTAACATCTATTTGCACAGTTAATTAATCCACCTTATTCCGGATACTCCTTGCATTAAGACACAAAGCCTTCAGGCTTGTTTTTTTAACACCCTTTGTCCTTTTAGAATTATGATGTAGTGTAGCCCGTTTTGTTTCTTGCCTTTGTTTACTCGGCCTTCCACTATTAACCTCCCTGTGTGCAGTCTCATCTGTGTTAGGAACACAATAACTGGTCATGAGTAGACGAATCCAATGCAAAGATGCAGCAAACTGTGGGCATCCTGGAGAAGTTCTTGGAGGGTGAGGACTGGAAAGCCTATGTTGAGCGGCTAGACCAGTACTTTGTAGCCAATGAGCTGGACGGAGAAGGAAGCGCTGCAAAATTGAGAGCGGTCCTCCTCATGGTCTGCGGGGCACCGACCTACAGCCTCATAATGAATCATCTAGCTCTGGTGAAACCCACAGATAAGTCGTATGAGGAGCTGTGTACATTGGTTCGGGAGCATCTTAAACCAAGGGAGAGCGTGCTGATGGCGAGGTATCGGTTCTCCACGTGCCAGCGATCTGAAGGTCAGGAAGTGGCAAGCTACGTCGCCGAGCTAAGGCGACTTGCAGGACAATGTGAGTTTGATGGCTACATGGAGCAAATGCTCAGAGAATTTTTTGTACTGGGCATTGGCCACGAGACCATCCTACGAAAACTTTTGACTGTTGAGACACCGACCCTCAGTAAGGCCATTGCAATAGCACAGGCGTTTATGTCCACCAGTGATAACACCAAACAAATCTCTCAGCACACAAGTGCTAGCATTGTTCATAAATTAACTGGAACTGTGTTTGTGAGCAGAAATGTACAGGGCAGAAACCTACAGGGCAGAAACCACGAGTCTGCAACTGCCAGCAGGCCTCAGGTGACCCTGATGAATCAGAGTCCACAACAAAAGCAAGGCAATTCGCACCTTGTTGGCGTTGTGGAGGCTTCCATTCAGCCTATTCATGCTGCTTCAAAGGGTATGTTTGCAAGAGCTGTGGAACAATGGGGCACCTCCAACGAGCTGCAAGCTCTGCAAGACCTGTTAACCACCATGTGGCAGAGGAAGATCGGTCCATGGTGGATCAAAGCAATGTCGAGCGTCAGAGAGAGGAGGCAGATGCTAAAGTGCACAGGGTGCACACATTTTAGGCAAAGTGTCCACCTATAATGCTAAATGTAAAATTGAATGGCTTACCTGTAGCCATGGAACTGGACTCTGGCGCTAGCCAATCCATCATGAGTAAAAAGATGTTTGATAGACTGTGGTGCAACAAGGCACTCAGACCAGCGCTGAGCCCTATGCACACGAAACTGAGAACATACACCAAAGAGTTCATCACTGTCCTGGGCAACGCCATGGTCAAGGTCACCTATGAGGGCACGGTGCATGAACTGCCACTCTGGATTGTCCCGGGCGATGGCCCCACACTGCTTGGAAGGAGCTGGCTGGGTAAAATCCGCTGGAACTGGGATGACATCCGAGCGCTATCACATGTCGATGAGGCCTCATGTACCCAGGTTCTCAACAAATTTCCTTCCCTTTTTGAGCCAGGCATTGGAAACTTTTCTGGGGTGAAGGTGCGGATCCACTTGGTCCCAGAGGCACGACCCATTCACCACAAGGCGCGAGCAGTACCTCACATGATGAGGGAGAGAGTGGAAATCGAGCTGGACAGGTTGCAACGCGAGGGCATCATCTCCCCAGTGGAATTCAGCGAATGTTCCAGCCCGATTGTTCCAGTACTCAAAAGTGATGGCACTGTCAGGAATTGCGGCGATTATAATGTAACTATTAATTGTTTCTCGCTACAGGACCAATACCCGCTACCTAAGGCAGACGACCCAGTGGCTGCGAGAGGCGGCAGCAGATCGGAGGCAGGAGCTCAAGGTTCATGTTGAGGCCTACAAAAGGCGCAGCGGCTGCAAGAGGCGGTGGCAGATTGGAGGAGGGAGCTCGAGGTGCGTGGTGAGGCCTATACAGGCCCAGAGCCGTGCTTGTGCAGCTCCAGCCGGGAGAAAAAGTGAAAAAGAAGTAGAAAGGAATCAAAAGGTGACGTCACAGCCAAAGGGGTAAGTGATTGGCTGGTGATTGGTGAGTAGCTTTTCTTTTTCCTTTTTATATCAGTAAGTAACCTGTTAACATTGTTGTCGCCAAATTAAGTGTATCTAAGGGTTAAGTCATGGCAGGAGAGCTCGGTCACGTGATATGCTCCTCCTGTACCATGTGGGAACTCAGGGACGTCTCGGAGCGGGTGCGGGACATTCTGAAAAGGGAGGGAGAACAGCCAGTTGTCATGGTGCACATTGGTACCAACGACATAAGTAAAAAAAAGAGATGAGTTCCTATGAGACGAATTTAAGGAGCGAGGAGCAAAATTAAAAAGTAGGACCTCAAAAGTAGTAATCTCGGGATTGCTACCAGTGCCATGTGCTAGTCAGAGTAGGAATTGCAGGATAGCGCAGATGAATATGTGGCTTGAGCAGTGGTGCAGCAGGGAGGGATTCAAATTCCTGGGGCATTGGAACCGGTTCTGGGGGAGGTGGGACCAGTACAAACCGGACGGTCTGCACCTGGGCAGGACCGGAACCAATGTCCTAGGGGGAGTGCTTGCTAGTGCTGTTGTGGAGGAGTTAAACTAATATGGCAGGGGGATGGGAACCAATGCAGGGAGACAGAGGGAAACAAAATGGAGACAGAAGCAAAAGACAGAAAGGAGATGAGTAAAAGTGGAGGGCAGAGAAACCCAAGGCAAAAAACAAAAAGGACCAATGTACAGCAAAATTCTAAAGGGTTAAAGTGTAATAAAAAGGCAAGCCTAAAAGCTCGGTGCCTCAATGCGAGGAGTATTCGGAACCCAGGAGAGGGCTCTGAGCTAGTTAGAGTGGGTGAGAGCGCAGATGTACAGGACCCCAAGAAAGAATGCAAAAGGCAGGAGGCAACAGAGCAGAGTCGCACTGAGGTAAGTGTAAACCACAAGGTGATAGGAAGGGACAATATGTATGAATATAAAGGAGCTGCAGGAGGGGTCAAAACTAAAAATCATGGTTTAAAGCTCGTATTAAAACACTTTAACTCAATGCACGCAGCATGCGAAATAAAGTAAATGAGTTGACGGCACAAATCATTACAAATGGGTATGATTTGATGGGAATTACAGAAACGTGATTGCAGAGTGGCCAAGACTGGGAATTAAACATACAGGGGTTTCTGACAATTCAGAAGGATAGACAAGAAGGGAAAGGAGGTGGGGTAGCTCTGTTAATAAAGGATGATATCAAGGCAGTTGTGAGAGACGATATTGGCTCTAATGAATAAAATGTTGAATCATTGTGGGTGGAGATTAGATATAGTAAGGGGAAAAAGTCACTGGTGGGCGTAGTTTATAGGCCCCCAAATAATAACTTCATGGTGGGGCGGACAATAATCAAGGGCATAATAGAGGCATGTGAAAAAGGAATGGCAGTAACCATGGGGGATTTTAACCTACATATCGATTGGTCAAATCAAATCGCACGGGGTAGCCTGGAGGAGGAATTCATAGAATGCATATGGGATTGTTTCTTAGAACAGTATGTTACAGAACCTACAAGGGAGCAAGCTATCTTAGATCTGGTCCTGTGTAATGAGACAGGAATAATAAACGATCTCCGAGTAAAAGATCCCTCTGGAATGAGTGATCACAGTATGGTTGAATTTGCAATACAGATTGAGGGTGAGGAAGTAGTGTCTCAAACAAGCATACTATGCTTAAACAAAGGGGACTACAGTGGGATGAGGGCAGAGTTAGCTAAAGTAGACTGGGAACACAGACTAAATGGTGGCACAATTGAGGAACAGTGGAGAACTTTTAAGGCCCTCTTTCATATTCCAGTGAAAAAGAAGGGCGGTAAGAGAAGGGATAACCAGCCGTGGATAACCAAGGAAATAAAGGAGACTATCAAATTAAAAACCAATGCATTTCAGGTGGCCAAGGTTAGTGGGAAACTAGAAGATTGGGAAAATTTTAAATGACAGCAAAGAATGACTAAGAAAGCAACAAAGAAAGGAAAGCTCGATTACGAAAGTAAACTTGCGCAAAACATAAAAACAGATAGTAAAAGCTTTTATATAAAACGGAAAAGAGTGACTAAAGTAAATGTTGGCCCTTTCGAAGATGAGAAGGGGGATTTAGCAATGGGAACTGTGGAAATGGCTGAGATCTTAAACAATTATTTTGCTTCGGTCTTCACAGTGGAAGACACAAAGACCATGCCAAAAATTGCTGGTTACGGGAATGTCGGAAGGGAGGATCTTGAGACAATCACTATCACTAGGGGGGTAGTGCTGGACAGGCTAATGGGACTCAAGGTAGACAAGTCCCCTGGTCCTGATGAAATGCATCCCAGGGTATTAAAAGAGATGGCGGAAGTTATAGCAGATGCATTCGTTATAATCTACCAAAATTCTCTGGACTCTGGGGAGGTACCAGTGGATTGGAAAGCAGCTAATGTAACACCTCTGTTTAAAAAAGGGGGCAGACAAAAGGCAGGTAACTATCGGCTGGTTAGTTTAACATCTGTAGTGGGGGAAATGCTTGAAGTTATCATTAAAGAAGAAATAGCGGGACATCCAGATAGGAATAATGCAATCAAGCAGACGCAACATGGATTCATGAAGGGGAAATCATGTTTAACTAATTTACTGGAATTCTTTGAGGATATAACGAGCATGGTGGATAGAGGTGTACCGATGGATGTGGCGTATTTAGATTTCCAAAAGGCATGCGATAAGGTGCCCACACAAAAGGTTACTGCAGAAGATAGAGGTATGCGGAGTCAGAGGAAATGTATTAGCATGGATAGAGAATTGGCTGGCTAACAGAAAGCAGAGAGTTGGGATAAATGCGTCCTTTTCAGGTTGGAAATCGGTGGTTAGTGGTGTGCCACAGGGATCGGTGCTGGGACCACAACTGTTTACAATATACATAGATGACCTGGAAGAGGGGACAGAGTGTAGTGCAACAAAATTTGCAGATGACACAAAGATTAGTGGGAAAGCGGGTTGTGTAGAGGACACAGAGAGGCTGCACAGAGATTTAGATAGGTTAAGCGAATGGGCTAAGGTTTGGCAGAAGGAATACAATGTCAGAAAATGTAAGGTCATCCACCTTGGGGAAAAAAACAGTAAAAGGGAATATTATTTGAATGGGGAGAAATTACAACATGCTGCGGTGCAGAGGGACCTGGGGGTCCTTGTGCATGAATCCCAAAAAGTTAGTTTGCAGGTGCAGCAGGTAATCAGGAAGGCAAATGGAATGTTAGCTTTCATTGCGAGAGGGATGGAGTACAAAAGCAGGGAGGTCCTGCTGCAACTGTACAGGGTATTGGTGAGGCCGCACCTGGAGTACTGCGTGCAGTTTTTGTCACCTTACTTAAGGAAGGGTATACTTGCCTTGGAGGGGGTACAGAGACGATTCACTAGGCTGATTCCGGACATGAGGGGGTTACCTTATGATGATAGATTGAGTAGACTGAGTCTTTACTTGTTGGAGTTCAGAAGGATGAGGGGTGATCTTATAGAAACATTTAAAATAATGAAAGGGACAGAGAAGATGGAGGCAGAGAGGTTGTTTCCACTGGTCGGGGAGAATAGAACTAGGGGGCACAGCCTCAAAATACGGGGGAGCCAATTTAAAACCGAGTTGAGAAGGAATTTCTTCTCCCAGAGGGTTGTGAATCTGTGGAATTCTCTGCCCAAGGAAGCAGTTGAGGCTAGCTCATTGAATGTATTCAAATCACAGATAGATAGATTTTTAACCAATAAGGGAATTAAGGGTTATGGGGAGCGGGCGGGTAAGTGGAGCTGAGTCCATCGCCAGATCAGCCATGATCTTTTTGAATGCCGAAGAGGATCGAGGGGCTAGATGGCCTACTCCTGTTCCTAATTCTTATGTTCTTATAACCTATTTGCGACGCTGGCAGGAGGCAAGACGTTCACCAAGCTCGACCTGACATTGGCCTACATGACGCAGGAGCTGGAGGAGTCTTCGAAGGGCCTCACCTGCATCAACACGCACAAGGGACTGTTCATCTTCAACAGATGCCCGTTTAAAATGCGGTCGGCTGCAGTGATCTTCCAGAGAAACATGGAGAGCCTACTCAAGTCAATACCACGCACGGTGGTTTTTCAGGACGACATATTGGTCACGGGTTGGGACACCAATCGAGCACCTACAAAACTTGGAGGAGGTCCTCCAGCAACTGGATTGCGTAGGGCTGCGGCTGAAGAGGTCGAAATGTGACTCCATGGCAACAGAAGTGGAGTTTTTGGGGACAAAGATCGCGGCGGATGGCATTCGGCCCACAGATGCCAAGACAGAGTCTATCAGGAACGCGCCCAGGCCACAGAACATCACAGAGCTGTGGTCGTTCCTGGGACCCCTCAACTATTTTGGTAACTTCCTACCGGGGTTAAGCACCCTCTTCGAGCCCCTACATGTGTTATTGCCTAAAGGTGAGAACTGGGTATGGGGAAAAAAACAAGTAATTGCTTTTGAGAAAGCCAGAAACATTTTATGCTCCAACAAGCTGCTTGTATTGTATAATCCGTGTAAAAGACTTGTGCTAGCATGTGCTGCGTCATCGTACAGAGTCGGGTATGTATTACAACAAGCTAATGTTGCGGGGAAGTTGCAACTTGTTGCCTATGCCTCCAGGAGCTTGTCTAAGGCCGAGAGGGCCTACAGCATGATTGAGAAAGAGGCATTAGCGTGTGTGTACGGGGTAAAGAAAATGCATCAGTATCTGTTTGGCCTCAAATTTGAGCTGGAAACCGATCACAAGCCCCTCATATCCCTGTTCGCTGAAAACAAGGGGATAAATACTAATGCCTCAGCCCGCATACAAAGGTGGGCACTCGCGCTATCAGCGTTTAACTATACCATCCGCCACAGGCCAGGCACTGAGAACTGTGCGGATGCTCTCAGTCGGCTACCATTGCCCACCACGGGGGTGGAAATGGCGCAGCCTGCAAACTTGTTAATGGTCATGGAAGTGTTTGAAAATGATAACTCACCTGTCACGACCCGCCAGATTAGGACTTGGACCAGCCAAGATCTTCAGCTGTCCTTTGTAAAAAACTGTGTACTGCATGGGAGCTGGGCCAGCATCCCCGTTGAAATGCAAGAGCTAATCAAGCCTGTCCAGCGGCGAAAGGATGAGCTGTCCATTCAGGCAGACTGCCTGTTGTGGGGTAACCACGTAGTGCTACCCAAAAAGGGCAGGGAAACGTTCATCTCGGATCTCCACAGCACACACCCGGGTATAGTAATGATGAAGCGATAGTGCAAGGGGGGGTGAGGGGTGTTTGGGGTGTGTTGTGGTCTCTATGAGGGGGTCAGGTTCCTATTCTGACCAACTTGAGCAGTTTTGAATCGCTCCCACTCCCTTGGGTTCTGTACTCTGGATTTATTTGGGGGGTGCGACAAAAGTGCAGAGGACACTGGTTTGATGCAAAGAACTTTGGTTTTATTCCAGTCAAAGTAATACAGGCTTATTACTCTAGTCAGAAAATATATGGCCTAACTTACAATCACTCTAACAAAGAACAATAGAAGGAAAGGTACAAGGTCAAACTTATAATCACTCTAATAAAGTACCATACACTACACATTTAAATGGGGGTTGCAGCAAAATTATACCTCCCACCTCCAAATACCTAATTCTAGCTAGGATAGTCTCCAGGGCAGGGACTTATGCTTACCAATCCTTTTGATAGTTAATGGTAGATGGTGATGTTCTTCCTTCCTTCAGGACTTCAAGACTTCAAGGCTGGAGGAGTTAGTTTTACAACTGTCACGTTGGTTTCTCTCCTTGTCTTGATGAGGTATTGGTGACTACCTCTCTTCCCCACTAACCTCTCTCGAAAACAGGGGCAGTTATACGATTTCAGTGTTCTAATCTTGCCACCCAATCTGTTCACAATCCTTTGTATAATTTTGGCGGACTTGGTTCTTTGTAATATTTTGTCGGGCTCATTAAAGTTGATATGTCTTGGGTGGATTGATCTTCGAAAAACTGTTTCCTGATGGAAATATCAGTTGGGTAATTGCAATGTCCTTTTGTGCTTAGTCTTTCGCATACAGGCTGGATTGGGCCTCTTTGTGATGTATATGCTGAAAATGGTTTCTCCACACCCATGTTGATGGGGAGCTATCTCTAGGTGACACTGTGATGGTAATGGCTCTTGTGGAGAAAGATTTCCAAATACTGATTCTTCCAGACAGGTTACCACAGTCCTCACAAACAGAGAGTTCCAATAATCAAGTGGGCTGCCCTTGTTCCCTAGGTCCGCCCACAGACTTGAATTTGTCTTGTTAAAGTTCATAACTCTATTAAAGTTCGTAGTTTCTTCCATATGTACTTTAGAGTTCCAAATTTTTCAGTTGATAGTCCCAAATTAAATTTCCTTTCGAATGAGCCCAAACACAGGGCAGGGTTCGGGTGAATTTTGCTCTCTGCAGTCCCCTCTATTGACACTCTACACTCCTTGAGTGTCAATCAAGGTAAGCAAAATTCCTGCTCCCGAGAGTCAACCTTCCCTGCATTTATACTAGCTAAACATTACCCTGCATCCCCCGTTGAAATGCAATGCAATATACAGGTGAATACAGTCGTTACAATTCAGTTATAGCATAGAGGGGGTATGATGTTCCTTTTTTCCTCGGTTTTCACAGTAAAATGACGGTATACAGTCATGCACAACTTTGAGTAAAGTAAAACAAAGCAGACAGTCGAAACACATTCTCAAATCGCATAAAAGGTTCATAGTCAAACACGTTTTAAGTTCAGTAAAATAAAGGTACATAGTCAAAACATTTAAGTAACACTCTTACAACACTCACGATGTTGCGGTTTACAGCAGGTAAAATCAAACACAAATTAAACATGGTAGTATAGTGTCACCCCTCCCTGCGCGACTCCCAAGTTCGGTCAAGGAGCGTAGCACCCTTTGGTGCCTAACCTGACGGCCTCTGCGTTTCACTCGGCAAGTGAGACACCATAAGTAAGGTATAATCGCGAGTTGACAAATAACTAAAGTGTGAGAAGCGATTCGGATCCAGACTGGGACCTCTATATTTCTGAAAAGGTCCCACCAAGGTGGAATGGTGATCTCAAGAATCTTTTTCCCTATCTCAATGGTTTTCTGTTCTAGAGTATAGAAGTGTTTTTGTGAGATAATTACAGCTTTTAGCAGAGCGGTAAGATGTTCGGGTAGAGGGGGAATTGCATAGCCAAAATGGACAACATAATCCTGCAGGTTTGTAATGTTTTCCTTCACAGTGAGGTGGACAGTGGAGGGTTCAGGAATGGGGACAATCCGTTCCTGGACCACTTGAACTGATGCCTCAGGTTTGAAGCAAAAACTGCTGTCACTCACCGGACACCAGACGTGTCCATGTTGGTAGTGGGGTGCACTGGTGGTGACACAATATGTCCCTCCCCCCTATGTATATTACCTGTGGAGGGACCTGGTCTTGTGCCATTACCTCCATGGTACAGTTAATAGGCTGTGCACCAGCAGCTTTAAACCCACACTGTGACTTTGAATGGGCACTCAAGTACTGGGGACACAGTATTATGTGTGCATCCCGGTTCCGGCACCTGGAAAGGTCAGTACCCGTTACAGCGTGCTCCCACTTTATGACATAGGGTGGGACTGCTGTGAAATGAATGTGTGTACCTCCCTGAATAACTCCAATGTTTTCCACCTGATATACTGGTGCAGGTCGGGCTGCCCCACCCATGATCAGCATCCTTAACACTATCCCCATAATAGTGTGGTTATATTTCCCACAGTCTACTGGGACAGGGTAGGCTTCAGAGGCTAGGCGGAGCTGGCACGGGCTTAGTGAATTGCTGTACGGGTAGAGGGCTGCGAGGTGCTTGTTCCTGATCCAAGAGGGGACTACACCTTGTTTTAAATCCTCCAGGTTGTTGCGGCCACTATTTTCCAGCTCAGCAACTATTTCTTTTAAATGGACAGTCATAGCCTGGTGCTCGTGTAGTTCTGATCCTACTACGGTATTCTCCTGTTTCAGGATTTTTCTCAATTGAGTCCTTAAACTGTTTATATGTGTTTGCAGTTCTATGTCATCTAGGCTATTTATTTCAGAGAATGCTGTATTGTAGGCAGTGAAAACGTCATTTATGATTCCCCTTCTAGGTCTTCCTGAGCCCATGGTGTCCCTAGCATTTAGGGTGTATAGGTCTGCTTTGTCTACATTTCCAAAGTCTAACTCATAAAATTTCTTGAACATGTCTCTAAGTAGGGCCTGGTATAGCAGCTCTGTTTCCTTCGGACACCATGCAGGTAGGTGTAGTTCGGTAAGGTTTAAAATTACTGAAGCTACTGCATAATGTACCCCCTGGTATAACACCTTTTCGGTCGGTACCAATACTAATCCGTTCCCAGGTCCCTTGGTGGTGGTAGGACACCTTTCTATTACTGTGCGTATTGGCGGGGTTGTGGGCAGGGGTTTCTAATATGTGCTCTTAGTTCGGTGGCGTTAGTTGGGAGTGGGGAGTGTGGGACCACGCACCCGTGTAGGCTAGAGTCCCACCCCATCCCTTCCCCTTCATCTTGCCATTGCCTGGCGAAGGTGATCGGTATGCCTGCGGGACAAATACTCTCTGATCCCCACATGCAAACATAAATTCCTTGTTCGGATTCCCACCATTTGTCCCAACACACTTTTACTCCCCCCCGTGTCCCCGTGATGGTGCGGTATGTATCATTACCGAGTCTTTCCCAGTCCGATTCTTAGTCCCATGCGTCCTTGCTGAGTTTTCTGAGCCACCACCATCTTCCCAGGGGAATGTTCCCTTTGCAAGTCAAACACACACGCTTTCCCTCTGTAACACTGACTCGGGCAGTGATGATCCGCATCCGGGGGCATGGAAGTGAGGCCTCCCCATCGGTAAAACCTTCCTGGCTGGAGTAACGGGTAGAATTAGATCCCAGCCACCCTGACCATCTTCCCTCGTGGGCGTAAACGCTGAGTTCTTCCACGTCACGGGGGCCACCCCCGGCAGTTACAATCGGTGCTCTTCCTCCTGAACACCCGTAAATGAGGGATTCTTCCACGTCTTCTTGGTCGCTGCTGCTCATCCTGATCAGGGCGAGCAGGAACAGGATCCTTCTCATGCTGCTCTCTTTCCTGTAGGGGCACATAAAACAGATTGTCTAGTCCTGAGAAAGCTCTCTGGATTGACAAAGGTGACTGAGTTCCAAATTGGGCTCATAGTCTTTAATTGACTGGCTGTTTTATTCAGTTGCTTGTGGACTGATTGCCTTTAACCTTATCTCACAGTCGTTCTGCTTGTTATCTCACCGTTGCTTCCTTAATAACCATACCGGTAGATACTTCTTACTCCCGGGGATTATCCGGCCTGTGCCTCTCTTAACAGCTGCACAGGTCGATTCTTTTCCTTACCCCAGTTAACTAATACATATATACTTATCATTACACAGATAAATCTTACACTATTCTAAACTTATTCACTAAACATACTTAAATTCATATTGCTAAACATCCTTAAATTCACATCGCTATATATATATACATCTGCCACCCATCTCCGGGTGGCCAGGTTAATTCCTGCCTTCTCTCTTTCTTCTTCTTCCGCTGGGTGTCCAGCGAGGTAGGTGATAGGTCGGTCTGCATCGCCTAACCCCAAGTACCCTGACCGGATGTGGGTTTGAGTCCCACAATATCGGGGGAACGTCCCCTCTGGTGCTGCAGCACACCGCTCCTTTGGGGGTGGCTGCCTGGTTCCTTTCTTCCCCTAGGGGTTCTGCCTGGTTGAGGGCTACAGGCTGGGGACTCTCACTTGGTGGCTGGTCCACCGCTATCCCTTCTGGGGGTCCCTCATTGCCCGAGGCTACTGGCTGGGTGTCCCTGCTCGTGGGCTGGTCTCTGACCTTAGGTGCCTTTTTGCGGCTGGTCCCTTTCCCGGGGCTGAACCATTCAAATTGGAGCGCTGGTGACCACGGTGTCTTTGGCCGTGGCGTGCGGGGAGTCCTTCTTAAAGTTCCGGTTGCTGGGGTGTGTCCGAGTTCCAAATGATTGGGGGGATAGCTCCTCCAGTAACACAGTCCACCGCCCCTCTAGGTGCAGTCTGTGGGTCTGCCACATCCCCTGTGGGATTTCCAGGGGCTGTTGGCTGGGGGTCCCTGTCTTTTGTGCGGTTTACAGTTTTTGGCTGTCCCTTACGTTTAGCAGCTGCCCTGGGGTTGAAAAGTTTGTACTGATTTATGTGGAACCACTTTGTTCGGCGGGAAAATTTTATGGCAGAGACCATGGGGCTTGCCTTGTCGACAACGTGGTACAGTCCCATGTACAATGCCTCAAAGACCCCTACTCGAGCGTAGTTTCTCACCATAACCTGGTCCCCTATCTCCCACTCATGGTGCTTGCGGGGTTCTAGCAGCAGTCGGTTGCTCCAATGCTGTTTTCCCATGTTGTTAGCAGCCTGCCAGTGAATCTGTTTAAAGTGTTCAAACAGATTCCTGACAATGCTGTCCAGGTTCGCTTCCCTAAGCTGACCTTCCGTGAGTCCCGGCGCTAACACATGGGTGGGGGTTCACATGGCTCCGCCGGTCATGAGCTCGTATGGGGAGTACTCCGTGCTCTTTGACTGGCTGGCCCGGATCCCCTTGAAGACTAGTGGTAGGACCTCTACCCACCCCTTGGGTGAGTCCCCTGTCTCTTTGCGCAGCCTTTCTTTGATGGTACGGTTTAAACACTCCACAGGCCCGGATGACTGCGGGGTGTGAGCGACATGCCATTTCCCTTTGATGCCAAGTACCTTAAGGGTCTCCTGCATCACCTGCCCGGTGAAGTGACTCCCTTGGTCGGACTCCATGTATTGTGGTAGTCCCCATCGAGAGAACACTTCTCTGACCAGGATCCTAGCTGTTCCCAGGGCAGTGGCTGTTCGGCATGGGAAGGCTTCCACCCGTTTGATGAAAACATCCACCAATACTAGGCAGTACTTGTAACTTCCCTGGGCAGTGGGTAGGGGCCCGATGTTATCGATTTGGATCGACTGCCAGGGTCCCTCTACCCTTCTGATATGTCCCATAGACACCTTTCTTTTCTGGGGGTCGGGGTTGTTGGCCGTGCACACCAGACAGCTAGCACAGAACTCGCGGACATCTTCCCCAAGTCCTGGCCACCATCCAGCCTGTTCCACTCATTGCCACGTAGTCTCAGGTCCGGTGTGTCCTGCTCCTGGACCCTCATGGGCCAGCTGGAGGAATTCTCTCCGGTGTTGTTGCGGTACTACCCATTGCTCCCCCCTGAACAGCATGCCTTCTTTAATGGCAATTGCTGCGGTGCCATACGGGCCGTCTATCCTTTCCCCTTTAGCTAGCGTGTTCAGGACAGTTTTGAGGACGGGGTCTTGGGTCTGGACTATTTTTAGGTCCGGGGGCAAAGCTATCCCTGCCTTCCCTGCCGACCCTATCCTGCCCCTGACTGCCGCTATGGGTCCTGAATTGTACGAATCCCAGAGCTTGCCCGTGCGGGCACCCTGCTTGGCTAACATGTCAGCCTGCTGGTTTCCCTCGCTACAGGGTTCAGTGGTGGAATGTGCCTTCACCTTATGTATGTAGATATTCCCTTCCTCCCCTACGGCTTTCATGATCTTTTCCAGTAGGGACTTAATTGCCAGGGGTCTCCCGTCTGCGGATATGTATCCGCGACAGGACCAGATATTCAGGTACTCCACTTACGAATTGTATGTGAACATACTGTCCGAGCAAATTGTGTATGGGGTAGGGAATTCTTCGGAGTGTGTGACTACATACACCACTGCAGACAGTTCAGAGTGCTGGGCGCTCATAGTACTGGGGAGTTTAATCGCCAGGGCAATGCCTGCATCGGGGTCATAAACTCCGCAGCCTGTGAGTTGTTCACCCGCAGATACCGTGCTTGAACCGTCCACATAGATCTCTCGGCCTTTGGGGTGTAACCCAGCCTGAAAACCAATGTTAATTTCCCATACCCCTTCTATCGAACACCGGTGGGCTGTCCCTGGATAAATCATGTTGCTTGCGAGTCTTGGCTCGCAGAGACCCTTTACCCTTAGGTCCATTTGGGAGAGGAGCAGGGTCCAGCGAGCAATGTGAGCACTGCTCACTGTCCCGTCCTTGATTCTCCCGTCCAGGAGCATTTGGGTAAGGAGTGTGATAGCGGACCCCCCTGTGAAGATCAGTGATCTTTTCACAGCCCAGTGAGTGGCTCGGATGTGCCACTCACAGTTGGAGTATCCCTTTTCCACGTCCGTGAGTATCCTGGCTGCCACCTCCAGGAAAAACTCTTTACACCCATCGATGGCTCTTACATCTGACGCAGTCTGCAGGTCTTTCTTGAGTTGGATAAATGCTGCCTCGCAACCTTTGTCCTATTCCTACTCCACTCCCTTGTGTCGGAGTCGGAACAGAGGGGCTGCTGTGGCTGCATAATCCTCAATGAAATCTCTGCAGTACCCAGTTAGCCCTAGAAAGATCTTACTCCTGTTACTGTGTTGGGGGCGGGTAACTTCTGCACTTCTTCCCTTCTAGCTTTGTCAATGGCCCTTTCCCCAGCGCGCACAGCCAGTCCTAGGAATTTTACTTCCTTCAGGCCGATCTGTGCCTTTTTGGGGTTTACTTTAAATACTTCTTCTTTCAGCAGTTCCAGCAGTTCAGCCAGCAGTGGGCCATGCTCCTCCCCCTCATCGGTGAACAGGAGCAGGTCATCTACATACCGTACTAATTGCTGGGGTCTGCTGAAACTCTTTAAACAGTTGGCCAAACACTGATGGAAAATACTGGGGCTGTTGTGGAAGCCCTGAGGGAGACAGTGTATTGCTGTCCTTTAAAGGTAAAAGCAAACTTGTACTGGTCTTCCCTTCTTATGGACCAGAACCCGTTGGAAATTTCCAGCACCATGAAGGTGGTCGCGGAGGCTGGGATACTTCCAATGAGGTTGGCGACAGTAGCAATGGTGGGTGCACAGGCGGGGATGTTATGGTTGATTACTCGATAGTCCACCGTGGCTCTCCAGGAGTTGTCCGGTTTCTTAACCGGCCACAATGGAGAGTTCACATGGGTAACTATTGGTCTCAATACCCCCTGTTTAACCAGCGAACCCAAGGCTGTTTCCATGTCTGCCTCCGCCTCCCTGGAGAAGTTGTACTGTTTCTGTGGTCGGGTCATGGGGTCCCCATCTATACTAACCTCGACCTCATTTATTCTCCCGCAGTCATGTTTGTGAGTGGCAAAAGCTGTAAGGTTTTTCCTCACATACTCTTGATATTCTATCGGGGTGTTACTGACCAGTGATTCAAGGTCATAACCCTCCCTTGGCTTCATGGTGCACAACGTCCCTTTTCCCTGTTTTCCCGGGACAACCATCACCTCACTCTCCTGTCCCATACAGACTGACCCCCAAAGACAGTGGTTTCTTAAATCCACCAGGATCCCGTGGCCTAGGATGAAGTCAGCCCCCAGGATCCCTCTCCCTTCCTGTTCCCACTTCATCAGGACACAAGTCCACTTAGTGTGGAGTGTACCTAAATGAATGGAGAGCGGAACGGAGAATGAGTCAGTCTGTTCAGTGCCTGTGAAACCCACCAAGCTGTACGGGACCCCGTTAGACAGAGGTGAGGCGGCGGGGTTAGCTGCATAGACAAGGGTGCTTGAGGCACCGGTGTCCAGCAAGTAAGTCCCTTTCACCTTTTCTACTTCCATCTGTACGGTTGGTCTCCCCTATGCATCATACTCGAGGGCACACAGGTGGACAGGCTGCGCCTGTCCTAGTCACGGTTTTGGTTGGGAGGGGGCAGATGGGATTTCGGCACGGGTGGCGGTGACGACCTTCCCAGGGCCATCTAACATGGCTTGGAGCGCAGTTAAAAAGGCATCAAACAAGTGGGGAGGGACTGGCTTATCTGTCTCGGTCTTTTGGGCAGGGGCTGGAGAATTCTTTCCTGTGCTATTTTTCCAAGGATTTTTAAATCCCTTCTCCAGTGCCCACTCTTTCCGCACCCAAAGCAGGTACGTTTTGTATCGGAGGAGTTGCCCCCCTCGTGGCGCCATTCCCTCTTATCTTGGTTAGGTCGGATTTCGTGAACCCTTCCCTTTTGTGGATGCTCTTCTGTCCCTCTGCCGTTTCTGTAAGCTAGGGTCAGCTGCCTAAGCACTCCCTGTCCTGTGGCTTGGGGATCTCTGGGGTCGAACCAGGCCTCAGCCTTGGTTCTTATTCTGGACAAACTGTTAGCTACTAGGCTTCGGAGCCAGTGTGCTAATTCGCCCGGATTTAAGTGATCGCTGTCTATGTCCCCACTACAGGCGCTTTTGTACACCGGCCACAGTCGGTCTGCGAAAGCCTGTGGGGTTTCTCCTGAGAGCTGCACCGTTTTCTCTACTCTAGAGAAGGGACTCCCGTCATTGCAGCCCATAGCTTCTAAAATGTCTTCTGGATGGCAGCAAGTGTTTTCTGTCCTCTTTTTCTCTCAGTAGAGAGGGACTGGTACAGTTTGCTGTCTAGAGATAGGAGAAGCATCTTTGCCATTTCTGCATCATCGCCCACCCATTAATATCCCCTGCCTATTCGACTTCCACAAAGTGAACCGAGGGGTCTCCCTTTGGAGTTAGCTTTCCCAAGTGGCTTATCATAGCCCTAAGCTGGTGGGGAGTGTGGGGGACCACAAACTGACTTTCCAGGGGCACTGGACCCCCATTAAGGGTGGGCGGGCCAAACTTCTGTTGCCGGACTGGGCACATTGGCCCTGGTTCTGGCTCTCCCTGTTCTCACTCGCCTCCCTCTCCTCCCTGTGGCCAAGTCGAGCTGAAACTCAGTGCTACAGGTGGTGGTGGTTCACTGTCCCTGTCCGACCCGCAACTGATTTGCCTCTCCTGCTGCTGAACCGGTGTAGTCACCGGTGCCACAGACAGTGGCCAGGTAGTTTCTTCCTTCTCTTCCAGGTTTACCTGGGGTGTACCCAGGTTTATTGGCTTGGACAGAGCAAGGTTTAAACTTTTAATTTGTTGCTGGCAGGGACCGTGGTCTCCCAATTCAAACCCATTAGTGCTAGTTACTTTATACGCTGCTTGCACGTTTTTTAATCATTCCTGGAGCTCTTTTACTTGTAGGGTGAGGCGAGTGCTTTCCTCCCTCAGTGACTTTTCATTACTTTTGGCCTCGGTAACCTGACATTGAAAATAGTCCTGACTGTTTTTAAACCTTTCCATTATTTGGGTCCTTTCCTGTTTTAGCTTACGAAGTTCTCCTGATAATCTTTCTTCTGACATAACCCTTTCCTGGTAGCTCTCTGCACATTCCCATAACCCTGCCTGTAATGTTTCATTCATTCTGTCTAGCTTTCGGACCTGTCGCTGTAGACAAACCAATCAAATTGCTTTCTCTACTGCTTCTTTGTGATCTTTACTTGCTGTCCACTGGGCTGCAGCGTCAGCTGGACGCTCAGCGCGCAATAGGCTAAGCACCCATTCTTTAGTTACATCGACCTTATTATACACATAGGAGGAAATCCCCTCTTCCATTTTGATTCTTTGCCCCAAACCAGCACTCTCCACATCGCACCTCGTCTACCAGAGTCGTGCCACGATCACCATTTTTGTAAGGGGGGTTGTTTGGGGTGTGTTGTGGTCTCTATGAGGGGGTCAGGTTCCCTTCTGACCAACTTGAGTGGTTTCGAATCGCTCCCCCTCCCTTGGGTTCTGTACTCTGGATTTATTTGGGGGGTGTGACAAAAGTGCAGAGGACACTGGTTTGATGCAAATAACTTTGGTTTCATTACAGTCAAAGTAATACAGGCTTATTACTCTCGTCAGAAAATACATGGCCTAACTTACAATCACTCTAACAAAGAACAATAGAAGGAAAGATACAAGGTCAAACTTATAATCACTCTAATAAAGTACCATACACTACACATTCAAAGGGGGTTGCAGTAAACTCATACCTCCCACCTCCCAATACCTAATTCTAGTCAGGTTAGTCTCCAGGGCAGGGACTTATGCTTACCAATCCTTTTGATAGTTAATGGTAGATGGTGATGTTCTTCCTTCCTTCAGGACTTCAGGACTTCAAGACTTGGAGGAGTTAGTTTTACAACTGTCACGTTGGTTTCTCTCCTTGTCTTGATGAGGTAGTAGCGACTACCTCTCTTCCCCACTAACCTCTCTCGAAAACAGGGGCAGTTATATGATTTCAGTGTTCTAATCTTGCCGCCCAATCTGTTCACAATCCTTTGTATAATTTTGGCGGGCTTGGTTCTTCTTTGTAATATTTTTTCAGGCTCGTTAAAGTTGATATGTCTTGGGTGGATTGATCTTCGAAAAACTGTTTCCTGATGGAAATATCAGTTGGGTAATTGCAATGTCCTTTTGTGCTGAGTCTTTCGCATGCAGGCTGGATTGGGCCTCTTTGTGATGTATATGCTGAAAATGGTTTGTCCACACCCATGTTGATGGGAGCTATCTCTGGGTAACACTGTGATGGTAATGCCTCTTGTGGAGGAAGATTTCCAAATACTGATTCTTCCAGACAGGTTACCACAGTCCTCACAACCAGAGAGTTCCAATAATCAAGTGGGCTGCCCTTGTTCCCGAGGTCCGCCCACAGGCTTGAATTTGTCTTGTAAAAGTTCATAACTCTATTAATGTTCTTAGTTTCTTCCATATGTACTTTAGAGTTCCAAATTTTTCAGTTGATAGTCCCAAATTAAATTTCCTTTCGAATGAGCCCAAACACAGGGGGAGGTTCGGGTGAATTTTGCTCTCTGCAGTCCCCCCTATTGACACTCTACACTCCTTGAGTGTCAATCAAAGTAAGCAAAATTCCTGCTCAACCTTCCCAGCATTTATACTAGCTAAACATTATCCTGCATCCCCCGTTGAAATGCAATGCAATATACAGGCGAATACAGTCGTTACAATTCGGTTATAGCATAGAGGGGGTATGATGTCCCTCTTTTCCTCGGTTTTCATCGTAAAATGACGGTATACAGTCATACACAACTTTGAGTAAAGTAAAACAAAGCACATAGTCGAAACACATTCTCAAATCGCATAAAAGGTACATAGTCAAAACATTTAAGTAACACTCTTACAACACTCGCGATGTTGCGGTTTACAGCAGGCAAATCAAACACAAATTAAACATGGTAGTATAGTGTCACCCCTCCCTGCGTGACTCCCAAGTTCGGTCAAGGAGCGTAGCACCCTTTGGTGCCTGACCTGACGGCTTCTGCGTTTCACTCGGCAAGTGAGACACCATAAGTAAAGTATAATCGCGAGTTGACAAATAACTAAAGTGTGGGAAGTGATTCAGATCCAGACTGGGACCTCTATATTTCTGAAAAGGTCCCACCAAGGCGGAATGGTGATCTCAAGAATCTTTTTCCTTATCTCAATGGTTTTCTGTTCTAGAGTATAGAAGTGTTTTCGTGAGATAATTACAGCTTTTAGCAGAGCGGCAAGATGTTCGGGTAGAGGGGGAATTGCATAGCCAAAATGGACAACATAATCCTGCAGGTTTGTAATGTTTTCCTTCACAGTGAGGTGGACAGTGGAGGGTTCAGGAATGGGGACAATCCGTTCCTGGGCCACTTGAACTGATGCCTCAGGTTTGAATCAAAAACTGCTGTCACTTACCGGACACCAGAAGTGTCCATGTTGATAGTGGGGCACACTGGTGGTGACACAATATGTCCCAGCCCCTATGTATGCTCCCTGTGGAGGGACATGGTCTTGTGCCATTACCTCCATGGTGCAGTTAATAGGCTGTGCGCCAGCAGGTTTAAACCCACACTGTGACTTTGAATGGGCACTTAAGTACTGGGGACACATTATTACGTGTGCACCCCAGCTCCAGCACCCGGAGAGGTCAGTACCTGTTACAGCATGCTCCCACTTTATGACATAGGGTGGGACCGCTGCAAAACGAATGTGTGCACCTCCCTGAATAACTCCAATGTTTTCCACCCGATATGCCGCTGCAGGTCGGGCTGTCCCACCCATGACCAGCATCCTTAATACTATACCCATAATAATGTGGTTAGATTTCCCACAGTCTACTGGGACAGGGTAGGCTTCAGAGACTAGGCGGAGCTGTCACGGGCTTAGTGAATTGCTGTACGGTTAGAGGGCTGCGAGGTGCTTGTTCCTTATCCAAGAGGGGACTACACCTTTTTAAATCCTCCAGGTTCCAATAATCAAGTGGGCTTCCTTTATTCCCTAGGTCCGCCCACAGGCTTGAATTTGTCTTGTAAAAGTTCATAACTCTATTAAAGTTCGTAGTTTCTTCCATAAGCACTTTAGAGTTCCAAACTTTTCGGTAGATAGTCCCAAATTAAATTTCCTTTTGAATGAGCCCAAACATAGCGGGGGGTTTCTGGTGAATTTTGCTCTCTGCAATAGCCAGATCCCATATGTGGTGGCCCGGTATCGACTCTGACTTCGAGTCCTGTGTATGGCAATGCAGCGTGTGTGCTCAGTTGAGCAACGCACCCAAAGAGGCACCACTAAGTTCGTGGTCCTGGCCCTCCAGACCATGGTCGAGGATCCATGCCGACTATGCGGGCCCATTTCTCGGTAAAATGTTCCTGGTGGTGGTGGATGCTATTTCAAATGGATTGAATGTGAAATAATGTCGGGAAGCATTGCCACCGCCACCATTGAAAGCCTGAGGGCCACGTTTGCCACCCACGGCCTGCCTGACTTACTGGTCAGTGACAACGGGCCATGTTTCACCAGTGCCGAACTTAAAGAATTCATGACCCGCAATGGGATCAAACATGTCATCTCAGCCCCGTTTAAACCAGCCTCCAATGGGCAGGTAAAGCGGGCAGTACAAACAATGAAACAGAGCCTCAAACGAGTCACAGGAGGCTCACTCCAAACCCGCCTGTCCCTAGCATTGCTTGGCTACCGCACGAGACCCCACTTGCTCACAGGGATGTCCCCGGCTGAGCTACTCATGAACAGGACACTTAAAACCAGACTCTCGTTGGTTCACCCCAACCTGCATGATCAGGTAGAGAGCAGGCAGCAGCAACAAAATGTAAACGATAGTCGCGCCACTGTGTCACGGGAAATTGATCTGAATGACCCTGTGTATGTGCTAAACTATGGACATGGTCCCAAGTGGATCGCGGGCACGCTGATAGCTAAAGAAAGGAGTAGGGTGTTTGTAGCCAAACTAGACAATGGACAGATTTGCAGAAAGCACCTGGAGCAAACGAGGCTGCGGTTCACAGACTGCCCTGAACAACCCACAGCAGACACCACCTTTTTCGAGCCCACAACACACACCCAAAGGATCAACGACACCACCCCGGACCAGGAAATCGAACCATCACGCCCAACAACCCAGCAAGGCCAGGCTCACCCAGCAGCCCTGCAGGGCCAACAACACGCCAGCCCAGCGAGGGCACAGCCAACACACCCGAACAGACATTTGTACCGAGGCAGTCCACCAGGGAAAGAAAGACTCCCGACCGCCTCACCTTGTAAATAGTTTTCACTTTGATTTTGTGGGGGAAGGATGTTGTGTATCTGTAAAGCATGCACTCCCATGTTCCGCCACCAGGGAGCGCATCCCCTGAAGTCCCAAGGGATCCCAGCATCCCTTGGGAGCACTGTATATAAACCGGCCCCTAAGGCCTGTTCCTCACTCTGGAGTGTCTTATTAAAGACTGAGGTCACTGTTACTTTAACCTCCCTGTGTGCAGTCTCATCTATGTTAGGAACACAATAGAATGCATTCAAAATAGTTTTCAAGATCAGTATGTCAACGAACCAAATAGGGAACAGGCTATTTTAGATCTAGTATTATGCAATCATCATAAGCAGTCCCTCGGGATCGAGGATAACTTGCTTCCACTCTTAGCATGAGTTCTTTTATGTGGCTCTACAGTCCAATACGAGAACCACGGTTTCTGTCACAGGTGGGACAGATAGTAGTTGAGGGAAAGGGTGGGCAGGGAGCCTGATTTGCCGTATGCTCCTTCCGCTGCCTGCGCTTGATTTCTGCTTGCTCTCGCCGACGATACTCGAGGAGCTCAACGCCCTCCCGAATGCACTTCCTCCACTTAGGGCGATCTATGGCCAAGGACTCCCAGGTGTCAGTGGGGATGTCGCACTTTATCACGGAGGCTTTGAGCGTGTCCTTATAACGTTTCCTCTGCCCACCTTTGGCTCGTTTGCCATGGACGAGTTCCGAGTAGAGTGCTTGCTTTGGGAGTCTCGTGTCTGGCATGTGAACTATGTGGCCTGCCCAGCGGAGCTGATCAACTGTGGTCAGTGCTTCAATGCTGGGGATGTTCGCCTGGATGAGGATGCTAATGTTTGTGCGTCTGTCCTCCCAGAGGATTTGCAGGATCTTGTGGAGACATCGCTGGTGGTATTTCTCCAGTGACTTGAGGTGTCTACTGTACATGGTCCACGTCTCTGAGCCATACAGGAGGGCGGGTATTACTACAGCCCTGTAGACCATGAGCTTGGTGACAGTTTTGACGGATTGATCTTCAAACACTCTTTTCCTCAGGTGGCCGAAGGCTGCACTGGCGCGCTGGAGGCGATGTTGGGTATCATCATCAATTCCTGCTCTTGTTGATAGGAGGCTCCCGAGATAGGGGAAGTGGTCCGCGTTGTCCAGGGCCACGCCATGGATCTTGATGTTTGGGGGGCAGTGCTGTGCAGCGAGGACAGGCTGATGTAGGACCTTTGTCTTACTGATGTTTAGCATAAGGCCCATGCTTTCATATGCCTTGGTAAATACATCGACTATGTCCTGGAGTTCAGCCTCTGTGGGTGCACAGATGCAGGTGTCATCCACGTACTGTAGCTCGATGACAGAGGTTGGAGTGGTCTTGGACCTGGCCTGGAGATGGCGAACGTTGAACAGCTTCCTACTGGTTCTGTAGTTTAGCTCCACTCCAGCAGGGAGCTTATCAACTGTGAGGTGGAGCATGGCAGCGAAGAAGATTGAGAAGAGGGTTGGGGCGATGACGCAGCCCTGCTTGACCCCAGTCCGGACATGAATTGGGTCTGTGATGGACCCGTTGGTAAGGATCACGGCTTGCTTGTCGTCATGGAGCAGGCGGAGGAGAACGCTCCATAGACCCTCATGGTTGACAGTGTCAAAGGCCTTTCTTTGTAAGATCGAAGAAGGCCATGTATAAGGGCTGGCGCTGTTCCCTGCATTTTTCCTACAGCTGTCGCGCTGCAAAAATCATAGCCGTTGTGCCCCGGAGGGGACGAAATCCGCACTGCGACTCTGGGAGGAGCTCCTTGGCCACGGGGAGAAGACGACTGACTTTCCCAGTGGTTGATAGCAGGGAGATTCCTCTGTAATTGCCGCAGTCGGACTTGTCCCCTTTTTTAAAGATGGTCACGATCATTGCATCTCCAGGATCTCCCGTCATGCTTTCCTGCCTCCAGATGAGAGAGATGAGGTTGTGTATTCGCGCCAGTAGTGCCTCTCTGCCATACTTCAGTGCCTCAGCAGGCATTCCATCCGCTCCCGTTGCCTTGTTGTTTTTTAGCTGTCTTATGGCCTTTTCTACCTCGTGCAGTGTTGGAGTCTCATTGAAGTGGTGGCGGGTTGCATGCTGCGGAATGAAGTTGAGAACACTCAAGTCAAAGGCAGAGTCTCGGTTGAGGAGATCTTCGAAGTGTTCCTTCCAGCGGGCCCTGACAGCCTCGGTGTCCTTGAATCTTCGCACATCATGGCTGTCGGCCAGCTGCTGTATCTGCTTTGCTTTCTCCATCTACCACCTGTTCTTTAGGTCCCGGGTTTTTTGTAATGAGACAGGGTTAATTAATAACCTTGTAGTAAAGTAGCTTCTGGGGAAGAGTGATCGTAATATGATGGAATTTTATATTAAGTTTGAGTGATTTAGTTAAATCTGAAACTAGGGTCTTAAATCTAAACAAAGCAAACTATGTAGATATAAGATAGATTGGAAAATAAGATTAAAAGATATGACAGTACTTAAGGGATCCGGTGAGCAGAAATTTAAAACGTCAAACGGAAAGGAGAAGGCTAAAGTGCAGGGTAGCGATAGAGGTAATGATAACCAGAGTGTGACAGAAAGGGACAGAGCGTATACACATAAGACAAAATTAAAAGCTCTATATCTGAATGCACAAAGCATTCATAACAAGATAGATGAGTTGATGGCACAAATAGAAATAAATGGATATGATCTGATTGCCATTAGAGAGATGTGGTTGCAAGGTGACCAAGGCTGGGAACTGAATATTATGGGGTATTTGCGATTTGGTAAGGATAGGCAGAAAGGAAAAGGAGGTAGAGTACCTTTGATAATAAGGATGAGATCAGTGCAGTTGTGAGAAATGATATTGGCTCAGAATATCACAATGTAGAATCAGTTTGGTTGGAGATAAGAAATAATAAGGGAAATAAATCACTGGTGGGAGTGGTCTACAGGCCCCCAAACAGTAGCCACACTGTAGGACAGAGTGTAAATCAAGAAAAAATGGAGACTTGTAAGAAAGGTACAGCAATAATCATAGGCGATTTTAATCTTCATATTGATTGGACAAATCAAATTGGCAAAGGTAGCCTGGAGGAAGAGTTCATAGAGTGTATGTGGGATGGTTTCTTGGAACAATATATTGTGGAACCAACCAGGGAGCAGATTATTTTAAATATGGTAATGTGCAATGAGTCTGGATTACTTAATGATCTTGTAGTGAAGGAACGTCTGGCAAAGAGTGATCATAGCATGGTAGAATTTCAAATTAAGTTTGAAGGTGAGAAAGGTAGGTCTCAAACTAGTGTCCTGAACTTAAGTAAAGGTAATTACAAAAGTATGAAGGCAGAGTTGGTTAAAGTGGACTGGGAAAATAGATTAAAAGGTAAGACTGTGAAAAAGCAGTGGCAAACATTTAAGGAGATACTTCATAACTCTCAGAAAAGTGCATTCTAATAAGAAAGACTCAAAGAGAAGGATGAACCACCCCTGGCTAACTAAGGAAGTAAAGGATGGTATTAAATTGAAAACAAAGGCATACAATGTTGCGAAGAACACTGGAAGGCCAGAGGATTGTGAAATTTTTAGAAACCATCAAAGGCTGACTAAAAAAATTATAAAGACAGAGAAGATAGCTGGAGAGTAAACTAGCAAGAAATATAAAAACAGACAGTAAGAGCTTCTACAGGTATATAAAAAAAGGAAACGAGTAGCTAAAGTGAATGTTCCTCCCTTAGAGGATGAGACTGAGGAATTAATAATGGGAAACAGGGAAATGGCAGAGACTTTGTATCATCTTCACGGTAGAAGGCACTAAAAACATCCCAATAATTGATAATCAAGGAGCTATTGGGGCGGGGGGGGGGACAATCACTATCACTAGAGATAAAATATGAGGAAAACTAATGGGACTAAATGTGGACAAGTCCCCTGGACCTGATAGCCTGCATCCTCGGGTCTTAAAAGAAGTGGTTGCAGAGATAGTGGATGCATTAGTTGTAATCTAGCAAAATTCCATGGATTCTGGAGAGGTCCCAGCGGACTGGAAAACCACAAATGTAATGCCTTTATTTAAGAAAGGAGGGAGACAGAAAGCAGGAAACTATAGACCAGTTAGGCTAACATCTGTCATTGGGAAAATGCTGGAATCCATCATTAAGGAAGTAGTAGCAGAACATTTAGAAAATCATAACGTAGTCAAGGAAAATCAGCATGGTTTTATGAAAGGGAAATCAAGTTTGAAAAATTTGCTGGAGTTCTTTGAGGATATAACGAGCAGGGTGGATAAAGGGAAACCAGTAGATGTCGTGTATTTGGATTTCTAGAAAGCATTCAATAAGGTGCCACATAAAAGGTTACTGCACAAGATAAGAGTTCACGTGGTTGGGGGTAATATATTAGCGGGATAGAGGATTGGCTAACTAACAGAAAACAGAGAGTAGGGATAAATGAGTAATTTTCAGGTTGGCAAACTGTAACTAGTGGGTGCCAAAGGAATCAGTGCTGGGGCATCAACTATTTACAATTTATATTAATGACTTGGATGAAGGGACTGAGTGTAACATAGCCAAATTCTCAAACCAGTGTCCTAAGCTTAAATAAAGGAATCTACAAAGGTATGAAGGCGGGGTTGGCTAAATAGGACTGGGAAAATAGATTAAAGTGTGGGACAGTTAATGAGCAGTGATAAACATTTAAGGAGCTAGTTCATAACTCTCAACAAAAATATATTCCAATGAGAAGGAAAGAATGTAAGAGAAGGGATAACCATCCGTGGCTAACTAGGGAAATAAAGGAGGTATCAAATTGAAAACAAGGGCATACCAAGTAGCAAAGACTAGTAGGAGGCCAGAGGATTGGGAAACTTTTAAAAGCCAACAAAGAACGACTAAAAAAAATGAGGGGGAAGATAGATTATGAAAGGAAACTAGCACGAAGTATAAAAACAGATAGTAGTAGTTTCTACAGGTACATAAAAAGGAAAAGGGTGGCTAAAGTAAATGTTGGTCCCTTAGAGGATGAGACTGGGGAATTAATAATGGGGACACGGAAATGGCAGAGACTTTGAACAAATATTTTGTATTAGTCTTCACGATAGAAGACACTAAAAACATTTTAATAGTGGATAATCAAGGGGCTATAGGGAGAGAGGAACTAAAACAATCACTATCGCTAAAGAAAACGTAGCTGGTAAAATAATGGGACTAAAGGTGGACAAGTCCCCTGGATATGATGGCTTGCATCTGAGTGTCTTAAAAGAAGTGCCTGCAGAGATAATGGATGCATTGGTTGTAACGTACCAAAATTCCCTGGATTCTGGGGAGGTCCTAGCAGATTGAAAAACTGCAAATGTAATGCCCCCATTTAAAAAAGGAAGCAAACAGAAAGCAGGAAACTATAGACCAGATAGCTTAACATCTGTCGTTGGTAAAATGCTGAAGTCCATTATTAAGGAAGACGTAGCAGGACATTTTGAAAAGCATAAATCTGTCAAGCAGAGTCAGCATGGTTTTATGAAAGGGAAATCATGTATGACAAATTTGCTGGAGTTCTTTAAGCATGTAACGTGCAGGGTGGATAAGGGGGAACCAGTGGATGTGGTGTATTTGGATTTCCAGAAGACATTCGATAAGGTTCCACATAAAAGGTTACTGCATAAGATAAAAGTTCACGGGGTTGGGGGTAATATATTAGCATGAATAGAGGATTGGCTAACTAACAGAAAACAGAGAGTCGGGACAGAAATGAAGTCAGAAATGAGGAGGAATTTCTTCTCTCAATGGGTCGTGAATCTTTGGAATTCTCTACCCCAGGAAGCTGTGGAGGCTGGGTCTTTGATTATATTTAAGGACAATTTTTTGAATAATAAGGGAGTCAAGAGTTATGGGGAACGGGCAGGGAATGCAGTTGAGGCCAGGATCAGATCAGCCATGATCTTATTAAATGATGGAGCAGGCTCGAGGGGCCACATGGCCTACTCATGTTCCTATTTCTTACAATCTCAACAATGGCAAACATTTAAAGAAACAATAATTCACAACAAATATAGATTTCCTTAAGGAATAAAAAACCCCACGGGATGATTGGTCCAACCGTGGCTAACAAGAGAAGTTAAAAATAGTATTGGATTGAAGGAAAAGGCTTATAATGTTATCAAAAAGAGGAGTAAGATTAAGGATTGGGAGGATTTTAGAATTTAGCAAGGATGACCAAGAAATTGATAAAGAAAGAATAATGATAATATGGGAGCAATCTAGCAAGAGACATAAAAACAGATTGTAACAGCTTCTATTGGTATGTAAAAACGGAGAGATTAGCAAAAGTAAATGTGGGTCCTTGACAGGCAGAGACAAGAGAATTTATAGATCGCTGAGGCCGGCATTGGTGACATGTGAGGAACGCACTCCCGGCTCCAGCCCATCCTCTCAACACAATCTTACGTTAATAGGACGTGTTAAGCCTGCCCAGCGAGGCTCCCGGTCAATTAACTGTAAACGGCTCTGATGATATCATATGATGATGGGTCATCAGCCGGTTTCCTTAAAAGGGACAATGACCAACTTTTTTTGATGGTTGTGCTGTCAGTGTTCTACAGCATTGAGGTGCTGCAAACACTGACAAACACTGCACAAAGGTGCACGGCTGCACCCAGGCTCTTCCATGACTCCCTCCAGATGGTTTTGGTGGGAGTCACAGCATGCAGGGAGGTTCTCTTCCGTTCCAATGGAGGAAGAGACCTCCCTGTATTTTATAGGGCTAGAACCTCCACTTTTGTGCCTATCGCCCAGCATGGGCGGTAAAAAAGGGTTTTCAGATCGCCGGATTCTCGCCCATTCTCAAAACACCTCGCTTACATTTTTGAAAATGGGCGTTACTGTGAGTGGTATCAAATGGGCGGTAGCATTAAATTTTTCTGACCTTCTGCCGTAAAGTGTGTCTGTCCTTCGCAACAGCAAGACAACGCTCGATTCCCACGATTCTGGAGGTCAAGGGTCACCATGACATGCGCAGAAGAGGAGACAGGGAGCTCAGAGGGACTGAAGGCGTGGCTGGGTGTGATGTGGCTGCTTTGGGAGGAAGGAGGGAGACTTTAAAGCTTCACAGCAAGTAAGCAAACAAAAAAACGAATTTGGCCTATAATGGAGGGAGAGGAGGAGGCATCACAGTACGCTGTGGAGACTGATACTGGAGAGAGCAATGAGGTGGGAGAGGAGCACATTGGAGGCCGCAAAACAGCCAGGAGCTTCTCGGATGAGGCCTCCCTCCTGCAGGAGGTCAAGTCACGCTCGGGTGATTTGACACAGGGAGGGCGTGGGAAGCCCACACTAAAGGCCGACCAAAGGATATGGACCGAGATAGTAGAGGTGGTCTGATCGGCGACCAACCGTCGGCGAGGGCAACCAATGCTGCAAATGATGGAATATTGATTTACATGTACTTATGTATTTATATAATTTGATTTGTAACAGTCATGAGTGACTATCAGCAGATGTGAGGTCTTGCACTTTTACCGGGAATGTTTTACTCAAAGCCTGCGGTCACAGTGTACGTCTTCAGGTAAAGAATGATAATCATCATAATAATCATGATTACATCTGTCGGTTATGTGTTGTATCAGTCTCTGTGACAGTACCTAGCAAGGATATCACGCAATGATCTCATGCCATGTCATCCTGTCACCTTTTACAGAAGAAGCTATCGATGATGAGGTCCTTACAGAGGCGAACGGGTGGGGGGCCACCAGTCCCCAGTGACATCACAGAAGTGGAGGAGTAAGTGCTCGCACTCGTGGGGAAGCATCCCCGGACAGCCACGGATGCATCTGCAGACCCTGAAGTGATGCCATGTGAGTAAACCTTACACCATTGCGTGATGTAGTCAATAGATGCCACATCAACTCATATCCGAACAATGGTATATGATAGATGATTTCTAAAAGTGTCATAGAAATAATGCTGGTCTAATGAAAATCATTGCAATGCACAATGTGTTGATGGTCGTGAAATGTGCTGTCTGCAATGATTTTGAGAGTATTGGTACTTTTGTCGTGCATATGCTGTGTGTAGCGCTGGACTCACCTTGTCACCCTAGCACTCCCTTCTCCTCTAATAACCTCATTTGTGTTTTGCAGCTCAACCAGCAGCACGGCCCCAGGCAAGGCCACAGTGGCTAGAAGGTGGGGGCGCGGGGCAGGAGTCGGCGGACGATCCTACTACATCTGGTGCTGAGGAGCTCCGATTGTCGCCCGCCAATCCGCTGGGTCTGTTCTCGATGGATGAGAGCGTGGACTTCGAAGAACCTGCATCCCAAGGCTCCAGAAGGCATTCCACCCCAAGGCCATCTAGTGGTTCTCCGGTCATTCCCGCCTCCACTCTTGTGGTACCGGCCCCAAGCATCTCACCACAGGACACCCCATTTGTCCCCAGGATGGCGCCGACCCCACGGAGGCCTCGTGGATGCAGCAGGTCTGTTCCACGAATGCCACATGACAGCAGAGAGATGGTACAGTTGTCCAGGAGGACTGTAGACATTGGTGACCAGCTCATCGAAGCATTGGGGGGCATATCCCGACACCTGGCCACCATGACCGAGTACATTCCATGCATGGCGGAGTCCTTGGATGCGATAGCAAGGAACACTATTACCACAGGCCTCCCAGTGGTCGCAGAGCACGGCACTCCACCCCTAGGCTCTGCACCACCACTGCGAATGACAGATGAGAGCAAGGACCAAGATCTTGCTTCTGTATCAGAGAATGTTGCCCTCTCAGCATCTCCCTGCTCCTGTACCCGTGCAACCTGCATTTGCCTTCATCCCCCCCAATGAGGCACCACCTGAGGTGCTCCTCGGCCAGACACCATGGAGTAAGGAGGGGCAGGGGTAGAGGTGGGGAGAAGGAGAGGGGGGGAAGGAAAGTGAGGTGCATGTGCGCGGGTGATGGCTGTGTTATATCTCCATCTGGGTGTATGCAATTTGTTGCAATGTATGGGGGCTGGGGAACACGCTCCTGCTTTGCCTTTGTATTTGTGCTGGTAGATATGTTGAACATGTGACTTATGTCAATGGTGGAAAAAGTGGGGTGTAAGCGGGGGTTGAGTGTTATTGGCTATGATACTTATGATTTCAGACCAATGTTGGTATTAAACTTTTGTTATTGAACATAACCTTGTTGCGCATTGTCTTAGATAGCTGGACCATTACACACTGGTGATTCCTTACCATGAAAGGGTTAAATACAACTTAACATCAATCAACATAAACTTTAACTGGCACCAAGGTGATGGGCACCATTGATGTCTGAGCTGCACAACACAGCAGTGTGTCAGCGTTGTCATTTACATCAACGCTCTTTCAGGCAAATCTTTCCGATATCAGCTCCTCACGTAAGAGTGGGATTTAACAGCCACACCGCTGGCGTTCGTTCTGGTTAGTTCCATTTTTTGGGTGGTTTTTTGAGCGAGCGATATTGTGGGCGATATGTGTACGAGGTGGTGAAATTGACGATGGGCAATCTTCATGGCCGCTAGTTTGGGTAAATATGCTCTTTATGACAAAAAACAGTGTGTGAGTGTTTATATTGAATCTCGGCGGCGTTAATTCCGTGCAAAAAGTAATGCTGGGCGATATTATGGGCTTTGATTTCGCCCATTCTGCTGATTTCCCCCCCCCCCCAAAAGTGGGCATGCGGTAATATTTTTTCCAGGTGTTAAGCCTATTGGGAAAATAGCGCTCGACTATAAGTCTCCTAAAAAAGCCCATCAGTTTCCATTTTGTGCCAAAATGGGTGAAATATGGGCGTTATACGTCATTTCAGTGGTAAAATGGGCATTAAGTGGGTGTTAAGAATGCAAAAAAAAGTGGAGGTTCTAGCCCATAGTCTCTTGAACACTCTTGAACACTCTTAGTTCAACTTAACGCTATTTATTTGGGAGATCTCAGACAGCCATGTGGAGCTTTAAGATGGCATTCCTTCACAGATCCTCTCACTCAATCCAGCTCCCTATACCTCCTAGCTAGAGGGCGCTATACATTATATTGACACCTCCTACCTGGACAGCACTATGCATTATCCAACTTAACTCTATTTATGTGGGATCACACAGACAGCCATGTGCAGCTTAAGATGGCCTTCCTTCACAGACCTCTCTCTCAATCCATCTCCCTGTACCTCCCAGCTAGAGGGTGCTATACATTATATCGATATCTCCTAGCTAGAGGGCACTATACATTATCTCATTACACTCCCCAGGATATACATGCAGCCTGGTTGCATAATGCACAGGAGGAAACAAGCAGGGATGTCATCAGAAGGACCTAGCTGCAGTGGCGCAAGCCTTTCAATTATCTGAGTAGATCATGAAGCCACACTTAAGCTAATCCTGCTATGCCACTTATCACATCCCCATCTCCATTATCTACCCTACTCTGCACATCCTTACCCTCACCAACTGACCTTGCACCTCCACCTATCTCTCTATATCTACATTATCACTTCCCCATCTCATGAGCCATCCCTCGCACTCATCCTCAACCTTATCCAATCATACTAACTAACATCACATAAGGGTAGACACTTGGGTGTTTTAGCCAATATACATGTAGAGTTTCTGCTAATGCATTGTCAAACATTGAAACATTTATTTTGATCACTTTGGGCTAGAACCCCCACTTTTGTGCTTATCATCCAAAAATGGGCACTATTTCTGGCGTGGGCGGTAAAAAAGGGTTTTCAGATCGCCGACTTCTCGACCATTCTCAAAACACCTAGTTTACATTTTTGAAGTTGGGTATTACCATGAGCAATATCAAATGCATTACATTTTTTTGACCATCTGCCATAAAATGTGATCGTCCTTAGCAACGGCATGGCAACACTCAATTCCCGCGATTCTGGAGGTCAAGGGTCACCATGACATGCGCAAAAGAGGAGACAGGGAGCTCAGAGGAACTGAAGGCGTGGCTGGGTGTGGTGTGACTGCTTTGGGAGGAAGGAGGGAGACTTTAGAGCTTCACAGCAAATAAGGAAACAAAAATTAGCTGTTACCAGCCACATATTTGCCCGAATTTGGCCTATAATGGAGAGAGAGGAGGAGGCATCACAGCACGCTGTGGAGACTGACGCTGGAGAGAGCAGTGAGGTGGGAGAGGAGCACATTGGAGGGTGCAAAAGAGCCAGGAGGTTCTCAGATGAGGCAAATTTCTCCCTCCTACAGGAGGTCGAGTCATGCTGGGGTGAGGGAGCTCAGAGGCACTGAAAGTGTGTGTGGCTGTGGTGTGTGCTTGTTTGGATGTTGTGGGACGCACAAGGGAGATTCACCAGCAGCAAAAAGCCCACTAAGCACCAAGAACATAGTTGGCACCGAGTTTTTGTCCAACAAATAACATATAAAATGGAAGGGATGGAGGAGGCCCTGGAGCTGGTAGCCAGGAACACTGGTGGCAGAGGGCTCCCAGTGGTCCCGGAGCACCACACTGCACCCCAAGGTGACGCACCCCCATTGCCAACCACACATGAGAGCCAGCTGCAACATCTTGGTTATGGCTCGGATCACGCTCCCACCTCGGGACCGCTTCAGCCGTCACCCTCCCTGCCCCGCCAATGAAGCATTGCCTGAGGACCTCCTCAGCCAGGTGGCTTGGAGTCAGGAGGGTAAGGGAAAGGGTTAGAGGTGGGGAGGAGAAGCAGTGGGTGGGGGCGGGGGGGGGAAGGATTGGTTTGTACAGAAATACTGATGATTTCAGACAAATGTTCAGTTTAAGTGTTTTTTATTTAACAAAACCTTGCAGTACAATGGCTCAGATAGCTGCACCATTACATGCTAGTGATTCCTTAACATCAAAGGGTATAATCACACTTAACTTCAATCAACTTAAACTTTAACTGTCACCAAGGTAATGCCCACCATTGATGTATGACCTGCACACCCAGCAGTGTGTCAGCCTTGTAAATAACACCAACGTTCTTTCAGGCAAAGTGATCATTGATGAGCTCCTGACGTAAGGCTCTTGAAGCTATCATGCCACCATGGGCCCTTTCATGCGGCCTATAGGGGGCGGAGGCATGGCTTCTGACTGTCTGGGCTGATGTCAGCGTCCACTCCTCATCCTCCTCTTCCTCTCTCTAGTGGGGTGGACTGTAAGACTCATCAGGCAATTTTTGTCCCCTCCAGATAGCCAAGTTGTGTAGCATGGAGCAGACCACCACAAATTGAGCTAACTGCTCAGGGTGGTATTGGAGCTCGCCTCCTGAGTGGTCCAGGCATCTGAAATGCTGCATCAGCACACCAATTGTTTTCTCGATGATATTGCGAGTTGCTCTATGGCTCTCGTTGTATCACCACTCGGCCTTGGTGTGGGTGTCACGCAGGGGGGGTTATCAGCCAGGTGGCAAGGCTATATCTTTCGTCCCCAAGCATCCAGCATTGGCCTTGTGGCTCAATATTAAATAAGTCAGATACAGTGCTCTCACGCAGGATGTGCGCATCATGGTAGCTGCCCGGAAATTGAGCATTTACTGCCAGTATAATTTGCTGGTGGTCAACAACCAGCTGGACATTCAGGGAGTGGAATCCCTTGCGGTTCCTGAAAACCTCAACATCCTGAAAAGGTGCCCGCATCGCGATGTGCGCACAGTCTATTGTTCCCTGCACCTTGGGGAGGTTTGCAATTCTGGAGAAACCTAGAGCCCTCTCACTCTGTGCCTCCCTGATCATAGGGAAGCTGATCAAGTCCCTCCTGTGTGTGTGCAGTGACCTGTCTAATGCAGTGATGTGTAGCATGCTGAGAAAGTTGCAAATGTCGCCAACTTGTGGCCTGAAAAGAACCCGAGGCACAGAACAACAGTGCCGCGGAGACTTTGACCTCGACGGACAGTGCAGTTCTGATGGTGCTGGCAGGCTGCAGGTCTGCCCTTATCAGCTGGCATACCTCAGTGATAACCTCTTTGTGGTAGCGCAGACTCTGAAGGCAGGCGGTGTCTGGCAAGTCGAGGTAAGAATGCTTCTTCTTGTAATTGCGGGGAGTGTAACGTCTGGTCCTCCCCATCTGTCTGTCACTTCGTACATTGGGCACATAATGCAGTGGAGCATTCCTTCGGCAATGTCGAGTCTGCTGCATGTATTTGCTACTGATTGCACACAAACAAGGTGATATGTCCTTACTATACAGTATAAATGCACACGAGGCCCATACTTGAGAGAAGGTCACTCTGTGACCAGTTACCTTTATTACCAAGACCTCAAGTGATGAAGTGGGTGGAGCTCCCACTTTTATACCTGAAAGTCCAGGTTAGCAGTGTCTCCCACAAGTTCACCACCTAGTGGTCAATGTTCTCAAGGTGTACAACTTAGGTCAGTTTATACATGGGTTAAAATGATAGTTGAATACATGACATCAACTCCCCCCCAAAGTCTTATTGGGATCACAGGTTAAGTCTCTCTGGTGGTTTACGCTGCCTGAAAGAGCGCCTGAGTTGGGGCTCCGGTTGTTGGGTGCTGGCCTGAGTTTCTGCTGTTTGCGGTGCCTCAGGCCTGTCTGGACTGTCCACAGTGACTGGACTCTCCTCCACTTGGTTCCGGTGTTCGGTCACCTGTGGTGGAGTAAACTCTACGTCGTGTTCTTCCTCTGCTTCTTCCATGGGGTTGCTGAACCTCCTTTTAATTTGATCTACATGTTTGCGGCAGGTTTGTCCACTGCTAAGTTTAACTACCAAAACGTAATTTCCCCTCTTTGGCAATCACAGTGCCTGCAAGTCATTAGGGCCCCTGCAGCATAATTAAGGACAAAAACAGGGACATTGACATCAATATATCGCGCCCTCACATTCCTGTCATGGCAGTCACATTGTGATGACGCTTGCTCTCAACAATTTATAAGGGATAACCTGGTTTTGAGTGTCCTTTTCATTAGCAACTCTGCGGGTGGAACCCCTGTGAGCGAGTGTGGTTGGGATCTATTGGATAACAGGAGGCGTGATAAGCAGCTGTGTAGGGAGCCCCCTTGGATTCTGAGCATCCCCTGTTTGATTATCTGCACTGCTCGTTCCGCCTGGCCGTTTGAGGCCGGCTTGAACGGTGCCGTTCTGACATGGTTGATTCCATTGCCTGCCATGAAGTCCTGGAATTCAGTGCTTGTGAAGCATGGGCCATTGTCTCAGACCAAGACATGGTCGACCATGGGCGGCGAACATTGCCCGTAGACTTTCTACCATGGCAGAGGATGTGTTTGCATTTAAAATGGCACACTCAATCTATTTGGAGTAGGCGTCGACTACAACCAAAAACATTTTTCCCATGAAAGGACCTGTGTAGTCCACATGGATGCGTGACCATGGCTTGGCGGGCCAGGACCAGGGGCTAAGGGGGGGCTTCCCTGGGTGCGTTGCCCAGCTGGGCACATGTGTTGCACCTGCGAACACAAAGTTCCAGGTCTGCATCTATCCCTGGCCACCAAATGTGTGACCTGGCAATTGCCTTCATCATGATAATGCCTGGGTGCTCATTGTGAAGTTCTCTGATAAACACCTCTCTGCCCTTCTGGGGCATGACTACTCGGTTTCCCCACAGTAGGCAATCGGCCTAAATCAAGAGTTCATCCATGCGCCTATGAAACGGTTTAAATTCCTCAGGGCATGCCCCGTACGTGGCTGCCCAGTCCCCATTCAGGATACATTTCTTAACTAAAGACAGTAGCGGGTCTTTATTTGTCCAGACTTTAATCTGACGGGCTGTCACAGGTGAGCCTTCACTTTTGAAAGCTTCAACAGCCATGACCATCTCAGCATCATGCTCAGTTGCCCCTTCAGTGGTGGCTAGTGGGAGCCTGCTGAGTGCATCGGCACAGTTTTCAGTGTCTGGTCTGTGTCGAATTGCGTAGTCATAGGCGGCTAACATAAGTGCCCACCTCTGTATGCGGGCCGATGCATTCGCATTTACGGCCTTGTTGTCGGCCAAAAGGGACGTTAGGGGTTTGTGATCTGTCTCCAGCTCAAATTTCCTGCCAAACAGATACTGGTGCATTTTTTTTACTGCATATACACATGCTAGCACTTCCTTTTCTACCATCCCGTAGCCCCTTTCTGCCTGGGACAGACTTCTGGAGGCATAAGCTACCGGCTGTAACTGACCATTGGCATTCACATGCTGCAACACACACCCAACCCATTAGGTTGACGCATTGCACATTAACACAAGTTTCTTACATGGGTCATACAACGTTAACAATTTGTTGGAGCATAACCAATGACGTGCTCTATCAAAAGCCCTTTCCTGGCTGTCCCCCAGACCCAATCGCGACCTTTGCGTAGGAGCACGTGTAGCAGCTCTAACAGCGTGCTCAATTTGGGAAGAATGTTGCCAAAATAGTTCAGGAGCCCCAGGAACGAACGCAGCTCCGTCGTGTTACGGGATCTGGGTGCTCTCTGGATTGCTTCCGTTTTGGACGCAGTAGGTCTGATCCTGTCTGCTGCTACCCTCCTCCTCAGGAATTCTACCTCTGAGCTAAGAAGACACACTTCGCCTTTTTCAGTCGCAGCCCTACCCGGTCCAGTCTGCGTAGCACCTCCTCCAGGTTGTGGAGGTGTTCTTCAGTATCGCAACCCGTGATAAGGATGTCGTCTTGAAAAACCACCGTCCTTGGAATCGACTTGAGGAGGCTTTCCATATTTCACGGAAAGATCGCAGCGGCCGAACAAATCCCAAACGGACATCTGTTATACTCAAACAACCCCTTGTGTGTTGTGATGGTGGTCAGCTTCTTCGACTCACTCGTCAGCTCCTGGGTCATGTAAGCTGAGGTCAGGTCCAATTTTGAAAAAGGTTTGCCACCGGATAGCGTCGCAAAGAGGTCCTCCGCTCTCGGTAGAGGGTACTGGTCTTGGAGTGACACCCGATTGATGGTGGCCTTGTAATCACCACATATCCTGACCGGCCCATCCGCCTTGAGCACCGGTACGATCAGGCTCACCCAGTCACTGAATTCGACTGGCGAGATGATGCCTACCCTCAGCAGGCGGTCCAATTCGCATTCTATTTTTTCCCGCATCACATACGGCATCGCTCTGGCCTTGTAGTGTACTGGCCTGGCATCCGGATTTATGTGAATCACTACTTTGGTCCCCATGAAAATGCCGATGCTGGGTTCAAATAATGAGTCAAATTTGTCCAGGACCTGTGAGCATGATACTCGCTCCACAGAAGAAATTGCATTGACATTGCCCCATTTCCAATTCATGACAGCAAGCCAACTCCTCCCCAGTAGTGCGGGACTATTCCCCAGGACAATCCAGAGTGGCAACCTGTTCTCCGAATCTTTGTGGGCCATGACTACCGTGGTGCTGCCTAGCACCGGAATGATCTCCCTTGTATATGTCCGTAGCTGTGCGTCAATCAGCAATAATTTTGGTCTCCTGGCCTTGGACACCCACAATCTTTCGAACTGTTTGATACTCATCAGGGACTGGCTGGCCCCTGTGTCTAGCTCCATTAATACTGGGATGCCATTGAGGAGCACTTTCATCATTATCAGTGGCGTCCTGGTATATGAACTGTATATGTGCTCCACATGAACTCGCTGAACTTCAGCTTCCAGCGATTTCCCCCAGTATTCATTTGGCCTCATAGGGCTTACATCGGGCCCGTCCTCCTCGTACATCAACCTGGCTGCAGGCTTCCTGCACATACGCGCCAATTGACCGCTGACATTGCAGTTTCTGCAGGTATATTGCTGATACCTGCAAGCTCTGGCTGGGTGTTTGGCTCCACACCTCCAGCATGAGCTGGAGGTCCCGTTGTTGGAAACAAAAGGTCCTATACCAGTCGATCGTCTTTGACTGTCTCTGTAACTGTCCTTAAGCGCACCATTAACACTTGTTGACGGCCCCATTACTGGCCGCATTGTCCAATGCAATGGCATGAATTGCCGTTCAGCTAGCCATTGTCTCTGTTGAGTTCCCCCTTTGGGGTCAACTACATGCTGGGGCATGTCCGATTGCCCTTGTCTGCCTAGAGAACTGTGTGCCGCGTTAACAATGTTGACACCCTGGTCATTTACTGCATTTGAGCCAAGATTTTTGTCATTCATCATTCTGGTCTCTTCCTCCCCTGAGATAAATGTCTGGGTTATCAGAGTCGCCGCTTCCAAGGTCAAGTCTTTGATCTCAATCAGTTTCCTGAAAACCCCAGCGTGCCTGATGCCCTCAATAAAAAAGTCTTGCAGCATCTCTGCTCTGCATGCATCTGGGAACTTACAGTCGGCGGAGATCTGCCACGAAGTCTCGAACGCTTTGCCCTTCTCGCCGCTGGTGTGTGTAAAACCAGTGTCTCGCTATGTGCACGCTGGTCGCCGGTTTAAGGTGTTCCCCGATCAATTTACTGAGCTCTTCGAATGTCTTGTCCGCTGGCTTCTCTGGCGCTAGAAGGTCCTTCATCAGGGAGTACATCAGGAGATGAGCCCTGCGTTTGTCAGCCGAATCCTGTCCCATCCATTCCTTAGTGACAAAACTTTGCTGTAGTCTCTCAATAAAGTCGTCCCAATCATCACCAACACAGTACCTCTTTTCTGTGCTGCTAGTGGCCATGCTCGCGTGGTTGAAATCCCAGTTTCTCATCGCCAATGATATGTCCTTACTATAGAGTATAAATGCACACGAGGCCCATACTTGAGAGAAGGTCACTCTATGACCAGTTATCTTTATTACCAAGACCTCAAGTGATGAAGGTGGGTGGAGCTTCTCCTTTCATACCTGAAAGTCCAGGTTAGGAGTGTCTCCCACAAGTTCATCCGCTTGAGGTCAATGTTCTCAAGATGTACAACTTAGGTCAGCTTATACATGGGTTACAATGATAGTTGAATGCATGACACAAGGAATGTCCCGACGAGCACACCTCTTCAATTCCAATCGGTCACAGTGTGGTCAAGATGTTTTCAGAGTTGTTCACATCAATTCCAACGACCTGCAGAGTACATCCAAACTCCGCCGAGGTTGAAGCACTGCAGCCTTTAAAGGGACGGGACATGTGATCTGCAACATGGTATCCATAACGCTGTGATTCATTCTGGTTGGTTCTACTTTTTGTGGACGGTTTTTTGAGCGCGTAATATTGTGGGTGATATGTGTACGAGGTGGTGAAATTGACAATGGGTGATCACCATGGCCGCTAGTTTGGGTAAATATGCTCTTTATGACAAAAAACAGTCGGCGGACGCTAATATTGAATCTCAGCGTTAATTCTGTGTGGAAAGTAACGCTGGGCAATATTATGGGTGTTGCATTCGCCCATCCTACTGATTCCGCTCAAAAAAAGTGGGCGGGCGGTAATATTTTTTCTCGCCATTAAGCACATGGGGAAAGAAACGCTCGGTGATAAGTTTCCAAAAAATACCACCAGTTTCAATTTGGGCGATATCTGGGCGTTATACGTCATTTCAGCGGTAAAATGGGCATTAAGTGGGCATTAAGCAGGCAAAAAAAGTGGAGGTTCTAGCCCTTTGTGTTCTTGGACAGCTTTGTGTGCACCTTTGGAAGTGACTTAGTGAGTTGTCGTAAATGGTTAGACATAAGGGTACCCTGCACAATGGTGATGAGTGTGAAAGGAATGAATTGGGCATTGCAGGGATGCTTTATGGTGCTGGTGTGGGGTGGTACAACCTGACATTGTGTAGCAACCAGGATGCACAGCTTCAAGTGAAGGAAATGTGACCATGGTGAGGCCATCCCTGGCCTCCTGGACATCAACGTGGTCAAGTGCTGATACTCTGTGTTCTGTGCAGCATCAGAGGATTACAGAGAAGGTTGGCATTGGTAATACTGCTGCGTTTAGTAATGTTGGTGTTGGGGCTGATCGTGGTGGGATTCTGAGGAACAAGGTGAGAGTTTTTTTCAAGGGCACTGATGCTACTGGTGTAAGGGGTGGTTTTCAGGGGGTCAGCTTTCCCTTCTGACCTTATATGAGCGGTTCTGAATCGCTCCCATACACTTGGTTCTAGACACTGGAATTATGAAGGGACTGTGACAGACTTGGACAGACAATCGGTTTCAAGGTAGGAAGCAGGTATGGCTTTATTGTGTTTAAAAAGAAGTAAAAGGCACACCTTTAATAACACACACAGACCAATACACACTGAGGGGTACAACACATTGAATAAAATGTCAACTTACAGCCTGTGAGGAAAAGAATACAGCTTAAACTCTAAATGGGGTAAAGAAGAGAATGCAGATACATTTACACAAGTTATCCCAGCCTCCCCCCTCCCAATAACCCTAACTAACTAAGTTATAGCTCTGAGGGTTCAGGGGCTATGCTCAACAATCCCTTTAGACAGTTGCTGGTGAATTGCGGTTTCGGGGTTCGCTGCCTTCTAGGCGAGCCACACCCCGGACGGAGGAGAGGACTTCGGACTGCGTAGTCTTCAGTTGGGGTGCGTCCGTTGATGCGGTAGTTGCGTTTTGGATGTATGGGGTAAGTACCCACTTTCTTTGGTTAGGAATAGTTTTAGTTAGTCCCTTTTGGTAATTTCCCACCCGTTGGGTCGTTCAGAAGTAGATTGTAGAGTGGTTGTCAATTTGGTTGCTGACAACCTTCCGTTTCGTGGGCCTCGTGTTCGATCAGTTCTTGATGAGTTCGGGTAATTTCCTTCACTATTCCATTTCTTCACTGTAGCAGAAGCAGGCTGCTTGTGTCTGTGTCTGTATTCCAGTCTGTGTCCTTGTTCGAGTCTGTGTTCTGTTAGTTTTTCCTTGTAAAACTGGGGGATAGATATATCCCAAAAAAGCTTCCTTATCTCCCCCCCCCCCCCACCACCCACCCCCGAATCTTGCCCAGCTCTTTGTTTCGATTGTCCAGCCCAGCTAACTGAAACTTGATTAAGTGGTTTTAATCTGCCGTTAATAGGCTTTTCGAAGTTGATCAGCTCTCGTCCATTGTGCTAGTCTGGCCTGAGCCAGATATTTCTATGCCTGTTGAAAAGGTGTTGGAATATGTATGTGACATTTGGGTCCTCTGGGTGGGGTGAAACTGTTTCTTCCATTGTTTGAATGCTAATATTTTCTAGGGGCAAGTTTTCGAGAGTAAACAGTTCCCAGACAATTTGATTAGCTCCAATGTCCAAACTGGCCCTTGAGAGATGGACCCCACCCCTTTTCTTGCCGACCCAACATCCATCTTTTAAAAATCCCAAATTTGATTAAAGTTCATAGTTTCTTCCATGTGCACTTTAGGATTTCAAACTTTCTGGTAGATAGTTCCAAATTAAATTCCCTTTCCTATAAGTCCAAACACTGGAGGGGAGGGGGGGGGGGGTCTCCATGAATGCATTTTAAAAGTCCAGAAAGGGGTTCTTCTCCTCTGCAGGGGAAAGGTACCAGGAATCTTTGCGAAATATTGGTAAATTCTACACTGGAATAGATGGCAGGTGAGGTTGAGATGGAGAAGCAATCCATCAATGGTGAGAGAGGTTGCTCCGAGGAGGTGACAGTGAATACAGAGTTCACTGCAAATACTTACAAACTGCATACAGCTCAAAAGTTTTTTCCAAATCCTGAAGGCTTCAGCTTCTGAAGTTGAAAAGTGAACAGCTGTGAAATCGTAGCTTTTACACTACTTCTGTAACTGTCAACTAGCCAAAGCAATGGAGTCACTGAGAACCCTACACACTTATCTGGCGTGAAACCCAAGGGATGGTTAACTCATTGAAAAATTAGTAAAATGATAAGTGCCTGTGTAAAATCCTTTTAAATACCTTTAAATTACCTCTTAAGCATTCTAATTGAGTGGCCTGCCACTTACTGTTGGGCCTGTGATCCACATGCAGATCCAACAGTTGAGAAACTAACACGAAGATGGGTTCAGAGCGGACTTCTGACCCGCTGTCAATCATGGCCATTTTGACAGCGGGGACACCTTCAAACCCGCAGGGCTGGGAAGATTCCAGAAATACTAGGGGACAGAGTATCTAGCGCGAAGGAATAAGTGAAGGAAATCCTTATTAGTCAGGAAATTGCATTAGGGAAATTGAGGGGATTGAAGGCTGATAAATCCCCAGGGCCTGATTGTCTGCATCCCAGAGTACTTAAGGAAGTGGCCCCAGAAATAGTGGATGCATTGGTGATCATTTTCCAACAGTCTATCGATTCTGGATCAGTTCCTATGGACTGGAGGGTAGCTAATGTAACACCACTTTTTAAAAAAGGAGGGAGAAAAGGAGGAATTATAGACCGGTTAGCCTGACATCGGTAGTGGGGAAAATGTTGGAATCAATTACTAAAGATGAAATAGCAGCGCATTTAGAAAGCAGTGACAGGATCGGTCCAAGTCAGCATGGATTTATGAAAGGGAAATCATGCTTCACAAATCTTCTAGAATTTTTTGAGGATGTAACTAGTAGAATGGAAAAGGGAGAACCAGTGGATGTGGTGTATTTGGACTTTCAAAAGACTTTTGACAAGGTCCCACACAAGAGATTAGTGTGCAAAATTAAAGCACATGATATTGGGAGTAATGTATTGACCTGGATAGAGAACTGGTTGGCAGACAGGAAGCAGAGAGTCGAGATAAATGGGTCCTTTTCAGAATGGCAGGCAGTGACTAGTGGGGTGCTGCAGGGCTCAGTGCTGGGACCCCATCTATTTACAATATACATTAATGATTTAGATTAAGGAATTGAGTGTAATATCTTCAAGTTTGCAGATGACACTAAGCTGGGTGGTGGTGTGAGCTGTGAGGAGGATGCTAAGAGGCTGCAGGGTGACTTGGACAGGTTAGGTATTGGGCAAATGCATGGCAGATGCAGTATAATGTGGATAAATTTGAGGCTATCCACTTTGGGGGCAAAAACACGAAGGCAGAATATTATCTGAAAGGCGGAAGATTAGGAAAAGGGGAGGTGCAAAGAGACCTGGGTGTCATGGTACATCAGTCATGAAAGTTGGCATGCAGGTACAGCAGGCGGTGAAGAAGGCAAATGGCATGTTGGCCTTCATAGCAAGGGGATTTGAGTATAGGAGCAGGGAGGTCTTACTGCAGTTGTACAGGGCCTTGGTGAGGCCTCACCTGGAATATTATGTTCAGCTTTGGTCTCCTAATCTGAGGAAGAACGTTCTTGCTATTGAGGGTGTGCAACGAAGGTTCACCAGATTGATTCCCGGGATGGCAGAACTGACATATGAGGAGAGACTGGATCAACTGGGCCTATATTCACTGAAGTTTAGAAGAATGAGAGGGGATCTCATAGAAACATATAAAATTCTGATGGGACTGTACAGGTTAGATGCGGGAAGAATATTCCCAATGTTGGGGAAGTCCAGAACCAGGGGTCACAGCCTAAGGATAAGGGGTAAGCCATTTAGGACCGAGATGAGGAGAAACGTCTTCACTCAGAGAGTTGTGAACCCGCAGAGAGTTGTTGATGCCAGTTCATTGGATATATTCAAGGGGGAGTTAGATATGGCCCTTATGGCTAAAGGGATCAAGGAGTATGGAGAGAGAACAGGAAAAGGGTACTGAGATGGATGATCAGCCATGATCTTATAGAATGGTGGTGCAATTTCGAAGGGCCGAATGACCTACTCCTGCACCTATTTTCTATGTTTCTATGTTTCTATGTATCTGTCATAACAGAAGAAGACACAAAAAATTCTGGAAATAGTGGGGAACCAAATGTCTAGTGGGAATGAAGAACTTACAAAAATTAGTATTTGTAAAGAAATAGCGCTAGAGAAATCAATGGGACTAAAAGCCAACAAATCCTCCAGACCTGATTGCCTACATATTAGCATTTTAAAAGAGGTGGCAACAGAGATAGTGGATGCATTGGTTTTGATCTTCTAGAATTCCTTGGGTTCTAGAATGGTCCCTGCAGATTGACAGGTAGTAATGTAACCCTGCTATTCAAGAAAGGAGAGAGAGAAAAATCAGGGAGCTCTTCTCAGGCAGTCCCTCCAAGTCGAGGATGACTTTCTTCCACACTAATATAAGTTCTCAGGTGAGTCCAATGTGGGTCCGACAATTGGAGGGACGGGTATGTGGGGTGCTTGGGTTATCGTATGCTCCTTCCGCTGTTTGCGTTTGGTTTCTGCGTGATCCTGGCGAAGAGCCTCGAGGTGTTCGGCGCCTTCCCGGTTGCTTCTCCTCCATTTTGAGCGGTCTTGGGCTTGGGATTCCCAGGTGTCAGTGGGATGCTGTATTTTTTCCAAGGAGGCTTTGAGAGTGTCCTTGAAGTGTTTCCTCTGCCCACCTGGGACTCGCATGCTATGTCAAAGCTCTGAGTAGAGCGCTTGTTTTAGGAGTCTAGTATCGGGCATGAGAACGATGTGGCCCGTCCATCGGAGCTGATCGAACGTGATCAATGCTTCGAAGCTGAAGATGTTGACCTTAGCAAGAACACTGACATTGGTGCGCCTATCCTGCCAATGGATTTGCAGGTTCTTGCGGAGGCTGCATTGGTGGTACTACTTCAATGCTTTGAGGTACCTGCTGTACATACTCCATGTCTCTGAGCCATATAGGAGGATGGGTAGCGCTATTGCTCTGTTGACCATGAACTTGGTGCCGGGTTTGAGGTCCTGGCCTTCAAACAGCCTTTTCCTCAGGCAAATGAAAGCTGCACTGGCACAATGAAGGCAGTGTTAGACTTCGTCATCGACGTCTGCCCTTGTTGACTGTAGGCTACCGAGGTATGGAAAATGGTCCACGTTGTCCAAGGCCTCATCATGGATCTTGATAATCGGGGGGCAGTGCTATGTGGCAGGGGCAGGTTGGTCGAGAACCTTTGTCTTACGGATGTTTAGTGTAGGGCCCATACTCTCGTACGCTTCGGTGAAGGTGTTGACATGGTTTGGAATTTGACCTCTGAGTGTGCGCAAATGCAAGGATAGTCTGCGTACTGTAATTCAATGACAGAAAATGGGATGACCTTGGATCTGGACTGGAGGCGACGGAGGTTGAACAATTTCCACTTTGTTCTGTAGATTAGCACCCTCCAGCGGGGAGCTTTTTAAGGGTGAGTTGGAGCATTGCAGCAAGTAAGATCAAGAAGGAAAGAGAAGGAAATAGAGAGAAACATAGAAACAGAGAAACATAGAAACATAGAAAATAGGTGCAGGAGTAGGCCATTCGGCCCTTCTAGCTTGCACCGCCATTCAATGAGTTCATGGCTGAACATGCAACTTCAGTACCCCATTCCTGATTTCTCGCCATACCCCTTGATCCCCCTCGTAGTAAGGACTTCATCTAACTCCTTTTTGAATATATTTAGTGAATTGGCCTCAACTACTTTCTGTGGTAGAGAATTCCACAGGTTCACCACTCTCTGGGTGAAGAAGTTCCTCCTCATCTCGGTCCTAAATGGCTTACCCCTTATCCTTAGACTGTGTCCCCTGGTTCTGGACTTCCCCAACATTGGGAACATTCTTCCTGCATCTAACCTGTCTAACCCCGTCAGAATTTTAAACGTTTCTATGAGGTCCCCTCTCATTCTTCTGAACTCCAATGAATACAAGCCCAGTTGATCCAGTCTTTCTTGATAGGTCAGTCCCGCCATCCCGGGAATCAGTCTGGTGAACCTTCGCTGCACTCCCTCAATAGCAAGAATGTCCTTCCTCAGGTTAGGAGACCAAAACTGTACACAATACTCCAGGTGTGGCCTCACCGAGGCCCTGTACAACTGTAGCAACACCTCCCTGCCCCTGTACTCAAATCCCCTCATTATGAAGGCCAACATGCTATTTGCTTTCTTAACCGCCTGCTGTACCTGCATGCTAACCTTCAATGACTGATGTACCATGACACCCAGGTCTCTTTGCACCTCCCCTTTTCCTAATCTGTCACCATTCAGATAATAGTCTGTCTCTCTGTTTTTACCACCAAAGTGGATAACCTCACATTTATCCACATTATACTTCATCTGCCATGCATTTGCCCACTCACCTAACCTATCCAAGTCACTCTGCAGCCTCATAGCATCCTCCTCGCAGCTCACACTGCCACCCAACTTAGTGTCATCCGCAAATTTGGAGATACTACATTTAATCCTCTTGTCTAAATCATTAATGTTCAGTGTAAACAGCTGGGGCCCCAGCACAGAACCTTGCGGTACCCCACTAGTCACTGCCTGCCATTCTGAAAAGTCCCCATTTACTCCTACTCTTTGCTTCCTGTCTGACAACCAGTTCTCAATCCATGTCAGCACACTACCCCCAATCCCATGTGCTTTAACTTTGCACATTAATCTCTTGTGTGGGACCTTGTCAAAAGCCTTCTGAAAGTCCAAATATACCACATCCCTTGTCCACTCTACTGGAAACATCCTCAAAAAATTCCAGAAGATTTGTCAAGCATGATTTCCCTTTCACAAATCCATGCTAACTTGGACCTATCATGTCACCTCTTTCCAAATGCACTGCTATGACATCCTTAATAATTGATTCCATCATTTTACCCACTACCGATGTCAGGCTGACCAGTCTATAATTCCGTTATCTCTCTCCCTCCTTTTTTAAAAAGTGGGGTTACATTGGCTACCCTCCACTCCATAGGAACTGATCCAGAGTCAATGGAATGTTGGAAAATGACTGTCAATGCATCCACTATTTCCAAGGCCACCTCCTTAAGTACTCTGGGATGCAGTCCATCAGGCCCTGGGGATTTATCGGCCTTCAATCCCATCAATTTCCCCAACACAATTTCCCGACTAATAAGGATTTCCCTCAGTTCCTCCTTCTTACTAGACCCTCCGACCCCTTTTATATCTGGAAGGTTGTTTGTGTCCTCCTTAGAAAACAGGGAACTACAGACCAGTTAGCCTGACAACAGTAGTAGAGAAAATTGTAGAATCTATTATTAAGGATGTGATAATAGGGCACTTGGAAAATTAAAATATAATTGGGCAGAGTCAACACAAATTTAAGAAAGGAAAATCATGTTTGACAAATCTGTTTGGTGTTGATACAAAGCTAGGTGGAAAAGTAAATTGTGAGGAGGATACAAAGAGGCTACTAAGAGATATAGGCAGGTATAAGCGAGTGGGCAAGAACATGGTAGATGGGATATAATGTGGAGAAATGTGATGGTAGCCACTTTGGTAGGAAAAATAGAAAAGCAGAATATTTTTTAAACGGTGGAAGATGTTGGTATTCAGATGGACCTGGGTGTCATTGTAATCACAGAAAGTTAACATGCAGGTACAGCAAGCAACTAGGAATGCAAATGTTATGTTAGACTTTATTACAAATTGATTGGAGTATAAGAATAAATAAGTCTTACTATAATTATATAGGGCATGGTGAGACCACATCTGGAGTACCGTGTCATCATCATCATCATCATCATCATCATCATCATAGGCAGTCCCTCAGAGTCGAGGAAGACTTGCTTCCACACCAGGAATGAGTTCTCAGGTGACGGAAGAGTCCAAAGCGGGGCCTACAGTTTCTGTCACAGGTGGGACAGTCGGTGGTTGAAGGAAGAGGTGGGTGGGGGGCCTGGGTTGCCGCGTGCTCCTTCCGCTATCAATGCTTGGCTTCAGCTTGCTCTCGGCGAAGAGACTGAAGGTGTTCAGCGCCTTCCCGGATGCTTTTCTTCCGTTTTGGGCGGTCTTGGGCCAAGGATTCCCAGGTGTCTGTGGGGAGGTAAAATTTTTTCAAGGCGACTTTGAGGGTGTCCTTGAAATGCTTCCTCTGCCCACCTGAAGCTCGCTTGCCGTGTCGGAGGTCTAGGTATGGGCGCTTGTTTTGGGAGTCTCGTGTCAGGCAAGCGGGTGAAGTGGCCCATGCAGCGGAGCTGATTGAGCGTGGTCAGTGCTTCGATGCTGGAGATATCGGCCTGAGGAAGGACACTGACATTGGTGCACCTATCCTGCCAATGGATTTGCAGGATCTTGCAGAGGCAGTGTTTTGAGATGCCTGCTGTACATGTCTCTGAGCCATATAGGAGGGCGGGTATCACCACTGCTCTGTAGACCATGAGCTTGGTTCTGGGTTTGAGGCCTGATCTTCAAAAACTCTATTCCTCAGGTGACCGAGGGCTGCACTGGCACACTGAAGGCGGTGTTGGACCTCATCGTCATTATCTGCCCTTGTTGATAGTAGGCTCCCGAGGTATGGAAAATTGTCCAAGGCCTCGTCGTGGATTTTGATAACCGGGGGGCAGTGCTGTGTGGCGGGGGCAGGTTGGTAGAGGACCTTTGTCTTATGGATGTTTAGTGAAAGGCCCATACTCTCGTACGCCTCTGTGAAGGTGTTGACGATGGCTTGGAGTTTGGCCTCCGAGTGTGCGCAGATGCAGGCATTGTCTGCATACTGTAGTTCAATGACGGAGAATGGGACAACCTTGGATCTGGCCTGGAGGCTGCGGAGGTTGAACAGATTCCCGTTTGTCCTGTAATTTAGCTCCACTCCAGCGGGGAGCTTGCTGAGGGTAAGATGGAACATTGCAGCAAGAAAGATTGAGAAGAGCGTTGGTGCGATAACTCAGCCTTGCTTGACCCCGGGCCGAATGTGGAATAGGTCTGTGATGGATCCGTTGGTCAGGATCATGGCTTGCATGTCATTGTAGAGCAGGCGGAGAATGGTGACAAACCTTTGAGGGCAGCCGAATCTGAGGAGGACTCTCCATAATCCCTCATAGTTGACAGTGTCGAAGGTTTTTTGTGAGGTTGAAGAAGGCCATGTACAGGGATTGGTGCTATTCTCTGCATTTCTCTTGTATCTGTCGAGCAGTGAAGATCATGTCCATTGTGCCCCTTAGTGGGTGGAATCCGCATTGCAACTCTGGGAGGAGTTCTTCAGCCACAGGAAGAAGGTGATTCAGGAGGATTCTTGCAATGACTTTCCCGGTAGTCAACAGCAAGGAGATTCGTCTGCAGTTACCGCAGTCGGACTTGTCATCTTTCTTGAAGATGGTCACGATTACAGAGTCTCTGAGATCTCCTGGCATGATCTCCTCCTTCCAGATAAGAGAGATAAGGTCATGGATCTGCGCCAGTAGTGCTTCTCCGCCATGTTTTAGTGCTTAGGCGGGGATTCCATCGGCTCTTGATGACTTGTTGTTCTTCAGTTGTCGGCTGGCCTTTTCAACCTCGTGCCGGGTTGGGGTTGTGCTGAGATGGTGGCGGGTGGCATGCTGTGGGATGGAGTCAAGGACACTCACGTCGAAGACAGAGTCTCGGTTGGGGAGATCCTCGAAGTGCTCCTTCCAGTGGGCACTGCCTACTTCTCTGTCCTTGATGAGCACCTCTCGATTCTTGGCCAGTATTGGGGTAGGGCCTTGGGTGCTTGGGCCATAGGTCGTCTTGATTGCACTGAAAAATCCTCACACATCGTGGTTGTCAGCTAGCTGTTGGATTTCTTGAGCTTTCTCCATATACCATTTGTTCTTTAAGTCACGGGTTTTCTGTTGAACCTCAGCCTTCAGATGTCTGTAGAGCTGCTTTCTTGCCCTCCAGTTGTGTTGCTGCTTCCAGTCCAAGAATGCCTTGCGCTTGCGGCATATTAGCTCCTGGATCTCCTGGTTGTTCTCATCGAACCAGTCTTGGTGTTTCCTGGTCGAGTGACCAAGCGTCTCTTCGCAGGTGCTGATTATGGAAGCCTTGAGGGTTACCTAAGGAAGGACATACTTCCCTTAGAGGGAGTGCAATGAAAGAAAAAAATAAAGACTTGCATTTATATAGCGCCTTTCATGACCACTGGACGTCTCAAAGTGCTTTACAGCCAATTAAGTACTTTTGGAGTGTAGTCACTGTTGCAATGTAGGAAACGTGGCAGCCAACTTGCACACAGCAAGCTCCTACAGACAGCAATGTGATAATGACTGGATAATCTGTTTCTGGTTATGTTGATTGAGGGATAAATATTGGCCAGGACACCGGGGACAACTTCCCTGCTCTTCTTCGAAATAGTGCCATGGGATCTTTTACGTCCACCTAGACAATGAAGGTTCACTGGACTGATTCCTGGGATGGGGGGATTGTCCTATGAGGAGAGATTGAGTAGATTAGGGCTGTATTGCAGAATGTTTAGAAGAATGAGAGGTGATCTTATTGAAACGTATAAAATTCTTAAGCGACTTGACCAGGTAGATTCTGGGAGGATGTTTCCCCAAGCTGGAGAGTCTAGAATGAGGGGCCACAGTCTCAGAATAAGGAGTTGACCATTTAGGACTAAGATGAGGTGAAATTTCTTCACTCAGAGGGTTGTGAATCTTTGGAATTCTCTACCCTAGAGGGCTGTGGATGCACAGTCATTAAGTATATTCAAGACAGAGATCGCTAAATTTTTGGATATTAAGGGATATGGGGATAGTATGCGAAAGTGGGTATAAGATCAGCCATAATCTTATTGAATGGCGGAGCAGGTTTGAAGGGTCATACGGCCTACTCCTGCTTATATTTCTTATGTTCTTATGTGTGGTCTAACCAGAGTTTTGTAAAGCTGCAGCATAACATCTGCCCCCTTGTATTCTAGTCCTTTATATATAAAGGCCAGCATTCCACTAGTCTTTTTGATTATTTTCTGTACCTGTCCATGACATTTAATGATCCATGTACATGGACTCCCAAGTCTCTCTGGTCTCCACTGTTGCTAGCTTTTTACCATTCAGAAAGTACTCTGATCTATCCTTTATAGATACAATGTGGATGACCTCACACTTGCCTATATTGAAATCCATTTGCCACAAATTTGCCCATTAATATCTCTTTGTAATTTTATGCTTCCATCTACACTACTGATAATGACCCTTTTTGTGTCATTGACAAATTTGGATACGTGGCACTCTATCGCATCCTCTAGAAGTCATTAATAAATACGGTGAATAGATGAGGCTCTAACACAGATTCATGTGAGACACACTAGTCACATCCTGCCAATTAGAGTACCTGCCATTATTTCTACTCTGTATCCTGCCGCTCAGCCAACTTCCTAATGAGGTCAATAATTTGCACTCGGTTCCATGTGCTTCATCTTTAGCTAACAGTCACTTATGAGGGACATTATAGAATGCCTTCTGGAAGTCCATATAAATAACATCCATGTTATTTTTCTGTTCAATAATGCCTCAAGATTCCCACAAGCTATAAAGTCATCGATTTCCTTCTAAATACCAGATAAACAGTAATGCCTGTAATGAAAAGTTAGTTGTAGAAATGAAACTCTGAAAAGAACACCCAATTAAGTAGATGGCCAACTTCAGGTAAAGCAGATCTGTATCATAGCCTGCAAACAGTGCTGCTTCCTGCAGCTTATGTTCCCATAACAGAGGAAGAGCAGAAGAATTAGGAGGAGTAGGACATACGACCCCACGAGCCTGCTCTGCCATTCATTAAGATCATGCCTGATCTTCGACATCAACTCCACTTTCCTGCCATATCCCCATATCCCTTGAATCCCCTGGTGTCCAAAAATCTATCTATCTCAGCCTTGAATATACTTAACGATTCAGCATTTACAGCCCTCTGGGGTAGAGAATTCTAAAGAGTCACAACCCTCTGCATGGAGAAATTCCTCCTCATCTCAGTCTTAAATGACCGAGGTGGGGGGGGCGGTCAATGACCAGGGGGTATAGATTTAAAGTAATTGGTAGGAGATTTAGAGGGGACATGAGGGGATATTTCTTCACTCAGAGGATGGTGGGGGTCTGGAACTCACTGACTGAAAGGGTGGTAGAGGCAGAAACCCTCACCACATTTAAAAAGTACTTGGATGTGCACTTGAAGTGCTGTAACCTATAGGGCTACGGACCAAGAGCTGGAAAGTGGGATTAGGCTGGATAGCTTTTTGTCATCCAGCGCGGACACGATGGGCTGAAATGGCCTCCTTCCGTGCTGTAAATTTCTATGATTCTTTATCCTAGTTCTCGACTTTCCAGCAACAACAACCTTTCAGCATCTACCCTGTCAAGCCCCCTCAGTGTCTTATCTGTTTCAATGAGATTGCCTCTCATTCTTCTAAACTCCAGAATGAATAGGCCCAATCTACTCAATCTCTCCTCATAGGACAACCTTCTCATCCCAAGGATCAATCTAATAAACCTTTGTTGCACCGCCTCAGATAAGGAGACCAAACTGTGCCCAGTACTCCAGGTGCAGTCTCACCAAAGCCCTATACAGTTGCAGCACGACCTCCTTACTCTTGTGCTCCAACCCGCTTATAATAAAGGTCAATGTGCCATTTGCCTTCCTAATTGCTTGCTGTACCTGTATGCTAACTTTCTGTGTTTCCTGTACAAGGACACCTAAATCTCTCTGAACACCAACATTTAATAGTTTCTCACATTTTTAAAAATATTCTGTTTTTCTATTCTTCCGATCAAAGTGAATAACCTCACATTTGCACCCCTGCCCCCCTCATTATACTCCATCTGCCACTTTATTGCCCACTCACTTAGCCAGTCTATGTCCCTTAACAGGCTTTTTGTGTCCTCCTCACAGCTTACTTTCACACCTAGCTTTGTATCATCAGCAAACTTGGATACATTGCACTCGGTCCCCTCATCCAAGTCACTAATATAGATTGTAAATAGCACTGATCCTTGTGGCACCCCACTAGTTACAGCCTGCCAAATGGAAAATGACCCATTTATCCCAACTCTCTGTTTTCTGTCCATTAACCAATCCTCTATCCATGCTAATACATTACCCCCAACTGCATGAGCCCTAATCTTATTTAGCAATCTTTTATGTGGCACCTTATTTAATGCCTTTTGGATTGGAAATCCAAATATACTACATCTACCGGTTCCCTTTTATCTACCCTGTTAGTTACATCCTCAAAAAACTCTAAGTTTGTCAAGCATGTTTTCCCTTTCATAAAACCATGTTGACTCTGTCTAATCATATTGTGATTTTCTAAGTGCCTTGATACCAGTTCCTTAATAATGGACTTTAGCAGTTAGCCATCCTAGGTTGTAGGCTGTCAGGTCCAGGGGATTTGTTGGCTTTTAGTCCAATTAGTTTCTCAAGTACTTTTTCTACTACTGATATTTATTACTATAAGTTCCTCACTCTCATTAGCCCCTTGGTTCCTCCCTATTTTTGGTATGCTTGTTGTGTCTTCTACTGTAAAGACTGATACAGAATATTTGTTTAATGACTGCCATTTTCTTGTTCCCCATTATAATTTCTCCTGTCACAGCCTCAAAAGGAACACTCCTTACTTGTGCTACTCTTCTTTATTATATACTTGTAGATGCTCTTACAATCTGCTTTTATATTTTTTGCTAGTTTAAACTCATATTATATTTTCTCCCCTTTTATCAAATTTTTGGTCATCCTTTGCTGATTTCTAAAGCTCTCCCAATCCTCAGGCTTATTACTATTCTTTGCAACATTATAAGCCTCTTCTTTTAATCTAATACTATCCTCAAATTCTTTAGTTAGCCACAGATGGATTACTTTTCCCATGGAGTTTTTATTTCTTAATGGAATGTATATGCGTTGAGAATTTTGGAATATTTCTTGACATGGTTGCCATCTTCTCATCATCATCTTCCTCTTAGGGTGCCAGGGCCTGTTGCTGGTCTTCACCTTTGTTGGAAAATTGACCCAGGTTTATTCAGCTTCTGAAAGGGTTCATATTTAATTCATTCGATAGAGGGAAAAAATGTGGTTCATATCATTAGAGTGAGAGAGAAACTAACAGATTTCACTTGGCAAAAGCTGGTGATTTACGACCAACCAGCCTTCGATATTCATAATACTTACTTTCTCCTCTTCCCTTACTCTTGTCCCTTTTCCTTTCAGATACCCAGGAACTGCAACCTGACCAGGCAGTGAAGGAATAGAATCATAGAAGTTTACAGCACGGAAGGAGGCCATTTCTGCCCATCATGTCTGTTGTGTATGGAGAAAGAGTCAAACTGAACATTGTGAGCTCAAAGTAAAGTGTGACCTTAGTCTTTTATTGCAGGTCTCCAGAGTGCCTGTCCAACCTGTGAAGCCTCCTTAAACACCTGTGCTCCCAGGGGATGAGCCCTCTGGTGGCTGTAGAGTAAATACAAGTATACATATATAACAACACTCCCCCGCAATGTCAATAGTGTAACTATTTACAATGTGAGTCGATCTGGGCACTTCTTGCTCTGGTTGATCATCTCGGTGTGAAAGCTGGTGTTGTTGAATCATTTGTTGGGCCCTCACTGGGCTGCTGTGCAGCTGGCCTTGCTGGGCTGCCTGATGTGTTGGGATTTGCTGGGCTGCTGTGGATGATAGATTCTGCTTCGTGGTCAACCTTGGTGCCGGTTGCCACTGGTGTGTATGTTGGGGGAGCAAAAAAAGTAGGGTCCAAGGTGGGTTGCTCAGGATAGTCCGTAATTCTGAGTTGGATTTGGTCCAAGTGGTTCCAATGAATGAGTCCAGTTGAAAGTTTGACCCGAAACAGCCTGCTCCCCTCTTTGGCCACGACAGTGCCGGGAAGCCAATTGTGATCTTGTCCATAATTTATTACAAATACAGGATCATTGATTTCAATCTCGCGTGGTACATTTGCGCTATCATGGTATGCACTTTGTTGAAGCCGCCTTCTCTCTACCTGTTCATGTAGATCAGGGTGAACTAACGAGGTCTTTGTCTTAAGTGCCCTTTTCATGAGCAGTTCAGCAGATGGGATCCCAGTGAGTGACTGGGGTCTCGTGCGGCCGCTAAGCAGGACTTGGGATAGGCGAGCCTGCAGTATGCCTTCAGTTACCCTCTTCAAGCCTTGCTTGATGGTTTGCATTGCTCTCTCTGCCTGGCCATTGGGCATGGTGTAAACAGGGCAGATGTGACATGTTTGGTCCTGTTACAGGTCATGAATTCTTTGAACTCAACACTGGTAAAACATGGCCCGTTGTATCTCACCAGGACATCAGGTAGGCCGTGTGTGAAAAACATGACCCGCAGGCTTTCAGTAGTGACAGCGAACGTGCTAGCCGACATTATTTCACATTCAATCCACTTGGAGTACACGTCTAAGAACAGAAGAACATAAGAATTAGGAACAGCAGTAGGCCATCTGGCTCCTCGAGCCTGCTCCGCCATTCAACAAGATCATGGCTGATCTGGCCGTGGACTCAGCTCCACTTACCCGCCCGCTCCCCATAACCCTTAATTCCCTTATTGGTTAAACATCTATCTATCTGTGATTTGAATACATTCAATGAGCTAGCCTCAACTGCTTCCTTGGGCAGAGAATTCCACAGATTCAAACCATCTCGGAGAAGAAATTCCTTCTCAACTCAGTTTTAAATTGGCTCCCCCGTATTTTGAGGCTGTGCCCCCTCATTCTAGTCTCCCCAACTAGTGGAAACAACCTTTCTACCTTTATCTTGTCTATCCCGTTCATTATTTTAAATGTTTCTATAAGATCACCCCTCATCCTTCTGAACTCCAACGAGTAAAGACCCAGTCTACTCAATCTATCATCATAAGTTAACCCCCTCATCTCCGGAATCAGCCTAGTGAATCTTCTCTCTACCCCCTCTAAAGCTAGTATATCCTTCCTTAAGTAAGGTGATCAAAATGCACGTAGTACTCCAGGTGCAGCCTCACCAATACCCTATACAGTTGCAGCAGGACCTCCCTGCTTTTGTACTCCATCCCTCTCGCAATGAAGGCCAACATTCCATTCGCCTTCCTGATTAACTGCTGCACCCGCAAACTAACTTTTTGGGAGTTTCATGCACAAGGACCCCCACGTCCCTCTACACCGCAGCATGTTGTAATTTCTCCCCATTCAAATAATATTCCCTTTTACTGTTTTTTTTCCAAGATGGAAGACCTCACATTTTCCGACATTGTATTCCATCTGCCAAACCTTAGCCCATTTGCTTAACCTATCTAAATCTCTTTGCAGCCTCTCTGTGTCCTCTACACAACCCGCTTTCCCACTAATCTTTGTGTCATCTGCAAATTTTGTTACACTACACTCTGTCCCCTCTTCCAGGTCATCTATGTATATTGTAAACAGTTGTGGTCCCAGCACCGATCCCTGTGGCACACCACTAACCACCGATTGCCAACCTGAAAAGGACCCATTTATCCCGACTCTCTGCTTTCTGTTAGTTAGCCAATTCTCTATCCATGCTAATACATTTCCTCTGACTCCGTGTACCTTTATCTTCTGCAATAACCTTTTGTGTGGCACCTTATCGAATGCCTTTTGGAAATCTAAATACACCACATCCATCGGTACACCTCTATCCACCATGCTCGTTATATCCTCAAAGAATTCCAGTAAATTAGTTAAACATGATTTCCCCTTCATGAATCCATGTTGCGTCTGCTTGATTGCACTATTCCTATCTAGATGTCCCGCTATTTCTTCCTTAATGATAGCTTCAAGCATTTTCCCCATTACAGATGCTAAACCAACCGGCCTATAGTTACCTGCCTTTTGTCTGTCCCCTTTTTTAAACAGAGGCATTACATTAGCTGCTTTCCAATCTGATGGTACCTCCCCTGAGTCCAGAGAATTTTGGTAGATTATAATGAATGCATCTGCTATAACTTCCACCATCTCATTTAATACCTGGGATATATTTCATCAGGACCAGGGGACTTGTCTATCTTGAGTCCCATTAGCCTGTCCAGCACTACCTCCCTAGTGATAGTGATTGTCTCAAGGTCCTCCCTTCCCACATTCCCGTGACCAGCAATTTTTGGAATGGTTTTTGTGTCTTCCACTGTGAAGACCGAAGCAAAATAATTGTTTAAGGTCTCAGCCATTTCCACATTACCCATTATTAAATCCCCCTTCTCATCTTCTAAGGGACCGACATTTACTTTAGTCACTCTTTTCTGTTTTATATATCGGTAAAAGCTTTTACTATCTGTTTTTATGTTTTGCGCAAGTTTACTTTCGTAATCTATCTTTCCTTTCTTTATTGCTTTTTTAGTCATTCTTTGCTGTCGTTTAAAATGTTCCCAATCTTCTAGTTTCCCACTAACCTTGACCACCTTATACGCATTGGTTTTTAATTTGATACTCTCCTTTATTTCCTTGGTTATCCACGGCTGGTTATCCCTTCTCTTACCGTCCTTCTTTTTCACTGGAATATATTTTTGTTGAGCACTATGAAAGAGCTCCTTAAAAGTCCTCCACTGTTCCTCAATTGTGTTACCGTTTAGTCTGTGTTTCCAGTCTACTTTAGCCAACTCTGCCCTCATCCCACTGTAGTCCCCTTTGTTTAAGCATAGTACGCTCGTTTGAGACACTACTTCCTCACCCTCAATCTGTATTACAAATTCAACCATACTGTGATCACTCATTCCGAGAGGATCTTTTACTAGGAGATGGTTTATTATTCCTGTCTCATTACACAGGACCAGATGTAAGATCGCTTGCTCCCTTGTAGGTTCTGTAACATACTGTTCTAAGAAACAATCCCGTATGCATTCTATGAAGTCCTCCTCAAGGCTACCCCGTGTGATTTGATTTGACCAATCGATATGTAGGTTAAAATCCCCCATGATTACTGCTGTTCCTTTTTCACATGCCCCCATTATTTCCTTGATTATTGTCCGCCCCACTGTGAAGTTATTACTTGGGGGCCTATAAACTACGCCCACCAGTGACTTTTTCCCCTTACTATCTCAAATCTCCACCCACAATGATTCAACATTTTGTTCATTAGAGCCAATATCGTCTCTCACAACTGCCCTGATATCATCCTTTTTATTAACAGAGCTATCCCACCTCCTTTCCCTTCTTGTCTATCTTTCCGAATTGTCTCCAACCACAAGGAACATTTTACCCAAGAACGGGCCTGCATAGTCGATGTGTACCCTAGACCACGGTTTGGAGGGCCAAGACCATAAACTTAGCGATGCCTCCCTGGGTACATTGCTTAACTGCGAGCATGTATTACATCCGTGAACGTAGGACTCTAAGTCCGCAACGATACCGGGCCACCACACCTGGGATCTGGCTATCGCTTTCATCATTACGATGCCTCAGTGGGTATTGTGGAGTTCATTGATGAAGGTGTCTCTGCCCTTCTTGGGGACTCAATTGCCCCACAGAAGACAGTCTGCCTGTATAGACATTTTATCTTTGTGCCGCTGGAACAGCTTTAGCTCTTCCTGCATTTCCACTGGGACACTGGACCAGCTCCCGTGAAGCACACAACTTTAGACTAGAGATAATAAGGGGTCCTGGCTTGTCCAGGTTTTGATCTGTCAGGCAGTGACGGGCCATTGTTCACTCTCAAATGCTTCCATAACCATGGCTAGATCTGCAGGCTGCGCCATTTCCACCCCCGTGTTGGACAATGGGAGCCTACTGAGAGCATCGGCGCAATTCTCTGTGCCTGGCCTGTGGCGGATGGCCTAGTTGTACGCGGACAACGTGTGTGCCCATCTCTGGATGCGGGCCGATGTGTTGGTATTTAACCCTTTACTCACGGAGAACAGGGATATAAGTGCCTTATGGTCAGTTTCCAATTCCAATTTTAGCCCAAACAGGTACTGTTTCATTATTATCCCATAGACACATGCTAACGCTTCTTTCTCAATCATGCTGTAGGCTCTCTCAGCCTTAGACAGACTCCTGGATGCATAAGCAACCGGTTGCAATTTCCCGAGATCATTAGCTTGTTGCAATACACACCCGACGCCATATGACAACGCATCACATGCTAGTACCAAACGCTTACACGGATCATACAACACAAGCAATTTGTTTGAGCATAACAATTTTCTCACTTTTAAACGGGCATTTTCTTGGCTTTGGCCCCAAACTATTCATCCCCTTTTCGTAGTAAGACATGCAGTGGTTCCAACAGTGTGCTGAGACCACTGTAAGAAGTTACCAAAGTAATTCAGGAGTCCCAGAAACGACCGCAGCTCAGTCACGTTCTGTGGCCTCGGTGCATTCTCAATTGCCTCTGTCTTCGCGTTGGTGGGTCTGATGCCGTCCGCCGCAATTCTTCTTCCCAGGAACTCCACTTCAGGCACCAGGAAAATGCACTTCGAATGGGTTCTGCAGATGCTCGACAGTGTTCCAACCTGTGACCAAGGTGTCGTCCTGGAAGACCATGGTGGCAGGACCGACTTCAGTAAGCTTTCCATGTTTCTCTGGAATATCGCCGCCGCCGATCGGATTCTAAACGAGCATCTGTTATAAACGATAAGACCCTTGTGCGTGTTGATGCAGGTGAGGGCCTTCGATAATTCCTCCAGTTCCTGCGTCATGTAGGCTGAAGTCAGATCTAGCTTTGTGAACATCTTTCCACCCGCCAGCGTTGTAAAGAGGTCGTCGGCCCTTGGTAGTGGGTATTGGTCCTGCAGGGAGAAACAATTGATAGTTACTTTGTAATCGCCACAGATTCCAATGGCGCCGTCTCCCTTGAGGACTGGGACGATAGGACTGGCCCACTCGTTGAACTCAATTGAGGAAATGATACCCTCTCTTTGCAGCCGGTCTAGCTCAATCTCTACTCTTTCTCTCATCATGTACGGTACTGCTCTCGCCTTGTGATGGATGGGTTGCGCCCTCAGAATTAGGTGGATCTGCACTTTTGTTCCTTGGAATTTCCCGATGCATGGTTCGAACAGTGAAGGAAATTTGTTTAAGACCTGGGCACACGAAGTGTCGTCAGCGGGTGACAGCGCTCGAATGTCGTCCCAGTTCCGGCGTATCTTTCCCAGCCAGCTCCTGCCAAGCAGCGTGGGACCATCGCCCGGTACCACCCAGAGTGGTATCTTGTGCACCACTCCATCGTAGGAGACCTTTACGGTAGCACTGCCAATTATAGGAATCAGTTCTTTCGTGTAAGCTCTTAGTTTCGTGCGAACTGGAGTTAAGACTGGCCTTGAGGCCTTGTTGCAACACAACCTTTTGAAAGTCTTTTTGCCCATGATAGACTGTGTCCAGCTCCATTGAAACCAGGAGTCCGTTTAGTTCAACATTCAGCATTATCGGGGGGCAATTCGTGGTGAATGTGTGCACCCCACATACCTCTGCCTCCTCGATCTGAGGCTCTGGTTCATCGTGATCCTCCATGGATCTGCAACATGGTGGTTTGCAGGTTTAGCAGGCTTTGCAGCTCACCTGCACACTTGTTGGAGGTGTCCCATTGTTCCATAGCCCTTGTAAACGTACTCTTTGAATCGGCATGAATGGAAACGATGATCACCCCCGCAGTACCAACAAGGTGTTAATGGCCTTGCATTCATCACCCTTGATGGTGGACTCTGAGACATCTGCGGACGTGTAGCTGCAGGTATGTATGACCTGCCCTGTACATTACAATTCGAAAACAACATCACTTTGTTCACAGTACTTGTCGCCACACTTGTGTGCTGAGAGATTTGCTTCATATGGTCACTGGTGGCAATGAACACCTGGACTATCGCTATGGCCTTACTCAGGGTTGGGATCTCTACAGTCAAAAGTTTGCGAAGTATGGTTTTGTAGCCAATGCCAAGTACGAAAAAGTCTCTGAGCATGTGTTCCAAATGTCCTTCAAATTCGCAATGTCCTGCTTAGCTCAGCGACATAACTCGCCACTTCCTGGCCTTCAGACCTTTTGTCGGTGTAGAACTGGTACCTCGCCATCAGAACGCTTTCCTTCAGGTTCAACTGCTCTCGGACCAGTGTGCACAAATCGTCGTATGATTTCTCCATGGTTTTTGCTGGAGTGAGCAGATTCTTCATGAGGCCATACGTTGGTGCCCCACAGACGGTGAGGAGGACCGCCCTTTGTTTGGCAGCGCTCTCTTCCCCATCTAGCTCGTTGGCCACAAAGTATTGATCGAGTCGCTCCACAAAGGTTTCCCAATCATCTCCCTCTGAGAATTTCTCCAGGATGCCCACTGTTCTCTGCATCTTTGGGTTCGCTATCTGTATCTCATCGCCAGTTGTTGTGTATGGAGAAAGAGTCAGACTGAACACTGTGAGCTCAAAGTAAAGTGTGACCTTAGTGTTTTATTGCAGGTCTCCAGAGTGCCTCTCCAACCTGTGAAGCCTCCTTAAATACCTGTGCTCCCAAGGGATTATGGGATCCCTTAGGACTCCAGGGGATGAGCCCTCTGGTGGTTGTACAGAGTAAATACAAGTATACATATATAACAGTGTCCATGCCGGCCAACAAGAGGCTATCCAGCCTAATCCCACTTTCCAGTTCTTGGTCCATAGCCCTGCAGGCTATGGCACTTCAAGTGCACATCCAAGTACGTTTTAAATGTGGTGAGGGTTTTTGTCTCTACCACCCTTTCAGGCAGTGAGTTCCAGAGCCCCACAACCCTCTGGATGAAGAAATTTCCCCTCTAAACCTTCTACCAATTACTTTAAATTTATGCCGCCTGGTTGTTGACCCCTCTGCTAAGGAAAATAGACCCTTTCTATCGACTATATCTAGGCCCCTCATAATTTTATACACCTCAATGAGGTCTCCCCTCAGTCTCCTCTATTCCAAGGAAAACAAACCCAGCCTATCCAATCTGTCCTCATAGCTATGTTTCTCCATTTCCAGCAACATCCTTGTAAATCTCCTCTGTACCCTCTCCAGTGCAATCACATCCATCCTGTAATGTTTAGACTAGAACTGCACGCAGTTCTCCAGCTGTGGCCTAACTAGTGTTTTATACAGTTCAAGCATAACCCCCCCTGCTCTTGCATTCTATGCTTCAGCTAATAAAGGCAAGCATTCCGTATGCCTTCTTAACCACCTTATCTACCTGGCCTGCTACCTTCAGGGATTTGTGGACATGCACTCCAAGGTCCCTTTATCCTCTACACTTCTCAGTGTCTTACCATGTAATGTTTATTCTCTTTCCTTGTTAGCCCTCCCCAAATGCATTATGTCACACTTCTCTGGATTAAATTCCATTTGCCATTGTTCTGCCCACCTGACCAGTTGATTGATATCTTCCTGCAGTCTGTAGCTTTCTTCTTCATTATCAACCACACAGATGATTTTAGTATCATCTGCAAACGTCTTAATCATATCCCCTATGTTCAAGTCTAGATCATTGATGTATATCACTAAAAGCAAGGGACCTATTATGAGCCCTGGGGAACCCCACTGGAAACATCCTTCCAGTCATAAAATCACCCATCAACCATTACCCTCTGCTTCCTGCCTTTGAGACAATTTTGGATCCAACTTTGCCCTGGATCCCATGGGCTTTTACTTTCAGAAGAGCAAGAAGACAGTGATGATGAAGACACACCATCACTCGATCTTACACCTATAGCCACCAGGTCAGATACTGACACTACGCATAATCTAGAGGATAGTATAAAGCCGGGATCTGCACGTGGTGAGATGCTGGGCACAAGTGCTCTGCAGCTAGGGCAGGGGGAAAAGCTAGTGCAGGGTGAGGTCACACACTAGTTCTGCTGCAGAGGACTTAGATGATGACTTCAATGGGCCAGGCTACAGAAGAAAGCTGATGGGTGTACACACCCAAATGCTTGGTGCACTGGAAAGCCTGCGTTCAATGACAAGGAACACGGAGCAATCCGACACCAACTTGGCACAAGACTTTGCGCAGAACTTGAAGCCCATCCTTTCCAAGATGGAATGGATGGCCACAACTGTGGAACTAACCACATGCAGCATCTGAATACCGATGTCTCAGCTTCCATTGCAGTACAAGCAGCGTCCATGCAACATCTGAGTGCCGCAGTGAAACCTCAGCTTGCTGCCATGCAAGCTCAGACTGCGTCACAGCACTCCAGAAATCCATTCTCCAACAGATATGCTCCCTAAAGACCCTCTGCGGATATAGCCTTCTGCTCAGGGCCTTTTTTCTCCCTCCTCCTTCTCCTCCCTCCAATAGTAGCTTATCCGGCTCTGTGTGCCCTCTGTTCATTCTCCCAGTCATGTTCAATGCCAAGAGGAAGTTCTACTAGGCCACCTATGTAAACAACTGGTTTGTGCACAAGCCTTTAAGTCACCAGAAAAGTACGTCAGCAGCAGCCAGACCATTCCCTGCGGACTACTGAAACTTTTAACCAGAATGGAAAAGCACCTAACATGCATATAAGTTCAGCAACAGCCAGAAGAAATATTTAAACAACTAACCTGTAGTTGTTGATCCCTTTAGACACATGTTCAGCTGCAGGAGGTAAGCTGCTGAAATGTGGAACTCCAAAATGGCAGCGCTGGCATTAGATCAGCATTACACATTGACTGACATCATGCTCTGCCTGCTCGGTATGCTACTGGTGGTTGCTAGGTGCGCGCGCTCGAACCCCTTTACAAATTTGACGTCCGGCGCACTTCCCATTGGAAGTGTGCATGCGTGTGGCATACGCTATTTCGGTAGTTCAAGAGGCTTTGTAGCACCTAAAGAACGGGCGCTAGAGAGCCTAATTTCTCCCCCATGGGCTATACACTGTTAGCCTTAGCAAGAAGTAAGAAAATGAAACTGCCAAGGCTTGTCTTTTGTGTTTCAAGGTGGGGAAATGTTAGGCTGTGTGATTAACTGCTTACATTTATAGATAGGTTGCATTATAGTCATCTTAATTCACATTTGATGCTACTTTTAAACATTCATTTTGTAAATAGAAAAATACAGTGCAAATAACTCTAATTTAGTTTTATCTGCCAAAAATTGGAGTTGGCAAACACCTATAATGTGTAATTACAATAAAAAGATACTTTCTATGGGAACTCTCAACTCAAAAAGTGCTTACTAAGTGCAGATTCAAATTCAGAGGTTGTTTTCCCTTTGATGTTTGGAAATGGGGAATAATAGGCATGTATACAACATTTTGAAGGCGGCTGGTTAACTAAACAGAGAAAGTATGACATTAATATCCCAGTAAACTAAATAATGCATTTATGACATTAACAGAATACCAAATAAAAAATATTGAATTGGAAATGGACATGGTATGTCAGGCTTTCCTTTACAAGAGGGAACAAATTGGATTTTCTTTGAATTCCTCACAATATTTAGGTCAAGCCCATAGATGCACAGCCTCATAATCAGTTGCATCGACCCCTGTCACAATATTTATTGTTTGTTGAATATACATACATTTTTGACAATCACATTGAAGTATCATTGTCATTATAACTCAGACATGACAGAAGTCATTTGACAAGGTGCCACATAAAAGGTTACTGCACAAGATAAAAGTTCACGGGGTTGGGGGTAATATATTAGCATGGATAGAGGATTGGCTAACGAACATGAAACAGAGAGTCGGAATAAATGGTTCATTCTCGAGTTGGCAATCAGTAACCAGTTGGGTGCCGCAGGGATCAGTGCTGGGATCACAGCTATTTACAATCTATATTAACGACTTGGAGGAAGGGACTGAGTGTAACGTAGCCAAATTTGCTGATGATACAAAGATGGGAGGGAAAGTAATGTGTGAGAACATAAAAAATAGACAAGCTAAGTGAGTGGGCAAAAATTTGGCAGATGGAGTATAATATTGGAAAGTGTGAGGTCATGCACTTTGGCAGGAAAAATCAAGGAGCAAGTTATTATCTTAATGGAGAAAGTTTAATATGCAGGTACAGCAAGTGATCAGGAAGGCCAATGGAATCTTGGCCTTTATTGCAAAGGGGATGGAGTATAAAAGTAGGGGAGTCTTGCCACAGTTGTACAGGGTATTGGTGAGGCCACACCTGGAATACTGCGTGCATTTTTGGTTTCCATATTTACGAAAGGATATACTTGCTTTGGAGGCAATTCAGAGAAGGTTCACAAGGTTGATTCCAGAGATGAGGGGGTTGACTTATGAGGAAAGGTTGAGTAGTTTGGGCCTCTACTCATTGGAGTTCAGAAGAATGAGAGGTGATCTGATTGAAACATATGAGATTATGAGGGAGCTTGACAAGGTGGATGCAGAGAGGATGTTTCCACTGATAAGGGAGACTAGAACTAGAGGACATAATCTTAGAATAAGGGGCTGCCCATTTAAAACTGAAATGAGGAGGAATTTCTCTGAGGGTTATGGATCTGTGGAATTCGCTGCCTGAGAGAGCTGTGGAAGCTGGGACATTGAATAAATTTAAAACAGAAATAGACAGTTTCTTAAACGATAAGGGAATAAGGGGTTATGGCGAGCGTGCAGGAAAGTGGACCTGAGTCCATGATCGGATCAGCCATGATCGTATTAAATGGCGGAGCAGGCTCAAAGGATCAGTAAGCACTCACCTCTCGGTTGGAGCCGAAAGGCCGCCATTTTGAAAATTGCCCTCATGGATTTTCCCGGCGGAGAATGTCTCCACTCCACCCGTGTGTAAAGTCCTGTCCCTGCAGTACAGACTCACACGAGGCACATACTGAAGTGAAGGTCACTCAGGACCTGCACCTTTATTACACAGCTCTCGAATGCCACACTTGCCTGAGACCTGTCCTTATATACCTGTCTGGGACAGGTATCCAGTGTCTCCTGCTAGTCCACCCCTGGTGGTAAGGTAAGCTCGTGGTTACAGGTCATCTCTAGTTACAGTCATGTATAGCATGGTAAGATACAGTACAGTTATGTACAGTAGTGTGAGATACATGACATCATCCTCCCCCAAGGTCTTATTGTCTTTATAGGTTCAGTCTCTCAGGTGGTCTACGCTCTTGCGTCGAGCGTCTTAGTTGTGGTTCAGTTGTTTGCCTTGGTGCCTGTTTTTCTATCGGTGTGATTGCTGGTATCTAGCCTGGGCTGTCTGTTTCATTCAGTATGATTGTTGGTGTCTCGCCTGGGCTGTCTGTTGGGATTGTCCTTTCCTCAGGTTGTTCCCTCTGTCTGTCCACCAGGTGTGGTGTGAGTTCCACATTGTAGTCTGCTTCTGGTTCAGCAGTGTTGTTGGTAAATCTACTTTTGACTTGGTCTACATGCCTCCGGCAGGTTTGGCCATTGTCCATTTGTACCACCAGTAGCCTGTTTCCTTCCTTGCCTGTTACTGTCCCTGCAAGCCATTTGGGACCCCTGCCATAGTTTAGTACAAACACTTTGTCCCCTATCTCATTCCACCTCCCCCTCGAATTTCTGTCATGTTACTCAGTCAGCTTACGGCGCTTTGCCTCAATGATTTCGTGCATGTCTGGGAGGATTAATGAGAGCCTTGTCTTTAAGGTCCGTTTCATCAATAGTTGAGTGGGGAGAACTCCAGTCAATGAATGCGGACGAGATCTGTATGCCAGCAGCAGTCGCGACAGGCGGCCCTGCAGCGTGGGACCTTGGATTTTGAGCATGCCTTGTTTAATGATCTGCACTGCTCGCTCTGCCTGGCCGTTGGAGGCCGGCTTGAACGGTGCCGTCCTAACGTGATTTATGCCGTGGTCACTCATAAAATCTTGGAATTCTGCACTGGTGCAGCACGGACCATTATCACTGACCAATATGTCAGGAATTCCGTGTGTTGTGAACAAGGTTCCAAGGCTCTCCACAGTAGTGGAGGTGGTGCTCGAGTTTAAAATGGTGCATTCGATCCACTTTGAAAATGCATCTACAACTACGAGGAATATTTTGCCCATGAATGTGCCGCATAGTCTATGTGCACCCGCAACCACGGTTTGGTGGGCCAGGGCCAGGGGCTCAGGGGAGCCTCCCTGGGGGCATTACTGAGTTGGGCATAAATGGTGCACCATCGGACGCAGAGCTCCAAGTCCGCGTCAATGCCAGGCCACCAGACGTGGGATCTGGCTATGGCCTTCATGAGAACGATCCCCGGGTGCTCGCGGTGGAGCTCCCGGACAAATGCCTCTCTGCCTCGCAGAGGCATAACTACTCGGCTGCCCCACATCAGGCAGTCTGCTTGTAGTGACAGCTCATGCATGCACCAATGGAAAGGTTTGATCTCCTCGGGGCAGGCATCATGAGCCTCTGCCCAGTCACCAGTTAAGACACATCTTTTTACTAGGGATAACGTGGGGTCGCTGGTCTGATTTGGCGAGCCGTCATGGGCGACCCTGTGGACTCAAAGGCATTGATTGCCATGACTATCTCACAGTCCTGTTCGTCAGACCCTTCCGTGGTCGCCAGGGGTAGCCTGCTAAGCGCGTCGGCACAGTTGTCTGTGCCTGGTCTGTGTCTTATGGTGTAATCGTAAGAGGCCAGCATGAGTGCCCACCGTTGAATGCGCGCCGAGGCGTTGGCGTTTATTGCCTTGCTCTCGGATAGTAGGGACGTGAGGGGCTTGTGGTCGGTTTCTAATGCAAACTTGACCCCGAAAAGGTATTGGTGCATCTTTTTGACACCGTACACGCAGGCGAGCGCCTCCTTCTCCACCGTTCCGTACCCGCGCTCCGCCCGCGAAAGTGACCTGGAGGCTTAAGCTATGGGTTGTATAGCTATTGACATGTTGTAAAAAGCACCCGACCCCGTACACTGACACATCACATGTAAGAACGAGCTTTTTACCTGGATCAAAGAAAGCCAAAACACTGTTGGAACACAGAAGGTTGCGTGCCTTATTGAAGGCGCGTTCCTGGGCGTCCCCCCAAAACCAATTGCACCCCTTCCTGAGTAGCACGTGGAGAGGCTCCAGCAGCGTGCTTAAGTTCTGCATAAAGTTCCCAAAGTAATTGAGTAGCCCGAGAAAGGCGCGCAGTTCTGAGACATTCCGGGGCCTGGGTGCCAGACGAATTGCTTCAGTTTTGGACTCTGTTGGGCGGATTCCGTCAGCGGCAATCCTTCTGCCCAAAAATTCAACCTCGGGCGCGAGAAACAGGCACTTGGATTTCTTAACTCTTAGGCCTACCCGATCCAACCGCTTTAGTACTTCCTCCAAATTGCAGAGATGGGAGTCGGTGTCCCTGCCCGTGATAAGTATGTCGTCTTGAAATACAACCGTCCCCGGGATGGACTTGAGCAGACTCTCCATGTTGCGCTGGAATATAGCAGCCGCCGACCTGATGTTGAATGGGCATCGATTGTACATGAAAAGGCCTCGATGTGTGTTGATGGTGGTGAGTAGCTTGCACTCCTCGGTCAATTCTTGCGTCATATATGCAGATGTGAGATCTAGTTTTGAGAAAAGTTTTCCTCCAGCCAATGTGGAAAATAAGTCCTCCGCTCTGGGCAGCGGGTATTGGTCCTGTAGAGAGACTGTTTATGGTAGATTTGTAGTCCCCACAGATTCGTACGGATCCATCAGGCTTCATGACTGGGACGATGGGACTTGCCCAGTCGCTAAATTCCATGGGTGAGATAATGCCTTCCCGCAGAAGCCTGTCCAGTTCATGTTCAATCTTTTCCCTCATCACATAGGGCACAGCTCTAGCCTTGTGATGGACTGGTCTAGCATCCTGTGTGATGTAGATTTTGACTTTAGCCCCTTTGAAGGTGCCCACACCTGGCTGAAAGAGATGTTCAAATCGACTTAGAACTGTTGAGCAGGAGGTCCGTTCCTCTGACGACATGGCATGAACATCATCCCATTTCGAGTTTAGTTTTGCCAGCCAGCTTCTCCCCAGCAGTGCTGGAAGATCTCCGGGGACAATCCACAGGGGAAGTCAGTTCACTGTCCCTTTGTGTGTGACTGAGAGCATGGCGCTGCCAAGGACTGGGATGATTTCTTTGGTATAGGTCCTTAGTTTGGTGTCGACCCTTGTGAGCTTTGGTCTGTCTCTTTTGTGCGGCCACAGTTGTTCAAATTGTTGAGCGCTCATGAGAGATTGACTCGCTCCCGTATCCAGCTCCATGTTGACGGGTATCCCATTGAGTAGGACCCTCATCATTATTGGAGGCGTCTTGTTGTAAGAGCAGTGGCCATTGATTGTGTTGACTCGCTATACCTCGGTGTCCCGGGTACTGTCCCCACCATCTTCTGATCCACTTTCCGACCCTTCCAATTCGTATACCAGCTGAGCTGCCGTTTTTCTGCACATGCGGGCCAGATGCCCTGTATAGTCGCAGTTTCTGCAAACAGCATGCTGAAATCGACACCCCCTTGATGAGTGCCTTCCCCCACATCTCCAGCACAGATCCCTTCCATTGTTTCCAAAGGATGAGCTGCTTCTGGCTGATCTCTCGAGCTTCTCTCAGTTTGTAGTTGATTGCTCGCATTGTGGGTTGATGAGGTGCGAACGGTCGTTCATGTGGCTTTTGATGGCTTCTGGTGCCACTGCCTGCTGTTGAGGGCCTGCTCTCCTGCCTTTGTCTGTGTGTGGGGGTAGCGGCTTGTTTCACGCTGTGAACCCCTTGTTCCGATGTTTCGTTGTTGTACCCGCAGTGTAGATCAACCTCGTTTCTTCTTCTCCTGCCAAGAATGTCTGTGCAACCAGTGCTGCTGCCTCTAGGGTCACGTTCTTGGTCTCTATGAGTTTTCGGAATATGCCTGCCTGGCCTATTCCCTCAATAAAAAAGTCTCTCAGTACTTCTCTCCTTAGTTCATCGGAGAACTCACCAAAGCTAGCCAACCTCCGAAGTTCCGCCATGAAGTCGGGTATGCTCTGGCCCACACAGCGTCTGCAGTTGTAGAACCTGTGACTGGCCATGTGTAGGCTGCTCGCTGGCTTCTGGTGGTTTCTTACCAGTGTGCTCAACTCATCAAACGACTTGCTTGCTGGTTTCTCGGGTGCCAGCAGGTCCTTCATTAAGGCGTATGTTTTCGAGCCACAGCTGGTCAAGAGATGGGCTCTTCTTTTGTCTGCCTTATCGTCGCCTAACCAGTCTTTGGTTACGAAGCTTTGCTGGAGCCTTTCTATAAAGTCCTCCCAATTATCTCCAGCATTGTATTTTTCATCTGAGTCGTCGGTCGCCATTCTGTGGATTCTGTAATCCTGTAACTCGTCGCCACTGTAAAGTCCTGTCCCTGCACTACAAATTTACACGAGTCACATACTGAAGTCAAGATCACTCAGGACCTGCACCTTTATTACACAGCTCTCGAATGCCACACTTGCCTGAGACCTGTCCTTATATACATGTCTGGGACAGGTATCCAGTGTCTCCTGCAAGTGCACCCCTGGTGGTAAGGTAAACTAGTGGTTACAGGTCATCTCTCGTTACAGTCATGTATAGCATGGTAAGATACAGTTATGTACAGTAGTGTGAGATACATGACACCATGTTTCCGCCCTGTCGACCCATTACTGACCCCCTTTCTGCTCCACGTGAAAAATTGCCCTGCGGCAGCGGATTAGCCACCGGTCGGTGCCACTGACAGCTTTTCCTGGCGGGAAGCTTCTTGTGACTGGGCAGCACATTTGCCCTTAAAGGGAAGGGCGCACTGCCACGGCCACCATTTTATTTTAATTGTCGGCCGACTGCCAGGTTGACCCGAAATTGGTGGCCATTGGTTCGGCCGGGCCGCCAACAGGCAACCTGGTACCCCTCTTAAATACCGGGCCGTTGGCCCAGCTAAAACCCTCCCTGGTTGCCCAGTGCTTGCCACTAAAGTGTCTGCAGAGTTCGCAGCAGCCCTCCCCTTTAACTGAATAGGAGAAACGCTGTGATGCATCAGCACGGCGCTGATGACTTGGAGCAACGTCCATTCTGACCCGCCTGGACTTCCGCCCTTCTGACGATGACCGCTCCGCCCCGCTCAAAAAAAACCCCAAAGAATGGAACTTCCCCGGATTGTCTGTCCCATGCAATGGGGCAGACAGAACACTTAAAGATCGGTAGGTGTGCCCTGTTTCAGGCGGAGGGCAATTTCGGCCCCAGTATCTCAACTCTTAAAAAAATAAATTTTCACTCACTAAAAATAAATGTTGACATATCTTCTGTCCACTGGTCTGTAAACCAGCAACTCCAGAAGAAACCCTCATGATGATAAGTCACAGTCTACTGCTTCTGTAATGTCACCCAAAAGAGAAAAAATTAAGCCATTTACTAATTTGTAGATACAGGTATGCAACTCAAATTCATTGAAGTAATTATTATATCTATGTATTATTTCATTCATTTCAGTTAATTTATTTGCAGTCATTTTTCTTTCTAAAACCTACCAATCTCATTTTATAATGTAGGTTGATGCACTGTATAGTACAAAGTGAATTCATTAGTCACCAGATGGAGACTTTTTCCAATCCAAAGCTCAGTTTGTGGGACCAGGGCACTGTGAGTTTTTCACTCGTGCATTAGGAATACCTATCCCGCTGGCCACATTATATACTCGACCTGTTACAACTTGATTAAAGACACATGCAAAACATTCAGCCAACCGACAACTCTTTCGTAGCTTCACATACAATCTCCTGGTGCAGCATTGCAAGCTTTCTAACTGCAATGTAAAACTGGAACTGTTGTCTCATTGGCATTGGTTAAGGTGAGCCCCTAAAACAAGCTCCAACAAAATTTAGCTGCATGTTGTACATATCTACACAAGCTAGGATGCAGAGTGGACACGTGGGTGTCCTCTATGTCCTCTTTGAACTTCCAATATCACTACAATACTTCAATGCTTTCAGAAAACTATGCCACATAACAGGAAGGCCCTGCAATTTTAAGCCTTTCATTGATTCTGAAAGAGACCATTCTGAAAATGCGAGGGCCAGAAATAACAGATAGTAAGCGGATGAAGCAACAGCCCTCCCCACTTTCACAGCCTTTACTATCCTTTTCCTATTATTCTTTTTTCTCCTGTTCACTCACTCAGTTACACATATACACTCCAGAACATACTGAGGCATATGAAAGCATGGACCTTACGCTTAGCATCCTTAAGACAAATGTCTTCCACCAGCCTGTCACCACCGCACAGCACTGCCCTCCAATCATCAAGATACAAGGCGTGGCCCTCGACAACATGAACCATTTCTCATATCTCGGTAGCCTCTTATCAACAAAGGCAGACACTGATGCGGAGATTCAACATCGCCTCCAGTGCGCCAGTGCAGCCTTCGGCCGTCTGAGGAAAAGAGTGTTTGAAGACCAGGCCCTCAAATCTACCACCAAGCTTATGGTCTACAGAGCTGTAGTAATACCTGCCCTCCTGTATGGATCTGAGGCATGGACAATGTATAGAAGGCACTTCAAGTCGCTGGAGATATATCACCAACGATGTCTCCGCAAGATCCTGCAAATCCCCTGGGAGGACAGGCACGCCAACATCAGTGTCCTCATCCAGGCTAACATCCGCAGTATTGAAGCACTGACCACACTTGATCAACTTCACTGGGCAGGCCACATAGTTGGCAAGCCAGATATGAGACTCCCTTAGCAAATGCTTTATGCGGAGCTCCTTCATGGTAAACGAGCCAAAGGTGGGCAGCGGAAACGTTACAAGGACACCCTCAAAGTCTCCCTGGTAAATTGCTCCATCACCATTGACACATGGGAGACCCTGGCCAAAGACCACCCGAGGTGGAGAAAGTGCATCCGGGAGGGCATTGAGCTCTTTGAGTCTCAACGCTGAGAGCATGAAGAGGTCAAGCGCAGGCAGCGGAAGGAGTGCGCGGCAAACCAGCCCCACTCACCCCTTCCCTCGACGAATGTCTGTCCCATCTGTAACAGGGTCTGTGGCTCTCATATTGGACTGTTCAGCCGTCAAAGAACTCACTTTGGGAGTGGAAGCAAGTCTTCCTCAATTCTGAGGGACTGCCTATGATGACAGGAGCAGGCCATTCAGCCCTTCAAGCCCGTTCCGCCATTTAGTTAGATCGTAGCTGGGCTGTATCTCAACGCCACGCTTTTGACCTATATTGCATTAAACCCTTACCTGATAAAATTCTATTAAGCTCAGTCTTAAAAGCTTCAATTGAGCAAGCATCCACAGCTATGGCGAAGTTCAGATTCCTACTACCTTTTGTGAAAAGTACTTCCTGATTTCACTCCTGAATACCCTGGTCCTACTTTTTTAAGATTATACCCTCTTGTTCTGGATTCCCCCAGCACTACACTATCGAATCCCTTTTATCATTTTAAATATCCCAATTAGATCACTCCTCAGTCTTCTATACCCAAGGGAAAACCAGCCAAGCTTATGCAACCTGCACTCATAATTGAACCTTTAACCCACAGGACCATTCTGGTGAATCTGCACTGCACCACTCCAAGGACAATGTTTCCTGATGTGCGATACCTAGAACTGAACGCGGTACTCCAGATGGTGTAGACCAGGGCTCTATACAACTGATGCATCACTTCCTCCCATTTGCATTCCAGTCCCCTTAAAGATAATCTCCATTGGATTTGATAATTAGGGGGATAGATAGCATTTTCTGCAGTTGCAACCGAGAGTCCAGAAGGGTGTGTTGACTACCTGGTGTCAGGGTAAAGGATATCTCGGAGCAACTAGAGAGGAAAGATCCAGATGTTGTGTTTCATGATGGTACCAATTACATAGGGAAGAACGGGAAGGAGTTCCTGCTAACATATTAGTAGGGGACATTGACATGCATGTTGCCCCAGCTAAAAGGCCTGTTGATGCATCCTTGGACCCTTGTCCCGGCTTGCCGATGTGAAGCCGGGGCCATTTTAATTCCAGAACCTCTTATAAATAAGGTAGGCCCAACTTCTACCTCAGCCTGGTATCAATGGCATGGTGTCGGCGGAGGGGATCAGGCAGTAAAAAAACATTCAGGTCATTATCTCATTGCTGTTTGAGGGGCCCAGCTGTGCACAAATTGGCAGCTGTGTTTCCCTACATAGGAACAGTGACTTCAAATATACTTCAGTGGCTATAACGAGCTTTGGGACATTGTGAGGTCGTGAAAGGCACTATATAAATGCAAGTTCTTTTGTTCTTCTAATGCTATTACCATCAAAATAAAATGATAATGAAGTCTTTAGGCTTCTAAGATGAAATTCTGCCCGATTTATGCAAGATTATGTGATAAGAGTCTCCATCTAATTTCCCGGCTCATGTACTCTCATTCCATGCTGGTAAGAATAAAACCTGCCAACCAGAAATTAGGCTCATAGCTTTCATATTTCAGTAGGGCCACTCTATGATTCAAGGGTCAAAATTCCTGTCTATGCTAATTTTGCAAAAAAAAATAGAAAGGAGTAAAAGGTAGTATTCCACATTTACTTTCTTACTACGTTTAGCTTGGGCAGGAAATCCCCCCCTCATCATTTTGCAGATGGTGCAGTACCACATTTCACAGAAGTAGTAACTGGGAAGTGAGGTCCATGTCGTCGTGGGAAGTGGTCTCAATTCCCCTCTCTGCTTACTACTTGATTTCAATTGTGTCGATGTTGTCTGGCAACATGTCGACCAGGCACATGTTCACAAGTAAGGAGGGAGTGAGAGAAGAGAGCCTTCTACTGGGACAGTCTCGAATGTGCCCTAACAACCTCGACGGATGGTCAGTTGTGCAGGTTTGAGATGGCTACAGGTGCCATACAGTCTAGGGAGACCAATGGTAAGTAAATTAAAAAGGTAAGTAATGTAAAGAAAATTTAAATTGTTTAGATATAGAACTCACAAGATAAAAGAGTGACAAGCTGCCAGGCTTCTGTTTTGGCTTAGAATTACTTCTCTGTTGCTGGGCAATTGAATCATTTATCGGAAATGATTCTTGATTCATTCCAGTTGAATTCCCTGTTGCATTGGAATTTTCCTAAAACAGAAACATGTATTGCATTCAATTGAAATAATCCCTGATGCTCAGTTAGTCAGGATAATAAGTGTCTGAGCTCTACAGACCAGGATGATTCCAGCTTCGATCCCAATCTATAGCGTTCAGCAGTGGGGTTTCGCTATTTTCCTCTTCCTTGCTCCTAGTTTCCTCACTTTGCCTGCATTATCGGAACTATAACTGTACAACTGAAACATGCTAGATGAACTGCTTTAGCTTCATTCATCCATTTGTTATGGGCGTTCTTGGTATTAAGGATTGCTGAACCTGGATTTTGTTGGCTACAGGTTGTTTCTGGTGGTACAACATTTTCATGTCTCATCTCTTGAATCTGGTGCCCATTGCTACACCCCCAAAGTTCCTTCCCTCGGGCATCCCTCTCAACCTATCACAACAGTGACTACACTTCAAAAGTACTTCATTGCTGTAAAGTGCTTTGTGATAACCTGAGTTTGTGAAAGGTGCTATATAAATGCAATACGTTTTTCTTACCTCTATTTAGAGGAGGTGGAAGAAAGTGATGGTAATGATGAGGAAATGGAGAATGATCAGAGGGATTCAGATTGGTATGGTAAAATAGACGTCATTTGGTATGAATCCACCTACTGCACTATACCTGCAGACCAACGTGTTCATATTTCATCTTGTCAAGATTGTGATTTCCAAAGGAGGCAATAAGTGAGTCGTGCTGACTACTTATCCCAAACTTAGAGCTTTCAGTCACCCTTGCCACAGCACCAGGTGTGGTCGTTAAAATGGCAGTGCTACTCAATTGTTCTGCCATAGGTTCTTTTAGGCTACACTAGATTCACTGGGGGATATGTGCCACAGATGTCAATTGGCAGCCTAAGCATTAAGCAGGTGACAAAACCCCTGTTTCAGGGAGCTTCCCTCTTCATCTAGTTTCCTACAGATTTTGCGTAACAGCGGGAAGATCTATTTTCAAAAATTGGCAGGATTTCCTCAGGTCCAGGGGGAATTTGGCAGGACCCATGTAGCCATGTAGCTCTCTTGCAGAATCTAAGGGCGTGATTTTGCTGACTTCGGCGGGTGTGTGGCAGGCGACATTGGTGGTGGGTCCCGACCCCGCTGTGTCTCCATTCCGCTGTCTGAAATGAATTTACCTTGATTAGGCTTAAGCCCGCCCAATGCGTTTCCTGGCCAATTACAGGAAGCAGGTTCGGTGACATCATTTGATCATGCATCATCAGCCGGTTTCCTTAAAGGGACCATGGCCAACTTTATTTTGACATTTGTGTTGTCAGTGTGCGACAGCATTGAGGTGCTTCGAACACTGACAAGCACTGCACAAAGGTGCAGGGCTGCATCCAGGCTTTCCCAAGACTCCCTCCATATGCTTATGGAGAGAGTCACAGCAATCAGGGAGGTCCTCTTCCCTTCCAATAAGTGGAAGAGACCTCCCCAAGAAATCAATGCAGCCTGATTTCACATTGCAGGGGAGGGCACAAGCAGTGATGTGGTCAGAAGGGTGCAGTGCTACAAACATTTCAATTATCTCAGTAGATCACAAAACATTAGTACAAAGCTACACTCAACCTCATCCTGCTGTGTCTCTCATCACATCCCCATCACTCTGCCTTCCCTACCCTACTCCTGCACATCCTTACTCACACCAACTTACCTTGCATCTCTATCCATCCCTCTCTATCTATATTATCACATCCCCATCTCACTAGCTACTCATCACTCACTCTCATCCTAATGCAACCATACCAACTAACAACATGCAAGGATAGACAATTGATAAGTGGGTGTTTTATCCAATGTTCATGCAAAGTTTGTTAATGTTCATGTAAAGTTGACGTGGAGTCAAACAATGAAACCATTATTTTCAACACTTTACATTCTTGGACAGATTTGTGTGCACCTTTAGAAGTGGTTTAGTGAGTTGCAATGAATGATGAGACACAATGGTACCCCCCGCAATGGTGATGAGTGTGAAAGGAATAGCTTGGGCATTGCAGGGATGCTTTATGGTGTTGGGTGTGGGGACTGCTAACTTGCGGCATCATATGGCAGCCAAGATATACTGCATCAAGTGAAGTTAATCTGGCCATGGTGAGGCCATCCCTAGTCTCCCGGGCAGCAATGTGGTCGGCTGCTGATACACTCTGTCCTGTGCAGCATCAGTTGATTGTGAAGAAGGTTGGGGTTAGTGTTGCCTGGTGCTGCTGGTCATGGTGGGATTCTGAGGACCAAGATGAGACAGAATAAAGGACACCCATGCTGGTGAAATAGAGATGACAGAAGCGATCTGTCAATGGTGAGAGAGGTAAAGAGATCAGACTGGATGGAGAGTTGTGTATAGATTTGCAGCATGGTGAATCTGTTGTGGAAATGCATTGAGGAAGAGTTTGTGAGTGAGGGAAGGTATCTCTGTAAAGTGGGAGCTTTTACTTTACATTTGAAGCTGTCAACTCATCTGCTGATTCAATGGCCACTGACCTCCCACCTCAGCTTCACAGATGTGATTCCCGAGCAGTGAGGACCCATGGATGCAAAATCAAAAGGTGAGCTGAAATTTATTCTTAATGATCTCTAAACAAGGCCATAATTACTTGAATTAGGTCGCCTGCCGCTGTGTGTCGCGTATGCTCAGCATTGACAGACCTGACATTGGGAAAGGCAGGTGGTGCAAGTTCACAGCAGGGTCCCGACCACCCACTGCTTCAGGATCATCCGGGAGAGGAAAGATAACTTCCGGCTTCTTTTTTCCAATTCCAACCATTGCCTTAAAACCCTGTACAGGGAGAAAATTGAGTTCTTTGGCACTAAGATTGAGACCATCTGATCAACCATTCATTTGTGTTTTAAAATTATAATTGAGATCTATTGTACATCATAGGACCCCGATTAGCAAATTACAAGAGGCCTTCCACCTGAAATGGCTGGCCCCCCATCTCAGAACCCTACCCCTCATGATTACAGCCAAAGTGTCACCATAAACAGGACAGTAAGTGATCCAATGCCATTTTCAGGCTGCTACTGCTTTGTTCTCTTTGAATAGAGCAAGTTAAATTCGGCCCTGGAGCTTTCAACAATCCTGATGAACGCTGGGAAGACTGAAAGTTCATGGTAAGCATGCAGGTACTTTGGACAGCAGCTTTAGAACAAGGATTTTTTTTTAAATTAGCAGCTGGTTCCACTTAGCTCCAGAGTACATTCAGGCTCACCAAAGTCGAAAGGAGGGTCACATAGTCTGATCAAAATAAATGCCTGTGATAATTTAGGAGAGCCATCCTTATCTGTATTGTCTTGTTGATTTTATTTAAGGCTGGAGAAAGTGAGAGGAGTTTAATCACTAAGGTGCAGGTCTAGTTTTAATTAAGTAATTCAAATTTGGTTATTCTAAGCTCTCGATATATGTCCGTCTAATGGACAGATGCCAAAGAAAAAATGCTTACAATAAAATAAGTCAGGCAGGCTGATCAAGCATCGGAATGGGTGGGAAAAGGGGATCTTACTTTGGTAAATTGAATTTATGAAATATTATGTTCTTGACATCCAAACCAATGTTTAGAGAGAGAAGTTACACAAATTCAGAGAGACTTGAACAAGTTCACAAGGATGAAGAAAGTGACTTTTGAAGCAAGACTTCTAAGCAAGGAAATATTAAGAGTGAGACTTCAAATATATTTCATAAATTCAATTTAACAAAGTAAGATCTCCTTTTCCCACCCATTCCGATGCTTGATCAGCCTGCCTGACTTATTTTATTGTAAGCATTCTTTCTTTGGCATCTGTCCATTTGAATTACTTAATTAAAACTAGACCTGCATCTTAGTGGTTAAACTCCTCTCACTTTCTTCAGCCTTAAATAAAATCAACAAGACAATACAGATAAGGATGGCTCTCCTAGATTATCACAGGCATTTATTCAGCCAGACATAGGCTATGATTAAGTGTATCCCTTGTGTGTATAAGGCAAGCTTCTGAGAACAGGCAACAAGATAGGTCTAACAGGAAGTCACATTATTTGATGGTCAAAAGAATACACCTCATCATCATAGGCAGTCCCTAGAAGCGAGGATAACTTGCTTCCACACCAAAAAATGAATGAGTTCACAGGCGTTTCAATGAAGGATCTAATATTCCAGGTCCTGAACTACAACCCGAAGGATGGCAGTTGCCTGTGCGTGGATTTTTTTAACATGGGGTGGCCGTTGCACACCAGCCACCACATGGGCTTGACAGAGCTAGGTCTTGATCCAGTGGTAAGGGTTAACCAAGACAATTGGAGACCTGCTCTGCTGCACGGACCTAGTGTGCACACATAACACAGTGTGGGCTGCCTTGTGCTGCCCCTGGGCCCCTGGCCCCGAACTCACGCCTCTCCTGGGCCCCGATCATGTTCCTCTACAGTCTCTCGCCACTCCTTCGCCCCAATCGCGCCGCACCTTCTGTATCTGCCAATGCTCCAATCACCGACCTGGACCTTGATGACACCACTCTTCGCTGCCATCACCCTCCTGCACCAGCTTGCGCTGCTCGCTGAAGTAGTATGCCTCCACGCTGCTCCCGATGCCGCTCGCCGCTCCTTTTATGGCCCCGACCTGCCGCTGGTGTTCTCACGCAGGTCGGGGCCTCCACGCCTAGTAAGAATACACCTAATAGTGTAATGGCACCTCTATTATTTCTTGCCTCTACCAATATAAATTCTGTCCTTGACCCCACCAGGACATCCTCCCTCTTCAGCACTGTAGTATTCTCCTTATCCAATACTACCACACCATCTCCTATCTTTCATTCCATACCTTTCCTGAACACATAATCAGGAATATTTAATACCCAATCCTGCCCTTTTTTGAGCATCATATTCCCATGTAGCTATTTGTGCTTGCAGCTCACTTGCCTTATTTACTACGCTTTGTGTGTTCATATACATACACTGTAAATCCATTTCAGACCATCCTGTATTCTCTCTTAGTAGGACCACACCCAATACATCACTATGTCTTATTTAATGCTCTCTGCCTCTACCAATCCTTTGAGCACTTTATTTCCCTGTTCTAATGTTACATCCTGGTGCCCATCCCCTTACCAAACTAGTTTAAACCCTCGCCAACAGCACTAGAAAACCTTCCCATGAAGATATTGGTCCCAGCCCTGTTGAGCTACAACCCGTCTGGCCTGTACAGGTCCCACCTCCCCCAGAACTGATCCCAATGCCTCAGGAATCTGAAGCCCTCCCTCCTGCACCATCTCTCCAGCCACACATTCATGTGCTCTATCCTCCTATTTCTACTCACTTGCACGTGACACTGGGAGTAATCCGGAGATTATTACCTTTGAGGTCTTGCTTTTTAGTCTCTTTCCTAGCTCCCTAAAATCTACCTGCAGGACGTCATCCCTCTTTCTACCTATGACGTTGGTGTTATATATGTGGACTTGTATTTATTCTGTACAGCCACCAGAGAGCACATCCCCTGGAGCCCCAAGAATGTGTGTATCCCATGTACTTCTGCCTCCTGGGTCTGAGGCTCTGGTTTGTCGTGATCCTCCGTAGGTCTGTCCTCCTCTGCAACATGTGGTTTGCAGGTTTAACAGGTTTAGGCGAGAAAGCAGGAGTAGGGTACTGAAGTTGCCTGTTCAGCCATGAACACATTGAATGGCAGTGCAGGCTTGAAGGGCTGAATGGCCTACTCCTGCACTTATTTTCTATGTTTCTATGTTTCTATGTCTTACTACGAAAAGGGGGTGAATGGGTTTGGGGCAAAAGCCAAGAAAATGCCTTTGTAAAAGCGAGAAAATTGTTAAGCTCAAACAAATGGCTTGTGTTGTATGATCCATGTAAGCGTTTTGTAGTAGCATATGATCATTGTCATATGGCGTCGGGTGTGTATTGCAAGAAGCTAATGATTTCGGGAAACTTCAACCGGTTGCTTATGCATCCAGGAGTCTGTCTAAGGCCGAGAGAGCCTACAGCATGATTGAAAAAGAAGCGTTAGCGTGTGTCTATCGGGTAAAGAAAATGCATCAATACCTGTTTGGGCTAAAATTCGAATTGGAAACTGATCATAAGCCACTTATATCCCTGTTTTCCCAGAGTAAGGGGATAAATACCAACGCATCGGCCCGCATCCAGAGATGGGTGCTCATGTTGTCCGCATACAACTACGCCATCCGCCACAGGCCAGGCACAGAAAACTGCGCCGATGCTCTAAGTAGGCTGCCATTGCCCACCACGGGGGTGGAAATGGCACAGCCCACAGATCTAGCCACGGTTATGGAAGAATTTGAGAGTGAGCAATGACCCGTCACTGCTCGGCAGATCAAAACCTGGAAAAGCCAGGACCCTTATTACCTCTAGTCAAAAGCTATGTGCTTCACGGGAGCTGGTCCAGTGTCCCAGTGGAAATGCAGGAAGAGATAAAGCCGTTCCAGCGGCGCAAAGATGAAATGTCTATATAGGCAGACTGCCTTCTGTGGAGCAATCGAGTAGTGGTCCCCAAGAAGGGCAGAGACCCCTTCATCAATGATCCCCACAGTACCCACCCAGGTATCGTAATGATGACAACGATAGCCAGATCCCACGTGTGGTGGCCCGGTATCGTTGCGGATTTAGAGTCCTGCATTCACAGATGTAATACATGCTCACAATTAAGCAATGTACCCAGGGAGGCGCCGCTAAGTTTATGGTCTTGGCCCTCCAAACCGTGGTCTAGGGTACACGTCGACTATGCAGGCCCGTTCTTGGGTAAAATGTTCCTTGTGGTTGTAGACGCGTACTCCAAGTCGATTGAATGTGAGATAATGTCGGCTAGCACGTCCACTGCCACTACTGAAAGCCTGCGGGCCATGTTTGCCACTCATGGCTTACCCGCTGTCCTGGTGACCAGTGTTGAGTTCAAAGAATTCATGACCCGTAACAGGATCAAATGTGTCACATCTGCCCCGTTTAAACCAGCGTCCAATGGTCCGGCAGAGAGAGCAGTGCAAACCGTCAAGCAAGGCTTGAAGAGGGTAACTGAAGGCTCACTGCATACTCGCCTATCCCAAGTCCTGCTTAGCTACCGCACGAGACCCCACTCACTCACTGGGATCCCACCTGCTGAACTGCTCATGAAAAAAACACTTAAGACAAGGCTCTCATTAGTTCACCCTGATCTACATGAACAGGTCAAGAGCAGGCGGCTTCAAAAAAGTGCATACCATGATAGCGCAAATGTGTCACGCGAGATTGAAATCAATGATCCTGTATTTATATTAAATTATGGACAAGGTCCCAAGTGGCTTCACAGCACTGTCATGGCCAAAGAGGGAAGCAGGGTGTTTCAGGTCAAACTTTCAAATGGACTCATTCACCTGAAACACTTGGACCAAATCAAACTCAGATTCGTGGACTATCCTGAGCAACCCACCTTGGACCCTACCTTTTTTGATCCCCCAACATACACACCAGTGGCAACCGGCACCACGGTTGACCATGATGCAGAACCCATCATCCACAGCAGCCCTGCAAGGCCCAACACACCAGGCAGCCCAGCAAGGCCAGCTGCACAGCAGCCCAGCGATAGCCCAACAAATGATTCAACAACACCAGCTTTCACACCGAGACGATCAAGCAGGGCAAGAAGGGCCACAGATCGACTCACATTGTGAATAGTTACACCATTGAATTTGGCGGGGAGGGGGGGGCGGGAGTGTTGTTATATATGTTGTCTTATATTTACTCTGTACAGCCACCAGAGGGCTCATCCCCTGGCGTCCCAAGGGATCCCATAATCTCTTGGGAGCACAGGTATTTAAGGAGGCCTCACAGGTTGGAGAGGCACTCTGGAGACCTGCAATAAAAGACTAAGGTCACACTTTACTTTGTGCTCACAGTGTTCAGTCTGACTCTTTCTCCATACACAACAGTTGGTATCAATATGGGCCATGACCTCGAGCTGTTCACCCTCCCTCCTCAATGTTCTGCAGTCGTTCAGTGGCATCCTTGACCCTGGTACCAGGGAGGCAACATACCATCTATGAGTCATGTCTTTGGCCACAGAAATGCCTGTCTACTCCCCTAATAATCGAATCCCCAACCTCAATTGCTCTCCCACTCTTCTTCCTCCCCACACACCCCCCTCACCCCGCCCCATACAGCTAAGCCACCCGTGGTGCCGCAGACTTGGCTCTGGCTGTACTCCCCAGAGGAACCATCGCCCTCACCAGCACTCACAACAGAATACTGATTGAAGAGCAAGAAGCACTCAGGGGACTCATGGTCCTTATTTTCTGACTGGCGGTCATCCATTCTCTCTCTGCCTGCGCACTCCTTATCTGTGGGGTGACAACCTCCTAAAATGTACTATCCACGAAGGCCTCAGCCTCGTGACTGCACTGCAGTGACACCAGTTGTTGCTCAAGCTCTGAAACACAGAACCCGAGCTTCTCCAGATGACGACACCCCCTGCATATGTTGTCCAGGACATGGGAAGTGTCCTGGACTTCCCATATGGCGCTGGATGTGCATTCCATGGGACTGAGCTGCCCTGCCATGCCTTTATTTATTCGACTATTGACTAACTTACAGAGACTTAAGACTAAGATGTATCTGATTCAAGTTATTCTTATAAAATAAGTTACCAATTTAAGTAGTATTAACTGTTACTAATCTCCAAGTTTCTGCTCAATTCCTAGCCAGTTATTCAACCCCGGCCCCTAATTGAAGAGCAAAAAACCAATGTGAACCTTTACCAACCAATTAGTTACCAGCTATCCTGTGATGTCACTCCTGAATATTTTTCTCTTCTCCCCGTTCCTGACCAGGTTCGATGTTCTGAGTCTGGGGCTTCTCTCCGCCGCTCCCGATATCCCGGTCTCCTCCCCATTTCTGACCAGGTTCGCTACCTTATCAACACAATCCACATTGATATGAACCATCATCTGGAAAAATTTGGATTATGTATTCTCAAGTGACAGGAATGAGGGAAAATCTTTGGTACTTAATTAAACTAAAGGAAATATAGGTGAAGATGTTTTTCATGCACACATGTTGAAGACAGTCAGAGGTCTGCTGATACAATTGGTGGACGGGGCACTCAAGAGATGATCTCATTAACCTGGAGGTTCCGCAAGCTGGAAGAGATATCGCACATGATCAACTGGGCAGCAAATTTAAAGGGACCGCACACAAAAAAAGAGGGAACATTGGTGGCAAATACTTTTGACCCCTCCTCCTCTTTCTCTACTTGCATTGATTGCTCTGTGCTTCTGTATGCTCCATTTTAATTCTTCATTGGACATAAAGTTGTCAAGTATGCAGCACAACCTGATCATGCAGGACACCCGCTATTCTATCAAGGCATCGGAAGCACGACTCCAAGATGCCCATGGTTTGTTTTTTCCAGTTATGTGCACCTCATTGTATTTGTGCTCAGCAGCTGTTCACAGAGATGTCTATTGCCTAGAGCTCAAGAAGGTTGGCTTGACTTCAGAGAAACCAAGGGGGCTAAATTAGATAAGACACAAAAAGGGGCATAGGGATTGCAATGCACGATCTATCAGCGCCCATTGAAAGTAATGCAGTCAGCACGCGAAATTTGTGCTGCCTGCTCATTAACATGATTGAAGCACTGAGCCCAACACTAAATGCACTGGTTGGCTCAGCGGGCAACAAGGGACCCAATATTGTGGGACGTCTGCTCTGTATTTAAAGTTCGCCTGCAGAGTGAAAGGCTGTTTGCAATTCTTAAAGGGAGGTGCTTTGCGAGAGAAGAGCCTCATTTTCATTGGAGCGGGAAGTTAGAAATGCCACAACAGGGCGGAGAAAGGGCACCTCAGTTGTCCGATGCAGCACTGGAGGCCTTGGTACAGAGAGTTGCTTGGAGGAGAGAGGTCCTCTACCCGTAGGGGGACAGGAGGCCTTCCTGACACACTGTTCGAAGGCAGTGGGAGGGGATCGCTGAAGTGGTAAGTGTCACCAGTCTTGCCTTCAGGACCTGCATCCAGTGCCAGAAAAGTTTTAATGACCTCACATGTGTGGTCAAGGTGAGTGAATGCATCTTATCCCACCAACTGCACCACTAGCCTCACACATTGCTCAATGCACCCCATCACTCACCTACAAACAATCTCTAGCAATCATGACTCATACCTCACAATTATAACTTCACCTCAACCTCACACACTTACCACTGCTGTAAGCCTCACACCCACATCTTACACCTTGCACACAATGCCAGCGAGTGATGGGTGTGCCTGCTTCTCACTGTCTATCCTTGGTGTGATATTTGACAATGTATTTAAAGCTGTGCCTGCTGTTCACTTTCCTACTTGTTACATTAATTTTAAGAATCATCCTAAAAACTACTGCTCAAATACGAATTTTAATTATGAACCTTCAATTAAAAAAAGTGAAATTAGCAAAAGCCTCAATTTTAATTCAATGCTAAAGAGCTAAAGAAGTGAAATTAAAAAAGAACTCAAGACAAGTCTAGGAACAGTGCGGCATAAATAGAAACCAGGAAAGAAACACAAAGCGTGAGAATGGCCTTTTCCTTACACTATGTTCCGGGATTAGATTCCAACAGTAAATCAGTCTATGAAGATATAATTTCTTGGACAACAATCACTTGCAATCCATAGGTCTCCTAAAGTGTAGGAAGACATTTCAGAATGCTTTATAGCAAGGGAGAAAGGAATACAGTGGATAAGGAGCACCGAGAAAGGGGAAGGGAATGGAGAAACCTGGATGGGGAAACAAATATCTTTCGAAAGAAGGGTTTTGAGGTTTATGAAACTAGAGGGGCAGATGGCAAGACGAAGAGACTGGAATAGAAAATTCCAGAAGGCAAGCGTATTGTCTCTCCCAGGAGATCACATGGCTCTGGTTGGGGTGGAGTGTAGAATGTTTCAGTATAAGGGGTTTCGCAGTTGTGTGAGGCGGATTGGTTGGGCTGGGAGCTCTTTGCCTTTCCGTCATTGTTCATAGGTTTATATGTAACCTTTAGGGCTGCTGACCAAGGGCCGTGTGGCTCTTTGTCGGCCGGCATGGACACAATGGGCCGAAATGGCGCTGTAAATTACTCTGTTACCATGGGCCCAAGTTTCGGATCCCCGGTAGAACGGCACACCTCGGAGAGGCCCGCCTAATTTCTAGAACTGGAAAAGTGCCAAATATTTACCTCGCGATTCTCCGATATCTGTAGGCCCATTTGCAGCTCAGCGCGGTGCAGCAGGAGCTGCTGGAGGCGGAGCTACAGCCCTGCGCCAAAAAGAGTGCCGGCAGCTGCGCGCCTGCACAGTGGAGGCTGTGCGCATGCGCAGTAGCTCCTGACCCTCCCACCGCGTCCTGTCTCCGGGCGAGCCTATCCATGGCCGAAGGGACATCGCCCCTATCCCGGGCTGAGTGGCCTGCCTGCCCTTACCTCCTCGGCGGCGGGGCCCGCCCAACCAGCAGCTCTTCAGTGGCGGGCCCCGCCCGAACTCCTCCGCGGTGGCGGGCCCCGCCCGAGCACCTCATCAGCAGCGGGGCCCGCCCAAGCATCATCTCATCGGCGGTGGGCCCCGCCCGAGCAGCTCTTCAGCAGGCTGTTGGAGGGCTCCTGGTGCTGCAATCGGTGAGTAGAAACTTTTAATTTTTTATTTATTGATTTTTTAATTTTTTTTTATTTTAATTTTTTAATTTTTTTTGATTGATTCATTGGTTGGTTTATTAATTCATTTAACATTTATTATTGATGATGGCTCTTTATTGGTAAAAGTGAAGTGTTTATAATGCTTTGTAAAATCCCTTAACTTCCCTCTAACTTCCCTTCCCCCTCCCCCCCCCCCACCCACCCAGCCCCCATCTCTCGTTCCCTCTGCCTAATTTATAAAGTGTAGGCAAGGTTTTTCTGAGTGTCAACAAAAATTGACACTTACTCCGTTCTAAGTTAGTTTGAAGTAAGTTTTCGCTGCCTAAACTTTCAAAACAGGCATAAGTGGCTGGTAACGCCCCCTTTTGAAAAAAAAACTGCACTAAAACGAAACTATACTAACTAAATAGAATTGGAGCAAACTAAATGCCGAGAATTGCGATTTCTAAGATACTCCATACGAAACTAGTTGCTCCAAAAAAATAGGAGCAACTCCACCCAAAACTTGGGCCATGTTTCTAGTAGTTCAATGAACAGCTGCTGATGGTGGTGCAGGCAATTAGGAGCAAGAAATGTTTGATGTTGCAGAATATTTATAGATCTGTCAAAAGCTGTCAATAGTCAACCTTCTAGCATTCTAATTATATATCTGCTATTTATCCATTTAATTGTATTCTGCGCAATATGTTGTCACGGTATATGGAAACTACAAACTCAGTGCTGTTCTTATTGCATAAAACATAAATTATAGGTCGAGGTATTGTAATGCTTTTAGCTTATAATAACTGAAATAATTTCTCCACAGTATTAGTGTGCCCCTGCATTAATTCTAAACATGCCATCATGTGTCAGAAATTTTCATCATGTTTTTCTTCACAATAAGGATTCTCCGATTGAATTTTGCTTAAAATTAAGCTTTATGTTTTAAAACAAAGTGAATTCACATAGGTATAAAAAGAAATGTCACAGGCTGAGGACATTGGAGAATGTGTATTAAAGTGCATGATAGGGTTAGATGAAGTGGGGTGAGAGGATGTTTGTGTGGAGCATAAACACCAAGATGACAAGTTAGGCCGAATGGCCTGTTTCTGTACTGTATCTTCTATGTAATCTACAGGAGAATGCATTATCCCCATTGTGATTTCTTACCACTTGCATTCATGAGTTGACCTTATGGAATCAGGTCAAGCCTCCCTCTAGTGGTTGTGGAGGGAACAGGTGAGGGGAAATTTAGAAAGTTAAATAGAAAGAACAAGGCAATAGTGCAGGGTAGAGTTATGGGTAATGATAATCAGAGTGTGACAGGAAGGAAAAGAGCATACAAACATAAAAGAGCACACCAGCAGTAGGTAAAAATGGGAATGATAAAAAAGACAAAATTTAAGGTTCTTCATCTGAATGCACGCAGCATTTGCAACAAGATAGATGAATTGATGGCATAAATAGAAATAAATGGGTATGATCTGATAGGTGTTACAGAGACTTCATTGCAAGGTGACCAAGGCTGGGAACTGAATATTCGGGGGTACTTGACATTTTGGAAAGTTAGGCAGAAAGGAAAATGAGGTGGAGTAGCTCTGTTAATAATTGTGGCTTTCAAAAGAGAATTGGATAAGTATCTGAGGGGAAAAAAATTTGCAGAGCTACAGAGAAAGGACGGGAATGTGGGTCTAGCTGAAGTGCTCTTGCGGAGAGCTGGGACAGGCTCGACGGACTGAAAGGCCTCCTTCTGTGCTGCAATCATTCTATGATTCTATGATTATTTATTCAATAATGGGGAGAGAGATGTGTACAGACAGCACAACTTTCTAAAGATGAACGAAAATGAACTCAAATACATGAGTGTAGAGGGTGGGACTGCACCCCAATGAAAGACGAGAAGCTTGTACAGCAGCAGGTTAAATAATGTGACTACAAGCACAGGCATCAAAATGTCCAAGGTTCTGCAGACAGCTCAATAGGGATTCCAGGAAACAGAATCATTTCATCTTGCAATGTTAGCCCAAGAAACAGCCTAGAGTGGGCAGGATATCAGCCCTAGGACTGGTGATATAAGAGGATCACAAGCGTCTGCGTCAGGAGGGGGACGGATTATTCAGATGGCAGTTCATTTTAAGTTCAGATGTGCCCACACGGCAACACACAAGACCAGGAAAACGTGACCAGCAACTTCAAAAAAGCTGACAGAGCCTCAAAAGGCTGAGAACTCAGGAGTACCTGTAATTACAAGCCCAACATATGAAAACAACGTTATGTGGGCTGTATAACTTAAGTTGTTAGTATAAACAAAGAAAGAACTGGCATTTTTATAGTACAGTACCTTTAATGACATCAGGATATCTAAAGTGGACTGGGAAAATAGATTAATGGGTAAGATGGTATGGGGTACTAAAGTTGCATGATCAGCCATGATCATATTGAATGGTGGTGCAGGCTCGAAGAGCCGAATAGCCTTCTCCTGCACCTATTTTTTATGTTTCTATAAGCAGTGGCAGACATTTAAGGAAATATTTCATAACTCTCAGCAAATATATATTCCAGTGAGAAAGAAAGACTAAGAGAAAGATGAACCATCCGTGGTTAACTAAGGAAGTTAAGGATGGTATCAAATTAAAAACAAAGGCAGACAATGTTAAAGGATTGGGAATTTTTATGGCTCTCCCAGTTTGCTGGATTTCTGCTTTTCCTTGTATTTGTACAAGCCTTTTTTCACTTTATGCTGTCTAGTGCCTCATTGAGTACAGTCCAATTTACTATAACAAATCCCTTGGTAGCAGCAAAATATATTATATCAGGGCGTCCACTATAATGGGGTTTCGTGATTTGCTGCATCAGACAAAAGGACCATTATGAACATATTTTTATTCTGTTAAAAAAGAGCATATAGTACTTCACATTATTCATTCTTTTCTCAATGCACACAGTTTCTATCTTTTTAACCAGTCAATAAAGATCAGACAACGAATGTATACATCATGAAAGATTCGCACTACAATAGGTTCTCTTTCAATTAGGCTCATCTTGAATTCCATCATTGTATCCAAGTTCTGTTACATTTCCTATGCTGCCGTTATCTGTTTTTTCGTTATTATTTATATACTTGAAAAGGAAACTATTTGCAGGGCTATGAGGAAACAGCAGGGACGTTGTACTAATTGGACAGCTTTTTCAAAGAGCCACACAGGCACAATGGGTTGAATGGCCTCCTTGAATTATTTATCTATTTCCAGAGCTAACTGATTCACCTTTAATAGTAATTTGAATTATCAGATAGATTTAAATTGATTTATTTTCATTAATTACCATATTTTTATTCAATTTCAGGATATGGACGTCATTGACAAGGTCAGCATTTATTGCCCATCCCTGGTTGCCCTTGAGAAGGTACAGTGAAATTGCTCCCAACAATGCAATTAGATAGAGAGTTCCAGGATTTTGACCCAGCAATGATGAAGGAATGCTAATATATGTCCATCGGATTGATGTGTGACTTGGAGGTGATGGTGTTTCCATGCACCCTTGCTGTTTCTATATTATAGATTAAATGTTCAAGTCTCTCAAGTAGGGCTTGAACTTCTGACTTTCTGCTCAGAGCCAAGTGCCACCACTGAGCCAAGGCTGTCCGTGAGAGGAACAGAAAGTTTGGAGTTTTGGGGTTGTAGGGCTAGTGGAGGTCGCACAGATACAGAAGGGTGAGGCTATGAATAAATTTTAACATGAAGATGAGAATTTTAAGTTGGAAGCTTTGGGAGAGAGAGCTGTTGGCATATGGAACTCAGTTAATTCGGCTTCTGAAGGGTGTTCATGTTTAGTTCATTCTATATTGGGAAAAAAATGTGGTTGGTATTGTATCATTGGAGAGAGAGAGAAAGAGAGAGATTTCACTTAGCAACAGCTGATGTTTGCAACCAACCGGCCTTGGATAGAATAGAATGTTTAAATTAGAGATATTTTGTCAGGATGGGAAAATCTAGAGATTGGCAGGTACCACATCAAGACCACAATGTTTTTGTGCGCTTCTAACATTGTGGATATATGTTGAAGAACCCACTCCCCCACCCCCCTACCACTCCACTGCTGCCGATCCATCCTAAGTGCGTCATCAGAGCCCGCACCGCCGATGTTTCCCTCACCCCCCCCCCCCGCCGATGGCGAAATTCCGCGAATACATTTTGCTCCTGCCATGCAGTGCCAAAAGCTTTTTTTTTCTGCCGGTGCAGTGAGGTTGTAGTCCTTCTAAAATGGTGGTGCGGTTCCCATTAAAGGGGAGGACCTACTGCTGCTGCCGCCATGTTTTTTTTTCGTCCGACACTAATGTCCCCAGGTTTGCCCAGGCCGCCAACAGGCAGCCTGACACCCCTTCTTGGGGGCCAGGCTGCTGGCTCAGCTGAAACTCTCCCTGGTGGCCCAGTGGGCTGATCTTAAAAAATCGCACAGGTTCGCCCCTTTGAAGAAGAGAGCCGTGGTCACGTGGCACCGTGATGATGTCATCAGCGCTACGCTGATGAGTAACAACAGTGGACACTCCACCCACCGTCAACTTCCGGCCCCAACTTCTGCTTACTGCCTCCATTATGATTGACTTCCAGTCCACTGGCAAAAAAAAGCCAAAGAGCGGAATTTCGCTCAAGAGACCACCACATCCACCATGCTGGTAAAATCAACAGAAACAGAGTAGGTGCGCCCCGTTTCCAGCGGTGGGCAATTTTGGCCCTCTGCTCTTCTTCAAAACAGTGCCATGGAATCTTTTACATCCACCTGAGAGGGTAGACGGGGCCTCGGTTTAACATCTCATCCAAAAGACGGGACCTCTGACAGTGCAGTGCTCACTCGGTACTGCATTGGAGTGTCAGCCTAGATTTTACACACTCAATTCCTGGAGTGGGACTTGAACCCACAACCTTCTGAATCAGAGGTGAGGGTGCGACCAACCGAGCCACTGGCTGATGCCAAAACTATTCAGTTCTTGCCTTGCCTCTTTTTAAATTCTATTTTGAAGTGTGGTAGTTCTGTAATTTCCATACAGTGTTTTAAAGGTAGAGCAAATAATTGGAATAATTGACCATTTCTTCGCACCTACTTTCCTCTCTCCATCATCATCCCATCATCATAGACAGTCCCTCGAAACGAGGATGACTTGCTTCCACACCAAAAAAGGATGAGTTCACAGGTGTTTCAATGAATGATATTCCAGGTCCTGAACTACATCATCATAAGCAGTCCCTCAGAATCGAAGAGGACTTGCTTTCACTCCCCAAGTGAGTTCTTTGATGGCTGAACAATCCGATATGGGAGCCACAGACCTTGTTACAGGTGGGACAGACATTCGTCAGGGGAAAGGGTCGGTAGGGCTGGTTTGCCGCGTGCTCCTTCCGCTGCCTGCGCTTGGCCTCTTCATGCTCCTTGCGTCGAGACTCAAAGACCTCAACGCCCTCCCGGATGGACTTTCTCCACCTCGGGCGGTCTGCGGCCAGGGTCTCCCAGGTGTCAGTGGTGATGTCACACTTTACCAGAGAGGCTTTGAGGGTGTCCTTACAACGTTTCTGCTGTCCTCCTTTGGCTCGCTTACCATGAAGGAGCTCCGCATAAAGCATTTAATTAGGGAGTTTCGTATCTGATATGCGTACTATGTGGCCCGCCCAGTGAAGCTGATCGAGTGTGGTCAGTGCTTCAGTACTGGAGATGTTAGCCTGGTCGAGGACACCTGTCCTCCCAGGAGATTTGCAGGATCTTGTGGAGACATCGTTGGTGATATATCTCCAGCGACTTGAGGTGCCTTCTATACATCGTCCATGCCTCAGATCCATACAGGAGGGCGGGTATTACTACAGCCCTGTAGATCATGAGTTTGGTGGTAGATTTGAGGGCCTGGTCTTCAAACACTCTTTTCTGCAGGTGGCCGAAGGCTGCGCTGGTGCACTGAAGGTAATGTTGAATCTCCGCATCAATGTCTGCCTTTGTTGATAAGAGGCTCCCGAGATATGGGAAATGGTTCATGTTGTTGAGGGCCGCGCCGTGGATCTTGATGATTGGAGGGCAGTGCTGTGCGGCTGTGACAGGCTGCTGGAGGACCTTTGTCTTACGGATGTTAAGCGTAAGGCCTATGCTTTCATATGCCTCAGTGAATACATTGACTATATCCTGGAGTTCAGCCTCTGAAAGTGCACAGATGCAGGCATCGTCTGCATACTGCAGCTCAATGACAGAGGTTGGAGTGATCTTGGACCTGGCCTGGAGGCGGCGTAGGCTATACAGCTTTCCACTGGTTCTGTAATTTAATTCCACTCCAGCGGGGAGCTTGTTGATTGTGAGGTAGAGCATGGCAGCGAGGAAGATTGAGAAGAGGGTTGGAGCGATGACGCAGCCCTGTTTGACCCCGGTCTGGACGTCGATTGGGTCTGTAATGGATCCGTTGGTAAGAATCCCAGCCTGCATGTCATCGTGAAGCAGGCGAAGGATGTTGACAAACTTTTGGGGGCATCCGAAACGGAGGAGGACCCTCCATAGACCCTCATGGTTGACAGTGTCAAACGCCTTTGTAAGGTTGAAAAAGACCATGTATAAGGGCTGGCGCTGCTCCCTGCATTTTTCCTGCAACTGGCGCGCTGCAAAGATCATGTCTGTTGTGCCCAACTCGGGAGCTGCAAAACATTACAGATGGCTCAAGGCTCAGGTCCAACAAAAAACTTGGGACCTAACGAACAGGTGGTGGATGGAGAAAGCACAGGAAATACAACAACTGGCCAACAGTCACGATATGTGAGGATTCTTCACTGCAGTCAAGGCCACCTACGGTCCAAACTCCCAAGGCCCCACCTCACTCCTGGCCAAGAATGGGGAAACACTCATCAAGGACAGCGAGGCTGTCAGGGCCCGATGGAAGGAGCACTTTGAAGATCTCCTCAATCAAGTCTGCCTTTGACTCGAGTGTTATCGATTCCATCCCGCAGAATGCCACCCGGCACCAACTCAGTGAAACTCCAACCTTGCACGAGGTTGGCAAAGCCATAAAACTGCTTAAGAATAACAAGGCTATGGGTGCGGATGGTGTCATGTATTCAACTGTCATTGTAATCTATGTATAAACTGAGCTAAGTTGTACACCGTGAGAACACTGACCACTAGGTGGTGAACTTGTGGGAGACACTCCTAAACTGGACTTTCAGGTATAAAAGGGGAAGCTCCACCCATCTTCTCCACTTCAGTGCTGGCTAATAAAGGTTACAGGTCACAAAGTGACCTTCTCTCTCGTATGGGCCTCGTGTGCATTTGTACTGTATAGTAAGGACATAAACCATGAGATTTAAACCATGCAAACATGGCCACTAGCAGCACAGACGAGAGGTACTGTGTTGGTGATGATTGGGACGATTTTATTGAGAAACTACAGCAAAGATTCGTCACTAAGGAATGGCTGGGTCAGGATTCGGCCGACAAACGCAGGGCTCATCTCCTGACGGTTTGTGGATCCAGGACGTTCTCCCTGATGAAGGACCTTCTAGCGCCAGAGAAGCCGGCGGACAAGACTTTTGAAGAGCTCAGTAAGTTGATTGGGGAACACTTTAAACCTGCGAGCAGCATGCACATGGCAAGGCACCGGTTTTATACGCACTGGCGGCGAGAAGGGCAAAGCGTTCCAGATTTCGTGGCAGACCTCCGGCGACTGGCGAGCCTATATAAGTTCCCAGATGCATGCAGAGCACAGATGCTGTGAGACTTTTTTTATTGAGGGCATCGGGCACGCTGGGGTTTTCAGGAAACTGATCCCTGGCTGACACCTACTCCTGCCGATCCTCCAATCCCCATCCCCCCCGCCGATGCTCCAATCCCCACCCCCCCGCCGATGCGCTGGTTGAACCCCCATCCCCTCGCAATCCTCCACTGCTGGCTCCCGCGATTCACGATCCTCCATTGCCAACACCCTCGTAATCTGCCACTGCCGACCCCCCCACTGTTCCACGATCCTCTACTGCTAACACCCCGATAATCTGCCACTGACTTCCACCGCCCCCCACGGTGATCCCCGACTGCCGATTCCTGACCCTGCCCACCCCCCCCCTTGCTGCCCCCCATTCCAGTGACTCTTTTTTTTTTTGAAATTCGTAGCCAATCGTTCCAATTCTTTGTCAAATCACAAACGCCAGAGGTCACCTTGCACACGCCAAGGATCACTCTGCGCCAATGCTCTTAGCCAAAAGGCCTAGAGCCACTGCACCGTTCCTGGAAGTACTGCAATACCAGGTTCGTGCCATGGAGGTGGATGGGTCAGGTCCCCCACACACCTCCGTGGAGGTGGATGGGTCAAGCCACCCCACCCACCTCCTGTTTCCAAAAAAGCAAGCATATACCTTCCTCATCCGGGGAGAACCACCCGGAGGTCATGGTGGCTACTCCCCTGTCAGGTCAGTTACCAGTGACTCCTTGCTTCTACAGGCCTACTCACCTGCAGCTTACCAGCCTCCTAATCTGTTTGGTGAGTAATATAAACATAAAGGGGTAGAAATTCACCGCCGCCAGAAACGGGTCGCACCTACCGCTTTTATTATGTGGATGAGGTGGCCTTTTGCGCGAAATTTAGCTCTTTGTCATGTTTTTTGCGAGTGGACCAGACGTCTGTCATAATGGAGGCGGTAGTGCAGCTGTGAGCACACTCGAGGGGCAGAAGTGGAGGCAGAACAGAGTCTCCACCGCTGTCAGTCATCAGCGTAGTGCTGATGATGTCATGACGCTTGTGCGTCACCACGTCTGCCGCTGCCAACGCTGCGATTCTTTTAGTTAGGTTCACTGGGCCACCAAGGAGAGTTTCGGCCAGGCCAGCGGCTGAGCACCCAAGAGGGGGTGCCAGGCTGCCTGTTGGCGGCCAGGCCGAAACCAGGGGTATGATTGTTGGGCCGACCTGGCCATCGGCTGACAAAAAAATAAAATGGCGGACGTGGTAGTGCGCCCTCCCTTTGAATGGTCGCCGCACAGCTATGTCGCATACACAGTGCACCGACAGAAAAAACAGTCGGGGGCACCACTCGGTAGCCCGAAGATATTTTCCCCTGAATTTAGGTTGAGATGCGGGAGATTGGCGGTGCGTGCTTCGATGACGCACTTAGGAGTGATTGACAGAAGCGGGGACCACCGGAAAAAGCACCTTGGAGAATTTTGCAAGCGGCGACCATTCGACTCCAAATCGGTGGCCATTCGACTCCGCAGCGTGGCCGCCGCTTTCTGGCAATAAGAGGCATTATCAGGAGGCAGAACTTCGGTCTCTCGGTCTATTTTACTTGGACTATGAGTGCACAAATGAAGGAAATGGGTTTAGCATTAACAAGCAACAAGTCTGACGAGAAATGTTATCTAATTAATAACCCGAAAATCACGGAGGCCACAAATCGGACATGCTGACCTCGATGTCCACCTTTGCGATCTGCCCTCCCATTGAGCAAAGCTTGGCATCAGGATGAAAAATTAGAGTGCAATGTGCATATTTTGTATTAAAGAGCAGATCGTCTTGTGTACCTCTGTATGATGTTCCTTTGAGCAATGGACACTGGTGAAAAGTACGTGGGAATCCTAACTTATGATTATTGAAAAAAAAAACATGTCAATGCTCTTAGGTATTTTTCCAGACTTTATTGTGAAATTAAACTTTAAACAGACTTTTGTGTATATTTGCAATTTTTGCCAAACAGATAGTAAAGGAAAAAATTAAACAAAGGTACAAATTCACAATTTATATGTCCTCATGTGAAAGAAATGCCCTATGCTATTTGAAACAGCAAAATACATTTTGAAAATGAATCAAAAATGACCTAAAACAAGTGAATACACAATGAAAGTAAAATACAGGAACTTTTCATTCACAGTGGAAACATTTTATAAAATGACCTTTTCTTCAAAACATAACTGGTGCCAGCTACTTGCAGTGGAGTTGCTCCACGAATTACAACTTTTATTATTGAATATGCAAGAAATGTTAATACATTTTTAGTTCTACTGATACTTTTACAAAGCAGTATTTAATGCCAATCCCTGGCAGGTTTCCTTTCCTGAAGAATATTAATGCACCAGTTGGATTTTTACAACAGCCTTCGTGGTCCTTATTCTGGTGACAGTCCACAAATTAACAGATTTATTGAATTCCATTTCACAACTTACCAAGGAAGAATTTGGGCTTGTGACCTCTGTCAGTAGTCTAGTACCAAAACCACTTGACTTGTAAAATGAAAAATTAATGTCTCAAATATTAACTATTTATTTTGAAAACGAAGACAAAATTATGTTAAATTAAGTTATTTATTAAGATTTAAAAATGTAACTTATTTTAATATATTTCACTCAAACTTGATCATTTATGCTTATAAATTTTAAAAGTTTTATTGTCAGCTGTTCATCCTCATTTGTCCTCAGCTTCCTATGCTGACCATTTTTTGAGGTCTAATTGGTTTGTGGTAAACTGATGCCCTTTAAAGCATTATTGGTTACATGTTTACTAGAAATCAATCTGTGCTCAGCCTTCTTTTATTCACAGGTAGTTCCAATGTGGATCAACTGTACAAATGAGGCAGTACCTTTTTCTCGACTGCTTGCTCTGCCCCAACTTCTCCTCCTTGGAGTTATGTGGTGGGCAATCTGTCTAGGCCCATTCTTGCTCCCATCCCAATGCCAGTTCCAGCCTTTCAATCTGTACCAATTCTTTTAGAGCTCCAGGTCCCAATCTTCACTGCTGCCCATCCTCAATGGCAATCCCAGGACCCAAGCACTAGCATCACAGCTCCAGTGTCAACCTCAGTTCCCAGCCCACTACTCCATTGAATGTAGCCCTGAATCTCTCCTAGCCTAAAGCTTCATTCCCTCTCGGTCCCACCATCAACTTTCTCTCATTTATGTGTATTGTAGCAAGCTCATGGATGGGCCAATAGGGGTCTGGGCCACAACTCCTGATCCAGTGTAACAGCAAGAGGAAGTCTATCCTACTTGGGGTGGAAGTGCATCTAGACCAGGCAGAATGGAGAATAAGGAAGTAGAGAGAATGGGCAAAAAAAGAGAAACAGGATACCTGTTGGGTCTGCTCAGTGCTGACAGACCTGACATTGGGAAAGGTGCGCTGCTGCGGGTTGACGGTGGGTTAAATATATTTTTTTTTACATAAATTTTTGATTTAGATGTCTGATTTACTAGGAGTCGCTGGCTGCCCTAAGTGGAGGAAGTGCATCCGAGAGGGTGCTGAGCACCTTGAGTCTCATCGCCGAGAGCATGCAGAAATCAAGCGCAGGCAGCAGAAAGAGCGTGCACCAAATCTGACCTACCCTCCCTTACCCTCAATGACTATCTGTCCCACCTGTGACAGGGACTGTGGCTCTCGTATTGGACTGTTCAGCCACCTAAGGACTCATTCTAAGATTCCGAGGGACTGCCTATGATGATGATGATAATTAAAATAATAGGCGGCTATTATTACAATAATACTGGCTGTAATTTTCTGGGTTGTCAGCAGACGGGATCGATGGCAGGTCGGGTGGGAAAGTTTTTTTTTGACCATGGATCAGGAACCCTCTGTCAACCCGCTGCAGCGCACCTTTCCCAATGTCAGGTCTGTCAGCACTAAGCAGACCTGACAGGCAGCGGCAAGCAACCCGGTTAAACTTATTATAATTTTTTTTATCAGGCTTTTTTAAACTTACTTTTTAACTTTATCTTCATGGCCACGGGAACCACGCTATTCATGGGACCACATCTGACCCTGAACAGCGTGAGGCGGGAGTTCAGTGGCCATTGCTCCAGCTGATTACTTAACAGCTTCAAATGTACAATAAGAGCTCCCACCTGACAGATCATCACTTTCCTCAGCCACAAGCTGTTTCTCAGTCCATTTCCAGCACAGATCCTGCAGGCTTTCCAATTTCCAATCTCCATCCACTCTGACCTCATTGGAAGAACTCTCTCACCATTGACAGAATGCTCTGTCACCTCTACTTCACCTGCCATCTATTCCATCAACATAGGTGCCCTTTATACTCTCTCACCTTGGTCCTCAGCATCCCACCACCATCATCACCAGGCACACCAGCATCACCAACAACAACACCAACTTTCTCCGCAATCACCTGATGCTGCACAGGACAGAGGACATCAGCACACGAGCACATTGCTGCCCGGGAGACTAAATTTACTTCATTAGATGGAGGTTGGCACCACCCCACACCAACACCATGAAGCATCTATACAATGGCCAAGCCATTCCTTTCACACTCACTGTTATGTCTCACCATTCACTGCAATTCACTAAGCCACTTCCAAAGGTGCACACATATCTGTCCAAGAACAGAAAGTTTTGAAAATAAGGTTTCAATGTTTGACAGTCAGTAACAGAAACTTTACATGAACATTGGATAAAACACCCGTGTGTGTTGTTAGTTGGTATGATGGACATGGATGAGGGTGAGTGTGAGAGGTGGCTAGTGAAATGGGGATATGATAATGTAGACAGAGACAGAGGGATGGGTGGAGGTGCAAGGTAAGTTGGTATAAGGATGTACAGGAGCAGGGTAGGGAAGGCAGAGTGATGGGGCTGTGATAAGTAGCACAGCAGGATGAGGTTGAGTGTGGCTTTGTAGTAATGTTTAGTGATCTAATGAGATCATTGAAAGGTTTGCACCATTGCATCCAGATCCTCCTGACAACATCCCTGCTTGTGACCACCTCTGCAATATGCAACCAAACTGTCCTGGTCACCTGGGGAAGTCTCTTCGGTACATGGGAAGGGAAGAGGAGCTCCTGCATGCTGTGACTCCCTCCATAAGCCTCTGGAGGGAGTCCTGAGCCCTGCACCCCTATGCAGTGATTGTCAGTATTTGCAGCACTTCAATGCTTGTAGAACACTGACAGCACAAATGTCAAAAGTAAGATGGCCATGGTCCCTTTAAGGAAACCGACTGATGATACGTCATGAATGACATCACCAGACCCGTTTCCTCTAATTGGCCAGGAAACGCGCAGGGCGGGCTTAATAGACCCCATCAACATAAATTCATTTTCCCGAGCGGAATGGAGCCAGCAGCGGGGCGGCGACCCACCACCGTCCAGCGTGGATCTGCCGAAGTGAGCAAAATCCCGGCCATTGTGTTTGAATAAGCTATTCAAACATTATTATCGCAATAATCTTCCATTCCTTCAAGTAAGAGCTCGACCCGTTTCTGGCTGGGACAGAGATCAACTCCTACAAAAGGTAGGTACAGAATAAAATTTAGGGCAGAGTGAGCTCCTAGACTAGTTTCAATTGCCTAAAGGGGTCGGAGAGCAGTTAGCCAGAGTTTTTCCCAAATTGTCCTGGGTTTTTAATCTTTTTTTCACCTCTCTCAGGAGATCACATGGTTTTGGGTGGGGTGGAGAGTGTATATATTGTGATGCACAAGGTATAACAATTATGTGGGACATGCTGAATGGACCTGAGGGCCTTTTCCTGTCAGTCATTGTTCGTATGGCCCCGACCTGCGAGGGAACATCAGCGGCAGGTCGGGCCATAAAAGGAGCGGCGGCCATGGGCATGGTGGAGGCATGTCACTGCAAGGTATAGCGCGAGCTGGTGCAGGAGGGCGACATCATCAAGATCCAGGTTGGCGATTGGAGCATGGGCAGATACAGCAGTAGCAGCGAGAGGGGCGAAGGAGCGGTGAGAGACTGTGTAGGGACGTGATCGGGGTCCAGGGGCAGCACCGACAAGCCCACACTCCGATACATGTGCACACTAGGTCCGTGCAGCAGAGCTGGTCTCCAGTTGTCTTGGGTAATCCTTGCCACTGGACCAAGACCTAGTTCTGTCAAGTCCGCGTGGTGGTTGGCGTGCAAAAGCCACCCCACGTTAAAAAAAATGCACGCACAGGCATCTTCCACCCTTCAGGATGTAGTTCGGGTCCTTCATTGAAACACCTGTGAACTCGCCCTTTTTTTGGCGTGGAAGCAAGTCATTCTCGTTTCGAGGGACCGCCTATGATGATGATGATGATGAGTTCGTATTAACATAAGCATGCATCTGCTATTATTGCTGACTAATTTTTAGATTAATGCATCTTAACAATTTTATTAAAATACGGATATAAATGAGTTAATTTCAAACAAAGACTAAATCCACCCCATGAAAAGCTGAATCAGTAGAATTGAAAATATCAGGAGTGATTTTAACTCTGCAGGCTCAGAGAAACTGTGCAGATGGGCAGTTACAATCACCCAGATGATTTACCCGCTGGAACTCTATTAAGAGCTCACTGTTCCGAATTTAAACTGTTCTTCCGAGCCGGCAGCAAGGACACCCGCCCTAAGCTGGCAGGGTCTTTCTTTACACGTGCACGTCATTGGGAGCTGACTGATGGCCTGATTGGTGGCACCACTGTAGCCTTCCTACCAGGTGAAGACAGTGTGAAGAGTAGCCGGGGCCTTTGGTCCAGGAAGAGCAGGAGTGCTCCTCCAGGCACCAGAAATAAAGCCTAGGTCTCCCTTGCTGCAGACTTTAACCCAATGTTCCCTTTAATTTTTTTGGGGGGAGGGGAGTGCGACCCCTTTAAGAAGCTGCTTGGCCCATTCAAAATACCGCATATGTGAGGTTTTTCCCCATTTCAAAGCCGGTGAGCCAGCTGCACGGGAACTACAGAGCACAGCACGGCTTAAATGGAACATTGCTCTTAATCCCTCCCCCACTCCCAAACATGACACCATTGTCAAACGGTATCCAAAGTTGATCCCACCACCTACCTGCTGCCAGCGAGTGACCCCCCAGGACGCAATATTTTCCATCACTTAATGCCTGTTCTTGGCGCGAAGTCAGCCAGTGATTGAAATGAGGCCCAGACATTGAAATAGCCCGAACCTCATTTCTGGAGCGGCGGGTGAGTTTCTAACTCGCGCATCGCGTGGAGTTAAAATCATGGCCATTGTCTTATGTTTCTACTTCCATTTTATACATCTTTCCCATACCCTGTTCATTAGATTTTCAGCTACTGTTCAGAATAGACAAGAAGGACTTGGGCAAGTTTAATCAAATGAAAATAAATTAGATAGTGACAGCATAGCTAAAAAAACTGCTAAAAGGCAAATCAGAACAGCACAAACAAATGGGAGCTTTAACATTGGCCAACAGAAAACCACTATTGGATTTCAATGATTGTACCATGTTGAATAGTTGATGGTAAGAAAAAGCATAAATATAATTTGATGTCTGAAATTTTGTTATTAGAGCATAATTGGCTCCCATTCACACAACAGTAGACCATTTTGCATTTTGGGAGAATTTGTTTATGGCGCAGAATGTCACCAGAGCTGTATGGAATAGTTTATTGTCCTGGACACTCCATGCAAACTTTTTCAAGCACTCCGGATTAGATATAGAACAGTTAGGTGCAGAATAAAGCTCCTGCTTTGCAGCGTACCTCAGAAGCCCACTCAGAAGAGCATTTTTTTTTACAATATTAGTATGGCAATTCCATTTCCCACAAAGCCATCCTATAGGCTCGCTGAGTGAGATTGCCAAATTTGTGGCAAACTGGCACTCGTGATGTATTGGCTAGGACCTAGGTTGAGGCTGCCAAAGTCATCTTACAGAGAGATTAGATTTTTATCCTATTAGTTGAGACTAGATTCAGGATCAAAAGTCCCAAACATAAAAGAACAGTACCCTAAATAACTTCATCGCTGCAAATGTGATATGAGGAAAACATACGAGATACTGAATGGCTCATACAAGTTAAAATACACTTGGATTGAAATAACAATGCAGAAAGTTAGCAACAAACATGTTAGCATGTTCTTAAGAAATTCCTCTGTTCATTACTTTAAAGGAAAGTATTAACTGGTTTGAAATAAATGGGTTAACATCTTTGTTAAAATGTGTACATAAGAATTTCAGACTATGACATTAAAACATTGCTTACTAATATCAGAAACATTTATCATACAAGTGGTTCTGACGACACTCTAGGATAAATTCATTGATCCACGCTCCCAACGGGGAGCCATGCTCGAACAAAATGTGGGTTGGAGATAGGATGACAACCAATGTTCCCCCTTATTTTAAATTTGGGTGCGCGGTTCCTTTAACGGGCTACGTGGCTCAAAGTTTTGCTAATGCGGGCCTGGCAGACAGCTGCACGATAGCGCTGCTTAGTAGGAACGCTGGATACAGCAATATTCTGCAGATTCTCTGACCTGCACTCCCTTCAAATGGGGCATTTCACTGTGATAACAGGATTGGTGATTTTAACTTTACATTCATAAAAACAAAGCTGTACCAGTTTATGAACATCAGCAGCACTTTGAGATTATATTAGTATCTTGAACAAGTTTAAAAAAAAAACTTTTAGTGCACAATTGTGAATTACACAGAATAGGAAAATGACTGGTATCACAGACATGTATTATAGCTTTGTAGCAACATTTTGCGATAAACTATTGAGTACATTTTCCACACTTGTGCTCCTGCTACAAAGCTTTGTCTATTGAGAGTACATATTGGAAAATGATGCGCACAAAGCCAGGATTTTTTTTTTCTTCAATTAATTTAAATTTATGGAACAAAATATTGATTATTTTCTATATGTTAAATGTTGCTTTTATACTTTAAGGGATTAAAACTTAGCAGGAAGCAAACCCCCTGTAGTTCAACAAGGAAATGCAAAACGTGAATCATGCAGACTAAGAAATTTCTAAGTTTGATGCACAGTCTACACTGAGTAAGCTCTGTGACTGTAAAAACACTACCATTTATTTAACTTTGTGCTCTTGGGTTCATGCAGGGAAAAGGGTCTGGTTGCTGTCCAGTATTCACTGTGAAAATTGCACTTGTGTGGATGTCGGGTGAGGACAGGAGAACAGCCCATCAGCAATCATTATCTAGGCTCAAATGTGAAGAATAGCTATTGGGGTGAACAACAGCATATACCCATTTAACATGACTCCTGGAGAAATGGGGAGAAAATTTGGGGAAGGGGAAATCACAGCATGAGAATATGAAATATAATAGAAACAATCAGAAATCATCATCGCCAACTTTATCAAGTGGCATAGAATATGCTATGTTTTTTTTGTTTTGAGCAGCACGTCCAACTTGAAAGAAGAGTAAACCTGCAAATAAGCAAAAGAATACACCAACAGGAGCTGCCATGAAAGACCAACCAAATTGAACTTTAACCTTTGGATGTGAACATGATTTATTTGGTTCAATGATCTGGTCCATCACAGCAACAAGAGCTTGAATCCAATAGATGTACATAATAATGGAAAATGTGGAAAAAATACCTGAAAACAAAAATAATTGTAATTAGTGCTGTAGTTAGGCATATATATTTCCATGTTTCATCTCAATAAAGATTTCTAACAGGTATCTACCAGGTAAAGATTTGTTTTTGTAGCCCCCATTGAAAGCTAACTGGTTTTACTATGATTATAATACCAAAAAGTTCAATTTTTACTATTTTTTTTATATTTGTGAACAGACCCAGTACATATATCTACACATCTGCATACCAAAAATTTACTTTATAGCTTTTGAAAAAAATTGCTGACGATATGGTTCTGCATCTGTAATCTATTTTTTAGGTTGATTAAGTCGAACTAGTCATAATGGAGGCAAGATTTGTGTGATATTTTGTTAAGAAATAAATTAGCACTTAACTTCTGTGGCCTCTTCAGTCTTCAGAATAGCTTTCACTGATAGGGTGACCACAGTTCAAAGGCCATCAGGGTCCCATGGACATAATAGGGCCCCAATTTGCATTCATGTTATGAGGCACCGCCTGTTTTAGGTGGGAACCTTATCAACTGCCAAAAAGTACCGGAGAGCTAGTAATTCACCTTTTTAAAGTTCCCCCCTTCATTCGAGATCAGCATAACACCTGCAACATTTGAGCAAATGCTGCACCCATATCAGAAAATCTAGACTGCTGTATCTACATTTGATTGGATCTTTGCCAAAAAGGTGGTTAGAACAGTGGTTTAGAGACTATGCACCCAATAAACAAAGATTCCAGAGACGTGATTGCAAGGTGACCAAGGCTGGGATTTGAATATTCAGGGGTACCTGACAATCTGGAAGGATAGACAAAAAGGAAAAGGAGGTGGGGTAGCTGTGTTATTTAAAGGATGAGCTCAGTGCAGTAGCGAGAAATGATATTGGCTCAGAAGATCAAGATGTAGAGTCAGTTTGGGTGAAGATAAGAAATAATAAGGGGAAAAAGTCATTGGTGGGCATAGTCTATAGGCCTCCTAATAATAGCTACACTGTTGGACAGAGTATAAATCAAGAGATAATGGAGGCTTGTAAGAAAGGCACGGCAATAATCATGGGCAACTTTAATTTTTATATTGATTGGGCAAATCAAATTGGCCAAGGTAGCCTTGAGGAAGAGTTGATAGAGTGTATCCGGGAAGGTTTCCTTGAACAGTACATTGTGGAACCAACCAGGGAGCAGGCTATCCTGGATCTGGTACTGTGTAATGAGACAGGATTAATCAATGATCTCATAGTAAAGTATCCTCTAGGAAAGAGTAATCATAGCATGGTTGAATTTCAAATTCAGTTGGAAGATGAAAAAGTTGGATCTCAAACCAATGTCCTGATCTTAAATAAAGGCGATTACAAAGGTAGAAGGCAGAGTTGGCTAAAGTGGATGGCGAAAATAGATTAAAGTGTAAGATGGTTGATAAGCAGTGGCAGACATTTAAGGAGATATTTCATAACTTTCATAAGAATTAGGAACAGGAGTAGGCCATCTAGCCTCTCGAGTCTGCTCCGCCACCCAACAAGATCACGGCTGTTCTGGCCGTGGACTCAGCTCCACTTACCCGCCCGCTCCCCATAACCCTTAATTTCCTTATTGGTTAAAAATCTATCTATCTGTGATTTGAATATATTTAATGAGCTAGCCTCAACTGCTTCCTTGGGCAGAGAATTCCACAGATTCACAACCTCTGGGAGAAGAAATTCCTTCTCAACTCGGTTTTAAATTGGCTCCCCCGTATTTTGAGGCTGTGCCCCCTGGTTCTAGTCTCCCCGACAAGTGGAAACAACCTCTCTGCCTCTATCCTGTCTATCCCCTTCATTATTTTAAATGTTTCTATAAGATCACCCCTCATCCTTCTGAACTCCAACGAGTAAAGACCCAGTCTACTCAATCTATCATCATAAGGTAACCCCCTCATCTCTGGAATCAGCCTAGTCTCTGTCTCTGTACCCCCTCCAAAGCCAGTATATCCTTCCTTAAGTAAGGTGACCAAAACTGCACGCAGTACTCCAGGTGCGGCCTCACCAATACCCTGTACAGTTGCAGAAGGACCTCCCTGCTTTTGTACTCCATCCCTCTCGCAATGAAGGCCAACATTCCATTCGCCTTCCTGATTACCTGCTGCACCTGCAAACTAACTTTTTGGGATTCATGCACAAGGACCAATTGTGAAGCTGTGGAGGCGTGTCCTGCTCAGTTGGAGCTGTGAGCAGTGAGGGAAGCAGCTAGCAACTTGAGCTCCTGCCTGAAGAGCCCTGAGACCAGCCCAGGAACAGAAGGAAGGAAGGGGTTTCACCACCAACTTTACCCAGAGGGAGAGGAGGAGAACAGAAAACTTTGCAACAACTTCATCATTTCTGCAAAGAGTTGGAGAGAGGGGGAAAAGACAAACAACATCCAGTGTGGAAGGAGGGAGACTCAACATTTCTACAGGTGGGTGTGGGTGCATTTCCCCAAACAGACTTTGTTGTATCGGTGGGGGGAGGAAAGAAGACCACTGAGGGCCGGAACATCGCGGGGGGTGTGTGTGTGTGTGTGGTAGTGTGCGTGGGGGCCTTGCTTACAACTAGGCCCCCCCCCACAATTGGAACCCCCCCCCACCCCCCCCACATTTGCCTAGCCTGGGATAGCTGGAGCTACCAGGCTGAAGAGTCATTAATCACCCTATTGAGGATCGTTAGGAGTGCCTGGTGGCTCCAGCTACCCCAGGTGAAGACATCTTCTCCCCCCACCTGAAGACCACCTCAAAGACTTTTGTGTTTTGCCATCTGGGGAGTGCACCCACCCACAGCTGCGAGGAGAGACCTGCCCTCGCAGCCCCCCCCCCCTTCCCACCCCCCTCTCTCTTTTCTCTGCTACTCTGTTTCTCCCCTCTCTCTCTGAGAACCCTTTCCTTCCAAATTTAAAAAAAAAAAACAATTAAGACAACTGAGCAGAGGGAGCAAGGCCTCTCCCCAATTGTCAACGAGGGGAGAGGTGCCTCGTTAAGGGCTCCTCTGCTCAGTGAACATAAGAGGCCATTAAAGACCATTAAGGCCTGTGACTTTGGGGTGGGTGTAGCCCTTAAAGGGACCCCGTGATGGCGACCCCATCCACGCCGGTGGCAGGGCCAGCAAGGACGTATGCGCAGGTGGCAACCGCTTCCACAGCACCTCCTGCGCCACCCGCTGCCCTGCCACCATTTAGATTAATTACTAGAAAACACGGGGTCAAGAGCTACACTCACCCCACAATGAGCATTGAGGAGTGCGTGCGGGCGATGGCTGGGGTAGTCGGCCCCTCGGCCATTGTCGCAGCCTCCAAGATGTCTGGGAAGGCTGTTTTCTTCCTGGGGTCGGAGCGGGCGGTGTCCCTGGCCCTCGAAAAGGGGCTCACGGTGGGCGGGACGTTCCTGCCGGTGGATCCTCTCGAGGCCACCGCGCAGAGGGTCATCGTGTCGAACGTCCCGCCCTTTGTTCCCGCTGAGCTCCTCCTCCCTCACCTACAACAACTGGGGGAGGTAAGGTCAGGGATCAACCCCATACCGCTCGGCCTCAGGGAGAGCAGCCTGCGCCACGTGTTCTCCTTCCGCCGCCAGCTCTTTGTCCGGCTGGCGCGGGAGGACGTGACAGAAGGGCACTTTAATGTGGTGCACGAGGGGACTGCCTACCGCGTCTTCTGGACGTCGGACGGCGTGCGGTGCCATGCCTGCAGGGAGGTGGGGCACGTTCGTAAGAACTGCCCCGCCTCCAAGGCCGCCAAACCACCGAAGGCGGCCAAGGCTGGCGCTGCCGCCACCCCTCCCCCTAGTTGCGTCCGCGTGCCGGGAGCCATGGGTGCGCGGGCATCGTCGGAGGCCTTTGTTTTCAGGGCCTCCGGCGGGGGGGAGGGAGAGCGTCCGAGCGGAAAGAAGGCGCGGAAGAAGGAAAAACATCTAGAGGCGGGTCCCCTCGGTGCGCCGGAAAGTCTGACCACCGCGCTCAGCCCAACCCAGTCACCGGCGAGCGCGGGGTGCCCCGAGCCCGTGCCCGGGCCCTTGAATACCACCACAGAGGGGCCCAGGCGCGGGCAAGAAAAGGAAAAGGGGGGGGCGGAGCGGGAGGCCTCGGCAGACATGGAGGTCTCCCTGACTCCGCGCGCCCCCAGGAACAAAAAGAGGCACCGCCCCAATGAGGCGGAGGGGGAACAACATCCCTCCGCGGAGGAGGCGGTGCCCGCCGCGTGTCCCGCGTCCCCCACCAGCGCCCCCAAATTGCGCTGCAGGCGCGAGGAGTCTTTCCCCGGGGAGGGTGAGGCAGTTGAGGCTGCCCAGCCTCTGCCTCCCGGGGATGGAGTGGAAGATCTGCCTGTCGTGGGGGGCGTGGGGACCGCGGAGGAATGCGTAGCCGCCGGGTCGAGCGTCCCGGGGACCGAGGCGGGCGGGGCCGAAAAGGCCGAACCTGAGCCCGCCCAGCCAATACACAACTTACCCCGGGATTTGCTCGACCCGGCAGAGAATGAAACAATTGATTTTAATGATACTGTAGATGCTGGGCCGGGGGGTGGCAGCGGGGAGGGGGAGGAACACCCACCCTCGCCCCTTACTTTGGAGCTGGAGCACTTGGAGGGCCTGGGGATTTCCTATGGCCGGGTCTCTCCTTGTTCTCCGGTTCCTGGGGCGGAGGGGGAACCCCTTCCGCTGTCATTTCCCGACCCAGCACCATTTTTAAAAGAGCCCAGTGGGGACTCCTCTGCCGACGATCCTGGGGGTGGGATCGGGGCAGTGCCAGGGCCGGTTGGAGCGGCCGGTTCATTTGCCGTACCTTGTGCGGTCGATGGGCCGGCTGCTGGCGGCCACCTCCCGGAGGAGGACGGGGACTCGGTGGGGGACGCGGGTGAAGACCTAGAGACCACCGCCAGGGAGGCGGTGGATCTGCTCGCGGCCGCCGCTGAGGCCCTCCTCGTTCCTGCAAAGGAACTCCGGGACTTTTTGGCCCAGAGCCGGGGTCGCCGCGACCAAGCCCGACTGGCCCTGGAAAAATGGTCCGAGCCGGAGCTGATCAAGGGGTCCGTCCGCGCCGCCGTTAAAACCTTGGCCGCGGGCGGGCCCTTGACAAAGGAGCAGCACCTTGAGCTGCGCGAGCTCGAGGGACTCCTCGCTGGGCTGCGGAGGGAGCGGAGTTCAACAAAAGACTCCGCTCCCTCCCCCACAATAGGTTAAGGTAGAGGTTGCACTATGCTTTTGCCATGAAGATAACCATAGCCAGCCTCAACATCAACGGCGGCAGAGGGGCACGCCGTAGATTTGACAATTTTTCGCTCCTGCGGGAGGGGAAATATGCGGTGTGCTTCCTGCAAGAAACCCACACCGTTCCGGGAGACGAAGCCACGTGGCTCCTGGAATGGCAAGGAGAGGTCCGCATGAGCCACCTCACCGCCATTTCTAGTGGGGTGGCCATCTTGCTGGGCCCGCATTTTCAGCCGGAGATCTTGGGGGTCGAGGAGCCCGTGCCAGGCCGCTTGCTGCACGTAACGGTTCGCCTGGGGGACGTGCCGCTCCATCTCGTGAACGTGTACGCCCCTCATCCCGGCCCGCAGCAAACGCGCTTCTTTGAAGAGGTGTCCGCTCTTCTTGGCTCCGTCGACGTCGGCGACTGCATTGTCCTCGGGGGGGATTTTAACTGCACCCTCGAGGCGAGGGACCGCTCCGGTGCCCCGCAGTGCATGACGGCGATGGAGAAGTTGAGGGACCTGGTCGGGTCCTTCGACTTGGTGGACGTCTGGCGAAATCTCCACCCCGACTCCAGCGCCTTTACTTGGGTGAGGCCTGGAGTTGGATGGTCTAGAGTCGACCGCCTTTACGTGTCTCGGGCGTACGTTTCCTGCGTCCCGGCGGCCTCCATGCGGCCGGTGCCGTGTTCGGACCACCACCTGGTGTGGGCGGAGCTCGCTTCGCTCCGCGCGAGGACGGGGTCCGCGTACTGGCACTTTAACAACCGGCTGCTGGAGGACGTGCGGTTCCAGGACTCGTTCCGTCGATTCTGGTCCGACTGGAGAAGGAAGCAGGGGGGCTTCCCCTCCTTGAGGCTATGGTGGGACGTGGGCAAGGCTCACGTCCGCGTCTTCTGTCAAGAGTACGCGAGGGGGTCGACCAAGAGGCGGGCGGCCAGAGTCGGGCGCCTAGAAAAAGAGGTGCTCGACCTGGAAGCCCGTCTCGGTCAAGTCGTCCAGGACCCGGCCCTGCGGACGGTGTACGAAGCGAAGAAGGCCGCGCTGAAGGACCTGCAGCTCGTCGGGTCCCGAGGCGCGTTCGTGAGGTCGCGGATCCGGTTCCTGCGGGATCTGGACCGCGGCTCCCCCTTCTTCTACTCGCTGGAAAAAAGGCAGAGTGTCCGTAAGCAGCTCTTGACGCTGCTGGCCGACGACGGCTCTCTCGTCTCGGATCCGGAGGGCGTCAACAACAGGGTCCGTGAATATTACGGGGCTCTGTTCTCTCCGGATCCGTCCAGCGAGGAAGCGCGTAGAGTTTTGTGGGAGGACCTGCCGAAGGTCGGCCCGGAGGGCGCCGAAAATCTGGAAGCTCCGCTAAGCCTGGCGGAGCTGACCGGTGCCCTCGCCCGGCTCTCGAGGGGAAAATCCCCGGGGCTGGACGGGCTGACCGTGGAGTTCCACAGGGCGTTCTGGGACGTCCTGGGGGGCGACTACGCGCGGGTCCTGGGGGAAAGTCTGGCGACCGGGGAGATGCCCCTCTCTTGGCGCAGGGCAGTCATCGTCCTGCTGCCTAAGAAGGGCGATCTCCGCCTCCTTAAGAACTGGCGCCCGGTCTCCCTCCTCAGCACGGACTACAAAATCTTCGCCAGGGCGATGTCTGCTCGCCTTGGTGCCGTGCTGGACCACATGATCCACCCCGACCAGTCATACACGGTCCCGGGCCGGACAATCCACGATAACATCCATCTGGTCCGGGACCTCATCCATTGTTCCCAGGAGGCTGGTCTGTCGGTCGCCTTCCTATCCCTCGACCAAGAGAAGGCGTTCGACAGGGTGGATCACGACTATCTGCTCGGAACTCTGCGCGCTTTCGGGTTCGGGACGCATTTCGTCGCCCGGATCCGACTTTTGTACGCCGCCGCGGAGTGTCTGATTAAGGTTAACGGGTCCTTGACGGCGCCCCTTCGCTTTAGGAGAGGGGTGCGCCAGGGATGCCCCATGTCCGGCCAGTTATACGCCGTTTGCGTGGAGCCTTTCCTGCGCCTCTTGCGGACGAGGTTGACGGGACTGGCTCTGCAAGGGCCGGGCGTGGAGGTCGTCCTCTCGGCTTACGCCGATGACGTGCTCCTCGCGGTAGAGGATCCCGCTGACCTGCGGAGGATGCGTGAGTGCCAGGAGATTTACTCGGCCGCGTCCTCCGCCAGGATCAACTGGGAGAAATGTTCCGGACTCCTGGTGGGTCAGTGGCGGGTGGACTCCCTGCCGGAGGAGCTCAGGCCTTTTGCCTGGAGCACGACCCATCTCCTCTATCTGGGAGTCTACCTTAGCCCCGACGAGGAAGCCTGGCCGGCGAACTGGCAGGAGCTGGAGGCCAAGGTCGCCGCTCGCCTAGGGCGCTGGACAGGACTGCTCCGAGTGCTGTCCTACAGGGGTCGAGCGCTAGTCATAAACCAGCTGGTGGCCGCAATGCTGTGGTACCGGCTGGTCACTTTGACCCCTCCCCCTGCGTTTGTCGCCAAGATACAGAAGAAGCTGGTGGACTTCTTCTGGAACAACAGGAAGCACTGGGTCTCTGTCGCGGTCTTGAGTCTCCCGCTTGAGGAGGGCGGTCAGTCGTTGGTGTGCGTCAGCGCCCAGCTCGCGACTTTCCGTCTTCAGACCCTGCAGAGATACCTTTACGTCGAGCCCCCTCCTAGGTGGTGTGCTCTGGCGAGGTATTTCTTCCGCCAGCAGCTCGACCTCAATTATGACACGCAGCTCCTGTTTGTGAACTTGGGGGGTGCCAGGACCGCCCTCCGGGAGCTGCCTGTCTTTTACAGGGAACTCATCAGGGTCTGGAACAAAGTCTCCACCAAGCGCAGCTCTCCGCCGGCTGGAGTGGCGGCCGTCCTGCAGGAGCCGCTGCTCGGGAATCCGTACCTCCACGGCCGAGGCTTCATGTGGCGGTCGGAAGAGAGGGCTGTGGCTGGTGAGGTGACCAGGGTCAGGGACCTGCTCGATGGCGGAGGAGCGGGCTGGATGGCGCCAGTCACGCTGGCGCGGCGCCTAAATTCTGCCAACGTCCGCCGCGCGGCCGATGCCATCGAGTCGCTAAAAACAGCTCTGGGCCCTGACTCCGTTAGGTGTATCGAGGAGGCTCAAGCACGTGGGGAGATCCCGTCCGAACTGACCCCCGTCCGGACGGAATTCCTCATCGGCGCCAAACCCCGGAACCTCCCTCGGGGGCCGGCGCCTCACAACTTGAGCCGCCTCAGGGAAATCCCCTCCGTGCCTTTCAGTTCCGCGCGGAGGGGTTTCCTGTACGGGCTGCTCCTGCACACCCTCAACTTTGCCATCCTCGCCGGCCGTCCGGACACGCCATGGCGCACCATCTTGCCGTCCGGAGGAGGCGGGGGTCCCCGATGGAGGGCACTCTACGCAGGGGTCCTCCCACTATTCATCGGGGACTTGGCCTGGAGGGTGGTGCACGGAGCAGTGCCGTGCAACAAATTTTTAAGCCGGTTCACGGACTCCCAGGCCGCCTGCAATTTCTGCGGTCTGGAGGAGTCCGTGTTCCATGTTTTTATTGAGTGCACAAGGTTGCAGCCCCTGTTCCATTATTTGAAGGGGCTGCTCCTGAAATTCTGGCTGCACTTCAGTCCCACTCTCCTGATCTTTGGGCACCCTGTGCGGAGGGGAGCGGGTAGGTCCGAAGGCCTCCTCGTAGGACTGCTCCTGGGCACGGCCAAGGGTGCCATCAGCCGGTCCAGGCAGCGGGCGGTCGAGGGGGTCGTTCAACCTGACTGCCTGCCTCTCTTCCGCTCTTACATCCGGTCCAGGGTGTCCTTGGAGATGGAGCACGCGGTGTCCACCGGTACGCTCGCGGCCTTCCGCGAGAGGTGGGCACCGGAGGGACTGGAGTGCATCATCACGCCCGGCAACCAAATTTTAATTTGATTTTACGTTTTAAAGTTAATTTGTTTTAATTGCCGGTGCTTTTAGTGTCCCCTTCCCTTTTATAGGGGGCACTGGGGAAAAATTGTGATTTTAGTGCCCAAAAAAAAAAAACAAAAAAAAAAGGAAAAAAAAAAACAAAAAAAAAAAAAAAAAAAAAAAAAACAAAAAAAAAAAAAAAAAAGGGGGGAAAAAATGGGCCTTGTAAATGTCTGGATTGTCACCCAGGTCGGGTGGCACAGTTTAATGTTTATGTTTTCGCAGGTAGACTCTAAAAGAGTTTCATGCACAAGGACCAATTGTGAAGCTGTGGAGGCGTGTCCTGCTCAGTTGGAGCTGTGAGCAGTGAGGGAAGCAGCTAGCAACTTGAGCTCCTGCCTGGAGAGCCCTGAGACCAGCCCAGGAAGAGAAGGAAGGAAGGGGCTTCACCTTCAACTTTACCCAGAGGGAGAGGAGGAAAAAGCAGAAAACTTTAACAACTTTTATCATTTCTGCAAAGAGTTGGAGAGAGGGGGAAAAACCAACAACAAACCAGTGTGGAAGGAGGGAGACTCAACATTTCTACAGGTGGGTGTGGGTGCATTTCCCCAAACAGACTTTGTTGTATCGGTGGGGGGAGGAAAGAAGACCACTGAGGGCCGGAACATCGCGGGGGGTGTGTGTGTGTGTGTGGTAGTGTGCGTGGGGGCTGTGCTTACAACTGGGCCCCCCCCACAATTGGAACCCCCCCCACCCCCCCCCACATTTGCCTAGCCTGGGATAGCTGGAGCTACCAGGCTGAAGAGTCATTAATCACCCTATTGAGGATCGTTAGGAGTGCCTGGTGGCTCCAGCTACCCCAGGTGAAGACATCTTCTCCCCCCACCTGAAGACCACCCCAAAGACTTTTGTGTTTTGCCATCTGGGGAGTGCACCCACCCACAGCTGCGAGGGGAGACCTGCCCTCGCAGCCCCCCCCCCTTCCCACCCCCCTCTCTCTTTCTCCGTTACCCTCTGTTTCTCCCCTCTCTCTCTGAGGCCTCTTCCTTCCAAATTTGCAAAAAAAAAAACCAATTAAGACAACTGAGCAGAGGGAGCAAGGCCTCTCCCCAATTGTCAACGAGGGGAGAGGTGCCTCGTTAAGGGCTCCTCTGCTCAGTTAATATACGAGGCCATTAAAAGACCATTAAGGCCTGTGACTTTGGGGTGGGTGTAGCCCTTAAAGGGACCCCGTGATGGCGACCCCATCCACGCCGGTGGCAGGGCCAGCAAGGACGTATGCGCAGGCGGTGTCCACATCCACGGCACCTCCTGCGCCACCCGCTGCCCTGCCACCGTTTAGATTTATAACCAGGAAACACGGGGTCAAGAGCTACACTCACCCCACAATGAGCATTGAGGAGTGCGTGCGGGCGATGGCTGGGGTAGTCGGCCCCTCGGCCATTGTCGCAGCCTCCAAGATGTCTGGGAAGGCCGTGTTCTTCCTGGGGTCGGAGCGGGCGGTGTCCCTGGCCCTTGAAAAGGGGCTCACGGTGGGCGGGACGTTCCTGCCGGTGGACCCTCTCGAGGCCACCGCGCAGAGGGTCATCATTTCAAACGTCCCGCCCTTTGTTCCCGCTGAGCTCCTCCTCCCTCACCTACACCAACTGGGGGAGGTAAGGTCAGGGATCAACCCCATACCGCTCGGCCTCAGGGAGAACAGCCTGCGCCACGTGTTCTCCTTCCGCCGCCAGCTCTTTGTCCGGCTGGCGCGGGAGGACACGACGGAGGGTAATTTTAATGTGGTGCACGAGGGGACTGCCTACCGCGTCTTCTGGACGTCGGACGGCGTGCGGTGCCATGCCTGCAGGGAGGTGGGGCACGTTCGCAAGAACTGCCCCGCCTCCAAGGCCACCAAACCACCGAAGGCGGCCAAGGCTGGCGCCGCCGCCACCCCTCCCCCTAGTTGCGTCCGCGTGCCGGGAGCCATGGGTGCGCGGGCATCGTCGGAGGCCTTTGTTTTCAGGGCCTCCGGCGGGGGGGAGGGAGAGCGTCCGACCGGAAAGAAGGCGCGGAAGAAGACAAAACATCAAGAGGCGGGTCCCCTCAGTGCGCCGGATAATTTGACCACCGCGCTCAGCCCAACCCCGTCACCGGCGAGCGCGGGGTGCCCCGAGCCCGTGCCCGAGCCCTTGAACAACACCACAGAGGGGCCCGGGCGCGGGCAAGAAAAGGAAAAGGGGGGGGCGGAGCGGGAGGCCTCGGCAGACATGGAGGTCTCCCTGACTCCGCGCGCCCCCAGGAACAAAAAGAGGCACCGTCCCAATGACGCGGAGGGGGAACAACATCCCTCCGCGGAGGAGTCGGTGCCCGCCGCGTGTCCCGCGTCCCCCACCAGCGCTCCCAAATTGCGCTGCAGGCGCGAAGAGTCTGTCCCCGGGGAGGGTGAGGTAGTCGAGGCTGCCCAGCCGCTGCCTCCTGGGGATGGAGTGGAAGATCTGCCTGTCGTGGGGGGCGTGGGGACCGCGGAGGAATGCGTAGCCGCCGGGCCGGGCGTCCCGGGGACTGAGGCGGGCGAGGCCGAAAAGGCCGAACCTGAGCCCGCCCAGCCAATACCCAACTTCCCCCGGGAGACGCTCGACCCGGCAGAAACACAATTTACTGTTTTTAATGAAACTGTAGATGCTGGGCCGGGGGGTGGCAGCGGGGAGGGGGAGGAACACCCACCCTCGCCCCTTACTTTGGAGCTGGAGCACTTGGGGGGCCTGGGGATTTCCTATGGCCGGGTCTCTCCTTGTTCTCCGGTTCCTGGGGCGGAGGGGGAACCCCTTCCGCTGTCATTTCCCGACCCAGCACCATTTTTAAAAGAGCCCAGTGGGGACTCCTCTGCCGACGATCCTGGGGGTGGGATCGGGGCAGTGCCAGGGCCGGTTGGAGCGGCCGGTTCATTTGCCGTACCTTGTGCGGTCGATGGGCCGGCTGCTGGCGGCCACCTCCCGGAGGAGGACGGGGACTCGGTGGGGGACGCGGGTGAAGACCTAGAGACCACCGCCAGGGAGGCGGTGGATCTGCTCGCGGCCGCCGCTGAGGCCCTCCTCGTTCCTGCAAAGGAACTCCGGGACTTTTTGGCCCAGAGCCGGGGTCGCCGCGACCAAGCCCGACTGGCCCTGGAAAAATGGTCCGAGCCGGAGCTGATCAAGGGGTCCGTCCGCGCCGCCGTTAAAACCTTGGCCGCGGGCGGGCCCTTGACAAAGGAGCAGCACCTTGAGCTGCGCGAGCTCGAGGGACTCCTCGCTGGGCTGCGGAGGGAGCGGAGTTCAACAAAAGACTCCGCTCCCTCCCCCACAATAGGTTAAGGCAGAGGTTGCACTATGCTTTTGTCATGAAGATAACCATAGCCAGCCTCAACATCAACGGCGGCAGAGGGGCACGCCGTAGATTTGACAATTTTTCGCTCCTGCGGGAGGGGAAATATGCGGTGTGCTTCCTGCAAGAAACCCACACCGTTCCGGGAGACGAAGCCACGTGGCTCCTGGAATGGCAAGGAGAGGTCCGCATGAGCCACCTCACCGCCATTTCTAGTGGGGTGGCCATCTTGCTGGGCCCGCATTTTCAGCCGGAGATCTTGGGGGTCGAGGAGCCCGTGCCAGGCCGCTTGCTGCACGTAACGGTTCGCCTGGGGGACGTGCCGCTCCATCTCGTGAACGTGTACGCCCCTCATCCCGGCCCGCAGCAAACGCGCTTCTTTGAAGAGGTGTCCGCTCTTCTTGGCTCCGTCGACGTCGGCGACTGCATTGTCCTCGGGGGGGATTTTAACTGCACCCTCGAGGCGAGGGACCGCTCCGGTGCCCCGCAGTGCATGACGGCGATGGAGAAGTTGAGGGACCTGGTCGGGTCCTTCGACTTGGTGGACGTCTGGCGAAATCTCCACCCCGACTCCAGCGCCTTTACTTGGGTGAGGCCTGGAGTTGGATGGTCTAGAGTCGACCGCCTTTACGTGTCTCGGGCGTACGTTTCCTGCGTCCCGGCGGCCTCCATGCGGCCGGTGCCGTGTTCGGACCACCACCTGGTGTGGGCGGAGCTCGCTTCGCTCCGCGCGAGGACGGGGTCCGCGTACTGGCACTTTAACAACCGGCTGCTGGAGGACGTGCGGTTCCAGGACTCGTTCCGTCGATTCTGGTCCGACTGGAGAAGGAAGCAGGGGGGCTTCCCCTCCTTGAGGCTATGGTGGGACGTGGGCAAGGCTCACGTCCGCGTCTTCTGTCAAGAGTACGCGAGGGGGTCGACCAAGAGGCGGGCGGCCAGAGTCGGGCGCCTAGAAAAAGAGGTGCTCGACCTGGAAGCCCGTCTCGGTCAAGTCGTCCAGGACCCGGCCCTGCGGACGGTGTACGAAGCGAAGAAGGCCGCGCTGAAGGACCTGCAGCTCGTCGGGTCCCGAGGCGCGTTCGTGAGGTCGCGGATCCGGTTCCTGCGGGATCTGGACCGCGGCTCCCCCTTCTTCTACTCGCTGGAAAAAAGGCAGAGTGTCCGTAAGCAGCTCTTGACGCTGCTGGCCGACGACGGCTCTCTCGTCTCGGATCCGGAGGGCGTCAACAACAGGGTCCGTGAATATTACGGGGCCCTGTTCTCTCCGGATCCGTCCAGCGAGGAAGCGCGTAGAGTTTTGTGGGAGGACCTGCCGAAGGTCGGCCCGGAGGGCGCCGAAAATCTGGAAGCTCCGCTAAGCCTGGCGGAGCTGACCGGTGCCCTCGCCCGGCTCTCGAGGGGAAAATCCCCGGGGCTGGACGGGCTGACCGTGGAGTTCCACAGGGCGTTCTGGGACGTCCTGGGGAGCGACTACGCGCGGGTCCTGGGGGAAAGTCTGGCGACCGGGGAGATGCCCCTCTCTTGGCGCAGGGCAGTCATCGTCCTGCTGCCTAAGAAGGGCGATCTCCGCCTCCTTAAGAACTGGCGCCCGGTCTCCCTCCTCAGCACGGACTACAAAATCTTCGCCAGGGCGATGTCTGCTCGCCTTGGTGCCGTGCTGGACCACATGATCCACCCCGACCAGTCATACACGGTCCCGGGCCGGACGATCCACGACAACATCCATCTGGTCCGGGACCTCATCCATTGTTCCCAGGAGGCTGGTCTGTCGGTCGCCTTCCTATCCCTCGACCAAGAGAAGGCGTTCGACAGGGTGGATCACGACTATCTGCTCGGAACTCTGCGCGCTTTCGGGTTCGGGACGCATTTCGTCGCCCGGATCCGACTTTTGTACGCCGCCGCGGAGTGTCTGATTAAGGTTAACGGGTCCTTGACGGCGCCCCTTCGCTTTAGGAGAGGGGTGCGCCAGGGATGCCCCATGTCCGGCCAGTTATACGCCGTTTGCGTGGAGCCTTTCCTGCGCCTCTTGCGGACGAGGTTGACGGGACTGGCTCTGCAAGGGCCGGGCGTGGAGGTCGTCCTCTCGGCTTACGCCGATGACGTGCTCCTCGCGATAGAGGATCCCGCTGACCTGCGGAGGATGCGTGAGTGCCAGGAGATTTACTCGGCCGCGTCCTCCGCCAGGATCAACTGGGAGAAATGTTCCGGACTCCTGGTGGGTCAGTGGCGGGTGGACTCCCTGCCGGAGGAGCTCAGGCCTTTTGCCTGGAGCACGACCCATCTCCTCTATCTGGGAGTCTACCTTAGCCCCGACGAGGGAGCCTGGCCGGCGAACTGGCAGGAGCTGGAGGCCAAGGTCGCCGCTCGCCTAGGGCGCTGGACAGGACTGCTCCGAGTGCTGTCCTACAGGGGTCGAGCGCTAGTCATAAACCAGCTGGTGGCCGCAATGCTGTGGTACCGGCTGGTCACTTTGACCCCTCCCCCTGCGTTTGTCGCCAAGATACAGAAGAAGCTGGTGGACTTCTTCTGGAACAACAGGAAGCACTGGGTCTCTGCCGCGGTCTTGAGTCTCCCGCTTGAGGAGGGCGGTCAGTCGTTGGTGTGCGTCAGCGCCCAGCTCGCGACTTTCCGTCTTCAGACCCTGCAGAGATACCTTTACGTCGAGCCCCCTCCTAGGTGGTGCGCTCTGGCGAGGTATTTCTTCCGCCAGCAGCTCGACCTCAATTATGACACGCAGCTCCTGTTTGTGAACTTGGGGGGTGCCAGGACCGCCCTCCGGGAGCTGCCTGTCTTTTACAGGGAACTCATCAGGGTCTGGAACAAAGTCTCCACCAAGCGCAGCTCTCCGCCGGCTGGAGTGGCGGCCGTCCTGCAGGAGCCGCTGCTCGGGAATCCGTACCTCCACGGCCGAGGCTTCATGTGGCGGTCGGAAGAGAGGGCTGTGGCTGGTGAGGTGACCAGGGTCAGGGACCTGCTCGATGGCGGAGGAGCGGGCTGGATGGCGCCAGACACGCTGGCGCGGCGCCTAAATTCTGCCAACGTCCGCCGCGCGGCCGATGCCATCGAGTCGCTAAAAACAGCTCTGGGCCCTGACTCCGTTAGGTGCATCGAGGAGGCTCAAGCACGTGGGGAGATCCCGTCCGAACTGACCCCCGTCCGGACGGAATTCCTCATCGGCGCCAAACCCCGGAACCTCCCTCGGGGGCCGGCGCCTCACAACTTGAGCCGCCTCGGGGAAATCCCCTCCGTGCCTTTCAGTTCCGCGCGGAGGGGTTTCCTGTACGGGCTGCTCCTGCACACCCTCAACTTTGCCATCCTCGCCGGCCGTCCGGACACGCCATGGCGTACCATCTTGCCGTCCGGAGGAGGCGGGGGTCCCCGATGGAGGGCACTCTACGCAGGGGTCCTCCCACTATTCATCGGGGACTTGGCCTGGAGGGTGGTGCACGGAGCAGTGCCGTGCAACAAATTTTTAAGCCGGTTCACGGACTCCCAGGCCGCCTGCAATTTCTGCGGTCTGGAGGAGTCCGTGTTCCATGTTTTTATGGAGTGCACGAGGTTGCAGCCCCTGTTCCACTATTTGAAGGGGCTGCTCCTGAAATTCTGGCTGCACTTCAGTCCCACTCTCCTGATCTTTGGGCACCCTGTGCGGAGGGGAGCGGGTAGGTCCGAGGGCCTCCTCGTAGGACTGCTCCTGGGCACGGCCAAGGGTGCCATCAGCCGGTCCAGGCAGCGGGCGGTCGAGGGGGTCGTTCAACCTGACTGCCTGCCTCTCTTCCGCTCTTACATCCGGTCCAGGGTGTCCTTGGAGATGGAGCACGCGGTGTCCACCGGTACGCTCGCGGCCTTCCGCGAGAGGTGGGCACCGGAGGGACTGGAGTGCATCATCACGCCCGGCAACCAAATTTTAATTTGATTTTACGTTTTAAAGTTTAATTTGTTTTAATTGCCGGTGCTTTTAGTGTCCCCCTCCCCTTTTATAGGGGGCACTGGGAAAATTTGATTTTAGCGCCCCAAAAAAAAAAAACCAAAAAAAGAATTAAAAAAAAAAAAAGGGGCCTTGTAAATGTCTGGAGTGTCACCCAGGTCGGGTGGCACAGTTTAATGTTTATGTTTTGCAGGTGAACTCCAAAAGAGTTTCATGCACAAGGACCAATTGTGAAGCTGTGGAGGCGTGTCCTGCTCAGTTGGAGCTGTGAGCAGTGAGGGAAGCAGCTAGCAACTTGAGCTCCTGCCTGGAGAGCCCTGAGACCAGCCCAGGAAGAGAAGGAAGGAAGGGGCTTCACCTTCAACTTTACCCAGAGGGAGAGGAGGAAAAAGCAGAAAACTTTAACAACTTTTATCATTTCTGCAAAGAGTTGGAGAGAGGGGGAAAAACCAACAACAAACCAGTGTGGAAGGAGGGAGACTCAACATTTCTACAGGTGGGTGTGGGTGCATTTCCCCAAACAGACTTTGTTGTATCGGTGGGGGGAGGAAAGAAGACCACTGAGGGCCGGAACATCGCGGGGGGTGTGTGTGTGTGTGTGGTAGTGTGCGTGGGGGCAGTGCTTACAACTGGGCCCCCCCCACAATTGGAACCCCCCCCACCCCCCCCCACATTTGCCTAGCCTGGGATAGCTGGAGCTACCAGGCTGAAGAGTCATTAATCACCCTATTGAGGATCGTTAGGAGTGCCTGGTGGCTCCAGCTACCCCAGGTGAAGACATCTTCTCCCCCCACCTGAAGACCACCCCAAAGACTTTTGTGTTTTGCCATCTGGGGAGTGCACCCACCCACAGCTGCGAGGGGAGACCTGCCCTCGCAGCCCCCCCCCCTTCCCACCCCCCTCTCTCTTTCTCCGTTACCCTCTGTTTCTCCCCTCTCTCTCTGAGGCCTCTTCCTTCCAAATTTGCAAAAAAAAAAACCAATTAAGACAACTGAGCAGAGGGAGCAAGGCCTCTCCCCAATTGTCAACGAGGGGAGAGGTGCCTCGTTAAGGGCTCCTCTGCTCAGTTAATATACGAGGCCATTAAAAGACCATTAAGGCCTGTGACTTTGGGGTGGGTGTAGCCCTTAAAGGGACCCCGTGATGGCGACCCCATCCACGCCGGTGGCAGGGCCAGCAAGGACGTATGCGCAGGCGGTGTCCACATCCACGGCACCTCCTGCGCCACCCGCTGCCCTGCCACCGTTTAGATTTATAACCAGGAAACACGGGGTCAAGAGCTACACTCACCCCACAATGAGCATTGAGGAGTGCGTGCGGGCGATGGCTGGGGTAGTCGGCCCCTCGGCCATTGTCGCAGCCTCCAAGATGTCTGGGAAGGCCGTGTTCTTCCTGGGGTCGGAGCGGGCGGTGTCCCTGGCCCTTGAAAAGGGGCTCACGGTGGGCGGGACGTTCCTGCCGGTGGACCCTCTCGAGGCCACCGCGCAGAGGGTCATCATTTCAAACGTCCCGCCCTTTGTTCCCGCTGAGCTCCTCCTCCCTCACCTACACCAACTGGGGGAGGTAAGGTCAGGGATCAACCCCATACCGCTCGGCCTCAGGGAGAACAGCCTGCGCCACGTGTTCTCCTTCCGCCGCCAGCTCTTTGTCCGGCTGGCGCGGGAGGACACGACGGAGGGTAATTTTAATGTGGTGCACGAGGGGACTGCCTACCGCGTCTTCTGGACGTCGGACGGCGTGCGGTGCCATGCCTGCAGGGAGGTGGGGCACGTTCGCAAGAACTGCCCCGCCTCCAAGGCCACCAAACCACCGAAGGCGGCCAAGGCTGGCGCCGCCGCCACCCCTCCCCCTAGTTGCGTCCGCGTGCCGGGAGCCATGGGTGCGCGGGCATCGTCGGAGGCCTTTGTTTTCAGGGCCTCCGGCGGGGGGGAGGGAGAGCGTCCGACCGGAAAGAAGGCGCGGAAGAAGACAAAACATCAAGAGGCGGGTCCCCTCAGTGCGCCGGATAATTTGACCACCGCGCTCAGCCCAACCCCGTCACCGGCGAGCGCGGGGTGCCCCGAGCCCGTGCCCGAGCCCTTGAACAACACCACAGAGGGGCCCGGGCGCGGGCAAGAAAAGGAAAAGGGGGGGGCGGAGCGGGAGGCCTCGGCAGACATGGAGGTCTCCCTGACTCCGCGCGCCCCCAGGAACAAAAAGAGGCACCGTCCCAATGACGCGGAGGGGGAACAACATCCCTCCGCGGAGGAGTCGGTGCCCGCCGCGTGTCCCGCGTCCCCCACCAGCGCTCCCAAATTGCGCTGCAGGCGCGAAGAGTCTGTCCCCGGGGAGGGTGAGGTAGTCGAGGCTGCCCAGCCGCTGCCTCCTGGGGATGGAGTGGAAGATCTGCCTGTCGTGGGGGGCGTGGGGACCGCGGAGGAATGCGTAGCCGCCGGGCCGGGCGTCCCGGGGACTGAGGCGGGCGAGGCCGAAAAGGCCGAACCTGAGCCCGCCCAGCCAATACCCAACTTCCCCCGGGAGACGCTCGACCCGGCAGAAACACAATTTACTGTTTTTAATGAAACTGTAGATGCTGGGCCGGGGGGTGGCAGCGGGGAGGGGGAGGAACACCCACCCTCGCCCCTTACTTTGGAGCTGGAGCACTTGGGGGGCCTGGGGATTTCCTATGGCCGGGTCTCTCCTTGTTCTCCGGTTCCTGGGGCGGAGGGGGAACCCCTTCCGCTGTCATTTCCCGACCCAGCACCATTTTTAAAAGAGCCCAGTGGGGACTCCTCTGCCGACGATCCTGGGGGTGGGATCGGGGCAGTGCCAGGGCCGGTTGGAGCGGCCGGTTCATTTGCCGTACCTTGTGCGGTCGATGGGCCGGCTGCTGGCGGCCACCTCCCGGAGGAGGACGGGGACTCGGTGGGGGACGCGGGTGAAGACCTAGAGACCACCGCCAGGGAGGCGGTGGATCTGCTCGCGGCCGCCGCTGAGGCCCTCCTCGTTCCTGCAAAGGAACTCCGGGACTTTTTGGCCCAGAGCCGGGGTCGCCGCGACCAAGCCCGACTGGCCCTGGAAAAATGGTCCGAGCCGGAGCTGATCAAGGGGTCCGTCCGCGCCGCCGTTAAAACCTTGGCCGCGGGCGGGCCCTTGACAAAGGAGCAGCACCTTGAGCTGCGCGAGCTCGAGGGACTCCTCGCTGGGCTGCGGAGGGAGCGGAGTTCAACAAAAGACTCCGCTCCCTCCCCCACAATAGGTTAAGGCAGAGGTTGCACTATGCTTTTGTCATGAAGATAACCATAGCCAGCCTCAACATCAACGGCGGCAGAGGGGCACGCCGTAGATTTGACAATTTTTCGCTCCTGCGGGAGGGGAAATATGCGGTGTGCTTCCTGCAAGAAACCCACACCGTTCCGGGAGACGAAGCCACGTGGCTCCTGGAATGGCAAGGAGAGGTCCGCATGAGCCACCTCACCGCCATTTCTAGTGGGGTGGCCATCTTGCTGGGCCCGCATTTTCAGCCGGAGATCTTGGGGGTCGAGGAGCCCGTGCCAGGCCGCTTGCTGCACGTAACGGTTCGCCTGGGGGACGTGCCGCTCCATCTCGTGAACGTGTACGCCCCTCATCCCGGCCCGCAGCAAACGCGCTTCTTTGAAGAGGTGTCCGCTCTTCTTGGCTCCGTCGACGTCGGCGACTGCATTGTCCTCGGGGGGGATTTTAACTGCACCCTCGAGGCGAGGGACCGCTCCGGTGCCCCGCAGTGCATGACGGCGATGGAGAAGTTGAGGGACCTGGTCGGGTCCTTCGACTTGGTGGACGTCTGGCGAAATCTCCACCCCGACTCCAGCGCCTTTACTTGGGTGAGGCCTGGAGTTGGATGGTCTAGAGTCGACCGCCTTTACGTGTCTCGGGCGTACGTTTCCTGCGTCCCGGCGGCCTCCATGCGGCCGGTGCCGTGTTCGGACCACCACCTGGTGTGGGCGGAGCTCGCTTCGCTCCGCGCGAGGACGGGGTCCGCGTACTGGCACTTTAACAACCGGCTGCTGGAGGACGTGCGGTTCCAGGACTCGTTCCGTCGATTCTGGTCCGACTGGAGAAGGAAGCAGGGGGGCTTCCCCTCCTTGAGGCTATGGTGGGACGTGGGCAAGGCTCACGTCCGCGTCTTCTGTCAAGAGTACGCGAGGGGGTCGACCAAGAGGCGGGCGGCCAGAGTCGGGCGCCTAGAAAAAGAGGTGCTCGACCTGGAAGCCCGTCTCGGTCAAGTCGTCCAGGACCCGGCCCTGCGGACGGTGTACGAAGCGAAGAAGGCCGCGCTGAAGGACCTGCAGCTCGTCGGGTCCCGAGGCGCGTTTGTGAGGTCGCGGATCCGGTTCCTGCGGGATCTGGACCGCGGCTCCCCCTTCTTCTACTCGCTGGAAAAAAGGCAGAGTGTCCGTAAGCAGCTCGTGACGCTGCTGGCCGACGACGGCTCTCTCGTCTCGGATCCGGAGGGCGTCAACAACAGGGTCCGTGAATATTACGGGGCTCTGTTCTCTCCGGATCCGTCCAGCGAGGAAGCGCGTAGAGTTTTGTGGGAGGACCTGCCGAAGGTCAGCCCGGAGGGCGCCGAAAATCTGGAAGCTCCGCTAAGCCTGGCGGAGCTGACCGGTGCCCTCGCCCGGCTCTCGAGGGGAAAATCCCCGGGGCTGGACGGGCTGACCGTGGAGTTCCACAGGGCGTTCTGGGACGTCCTGGGGAGCGACTACGCGCGGGTCCTGGGGGAAAGTCTGGCGACCGGGGAGATGCCCCTCTCTTGGCGCAGGGCAGTCATCGTCCTGCTGCCTAAGAAGGGCGATCTCCGCCTCCTTAAGAACTGGCGCCCGCTCTCCCTCCTCAGCACGGACTACAAAATCTTCGCCAGGGCGATGTCTGCTCGCCTTGGTGCCGTGCTGGACCACATGATTCACCCCGACCAGTCATACACGGTCCCGGGCCGGACGATCCACGACAACATCCATCTGGTCCGGGACCTCATCCATTGCTCCCAGGAGGCTGGTCTGTCGGTCGCCTTCCTATCCCTCGACCAAGAGAAGGCGTTCGACAGGGTGGATCACGACTATCTGCTCGGAACTCTGCGCGCTTTCGGGTTCGGGACGCATTTCGTCGCCCGGATCCGACTTTTGTACGCCGCCGCGGAGTGTCTGATTAAGGTTAACGGGTCCTTGACGGCGCCCCTTCGCTTTAGGAGAGGGGTGCGCCAGGGATGCCCCATGTCCGGCCAGTTATACGCCGTTTGCGTGGAGCCTTTCCTGCGCCTCTTGCGGACGAGGTTGACGGGACTGGCTCTGCAAGGGCCGGGCGTGGAGGTCGTCCTCTCGGCTTACGCCGATGACGTGCTCCTCGCGGTAGAGGATCCCGCTGACCTGCGGAGGATGCGTGAGTGCCAGGAGATTTACTCGGCCGCGTCCTCCGCCAGGATCAACTGGGAGAAATGTTCCGGACTCCTGGTGGGTCAGTGGCGGGTGGACTCCCTGCCGGAGGAGCTCAGGCCTTTTGCCTGGAGCACGACCCATCTCCTCTATCTGGGAGTCTACCTTAGCCCCGACGAGGAAGCCTGGCCGGCGAACTGGCAGGAGCTGGAGGCCAAGGTCGCCGCTCGCCTAGGGCGCTGGACAGGACTGCTCCGAGTGCTGTCCTACAGGGGTCGAGCGCTAGTCATAAACCAGCTGGTGGCCGCAATGCTGTGGTACCGGCTGGTCACTTTGACCCCTCCCCCTGCGTTTGTCTCCAAGATACAGAAGAAGCTGGTGGACTTCTTCTGGAACAACAGGAAGCACTGGGTCTCTGTCGCGGTCTTGAGTCTCCCGCTTGAGGAGGGCGGTCAGTCGTTGGTGTGCGTCAGCGCCCAGCTCGCGACTTTCCGTCTTCAGACCCTGCAGAGATACCTTTACGTCGAGCCCCCTCCTAGGTGGTGTGCTCTGGCGAGGTATTTCTTCCGCCAGCAGCTCGACCTCAATTATGACACGCAGCTCCTGTTTGTGAACTTGGGGGGTGCCAGGACCGCCCTCCGGGAGCTGCCTGTCTTTTACAGGGAACTCATCAGGGTCTGGAACAAAGTCTCCACCAAGCGCAGCTCTCCGCCGGCTGGAGTGGCGGCCGTCCTGCAGGAGCCGCTGCTCGGGAATCCGTACCTCCACGGCCGAGGCTTCATGTGGCGGTCGGAAGAGAGGGCTGTGGCTGGTGAGGTGACCAGGGTCAGGGACCTGCTCGATGGCGGAGGAGCGGGCTGGATGGCGCCAGTCACGCTGGCGCGGCGCCTAAATTCTGCCAACGTCCGCCGCGCGGCCGATGCCATCGAGTCGCTAAAAACAGCTCTGGGCCCTGACTCCGTTAGGTGTATCGAGGAGGCTCAAGCACGTGGGGAGATCCCGTCCGAACTGACCCCCGTCCGGACGGAATTCCTCATCGGCGCCAAACCCCGGAACCTCCCTCGGGGGCCGGCGCCTCACAACTTGAGCCGCCTCGGGGAAATCCCCTCCGTGCCTTTCAGTTCCGCGCGGAGGGGTTTCCTGTACGGGCTGCTCCTGCACACCCTCAACTTTGCCATCCTCGCCGGCCGTCCGGACACGCCATGGCGCACCATCTTGCCGTCCGGAGGAGGCGGGGGTCCCCGATGGAGGGCACTCTACGCAGGGGTCCTCCCACTATTCATCGGGGACTTGGCCTGGAGGGTGGTGCACGGAGCAGTGCCGTGCAACAAATTTTTAAGCCGGTTCACGGACTCCCAGGCCGCCTGCAATTTCTGCGGTCTGGAGGAGTCCGTGTTCCATGTTTTTATTGAGTGCACGAGGTTGCAGCCCCTGTTCCATTATTTGAAGGGGCTGCTCCTGAAATTCTGGCTGCACTTCAGTCCCACTCTCCTGATCTTTGGGCACCCTGTGCGGAGGGGAGCGGGTAGGTCCGAAGGCCTCCTCGTAGGACTGCTCCTGGGCACGGCCAAGGGTGCCATCAGCCGGTCCAGGCAGCGGGCGGTCGAGGGGGTCGTTCAACCTGACTGCCTGCCTCTCTTCCGCTCTTACATCCGGTCCAGGGTGTCCTTGGAGATGGAGCACGCGGTGTCCACCGGTACGCTCGCGGCCTTCCGCGAGAGGTGGGCACCGGAGGGACTGGAGTGCATCATCACGCCCGGCAACCAAATTTTAATTTGATTTTACGTTTTAAAGTTAATTTGTTTTAATTGCCGGTGCTTTTAGTGTCCCCTTCCCTTTTATAGGGGGCACTGGGGAAAAATTGTGATTTTAGTGCCCAAAAAAAAAAACAAAAAAAAAAAGAAAAAACAAAAAAAAAACACAAAAAAGGGGGGAAAAAAATGGGCCTTGTAAATGTCTGGAGTGTCACCCAGGTCGGGTGGCACCGTTTAATGTTTTATGTTTTGCAGGTGAACTCCCAAAAGAGTTTCATGCACAAGGACCAATTGTGAAGCTGTGGAGGCGTGTCCTGCTCAGTTGGAGCTGTGAGCAGTGAGGGAAGCAGCTAGCAACTTGAGCTCCTGCCTGGAGAGCCCTGAGACCAGCCCAGGAAGAGAAGGAAGGAAGGGGCTTCACCTTCAACTTTACCCAGAGGGAGAGGAGGAAAAAGCAGAAAACTTTAACAACTTTTATCATTTCTGCAAAGAGTTGGAGAGAGGGGGAAAAACCAACAACAAACCAGTGTGGAAGGAGGGAGACTCAACATTTCTACAGGTGGGTGTGGGTGCATTTCCCCAAACAGACTTTGTTGTATCGGTGGGGGGAGGAAAGAAGACCACTGAGGGCCGGAACATCGCGGGGGGTGTGTGTGTGTGTGTGGTAGTGTGCGTGGGGGCTGTGCTTACAACTGGGCCCCCCCCACAATTGGAACCCCCCCCACCCCCCCCCACATTTGCCTAGCCTGGGATAGCTGGAGCTACCAGGCTGAAGAGTCATTAATCACCCTATTGAGGATCGTTAGGAGTGCCTGGTGGCTCCAGCTACCCCAGGTGAAGACATCTTCTCCCCCCACCTGAAGACCACCCCAAAGACTTTTGTGTTTTGCCATCTGGGGAGTGCACCCACCCACAGCTGCGAGGGGAGACCTGCCCTCGCAGCCCCCCCCCCTTCCCACCCCCCTCTCTCTTTCTCCGTTACCCTCTGTTTCTCCCCTCTCTCTCTGAGAACCCTTTCCTTCCAAATTAATAAAAAAAACCCAATTAAGACAACTGAGCAGAGGGAGCAAGGCCTCTCCCCAATTGTCAACGAGGGGAGAGGTGCCTCGTTAAGGGCTCCTCTGCTCAGTTAACATAAGAGGCCATTAAAGACCATTAAGGCCTGTGACTTTGGGGTGGGTGTAGCCCTTAAAGGGACCCCGTGATGGCGACCCCATCCACGCCGGTGGCAGGGCCAGCAAGGACGTATGCGCAGGCGGTGTCCACATCCACGGCACCTCCTGCGCCACCCGCTGCCCTGCCACCGTTCAGACTTATAACTAGGAAACACGGGGTCAAGAGCTACACTCACCCCACAATGAGCATTGAGGAGTGCGTGCGGGCGATGGCTGGGGTAGTCGGCCCCTCGGCCATTGTCGCAGCCTCCAAGATGTCTGGGAAGGCCGTGTTCTTCCTGGGGTCGGAGCGGGCGGTGTCCCTGGCCCTTGAAAAGGGGCTCACGGTGGGCGGGACGTTCCTGCCGGTGGACCCTCTCGAGGCCACCACGCAGAGGGTCATCATTTCAAACGTCCCGCCCTTTGTTTCCGCTGAGCTCCTCCTCCCTCACCTACAACAACTGGGGGAGGTAAGGTCAGGGATCAACCCCATACCGCTCGGCCTCAGGGAGAGCAGCCTGCGCCACGTGTTCTCCTTCCGCCGCCAGCTCTTTGTCCGGCTGGCGCGGGAGGACACGACGGAGGGAGATTTTAATGTGGTGCACGAGGGGACTGCCTACCGCGTCTTCTGGACGTCGGACGGCGTGCGGTGCCATGCCTGCAGGGAGGTGGGGCATGTTCGCAAGAACTGCCCCGCCTCCAAGGCCGCCAAACCACCGAAGGCGGCCAAGGCTGGCGCTGCCGCCACCCCTCCCCCTAGTTGCATCCGCGTGCCGGGAGCCATAGGTGCGCGGGCATCGTCGGAGGCCTTTGTTTTCAGGGCCTCCGGCGGGGGGGAGGGAGAGCGTCCGAGCGGAAAGAAGGCGCGGAAGAAGGAGAAACATCTAGAGGCGGGTCCCCTCGGTGCGCCGGAAAGTCTGACCACCGCGCTCAGCCCAACCCAGTCACCGGCGAGCGCGGGGTGCCCCGAGCCCGTGCCCGGGCCCTTGAATACCACCACAGAGGGGCCCAGGCGCGGGCAAGAAAAGGAAAAGGGGGGGGCGGAGCGGGAGGCCTCGGCAGACATGGAGGTCTCCCTGACTCCGCGCGCCCCCAGGAACAAAAAGAGGCACCGCCCCAATGAGGCGGAGGGGGAACAACATCCCTCCGCGGAGGAGGCGGTGCCCGCCGCGTGTCCCGCGTCCCCCACCAGCGCCCCCAAATTGCGCTGCAGGCGCGAGGAGTCTTTCCCCGGGGAGGGTGAGACAGTTGAGGCTGCCCAGCCTCTGCCTCCCGGGGATGGAGTGGAAGATCTGCCTGTCGTGGGGGGCGTGGGGACCGCGGAGGAATGCGTAGCCGCCGGGCCGGGCGTCCCGGGGACTGAGGCGGGCGAGGCCGAAAAGGCCGAACCTGAGCCCGCCCAGCTATTATCCAACTTCCCCCGGGAGTCGCTCGACCCGGCAGAAAAACAATTAAATAATTATGACACTGTAGATGCTGGGCCGGGGGGTGGCAGCGGGGAGGGGGAGGAACACCCACCCTCGCCCCTTACTTTGGAGCTGGAGCACTTGGAGGGCCTGGGGATTTCCTATGGCCGGGTCTCTCCTTGTTCTCCGGTTCCTGGGGCGGAGGGGGAACCCCTTCCGCTGTCATTTCCCGACCCAGCACCATTTTTAAAAGAGCCCAGTGGGGACTCCTCTGCCGACGATCCTGGGGGTGGGATCGGGGCAGTGCCAGGGCCGGTTGGAGCGGCCGGTTCATTTGCCGTACCTTGTGCGGTCGATGGGCCGGCTGCTGGCGGCCACCTCCCGGAGGAGGACGGGGACTCGGTGGGGGACGCGGGTGAAGACCTAGAGACCACCGCCAGGGAGGCGGTGGATCTGCTCGCGGCCGCCGCTGAGGCCCTCCTCGTTCCTGCAAAGGAACTCCGGGACTTTTTGGCCCAGAGCCGGGGTCGCCGCGACCAAGCCCGACTGGCCCTGGAAAAATGGTCCGAGCCGGAGCTGATCAAGGGGTCCGTCCGCGCCGCCGTTAAAACCTTGGCCGCGGGCGGGCCCTTGACAAAGGAGCAGCACCTTGAGCTGCGCGAGCTCGAGGGACTCCTCGCTGGGCTGCGGAGGGAGCGGAGTTCAACAAAAGACTCCGCTCCCTCCCCCACAATAGGTTAAGGTAGAGGTTGCACTATGCTTTTGTCATGAAGATAACCATAGCCAGCCTCAACATCAACGGCGGCAGAGGGGCACGCCGTAGATTTGACAATTTTTCGCTCCTGCGGGAGGGGAAATATGCGGTGTGCTTCCTGCAAGAAACCCACACCGTTCCGGGAGACGAAGCCACGTGGCTCCTGGAATGGCAAGGAGAGGTCCGCATGAGCCACCTCACCGCCATTTCTAGTGGGGTGGCCATCTTGCTGGGCCCGCATTTTCAGCCGGAGATCTTGGGGGTCGAGGAGCCCGTGCCAGGCCGCTTGCTGCACGTAACGGTTCGCCTGGGGGACGTGCCGCTCCATCTCGTGAACGTGTACGCCCCTCATCCCGGCCCGCAGCAAACGCGCTTCTTTGAAGAGGTGTCCGCTCTTCTTGGCTCCGTCGACGTCGGCGACTGCATTGTCCTCGGGGGGGATTTTAACTGCACCCTCGAGGCGAGGGACCGCTCCGGTGCCCCGCAGTGCATGACGGCGATGGAGAAGTTGAGGGACCTGGTCGGGTCCTTCGACTTGGTGGACGTCTGGCGAAATCTCCACCCCGACTCCAGCGCCTTTACTTGGGTGAGGCCTGGAGTTGGATGGTCTAGAGTCGACCGCCTTTACGTGTCTCGGGCGTACGTTTCCTGCGTCCCGGCGGCCTCCATGCGGCCGGTGCCGTGTTCGGACCACCACCTGGTGTGGGCGGAGCTCGCTTCGCTCCGCGCGAGGACGGGGTCCGCGTACTGGCACTTTAACAACCGGCTGCTGGAGGACGTGCGGTTCCAGGACTCGTTCCGTCGATTCTGGTCCGACTGGAGAAGGAAGCAGGGGGGCTTCCCCTCCTTGAGGCTATGGTGGGACGTGGGCAAGGCTCACGTCCGCGTCTTCTGTCAAGAGTACGCGAGGGGGTCGACCAAGAGGCGGGCGGCCAGAGTCGGGCGCCTAGAAAAAGAGGTGCTCGACCTGGAAGCCCGTCTCGGTCAAGTCGTCCAGGACCCGGCCCTGCGGACGGTGTACGAAGCGAAGAAGGCCGCGCTGAAGGACCTGCAGCTCGTCGGGTCCCGAGGCGCGTTCGTGAGGTCGCGGATCCGGTTCCTGCGGGATCTGGACCGCGGCTCCCCCTTCTTCTACTCGCTGGAAAAAAGGCAGAGTGTCCGTAAGCAGCTCGTGACGCTGCTGGCCGACGACGGCTCTCTCGTCTCGGATCCGGAGGGCGTCAACAACAGGGTCCGTGAATATTACGGGGCTCTGTTCTCTCCGGATCCGTCCAGCGAGGAAGCGCGTAGAGTTTTGTGGGAGGACCTGCCGAAGGTCAGCCCGGAGGGCGCCGAAAATCTGGAAGCTCCGCTAAGCCTGGCGGAGCTGACCGGTGCCCTCGCCCGGCTCTCGAGGGGAAAATCCCCGGGGCTGGACGGGCTGACCGTGGAGTTCCACAGGGCGTTCTGGGACGTCCTGGGGAGCGACTACGCGCGGGTCCTGGGGGAAAGTCTGGCGACCGGGGAGATGCCCCTCTCTTGGCGCAGGGCAGTCATCGTCCTGCTGCCTAAGAAGGGCGATCTCCGCCTCCTTAAGAACTGGCGCCCGCTCTCCCTCCTCAGCACGGACTACAAAATCTTCGCCAGGGCGATGTCTGCTCGCCTTGGTGCCGTGCTGGACCACATGATTCACCCCGACCAGTCATACACGGTCCCGGGCCGGACGATCCACGACAACATCCATCTGGTCCGGGACCTCATCCATTGCTCCCAGGAGGCTGGTCTGTCGGTCGCCTTCCTATCCCTCGACCAAGAGAAGGCGTTCGACAGGGTGGATCACGACTATCTGCTCGGAACTCTGCGCGCTTTCGGGTTCGGGACGCATTTCGTCGCCCGGATCCGACTTTTGTACGCCGCCGCGGAGTGTCTGATTAAGGTTAACGGGTCCTTGACGGCGCCCCTTCGCTTTAGGAGAGGGGTGCGCCAGGGATGCCCCATGTCCGGCCAGTTATACGCCGTTTGCGTGGAGCCTTTCCTGCGCCTCTTGCGGACGAGGTTGACGGGACTGGCTCTGCAAGGGCCGGGCGTGGAGGTCGTCCTCTCGGCTTACGCCGATGACGTGCTCCTCGCGGTAGAGGATCCCGCTGACCTGCGGAGGATGCGTGAGTGCCAGGAGATTTACTCGGCCGCGTCCTCCGCCAGGATCAACTGGGAGAAATGTTCCGGACTCCTGGTGGGTCAGTGGCGGGTGGACTCCCTGCCGGAGGAGCTCAGGCCTTTTGCCTGGAGCACGACCCATCTCCTCTATCTGGGAGTCTACCTTAGCCCCGACGAGGAAGCCTGGCCGGCGAACTGGCAGGAGCTGGAGGCCAAGGTCGCCGCTCGCCTAGGGCGCTGGACAGGACTGCTCCGAGTGCTGTCCTACAGGGGTCGAGCGCTAGTCATAAACCAGCTGGTGGCCGCAATGCTGTGGTACCGGCTGGTCACTTTGACCCCTCCCCCTGCGTTTGTCGCCAAGATACAGAAGAAGCTGGTGGACTTCTTCTGGAACAACAGGAAGCACTGGGTCTCTGTCGCGGTCTTGAGTCTCCCGCTTGAGGAGGGCGGTCAGTCGTTGGTGTGCGTCAGCGCCCAGCTCGCGACTTTCCGTCTTCAGACCCTGCAGAGATACCTTTACGTCGAGCCCCCTCCTAGGTGGTGTGCTCTGGCGAGGTATTTCTTCCGCCAGCAGCTCGACCTCAATTATGACACGCAGCTCCTGTTTGTGAACTTGGGGGGTGCCAGGACCGCCCTCCGGGAGCTGCCTGTCTTTTACAGGGAACTCATCAGGGTCTGGAACAAAGTCTCCACCAAGCGCAGCTCTCCGCCGGCTGGAGTGGCGGCCGTCCTGCAGGAACCGCTGCTCGGGAATCCGTACCTCCACGGCCGAGGCTTCATGTGGCGGTCGGAAGAGAGGGCTGTGGCTGGTGAGGTGACCAGGGTCAGGGACCTGCTCGATGGCGGAGGAGCGGGCTGGATGGCGCCAGTCACGCTGGCGCGGCGCCTAAATTCTGCCAACGTCCGCCGCGCGGCCGATGCCATCGAGTCGCTAAAAACAGCTCTGGGCCCTGACTCCGTTAGGTGTATCGAGGAGGCTCAAGCACGTGGGGAGATCCCGTCCGAACTGACCCCCGTCCGGACGGAATTCCTCATCGGCGCCAAACCCCGGAACCTCCCTCGGGGGCCGGCGCCTCACAACTTGAGCCGCCTCGGGGAAATCCCCTCCGTGCCCTTCAGTTCCGCGCGGAGGGGTTTCCTGTACGGGCTGCTCCTGCACACCCTCAACTTTGCCATCCTCGCCGGCCGTCCGGACACGCCATGGCGTACCATCTTGCCGTCCGGAGGAGGCGGGGGTCCCCGATGGAGGGCACTCTACGCAGGGGTCCTCCCACTATTCATCGGGGACTTGGCCTGGAGGGTGGTGCACGGAGCAGTGCCGTGCAACAAATTTTTAAGCCGGTTCACGGACTCCCAGGCCGCCTGCAATTTCTGCGGTCTGGAGGAGTCCGTGTTCCATGTTTTTATTGAGTGCACGAGGTTGCAGCCCCTGTTCCATTATTTGAAGGGGCTGCTCCTGAAATTCTGGCTGCACTTCAGTCCCACCCTCCTGATCTTTGGGCACCCTGTGCGGAGGGGAGCGGGTAGGTCCGAAGGCCTCCTCGTAGGACTGCTCCTGGGCACGGCCAAGGGTGCCATCAGCCGGTCCAGGCAGCGGGCGGTCGAGGGGGTCGTTCAACCTGACTGCCTGCCTCTCTTCCGCTCTTACATCCGGTCCAGGGTGTCCTTGGAGATGGAGCACGCGGTGTCCACCGGTACGCTCGCGGCCTTCCGCGAGAGGTGGGCACCGGAGGGACTGGAGTGCATCATCACGCCCGGCAACCAAATTTTAATTTGATTTTACGTTTTAAAGTTTAAATTTGTTTTAATTGCCGGTGTTTTTAGTGTCCCCCTCTCCTTTTATAGGGGGCACTGGAAAAATTTGATTTTAGCGCCCCAAAAAAAAACCAAAAACCAAAAAAAAAAAGGGGCTTGAAAATGTCTGCTGTGTCACCCAGGTCGGGTGGCACAGTTTAATGTTGTTTATGTTTTGCAGGTAGACTCCTAAAAGAGTTTCATGCACAACGGGCCGCCGCCTCACAACTTGAGCCGCCTCGGGGAAATCCCCTCCGTGCCTTTCAGTTCCGCGCGGAGGGGTTTCCTGTACGGGCTGCTCCTGCACACCCTCAACTTTGCCATCCTCGCCGGCCGTCCGGACACGCCATGGCGTACCATCTTGCCGTCCGGAGGAGGCGGGGGTCCCCGATGGAGGGCACTCTACGCAGGGGTCCTCCCACTATTCATCGGGGACTTGGCCTGGAGGGTGGTGCACGGAGCAGTGCCGTGCAATAAATTTTTAAGCCGGTTCACGGACTCCCAGGCCGCCTGCAATTTCTGCGGTCTGGAGGAGTCCGTGTTCCATGTTTTTATTGAATGCACGAGGTTGCAGCCCCTGTTCCACTATTTGAAGGGGCTGCTCCTGAAATTCTGGCTGCACTTCAGTCCCACTCTCCTGATCTTTGGGCACCCTGTGCGGAGGGGAGCGGGTAGGTCCGAAGGCCTCCTCGTAGGACTGCTCCTGGGCACGGCCAAGGGTGCCATCAGCCGGTCCAGGCAGCGGGCGGTCGAGGGGGTCGTTCAACCTGACTGCCTGCCTCTCTTCCGCTCTTACATCCGGTCCAGGGTGTCCTTGGAGATGGAGCACGCGGTGTCCACCGGTACGCTCGCGGCCTTCCGCGAGAGGTGGGCACCGGAGGGACTGGAGTGCATCATCACGCCCTGCAACCAAATTTTAATTTGATTTTACGTTTTAAAGTTTAATTTGTTTTAATTGCCGGTGCTTTTAGTGTCCCCCTTCCCTTTTATAGGGGGCACTGGGGAAAATTGTTATTTTAGTGCCCAAAAAAAAAAACCAAAAAAAAGAAAAACACAAAAAAAAAAACCAAAAAAAAAAAGGGGGGAAAAAAAGGGCCTTGAAAATGTCTGGAGTGTCACCCAGGTCGGGTGGCACCGTTTATTGTTTTTATGTTTTCACAGGTGAACTCAAAAGAGTTTCATGCACAAGGACCCCCCCAGGTCCCTCTGCACCGCAGCATGTTGTAATTTCTCCCCATTCAAATAATATTCCCTTTTACTGTTTTTTTTTCCAAGGTGGATGACCTCACATTTTCCGACATTGTATTCCATCTGCCAAACCTTAGCCCATTCGCTTAACCTATTTAATCTCTTTGCAGCCTCTCTGTGTCCTCTACACAACCCGCTTTCCCACTAATCTTAGTGTCATCTGCAAATTTTGTTACACTACACTCTGTCCCCTCTTCCAGGTCATCTATGTATATTGTAAACAGTTGTGGTCCCAGCACCGATCCCTGTGGCACACCACTAACCACCGATTTCCAACCGGAAAAGGACCCATTTATCCCGACTCTCTGTTTTCTGTTAGCTAGCCAATTCTCGATCCATGCTAATAATTTCCTCTGACTCCGCGTACCTTTATCTTCTTCAAAGGATATATTACAGTGAGAAGGAAAGACTTTAAGAGAAGGGAATATCATTTATGGCTAACTAAGGAAGTTAAGGATGGTATCAATCTGAAAACAAGGGCATACAAAGTGGCCAAGATTAGTGGGAGGACAGAGGATTGGGATTTTTTTTTAAACCAACAAAAGATAACTAAAAAAATAATAATGAGAGGGAAGATAGATTATGAGAGTAAACTGCCAAGAAATATAAAAAAAAAATAGTAAGAGCATCTACAGGTAAAGGAAGAGAGTAGCTAAAGTAAATGTTGATCCCTTAGAGGGACAGGGAAATGGCAGAGACTTTGAACAAATATTTTGTATTGGTTTTCACTGTAGAAGACACTAAAAACATCCCAATAATGGATAATCAAGGGGAGGGAGGAACTTAAAGCAATCATCATCACTAAAGAAAAAGTACGCGGTAAAATAATGGGACCAAAGGTGCACAAGATCCCTGGACCCAATGGCTTGCATCCCAGGGTCTTAAAAGAAATGACTGCAGAGACAGTGGATGCATTAGTTGTAATCTACCAAAGTTCCTTGAATTCTGGAGAGGTCCCAGTGGATTGGAAAACCACAAATGTAATGCCTCTCTTTAAAAAAGGAGGCAGACAGAAAGCAGGAAACTATAGACCAATTATCCTAACATCTGTTGTTGGGAAAATGCCAAATCCATTATTAAGGAAGCAGTAGCAGGACATTTGGAAAAACGTAATACAGTCAAGCATCATCATAGGCAGTCCACCGGAATCGAGGAAGACTTGCTTCCACTCTAAAAATGAGTCCTTAGGTGGCTGAACAGTCTAATACGAGAGCCACAGGTGGGACAGATAGTCGTTGAGGGTAAGGGAGGGTGGGACAGGTTTGCCACATGCTCTTCCCGCTGCCGGCGCTTGATTTCTGCACGCTCTCGGCGATGAGACACGAAGTGCTCAGCGCCCTCCCGGATGCACTTCCTCCACTTAGGGCGGTCTTTGGCCAAGGACTCCTAGTTGTCGGTGGGGATGTTGCACTTTATCAGGGAGGCTTTGAGGGTGTCCTTGTAAATCTGCACATTTTTGGTTCGTTTGCCGTGAAGGAGTTCCGAGTAGAGCGCTTGCTTTGGGAGTCTTGTGTCTGGCATGCGGACAAGGTGGCCTGCCCAGCGGAGCTGATCAAGTGTGGTCAGTGCTTCAATGCTGGGAATGTTGGCCTGGTAGAGGACGCTAATGTTGGTGAGTCTGTCCTCCCAGGGGATTTGTAGGATCTTGCGGAGACATCGTTGGTGGTATTTCTCCAGCGACTTGTGGTGTCTACTGTACATAGTCCATGTCTCTGAGCCATACAGGAGGGCAGGTATTACTACAGCCCTGTAGATCATGAGCTTGGTGGCAGATTTAGGGGCCTGGTCTTCAAACACTTTTTTCCTCAGGCGGCCGAAGGCTGCACTGGCGCACTGGATGCTGTGTTGAATCTCGTCATCAATGTCTGCTCTTGTTGATAAGTGGCTCCCGAGGTATGGGAAATGGTCCACGTTGTCCAAGGCCGCACCGTGGATCTTGATGACTGGGGAGCAGTGCTGTGCGGCGTGGACAGGCTGGTGGAGGACCTTTGTCTTACGGATGTTTAGCGTAAGGTCCGTGCTTTCGTACGCCTCAGTAAATACGTCGACTATGTCCTGGAGTTCAGCCTCTGTATGTGCGCAGACACAGGCGGCATCCGCATACTGTAGCTCGACAACAGAGGTTGGGGTGGTCTTGGACCTGGCCTGGAGGCGTCGAAGGTTGAACAGGTTCTCACTGGTTCTGTAGTTTAGTTTCATTCCAGCGAGGAGCTTGTTGACTGTGAGGTGGAGCATGGCAGCGAGGAAGATTGAGAAGAGGTTTGGGGCAATGACGCAGCCCTGTTTGACCCCGGTCTTGACGTGGATTGGGTCTGTAATGGATCCATTGGTAAGGATCACGGCCTGCATGTCATCGTGGAGCAGATGGAGGATGTTGACGAACTTTTGGGGGCATCCAAAACTGAGGAGGATGCTCCATAGACCCTTGCGGTTGACAATGTCAAAGGCCTTTGTAAGGTTGAAGAAGGCCATGTATAAGGGCTGGCGCTGTTCCCTGCATTTTTCCTGCAGTTGTCGCGCTGCAAAAATCATGTCCGTTGTGCCCTGTCCGGGACAAAATCTGCACTGTGACTCTGGGAGGAGCTCCTTGGCCACAGGGAGAAGACGGTTGAGGAGGACTCCAGTGACAATCTTCCCAGTCAAGCGGAGTCAGCATGGTTTTATGAAAGGGAAATCATGTTCGACAAATTTGTTGGACTTCGTTGAGAATGTAACGAACAGGGTGGATAAAGGGGAACCAATGGATGTGATGTATTTGGATTTCCAGAAGTCATTCGATAAAATACCACATAAAAGGTTACTGCAGAAGATAATATATTAGCATGGATAGCGGACTGGCTAACTAACAGAAAACAGAGAGTCCAGAGAGTCGGGATAAGTGTGTCATTTTCAGGTTGGCAAATGGTAACTAGTGGGGTGCCACAGGGATCGGTGCTGGGGCCTCAACTATTTACAATCTATATTAATGATGGATAAAGGGACTTAATATAATGTAGCCAAGTTTGCTGATGATACAAAGATGGGTGGGAAATAAAGTTGCGAGGAGGACTCAAAGAATCTGTAAAGGGATATAAATAGGCTAAGTGAGTGGGCAAACATTTGGCAGATGGAGTATAATGTGGGAAAGTGTGAGGTTATCCACTTTGGCAGGAAAAATAAAAAAGCAAATTATTATTTAAATGAAAAGAAATTACAAAATGCTGCAGTACAGAGGGACCTGGGGCATGAAACACAAAATGTTAGTATGCAGGTACAGCAAGTAATCAGGAAGGTAAATGGAATGTTGGCCTTTATTGCAAGGGGGATGGAGTATAAAAGCAGGGAAGTACTGCTGCAACTGTACAGGGTATTGGTGAGACCACACCTGGTGTACTGCAGACAGTTTTCGTCTCATTTTTTTGAGGGATATACTTGCATTGGAGGCAGTTCCGAGAAGGTGCACTCAGTTGATTCCTGAGGTGAAGGGGTTGATTAATGAGGAAAGGTTGAGGGTTGAGTAGATTGGGCCTATACTCATTGGAGTTTAGTAAAATGAGAGGGGATCTTATTGAAACTTATAAGATACTGAGGGGGCTTGACAAGGTAGATGCAGAGAGGATGTTTTTACTCTTGGGGGAATCTAGATCTTGGGGGCATAGTTTAAGAATAAGGGGTTGCCTATTTAGAACTGAGATGAAGAGGAATTTCTTCTCTCAGAGAGTTGTAAATCTGTGGAATTCTTTGCTGTGGAGGCTGAGTCAGTAAATCTATTTAAGGTGGAGATAGATAGATTTTTGAGTGATAAGGTAGTGAAGGGTTATGGGGAGTGGGTAGGGAAGTGGAGCTGAGCCGAAGATCAGATCAGCCATGATCTTATAGAATGGCGGAGCAGGCTTGAGGGGCCGAATGGCCGACTCCTGCTCCTATTTCCTATGTTCCCAGATTATAAAGTTCAGAACAGCAGAAAGCCAAGAATATTTTTTGCAAAAACTCCACTTTTATGCCTTACATAATTTAGCCCAAAAAATTATATATACCTGAAAAATAGCCCCAAATTTCTATTTTCCAAGCTAGTGGGGTATTTTGGCAACTATACCACTGGCCTCTTCATGTGAGCTTGTTCCCAAATGGGATTGTCTACTTGTTTGAGAATGCTGCATTTTCAACTTTCAAATTGTGATAGATGACTAATCTCATTAGTATATCTTCACTTCAAGTGTAGGTAAAAGCTGTGAATTTTCTGTAATGTATCACTGTGTCAAACTATCAGACCCAAGCCAGGAATTTCTTCAGAGTTGCTCCTTCTCACTGCCTTAATTTTGCTAAGGTGCAGCAGAAACCCCGTTTATACAAGAAAAAGGAACTTTATTGAGCTATGTGAATAGGTTCCCTGCACAGTCCATATATCTGGAGACTCAATTTGTAGTCTCACACTGTCCCTTAAAGTTCTATCTCAGCAATCTGTGAATTGTGAAGAAAATATATTTCTAGCAGAACATGCTGGAAAGGAAATGCAATAGAATTCTAAGGAAGTGCCTTTGGAAATATGTAAAAATATTCAGACACTTTTTTGTTGAAAATTTACAACTGTCATAACATGCACACCTTCATTGACTGACAGTTTACAGTCCCTCCCAACCCCCCCACCGCCGCCCATCTCCACCATTTTAGTCAGGACTATTGCAGTGCATCCAGCAGAAACATAAAACCATAACAGAAGTTAAAGATTGAAAAGTGTTTTTTAATTTGTTTACCCAACTTAGAGGCAGAGGAAAGATAAGGATAATTGTTGGAAATCCCGTGTTGTTTGTCGGACATCTTGGAGAGTTAATGATTAACAGTCAAACTTCTTTGTATCGTGGAGCAACAGACTTTCCAAGATAAACAGGATGGCTTTGAAGTGTCATGAGAAGAATGTATAGCTTGCCTTGTGCTTTTAGAGTCTTAAGTGTTATAGACGAAAAGTGCTGTGCATGGAAATACGTGAAATAGAATAGTGCAGCACAGAAGGAGGCAATTCGACTCACAGTCTGTGCTGGCTCTTTCAAGGAGCAATCTAGTTAGTCCCACCCCCTACTCTTTATCCATATCCCTGCAATTTTTTTCTCCTTCGAGTAATTATCCAATTCCCTTTAGAAGGCTAATATTGACTCTGTATCCACCACCTTATCAAGCAGTGCATTCCAAATCCTAACTACTTGTTGCGTAAAAAAGTATTTTTTCATGTCGCCTCTGGTTCTTTTGCCAATCACTTTAAATCTGTGCGTTCTCGACCTTTCAGCTGTTGGAAACAGATCCTCTTTATTTACTCGATATAAATATTTCATGATTTTAAACACCTCTCCTCTTAGCCTTCTCTTCTCCAAGGACCAGCTTCTCTAGTCTATCCACATAACTGCAATCCCTCATCCCTGAAACCATTCTAGTAAATATATTCTGTACCCTCTCCAAAGCCTTTATGTCATTCCTAAATTATGGTGCCCAGAATTGGACACAATGCTCCAACTGGGGCTGAATGAGTGTTTTATATAGATTTAGTATAACTTCCTGGCTTTTGTAAGCTATGCCTCTATTTATAAAGCCCAGGATCCTATTGGCTTTAATAACTGCTTTGTTAACCTGTCCTACCCCCAGGTCTCTCTCTTGCACCCCTTTTAAAATTGTACCATTTAGTATGTATGGTCTCTCCTCATTCCTCCTACCAAAATGTATCACCTCATTGAATTTTATCTGCTATGTATCTGCTCATTCAACCAACCTGTCTGTCTTCTTGAAGCCTATTACTATCTTCCTCATTGTTTATTACACTTCCAAGTTTCATGTGATTATTAAATTTTGAAATGTAGCCCGGTACCCCCAAGTCCAATTCATTAATGCACATCAAATACACCAGTGGTCCAAGTACTGAACCCTAGGGATTGCCACTGTACACCTTCCTCCAGTCCAAAAAACAGCCATTCACCACAACTATCTGGGGTCGAAATTGCCCAGTTTTGAATTACCCATTAGCTAACAGGACGTGAAACTGTTTTAAATAAAATCTGTTCCTTATACTCCACCACCAAGTGCTTACTCGAAGTGTGTTATGAACCAGAGAAGGAAGGAGGTTGAACGATAACAATCATATTAGAAATAAAACAAAACAAATAAGTTCTATTGCTTGTGATGATGAACTGCCATTTCATGAACAGAATCTTTCAGTTACTTTTCCTATTTACAGTTCAATGTGTAGAAACCAAAATTTCACGTACCAGCCACAACTAAAAATCCTCCTCCTAGTATGTACAGGAAGTCACGCCCTTGGAAAGCTTCATAAACAACGAGCCCAAATCCAATTACAATAGTGAGTACAGACAACACGATCAGCACACTCCAGGAATGGCGATAACCTACAAAAACAGCAACAGTTAGACATATCAGCATAGCTATCAAACAGAATGATCAGAGGCTGAAAGTTACCAGTTAAGCAATATAGTGATTTATGTTCTTAGGGCATAAACCAAGTGATTTTATTAAAATAAGGTCACAATGGAGTCCTGTATGATCCCAGAGAAATCCTAGAGACATGTGGACAAATGGAATGTACAGTTTAACATGAAGTTCAAAGTGAGCTACAATAACAGGCCAACTCTCATTGGCAAAGACTGGTTGAGAAAGTTAAAACTAGACTCGAAAAACGTCTTCAGTGCAGATGCTTCAAAGAAACGACTCAACACAATGCTGAACAAGTACGAAAGCATGTTGACAGACAGTTATGAGGGCATCACTGGATAAGATATGCGTATCCACATCAAGTCCAATTTGAAGCCTGTCTATTGTAAGGCAAGGCCAGTCCCCCATGCACTGAAAAGTCAGGTGGAATAAGAGCTAGTGAAGCTCAGAGAGAATGGAGTGTTAGCAAAAACTGACAAAAGTGAATGGGCTATCCCAATTGTGGTAGTGCCCAAAGCAAACAAAACTGTACGTGGTGACTACAAAGTTTCTATTAACCAAGCAGTTGACAATGAGCAGTACCCATTACCTACAACACAAGATTTGCATGCAGCACTCTCTGGGTCAAAGGTTTTCTCTAAGCTTGACCTGTCACACGTTTATGCTTAGCTGAATGTTGACAAAGAGAGCCCAAAATTCAGTACCGCTGGAAAGCTGGTGCTGCCCCCACCTTTTTGTGGCCATTAGCGGCGAAATTTTTTCGTGGCTGGACCACCCCATATTCAGCTCCAAAAGTGAACAAATGGATTCCAGCGCTAATGAACACTTCTAAAGTGGATTTTTCAGCGGTGTGGCTGTCTTAATTTGAGCGTTATCACCACTGAGAAATTCAGCATGCAGGTAAGGGTTTCTAATGAGCTAGCTACTCCCTGGCCTTTTGAAAGGTCAGGGATCGCAGCAATGCCCTGAGCGGGGGGAAAAGAGGTTGGAAGGATGGCTGGTGTAAGAGGTGCAAGGAGAGCCAACAGGTTCACTGATATGGAGCTGGAGACACTGATGGATGGTGTGGAGGACAGAGGAAGAATACTGTTTCCTGACGTGAGGAGACCTGGCAGACAGGCAGTACATAATGCATGGAGGGAGATTGCAGGGGAGGTGTCAGGCACCTCCATATATGGGAGGACGCACCCACCCAGGAGGATGCTGGCCAGACTGCACCCGGCCCTTTCAGGGTGGCGATGGGTTGACGCCTCCTAGCTCTGAGGCGACGGGGATCCTCCTCCTCCTCCTCGGGTGGTACTGCTGGCTCAACCTCCAGCAGCTGTCCCCTCATGATGGCCAGGTTGTGTAGCATGCAGCAGACCACGACAATTATGGAGACATGTTGAGGAGAGTACTGCAAGGTGCCACCAGAGCGGTTCAGGCACCGGGATCTCTGCTTAAGGATGCTTATGCACTGCTCGATGATGCACCTGGTGGCACAATGAGCGTCATTGAAGGCATACTCTGGCACTGTCCTGGGGTTCCGCAGAGGAGTGAGCAGCCAAGTGGACAGGGGATATCCCTTGTCCCCCAAGCAGCCAACCATAATCCTGATTCGGGCTGATGAAGGCGGTGGGCACACTGGTCTGGCGCAGAATGAACAAGTCATGGCTGCTGCCTCCCTTGTCCTGTGCCTGTCTGCACGTGCCGCCCTGCTTCTGAGCAGGTGTCACCCTCCCAACACTCCTCCCATCCTCAGGGTGAACCCTGCCAAGCAGGTCTCTGCAGCACACAGGACTCCACTAAAGAGTCAGACCTGAAAGTTGTATAAAAGTACAGAGGTATGTGCAAATGGAGGCAAAACAATGACTAAAACTATATCAAAAGATAAATACTGCGGATGCATGTTGGAAAATGAAATAAAAACAATAAGTATTAAAACTATTTACCTACCAAAGGGCCCCAGCGGTGTCGCATTCAAGCACCACATTGAAAACCTCGTGGGGGCACTGCCGGGAAAAGTCCTTCCTTTTTCTCGGTGAATTTTGCTGTCCTGGTGGCTTTCCAGCGGCCTGCACGCTGCTTCCCTCTCTGTTGGAAGCCTTCCTTTACAGCGGCTTCTCCGCGCCGTTTCCGGCGCAAGTGAACACTGCCTCAAATCATTCCCAAGCTGAATCCCCCTCAGGCAGGGGAAAGTACCCGACAGCGGCAGCTGTCCCTTCGGGGATGGTGAATTTCGGGCCCAGAGAGTCAACAGTATCTCACCATTGACACACACAACGGACTACTCATACACCAAGCTGTCATATGGTGTAAAGTCCTCCCCCAAAATCTTCCAGCTACGATGGATAAGATTTTGCAATGAGCTCCAAATTGCTTATGCAATCAAGACGAGGTGCTGATCGCAACAATCAGCGAGGAAGAAAATCTAGAAGTGCTTTAAAGGTTGAATGCCCACATGTCAAATTGAAAAGGAGCAAATGTGCTTTTATGCAGCCCAAGGTTATGTACCTTGGTTTGAAAGTTGATGCAAATGGCTTGCAACCAGTGAAGAAAAAGGTTGAAGCTGTTATCAATGCTCCAAAGCAACAGAACATGTCTCCGAGTTAAGATTTTTCCTTGGAATGGTCCAGTACTACACATGATTTTTACCTGAGTTAGCAACCATGATAGTTCCATTGCACGAGCTCTTCAAGAAAGGTATCCAGGGGAGGTGCAAATTTCTTGAAGTACAGAACTACACCGCACATTACAACTGGACATACCCCAGCAGATGAAGAGAAAATTGAAAATACAAATTTGGCATCAACAGTTGAACAGAAAGTTGAGCCAGAAAGGTTACTATGACACCAATCAGACAGAATGCAATTTCAAACAAAATGATTGTGTTCGTGTTCTCAGTCCCCCTGGCAAGGTGAGGTTCAGGAACCACAGTAGAGGTTGGTGGAACCAAGAGGTATTTGGTTGAAACTGGTCTCTGCCAAAGATAAACCAAGATATGATCGTGAAACACTTGATCATGAACACACACATGACTCAGTTTAGACTTCAGTAACTGAAGTACCAGGTTCAAACAAGTGTAAGGAGATCAGGAAGGCCCCTCAAACCTGTTATTCAACTGGATTTGTAGTTCATGTGTATGATTTATAGTTAATTTAAAAGAAAAAGCAGTTAGAGGGTGAAATTCGATGCAGTGGCGCCTCCCATTAGCGCCTCCGGTGGGCGTTAACGTGGCACAAATACATTACCGACAGGAGCGGTGGGACAGATAGTCGTTGAGGGAAAGGGTGTGTGGGACTGGTTTGCCTCACACTCTTTCTGCTGCCTGCGCTTGATTTCTGCATGCTCGCGGCGACGAGACGTGAGGTGCTCAGTGACCTCCCGGATGCACTTCCTCCACTTAGGGTGGTCTTTGGCCAGGGACTCCCAGGTGTCGGTGGGGATGTTGCACTTTATCAGGAGGCTTTGAGGGTGTCCTTGTAATGTTTCCTCTGCCCACCTTTGGCTCGTTTGCCGTGAAGGAGTTCCGAGTAGATTGGTTGCTTTGGGAGTCTCATGTCTGCCATGTGAATAATGTGGACTGCCCAGCAGAGCTGATCAAGTGTGGTCAGTGCTTCAATGATGGGGATGTTGGCCTGGTCGAGGATGCTAATGTTGGTGCGTTTGTCCTCCCAGGGGATTTGTAGGATCTTAGAGACATTGTTGGTGCTTTTTCTCCAGCGACTTGAGGTGTCTACTGTACATGGTCCATGTCTCTGAGCCATACAGGAGGGTGGGTATTACTACAGCCATGTAGACCATGAGTTTTGTGGCAAATTTGAGGGCCTGGTCTTCAAACACTCTTTTTCTCAGGCGGCCGAAGACTGCACTGGCGCACTGGAGGTGGTGTTGAATCTCGTCGTCAATGCTCTTGTTGATAAGAGGCTCCCGAGTTGTGGACAGGTTGGTGGAGGACCTTTGTCTTACAGATGTTTAGTGTAAGGCCCATGCTTTCGTACATCTCAGTAAACACATTTACTATGACTGGGAGTTCAGCCTCTGTATGTGCACAGAAACAGACATCGTCCACATTCTGTAGCTCGATGACAGAGGTTGGGGTGGTCTTGGACCTGGCCTGGAGACGACAAAGGTTGAACAGGTTCCCACTGGTTCTGTAGTTTAGTTCCACTGCAGCAGGGAGCTTGTTGACTGTGAGCTGGAGCATGCAGCGAGGAAGATTGAGAAGAGGGATGTGGCGATGACACAGCCCTGTTTGATCCCGGTCCAGACATGGATTGGGTCTGTAATGGATCCATTGGTAAGGATCACGGCCTGCATGTCGTCATGGAGCAGGCAGAGGATGATGACAAACTTGTGGGGCAATCCAAAATGGAGGACGACGCTCCACAGACCCTCACGGTTAACAGTGTCAAAGGCCTTTGTAAGGTCGAAGAAGGCCATGTATAAGGGCTGGTACTGTTCCCTGCATTTTTACTGCAGCTGTCGCGCTGTAAAAATCATGTCCGTTGTGCCCCGTAAGGGACGAAATCCGCATTGCAACTCCAGGAGGAGCTCCTCAGCCACAGGGAGAAGACGGTTGAGGAGGACTCTGGCGATGACTTTCCCAGTGGCTGATAACAGGGAGATTCCTCGCTAGTTGCCGCAGTCAGACTTGTCCCCTCTTTTAAAGATGGTCACAATCACTGCATCTCCTAGCAAGCTCCTGTCCCTCCAGATGAATGAGATGAGGTTATGTATTCGCTACAACGGTGCCTCTCCACCATACTTCAGTGCCTCAGCGGGGATTCCATCCACTCCTGTAGCCTTGTTGTTCTTAAGCTGTCTTTTGGCTTTTTCTACCTCTTGCAGTGCAGGGGTTTTACTGAGATGGTGGCGGGTAGCATGCTGCGGGATGGAGTCGAGAACTCTCGAGTCAAAGGCAGAATCTCGATTGAGGAGATCTTCGAAGTGCTCCTTCCAGCAGGCCCTGACTGCCTTGCTGTCCTTGATGAGTGTTTCCCCGTTCTTGGCCAGCCGTGAGGTGGGGCCTTGGGTGTTTGGACCGAAGGTGGCCTTGACTGCGATGAAGAATCCTCGCACATCATGGCTTTCAGCCAGCTGCTGTATCTCCTGTGCTTTCTCCATCCACCATCTGTTCTTTAGGTCCCGAGTTTTTTGTTGGACCTCGGCCTTAAGCCGCCTGTAATGCTGCCTTGCTGCTCCCGAGTTGGGTTGTTGTTTAAGGCTCAGAAATGTCCTGCACTTGTGATCTATTTCCTCTTGGATCTCCTGGTCATTCTTGTCATGTATTCAACCAGCATTGTAACCCATGTATAAACTGACCTAAGTTGTACACTGTGAGAACAATGACCACTAGGTGGGAGACACTCCTAACCTCGGCCTTCAGGTATAAAAGCGGAAGCTCCACCCACCTTCATCACTTGAGTGCTAGAAATTAAGGACAGGTCACAGACTGACCTTCTCTCAAGCATGGGCCTCATGTGCATTTATACTGTATAGTAAGGACGTATCAATGGCGACGAGAAACTGGGATTTAAACCACGCGAGCATGGCCACTAGCAGAACAGACGAGAGGTACTGTGTTAAGGAATGGTTGGGACAGAGATTCAACATTGTTAAAGCAGCACACAGTTCTCCAGGCAGACAAAGGCAATTGGGCATGCCCCAACATGTAGTCGAACAGAGGGGGAGTTCGACAGAGACAATGGCAAGCTGAACGGCGATTCACGCCATTGCAAGGGACAATGCGGCCACATATGGGGGCCTTCAACACCTGTCAAGGAACCTTTTGTTTCAAACAATAGCTCATGTTGGAGGCGTGGAGGCACACACTCAGACGGAGTTTGCAGAGATGAGCAAAATACCTGCAGAAATTGCAGAAGTGAACGCTGGGGGAAATCGCTGGAAGCTGAAGTTCAGCGAGTTCATGTGGAGCACGTATACAGTTCATACACCAGGACGCCACCGATAATGATGAAAGTGTTCCTCAATGGTATCCCAATATCAATGGAGCTAGACACGGGGGCCAGCCAGTCCCTGATGGGTATCAAACAGTTCGAAAAGTTGTGGGCATCCAATGCCAGGAGGCCAAAATTATCGGCGATTGACACACAGCTACGAACTTACACAAAGCAGATCATTCCGGTGCTAGGCAGCACGGTAGTTGTGACCCACAAAGATTCGGAGAACAGGTTGCCACTCTGGATTGTCCCAGGGGACGGTCCCGCACTACTGGGGAGGAGTTGGCTTGCTGTCATGAACTGGAAATGGGGCGATGTCAATGCAATTTCCTCTGTGGAGCGAATATCATGCTCACAGATCCTGGACAAATTTGACTCATTATTTCAACCCGGCATCGGCACTTTCATGGGGGCCAAGGTAGTGATTCACATAAACCTGGACGCCAGGCCAGTACACCCCAAGGCCAGAGCGGTGCCGTACGTGATGCGGGAAAAGATAGAAGGCGAATTGGACCGCCTGCTGAGGGAAGGCATCATCTCGCCAGTCGAATTCAGTGACTGGGCGAGCCCGATCGTGTCGGTGCTCAAGGCGGATGGGTCGGTCAGGATATGTAGTGATTACAAGGCCACTATCAATCGTGTGTCACTCCAAGACCAGTACCCGCTACCGAGAGTGGAGGACCTCTTTGCGACGCTATCCGGTGGCAAACTTTTTTCAAAATTGGACCTGACCTCAGCTTACCTGACCCAGGAGCTGGCGAGTGAGTTGAAGAAGCTAACCACCATCACGACACACAAGAGGTTGTTTGAGTACAAAAGATGTCCGTTCGGGATTCGCTCGGTCATCGCGATCTTCCAACGAAATATGGAAAGTCTCCTCAAGTTGATTCCAGGGACGGTGGTTTTTCAGGACGACATCCTCATCACGGGTTACGATACTGAAGAACACCTCCACAACCTGGAGGAGGTGCTACGCAGACTGGACCGGGTAGGGCTGCGACTGAAAAAGGCGAAGTGCATCTTCCTAGCTCCAGAGGTAGAATTCCTGGGGATGAGGGTAGCAGCAGACGGGATCAGCCCTACTGCGTCCAAGACGGAAGCGATCCAGAGAGCACCCAGACCCCGTAACACGACGGAGCTCTGTTCATTCCTGGGCATCCTGAACTATTTTGGTAACTTTCTTCCCAAATTGAGCACGCTGCTAGAGCCGCTACACATGCTCCTACCCAAAGGTCGCGAATGGGTCTTGGGGGACAGCCAGGAAAGGGCTTTTAATAGAGCACGCAATTTGTTATGTTCCAACACTCTGTTAACACTATACGACCCATGTAAGAAACTTGTGTTAACGTGCGATGCGTCGTCCTATGGTGTCGGGTGTGTGTTGCAGCATGTCAATGTCAAGGGTCAGTTACAGCCGGTAACTTATGCCTCCAGGAGTCTGTCCCAGGCAGAAAGGGGCTACGGAATGGTGGAAAAGGAGGCGCTCGCATGTGTATATGCTGTAAAGAAGATGCACCAGTACCTGTTTGGCAGGAAATTTGAGCTGGAGACAGATCACAAACCCCTAACGTCCCTTTTGGCCGACAACAAGGCCATAAATGCAAACGCATCGGCCCGCATACAGAGGTGGACACATACATTAGCCGCCTACGACTACACAATTCGGCACAGACCGGGCACCAAAAACTGCGCCGATGCACTCAGCAGGCTCCCACTAGCCACCACTGAGGGGGCTACCGAGCATGCTGCTGAGATGGTCATGGCTGTTGAAGCTTTTGGAAGTGAAGGCTCACCCGTGACAGCCCGTCAGATTAAAGTCTGGACAAATAGAGACCCGCTATTGTCTCTAGTCAAGAAATGTGTCCTGAATGGGGACTGGGCAGCCACGTACAGGACATGTCCTGAGGAATTTAAACCATTTCACTGGCGCAGGGATGAACTCTCGATTCAGCCCGATTGCCAACTGTGGGGAAACCGTGTAGTCATGCCCCAGATGGGCAGAGAGGTGTTCATTAGAGAACTCCACAATGAGCACCCGGGCATTGTCATGATGAAGGCAATTGCCAGGTCACACGTTTGGTGGCCAGGGATAGACGCAGATCTGGAACTTTGTGTTCACAGGTGCAACACGTGTGCCCAGCTGGGCAATGCGCCCAGGGAAGCCCCCCTTAGCCCCTGGCCATGGCTCGCCAAGCCTTGGTCACACATCCATGTGGACTACGCAGGTCCTTTCATGGGAAATATGTTTTTGGTTGTAGTAGACGCCTACTCCAAATGGATCGAGTGTGTCATTTTAAATTCAAGCACATCCTCTGCCACGGTAGAAAGTCTACGGGCAATGTTCGCCGCCCACAGTCTACCGGACGTCTTGGTCAGCAACAATGGCCCGTGCTTCACAAGCACTGAATTCCAGGACTTCATGGCAGGAAATGGAATTAGCCATGTCAGAATGGCACCGTTCAAGCCGGCCTCAAATGGCCAGGCAGAACGAGCAGTGCAGATAATCAAACAGTGGATGCTCAGAATCCAAGGGGCTTCCCTACAAACCTGCTTATCACGTCTCCTGTTGGCCTATAGATCCCGACCACACTCGCTCACAGGGGTTCCACCCGCAGAGCTGCTAATGAAAAGGACGCTCAAAACCCGGCTATCCCTTATGCACCCCACCATGAAAGAAATTGTCGAGAGCAGGCGCCAGCCACAATATGACTACCATGACAGGAATGCAAGGGCGCGATGTATTGATGAAAATAATCCTGTTTTTGTCCTCAACTACGCTGCAGGGCCCAAATGGCTCGCAAGCACTGTGATTGCCAAAGAGGGAAATAGGATTCTGGTAGTTAAACTTACCAATGGAGAATACTTAAAGGGGAAAGCAGAGTAATGTATTATCACATTGTTTATCATATGGTTTGTTATGAGCATGCTCAGTTCGCTCTGACCTAATTTTAATAAGCACATGGACAAGCAATTCATCGTGTCTCTGTCCTTCATTTGTTCTGACCAAGGATATTACAGTTGCTATTTCCCAATTGGTATCCTAACATCAGTTATTTGCCCCATTTAATTTCCCAGAAGTAAATGAAGCATTGATTTCCTTTATGGATTAGAAAGACACTGGCCGGAATTTTACCTAACTGTGCGGTCTGGTGCAGGCGGCGTCCGTGGTGGGTCGCAAATCTGCTGTTGGCTCCATTCCACTGTAGAAAATGAACATGCCTTAATGGGGCCTTTTAAGCCCGCCCAACGCATTACCTGGCCCAATGAGACAGAGGGGTCTGGTGACGTCATTCACGACACGTTTTCAGCTGGGATCTTTGAAGGGACCATGGCCACATTACATTTGGGTGATGAAATTGCCATTTTTTATAGTCCCATTAGCATCTCTGAGGGTTGCTAATGGGGCGCAATGAGGTTATCGCTTGGGGAAAGGGGTTGATAGCACCTCCGGGGAAATTACCCGGAGGTTTGTGGTGTATTGTGTCATTAGCACTGCGCCCCGGGCCTCCATGGCGATGAAATCATCGGCGTGCACGTCGAACTCTCACTGCCCCACGCTGACCCCTTTGCACTCCATGGAGGAAATTGCCCCGCGGGTCGCGAGGTTGGCACCAGCAGATGTCACGACATCCGTCGCCAGGGCAACCTTTAAAGGGGAGGCCGTTTGCACTGTGGGCCGCCACATTTTTCTGTCTGCTGACTGTTCTGTCAGCCCGATAATGGCGGCCCTCGCCTCGACCAGGCTGCTATCCTGCAGACCGACACGCTGTTTTGGGTGTTGGGCTGTTGGCCCGTTTGCCGGCATCCTTGGTGGCCCAGTGACGGTTGCCTTTAATTGTAGGGGAGGCGTATTTAGCTGCATCAGGCGGAGCATCCACTTAGCGCTGATGTGGCTGGGCTCTGGAGCGCGGCACTGGACTCAGCGCCGATCTAATACCCTGGGAGCACCCCTCCACAGACGCGGAGCATCTTCGATAGTGTTCTTCCTCCATTGCGGCGCAGAAGGTCTGAATTTCACGCTGGGGCAGAACCTCAGGCCGGGCAATAAATGTCCCAGCCCCGAAACAATACCCTGTACTGTTGTCGAACCTCCACTTTTTTTGCATGCTTAACACCCACTTAACGCCCATTTTACCGCTGAAATGACGTACAACGCCCAGATGTCCATTTTTAGGAAACTTATCAGCGAGCGTTACTTTACCCATGTGCTTCACGTCGGGAAAAAATATTACCGACCGCCCACTTTTTTTGGGCGCAATCATCAGAATGGACGAAATCATCGCCCATAATATCGCCCAGCTTAATTTATGCACTGATTTAACACTGAGATTCAATAATATCACCCACCCACTTTTTTTGTTGCAAAAAAGAGCATATTTACAATGAGTTCGCCCAGCGTCACTTTCACCACCTCGCACACATATCGCCCACAATTCCACAATATCGCTCGCCCAAAAAAACGCCCACAAAAAGTGGAACTGTTCTGAACGAACGCCAGCGGTGTGGCTGGCATTTTTTAAATCTCACTCTTACATAAGGAGCTGAGATCTAAACGACTTGCCTGAAAGAGCGTTGATGTAAGTGACAATGTTGACACACTGCTGTGTGTGTGCAGCTCAGACATCAATGGTGCCCATCAACTTTGTGCCAGTTAAAGTTTACGTTGATTGATGGTAAGTTGTATTTAACCCTTTGATGTTAAGGAATCACCAGTGTGTAACGGTGCAGCTATCTGAGACAATGCGCAACAAGGTTATGTTCAATAACAAAAATTTTATACCAACTTTGGTCTGAAATCATAACTTTCACAGGCAATAACACCCAACCCCACCCACACCACACTTTTTCCACCATTGACATCACATGTTCAACATGTCCAGCAGCACAGAATACAAATGCAAAGCAGGAGCGTGGTCCCCAGCCCCCATACATTGCAACCAATTGCATAAGTCTCGATGGAGATATAACACAGCCATCACCTGCACACATGCACCTCACTTTCCTTGCCCCCTCCCCTTCTTCTCCCCACCTCTATGTCTTCCCCTCCTCGCTCCACAGCACCTGGCGGAGGAGCTCCTCAGGCGGTGCCTCATTGGGGGTGATGAAGACAGATGCGGGCGTTGCACGAGTACGTGAGCGGGCGGTGCCGAAGGGGCAACATTCCCTGATGCAGAAGCTGGATCTTGGTCCTTACTCTCATCTGTCGTTCACAGTGGTGGTGCAGAACCTAGGGGTGAAGTGCCGCGCTCGGGCAGCATTGTTCCTGGCTATCGCACCCAGGGCCTCCGCCATCCGCAAAATGTACTCAGTCATGGTGGCCAGCTGTTGGGATATGCCCCCCCAATGCTTCGATGAGCAAGTCATCGATGTCTACAGTCCTCCTGGACAACTGTACCATCTCTCCGCTGTCATGTGGCACTCGTGGAACAGAACCGTCGCGTCCACGGGACCTCCGTGGGGTCGGCTCCGTCCTGGGGACAAATGGGGTGCCCTGTGGCGAGGTGCTTGGGGCCAGTACCTCCAGAGTGGAGGCGGGAATGACCAGAGGACCACTAGATGGCCTTGGGGTGGAATGGCTTCTGAAGTATGGTGATGCAGGTTCCTCGAAGTCCGCGCTCTCATCCGTTGAGAACAGACCCAGCGGATTGACGGGCGACAATCGGAGCTCCTCAGCACCAGATGTAGGATCATCCGCCGACTCCTGCCCCACCCCCCCACCTTCTGGCCTCTGAGGTCTTGCCTTGGGACGCGCTGCTGGCTGATCTGAAAAACACAAATGAGGTTATTAAAGAAGGGGGTGCTAGGGTCACACGTGAGTCCAGCACGACACACAGCATATGCACGACCAAAGCACCACCGCTCTCAAAATCATCGCAGACATCACATTTCATGACCATCAACATATTTGCATTGTAATGATTTTCATTAGGCCAGCATTATTTCTATGACAATTTTAGAGATCATCTATCATATATGATTGTTTGGATATGAGTGGGTGTGGCATCTATTGAATTTACATCATGCAATGCTGTAAGCTTTACTCACGTGGCATCATTTCAGGGTCTGCAGATACATCCGTGGCTGTCCGGGTGTGCTACCCCACAAGTGTGTGCACACACTCCTCCATCTCTGTTATGTCCCTGGGGACTGATGGCCCCCCACCCGTTCGCCTCTGCATGAACCTCATCGTCGAGAGCTTCTTCTGTAAAAGGTGACAGGATGACATGGCATGAGATCATTGCATGATATAAATGTTAGGTACTGTCACAGAGACTGATACAGCACATAACCGACAGATGTAATCATGATTATTATGCAAATTATCATTCTTTACCTAAAGAGGTACACCGTGACCGCAGGCTTTGAGTAAAACATTCCCGGTAAAAGTGAAAGACCTTACATCTGATGATGGTCACTCATGACTGTTGCAAATCAAATTATATAAATACATAAGTACATGTAAGTCAATGTAATACTTACCTCTTGCGGATCCCACAAGGTTGTTCCATCGTTTGCGGCATTGGTTGCTCTCACGCACCTCGTTGGTCACCGATGAGACCACCTCTGCTATCTCGGTCCATATCTTCTGGTAGGCCTTGGGGTGGACTTCCCACACCCTCCTTGGGTCAAATCACCCCAGCATGACTCGACCTCCTGCAGGAGGGAGGCATTTGCCTCGTCCGAGAACCTCCTCGCTCTTTTGCACCCTCCAATGTGCTCCTCTCCCACCTCACTGCTCTCTCTACTGCCAGTCTCTACAGCGTGCTGTGATGCCTCCTCCTCTCTCTCCATTCTAGGCCAAATTCAGGCAAATATGTGGTTGGTAACAACTACTTTTTGTTTGTCTACTTGCTGTGAAGCTCTAAAGTCTCCCTCCTTCCTCCCAAAGCAGCCACACCACACCCAGACACGCATTTAGTCCCTCTGAGCTCCCTCTCTCTCTGTGTCGCCTCTTCTGTGCATGTCATGATGACCATTGACCTCCTGAATCGCAGGAATCGAGCGTTGCCATGCATTGCAAAGGATGGCCATACTTTGCGGCAGAAGGTCAAAAAAATTTAACGCTACCGCCCATTTTATATCGATGGCGGTAACACCCATTTTCAAAAATGGAAACCAGATGCTTTGAGAATGGGCGAGAAGCTGGCGATCTGAAAACCCTTTTTGAACACTCATGCCGGAAATTATGGGGTGATAACCACAAAAGTGGAAGTTCTAGCCCATGGTGTTGCTGTGAGGTGGTGCCAATCCGGCGTATCGTGTGACAGCCATATTGGTATACAGTGTAAAGTTAACTAAATCTGGCCATGATGAGGCCGTCCCTGGCCTCACGGGCAGTAATGGGCTCAGATGCTTATGCCCTATGCAGCATCAGGTGATTGCTGATGGTGTGTTAATGCTGCTGGTGTTGGGGCTCATTGAGGTCTGATTCTGAGGACCAAGGTGAGATACTGTAAATGGCACCCATGTTGATGGAATATATGGCAGGTGAAGTAGATGCATTCCGTCAATGGTGAGAGAGTTCTTCCAATGAGGTGACACTGGATGGAGACTTTGCTGAAAATACTTGCAGCCTGCAGAATCTGTGCTGGAAATGGACTGAGCAATAGCTTCTGCCTGAGGGAAGTAATTGTCGGTCAGATGGGAGCTTTAACAGTACATTTGATGCAGTCAAATAATCAGTTGCAGCAATGGCCACTGAACCCCCGCCTTAGGTTGACAAATGTGGTTCCCGAGCTTTGTGAATCCCGTGGCCATGCGGGTAAGTTTATAAAGTAAGTGAAAAATGGCTCTTAAGTGCCTGTAAACTACCTTATAATTATTTCAATTGGGTCACCCGCCGCTGCTGGTCGGGTCGGCTCCACGATGATATACTCGCCTGGGGGAAAGGTGCATGAGTGCGGGATAACAGCCAGTTCCCAACCCGCTGTCAAAAATAACAACTTTCCCACCCAACCCGTCACCAATCACGCTCACTACCACCCTGGAAGATTCCGGCCCCGATCTAGGAATCATTCTAAAAAGCAATACCCATTTTGGCCACATGCATTACCTTTGTGCTGACAGACGATAGGATGACTGGAATGGGAAATAGTTAAATGTCATATTGGAGCGGTAGAGAATCTTTTTGTCTAGAGGATGAGGCAAATTGTTGGAACAGAGTAGCAGAAGTTTACTATGCGTTTAGTGTGTTATAACTATTGTTACACATTGTCAATTAGTACACTTTTTGCAATGGAGTCTCTGAAGTTATGCAAGGTCAGGCAGGAGCCCATCAAATGGCATATAAATGGTTCACATTGATTTTTTAAGAGACCTCAATGCAAATTATTTGGTGTTCCTGACTTTGCAGAGCTATAGGGCCCAAGTTTCGGGACGCGCCTAAAACGACGCAGCCCAGACCTGGACGCCCGTTTTTCGCGCCAGAAAGTGCGCCTAAAAAAAACGTTACTATTCTCTGGCTCCCAGCAGCACGAGCTGTTGGGGGCGGAGCCAGGTCCCTGCGCCGAAAACAGTGCCGGGACCTCTGCACATGCGCGCTACAGTTGGTGTGCATGTGCAGTAGCTCCAGGTGCTCAAAACTGTGTGGGAGGGGCCCGAAGCACACAGACCCCTAGCCCTGGCTGAATGGCCTCACTGGGGCTGCGTGAATAAGGCTCCTCCCACGCCCAGCTCCTGCTTCCTCCCGACCCGACTCGACTCCCGCAACACCCCCACCGGCGACCCGACCTCCGCGACTCTCTCTCCTCCACCCCCCCCCCCCCGGACCTCTGCGACTCTCCCCCCCCCCCCCGCCCCGGACCTCCGCGACTCTCTCCCCCGCCCCCGACCTCCGCGACTCTCTCTCCCCCCCCCCCGCAGGATCTCCGCGACTCTCTCACCCCCCACCCTCCCCCCCCCGGACCTCCGCGACTCTCTCACCCCACCCCCCCCCCCCGCCTCCCGGACCTCCGCGACTCCCCCCCCGCCGAGACCCGATGCCACCTACCTGTAAATCTAGCCCGAGGTCTTGGGCCCGGCCATTCAGCCTCCTTCTCTCTCTCCTCCCCGCCCCTCTCTCCTTCCCTCCCTCCATCCTCTCTCCTTCCCTCCCTCCTCTCTCCTTCCCTCACTCCTCCCTCCTCCCTCCTTCCCTCCGTCCTCTCTCCTTCCCTCCCACCTTACATCCTCTCTCCTTCCCTTCCTCCCTACATCCTCTCTCCTTCTCCTCCCTCCTCTACCTCCCTTCTCCCCCTCCCCCCCCACCTCCCTTCTCTCCCCCCCCACCTCCCTTCTCCCCCCCCCCCCACCTCCCTTCCTCTCCCCACCCCCTCGCTGTCAGAAACACAGACACTGACAGAGAGTGAGAGACACACACACAGACAGACAGATAGAGACACTGACAGAGACACACTGGGGGGACCGTCCCAGCACGATGTTGGAGGACTCCCGGTGCTGCAGTCGGTAAGTAGAAAATGTTTTATTTATTGATTTTTTTTTTAAAAATGTATTTTTTATTATTTTTTTTTGATTGATTTATTGGCAGATTTATTGATGTATTTATCATTTATTATTGATGATGGCTCTTTATTTGTAAAACTGAAGTGTTTAATGTTTGTAAACTTCCCTTTCAACTGCCCCCCCCCACAATCCCTACACCTAATTTGTAACCTATGCCTGATTTTCTAAAGTGTAGACAAGGTTTTTTCGAACGTACAAAAATCTTCACTTACTCCATTCTAAGTTAGTATGGAGTAAGTTTTCACTGCCGAAACTTTGAAAACAGGCTTAAGTGGCCGGACACGCCCCCTTTTGAAAAAAAAATTCTGTTCCAAAGTGAAACTGTTCTAACTGACTAGAACTGGAGCAAACTAAATGCCGAGAATTTGAATTTCTAAGATACTCTGTTCTACACCAGTTGCTCCAAAAAATCAGGAGCAACTGAGGCCGAAACCTGGGCCCATAGAGAGCATGTATAAAAAATGCAATTCAAAAAGGATGCACAGCTTTTCCTCTGACCTGGGAGTGTTTGATGATGATATATTTCACATCTCCAAACATTTGTGATTTTTCAGAATGTTTGTGCATGTATACCAAGTGCCCCTCAAGTAATCTTAATGATTTTAGGAATGAGAGCTTGTTAAGACTGGAAAATAAAAGAGCATTATCTCAAAGGTTAGGCTGCACCCATGTGAAAAGCTGCTAAATCCATACATTCAGTAAACGATAGTACAAAGGATTTGTGCACAACAACAATTGGAGCCCCCTTAGTAAAGTGGATTTGTCGAATGCTTACCAATAATTAGAGTTAGTTTCTCAATTCAAACCATATGTGCTCATTAATATTTAAGAAGTTCTCGATCAGTGCCACAGGCTGCTGTATGGAGTCGCAAATGCACAGTAATGTTTCAAGCAGTCGTGGATCAGCTATTGCAGGGTCTTAACCAAATGGTGTGTTTTCTCAATGACATTATAATTACTGGCAGTTCAAAAAAGAAACAGCTTGAAATTTTCTATGTGGGACTTTCCAGCCTCGAGCACCATGAAGGTTGCGTGAAGCTGGCAAAGTGTCAGTTTATGCAACAAAGAGTGGAAACTTTAGATAGATGTCAAACTCGACCAATTAAAAAGTTGCAGCAATTGAAAAGGCACCCACACCTAAAAACCTGTCCGAATTCAGATCTTTCTTGGGCTTTTAAAGGATAATTTTTGTCCAATGTCTCCAACACCCTGAACCCACTACAGGAACTTCTGAAAAGAAAAAGAGAGACGCTGATCTTGGCTGAGAAAATGCAATGAATATTTTTCGGATGCATATTATGTTACAGAACAGAGTAACAGTGCAATATTTCACACAGAAACCACTACAACTAGGCTGGAATCTTCACAGCCCTGCGAATGCGGGTTTGGAGGCGGGCCCGCTGTCAAAATGGCCCTGATTGACAGCGGGTCGGAAGTCCACATTTCCGATCAGCCATGATCTTATTAAATGGTGGAGCAGGCTCGGGAGTCAAATGGCCTTCTCCTGCTCCTATTTCTTATGAACCTGTCTCCATGTCAGTTTCTCAACTGTGGGTTCTGCATGCGGATCGCAGACCCGACACCAAGCGGCGGGCCAATCAATTAAAATGCTTAAGCAGTAATTTAAAGGTATTTGAAAGGATTTTACCTAGGCACTTACCATTTTACCTAGGCACTTACCATTTTACCAAGTTTTCAATTAGTTTGCCATCCCTCGGGTTTCACGCCAGGGTTCTCAGTGACTCTGCATTGCTTTGGCTAGTTGACAGCTGCAGAAGTAGTGTAAAAGCTACCATTTCATAGCTGTTCACTCTCCAATGTCAGAAGCTGAAGCCTTCAGGATTTGGAAGAAACTTTTGAGCTGTATGCAGTTTGGAATTGTTTGCAGTGAACTCTCTATTCACTGTCACTTCCTTGGAACAATCTTTCTCACCAGTGACAGATCGCTTCTGTCATCTCAATCTCACCTGCCATCTATTCCAGGAGCATCGGTACCTTTGAAAAAATTTCACCTTGGTCCTCAGAATCTCACCATGATCAGCCCCAACACCAACATCACTAAACACACCAGCATCACCACCAGCAACATCAACCTTCGCCGCAATCATCTAATGCCGCACAGGACACAGGGCATCAGCACCTGACCACATTGCTTCCCAGGAGGCCATGGCCACATTTACTTCACTTGGCGCTGTACACCCTGGCTGCCACATGATGTGCCAGGTTGGCACCACCACACTAGCTCCATAAAGCATCCCTGCAATGCACAAGCCATTCCTTTCACAGTTGTGCACCACCATTGTGCAGGGTATCCATTCACAACAACTCACTAAGCCACTTCCAAAGGTGCACACAAATCTGTTCAAGAAGGCGAAGTGTTGAAAGTAAAGATTTTAATTTTTGACAATCTATTAGCAGAAACTCTACATAAACTTTGGCTAAAACACCCAAGTGCCTATCCTTGTGTGTTATTAGTTGGTATGATTGGACAAGGATGAGGGTGAGTATAAAGGGTGGCTAGTGATATGGGGAAGTGAAAATGTAGTTATAGAGAGAGAGGGATGGGTGGAGGTGCAAGGTCAGTTGGTGTGCATAAGGATGTGTAGGGTTAGAGTAGGGAATGCAGATTGATGGCGATGTGATGAGTGGCACAACAGGATGGGGTTGAGTGTGGCTTTGCAGTAACGTTTCATGATCAACTGAGAGAATTGAAAGGATTGCATCACTGTAGCCAGGTCCTTCTGATGACATCGTGGCTTGTTTCCTCCTGTGCAATGTGCAATCAGGCTGCGTTGGGATAGAAACATAGAAAATAGGTGCAGGAGTAGGCCATTCGGCCCTTTGAGCCTGCACCACCATTTGATAAGATCATTCCCTCAGTACCCCTTTCCTGCTTTCTCTCCATACTCTTGATCCGCTTACCCGTAAGGGCCATAGCTAACTCCCTCTTGAATATATCCAATGAACTGGCATCAACAACTCTCTGCGGCAGGGAATTCCACAGGTTATTAACTCTCTGAGTGAAGAAGTTTCTCCTCATCTCAGTCCTAAATGGCCTACCCCTTATCCTAAGACTGTGTCCACTGGTTCTGGACTTCCCCAACATCGGGAAAATCTACCCACATCTAACCTGTCCAGTCTCGTCAAAATCTTGTATGTTTTTATGAGATCCCCTCTCATCCTTCTAAAGTGCAATGTACAAAGGCCCAGTTGATCCAGTCTCTCCTCATGTCAGTCCTGCCATCCCGGAATTCAGTCTGGTGAACCTTTGCTGCACTCCCTCAATAGCAAGAATGTCCTTCCTCAGATTAGGAGACCAAAACTGAACACAATATTCCAGGTGAGGCCTCACCAAGGCCTTGTACAACTGCAGTAAGACCTCCCTGCTCCTATACTCAAATCCCCTAACTATGAATGCCAACATACCATTTGCCTTCTTTACTGCCTGCTGTACCTGTATGCCAACTTTCAATGACTGATGAACCATGACACCCAGGTCTCGTTGCACCTCCCCTTTTCCTAATCTGCCACCATTCAGGTAATATTCTGTCTTCGCGTTTTTGCCTCACATTTATCCACATTATACTGCATCTGCCATACATTTGCCCACTCACCTAACCTGTCTAAATCACGTTGCAGCCTCTTAGCATCCCCCTCACAGCTCACACCGCCACCCAGTTTAGTGTCATCTGCAAACTTGGAGATATTACACTCAATTCCTTCATCCAAATCATTGATATATATTGTAAAGAGCTGGGGTCCCAGCACTGAGCCCTGCGGCACTCCACTAGTCACTGCCTGCCGTTCTGAAAAGGACCCGTTTATCCCGACTCTCTGCTTCCTGTCTGCCAACCAGTTCTCTATCCACGTCAGTATATTACCCCCAATACCATGTGCTTTGATATAGCACATCAATCTCTTGTGTGGGACCTTGTCAAAAGCCTTTTGAAAGTCCAAATACACCACATCCACTGGTTCTCCTTTGTCCACTCTACTAGTTACATCTTCAAAAAATTCCAGAAGATTTGTCAAGCACGATTTCCCCTTCATAAATCCATACTGACTTGGACCGATCCTGTCACTGCTTTCCAAATGCGCTGCTATTTCATCCTTAATAATTCATGCCAACATTTTCCCCACCACTGATGTCAAGCTAACTGGTCTATAATTGCCCGCTTTCTCTCTCCCTCCCTTTTTAAAAAGTGCCATTACATTAGCTACCCTCCAGTCCATAGGAACTGATCTTGAGTCGATAGACTGTTGGAAAATGATCACCAATACATCCACTATTTCTAGGGCCACTTCCTTAAGTACTCTGGGATGCAGACTATCAGGCCCCGGGGATTTATCGGCCTTCAATCCTATCAATTTCCCTAACACAATTTCCCGCCTAAGAAGGATATCCTTCAGTTCCTCCTTCTCATTAGACACTCGGTCCCCTAGTACTTCTGGAAGGTTATTTGTGTCTTCCTTCGTGAAGACAGAACCAAAGTATTTGTTCAATTGGTCTGCCATTTCTTTGTTCTCCATTATAAATTCACCTGAATCTGACTGCAAGGGACCTATGTTTGTCTTCACTAATCTTTTTCTCTTCACATATCTATAAAAGCTTTTGCAGTCAGTTTTTATGTTCACGGCAAGCTTCTTCTCGTACTCTATTTTCCTCCTCTTAATTAAACCCTTTGTCCAACTCGACTGAATTCTAAATTTCACCCAGTCCTCAGGTTTGCTGCTTTTTCTGGCCAATTTATATGCCTCTTCCTTGGATTTAACACTATCCTTAATTTCCCTTGTTAGCCACAGTTTAGCCACCTTCCCCGTTTTATTTTTACTCCAGACAGGGATGTACAATAGCTGAAGTTCATCCATGTGATCTTTATATGTTTGCCATTGCCTATTCACCGTCAACCCTAAAAGTATCATTTGCCAGTCTATTCTAGCCAATTCATGCCTCAAACCATCGAAGTTACCTTTCCTTAAGTTCAGGACCCTAGTTTCTGAATTAACTGTGTCACTCGACATCCTAATAAAGAATTGTACCATATTATGGTCATTCTTCCCCAAGGGGCCTCGCACAACAAGATTGCTAATTAGTCCTTTCCCATTACACATCACCCAGTCTAGGATGGCCAGCTCCCTGGTTGGTTCCTCGACATATTGATCTAGAAAACCATCCCTAATACACTCCAGGAAATCCTCCTCCACCGCATTGCTACCAGTTTGGTTAGCCCAATCTATATGTAGATTAAAGTCACCCATGATAACTGCTGTACCTTTATTGCATGCATCCCTAATTTCTTGTTTGATGCTGTCCCCAACCTTATTACTACTGTTTCGTGGTCTGTACACAACTCCCACTAGCGTTTTCTGCCCCTTGATATTCGCAGCTCTACCCATACCGATTCCACATCATCCAAGCTAATGTCCTTTCTTACTATTGCATTAATTTCCTCTTCAACCAGCAATGCCACCCCGCCTCCTTTTCCTTTGTCTATCCTTCCTAAATGTTGAATACACCTGGATGTTGAGTTCCCAGCCTTGATCACCCTGGAGCCATGTCTCCGTGATGCCAATTACATCACACCCGCTAACTGCTATCTGCGCAGTTAATTCGTCCACGACATTGTCCAGCACTCTGCCGTTACCACCCCTCTTGCTCCGTTTAGTGCTCCAAGGGAAGTGGTAGTGCTTGATTTAGCTTCCTTCCTGAAGCGTTAAACCAGAAGTTTGTGTCCAATTGAATTGTATAGCTCCCAGTGATACCTTTGCGCTCCCGCAAAAGTTATCGCCCAAATGGGGTGCTACACAATTTATTTATTTATTTTACTTTTCCCTCCTCCTTCCCCAAAATTGAGATGTACATAAATGTTTTGACTGTAACAAACAAATCCTGGTACAACTACGGTGACATTACAGTGCTCCCAAGAGATGCTGGGATCCCTTGGGGCTTCAGGGGATGCGCTCCCTGGTGGCGGAACATGGGAGTGCATGCTTTACAGATACACAACACTAAGGATAAGGGGTAAGCCATTTAGGACTGAGATGAGGAGAAACTTCTTCACTCAGAGAGTTGTTAACCTGTGGAATGCCCTACTACAGAGAGTTATTGATGCCAGTTCACTGGATATATTCAAGAGAGAGTTAGATATGGCTCTTATGGCTAAAGGGATCAAGGGGTATGGAGAGAAAGCAGGAAAAAGGTACTGAGGGAATGATCAGCCATGATCTTATTGAATGGTGGTGCAGGCTCGAAGGGCCGAATGGCCTATTCCTGCACCTATTTCCTATGTTTCTATGTTTCTCACAATTCCAGAGGTTAACAACTCTCTGAGTGAAGAAGTTTCTCCTCATCTCAGTCCTAAATGGCTTACCCCTTATCCTTAGACTGTGACTCCTGGTTCCGGACTTCCCCAATATCGACAACATTCTTCCTGCATCTAACCTGTCCAGTCCTGTCAGAATTTTATATGTTTCTATGAGATCCCCTCTCATTCTTCTAAACGCCAGTGAATACAGGCCCAGTCGATCCAGTCTCTCCTCATATGTCAGTCCTTCCATTCCAGGAATCAGTCTGGTGAACCTTCACTCCACTCCCTCAATAGCAAGAACGTCCTTCCTCAGATTAGGCACCAAAACTGAACACAATATTCCAGGTGAGGTCTCACCAAGGCCCTGTACGACTGCATTAAGACCGCCTTGCTCAAATACTCAAATCCCCTAGCTATGAAGGCCAATATGCCAATTGCCTTCTTCACCGCCTGCTGTACCTGCACGTCAACTTTAAATGACTGATGAACCATGACAACCAGGTCTCGTTACACCTCCCCTTTTCCTAATCTGCCACCATTCAGATAATATTCTGCCTTCGTGTTTTTGCCACCAAAATGGATAACCTCACATTTATCCACATTATACTGCATCTGTCATGCATTTGCCCACTCACCTAACCTGTCAGTCGAGGAGGCGGGAGCTCGGAGCAGTGCGAGTTCGGGGTCGGCGAGAGGCCTATAAAGGCCAGCGGGAGTCGGGCAGTTCGAGCAGTCAGTCGAGGAGGCGGGAGCTTGGAGCAGCGCGAGTCCGGGGTCGGCGAGAGGCCTATAAAGGCCAGCGGGAGTCGGGCAGTTCGAGCAGTCAGTCGAGGAGGCGGGAGCTCGGAGCAGCGCGAGTCCGGGGTCGGCGAGAGGCCTATAAAGGCCAGCGGGAGTCGGGCAGTTCGAGCAGTCAGTCGAGGAGGCGGGAGCTCGGAGCAGCGCGAGTCCGGGGTCGGCGAGAGGCCTATAAAGGCCAGCGGGAGTCGAGCAGTTCGAGCAGTCAGTCGAGGAGGCGGGAGCTCGGAGCAGCGCGAGTCCGGGGTCGGCGAGAGGCCTATAAAGGCCAGCGGGAGTCGAGGAGGCGGGAGCTCGGAGCAGCGCGAGTCCGGGGTCGGCGAGAGGCGTACCGGTGCAGCTACAGGGAGAAGGCAAAAAAACAAAGGTGACGTCACAGCCTAGGGGGTAAGTGATTGGCTGGTGATTGGTGAGTAGTTTTTCTTTTTCTTCTTATATTGGTCAGTAACTTTTAACATTGTTATTACCAGTTTAAGTGTATCTAAGGGTTAAGACATGGCAGGAGAGCTCGGTCGGGTGTTATGCTCCTCCTGTACCATGTGGGAACTCAGGGACGCTTCCAGTGTCCCTGACGACTACGTGTGCGGGAAGTGTATCCGCCTCCAGCTCCTGACGGTCCGCGTTACGGAATTGGAGCTGAGGGTGGATTTACTCTGGAGCATCCACGATGCTGAGAATGACGTGAGTATCACGTGTAGTGAGTTGGTCTTACCGCAGGGAAAGGGTCCACAGCCAGATAGGGAATGGAAGACCAGCAGGAAGAGTAGAGCAAGGAATGTAGTGCAGGGGTCCCCTGCGGTCATCCCCCTGCAAAACAGATACACCGCTTTGGGTACTGTTGAGGGGAATGACTCATCAGGGGAGGGCAGCAGCAGCCAAGTTCATGGCACCGTGGCTGGCTCTGCTGCACAGGAGGGCAAGAAAAAGAGTGGGAGAGCGATAGTGATAGGGGATTCAATTGTGAGGGGAATAGATAGGCGTTTCTGCGGCCGCAACCGAGACTCCAGGATGGTATGTTGCCTCCCTGGTGCAAGGGTCAAGGATGTCTCGGAGCGGGTGCAGGACATTCTGAAATGGGAGGGAGAACAGCCAGTTGTCGTGGTGCACATTGGTACCAACGACATAGGCAAAAAAAGGGATGAGGTCCTACGAAACGAATTTAAGGAGCTAGGAGCTAAATTAAAAAGTAGGACCTCAAAAGTAGTAATCTCGGGATTGCTACCAGTGCCACGTGATAGTCAGAGTAGGAATCGCAGGATAGCGCAGATGAATACGTGGCTTGAGCAGTGGTGCAGCAGGGAGGGATTCAAATTCCTGGGGCATTGGGACCGGTTCTGGGGGAGGTGGGACCAGTACAAACCGGACGGTCTGCACCTGGGCAGGACTGGAACCAATGTCCTAGGGGGAGTGTTTGCTAGTGCTGTTGGGGAGGATTTAAACTAATATGGCAGGGGGATGGGAACCAATGCAGGGAGACAGAGGGAAACAAAAAGGAGACAAAAGCAAAAGACAGAAAGGAGATGAGGAAAAGTGGAGGGCAGAGAAACCCAAGGCAAAGAACAAAAAGGGCCACTGTACAGCAAAATTCTAAAAGGACAAAGGGTGTTAATAAAACAAGCCTGAAGGCTTTGTGTCTTAATGCAAGGGAGTATCCGCAATAAGGTGGATGAATTAATTGTGCAAATAGATGTTAACAAATATGATGTGATTGGGATTACGGAGACGTGGCTCCAGGATGATCAGGGCTGGGAACTCAACATTCAGGGGTATTCAACATTCAGGAAGGATAGAATAAAAGGAAAAGGAGGTGGGGTAGCATTGCTGGTTAAAGAGGAGATTAATGCAATAGTTAGGAAAGACATTAGCTTGGATGATGTGGAATCTATATGGGTAGAGCTGCAGAACACCAAAGGGCAAAAAACGTTAGTAGGAGTTGTGTACAGACCTCCAAACAGTAATAGGGATGTTGGGGAGGGCATCAAACAGGAAATTAGGGGTGCATGCAATAAAGGTGTAGCAGTTATAATGGGTGACTTTAATATGCACATAGATTGGGCTAGCCAAACTGGAAGCAATACGGTGGAGGAGGATTTCCTGGAGTGCATAAGGGATGGTTTTCTAGACCAATATGTTGAGGAACCAACTAGGGGGGAGGCCATCTTAGACTGGGTGTTGTGTAATGAGAGAGGATTAATTAGCAATCTCATTGTGCGAGGCCCCTTGGGGAAGAGTGACCATAATATGGTGGAATTCTGCATTAGGATGGAGAATGAAACAGTAATTTCAGAGACCATGGTCCAGAACTTAAAGAAGGGTAACTTTGAAGGTATGAGGCGTGAATTGGCTAGGATAGATTGGCGAATGATACTTAGGGGGTTGACTGTGGATGGGCAATGGCAGACATTTAGAGACCGCATGGATGAAGTACAACAATTGTACATTCCTGTCTGGCGTAAAAATAAAAAGGGGAAGGTGGCTCAACCGTGGCTATCTAGGGAAATCAGGGATAGTATTAAAGCCAAGGAAGTGGCATACAAATTGGCCAGAAATAGCAGCGAACCTGGGGACTGGGAGAAATTTAGAACTCAGCAGAGGAGGACAAAGGGTTTGATTAGGACAGGGAAAATGGAGTACGAGAAGAAGCTTGCAGGGAACATTAAGGCGGATTGCAAAAGTTTCTATAGGTATGTAAAGAGAAAAAGGTTGGTGAAGACAAACGTAGGTCCCCTGCAGTCAGAATCAGGGGAAGTCATAACGGGGAACAAAGAAATGGCGGACCAATTGAACAAGTACTTTGGTTCGGTATTCACTAAGGAGGATACAAACAACCTTCCGGATATAAAAGGGGTCAGAGGGTCTAGTAAGGAGGGGGAACTGAGGGAAATCTTCATTAGTCGGGAAATTGTGTTGGGGAAATTGATGGGATTGAAGGCCGATAAATCCCCAGGGCCTGATGGACTGCATCCTAGAGTACTTGAGGAGGTGGCCTTGGAAATAGCGGATGCATTGACAGTCATTTTCCAACATTCCATTGACTCTGGATCAGTTCCTATGGAGTGGAGGGTAGCCAATGTAACCCCACTTTTTAAAAAAGGAGGGAGAGAGAAAACAGGGAATTATAGACCGGTCAGCCTGACCTCAGTAGTGGGTAAAATGATGGAATCAATTATTAAGGATGTCATAGCAGTGCATCTGGAAAATGGTGACATGATAGGCCCAAGTCAGCATGGATTTGTGAAAGGGAAATCATGCTTGACAAATCTTCTGGAATTTTTTGAGGATGTTTCCAGTAAAGTGGACAAAGGAGAACCAGTTGATGTGGTATATTTGGACTTTCAGAAGGCTTTCGACAAGGTCCCACACAAGAGATTAATGTGCAAAGTTAAAGCACATGGGATTGGGGGTAGTGTGCTGACGTGGATTGAGAACTGGTTGTCAGACAGGAAGCAAAGAGTAGGAGTAAACGGGTACTTTTCAGAATGGCAGGCAGTGACTAGTGGAGTGCCGCAAGGTTCTGTGCTGGGGCCCCAGCTGTTTACATTGTACATTAATGATTTAGACGAGGGGATTAAATGCAGTATCTCCAAATTTGCGGATGATACTAAGTTGGGTGGCAGTGTGAGCTGCGAGGAGGATGCTATTAGGCTGCAGAGTGACTTGGATAGGTTAGGTGAGTGGGCAAATGCATGGCAGATGAAGTATAATGTGGATAAGTGTGAGGTTATCCACTTTGGTGGTAAAAACAGAGAGACAGACTATTATCTGAATGGTGACAGATTAGGAAAAGGGAAGGTGCAACGAGACCTGGGTGTCATGGTACATCAGTCATTGAAGGTTGGCATGCAGGTACAGCAGGCGGTTAAGAAAGCAAATGGCATGTTGGCCTTCATAGCGAGGGGATTTGAATACAGGGGCAGGGAGGTGTTGCTACAGTTGTACAGGGCCTTGGTGAGGCCACACCTGGAGTATTGTGTACAGTTTTGGTCTCCTAACTTGAGGAAGGACATTCTTGCTATTGAGGGAGTGCAGCGAAGGTTCACCAGACTGATTCCCGGGATGGCGGGACTGACCTATCAAGAAAGATTGGATCAACTGGGCTTGTATTCCCTGGAGTTCAGAAGAATGAGAGGGGACCTCATAGAAACGTTTAAAATTCTGACGGGTTTAGACAGGTTAGATGCAGAAAGAATGTTCCCAATGTTGGGGAAGTCCAGAACCAGGGGTCACAGTCTGAGGATAAGGGGTAAGCCATTTAGGACCGAGATGAGGAGAAACTTCTTCACCCAGAGAGTGGTGAACCTGTGGAATTCTCTACCACAGAAAGTAGTTGAGGCCAATTCACTAAATATATTCAAAAGGGAGTTAGATGAAGTCCTTACTACTCGGGGGATCAAGGGTTATGGCGAGAAAGCAGGAAGGGGGTACTGAAGTTTCATGTTCAGCCATGAACTCATTGAATGGCGGTGCAGGCTAGAAGGGCTGAATGGCCTGCTCCTGCACATATTTTCTATGTTTCTATGTTTCTATGTCCAAGTCACCCTGCAGCCTCTTAGCGTCCTCCTCACACCACCTCCCTGTTTAGTGTCATCTGCAAACTTGGAGATATTACACTCTATTCCTTCATCTAAATCATTAATGTATATTGTAAAGAGCTGGGGTCCCAGCACTGAGCCCTGCGGCACCCCACTAGCCACTGCCTGCCATTCTGAGAAGGACCCGTTTATCCCTACTCTCTGCTTCCTGTCAGCCAACCAGTTCTCTATCCATGTCCATACATTACCCCCAATACCATGTGCTTTAATTTTGCACACTAATCTCTTGTGTGGGACCTTGTCAAAAGCCTTTTGAAATTCCAAATACACCACATCCACTGGTTCTCCCTTGTCCACTCTATTTGTTATGTCCCCAAAAAATTCTCGAAAATTTGTCAAGCATGATTTCCCTTTCATAAATCCATGCTGACTTGGACTGATCCTGTCACTGCTTTCCAAATACGCTGCTATTTCATCTTTAATAATTGATTTCAACATTTTCCCCACTACTGGTGTCAGACTAACCGGTCTCTAATTCCCCGTTTTCTCTCTCCCTCCTTTTTTAAAAAGTGGTGTTACATTAGCTACCCTCCAGTCCATAGGAACTGATCCAGCTGTTGTAAAATGATTACCAATGCATCCACTATTTCTCGGGCCACTTCCTTATGTACTCTGGGATGCAGACTATCAGGCCCTGGGGATTTATCGGCTGTCAATCCCATCAATTTCCCTAACACAATTTCCTGACTAATAAGGAGTTCCTTCAGTTCCTCCTTCTCGCTAAAGCCTCGGTCCTCTAGTATTTCCAGAAGGTTATATGTGTCTTCCTTCGTGAAGTCAGAACCAAAGTGTTTGTTCAATTGGTCTGCCATTTCTTTGTTCCCCATTATAAATTCACCTGAATCTGACTGCAAGGGACCTACGTTTATCTTGACTAATCTTTTTCTCTTCACATATCGATAGAAGCTTTTGCAGTCAGTTTTTATGTTCCCAGCAAGCTTTCTCTCACACTCTATTTTCCCCCTCCTAATTAAACCCTTTGACCTCCTCTACTGAATTCTAAATTTCTCCCAGTCCTCAGGTTTGCTGCTTTTTCTGACCAATTTATATGCCTCTTCCTTGGAATTAACACTATCCCTAATTTCCCTTGTTAGCCACGGTTGAGCCACCTTCCCAGTTTTGTTTTTACTCCAGACAGGGATGTACAATTGTTGAAGTTCATCCATGTGATCTTTAAATGTTTGCCATTGCCTATCCACTGTCAACCCTTTAAGTATAGTTCGCCAGTCTATTGTAGCCAATTCACGTCTCATACCATCGAAGTTATCTTTCCTTAAGTTCAGGACCCTAGCCTTTGAATTAACTGTGTCACTCTCCATCTTAATAAAGAATTCTACCATATTATGGTCACTCTTCCCCAAGGCGCCTCGCACAACAAGATTGCAAATTAGTCCTTTCTCATTACACATCACCCAGTCTAGGATGGCCAGCCCTCTAGTTGGTTCCTCGACACATTGGTCTCAAAAACCATCCCTAATACACTCCAAGAAATCCTCCTCCACCGTATTGCTACCAGTTTGGTTAGCCCAATCTATATGTAGATTAAACTCGCCCATGATAACTGCTGTAACTTTATTGCATGCATCCCTAATTTCTTGTTTGATGCTGCCTCCAAACTCACTACTACTGTTTGGTGGTCTGTACACAACTCCCACTAGCGTTTTCTGCCCTTTGGAATTCTGCAGTTCTATCCATATAGATTCCACATCATCCAAGCTAATGTCCTTCCTTACTATTGCGTTCATTTCTTCTTTAACCAGCAACGCTACCCCACTTCCGTTCCTTTCTGTCTATCCTTCCTGAATGTTGAATAACCCTGGATGTTGAGTTCCCAGCGTTGGTCACCCTGGAGCCATGTCTCCGTAATGCCAATTATATCATATTCGTTAATAGTTGCCTGCGCAGTTAATTCGTCCACCTTATTACGAATACTCCTCGCATTGAGGCACAGATCCTTCAGGCTTGTCTTTTTAACACACTTTGCCCCTTTAGAATTTTGCTGTAATGTGGCCCTTTTTGATTTTTGCCTGGGGTTTCTCTTCCCTCCACTTTTACTTTTCTTCTTTCTATCTTTTGCTTCTGCCCCCTTTTTACTTCCCAATGTCTCCCTGCATAGGTTCCCATCCCCCTGCCACATTAGTTTAACCCCTCCCCAACAGCACTAGCAAACATTCCCCCTAGGACATTGGTTCCGGTCCTGCCCAGGTACAGATCGTCCGGTTTGTCCTGGTCTCACCTCTCCCAGAATCGGTTCCAATGTCCCAGGAATTTGAATCCCTCCCTCCTGCACCACTCCTCAAGCCACGTATTCATCTTAGCTATCCTGCAATTCCTACTCTGACTAGCATGTGGCACTGGTAGCAATCCTGAGATTACTACTTTTGAGGTCCTACTTTTTAATTTAACTCCTAGCTCCCTAAACTCAGCTTGTAGGACCTCATTCCATATTTTACCTATATCGTTGGTACCTATATGCACCACAACAGCTGGCTGTTCACCCTCCCCCTGCAGAATGCGCTGCAGCCACTCCGAGACATCCTTGACCCTTGCACCAGGGAGGCATCTTGGAGTCTCGTTTGCGGCCACAAAAATGCCTACCTATTCCCCTTACAATAGAATCCCCTATCACTATTGCTCTCCCACTCTTTTTCCTGCCCTCCTGTGCAGCAGAGCCACCCATGGTGCCATGAAGTTGGCTGCTGCTGCCTTCTCCTGATGAGTCATCCCCCCAACAGCACCCAAGGTGGTGTATCTGTTTTGGAGTGATATGGCCGCAGGGGACCCCTGCACTACCTTCCTTCCACTGCTCTTCTTGATGGTCACCCATTCCCTATCTGCCTGTGTAACCTTTACCTGCGGTGTGACCAACTCACTAAACATGCTATTCACAACATCCTCAGCATCGTGGATGCTCCAGAGTGAATCCATGCGCAGCTCCAGTGCCGCAATGCGGTCTGTCAGGAGCTGCAGCTGGATATTCTTCCCACATATGTAGTCGTCAGGGACACTGGAAGCGTCCCTGGCTTCCCACATAGCACAGCTGGGCTCTCCTGCCATGACTTAACCCTTAAATTACTTAATTTGGCTACAAGGTCAAAGGTTACCTACTGATAAGGAAAAAATTATTAAATACTCACCAATCCACCAGCTGTGACGCCACCCTTCGATTTCTTTTTACTTCTTTGTTTTACCTTCGGCCTCGATCTCCCGCTCTCGCTGTGATCTCGGTCCTCGGCTCCCCGCTCCTTTCATCCCCGCTGCTCAGGTCCCACTCTCACTGTGATCTCGGGCCTCGGCTCCCCGCTCCTTTCATCCCCGCTGCTCAGGTCCCACTCTCACTGTGATCTCGGTCCTCGGCTCCCCGCTCCTTTCATCCCTGCTGCTCAGGTCCCACTCTCACTGTGATCTTGGGCGTCGGCTCCCCGCTCCTTTCATCCCCGCTGCTCAGGTCCCACTCTCACTGTGATCTTGGGCCTCGGCTCTCCGCTCCTTTCATCCCCGCTGCTCAGGTGCCACTCTCACTGTGATCTTGGGCCTCGGCTCCCCGCTCCTTTCATCCCCGCTGCTCAGGTCCCACTCTCACTGTGATCTTGGGCCTCGGCTCCCCGCTCCTTTCATCCCCGCTGCTCAGGTCCCACTCTCACTGTGATCTTGGGCCTCGGCTCACCGCTCCTTTTATCCACTCTGCTAAGGACCCGCTCTCGCTGTGATCTCGGGCCTCGGTTCGCCGCTCCTTTTATCCACTCTGCTAAGGACCCGCTCTCGCTGTGATCTCGGGCCTCGGCTCCCCGCTCCTTTTATCCACTCTGCTAAGGACCCGCTCTTGCTGTGATCTCGGGCCTCGGCTCCCCGCTCCTTTTATCCCCGCTGCTCAGGTCCCACTCTCGCTGTGATCTCGGGCCTCGGCTCCCCGCTCCTTTCATCCCCGCTGCTCAGGTCCCGCTCTCGCTGTGATCTCGGGCCTCGGTTCGCCGCTCCTTTTATCCACTCTGCTAAGGACCCGCTCTCGCTGTGATCTCGGGCCTCGGCTCCCCGCTCCTTTTATCCACTCTGCTAAGGACCCGCTCTTGCTGTGATCTCGGGCCTCGGCTCCCCGCTCCTTTTATCCCCGCTGCTCAGGTCCCACTCTCGCTGTGATCTCGGGCCTCGGCTCCCCGCTCCTTTCATCCCCGCTGCTCAGGTCCCGCTCTCGCTGTGATCTCGGGCCTCGGTTCGCCGCTCCTTTTATCCACTCTGCTAAGGACCCGCTCTCGCTGTGATCTCGGGCCTCGGCTCCCCGCTCCTTTTATCCACTCTGCTAAGGACCCGCTCTTGCTGTGATCTCGGGCCTCGGCTCCCCGCTCCTTTTATCCACTCTGCTCAGGTCCCACTCTCACTGTGATCTTGGGCCTCGGCTCCCCGCTCCTTTTATCCACTCTGCTAAGGACCCGCTCTCGCTGTGATCTTGGGCCTCGGCTCCCCGCTCCTTTCATCCCCGCTGCTCAGGTCCCACTCTCACTGTGATCTCGGGCCTCGGCTCCCCGCTCCTTTCATCCCCGCTGCTCAGGTCCCACTCTCACTGTGATCTCGGGCCTCGACTCCCTGCTCCTTTTATCCCCGCTGCTCAGGTCCCGTCTCGCTGTGAGAAGGCTGCACTGGATAGTTAAAGTTGACGACTCCGATTTGTCTGCTACTTTTTCAATCCTGATAATTGTAAAAGGTTGCCCTGCACTTTGTGGAAGATTTTGGGGAGTGAGAAAATCGCAGGAAAAAGGTAAAGATTTTTTCTTTCATTGCAAGCTGACATTTATCATCGCAGGAACAGCATTAATGGTAAGTTTACATTTATTTCTATTTTTATACTTGCCTATAGTTATTGTTTGCTTTTTAAATTCCCTAAAAATTTATTTATACGAGACAGGGAGTCCCTTTGGCCGGGGATAGGAGCAGGCCAGCGTGAATTTTCTGCAGGTAAGGGTTTTCCGATGGTGCTTCAAGGGTCTGTGCGCGGTTTTAAAAATTTTGTTGGTGGGGAAAGTTTGCCTTATGCACAGAAATGGAGCGCAACCTTCTTTTACAGGTACACCAGTGCCAGAATGTATGGTGCCAAACATTCTGGCGCTGGTAGTAGACGCCGGCGCCCCAACACTGGGCAATCTTTGAACTGGGCTTCGGCGACAAAAAACTCACTGGGCGCCGAATAAACGGCGCAGTGCTGGGCAAACTTGGGCCCAATATATATGGTTGAGTCCACATTACCTACATATTGAGTGTTTGTCCAACTAAAATATCATATTTCATATGCAGTCATGCAGCAGTTTTACATTTATATCAGTAGTTTGAATAAAACTTATTTTCATCGACAGTACATTGTTTGATACTACACTTACCGATCACAGAGTCATAAGCAGAGCTGTTATGGTTCAGTCTTGTTGGAAATGGGAGATGGTAAGCTGCGATACAGCTTTTTGAGACAGCTTGTTCAACTAGATAATACAGAAGATTAAAAATATAAGCAACATCTACTCAACCCAAATACATTGTTTTACAGAAGTGCAAACATTAAACAGTGTTAATAAAAATCTGCAGTATATATGTCAAGGTTTCTTATGCATCTACTGTTAACTTTGTTTTCGTTTCACTCATGGCTCAGTCAGTAAATGCGCTGCAAAGTGTGATACCAGGCAAGTCCTTGATTCAAACCTTGATTTGTCAAAATTTGCCAATCTCAGTACTACAATAGTCTAGGGAGCAGGAACAAAAAATACAGAGAATATAAATGGCGCTTATCACTGGGCATTGACACCTGATGGAAGTGCATGTGCCTGATAGCAGAAAAAGATGAAGTCATGATAACCCTGGGGGATCAAAGAGTCCACTGACACTCACTGTCCAGGCTTCCATATGAGGAATGGCCACTTGGGCAAAGTAGTGGAAGGCTGCTAGCATCAATAGAACTATCACTCATGATGAGGATTGACAAGGAAAGAATCAGAGGAACAAAACTAATTGTTTTCATCCAATGAAGTCCCATACTATAACATCACTTCAGACTATCCTCAACTTCAGAGCCCTGGCAAAAATTATACCTGTATATTTTTGAACCCTGCCTTCAATGCTCACTCACATAACATGTCATCTTGACACTAAATATGAACAAAATTTATCGAATTGACAATTCCATTAAAATAAAGTCTACCCTCCCCGACTTCTGGTGATCTGTATGGTTTAGCAACACAACATGATTGTTTCCCCCACTTCGTATCGCTTTTAAACTCTTTGTCACTTTTGAACAATTTGTCAATGTTTAAATATTTAACTGTATCAATTTGATTGGTGCAACAATGCTGTGTTAATCTCTTTCATCCTGCTTGAATGTCGCTGAGGTCAATATATCTCATTTGCACAGAATAGAATCAAGCACCTCATTGTTGGTTCTTCTCTATGGGTTGTAGTTAGTCAACAGGTGAGCATGGGCAACGGTACTTAGGGAGACATACATAAATCACATACTAGGGACAGGCAGGCACTGGGATACATGAAAGGAGGTAAATCTATAAACTGTGTCTACATGTATGCAAGATGCATTAGAAATAAGATGCCAGAGCTGAAGATTGTTGTGGCAGTAGGGAATTACAATGTACTGGGAATAACAGCAACATGGTTAAATCTAAAGAATGGAAGCAAAGTTAACATTTTGAAAAGACAAAACAGACAAAAAAGTGTTGTTGCCTTATATATCAGGGACACCTTGGAGATAAATAAAGGTGAACCTGTGGGGTCTCAACACTAACCTGGACACAATCTGACAGTGTCTATTACAATATTCTACCATCCACATCCCCACCCACCAAACTCATATTATGGGATCAACATTAAAGATCAAAGAAACATGTTCTTCCTCAACTCCAATTCCAATCATGGTTAATGGGACTCAATGGCCAACTGAAAGGTTAGTAAAGAATAGGTTATAGATAAACTGAAAGGATTAAGTATCCACAAAGCTCCTGAGCCAAATGGGATACATCCTGTAATCTCAAGAAATTAAAGGACAATTTGTAAATTGTGCTTTAGCTGATAACTTTAAGAGCTCCATAAATACTGGAGTAGTACCCAAGGACTGGAGAACAGCAAATGTACTTCCAATATTTAAAAAAGGAGCAAAAGACAAACCTGATCATTTCAGGTTGGTTAGCCTAGCATCCATAGAAAAAATTCAAGGGCATTCTACAGGATAAAGAAATAACTTGCATTTATATAGTGCATTTCATATCCTCAGGATGCTACAAAGCACTTCACATCCAATGAATTACTTTTAAGTGCAGTCACTCTGTTTTGTAGGCAAACACAAGAGCCAATGATATAAATGAGCATTTAAACAATTCTGATTTCATAAAGGAGCAGGCAGCATGGCTTTAGAAGTAATAGGTCCTGCTCTACAAACCTATTGGAATTGTAACTAAGATGGTGAATGAGGTAATAATTTCACGAGGAAATAGCCAGCTTATTGTGCATATTAATATCCATCAAGTTTCAGCATTTCATCGGTTCTGCACTTTGCATTCTATCTGCAATAAATTGTTTAAGCCCAATGTATGCTAAAAGGGTCAGTTCACTCACAAAACATGTATGTTGAAAAACTGTCGTCAACATGTCGTACTTGCATTTCACAACTCCAGAAGAAACCCTCATAGTGAAAAGTCTTCACAGATGCCTGAGGAGAAACAACTGCAACTTCATTTAAGATAATAAAAAATATATATTAAGCACTGGAAGTTGAATTTTCTTGAACTACTTTTCCATCCTTAATTTAATATAAATAATTTTTCACTTGATTATCTTTTGAATTAAAATGAAAAGGTACATGAGATTAAAATAAATCCACAATTGAACAGAAAACCTCATCGTTAAAAAAAAGTGAGAGAATGTAACATTTTCTATTTTGGCAACTCAGTATCATCAAGCATTGCAAAGGTCAGGTGTGGCACAGGCTGGAAAAAAGGCAAGCTCCCTCACTTGCCCAACAATATGCCTTAAGCACCAACCTCAGATGAAAATTGGAGCAGTGAGAACAGTCGTGTTTGCCCCACCAGCCTCTCTGAGTGAAATTTATTGCTAAATTGTGCTGTGGACCCATACCCAATGAGAAATAGGTTAACACGAACCAAACTCATTTCGTATACAATTCTTATAAATCAGCTGAAAAGAGACTCTGAAATAATCCCAGCAGTTTAAGCTAAACAGGCTGAAATAATAAAGTCTGAATAGATGTGTAAAGCTAAATCAACGCATATTTGAACTTATTCAGAAAAAGCTTTTTAGTTGTCAAGCTAGCTGGAGCAGATCTTTTAAAACCAAATTTTTCTATAAGAGATAACATGCAGATCTTTTGATGGATATTTGAATTCTTCACTTTATTGTTTCTCCATTTTCAGTTGAAGTAGCGTTATCATATTCAATAATTCAAAAGCTGATGATTGCAAATACACAATTAAATCAAGTCATATTTATAGTTTTGCAATTTATTGGCTACAGTGACTATAAAATATGATCAAAATAGAATTTTGATCAGACTAAATGTGTACATCTTGTTTAAAAGTGGTGCTAACCCAGTTCTAAAATCATTCCCAAGCACTGCATTAAAATCTGAAATGGCTGCTTGCAGGCAGGGGGCAGTGGAATTTCCAGGAGTAGGTTGTCACAACTGATAATACCGTTTTTCTGGGGCTTCCACTGAAATTACAGCAGACAATCGGCAGAACCCCTGCGGAACTTCTATCCCAGTGTCTGCATCATAGGCCCAAAAAACGAAAGAAGAATTAATCAAACTAAAGGGTATCTTTGAAGGGAAGAGCGATTTCAAATGCTAATTCAGTGGCTGAAAGCAGGCAGCTTTAGTCAGCCCCCACATTGTGAATATAGCTCACCTATAGAGCAGGCTCTCACAATTCACAGCCAAAGGAGATCTCTGGGGTCACCAGAATTCCAGTAGAAACCCCATCGCCTGATAGTACACTTGCTTCTCCACAAAAGGAATAAATTAGAAGGAATGGTGGGTTAGGAGTCACACATCTTGAACTCAAGCTCAACATTCACAAACTAGAGAAAGCAACTGCACTTCACTTGATTTGAATATTGTGCTGAGATCATCCAAAACTCAGCTGCTTGTATCCTAACTCGCATCGTCCCATTCTCCCATCACCTCTGTGCTCGCTGACCTACATTTGGCTCCTGGTCCAGCATCACCTCAAATTTAAAATTCTCATTCTTTTGTTCAAATCTCTCCATAGCCTTGCCCACCCTATCTCTGTAATCTCCTCCAGCCCTACAACCCTCCAAAAACTCCGTGTTCCTCCAAATCTATTGTGCATCACCAATTTCCTTAGCCCACCATAGGCGGTCATGACTTCAGCAGGCCCAAGCCCTGGAATTACCTCCTTAAACCTCTCTACCTCTCTCTCCTCCTTTAAGACACTCCTTAAAACGCACCCCTTTGACCATGCTTTTGGTCCCCCAACCTAATATCTCCTTACATGACTTGATATCAAATTTTGTCAGATAACGCTGCTGTGAAGAGCCTTGGGATGCTTTATTACAATAAAGGTGCTATATAAATGCAATTTGTTGTGGTTGACTACAAGGTATGATCACAATATCGCAGGAGCTAAGCTTCAATGGCCTAGAAATTCAAGAGCGCTGGGAATCTGCGGTGGCAGTTAACGACCGCTGAAATGAATGACGCTAGCAGCACCAATGATGCTATATTGTTGTTGCATGCTAATTAACATTAGCACAACGCTAAATTCACTGTGCAAGCCCAGTTTTCGTGGCGGTAGTCTCAGCAGGAGCCCCAATGTAGCATGGCCGTTGTATCATTGGAGCAAGTACAGCCTTTGGAGCAGTTACCGCCACGAAAACTGGGCTTGAACAGTGAATTTAGCGTTGTGCTAATGTTAATTAGCATGCAACAACAATATAGCATCATTGGTGCTGCTAGCGTCATTCATTTCAGCGGTCGTTAACTGCCACCAGCAGATTCCCAGCGCTCTTGAATTTCTAGGCCATTGAAGCTTAACTCCTGCGATATTGTGATCATACCTTGTAGTCAACCATAACAAAAAGCAAGGCTGTCATTTCAGAGAGCAGTGTATTCACTTAAAGGGGAAATGCCTTCTAAAATGAAAAAAAAAATCATTTAAACATAGGCAGTTTTTAGCACTTAGAGCTTAACTGCCTTCTGAAAAAATATTAACATTAAAAAGAATCCCTAAAGAAAATGAGGAAGTTAGCACTTACATAAATGTCTCAGCAAGCCAGGGAAGGGCACCCAGAATCTCCAGCTTTGTGCAAGGGGTCAACACTGCAAGAGAGGTCCTCTATCCAAAGGGCCATGAGGCCCTCCAGAAAGAACAATGTGGTACCAGAATAGTGAGGTCGTCGCTGCCAGCGGTGTAACCCCCACCTTCTGGCTCCCATGCACAAAGAAGCTTCATGACCTCAGACCAGTGGTCAAGGTGAGTGAATGCATCTTCAAAAGCTGTCTCCTACCAACTGCACCACTAACCTCACACACAGCTCAATGCACAACTCCCCTACACCCCACTCCCACACCCCCCACCAATCACTCATCTACCAACAATCTGTACACCTCCCATTCCTAGCTTCATCTCACCCCCTTGGAGGAGACGGTGCAGGTCATTCTTGGAAGGGGCATGGCTGAGCCCTTGACCAGCGACGGGGCTGAAAGGATACAAGATGCTGGTATCCTCATACATTATCCTCCTTCTCACAAGCACCTCTTGCTTTCCTGCCCTCCTTTCACCACATCTCCACCCTTGTGCCTTCCTCATTTCACACATCCAAATCCTGCAACAAATGTACAGGGTATTGGTGAGACCACACTAAGAGTACTGCGTACAGTTTTGGTCTGCTTATTTAAGGAGGGATATACTTGCGTTTGAGGGAGTTCAGAGAATGTTGATTCCTGAGATGAAGGGGTTGACTTATGAAGAAAGATTGAGCAGGTTGGGCCTATACTCACTGGAGTTCAGAAGAATGAGAGGTGATCTTATTGAAACATGTAAGATACTGAGGGGGCTCGACAAGGTAGATGCAAAGAGGATGTTTCCACTTGTGGAGGTATCTAGAACTAGGGGGCATAGTTTAAGAATAAGGGGTCATCCATTTAGAACTGAGATGAGGAGGAATTTCTTCTCTCAGAGGGTCGTAAATCTGTGGAATTCTTTGTCCAGAAAGCTGTGGAGGTTGGGTCATTGAATATATTTAAGGTGGAGATAGACAGATTTTTGAACGTTAAGGGAGTGAAGGGTTATAGGGAGCAGGCAGGGAAGTGGAGCTGAGCCCAAGGTCAGATCAGCCATGATCTTATAAAATGGCGGAAAAGGCTCGAGGGGCCAAATGGCCTACTCCAGCTCCTATTTCTTATGTTCTTATTTTCTTAAATGCAGCCAGCGGTTGTTCAAGAAGAGGGAGAGGAGAGTAAAGGAGAAGAAACACTGTGACTCGATTTCACAGCCATGGTCCCAGTGGCTGCAGCATGGTTGGTGGACGGCTGCTAACTCTCAGTGGTAAATAATGCAAATGCCCTTGCAGGACAACCTTGAGGACCTGGTGGCTGGGAGTGTGAAATCAAGTGACAGTGTTTCTTTCTCACCAAAATGGCCCTCACCAAAATGGCCATTTTTTTTCCTGATTTCTGGCACGAACGGGTTGTGGTAAGGTATCCAATTTTTCTTCCAATGACAACAGATTGTATTTGAAAAACTAAATCAGGAAAGTGTAGGACAAAACAATTTGTGCATGGCTACTTGACAGAAGTGGCTTGCCCTTTTAGAAATAGTATAACTGTGACATTTCTTGCAATGTATCTGCAATTAATGTTTTGGTCACTGGCCCAATTGGCTCCCTTTATTTCAGGCCAATATTGCTATTTGTACCAGCCTGGACCCCTTCCCCACACCCTGCCCCCTCCCTGTGCACCCCCCCACCCCCAAACGAAGGAGGCACAATTTTCAATACTCGAACAATCTGGACGCCAAACTGATTCAAGCTTGCAGATCGCTTGGTGTTAGAGAGGCCTAGGCCAAAAAAATCCCAGTGTGGGAATGTCATACCCCAGCCCTGCTGGCGTCTCAGAAACTACTGGCCTGGGACCAGGAATACCAAGGTCCCAGGTAATTTCCTAATAGTCACACAGCACGATCCCACAGTTTACAGCAGAAATATGTCATTGGCCTCATGAAAATTTCAGGGTCTGTATTTTATTTTTACAACTTACTTTCTGCTTTCAGGAATAGAAGGTAAGCTGAATTCTCCTTAAAATTACTCTTCACAATATTTGGAAAGTGCTTTAATTTTGTCACAATAAAGTTATTGAAATAAATAGATGTATTTCAGTCATCTCCATTGCTATAGTTTAACTGCTTATAGCTGCCAGTGATATACTGGGGCTTCATCTCTTCCAAAAATTCATTTTAATATCAGGATATGTTTCATTATGTAGAGTAGAGGGAAGCTATTTCAGAATCATCGTAAGTAGACTGTTTTAATTTGTAACTCAATTCCAAAAATGATCACCAATGTAATAATAGTTTTTTACAATGCTAATTAGTTCTTACTTTGTTGAATAAGCTCATTGATCCAGGAAAATGTTTATGTTTTTTCAAAGTTTCCGCAATACTCCGTCTTTGAATGAGTCCTTCAAATGTCTCTCCATGCTCACTTCGATTCCACGGCTTCTGTGGCTGGTTACTTATTTGATCTAATATTTGAATTGGTTTAATTTTTGTCCCAATTTGAGCTTCCTGGAAGGGAAATATAAATTGACTCGGATTATATTTCAGCACAATAAAAAAATGAACAGATCCAGTCATTCTAAGTTTTTACTTTCCCCCGAAATCTCTTCACCAAAGGGTCTCTAAACATCCATTTAATCCATTGTGAAATAAAAATAGAAAATGCTAGAAATACTCAGCAGGTCAGGCAGCATCTGTGGAGAGAGAAACAGAGTTAATGTTTCAGGCCAATGACCTTTCAGCAGAACTAGAAAAGTTGGAGATGTAATGGATTTTAAGCAAGTGCAGGGGCAGGGAATGGGGGAGGGGAGGGAAGAACAAAAGGGAAAGTCTGTGAGAGGCTGGAAGGCAGAAGTGATTAAATGACAAAAGGTATGATAGTTCAAAGCAAAAGGAGATGGTAATGAGACAAATAAAAACACAAAAGATGAATCTAGAGGAGGTGTAAATGGGAATGTCGGAATCATCTTAGGAAGGATATATTGGCCTTGGAGGGAGTGCAACGCAGGTTTACCAGGATAATATCTGGACTCTAAGGGTTAAATTACGAGGAGTGATTACACAAACTAGGGTGGTATTTCCTGGAATTTAGAAGGTTAAATGGTGATTTGATCAAAGTTTTCAAGATATTAAGGAGAACAGATAAGGGGTAGATAGAGAGAAACTGTTTCTGCTGGTTGAGGATACTAGGGGGCATAGTCTAGAAATTAGAGCCAGCCTTTCAGAAGTAAAGTTAGGAAACACTTCTGTACACAAAGGGTGGTAGAAGTTTGGAACTCTTTTCGGCAAACAGCAATTGATGCTAAATCAATTGTTAATTTTAAATCTGAGATTGCTAGATTTTTGTTAAGCAAAGGTAATAAGGAATATGGGGCAAAGGTGGGTATATGGAGTAAGCTTGCAGATCAGCCATGGTCGCATTGAATAGTGAAACAGGCTCGAGGGGCTAAATGACCTACTCCTCCTGTTCCTATGTTCCCAAATCCTCAGAGATCAGCTCTTCCTAATTATCATATGCATGCCATACTGTAGCAGGCCACTTTATTGCGGTCACTTAAAAGCAATTGCTGCTACATGACCATTTGGAAAGATAATTGTACAAATCAAATATACTACACCACTAACCTATATGATGCAAGTGGCCTACGCGCTCTTCTAATTTCCAACACTTCACAGATTTTTTGGTTGTGGGGCAAAATTACTCAGAACAGAAAACAGAAGCGCTAAACCAGAGCAGCCCAGACCTCTCTCAGAGTATAAACAGACCGCACTGGGCTTGATTCAACCAGAGAGTATAGATGTGGACTATGGGGAAGTTCAAGAGCTCCAAGGATACAGTTAATGCCATCCTTTCCTTGTTACCCCTCCCTACATTATTCACTCACTCACATACATACTCTGCAACAAAACACTAGAAAGACAATATTAGCTATGTAAACTCCGTTGCATGGGTTGTTTCTCAGCTGTCATTATAACATGACTCTTTGTTTCTATAGAGCCCTTAAAGAAGCTGTAGGCCCTAATGACAGCCCCAAAGTCAATACTTCACAGTATTCTACGTCATCCACGAAAGCCATAGTAAGTACCAGCACAGGCACATCTTTGCTGGGAGATTTAGGTAGGCAGTGTGAATCAAGTTCACTGGGTGAAGCAGAGCGTGTGTCAGTAGAAACTGGTGGTGGAGGCAAAGATTGAGCAGAACCGATTGGTTGCAGGGCTAACTCACATCTACCCTCATTCATAGAGTCTTGGGATCCCAACTTCATAGGGCCCATACTTAAGAGTGAGGCTGTTTGATCACCAACATTTTTTAGTCATTAAAGAGTGTACCAAGCACCTTTCGAGATCTAATGTATATTGCACAGAAGTCCTCTACCTGCATCTATGCAGTTGTACATGACCACTTATCTAAAGGCACTCCACTATGGAGTGTATGGCCACCCAAGGAGATCTGTAAGAAGGAAATAACTTGCAGTTGTATAGCGGCTTCCCCATCCTCGGGACAGCCCAGAGTACTTCACAGCCAATGAAGCAGTATGGAAGTGTCGTCTCTGTTGTAGTGAAACACAACAGCCGACTTGTGCACAACAAGGTCCCATAAACAGCAATGAAATAAATGGCTAGATAATGTTTTGGTGATGTTAGTTGAGGGATAAATATTGGCCAAAACACCAAGAAAATCCCCCGCTCATCTTCAAATAGTGCCATGGGATCTTTTACATCCACTTGAGGGGGCAGATGAGACATCAATTTAACATCTCATCTGGAAGACACCAACTCCAACTCCACTGAAGTGTCAGCCTAGATTATGCTGTAAGAACACTGGGGGATCCCGACAAATATATGCCAAGGAGCCAGACGAATGCTTAACCCCTTCACTTTAACTCCTCACTGCAAACGTTTTGGGGTTTACCACCCAGCTTAGATCGAGAAATTAATTATGCCTAAATTGGTTTACCAAACTGTATCACGCAGTTCAAATTGGATTTGAGTTCACCTTCCTCCCTCAATTAGGATATTTCCAAGCTACAGAGTGAATTAATTAACCCTTTCTTGCCAAATCATCAAGTCAGATAACAAGTCATGCACTAACAACTATTTATTGACTACAAAATCCTAACTTAAGCTTAAATATTGAGCATTCAAAACAGTTAACAGATATAAATAGTTATAGTCAGGGTCTCTTAGCAGTTTGAATAACATAATTAATAGAGAGTTACTTAACAAATTGAATAACAGAGATTGTAAAAGCAGCTCACGTATCACTGTAGTTCAGCATTAACTGAATCACTGACTATTAAATTATTGTTGAGATCAGTGTCTAAGGTTACTGCAAATTGGTACAGTTAGTGTAAATCCTTAAATTAACAGCTAGTCAATAGAATAGAGTCGGTGTGCTGGTGGTGAACAATGTCTCCAGGGCTTATACATCTTTGTCTATATGAGCGGTGTGTCTTCCTCATCTGGGACGATGGCATTAGCTTCTGAAACATCGAATCGATGTGCCTTCGATGGCGGGATTATATGTTCCACTTGGATCCTCTGGTTGGGCTGAACTTACCATATGCACAAGTGACTGTGCCTTTCCCCATTTGCTTAACACTCACCTTTCTCGATCATAGACAACATGTACAGTTAGGTGGCACATGTATCTCTGCTGTAATTGAGTGATGTAGCCATATAATGTGACATATATAACCTCTTGTTCTCTGTCCTGAATATACTTTGGACTAGAAATTTGAATCATTTGCTCCTTCTGTTACACCCTGGAGGGCACCAACGGGGCGCAAATGAGTTGCTGACCTGATGTGGCGCTGTTAACGACTCCTGCCATGTTGGGCGGGAGTTTAGCAGCGGCACTACGGCTTTGTGCCCCAATTTCCTCTCCTGCACTCAGAGATCAAGATGTCATCATTGAACACATCGCCCCATTAGCGCCCCGGCCCCGAAATTCACTTTCGCCCCCTGCAGCAATGCTAACTAAAAACAACGGCAGCTGCAGGAGGCACGGATCAGGTGGCCGGCTGCTACCGGGGTAATAATTAAAGGCTAGATGGCTGATGGAAAATGCAAAAATAACTTAATTTTGTTGTCGCGCCACTGCTCCATTTTCTTCGTTGTGTCCTGGCCGCGATTGCTCAGTCAGGCCGACTGCGTAGAATCCCTGCTCCATGGTGGTACAGGTAGGACCCTTTTTCTTTTGCAGAGCCTGCAGCGTGGGCCGGTCCCTCTAAGGGAGGGAAGGGCCCACTGGACATGACCACACAGCACGGCACAGTGCGCAGCGCTGCTGAGGTGTCTATCCCATTAGCGCTCCATAAAGGAAGTGGAGCGCTTGATTTAGTGCTCCAATTCCTTCTGGGGCTGTAACCCGAATTTTTGGAAAGGGGCAAGACATCTGCACCTGGCGCTAAATTTTGCGCCTCCTAGCTGTTATAGCCCCCAAACGGGGCGATAATGAATTCCATCCCCTTTGTACTTATGGTATCCTTCTAAATCTGTTTGGTAAAGAGAACGACAGAAGAAGACGAAAAAAAACAAAGAGAATTTTCTGCTAATTATCAAGAGAAACTACATCTAAAGCGTGATAAAGGGAATCTAAGGCCCAGAAATTCGGTTGCGGTACTACTCACGAGGCACGAGACTTTGCGCCAGGCGTAGAAGTCTCGCCTCTCAAGAAATTGGGGTTACCGCCCCCGAAAGGAAGTGGAGCGTTAAATCCAGTGTTCCACTTCCTTTCTAGGGTGGTAGTGGGGCGAACGGTGCAGCAGCGCTACACACTGGGCCGCGTAGCGTGCTGCGTAGGAGGGATTCATCCCTGATTTAAAGGGAAGGGCCCAAGCTGCATAACCCTGCAGAACAGGTACCCACCTAGCTGGACCACTGGGGGGTGGGGGTGCCGCGCGATCAGCCAGGCACTCAAGCAGATTAGGCTGGAGCTCTTTGTTGGCCAGCACGGACACGAGGGGCCGAATGTCCTCCTTCTGTGCTGTAAATTTCTATGATTCTATGAATCTATCAAGCAGAGTACCGGGCTCATAGATTCATAGAAATTTACTGCACAGTCCATTTCGGTCCATCGTGTCCATGCCAGCTGACAAACAGCTATACAGCATAATCCCACTTTCCAGCTCTTGGTCCATAGCCTTGAAGGTTATGGCACTTCAAGTGCACATCCAAGTACTTTTTAAATGCTATGAGGGTGTCTGCCTCTACCACCTTTTCAGGTAGTGAGTACCAGACCCCAGCACCCTCTGGGTGAAAACATTTCTGCTCAAAACCCCTCTAAACCTCCAATCACTTACTTGAAATCTATGCTCCCTGGTTATTGACTCCCTTGCTAAGGGAAACAGGTCCTTTCTATCCACTCTATCTAGGCCTCTCATAATTTTATATACCTCAATTAGGTCTCCCCTCAGCCTCCTCTGTTCCAAAGAAAACAAACCCAGCCTATCCAATCTTTCAGTGTCCCTGACGACTACATGTATGGGAAGTGTATCCAGCTGCAGCTCCTGACAGACCGCATTGCGGCACTGGAGCTGCATATGGATTCACTCTGGAGCATCCGCGATGCTGAGGATGTCATGAATAACACATTTAGTGAGTTGGTCACACCACAGGTAAAGGTTACTCAAGAAGATAGGGAATGGATGACCATCAGGCAGAGCAGTGGAAGGAAGGTAATGCAGGGGTCCCCTGAAGTCATCCTCCTTCAAAACAGATACACCGCTTTCAGTATTGTTGGGGGGGATGACTCTCCAGGGGAGGGCAGCAGCAGCCAGGTTCATGACACCATGGGTGGCTCTGCTGCATAGGAGGGCAGGAAAGAGAGTGGGAGAGCTATAGTGGTAGGAGATTCTATTGTAAGGGGAATAGATAAGACGTTTCTGTGGCCGCAATCGAGATTTCAGGATGGTATGTTGCCACCCTGGTGCAAGGGTCAAAGATGTCTCGGAGCGGCTGCAGCACATTTTAGAGAGAGGGTGAACAGCCAGTTGTCGTGCTGCATATAGGTACCAATAATATAGGTAAAAAACGGGATTAGGTCCTACAAGCTGAATATAGGGAGCTAGGAGTTAAATTAAAAAGTAGGACCTCAAAGGTAGTAATCTCAGGATTGCTACCAGTGCCACGTGCTAGTCAGAGTAGGAATTGCAGGATAGCTCAGATAGCTCAAAGTAAATGAGTTGACGGCAAAAATCATTAAAAATGGGTATGATTTGGTGGCCATTACTGAAATGTGGTTGCAGGATGGCCAAGACTGGGAATTAAACATACAGGGGTATCTGACAATTCAGAAAGATAGACAAGAAGGGAAAGGAGATGGAGTAGCTCTGTTAATAAAGGATGATATCAGGGCAGTTGTGAGAGACGATATTGGCTCTAATGAACAAAATGTTGAATCATTGTGGGTGGAGATTAGAGATAGTAAGGGGAAAAAGTCACTGGTGGGCGTAGTTTATAGGCCCCCAAATAATAACTTCACGGTGGGGCGGACAATAATCAAGGGAATAATGGAGGCATGTGAAAAAGGAACGGCAGTAATCATGGGGGATTTTAACCTACATATCGATTGGTCAAATCAAATTGCACAGAGTAGCCTTGAGGAGGAATTCATAGAATGCATACGGGATTGATTCCTAGAACAGTATGTTACAGAACCTACAAGGGAGCAAGCTATCTTAGATCTGGTCCTGTGTAATGAGACAGGAATAATAAACGATCTCCTAGTAAAAGATCCTCTCGGAATGAGTGATCACAGTATGGTTGAATTTGTAATACAGATTGAGGGTGAGGAAGTAGTGTCTCAAACGAGCGTACTATGCTTAAACAAAGGGGACTACAGTAGGATGAGGGCAGAGTTGGCTAAAGTAGACTGGAAACACAGACTAAACGGTGACACAATTGAGGAACAGTGGAGGACTTTTAAGGAGCTCTTTCATAGTGCTCAACAAAAATATATTCCAGTGAAAAAGAAGGGCGGTAAGAGAAGGGATAACCAGCCGTGGATAACCAAGGAAATAAAGGAGAGTATCAAATTAAAAACCAATGCGTATAAGGTGGCCAAGGTTAGTGGGAAACTAGAAGATTGGGAAAATTTTAAACGACAGCAAAGAATGACTAAGAAAGCAATAAAGAAAGGAAAGATAGATTATGAATGTAAGCTTGCGCAAAACATAAAAACAGATAGTAAAAGCTTTTACCGATATATAAAACAGAAAAGAGTGACCAAAGTAAATGTTGGTCCCTGAGAAGATGAGAAGGGGGATTTAATAATGGGAAAATGTGGAAATGGCTGAGACTTCAAAGAATTATTTTGCTTCGGTCTTCACAGTGGAAGACACAAAAACCATGCCAAAAATTGCTGGTCACGGGAATGTGGGAAGGGAGGACCTTGAGACAATCACCATCACTAGCGGGGTAGTGCTGGACAGGCTAATGGAGCTCAAGGTAGACAAGTCCCCTGGTCCTGATGAAATGCATCCCAGGGTATTAAAAGAGATGGCGGAAGTTATAGCAGATGCATTCATTATAATCTACCAAAATTCTCTGGACTCTGGGGAGGTACCATCGGATTGGAAAACAGCTAATGTAATGCCTCTGCTTAAAAAAGGGGGCAGACAAAAGGCAGGTCACTATAGTATAGGCCGGTTAGTTTAACATCTGTAGTGGGGAAAATGCTTGAAGCTATCATTAAGGAAGAAATAGCGGGACATCAAGATAGGAATAGTGCAATCAAGCAGACGCAACATGGATTCATGAAGGGGAAATCATGTTTAACTAATTTACTGGAATTCTTTGAGGATATAACGAGCATGGTGGATAGAGGTGTACCGATGGATGTGGTGTATTTAGATTTCCAAAATGCATTCGATAAGGTGCCACACAAAAGGTTACTGCAGAAGATAAAGGTACGCGGAGTCAGAGGAAATGTATTAGCATGGATCGAGAATTGGCAGGCTAACAGAAAGCAGAGAGTCGGGATAAATGGGTCCTTTTCGGGTTGGAAATCAGTGGTTAGTGGTGTGCCACAGGGATCGGTGCTGGGACCACAACTGTTTACAATATACATCGATGACCTGGAAGAGGGGACAGAGTGTAGTGTAACAAAATTTGCATGTGACACAAAGATTAGTGGGAAAGCGGGTTGTGTAGAGGACACAGAGAGGCTGCAAAGAGAGTTAGATAGGTTAAGCGAATGGGCTAAGGTTTGGCACATGGAACACAATGTCAGAAAATGTGAGGTCATCCATCTTGGGAAAAAAAAACAGTAAAAGGGAATATTATTTGAATGGGGAGAAATTACAACATGCTGCGGTGCAAAGGAACCTGAGGTTCCTAGTGCATGAAACTCTTTTAGGCTACTGCACCTGGTATTCCCTGGCAGTCTCCCATCCAAGTACTAACCAGGCCTGACTCTGCTTAGCTTCCAAGCTCAGACAAGATCGGGCATTTTCAGACTAGTGCAGCCGTTGTGCATGAAACTCTTTTTGAGTTTATCTGTAAAACAAAACATTAAACCGTGCCACCCGAACTGGGTGACACACCAGACATTTACAAGGCCCCTTTTTTTCATTTTTTTTTCGGCACTAAAATCACAATTTTTCCCCAGTGCCCCCTATAAAGGGAAGGGGGACACTAAAAGCACCGGCAATTAAAACAAATTAAACTTTAAAACGTAAAATCAAATTAAAATTTGGTTGCCGGGCGTGATGATGCACTCCAGTCCCTCCGGTGCCCACCTCTCGCGGAAGGCCGCGAGCGTACCGGTGGACACCGCGTGCTCCATCTCCAAGGACACCCTGGACCGGATGTAAGAGCGGAAGAGAGGCAGGCAGTCAGGTTGAACGACCCCCTCGACCGCCCGCTGCCTGGACCGGCTGATGGCACCCTTGGCCGTGCCCAGGAGCAGTCCTACGAGGAGGCCATCGGACCTACCCGCTCCCCTCCGCACAGGGTGCCCAAAGATCAGGAGAGTGGGACTGAAGTGCAGCCAGAATTTCAGGAGCAGCCCCTTCAAATAATAAAACAGGGGCTGCAACCTTGTGCATTCCATAAAAACATGGAACACGGACTCTTCCAGACCGCAGAAATTGCAGGCGGCCTGGGAGTCCGTGAACCGGCTTAAAAATTTGTTGCACGGCACTGCTCCGTGCACCACCCTCCAGGCCAAGTCCCCGATGAATAGTGGGAGGACCCCTGCGTAGAGTGCCCTCCATCGGGGACCCCCGCCTCCTCCGGACGGCAAGATGGTATGCCATGGCGTGTCCGGACGGCCGGCGAGGATGGCAAAGTTGAGAGTGCGCAGGAGCAGCCCGTACAGGAAACCCCTCCGCGCGGAACTGAAAGGCACGGAGGGGATTTCCCCGAGGCGGCTCAAGTTGTGAGGCGGCGGCCCGTTGTGCATGAAACTCTTTTGAGTTTACCTGTGAAAACATAAAACATTAAACGGTGCCACCCGACCTGGGTGACACTCCAGACATTTACAAGGCCCTTTTTTTCCCCCCCCTTTTTTGTGTTTTTTTTTGTGTTTTTCTTTTTTTGGTTTTTTTTTGGGCACTAAAATCACAATTTTCCCCAGTGCCCCCTATAAAAGGGAAGGGGGACACTAAAAGCACCGGCAATTAAAACAAATTAAACTTAAAAACGTAAAATCAAATTAAAATTTGGTTGCCGGGCGTGATGATGCACTCCAGTCCCTCCGGTGCCCACCTCTCGCGGAAGGCCGCGAGCGTACCGGTGGACACCGCGTGCTCCATCTCCAAGGACACCCTGGACCGGATGTAAGAGCGGAAGAGAGGCAGGCAGTCAGGTTGAACGACCCCCTCGACCGCCCGCTGCCTGGACCGGCTGATGGCACCCTTGGCCGTGCCCAGGAGCAGTCCTACGAGGAGGCCTTCGGACCTACCCGCTCCCCTCCGCACAGGGTGCCCAAAGATCAGGAGAGTGGGACTGAAGTGCAGCCAGAATTTCAGGAGCAGCCCCTTCAAATAATGGAACAGGGGCTGCAACCTTGTGCACTCCATAAAAACATGGAACACGGACTCCTCCAGACCGCAGAAATTGCAGGCGGCCTGGGAGTCCGTGAACCGGCTTAAAAATGTGTTGCACGGCACTGCTCCGTGCACCACCCTCCAGGCCAAGTCCCCGATGAATAGTGGGAGGACCCCTGCGTAGAGTGCCCTCCATCGGGGACCCCCGCCTCCTCCGGACGGCAAGATGGTATGCCATGGCGTGTCCGGACGGCCGGCGAGGATGGCAAAGTTGAGAGTGTGCAGGAGCAGCCCGTACATGAAACCCCTCCGCGCGGAACTGAAAGGCACGGAGGGGATTTCCCCGAGGCGGCTCAAGTTGTGAGGCGGCGGCCCGTTGTGCATGAATCCCAAAAAGTTAGTTTGCAGGTGCAGCAGGTAATCAGGAAGGCGAATGGAATGTTGGCCTTCATTGCGAGAGGGATGGAGTACAAAAGCAGGGAGGTCCTGCTGCAACTGTATAGGGTATTAGTGAGGCCACACCTGGAGTACTGCGTGCAGTTTTGATCACCTTACTTAAGGAAGGATATACTAGCTTTGGAGGGGGTACAGAGACGATTCACTAGGCTGATTCCGGAGATAAAGGGGTTAACTTATGATGATAAATTGAGTAGACTGGGTCTTTACTTGTTGGACTTCAGAAGGATGAGGGGTGATCTTATAGAAACATTTAAAATAATGAAAGGGATAGACAAGATAGAGGCAGAGAGGTTGTTTCCACTGATCGGGGAGACTAGGACTCGGAGCTCAGCCTCAAAATACGGGAGAGCCAATTTAAAACAGAGTTGAGAAGGAATTTCTTCTCCAGAGGGTTGTGAATCTGTGGAATTCTCTGCCCAGGGAAGCAGTTGAGGCTAGCTCATTGAATGTATTCAAATCACAGATAGATAGATTTTTAACCAATCAGGGAATTAAGGGTTATGGGGAGCGGGTGGGTAAGTGGAGCTGAGTCACGGCCAGATCAGCCATGATCTTGTTGAGTGGCGGAGCAAGCTCGAGGGGCTAGATGGCCTACTCCTGTTCCTAATTCTTATGTTCTTATGAATACGTGGCTAGAAGAATGCAGCAGGAGGGAGGGATTCAAATTCCTGGGACATTGGGTCTGGTTCTGGGGGAGGTGGCACCAGTACAAACCAGACGGTCTGCACCTGGGCAGGACTGGAACCAATGTCCTAGGGGGAGTGTTTGCTAGTGCTGTTGGGGAGGGGTTAAACTAATATGGCAGGGGGATGGGAACCTATGCAGGAAGACCGAGGGAAGTAGAATGGGGGTAGAGGCAAACGATAGAAAGAAGAAAAGTAAAAGTGGAGGGCAGAGAAACCCAAGGCAAAAATCAAAAAGGGCCACATTGCAGCCAAATTCTAAAGGGGCAAAGTGTGTTAAAAAGACAAGCCTGAAGGATCTGTGCCTCAATGCGAGGAGTATTCGTAATAAGATGGACGAATTAACTGCACAGGCAGCTATTAACGAATATGATATAATTGGCATTACGGAGACATCGCTCCAGGGTGACCAAGGCAGGGAACTCAACATCTAGGGGTATTCAACATTCAAGAAGGATAGACAGAAAGGAAAAGGAGGTGGGGTAGCGTTGCTGGTTAAAGAGGAAATGAACGCAATAGTAAGGAATGAGATTAGCTTGGATGATGTGGAATCTATATGGGTAGAGCTGCGGAATACCAAAGGGCAGAAAACGCTCGTGGGAGTTGTGTACAGACCACCAAACAGTAGTAGAGAGGTTGGAGACAGCATCAAACAAGAAATTAGGGATGCTGCAATAAAGTTATAGCAGTTATTATGGGTGAGTTTAATCTACATATAGATTGAGCTAACCAAACTGGTAGCAATACAGTGGAGGAGGATTTCCTGGAGTGTATTAGGGATGGTTTTCGAGACCAATGTGTCGAGGACCAACTAGAGGGCTGGTCATCCTAGACTGGGTGATGTGTAATGAGAAAGGACTAATTTGCAATCTTGTTGTGCGAGGCGCCTTGGGGAAGAGTGACCATAATATGGTAGAATTCTGTATTAAGATGGAGAGTGACACAGTTAATTCACAGACTAGGGTCGTGAACTTAAGGAAAGGTAACTTCGATGGTATGAGACGTGAATTGGCTAGAATAGACTGGCGAATAATAATTAAAGGGTTGCTGGTGGATAGGCAATGGCAAACATTTAAAGATCACATGGATGAACTTCAACAATTGTACATCCTGGCCTGGAGTAAAAATAAAACGGGGAAGGTGGCTCAACTGTGGCTAACAAGGGAAATTAAGGATAATGTTAAATCCAAGGAAGAGGCATACAAATTGACCAGAAAAAGCAGCAAACCTGAGGACTGGGAGAAATTTAGAATTCAGCAGAGGAGTACAAAGGGTTTACTTAGGAGGGGAAAATACAGTATGAGAGGAAGCTTGCTGGGAACATAAAAACTGACTGCAAAAGCTTTTATAGATAAGTGAAGAGAGAAAGATTAGTGAAGACAAAAGCAGGTCCCTTGCAGTCAGAATCAGGTGAATTTATAATGTGGAACAAAGAAATGGCAGACCAATTGAACAAATACTTTGGTTCTGCCTTCACGAAGGAAGACACAAATAACCTTCCGGAAATACAAGGGGACCGATGGTCTAGTGAGAAGGAGGAACTGAAGAAAATCCTTATTAGTCAGGAAATTGTGTTAGGGAAATTGATGGGATTGAAGGCCGATAAATCCCCAGGGCCTGATAGTCTGCATCCCATAGTACTAAAGGAAGTGGCCCTAGAAATAATGGATGCATTGGTGATCATTTTCCAGCAATCTATCGACTCTGCATCAGTTCCTATGGACTGGAGGGTAGCTAAATGTAACACCATTTTTTTTAAATGGAGGGAGAGAGAAAACAGGGAATTATAGACCGGTTAGCCTGACATCAGTAGTAGGGAAAATATTGGAATCAATTATTAAAGATGAAATAGCAGCGCATTTGGAAAGCAGTGACAGGATTGGTCCAAGTCAGCATAGATTTATGAAAGGGAAATCATGCTTGACAAATCTTCGAGAATTTTTTGAGGATGTAACTAGTAGAGTGGACAAGGGAGAACCAGTGCATGTGGTGTATTTGGATTTTCAAAAGGCTTTTGACAAGGTCCCACACAAGAGATTGGTGTGCAAAATTAAAGCACATGATATTGGGGGTAATGCACTGACGTGGATAGAGAACTGGTTGGCAGACAGGAAGCAGAGAGTCAGGATAAACGTGTCCTTTTCACAATGGCAGGCAGTGACTAGTGGGGTGCCACAGAGCTCAGTGCTGAGACCCCAGCTATTTACAATATACATCAAAGATTTAGATGAAGGAATTGAGTGTAATATTTCCAAGTTTCCAGATGACACTAAGCTGGGTGGCAGTGTGAGCTGTGAGGAGAATGCTAAGATGCTGCAGGGTGACTTGGACAGGTTAGATGAGTGGGCAAATGCATGGCAGATGCAGTATAATGTGGATAAATGTAAGGTTATCCACTTTGGTGGTAAAAACACGAAGGCAGAATATTATCTGAATGGCGGCAGATTAGGCAACGAGACCTGCGTGTCATGGTACATCAGTCAGTGAAAGTTGGCATGCAGGTACAGCAGACGGTGATGAAAGGCAAAAGGCATATTGGCCTTCATAGCTAGGGGATTTGAGTATAGGAGCAGGGAGATCTTACTGCAGTTGTACAGGGCCTTGGTGAGGCCTCACCTGGAATATTGTGTTCAGTTTTGGTCTCCGAATCTGAGGAAGGATGTTCTTGCTATTGAGGGAGTGCAGCGAAGGTTCACCAGACTGATTCCCGGGATGGCAGGACTGACATATGAGGAGAGACTGGATCAACTGGACCTGTATTCACTGGAGTTTAGAAGGATGAGAGGGGATCTCATAGAAACATATAAAATTCTGTCGAGACTGGACAGGTTAGATGCAGGAAGAATGTTCCCGATGTTAGGGAAGTCCAGAACCAGGGGACACAGTCTAAGGATAAGGGGTAAGCCATTTAGGACCGAGATGAGGAGAAATCTCTTCACTCAGAGAGTTGTTAACCTGTGGAATTCTCTACTGCAGAGAGTTGTTGATGCCAGTTTGCTGGATATATTCAAGAGGAAGTTAGATATGGCTCTTACGATTAAGGGGATCAAGGGGTATGCAGAGAAAGCAGGAAAGGGGTACACTGAAACATAGAAACACAGAAAGATAGGTGCAGGAGTAGGCCATTCGGCCCTTCGAGCCTGCACCGCCATTCAATAAGATCATGGCTGATCATTCCTTCAGTACCCCAGCGAATTCCACAGGTTAACAACTCGCTGAGTGAAGAAGTTTCTCCTCATCTCAATCCTAAATGGCTCTGGACTTCCCCAACATCGGGAACATTCTTCCCGCATCTAACCTGTCCAGTCCCGTTAGAATCTTATATGTTTCTATAAGATCCCCTCTCATCCTTCTAAACTTCAGTGAATAAAGGCCCAGTTGATCCAGTCTCTCTTCACATGACAGCCTAGCCATCCCTGGAATCAGTTTGGTGAACCTTCGCTGCACTCCCTCAATAGCAAGAACGTCCTTCCTCAGACTAGGAGACCAAAACTGAACACAATATTCCAGGTGAGGCCTCACTAAGGCCCTGTACAACTGCAGTAAGACCTCCCTGCTTCTCTCTTCAAATCCCCTAGCTATGAAGGTCAATATACCATTTGCCTTCTTTACCGCCTGCTGTACCTGCGTGCCCACTTTCAGTGACTGATGAACCATGACACCCAGGTCTCATTGCACCTCCCCTTTTCCTAGTCTGCCGCCATTCAGATAATATTCTGCCTTCGTGTTTTTGCCCCAAAAATGGATAACCTCAAATTTATCCACATTATACTGCATCTGCCATGCATTTGCCCACTCAGCTAACCTCTCCAAGTCACCCTGCAGCCTTTTAGCATCCTCCTCACAGCTCATACCGCCACCCAGTTTAGTGTCATCTGCAAACTTGGAGATATTACACTCTATTCCTTCATCCAAATCGTTAATGTATATTGTAAAGAGCTGGGGTCCCAGCAGTGAGCCCTGCGGCACTGCACTAGTCACTGCCTGCCATTCTGAAAAGGACCTGTTTATCCCGACTCTCTGCTTCCTGTCTGCCAACCAGTTCCCTATCCACGTCAGTAACTGAGGTGAATGATCAGCCATGATCTTATTGAATAGTGGTGCAGGCTCGAAGGGCCGAATGGCCTACTCCTGCAACTATTTTCTATGTTTTCCTCATCGCTAAAATTCTCCAGTCCAGGCAACATCCTCATAAATCTCTTCTGTACCCTCTCTAGTACAATCACATCTTTCCTATATTGTGGTGACCAGAACTGCATGTAGTACTCTAGATGTGGCCTAATTAGTGTTTTATACAGTTCAAGCATAACCTCCCTGTTCTTATATGCCTTCTTAACCACCTTACCTACCTGTCCTACCACCTTCAGGGATCTGTGGACATGTACTCCAAGGTCCCTCTGTTTCTCTATACCTCTCAGTATCCTATCATTTATTGTGTATTCCCTTTCCTTGTTAGCCCTCCCCAAATGCATTCCCTCACATTTCTCTGGATTAAATTCCATTTGCCTCTGTTCTGCCCACCTGGCCAGTCCATTGATACCTTCCTGCAGTCTACAACTTTCTTCTTCATTATCAACCACACAGCCAATTTTTGTATCATCTGCAAACTTCTTAATCATACATTCAAGTTCAAATCATTGATATATACTACAAAAAGCAAGAAATCTTGTACTGAGCCCTGCGGAACCCCACTGGAACCAGCCTTCTAGTCACAAACACACCTGTTGACCACTTCCCTTTGCTTCCTGCCTCTGAGCCAATTTTGGATCCAACTTGCCACTTTGCCTTGGATCTCATGGGCTTTTACTTTCGTGACCAGTCTGGCATGTGGGACCTTATCAAAAGCCGTGCTAAAATCCATATAGAGTACAACAAATGCACTACCCTCATCGACCCTCCTTGTTACCTCCTCAAAAAATTCAATCAAGTTAGTTGGACACTTAACAAATCCATGCTGACTGTCCTTGATTAATCCGTGGCTTTCTTAATGAAGATTTATCCTGTCACTCAGAATTTTTTCCAATAATTTTCCCACCACCGAGGTTTGACTGACTGGTCTATATTTACTCAGTCTATCCCTTCCTTCCTTTTTACAACGTTAGCAGTCCTTCAATCCTCCAGCACCACACCTGTAGCCAGAGAGGATTGGAAAATGATGGTCAGAGCCTCTGCTATTGCTTCTCTTAACAGCCTAGGATACATTTCATCTGGGCCTGGCGATTTATACACATTCAAAGATGCTAAACCCCTGGTGGTCATGGATGACCCATGTGTTGTTAAGTGGAAGTCCTTCATTGCATGAGGGCAAAGGAATTGTATTCATAAGGCTACATGGATGTCATCAAAGATGCTCTGCAAAATACAGAGCCTTCTCATTCTGCTGCGAGTTTCTCATGGAGAAAATGATGAAAGCATTTACTATGATGAACAATGCATCAGGTAATTGCTTGATACACCTGTAAACTGCAGATTGACTGATGCTCCTGATGGCCCTGGGACTGCTTGAAATGAGCCACAGGCAAAAAGAATTGTGCCAACCATGACAGCTACGAGCAGTGCTATCAGTATGATAGAGATTATCCAGAGGTAACCTAACCTCCAGAGATAGCTAACCTCCAAAACTGCCTGTTGAGTAGAGTACAGCCTACAAAGTCAATTTTCTTTGAATATTCCAAAGTAGATGCACCTGTGTCAGTAGATACTGTTATGTTCAGAATAAATTCACAGGACTATATCACAAGCTCAAACTGTTGTGACCTTGGTCTCTTTAGTCAGACTCTAGAGTGAGGAAGCAACATGGTGAATCACCTTTTTCCCCTGCTTGCCCCAGGGTGCACAGGTGACCCTTAGGTCTCTCACAGGTGTGCCCCCTAGTAGCAAGTCTTACATTTGGGTAAGGTCTACATACATACATTACATCACTCACACCCAAAGTCTTATTGTGCCAGTTATTTGCAAGCTGAGGCGATCTGGCGCCCCACGGCCCCGGGTCGATCACCTGGGTTGAAATTCTGACATGATGGGTTCACTCTCGTGGTTGACGGCGAAGTTGATCGTGTTAGTGGGTCACTGGGGGCCAGGTCCTATTACAATGGTTTCTGGTTATCTGTCGTTCGCAGTTTGGACTTCTCCAACTGCCTTACTAGTTAGCCCAGTACATGGTTTCACAATCAAACGCACCGTTTTCATCACATACACTCCATTCCCCCCGCTTCGCTAATACGGTGCTAGCGGCCCAACTGGGGCCCTGATCATGGTCTGCATCATTTATTCTGATGTCGCGTTGAGGGGCCGTATAATTATGGTGCATTCTCTGCTGATGGCATGCAGAAACATAGAAACATAGAAAATAGATGCAGGAGTAGGCCATTTGGCCCTTCTAGTCTGCACCGCCATTCAATGAGTTCATGGCTGAACATGCAACTTCAGTACCCCATTCCTGCTTTCTCGCCATAACCCCTTGATCCCCCTAGTAGTAAGGACTTCATCTAACTCCTTTTTGAATATATTTAGTGAATTGGCCTCAACAACTTTCTGTGGTAGAGAATTCCATAGGTTCACCATTCTCTGGGTGAAGAAGTTACTCCTCATCTCGGTCCTAAATGGCTTACCCCTTATCCTGAGACTGTGACCCCTGCTTCTGGACTTCCCCAACATTGGGAACATTCTTCCTGCATCTAACCTGTCTAAACCCATCAGAATTTTAAACGTTTCTATGAGGTCCCCTCTCATTCTTCTGAACTCCAGTGAATACAAGCCCAGTTGATCCAGTCTTTCTTGATAGGTCAGTCCCGCCATCCCGGGAATCAGTCTGGTGAACCTTCGCCGCACTCCCTCAATAGCAAGAATGTCCTTCCTCAGGTTAGGAGACCAAAACTGTACACAATACTCCAGGTGTGGCCTCACCAAGGCCCTGTACAACTGTAGCAACACCTCCCTGCCCCTGTACTCAAATCCCCTCGCTATGAAAGCACATGCCATTTGCTTTCTTAACCGCCTGCTGTACCTGCATGCCAACCTTCAATGACTGATGTACCATGACACCCAGGTCTCGTTGCACCTGCCCTTTTCCTAATCTGTCACCATTCAGATAATAATCTGTCTCTGTTTTTACCACCAAAGTGGATAATCTCACATTTATCCACATTATACTTCATCTGCCATGCATTTGCCCACTCACCTAACCTATCCAAGTCACTCTGCAGCCTCATAGCATCCTCCTTGCAGCTCACACTGCCACCCAACTTCGTGTCATCCGCAAATTTGGAGATACTACAGTTAATCCCCTCGTCTAAATCATTAATGTGCAGTGTAAACAGCTGGGGCCCCAGCACAGAATCTTGCGGTACCCCACTAGTCACTGCCTGCCATTCTGAAAAGTCCCCATTTACTCCTACTCTTTGCTTCCTGTCTGACAACCAGTTCTCAATCCATGTCAGCACACTACCCCCAATCCCAAGTGCTTTAACTTTGCACATTAATCTCTTGTGTGGGACCTTGTCGAAAGCCTTCTGAAAGTCCAAATATACCACATCAACTGGTTCTCCCTTGTCCACTCTACTGGAAACATCCTCAAAAAATTCAAGATTTGTCAAGCATGATTTCCCTTTCACAAATCCATGCTGACTTGGACCTATCATGTCACCTCTTTCCAAATGCGCTGCTATGACATCCTTAATAATTGATTCCATCATTTTACCCACTACCGATGTCAGGCTGACCGGTCTATAATTCCCTGTTTTCTCTCTCCCTTCTTTTTTAAAAAGTGGGGTTACATTGGCTACCCTCCACTCAATAGGAACTGATCCAGAGTCAATGGAATGTTGGAAAATGACTGTCAATGCATCCGCTATTTCCAAGGCCACCTCCTTAAGTACTCTGGGATGCAGTCCATCAGGCCCTGGGGATTTATCGGCCTTCAATCCCATCAATTTTCCCAACACAATTTCCCGACTAATAAGGATTTCCCTCAGTTCCTCCTCCTTACTGGACCCTCTGACCTCTTTTATATCCGGAAGGTTGTTTGTGTCCTCCTTAGTGAATACCCAACCAAAGTATTTGTTCAATTGGTCCGCCATTTCTTTGTTCCCCGTTATGACTTCCCCTGATTCTGACTGCAGGGGACCTACGTTTGTCTTTACTAACCTTTTTCTCTTTACATATCGATAGAAACTTTTGCAATCCGTCTTAATGTTCCCTGCAAGCTTCTTCTCGTACTCCATTTTCCCTGCCCTAATCAAACCCTTTGTCCTCCTCTGCTGAGTTCTAAATTTCTCCTAGTCCCCGGGTTCGCTGCTATTTCTGGCCAATTTGTGTGCCACTTCCTTGGCTTTAATACTATCCCTGATTTCCCTTGATAGCCACGGTTGAGCCACCTTCCCTTTTTTATTTTTACGCCAGACAGGAATGTACAATTGTTGTAGTTCATCCATGCGGTCTCTAAATGTCTGCCATTGCCCATCCACAGTCAACCCCTTCGGTATCATTCGCCAATCTATCCGAGCCAATTCACGCCTCATACCTTCAAAGTTACCCTTCTTTAAGTTCTGGACCATGGTCTCTGAATTAACTGTTTCATTCTCTATCCTAATGCAGAATTCCATCATATTATGGTCACTCTTCCCCAAGGGGCCTCGCACAACGAGATTGCTAATTAATCCTCTCTCATTACACAACACCCAGTCTAAGATGGCCTCCCCCCTAGTTGGTTCCTCGATATATTGGTCTAGAAAACCATCCCTTATGCACTCCAGGAAATCCTCCTCCACCGTATTGCTTCCAGTTTGGTTAGCCCAATCTGTGTGCATATTAAAGTCACCCATTATAACTGCTGCACCCTTATTGCATGCACCCCTAATTTCCTGTTTGATGCCCTCCCCAACTTCACTACTACTGGTTGGAGGTCTGTACACAACTCCCACTAACGTTTTTTGCCCTTTGGTGTTCTGCAGCTCTACCCATATAGATTCCACATCATCCAAGCTAATGTCCTTCCTAACTATTGCATTAATCTCCTCTTTAACCAGCAATGCTACCCCACCTCCTTTTCCTTTTATTCTATCCTTCCTGAATGTTGAATACCCCTGGATGTTGAGTTCCCAGCCCTGATCATCCTGGAGCCACGTCTCTGTAATCCCAATCACATTATATTTGTTAACATCTATTTGCACAGTTAATTCATCCACCTTATTACGGATACTCCTTGCTTTAAGACACAAAGCCTTCAGGCTTGTTTTTTTAACACCCTTTGTCCTTTTAGAATTTTGCTGTACAGTGACTCTTTTGTTCTTTGCCTTCGGTTTCTCTGCCCTCCAGTTCTGAGTGATTCCATTTGGTGACTGCGTAGCACCCAGGATAGCCAGGTCTGCAGGGAGTCTACCGTGACATGCATCGTGCTAGGTTTAGTGAATGAGGTGCTGACCCTGAGGTCTGGCAAGCCCAAGATGGCCGCAATGGCCTTGAGACTTTCGGTAGTGGCGGGAGGCTTAGTGGTACCCGTGGACCTTGGGCCATAGTATGGGGGCCCCGAACCACCGACTGTGTGTAGCCGCCCTGCCTTGCTTTGCAATGTTGGGATGGGTCTATCATCTGTGCGACGGATAGGTTGCCACATCCCATCTAGCAGTTCACCTTTAGCAGGCGGTAACATGGGATCCTGGCTGGTCCAGGTCCTAAGCTGGGGGGGCGGTTACGGTTGACCCCTCGCTTTCTAGCACTTCCACGACCGCGAGTGGGTCTGCAGGCTGCACCGTTTCCACCCCGGGGTGGGCAACGGTGGCCAACTGAGAACATAGGTGCTACTCTCTGTGCCTGGCCCATGGCGGATCATGTTACAGTGCACAGACAGTGTTGGACATTCTTGAAACAACACATCGATAATGGTGCCTCTGCTCTCCCAAGCTTGTGGGATGAGCAGTTTGTCTGACTCGAGCACTCATTGGGACACTCTTTGATACATCTCTTTGGTCCTGTGAACACAGGCTGCTGCTTTGTTTAACTTATTTGATACATGTTCAATCATTTGGGGCTCGCTCACTACTTTTGCTTGCTGCACAGCACTCCCGATCCCGTGTGAGAACACATCACTTGTTACAAATACTTTGTCAGATACATATATGACCGCTTGGTGTTCGCCCGCTACTTTGGCTTGTTGTAAGGTACCCCCAACCCCATACAATGGTACATCACTGGCCGCGAAAGACCACTCGCAAGGGTTACATGGTGCACACAATTTATTTGAGCGTAGTGGGTCCTGCCCTTCACCGCGGCCACCCCTTTACCTTTGACCCAAACCCAGTCATCTTCCTTGCTGGGAGACACATTTCTCCATTCCATTGCGGCGACCTTCCGTGGTCTGGACACTCTCTCGTCTCGTGGTCTGGACACTCTCTCGTCTCGTGGTCTGGACGCTCTCTCGTCCCGTGGTCTGGACGCACTCTCGTCCCGTGGGCGTGGACGCCTTCTCATCCCATGGTCTGGGCGTCCTCTCGTCCATGTCCGTGATGCCGACTGCCGTGAACTCCCTCCCCAGGTATTTTGCCTCTGGCGTTGGGAAGACGCATTGGGGTCATTTCGGTCGGAGTCCCACTCCGCATGGTCGACCTGGAATCTATTCCATTGTCGCGAAGGGGTTGTCGGCTTTGGGTGGTGGGTACTGCGCCTGTACCGCTGCTCGGTTGAGCTTTACCTCCTCGTGGGTGTGATGAGCGGCCTCGAGGATCTGCAAATGGATCTACACTTCGATGCCTGGTTAAGCTGGAAGTGGGGGTTTGCTCGGCTTTTGAGAAAGGGAAATCTCGTTCGCCGGAGAAGGTACGCAGAGGTCTTCCCAGTTCCATCGAATCTTCCCCATCCACCTTCTGCCAAGCAGCGTTGGCCCATCACCTGAAACAATCCACAGTGGTAAATCATGCACTGCTCCCTCATGGAATACTCTTATGTCTGCACTACCAATAACTGGTATCAGTTCCTTGGTGTAGGTGCGCAGCTTTGCCTGAATCGGGATCAGCTCGGGTCGCTGTGCTTCGTCGCTCCACAGCCTCTCGAAAACCTTCTGGCTCGTAACTGATTGACTCGCTCCTGTGTCTAGTTCCATGGAGACTGGATTGCCGTTAAGTTCAACTTCTAACATTGTCAGAGGGCTTTTGGTGGTGAAGGTGTGTATCCCATATATCTCCTCTTCATTCTCAGGTTCAGTTGCTTCTCCTGCTCGTTCAGCGTGATCCTCGCTGGATCGGTCGTCCTCTCCTGACTCTGCCACGTGGTGAGTCAGAGATCGTTTGCACATTTGCTGGAGGTGTCCCATTGTTCCACAGCCCTTGCACACATAGGGCTTGAATCTGTGGGAGCACAGTCCCGCATTTCTGAACTCGTTGCTTCAGCATGCAGTCTGAAGTTTAGATTAAGAAAACAGGAAGATTGAAGTTTGGATTAAAAAACAAAAAGGTTGGAAGTTTGGATCGAAAAGAGACTGTTAGACAATGTGGTACCTTCCAGCCATTGAGATGACTGACTGGTCATGTCTGGATGTTAAATATTTGAGTACGTTGTTACGGTGGGAATAATGGACATTCATAACTAAACAATTTGATGATGTCTGTATGTTAAGTATTTGATTGTACCTTTGTTATTATTTAATGACATCTGTAGGTTAAACAAGCAATGTTAAGTATTTGAGTACCTTGTTACAGTGGGAATAATGGTCTGTATGTTAAACGATTCAGAAAGCTGCTATTCTTTGCATTTAGACAATCATGACTAAGATTTCAAAGGCTTTTTAGATATAAAAGATGGAACTGGCTTTTGTCACACAGACTCTTATGGACTGTAGACCCAACTCCAGAAGAGTATGCAAAACCTGCTCCTGCTGCAGTCGATGGGGGTCGATGTCGCGGAGGAACTCCAAGAGGTGAAGGGCCAGCAAGCCTCGCTCTTTGCCTCAGAGTCCTCCAAAATCATCTTCAGAGTCCGCTCCGTCGAGCAGGATGAGACGTGTTCGCGTTTCTTCTTCCAAAAGGTGCACAGGGGGAGCTCTGTGATCACTAGCCTAAAGGAAGAAGATGGTTCTGTGACGTCTGCACAGCCTGACATGCTGAGGATCATCAAATCCTTCTATGCCGGGCTGTACGACGCCAAGCCCACAGACCGCGCGGCCTCCCAGTCTTTCCTGTCGTCTATCTCAGAGGTCTTAGACGACAGCGAGCAGGAGAGTCCGGACCACCCGCTAACTCTGGATGAGCTGACAAAGGCTGTCCGGTCCCTCGCAATGAGTAAAACTCCCGGAAGTGACGGCTTACTGGTCGAGTTGTATTCGGCTCTGTGGGACTGGATGGGCCCAGACCTGCTGGAAATGTACGGGGGTATGCTTCTGGCTGGCAGTATATCAGAATCAATGAGGAAAGGCATCATCACCCTCATCTACAAGCAGAAAGGGGAGAGGGAGGAAATCAAAAACTGGCGGCCCATTTCGCTGCTCAATGTGGACTACAAGATCCTGTCAAAGGTCATCGCAAACAGGGTCAAGTCTGCTCTGGAGCTGGTGATCCACCCAGACCAGACCTGCGCTGTCCCCGGCAGGAAGATCTCTGATAGCCTCGCGCTACTCAGGGATACGATTGCCTACGTGCTGGACAGGAGGGTGGACACCTGTTTAATCAGCTTGGACCAGGAGAAGGCCTTTGACAGGATATCGCACATGTACCTGATGGACGTGCTCTCCAAGATGGGGTTTGGAGAGGGTATCTGCAATTGGATCCAACTGCTCTACACAAACATCAGTAGCACAGTTCTAATCAACGGGTGGGAAACTGAAAGCTTTCCGATCAGGTCTGGATTCAGGCAAGGCTGTTCCCTCTCCCCTGTCTTGTTTGTGTGCTGTATCGAGCCCTTTGCCGAGTCCATCAGGAAGGATGCGGGCATTAGAGGGGTGACGATCCCAGGCAGCGGAGGCGCTCAGGTCAAGACCTCCCTGTACATGGACGACGTCACCGTCTTTTGCTCGGATCCGCAGTCGGTCCGCGGATTGCTCACAATCTGCGACCGGTTTGAACTGGCCACGGGAGCGAAGGTAAACCGCAGCAAAAGCGAGGTCATGTTCTTTGGAAGCTGATCCGACTGATCCTTTAATTCCTTCACCGTGAAGTCAGATTACCTGAAGGTTTTGGGAATATGGTTCGGAGCGGACGGGGCGTGTGTCAAAAACTGGAAGGAGCATATCGCTAAAGTGAAACAAAAACTGGGATGGTGGAAGCTGCGCTCACTCTCCATTGCAGGAAAGACCCTGGTCATCAGGAGTGAGGTGCTCTCAGTGTTGTTGTACGTGGCGCAGGTCTGGCCCATACTCCGCTCCTGTGCCGTGGCAGTCACCCGGGCCGTCTTCCACTTTATCTGGAGATCGAAAATGGACCGTGTCCGCAGAGACACGATGTACAAATCTCTGGACAAAGGGGGAAAGGACGTTCTGAACGTGGCCCTCATCCTGATGGCCACCTTTGTGTGCGGCTGCTTCAAGCTGTGCATAGACCCTTCGTACACAAACACCAAGTGTCAGTACGTGCTGAGATTCTATCTGTCCCCGGTGTTGCGAAGGATGGGTCTGGCCAGGTCCAACACCTCAGCACCTGTCCTTCGTGGAAAAAATTTTCAAGAAAAACACCTTTGACCACAGGGCAATAAAGCAGTGGTCGTCACGCAAGGTCCTGGATGCCCTACAAAAGAAGGAGATGATGGATCCTGTCGGGCAGTTCCCCGAGCAGACTATCGAACTCGTTTGGCAGAATGTCTCATTGCCAGAACTTTCACACAAGCATCAAGACGTAGCTTGGTTGGCAGTGAGAAGGGCCCTACCCGTCAGATCCTTCATGCACAGCCGGGGTTTCAGAGACACGGCACTCTGCCCCCGAGTTGGCTGTGGTGCGGACGAGACTGTCATCCATCTCCTTTGGGACTGCTCCTTTGCAAGGCAGGTCTGGAAGGAGATGCAGTGGTTGCTGTCGAGGTTCATCCCAAGCAGCTCCGTAACACAGGACTCTGTGCTGTGCGGACTGTTCCCAGGGACACACACCGAGACAGACATCATCTGCTACTGGAGAGCCATCAACTCGGTGAAAGACGTACTTTGGTCTTCCTGAAACTTGCTGGTCTTCCAGAGCAAGGAGACATCCACGACCAAGTGTTGCAGACTCGCGCAATCCAAGGTCCAGGAGTACATGCTGAGGGACGCACTAAAGATTGGTGCAGTCGCCGCAAAGGCATGATGGGGAAGAGCCACAGTTTAAGGTCCTCCCGCTAGGGGATGGAATCAGACCACCCTCGGGCTGTACTTGTTAATCTGCTTGTATACATAGAGCACCATGTACTGAAAAACACCTGTGTTGTGCCATGTACAATGAAAGTCTCTGCACTGTTTAGTAACTTGTAAAGAAATGTAAATGTATCCCCGTCCAGTCCGTGTACTGGATTCATCTGCATAGTGCTACATGTAACGAAATGCGTGATCGGTATTGAAATGTACCCTGGAATCTAATGTAAACCTGTTCTCATCTGCTCTATGTAATACCCTCATTTGCACAGTATTACATGTAATGTGACTAATGGATTGTACTAAACTGTACCTTGAAATGAAATGCACGCGAGTGCATTGTATGGAACTGCTGTCAGCATCCAAACAAACTGTATGGAATTGCTGATCGCAAGGTACTGAGCTATTTTCCAATGTATTGTGAAAATGTTATATGAATAAAGTATATTTTTGGAAAAAAAAGACACTGGAATCTCGAAAGGTGTGTAACTTCTGGAAGAGCTGCCTTTGCAAGCAGTGTTGTTGGCTTGTGAATGTCTGAATGTCTAAATAAAGATCCAGCCATTACTACAACTGAGTGTGTGCGGGTAATTCGACGTTAAAAGCAACAAAGCGAAAAGAGCAACACAGCCATTTACAACATATTGGTGACCCTGACGTGATGGTCAAAAGTTTGTTGGCTTATTCGAAGACCCCGATGTGAAGCAGAAAGTTGGCTGAGTTGTTCAAAGATCCCGACATGATTTTCAAAGTTCGTTGGCTGAGTTTTTCGAAGAAGTATTTCCCACACATCAGTTTGAGGGGTGAGCATTCTCTTAGTTGTCGTGACTTAAAGGGATCTCCAGCTAGTAATGGGAGGATTAGAGAATATTCCAGATGAGGTCCGGTCATTCCTTAATGAGTAGATTGAGTCGAAAGGGGGACCTTATGGGATAAGGCAGGAAACAATGACAGGAAGATAGAGAGAGACATGGAGATAGAGAGAGATAGTGGAGAGTGTCCAGTTAAAAAAGATTAAAGTGTTTGGGTTAAAAAGTGATAAAAAAAGAGAAAAGCATTCGTGTTACAGTGTCTAATGCTGGGGATTCAAAAGTTAGGAGAAGAGGCTGAGGCTAGAAATAGGGAAGTCTCAGAACTCAGAGAGCAGCTAACAACAGTGAGTAAAGAAGTAGAGAATTGGTGATTTCAGGCATTCGGTGCAGCCAGGACTGTTCTAACGCTGGATCAGCATCTTGCTGATGAACAGAACTGTAATCAAGATCTAGAGAAAGGAATATCTAAGCTGCAGCAGATGGTAGTATTAGGTTGCCCAACGGGGACAGCAATTGATAAAGCTGGGTGGCATTCGGAGGATTCCCCAGGTCTGAGAGTTGAAAAAGGTATTAAGGGACAGGGAGAATGCTCACCATTCCCGTCCGCAGCTCCTTTGTCTTCTCTGACTTTGGAGCCTCGAACCCGTGTGGTTCATGTGGCAACGTTAGGTGTGGAGACAGAGCAGTTAGATGCCTGTTCGGTTCCTCAGACGCTTCACATTCCACAACATTACACACAACCTTCCGGTAATGTGGAGAGTGGGGGAAGCATGTTCGGGTGGACAAGGTAACAACAGGATGATTCCTCTACTCCCTATGGAGCTTGTGAAGGGAAGACTACCTTAAGTGATTTTGGGGATTTCTGGTATGAATGAGGAGGAGTAAAGTTACAGGTCATGAGAGCTATCCTTAGTGAAATGGGACCTGCATCCTTTCGGGACTTTAATAAGTTTGCCCAATGGTGGTGTAATATTCTGAGATGGTGGCAGTCAGAGAACATATCAGAGAAACCAAGAGTTCACTTGATTCTGCAAGCTTTAGGGAATCACCGGGGAAAGGTAGTAGGTTTTGAAACAACTTCTAGGTCCCTGCTTGGTAGAATAATAGCTGCAATCTTTGGTGCTCACTCAGGGCCACAGTTAATAAAGCGGCTTGCATTATTACCAGGGGAAGGACCCAGGGAAGCGGGGGAACATGTATTCCAGTTGTGTAAAAGTTTGGGAAGTAATTGGATTGATATCAGTCATTACGGGGATGATACACATAGAGAGATCATTTTGACTCTCCTACCCGCTTCAATAGTTCTGGAAGTAGATGCCTGGGGCGGGGACGATAGTTTGGGTAAATGGTTGGCAAGGGTAGAAAGCTTGTATCAGAGAGCTGCAGGTATCCCAGTCATGGAAGTGAGGCAGGTGTTACAGCGATGGAAGGCAGAAGGGCCTGAGTGGATAAATTCCAGGATGAGTCGTATGAGAGGAGCAGAATCGGGTGGTGCCGGCATACCAACTCGGCAGTTGATAAGAGGACAGGGATAGACTGGCTAAAGAATTGGATAAGTTAAAAGAAACATTGAAGAATCAGGAAAGAGAAGCTAGAGTCACAACAGGAATGATACCTCGGTTTAGTTGGTGAGGTCAGGGGCAGATTCCCCAAGTGAGGGAAGATTGCTATAGGGATGCCGCGCCTCAACCACACATGTCATTCCCTTAGGACCCTTATTATAGGATAGGCTTATCAAGGCTTGTTTGGAAGGGCAGCAGGTAATTGACACCGGGTCTGCCGGACAAATGAAGGTTGAGGTGCTCCTGGAGGAAGGGGATTCCCGTCTTCAGAGACAGTACCCCAACACCCGAGATGCACGAGGAGCAGTTACTGAACAGTCAGAGATGAAAGCAGTGTGAGATGCTTGTCCAGAAGCAATTAAAGTTTCTTTAGAAACGGGCTGTCTCAGAACTGATGAGATGTTCAGTGAAAAGCTCAAATGTGGGAGTTACAAACATGATCTTAAAGGATGTGAAATAGAAGTTGCAGCGTTGTAAACGTCGAGAGAGGGAATGACAGTAGTTCCGAAGGGTGAACTGAGAGAAGGACTGGTCTCTCGACTGATTATTCAGCATTTCCGTCATCTTTTACTCTATGTTGTTACACTTCTCCCACAAAGCAGAGGAAATTGTTAAAAACTGTGCAGAAGGCAACCGATTTGGTCGAAGACACCGATTGCGAGTTTACATTTCTGAAGGTAAACAGCATGGAATTCAGTCGCAAACATTAAAAATTGAAAGCTGACTTTTAAGTGAAAATGGATAGACCAACAGATTTTAAAATGGCATCCTGAGAATCTGAGTCTACAGCAACCCTACTTTGACCACAAGTGTGCTGCTATTTGGAAGAAGGAAATGCGGAAATGGAATACAAAACTTCAACAGCTACAGAGTTTGAATCAAGCAATTGTTGTGGACATTAACCATCACGCTGTGGAAATTGAGAATGTTCGCACAACTTTGGACCAGATTGGACATGTAAGCTGGTGGGAGTCACTGTTCGGATGGAGCCCGACGGCAACAGACGTGACGAACACAATGATATACCCTGTCCTTATGCTGGTGCTGTTTCAGCTGATCGTGCTGGTCATTTTGATTTACTGCGGATGTCGAGTTTGAAAACAAGGATTACAACTGGACAATGCTGCTGAACAAGCTCGAGCGACCACGCAAATATATGTTACCCAGATAAGACCTGCAGAGAGGTGAGGAGAAGAAGTGGGGGAATGTGGGAGCACAGTCCCACATTTCTGAACTCTTTGCTTCAGCATGCAGTCTGAAGTTTGGATTAAAAAACAAGAATATTGGAAGTTTGGATCGAAAAGAGACTGTTAGACAATGTGGTGCCTTCCAGCCATTGAGATGACTGACTGGTCATGTCTGGATGTTAAATATTTGAGTACTTTGTTACGGTGGGAATAATGGAAATTCATGACTAATCGATTTGATGATGTCTGTATGTTAAGTATTTGATTGTACCTTTGTTACTATTTAATCATCATCATCATCAATAGGCAGTCCCTCAGATTTGAGGAGGACTTGCTTCCACTCCCAAAGTGAGTTCTTTGATGGCTGAACAGTCCGATACGAGAGCCACAGACCCTGTTACAGGTGGGACAGACATTCATCTCGGGAAGGGGTCGGTGGGGCTAGTTTGCCGAGCGCACCTTCCGCTGCCTGCGCTTGGCCTCTTCATGCTCTTTGCGTTGAGACTTGAAGAGTTCAACGTCCTCCCGGATGGACTTTCTCCACCTCAGGTGGTCTGCGGCCAGCGTCTCCCAGGTGTCAGTGGTGATGTTGCACTTTACCAGGAAGGCTTTGAGGGTGTCCTTATAACATTTCTGCTGTCCTCCTTTGGCTCGTTTACCATGAAGGAGCTCCGCATAAAGCATTTGCTCAGGGAGTCTCGTATCTGGCATGCGAACTATGTGGCCTGCCCAGCGAAGGAGATTCAGCATCGCCTCCAGTGCACCAGTGCAGCCTTCGACCGTCTGAGGAGAAGAGTGCTTGAAGACCAGGCCCTCAAATGTACCACCAAACTCATGGTCTACAGCACTGTAGTAATACCCGCCCTCCTGTATGGATCTGAGGCATAGATGATGTATAGAAGGCACCTCAAGTCAACTATTTCATGACATCTGTAGGTTAAACAAGTAATGTTAAGTATTTGAGTACCTTGTTACGGTGGGAATAATAGTCTGTATGTTAAACGATTCAGAAAGCAGTTAGTCATGATTGTCTAAATACAAAGAATAAGATTTCAAAGGCTTTTTAGATATAAAAGATGGAACTGGCTTTTGTCACACAGACTCTTATGGACTGCAGAGACATTGGAATCTCGAAAGGTGTGTAACTTCTGGAAGAGCTGCCTTTGCAAGCAGAGTTGTTGGATTGTGAATGTCTGAATGTCTAAATAAAGATTCAGCCTTTACTACAACTGAGTGTGTAAGGGTAAACATTAAAAGCAACGAAGTGAAAAGAGCAAGACAGCCATTTACAACAGAATCTACATTGATGAGCTCTATGGCTGCCCCTGCAGTGCCAACATGGTGCTCATGGATACATATTCATACCCCACAGCGGACTCAGTCACTCTAGGCCTACGTCTGGCCTCTGCAATCGGGTGGGCCCTGCCCTGTGCCATTCATCCTGCTGCAAACATTATTTTGTGCACGGTGCTTGCCGGTGAGCTCCGATTCATGAAGATATCTGTTTCGTGTTATCGCTCGTGGATATAAAGGCTTGGGCTATAGTGATGGCCTTGCTCAAATCTAGGGATTCGGCAGACAGCAGTTTGTGTAGCGGGGAAAATGCTTGAAGCTATCATTAAGGAAGAAATAGCGGGACGTCGAGATAGGAATAGTGCAATCAAGCAGACGCAACATGGATTCATGAAGGGGAAATCATGTTTAACTAATTTACTTGAATTCTTTGAGGATATAACGAGCATGATGGATAGAGGTGTACCGATGGATGTGGTGTATTTAGATTTCCAAAAGGCATTCGATAAGGTGCCACACAAAAGGTTACTGCAGAAAATAAAGATATGCAGAGTCAGAGGAAATGTATTAGCATGGATAGAGAATTGGCTGGCTAACAGAAAGCAGAGAGTCGGGATAAATGGGTCTTTTTCGGGTTGGAAATCAGTGGTTAGTGGTGTGCCACAGGGATCGGTGCTGGGACCACAACTGTTTACAATATACATAGATGACCTGGAAGAGGGGACAGAGTGTAGTGTAACAAAATTTGCAGATGACACAAAGATTAGTGGGAAAGCGGGTTGTGTGGAGGACACAGAGAGGCTGCAAAGAGATTTAGATAGGTTAAGCGAATGGGCTAAAGTTTGGCAGATGGAATACAATGTCAGAAAATGTGAGGTCATCCACCTTGGAAAAAAAAACAGTAAAAGGGAATATTATTTGAATGGAGAGAAATTTCAACATGCTGTGGTGCAGAGGGACCTGGGGGTCCCTTGTGCATGAAACTCTTTTAGAGTTTATCTGTAAAACATAAAACATTAAACCGTGCCACCCGCCCTGGATGACACAGCAGACATTTACAAGGCCCATTTTTTTCTTTTTTTTTGTTTTTTTTTTGGGGCACTAAAATCAAATTTTTTCCGGTGCCCCCTATAAAAGGGAAGGGGACACTAAAAGCACCAGCAATTAAAACAAATTAAACTTTAAAACGTAAAATCAAATTAAAATTTGGTTGCCGGGCGTGATGATGCACTTCAGTCCCTCCGGTGCCCACCTCTCGCGGAAGGCCGCGAGCGTACCGGTGGACACCGCGTGCTCCATCTCCAAGGACACCCTGGACCGGATGTAAGAGCGGAAGAGTGGCAGGCAGTCAGGTTGAACGACCCCCTCGACCGCCCGCTGCCTGGACCGGCTGATGGCACCCTTGGCCGTGCCCAGGAGCAGTCCTACGAGGAGGCCTTCGGACCTACCTGCTCCCCTCCGCACAGGGTGCCCAAAGATCAGGAGAGTGGGACTGAAGTGCAGCCAGAATTTCAGGAGCAGCCCCTTCAAATAATGGAACAGGGGCTGCAACCTTGTGCACTCAATAAAAACATGGAACACGGACTCCTCCAGACCGCAGAAATTGCAGGCGGCCTGGGAGTCCGTGAACCGGCTTAAAAATTTATTGCATGGCACTGCTCCGTGCACCACCCTCCAGGCCAAGTCCCCGATGAATAGTGGGAGGACCCCTGCGTAGAGTGCCCTCCATCGGGGACCCCCGCCTCCTCCGGACGGCAAGATGGTACGCCATGGCGTGTCCGGACGGCCGGCGAGGATGGCAAAGTTGAGAGTGTGCAGGAGCAGCCCGTACAGGAAACCCCTCCGCGCGGAACTGAAAGGCACGGAGGGGATTTCCCCGAGGCGGCTCAAGTTGTGAGGCGCCGGCCCCCGAGGGAGGTTCCGGGGTTTGGCGCCGATGAGGAATTTCGTCCGGACGGGGGTCAGTTCGGACGGGATCTCCCCACGTGCTTGAGCCTCCTCGATGCACCTAACGGAGTCAGGGCCCAGAGCTGTTTTTAGCGACTCGATGGCATCGGCCGCGTGGCGGACGTTGGCAGAATTTAGGCGCCGCGCCAGCGTGTCTGGCGCCATCCAGCCCGCTCCTCCGCCATCGAGCAGGTCCCTGACCCTGGTCACCTCACCAGCCACAGCCCTCTCTTCCGACCGCCACATAAAACCTCGGTCGTGGAGGTACGGATTCCCGAGCAGCGGCTCCTGCAGGACGGCCGCCACTCCAGCCGGTGGAGAGCTGCGCTTGGTGGAGACTTTGTTCCAGACCCTGATGAGTTCCCTGTAAAAGACAGGCAGCTCCCGGAGGGCGGTCCTGACACCCCCCAAGTTCACAAACAGGAGCTGCGTGTCATAATTGAGGTCGCGCTGCTGGCGGAAGAAATACCTCGCCAGAGCACACCACCTAGGAGGGGGCTCGACGTAAAGGTATCTCTGCAGGGTCTGAAGACGGAAAGTCGCGAGCTGGGCGCTGACGCACACCAACGACTGACCGCCCTCCTCAAGCGGGAGACTCAAGACCGCAGCAGAGACCCAGTGCTTCCTGTTGTTCCAGAAGAAGTCCACCAGTTTCTTCTGTATCTTGGCGACAAACGCAGGGGGAGGGGTCAAAGTGACCAGCCGGTACCACAGCATTGCGGCCACCAGCTGGTTTATGACTAGCGCTCGACCCCTGTAGGACAGCACTCGGAGCAGTCCTGTCCAGCGCCCTAGGCGAGCGGCGACCTCGTCGGGGCTAAGGTAGACTCCCAGATAGAGGAGATGGGTCGTGCTCCAGGCAAAAGGCCTGAGCTCCTCCGGCAGGGAGTCCACCCGCCACTGACCCACCAGGAGTCCGGAACATTTCTCCCAGTTGATCCTGGCGGAGGACGCGGCCGAGTAAATCTCCTGGCACTCACGCATCCTCCGCAGGTCAGCGGGATCCTCTACCGCGAGGAGCACGTCATCGGCGTAAGCCGAGAGGACGACCTCCACGCCCGGCCCTTGCAGAGCCAGTCCCGTCAACCTCGTCCGCAAGAGGCGCAGGAAAGGCTCCACGCAAACGGCGTATAACTGGCCGGACATGGGGCATCCCTGGCGCACCCCTCTCCTAAAGCGAAGGGGCGCCGTCAAGGACCCGTTAACCTTAATCAGACACTCCGCGGCGGCATACAAAAGTCGGATCCGGGCGACGAAATGCGTCCCGAACCCGAAAGCGCGCAGAGTTCCGAGCAGATAGTCGTGATCCACCCTGTCGAACGCCTTCTCTTGGTCGAGGGATAGGAAGGCGACCGACAGACCAGCCTCCTGGGAACAATGGATGAGGTCCCGGACCAGATGGATGTTATCGTGGATTGTCCGGCCCGGGACCGTGTAGGACTGGTCGGGGTGGATCATGTGGTCCAGCACGGCACCAAGGCGAGCAGACATCGCCCTGGCGAAGATTTTGTAGTCCGTGCTGAGGAGGGAGACCGGGCGCCAGTTCTTAAGGAGGCGGAGATCGCCCTTCTTAGGCAGCAGGACGATGACTGCCCTGCGCCAAGAGAGGGGCATCTCCCCGGTCGCCAGACTTTCCCCCAGGACCCGCGCGTAGTCGCCCCCCAGGACGTCCCAGAACACCCTGTGGAACTCCACGGTCAGCCCGTCCAGCCCGGGGATTTTTCCCTTGTGCATGAATCCCCAAAAAAGTTAGTTTGCAGGTGCAGCAGGTAATTAGGAAAGCGAATAGAATGTTGGCCTTCATTGCGAGAGGGATGGAGTACAAAAGCAGGGAGGTCCTGTTGCAACTGTATAGGGTATTGGTGAAGCCGTACCTGGAGTACTGCATGCAGTTTTGGTCACCTTACTTAAAGAAGGATATACTAGCTTTGGAGGGGGTACAGAGACGATTCACTAGGCTGATTCCGGAGATGAGAGGATTACCTTATGATGATAGATTGAGTAGACTGGGTCTTTACTCGTTGGAGTTCAGAAGGATGAGGGGTGATCTTATAGAAACATTTAAAATAATGAAAGGGATAGACAAGATTGAGGCAGAGAGGTTGTTTCCACTGGTCGGGGAGACTAGAACTAGGGGGCACAGCCTCAAAATACGGGGGAGCCAATTTAAAACCGAGTTGAGAAGGAATTTCTTCTCCCAGAGGGTTGTGAATCTGTGGAATTCTCTGCCCAAGGAAGCAGTTGAGGCTAGCTCATTGAATGCATTCAAATCACAGATAGATTTTTAACCAATAAGGGAATTAAGGGTTACGGGGAGTGGGCAGGTAAGTGGAGCTGAGTCCACGGCCAGATCAGCCATGATCTTGTTGAATGGCGGGGCAGGCTCGAGGGACTAGATGGCCTACTCCTGTTCCTAATTCTTATGTTCTTATGTATGACCTCGTGGCCAATTCCAATCACGAAAAAGTCCCGCTACATTTCCCCCAAGGATCCTGCAAAGTCGCACTGCCCGCAAGGTGTCTTAGGTCAGCGACAAAAAAAAACTCCACGTTCTGGCCCTCGGAGCGACGGTGCATATAAAAGCGATACCTGGACATCAGGATGCTCTCCTTTGGCTTGAGGTGTTCCTTAGCCAGCGTACACAGCTCTGCGTAAGATTTGTCCGTTATATTGACCGGTGCTAGCAAATCTTTGAGGAGGCCATATACCGGTGACCCACATACGGTGAGGATAATCGCCCTGCGCTTGGTCGCTGTCTCAGCCTTATCCAATTCGTTGGCCAAAAGTACTGGTCGAGGCGCTCTACGAAGGCTTCCCAATTGTCACCCTCAACAAATCTCTCAAGAATACTAACGGCAGCCATTACTGCATGAAAGTTCTTGATCCGTTACTCATCACCAATTTGTTATGTTCAGAATAAGTTCACAGGACTATATCGCAAGCTCAAACTGTTGTGACCTTGGTCTCTTTATTCCGACTCCAGAGTTAGGAAGCAGCATGGTGAATCACCTTTTCTACCTGCTTGCCCCAGGGTGCACAGGTGACCCTTAGGTCTCCCACAGGTGTGCCCCCTACTGGCAAGTCTTAATTTGGGTAAGGTCTACATACATACATAACAGATAAGAGTCTATGGGCAACAGGGGGTGCAAACTGACTGTCTCATCTGTCAGACATCCCTTTTACCCTGGGGGAAGAATCTATAATACATTCAACTTTGAGGAAGATGATGATCTCGTACTGGACATAATAATGAATTAGCTTAACAGGTACTGCAACCCAAAATGAAAAGTGATGTATAAAAGGAACAGATTACTGAAATGTGTAAGAAATAGGAGAAAATGATGATGGCATGCAACTAATGTGGTAAAGTAATAAAATTAGTAACAAAAAAACATAATCCTTTGGGAAATACCAGAAAATTCGCTCAAGAAAGACTACTGTAAGAACAGGATCTGACACAGCAAAACCGTGAAAGAGGAACCAAAGGAGCTTCACAGCTTTACAGTGACAAAAATGAAACAATTGAAGAGACAGACCAAAAATATTTCAAAACCACAGAAATTTGGGCTGGAATTTCCCCAAAGCCCACTAGCGCCCGATTGCCACCCAGAAAACCATTCAGACTGGGAAGATTATCGCCACCGAAAACTTCCCGAAAAATTTTTTTTAAATCAGCTAAAAATATGGACCTTGCAACCCCAATCTGGACAGAAAAGTGCAATTTCTGCTAGATTGGGTGGTGCCTAAAGAAAATGGGAGAAAAATGAAAAAATCTATAAAAATTTACACCGAGGCTGCGGGTTGGGCCTAACACCAAAAAAAGAAAAATAATTTTTTAAAAAACCTAACTAAAAATTCCCCAAAACATTCTCAAGACACGTTTAAATTAAATCACCCCAACAGATTTTGAAAATAAATGGTAAAAAAACAATCACTTACCTTTTTCTTGCAGACCGCTGATCTTTGTGGGCGATTTAAAAATGTATTTTAATACTTACCTACCGGTCCCCGCTCAGCCAAAGATCACACCAGGGTGATTTATGGACAGTGCACACTGACGGTCCGCTCCCCAGCAGGGCTTCGAAACCGCTGGCGTGCCTCAATTGGGGAACTGTTTGCCGACCTGGTTCTCGCCCAAAACGGCCAATACCGTCGAGAAACCGGGTGGTGAAACAGTGCAGATTCTAGCCCAGAAGAAATCTGAAAAAAGATCTATCACATATTAAACAGAAAATGATGTAGATGCTGGGGAATATAACCTAGAACTAATAGCTCCTTAGCCATTGAGAAAGCAAACATAAAATGTAATAAAATAATTACTATGCAGGCTGCTGAAAATCACAATCAGGAAAATGCAGTGGAGGGAAACTTGATTGAGGATTTATATTTGAATGCTGTTGTTGTAAATCAAGCAAAGAGAGTTATGATGTTATTATTAATAGTGAATCAAGGAATAACATGATTAAACTTGACACTGGAATAGAAATGAATGTTCCATCCAAGCACGCTTACAAGAGATTACAGTGTAAAACTAAGCTCAAAGTGATGGGATACTTGGAAGAAGTCACAGCAATGAAAGGAAGCTGTATTGTCCATTGATACAGTACTAAAAGAGTTGAGAAGGTCAGATTTATGAACATTGGGGTCCGGCAGAATTGAGAAAGGCATTGGGTTGGGGCACATACACATGCTTTGATTGGCTTATAAATCCAGGCTAAGGGATTCTGCTTATCTAGCCACCCCTGCCCCACCCCCACCCCCACCACCCCAAAAACATATGGATGTATTGGCTGTCTATGTAGGATCTCTTTATACATCCTGAGTGTAAGTGTACATCTGAAACTGCTTGCTAACTGTGCTGTTATTCATGCTGGCTTGTGCCAATAAACCTTCTTAAATATGTCTGTCTATATAACATACGTATCTGGGTCTCATTGTGTTTGTTTAATGGTCACAACATTGCATAAGAGCAACGGGCCCTCAGTCCGATCCGACACGGGACCTAAAGATAATCTGGAAGACTGCTCCTACAGTTGTACAGGGCCTTGATGAGGCCACACCTGGAGTATTGTGTACAGTTTTGGTCTCCTAACTTGAGGAAGGTCATTCTTGCTATTGAGGGAGTGCAGCGAAGATTCACCAGATTGATTCCCGGGTTGGCGGGACTGACATATCAAGAAAGATTGGATCAACTGGGCTTGTATTCACTGGAGTTCAGAAGAATGAGAGGGGATCTCATCGAAAAATTCTGTTTAAAATTCTGATGGGTTTAGACAGGTTAGATGCAGGAAGAATGTTCCCAATGTTGGGGAAGTCCAGAACCAGGGGTCACAGTCTAAGGATAAGGGTAAGCCATTTAGGACCGAGATGAGGAGAAACTTCTTCACCCAGAGAGTGGTGAACCTGTAGAATTCTCTACCACAGAAAGTTGTTGAGGCCAATTCACTAAATATATTCAAAAAGGAGTTAGATGAAGTCGTTACTACTAGGGGGATTAAAAGGTATGGCGAGAAAGCAGGAATGGGGTACTGAAGTTGCATGTTCAGCCATGAACTCATTGAATGGCGGTGCAGGCTCGAAGGGCCGAATGGCCTACTCCTGCATCTATTTTCTATGTTTCTATGTAGATGGAGACAGGTCCTGTAGTATAGTGTGACACGGTGCTATAACAACACTGAATACAAGTTGTGATTTGAAGTGCCAAAAGAAGAAAGAAAACAACAACTTGCATTTATACGAAAGCAAAATACTGTGGGTGCTGTGAATCTGAAATAAAAACAGGAAATGGTGGAAATACTCAGCAGGTCAAAAAACATCTGTGAAGAGACAAACAGAATTCAGACCGATGACCTTTTGTGAGATGTGAAAGTCTCAGCTGCTAAGCATGCGCCTCATCCACAATGCAAGAAACATGGTTTAGGAATTCCAGGAATGATTCACTGCCAGAAAATATACTAAATCTTTCAGCAAATGTATTTCCTCCTAGAAATCTTAAAATAGACTATTGAGTGGAACTGAAATCATGAACAGGAATTAGCAATATCAAAACTTAGAGAGACTGTTCATACAGGAGCATGGGAACAAGAGTAGGCCATTTAACCCCTTGAGCCTGTTCCGCCATTCACTGAGATCATGGCCAATCTGTAATCTAATTCCATATACCTGCCTTTGGTCCATATCCTTTAATAGCTTTGGTTAACAAAAATCTATCAATCTCAAGATTTAAAATTAATAATTGATCGAGCACCAATTGCCAGCTCGGAGGTTTTTCAATTCTGAAAGACTAAAAAAATATAAGCTGGTATATCTTGAGTCAGGACTAAGGGCCATCCTGCTGGAAAAAGTACAATGATTGGAGGCAAAATGTTGCATACACATTACATTGATTGATTGATATGGAAACCAGATATACACAAATGAACAGATATTGAGCATTACACATGCTTGTGAAAGTTTCAAATTGTTTGCACAATGCCATGCTGTTGAAATGTATCAGAGCCCTCTAACTGCTCTAAATGTTTGAATGTATGTCCTTCGCAAATACAAAGCTTGATGATCAGATGTCAGAAGTATGACCAAATGGTGTCATGCACACTGGAAAAATAATCTGAGTGGCTGCATTATCAGAAGTGAACCCGATTGCAAAGGCCAAAGGAAAAGCTGATGAATATATTTAAGTTATATTTACATTGTGGGTTTGCCAGTGTCTGACCAGAAGATGAAGGTATTTAGAACTGAGACTGAGACGGAGACGGAGAGGATGAGACATTTCAGACCCTCAAAAGGTGCAATAATAGAAGGATGGCGAGAAGTAAAACAAAATTGCTCTTCAGAAGTTCAAGATTACTGGATTTTCACCTGGACTTTATGAATAATTCTGATTTTCAAAAAAATGTAGAGATTATTTCAAAAATCTGTCATGGGGAATTGCTTAGACATATTCAGTCGTACAAAAAATTGTGCATGTGTTTTTAAAATGTGGTTTTGTTCATCTCCAGAGGTTCCTATACTAGCGAGCAAATGACTGTACTACTGTTACAAAGTACAGTAATGTAGTTGTTATGATTATAGATTAGTCAACCAGAAGTTGCAAATTCAAAAGCAACCATGGCAATTTGTGAAACAGTAAATCTGGTAATTTATGTACTCGAGCAACCATGAAAGCTGTTGGCTTTTAGCAAAATCCTGACAGGAAAAGAAAGCTATCACTCCTATCTGGTCCACATGTGACTTCAGTTGCACTCTACGTGGCCAAAATTGGTTGACATACTGCTGCATACCGCCCGCATACCACTGACATACCGCTCAAAATTACAAAATTCGGCAAAAAACACCTACATACCGCCCGGCGGAAAATTCATCAGTGACATAGCACCGGGCGGTATGCATACCGCCTGCCCATACAGATCACTGACATACCGTCCAAGTTACAAAATTCGTGACATACCACCGACATACCACCGGAGCTGCAGATCGTCCTGGAAAAGGTGGTTTTAAGTTGATCTTCAGTGTCTTGTGTATCTGTAAAGCATGCACTCCCATGTTTCGCCACCAGGGAGCACATCCCCTGAAGTCCCAAGGGAGCATCCCTTGGGAGCACTGTATATAAGCCAGCCCCTAAGGCTTGTTACTCACTCTGGAGCGTCTTAATAAAGACTGAGGTCACTGTTACGTTAACCTCCCTGTGTGCAATCTCATTTGTGTTAGGAACACAACAACTGGCGATGATTACACGAATCCAATGCAAAGATGCAGCAAACTGTGGGCATCCTGGAGAAGTTCTCGGAGGGTGAGGACTGAGAAGCCAATGTTGAACGGATAGACCAGTACTTTATAGCCAACGAGCTGAACGGAGAAGGAAGCGCTGATAAAAGGAGAGCGGTCCTCCTCACGTTCTGCAGGGCACCGTCCTACAGCCTCATGAAGAATGTTCTGGCTCTGGTGAAACCCACAGATAAGTCGTATGAGGAGCTGTGTACACTGGTTCAGGAGCATCTTAACCCGAGGGAGAGCGTGCTGATGGCGAGGTATCAGTTCTATACGTACCAGCTGAAGGTCAGGAAGTGGCGAGCTAAGGAGACTTGCAGGACAATGTGAGTTTGATGGCCACCTGGAGCAAATGCTCAGAGACATTTTTTGTACTGGACATTGGCCATGAGACCATCCTACGAAAACTTTTGACTGTAGAGACACCGACCCTCAGTAAGGCCATTGCGATAGCAGAGGCGTTTATGTCCACCAGTGATAATACCAAACAAATCTCTCAGCACACAAGTGCTAGCAATGTTCATAAATTAACTGAAACTGTGTTTGCGAGCAGAAATGTACAGGGCAGAAACCACTAGTCTGCAACTGCCAGCAGACCTCAGGTGAACCAGATGATTCAGAGTCCGCAACAAAGTATGAATGCAAGGCAATTCACACCTTGTTGGCGTTGTGGAGGCTTCCATTCAGCCTATTAATGCCGCTTCAAAGGGTATGTTTCTAAGAGCTGTGGAACAATGGGGCATCTCCAACGTCTGCAAAACCTGCTAACCACCACGTGGCAGAGGAAGGACCAAAGCAATGTCGAGCCTCAGAGAGAGGAGGCAGATGCTGAAGTACACGGGGTGCACACATTTTCGATGAAATGCCCACCTGTAATTCTAAACGTAAAATTGAATGGCTTACCCGTAGCCATGGAACTGGACACTGGCGCTAGCCAATCCATCATGAGTAAAAAGATGTTTGAGAGACTGTGGTGCAACAAGGCACTCAGACCAGCCCTGAGCCCCATCCACATGAAAGTGAGAACGTACACCAAAGAGCTTATCACTGTCCTGGGCAGCGCCATGGTTAAGGTCACCTACGAGGGCATGGTGCACGGACTGCCACTCTGGATTGCCCCGGGCGATGGCTCCACACTGCTTGGAAGGAGCTGGCTGGACAAAATCCGCTGGAACTGGGATGACATCCGAGCGCTATCACATGTCGATGAGGCCTCATGTACCCAGGTTCTTAACAAATTTCCTTCCCTTTTTGAGCCAGGCATTGGAAACTTTTCCGGGGCGAAGGTGCAGATCCACTTGGTCCCAGAGGCACGACCCATTCACCACAAGGCGCAAGCGGTACCTCACATGATGAGGGAGAAAGTGGAAATCGAGCTGGACAGGCTGCAACGCGAGGGCATCATCTCCCCAGTGGAATTCAGCGAGTGAGCCAGCCCGATTGTTCCAGTACTCAAAAGTGATGGCACGGTCAGGATTTGTAAAGTAACTATTAATCGTTTCTCGCTGCAGGACCAATACCTGCTACCAAAGACAGACGGCCTATTTGTGACGCTGGCAGAAGGCAAGACGTTCACCGAGCTCAACCTGACTTCGGCCTACATGACGCAGGAGCTGAAGGAGTCTTCGAAGGACCTCACCTGCATCAACACGCACAAGGGACTGTTCACCTACAAAAGATTTGGAATTTGGTCGGCTGCAGCGATCTTCCAGAGAAACATGGAGAGCCTATTCAAGTCGGTACCACGCACGGTGGTTTTTCAGGACGACATATTGGTCACGGGTCGGGACACCGTCGAGCACCTACAAAACCTGGAGGAGGTCCTCCAGCGACTAGATCGTGTAGGGCTGCGGCTGAAGAGGTCGAAATGCGTCTTCATGGCAACAGAAGTGGAATTTTTGGGGAGAAAGATCGCGGCGGACGGCATTCGGCCCACAGACGCCAAGACAGAGGCTATCAGGAACGCACCCAGGCCACAGAACGTCACGGAGCTGCGGTCATTCCTGGGACTCCTCAACTATTTTGGTAACTTCCTACCAGGGTTAAGCACTCTCTCAGAGCCCCTACATGTGTTACTATGTAAAGGTGAGAACTGGGTATGGGGGAAAAAAAACAAGTAATTTTGAGAAAGCCAGAAACATTTTATGCTCCAATAAGCTGCTTGTATTGTATAACCCGTGTAAAAGACTCGTGCTAGCATGTGATGCATCGTCGTACGGAGTCGGGTGTGTATTACAACAAGCTAACATTGCGGGGAAGTTGCAACCTGTCGCCTATGCTTCCAGGAGTTTGTCTAAGGCCGAGAGGACCGACAGCATGATTGAGAAAGAGGCATTGGCGTATGTGTTCGGGATAAAGAAAATGCATCAGTACCTGTTTGGCCTCAAATTTGAGCTGGAAACCGATCACAAGCCCCTCACATCCCTGTTCACTGAAAACAAGGGGATAAATACTAATGCCTCAGCCCGCATACAAAGGTGGGCACTCGCGATATCAGCGTATAACTATACCATCCGCCACAGGCCAGGCACCGAGAACTGTGCAGATGCTCTCAGTCGGCTACCATTGCCCACCACGGGGGTGGAAATGGCGCAGCCTGCAAACTTGTTGATGGTGGCGCAGCCCGCCGACTTGTTGATGGTCATGGAAGCGTTTGAAAATGATAAATCACCTGTCACGGCCCACCAGATTAGGACTTGGACCAGCCAAGATCCTCTGCTGTCCCGAGTAAAAAAACTGTGTACTGCATGGGAGCTGGGCCAGCATCCCCGTTGAAATGCAAGAGCTAATCAAGCCGTTCCAGTGGTGAAAGGACGAGCTGTCCATTCAGGCAGTCTGCCTTTTGTGGGGTAACCGCATAGTGCTAACCAAAAAGGGCAGGGAAACGTTCATCTCGGATCTCCATAGCGCGCACCCAGTTATAGTAATGATGAAAGCGATAGCCAGATCCCAGGTGTGGTGACCCGGTATCGACTGACTTAGAGTCCTGTGTACGGCAATGCAGCGTGTGTGCTCAGTTGAGCAACGCACCCAGAGAGGCACCACTAAGTTTGTGGTCCTGGCCCTCCAGACCGTGGTCGAGGAGCCATGTCGACTGTGTGAGCCCGTTTCTCGGTAAAATGTTCCTGGTGATGGTGGATGCTTTTTCAAAATGGATTGAATATGAAATAATGTCGGGAAGCACCGCCACCGCCACCATTGAAAGCCCGAGGGCCATGTTTGCTACCCACGGTCTGCCTGACATACTGGTCAGTGACAACGGGCCATGTTTCACCAATGCCGAATTTAAAGAATTCATGACCCGCAATGGGATCAAAATGTCACCTCGGCCCCGTTTAAACCAGCCTCCAATGGGCAGGCAGAGCGGGCAGTACAAACAATCAAACAGAGCTTCAAACAAGTCACAGAAGGCTCACTCCAAACCCGCCTATCCCGAGTACTGCTCAGCTACCACTCGAGACCCCACTCGCTCACAGGGGTGCCCCCGGCTGAACTACTCATGAAAAGGACACTTAAAACCAGACTCTCGCTGGTTCACCCCAACCTGCATGATCAGGTAGAGAGCAGGCGGCAGCAACAAAATGTAAACGATGGTCACGCCACAGTATCACGGGAAATTGATCTGAATAATCCTGTGTATGTGCTAAACTATGGACATGGTCCCAAGTGGATCGCGGGCACGGTGATAGCTAAAGAAGGGAGTAGTGTGTTTGTAGTCAAACTAGACAATGGACAAATTTGCAGAAAGCACCTGGACCAAATGAGGCTGCGGTTCACAGACTACCCTGAACAACCCACAGCAGACACCACCTTTTGAGCCCACAACACGCACCCAAAGGATTAACGACACCACGCCGGACCAGGAAATAGAACCTGTGATGTATGTAGCACTCAAATCACTGAGTCCACACAGTCTGGTGTTGTTGTAAGTGCTGTGACCTTAGTCCTTTATTGTGTAACTCCAGAGTGATCCTCAGGTGTGGTGGGCAGCCTTTTATACTCTGTCTTGCAGGTACTTTCAGGTCTCCCACCAAAGTGCCTCTTGTGGCGCACCATTGTAACTATACATTTAATGTACATGGACAATACATAACAGAACTCATCACGCCCAACAGCCCAGCAAGGCCAGGATCACCCAGTAGCCCTTCAGGGCCAACAACACGCCAGCCCAGCGAGAGCACAGCCAACACACCAGAACAGACGTTTGTACCGAGGCGGTCCACCAGGGAAAGAAAGGCTCCCAACCGCCTCACCTTGTAAATGGTTTTCACTTTTACTTTGGGGACGAGTGATTTGTGTATCTGTAAAGCATGCACTCCCATTTTCCGCCACAAGGGAGGGCATCCCCTGAAATCCCAAGGGATCCCAGCATCCCTTTGGAGCACTGTATATAAGCCGGCGCCTAAGACCTGTTACTCACACTGGAGAGTCTTAATAAAGACTGAGGTCACTGTTACTTTAACCTCCCTGTGTTCAGTCTCATCTGTGTTAGGAACACAACACTGTGGGCGGTATGTACCCAGTCTCACTCACCCACCCACCAACCCCCCAGTCTCATACCCCCGCCCCCATTTCTCTTCCCCCCCCCACAGCAATCTCTTCCCCCTTCCACAGCGATCTCTCCTCCCCCCGCAGTGATATCTCCTCCCCCGCAGCGATCTCCCCCCACAACCCCGCAGCGATCTCCCCCACACAGCGATCTCAGGCTACCTCACAATGTCATGAGTAGTGGAGAGAGTAGAGAAACATTGATGCACTCTGCCTCTGACCTTTCAGAGGATTGTCTGGTCAATGGGAGATATACAAATAATGGACACACAATAAGGACCAACTATGGATGTTACGTTATACAAAGTAGGACCAGACACCAACGTGCTGTCGTCCTCCAGGCATTGAAAGCACATTCAGTATTTAAATAAGTAATAATTTGGAGAATGAGCAGTATTATCTAGCAATATAAATTGTGAAACAATGGTTACAATAAGTAGAAACAAGTCGCTTTCCAACAGTATTGCAGTTATTGTTGTAATTTTGTATAGTGCCCCGTGGATGAAGGCGCCACCACCCCCCTCATAAGAACATAAGAATTAGGAACAGGAGTAGGCCATCTAGCCCCTCGAGCCTACTCCGCCATTCAACAAGATCATGGCTCATCTGGCCGTGGATTCAGCTCCACTTACCCGTCCGCTCCCACAACCCTCAACTCCCTTATTGGTTAAAAATCTATCTATCTGTGACTTGAATACATTCAATGAGCTAGCCTCAACTGCTTCCTTGGGCAGAGAATTCCACAGATTCACAACCCTCTGGGAGAAGAAATTACTTCTCAACTCGGTTTTAAATTGGCTCCCCCGTATTTTGAGGCTGTGCCCCCTAGTTCTAGTCTCCCCGACCAGTGGAAACAACCTCTCTGCCTCAATCTTGTCTATCCCTTTCATTATTTTAAATGTTTCTATAAGATCACCCCTCATCCTTCTGAACTCCAACGAGTAAAGACCCAGTCTACTCAATCTATCATCATAAGGTAATCCTCTCATCTCCGGAATCAGTCTAGTGAATCGTCTCTGTACCCTCTCCAAAGCTAGTATATCCTTCTTTAAGTAAGGTGACCAAAACTGCATGCAGTACTCCAGGTACGGCTTCACCAATACCCTATACAGTTGCAACAGGACCTCCCTGCTTTTGTACTCCATTCCTCTCGCAATGAAGGCCAACATTCTATTCGCTTTCCTAATTACCTGCTGCACCTGCAAACTAACTTTTTTGGGGATTCATGCACAAGGGAAAAATCCCCGGGCTGGACGGGCTGACCGTGGAGTTCCACAGGGCGTTCTGGGACGTCCTGGGGGGCGACTACACGCGGGTCCTGGGGGAAAGTCTGGCGACCGGGGAGATGCCCCTCTCTTGGCGCAGGGCAGTCATCGTCCTGCTGCCTAAGAAGGGCGATCTCTGCCTCCTTAAGAACTGGCGCCCGGTCTCCCTCCTCAGCACGGACTACAAAATCTTCACCAGGGCGATGTCTGCTCGCCTTGGTGCCGTGCTGGACCACATGATCCACCCTGACCAGTCCTACACGGTCCCGGGCCGGACAATCCACGATAACATCCATCTGGTCCGGGACCTCATCCATTGTTCCCAGGAGGCTGGTCTGTCGGTCGCCTTCCTATCCCTCGACCAAGAGAAGGCGTTCGACAGGGTGGATCACGACTATCTGCTCGGAACTCTTCGCGCTTTCGGGTTCGGGACGCATTTTGTCGCCCGGATCCGACTTTTGTACGCCGCCGCGGAGTGTCTGATTAAGGTTAACGGGTCCTTGACGGCGCCCCTTCGCTTTAGGAGAGGGGTGCGCCAGGGATGCCCCATGTCCGGCCAGTTATACGCCGTTTGCGTGGAGCCTTTCCTGCGCCTCTTGCGGACGAGGTTAACGGGACTGGCTCTGCAAGGGCCGGGCGTGGAGGTCGTCCTCTCGGCTTACGCCGATGACGTGCTCCTCGCGGTAGAGGATCCCGCTGACCTGCGGAGGATGCGTGAGTGCCAGGAGATTTACTCGGCCGCGTCCTCCGCCAGGATCAACTGGGAGAAATGTTCCGGACTCCTGGTGGGTCAGTGGCGGGTGGACTCCCTGCCGGAGGAGCTCAGGCCTTTTGCCTGGAGCACGACCCATCTCCTCTATCTGGGAGTCTACCTTAGCCCCGACGAGGGAGCCTGGCCGGCGAACTGGCAGGAGCTGGAGGCCAAGGTCGCCGCTCGCCTCGGGCGCTGGACAGGACTGCTCTGAGTGCTGTCCTACAGGGGTCGAGCGCTAGTCATAAACCAGCTGGTGGCCGCAATGCTGTGGTACCGGCTGGTCACTTTGACCCCTCCCCCTGCGTTTGTCGCCAAGATACAGAAGAAGCTGGTGGACTTCTTCTGGAACAACAGGAAGCACTGGGTCTCTGCTGCGGTCTTGAGTCTCCCGCTTGAGGAGGGCGGTCAGTCGTTGGTGTGCGTCAGCGCCCAGCTCGCGACTTTCCGTCTTCAGACCCTGCAGAGATACCTTTACGTCGAGCCCCCTCCTAGGTGGTGTGCTCTGGCGAGGTATTTCTTCCGCCAGCAGCGCGACCTCAATTATGACACGCAGCTCCTGTTTGTGAACTTGGGGGGTGTCAGGACCGCCCTCCGGGAGCTGCCTGTCTTTTACAGGGAACTCATCAGGGTCTGGAACAAAGTCTCCACCAAGCGCAGCTCTCCGCCGGCTGGAGTGGCAGCCGTCCTGCAGGAGCCGCTGCTCGGGAATCCGTACCTCCACGAGCGAGGTTTTATGTGGCGGTCGGAAGAGAGGGCTGTGGCTGGTGAGGTGACCAGGGTCAGGGACCTTCTCGATGGCGGAGGAGCGGGCTGGATGGCGCCAGACACGCTGGCGCGGCGCCTAAATTCTGCCAACGTCCGCCACGCGGCCGATGCCATCGAGTCGCTAAAAACAGCTCTGGGCCCTGACTCCGTTAGGTGCATCGAGGAGGCTCAAGCACGTGGGGAGATCCCGTCCGAACTGACCCCCGTCCAGACGGAATTCCTCATCGGCGCCAAACCCCGGAACCTCCCTCGGGGGCCGGCGCCTCACAACTTGAGCCGCTTCGGGGAAATCCCCTCCGTGCCTTTCAGTTCCGCGCGGAGGGGTTTCCTGTACGGGCTGCTCCTGCACACTCTCAACTTTGCCATCCTCGCCGGCCGTCCGGACACGCCATGGCGTACCATCTTGCCGTCCGGAGGAGGCGGGGGTCCCCGATGGAGGGCACTCTACGCAGGGGTCCTCCCACTATTCATCGGGGACTTGGCCTGGAGGGTGGTGCACGGAGCAGTGCCATGCAATAAATTTTTAAGCCGGTTCACGGACTCCCAGGCCGCCTGCAATTTCTGCGGTCTGGAGGAGTCCGTGTTCCATGTTTTTATTGAGTGCACAAGGTTGCAGCCCCTGTTCCATTATTTGTAGGGGCTGCTCCTGAAATTCTGGCTGCACTTCAGTCCCACTCTCCTGATCTTTGGGCACCCTGTGCGGAGGGGAGCGGGTAGGTCCGAAGGCCTCCTCGTAGGACTGCTCCTGGGCACGGCCAAGGGTGCCATCAGCCGGTCCAGGCAGCGGGCGGTCGAGGGGGTCGTTCAACCTGACTGCCTGCCACTCTTCCGCTCTTACATCCGGTCCAGGGTGTCCTTGGAGATGGAGCACGCGGTGTCCACCGGTACGCTCGCGGCCTTCCGCGAGAGGTGGGCACCGGAGGGACTGGAGTGCATCATCACGCCCGGCAACCAAATTTTAATTTGATTTTACGTTTTAAAGTTTAATTTGTTTTAATTGCCGGTGCTTTTAGTGTCCCCTTCCCTTTTATAGGGGGCACCGGAAAAAATTTGATTTTAGCGCCCCAAAAAAAAAACCAAAAAAAGAAAAAAAGGGGCCGTGTAAATGTCTGCTGTGTCATCCAGGGCGGGTGGCACGGTTTAATGTTTTATGTTTTACAGATAAACTCTAAAAGAGTTTCATGCACAAGGACCCCCAGGTCCCTCTGCACCGCAGCATGTTGTAATTTCTCCCCATTCAAATAATATTCCCTTTTACTGTTTTTTTTTTCCAAGGTGGATGACCTCACATTTTCCGACATTGTATTCCATCTGCCAAACCTTAGCCCATTCGCTTAACCTATCTATATCTCTTTGCAGCCTCTCTGTGTCCTCTACACAATCCGCTTTCCCACTAATCTTTGTGTCATCTGCAAATTTTGTTACACTACACTCTATCCCCTCTTCCAGGTCATCTGTGTATATTGTAAACAGCTGTGGTCCCAACACCACTAACCACCGATTCCCAACCTGAAAAGGACCCATTTATCCCGACTTTCTGCTTTCTGTTAGTTTGCCAATTCTCTATCCATGCTAATACATTTCCTCTGACTCTGCGTACCTTTATCTTCTGCAGTAACCTTTTGTGTGGCACCTTATCGAATGCCTTTTGGAAATCCAAATACACCACATCCATCAGTACACCTCTATCCACCATGCTCGTTATATCCTCAAAGAATTCCAGTAGATTAGTTAAACATGATTTCCCCTTCATGAATCCATGCTGCGTCTGCTTGATTGCACTATTCCTATCTAGATGTCCCGCTATTTCTTCCTTAATGATAGCTTCAAGCATTTTCCCCACTACAGATGTTAAACTAACTGGCCTATAGTTACCTGCCTTTTGTCTGTCCCCTTTTTTAAACAGAGGCGTTACATTAGCTACTTTCCAATCCAATGGTACCTCCCCAGAGTCCAGAGAATTTTGGTAGATTATAACGAATGCATCTGCTATAACTTCCGCCATCTCTTTTAATACCCTGGGATGTATTTCATTAGGACCAGGGGACTTGTCTAGCTTGAGTCCCATTGGCCTGTCCAGCACTACCTCCCTAGTGATTGTCTCAAGGTCCTCCCTTCCCACATTCCCGTGACCAGCAATTTTTGGCATGGTTTTTGTGTCTTCCACTGTGAAGACCAAAGCAAAATAATTGTTTGAGGTCTCAGCCATTTCCACATTTCCCATTATTAAGTCCCCCTTCTCATCTTCTAAGGGACCAAAATTTACTTTAGTCAATCTTTTCCGTTTTATAATATGGTAAAAGCTTTTACTATCTGTTTTTATGTTTTGCGCAAGTTTACTTTCATAATCTATCATTCCTTTCTTTATTGCTTTCTTAGTCATTCTTTGCTGTCGTTTAAAATTTTCCCAATCTTCTAGTTTCCCACTAACCTTGGCCACCTTATACGCATTGGTTTTTAATTTGATACTCTCTTTTATTTTCTTGGTTATCCACTGCTGGTTATCTCTTCTCTTACCGCCCTTCTTTTTCACTGGAATATATTTTTGTTGAGCACTATGAAAGAGCTCCTTAAAAGTCCTTCACTGTTCCTCAATTGTGCCACCGTTTCGTCTGTGTTCCCAGTCGACTTTAGTCAACTCTGCACTCATCGCACTGTAGTCCCCTTTGTTTAAGCATAGTATGCTCGTTTGAGACACTACTTCCTCACCCTCAATCTGTATTACATAGAAACATAGAAAATAGGTGCAGGAGTAGGCCATTCGGCCCTTCTAGCCTGCACTGCCATTCAATGAGTTCATGGCTGAACATGCAACTTCAGTACCCCATTCCTGCTTTCTCACCATACCTCTTGATCCCCTTAGTAGGAAGGACTACATCTAACTCCTTTTTGAATATATTTAGTGAATTGGCCTCAACAACTTTCTGTGGTAGAGAATTCCACAGGTTCACCACTTCTGGGTGAAGAAGTTCCTCCTCATCTCGGTCTTAAATGGCTTACCCCTTATCCTTAGACTGTGACCCCCTGGTTCTGGACTTCCCCAACATTGGGAACATTCTTCCTGCATCTAACCTGTCTAAACCCATCAGAATTTTAAACGTTTCTATGAGGTCCTCTCTCATTCTTCTGAACTCCAGTGAATACAAGCCCAGTTGATCCAGTCTTTCCTGATAGGTCAGTCCCGCCATCCCGGGAATCAGTCTGGTGAACCTTCACTGCACTCCCTCAATAGCAAGAATGTCCTTCCTCAGGTTAGGAGACCAAAACTGTACACAATACTCCAGAGGTGTGGCCTCACCAAGGCCCTGTACAACTGTAGCAACACCTCCCTGCCCCTGTACTCAAATCTCCTCGCTATGAAGGCCAACATCCCATTTGCTTTCTTAACCGCCTGCTGTACCTGCATGCCAACCTTCAATGACTGATGTACCATGACACCCAGGTCTCGTTGCACCTCCCCTTTTCTTAATCTATCACGATTCAGATAATAGTCTGTCTCTCTTTTTACCACCAAAGTGGATAACCTCACATTTATCCACATTATACTTCATCTGCCATGCATTTGCCCACTCACCGAACCTATCCAAGTCGCTCTGCAGCCTCATAGCATCCTCCTCGCAGCTCACACTGCCACCTAACTTAGTGTCATCCGCAAATTTGGAGATACTACATTTAATCCCCTCGTCTAAATCATTAATGTACAGTGTAAACAGCTGGGGCCCCAGCACAGAACCTTGCGGTACCCAACTAGTCACCGCCTGCCATTCTGAAAAGTACCAATTTACTCCTACTCTTTGCTTCCTGTCTGACAACCAGTTCTCCATCCATGTCAGCACACTACCCCCAATCCCATGTGCTTTAACTTTGCACATTAATCTCTTGTGTGGGACCTTGTCGAAAGCCTTCTGAAAGTCCAAATATACCACATCAACTGGTTCTCCCTTGTCCACTCTACTGGAAACATCCTCAAAAAATTCAAGAAGATTTGTCAAGCATGATTTCCCTTTCACAAATCCATGCTGACTTGGACCTATCATATCACCTCTTTCCAAATGCGCTGCTATGACGGCCTTAATAATTGATTCCATCATCTTACCCATTACCGATGTCAGGCTGACCGGTCTATAATTCCCTGTTTTCTCTCTCCCTCCTTTTTTAAAAAGTGGGGTTACATTGGCTACCCTCCACTCGATAGGAACTGATACAAAGTCAATGGAATGTTGGAAAATGACTGTCAATGCATCCGCATTTCCAAGGCTACCTCCTTAAGTGCTCTGGGATGCAGTCCATCAGGCCCTGGGGATTTATTGGCCTTCAATTCCATTAATTTCCCCAACACAATTTCCCGACTAATAAGGATTTCCCTCAGTTCCTCCTCCTTACTAGACCCTCTGACCCCTCTTATATCCGGAAGGTTGTTAGTGTCCTCCTTAGTGAATACCGAACCAAAGTACTTGTTCAGTTACAAATTCAACCATACTGTGATCACTCATTCCGAGAGGATCTTTTACTAGGAGATCGTTTATTATTCCTGTCTCATTACACAGGATCAGATCTAAGATAGCTTGCTTCCTTGTAGGTTCTTTAACATACTATTGTAAGAAACAATCCCGTACGCATCCTATGAATTACCCCTCAAGGCTACCCCGTGCGATTTGATTTGACCAATCGATATGTAGGTTAAAATCCCCCATGATTACTGCCGTTCCTTTTTCACATGTCTCCATCATTCCCTCGATTATTGTCCGCCCCACCATGAAGTTATTATTTGGGGGCCTTTCAACTACACCCACCAGTGACTTTTTCCCCTGACTATCTCTAATCTCCACCAACAATGATTCAACATTGTTCATTAGAGCCAATATCGTCTCTCACAGCTGCCTTGATATCATCCTTTATTAACAGAGCTACCCCACCTCCTTTCCCTTCTTGTCTATCTTTCCGAATTGTCAGATACCCCTGTATGTTTAATTCCCAGTCTTGGCCACCCTGCAACCACATTTCAGTAATGGCCACCAAATCATACCCATTTGTAATGATTTGTGCCGTCAACTCATTTACTTTGTTTCGAATGCTGCGTGCGTTTAGGTAAAGTGTTTTAATACAAGTTTTTAAACCATGATTTTTAGTTTTGACCCCTCCTGCAGCCCCTTTATATTCATACATATTGTCCCTTCCTCTCACACCACCAATGTTTTGTTAAAAATTAGTATTTTGAGTGTCACTCACACACTTTTTAACCTTGTTTTCTATGATTATCATTTACTCTTTGAATGTACAGTTTGGGAATTTCTTCTAAAAAAGATTTCACTGTAGTTTTATTTTGAAAATAATGTTATAAATGGAAACAATAGCACTTGTTGCTGTAAGATTTTACATTAAGAGCAATGCATTTAAGGTTGTTCCTGCAGAATTTCTGAACTCACACCTGTATATCAGGAACTCCAAACAGCTTCTGTCGTCGGTGCCTCTCGGGGGGCGGAGCTTCACAGCAGCATGCGCGTGTTTACAACTCGGGAGCCAAAGATTCCTGAGTGAAAAGGCCTCTCTGCCACTCCCGCCTGATGCACTCCGCTCGGCTTACCACCCAGAAAAAATTGATGAAATTCCCGCCCACTCCGCCCCAGTGGTACCAGGCGGTAAAAAACAACGCACTGCCCGCAGACCGCCAAAAAACGGGCGGATCATCTGTTCCACCAATTTCGGCCCCTATGTGGTTGATTCTTGATGCCCTGAGGGCAACTAAGGATGGGCAATGAATGCTGAATTGCCCACATCCCAAGAACAAAGAATATAACGGCAGAAGTGGAATAGCCTTGGTTAATCAAATGGCGAATGTTGCTTCCGCTGCCACTACTTCACTGAAAACAAAGTAAAAACTTGCCATTTTACAAATCTTTGCCAAAGCTTCGGAAAATGTAAGTGGGGGAAAACATTAACCACACAGCAAAAAAAACTTCTTTCCTGTATGCATAAACTACAGTTAAAAGTGTTTCCAATAATGCTGGAATGCAATCCAAACTGAGGTCTTAATAGACAGTTCAGAAGAGGAACCCACCAGGCCATGTAATGAAATTGGCCCGGATTTTACAATCAACGGTTATGTGATGCACCGCCACTGACCTCAAAGCTGCCCACAAAGATCTAGTGGCGGGATTTCACCTTTCCCGACATTAGTTTGATTCTGCTGCCATGTCTAGAGTGATGTCATCAAGTCGGCTAAGCAGCCAATCACATTGAAGAATTCTCACAGACAGCAAACCAGGAAGTAAAATGCACTGATTATCCTTCATGTTTTATAAATTGTACAGAGAGCAAAATAAAGATTGGGACATACACATGAGATTAAGGCAGAAGCTGAAATATCATAAACAACCTTTATTTTAAAAAATTATTGCAGTAAAACCCCATGGAAATAAAACCCCTTTGGAATTTTTATCATAATGGAGAAATTTGACATTCCACAAATCTAAAATTAGTTTTTCTGGACCAGAGTGATTGTTCAGCAGTAGTTATGATATGACATAGTACACCATAAAAAACTCAGTTACACCTCATTCAACAAGGCTTAACTTTTCGGAGGTTTTTACAGTGATATTGCGGCATAAAAGCAGAAGTTCACATCACTTCAAGTGATTTTGAAAGATTGCCATCTGTGGGAACTTCAACAGCGAACCCTGTATAGGAGCAGGGAATCACTGACAGCAACTTCTGGATTTCCACTTTTAATTGCGCATGAGCAAAAGCCAGAAGTTGCTGTCAGTTTCACAGAGTAATGACGGCGAATGCAAAATCCAGGACATGAGGTTCTTAAAGGGATTGAAAATCCTATGAGACCTGCTAGCATCCACACCTGAATTCTCATACATACTCCTTACTCAAGAAGTGCCATTTCAGCATTGAGAGATTGTAAAATTTATCTTAGTGTCCCCAAATGTTTTATCCATTGAAAAACAGCATATTCTATTTGTGTACTGAGGAACAAATGAAGAATGGAATAAAAACAGAAAATGCTGGAAATACTCAGCCGATAAGACAGCACCTGTGGAGAGAGAAAAAGAGTTAACGTTTCAGGTCGATGACCTTTTGTCAGAACGGAGGGTCATCAACCTTCTGACAAAAGGTCATCAACCTGAAACGTTAACTCTGTTTCTCTCTTCACAGATGCTGCCTGACCTGCTGAGTATTTCCAGCATGTTCTGTTTTTATTTCGGATTTCCAGCATTTGCAGTACAGGTTGGACCTCATCGCCGAGTGCATGCAAAAAACAAGCGCAGGCACCGGAAAGAACGTGCGACAAACCTGTCCCATCCTCCCTTACCCTCAACGACCTGTGGCAGGGAATGTGGCTCTCGTATTGGACTGTTCAGCCACCTAAGGACTCATTCTAAGAGTGGAAGCAAGTCTTCCTCGATCCTGAGGGACTGCCTATGATGATGATGATGATGATGATGGACCTCCCTATCTGGCACCACCTCTCGTCTGGCACGATTCAGGTGGCCGGGGGCGCATGCGCAGAAGGCGGCCAACCTCCACCCCGACATTGGGGCCGTGCTGACACTCGGCCCACAGAGAGCCCGCCGACACTCGGCCTGCTGGGGGCCTGCCGACACTTCGCGGCCCACCGAGGGCCGTACATAGGGCATACAAAGTGGCCAAAATATTGGGAGGACAGAAGATTGGGAAGCTTTTAAAAGCCAGCAAAGAATGACTTAAAAAAAAAATGATTAAGAAAGGGAAGATAGACTATGAAAGTAAACTAGCACGAAATATAAAAACAGATAGCAAGAGTTTCTATAGGTACATCAAAAGGAAAAGAGAGGCAAAAGTAAATGTTGGTCCCTTAGAGGACAAGACCAGGGAATTAGTAATGGAGAACATGGAGATGGCAGAAACTCTGAACAAATATTTTGTATCAATCTTTACGGTAGAGAACACTAACAATATCCCAACAGTGGATAGTCAAGGGACTATGGGGGGGGAGGAACTTAACAGAATCACAATCACGAAGTAGGTGCTACTCAGTAAGATAATGGGACAAAAGGCGCATAAATCCCCTGGACCCGATGGCTTGCATCCTAGAGAAGTAGCGGCAGGGATAGTGGATGCATTGGTTGTAATTTACCAACATTCCCTGGATTCTGGGGAGGTCCCAGCAGATTGGAAAACTGCAATTTAAAAACGGAGGCAGACAAAAAGCAGGAAACTATAGACCAGTTAACCTAAAATCTGTGGTTCGGAAAATGTTGGAGATTATTATTAAAGAAGCAGTAGCAGGACATTTGGAAAAACATAATTCAGTCAAGCAGAGTCAGCATGGATTTATGAAAGGGAAGTCATGTTTGACAAATTTGCTGGAATTCATTGAGGATTTAACGAATAGGGTGGATAAAGGGGAACTAGTGGATGTGGTGTATTTGGACTTCCAGAATACATTTAATAAGGTGTCACATAAAAAGTTACTGCACAAAATAAAAGTTCACGGAGTTGTGGGTAATATATTAGCATGGATAGAGGATTGGCTAATTAACAAAAAACAGAGAGTTGGAATAAATGGTTCATTCTCGCATTGGCAATCAGTAACTAGTTGGTTGCCACAGGGATCAGTGCTGGGACCCCAACTATGTACAATCGATATTAATGACTTGGAAGAAGGGACCGAGTATAACGAAGCCAAGTTTGCTGATGATACAAAGATAGGAGGAAAAGCAATGTGTGAGGAGGACACAAAAAAATCTGCAAAAGGACATAGACAGGCTAAGTGAGTGGGCAAAAAATTGGCAGATAGAGTATAATGTTGGAAAGTGTGAGGTTATGCACTTTGGCAGAAAAAAATCAGAGAGCAAGTTATTATTTAAATGGAGAAAAATTGCCAAGTGCTGCAGTACAGCCTGGACCTGGGGCTACTTGTGCATGAAACACAAAAGGATAATATGCAGGTACAGCAAGCGATCAGGAAGGCCAATGGAATCTTGGCCTTTATTGCAAAGGGAATGGAATATAAAAGCAAGGAAGTCTTGCTACAGTTATACAGGGTATTGGTGAGGCCACATCTGGAATACAGCGTACAGTTTTGGCTTCCATAATTAAGAAAGGATATACTTGCTTTGGAGGCAGTTCAAAGAAGGTTCTCTAGGTTGATTCCAGAGATGAGGGGGTTTGACTTATGAAGAAAGGTTGAGTAGGTTGGACCTCTACTCATTGGAATTCAGAAGAATGAGAGGTGATCTTATCGAAACATGTAAGATTATAAGGGGGCTTGACAAGGTGGATGCAGAGAGGATTTTTCCACTGATGTGGGGAGACAAGAACTAGGGGGCATAATATTAAAATAAGGGGCCGCCCATTTAAAACTGAGATGAAGAGGAATTTCTTCTCTCAGAAGGTTGTCAATCTATGGAATTCGCTGCTTCAGAGTGCTGTGGAAGCTGGGTCATTGAATGGATTTAAGACAGAGATAGACAGTTTCGTAACCAATAAGGGAATAAGGGGTTATGGGGAACGGGCAGGGAAGTGGACCCGAGTCCATAATCAGATCAGCCATGATCGTATTAAATGGCGGAGCAGGCTCGAGGGGCCTTATGGCCTACTCTTGCTCCTATTTCTTATGTTCTTATGACCTCCTCCCCCCTCCCCGATCTCGGGCCGCCTCCTCCTTCCTCCTCCCCCCTCGGGCTAACCTCCCTTTATCTGACAAAATCCCTTATCCGGCACAGGCTAGGCCCTGAGGGTGCCGGATAAGAGAGGTTCAACCTGTATTTTGCATTTGTAAATGAAGAATGGATTTTATTTAGTGTGCAAAGTGTGCTCTACTGCATTTTATTCTATATTTGCAATTTATTATTTGTTAGTTACAATTACAAAACAGTTTCAAAGTAGCAAAAATAACATGAGTGAACAACTAACGACTTAGGAAGTCTTTGTGAGCAATGGTAAAGTTAATCCAGAACCATATTATGGAAATATAAACTGTATGCCGTGGGTCCTTTTATGTGTACATGTAAAATTTAGCTACAAAGAAATGAGGAAATAATGATATTTAAAGAGCTTGTACCATAGCGTGATGAGAGAAAAAATATATACACAGGAATGTGAAATCAACACAAGTGACCACATCAATTTCTCAATGTTCTAGTTATTCTACTCCAGTGAAACCTTGACACAACTGCATTTTGTCCCTTTGCTAAATTCACGTGTTGAACTATATGTAACACTTTAGGCAGTGGGATTATTTACAGAATAAGCACAACTGGTTACTTAATGCAGTTTCCAATTTCAGTCATTGGATTTTTTTCAACATATATTCATTCCAGTTAAATTATAAAAAGCTTTCCAAAATAAACACTGCCTTGAAAAGAGCACTGCAAATAGACTCCCCTAAATATACTGCTTAACACTCTGTGGAGAAACATGTCACTTACTACTCTGTAAATAAATACATCACTTGGTGCTCTCTGGGTAAACATCTGTGTTTATGATTAAACAGTGTCCATTTTACTGGACCCCCTCTGTCCTGATGCTAAGCAGGAGCACCTAGGCTTGCTCCTATTTCTTGTTCTCGGGCTTTAAATGGCCTGGGGGCATCCTCAGTGCAGCACCAGTCCCTGGCAGGGCCTAGCGCTAGAAATAAAGGCAAGAAAATCAGAGGCAGCTGTAAGCCCTGCAGGCCTGTAGCTACCTCACTGGCCTCAATGATTAGGATCTCCTTCAGCAACCAGAAGGCTCTGATTAGCCCTTAAATCTCTGTGTGGCACAATTACAATTACCAAGGTTTGCATTTAGAATATTGGCCTGCCCTGGGGTCCCCACTGATTTGCTGAAAAACAGCGGTTCGGGATATAGGTCACAGCGCCAACTTTTTCTGGATGCCCTGTGCTTCGATGCCCAGCAAGTGTTATCATTGGGAAATCTGAATCAACAACCCTTTTCCCTGAGCCTTGTGCCTTGGGAAAGATCAGCTCCCAGGCACAAATGCCAGGAAAATAGCCCTAATGTGTTATCTGACACCCTTCATGCAAATGTGTCACCTGGTACTTTGTGGGTAAATGTTTCACCTAGTGCTATGTAAGTACATACCTAGAGTAACAATAACGTAATAGATCTGGAGCTCTCTGTAGATCACTTTCTGTGTCAGTCATGTTCACACCAGAACTCGGTCTGGAAAATATCCTCCAATTCCACTGAGCCTTGCACCATCTGCAAGTGGGTGACTGGCTATCAGTCCTCAGTGTTACTATTATGAGGTACACAAATACAATGAGGAAAACAAAGCAAGAATTAATTTACTCAAGAATGCTCAGTGAGTTCCAGACACGTGCTACAAGGCAGTACATTGACATCGCTGCAAAATTTATTGGTGGAAGAGCTGGTGCAGTGGGAGTGGCTGGTTCCAGTGTCGGTATTGGAACAGTTTTTGGTAGCCTTATTATTGGCTCTGCCAGAAGTCCTGAAGCAGCAGTTGTTCTCGTGTGCTATCCTTGGATTTGCCCTGTCTGAAGCCATGGGACTCTTCTGTTAAACGGTCCCTTTCTTGATTTTGTCTGCTGTGTAAAATTTGCTGATAAAGAGAATAACCTAATCAAGTACAAATGTTATGAATATTTCACTGGCTCACACAAATATTGTGTCATGGGAATGTACATTTCCTTAGTCTGTTGTCAAAGGTTCCAATCAATCCTAATACAAGAAATATTAGGCAGCAACAGGAGTGGGGGGGCAGAAAACCGCAAGGCCAGCCTTTTGCAGAGAAATCCAACATCTGTAAACAAAGATCCCATCCCAACACCCAGCCAGCTGCAGCAGCGCCATGATATAGCCAAAAAGAACAGGTCCCATAAGATGGACATACATTACATTAGATCTGTCTGTCCACGGTCAAGGGCTGGCCAAGGAGTGAATCTGACATAATAATTTGGCCAGCATTTGAATACACCGAATAACCAATGCTTTTGTAATTTAAAAAGAAATCAATGCTGTAAAATCACTATCATTTTATGCATACATCATCATAGGCAATCCCTCGGAATCGAGGAAGACTCGCTTTCTCTCTTAACGTAAGTTCTTGGGTGGCTGTACAGTCCAATACCAGAACCACAGTCTCTGTCACAGGCGGGACAGATAGTTATTGAGGAAAAGGGTGGGTGGGACTGGTGTGCCGCACGCTCTTTCCACTGTCTGCGCTTGATTTCTGCGTGCTCTCGGCGACGAGACTCGAGGTGCTCAACGCCTTCCCGGATGTACTTCCTCCACTTAGGGCGGTCTTTGGCCAGGGACTTCCAGGTGTCAGTGGGGATGTTGCACTTCATCAGGGAAGCTTGGAGGAAGCTTGGAGGGTGTCCTTGTAACGTTTCCACTGCCCACCTTTGGCTCGTTTGCCGTGAAGGAGTTCCGAGTAGAGCATTTGCTTTGGGAGTCTTGTGTCTGGCATGCGAACTATGTGGCCTGCCCAGCGGAGCTGATCAAGTGTGGTCAGTGCTTCAATGCTGGGGATGTTGGCCTGGTCGAGGACACTAGGATCTTGTGGAGACATCGTTGGTGGTATTTCTCCAGAGACTTGAGGTGTCTACTGTACATGGTCCATGTTTCTGAGCCATGCAGGGGGGTGGGTATTAATACAGCCCTGTAGACCATGAGTTTGGTGGCAGTTTTGAAGGCCTGATCTTCAAACACTCTTTTCCTCGGGCAGCCGAAGACTGCCATTGCGCACTGGAGGCGGTGTTGGATCTCATCGTCAATGCCTGCTCTTGTTGAGAAGAGGCTCCCGAGATAAGGGAAGTGTACATACTGGAGGGATTCCCATTTTGTAAATTTCATCATAGCTATAGTTCAATTAATTGTCAGAAGATCCTGGTACAGAATCAATACAAGGGGGCAACAATAATTTAGATGTTCTTATGTGGGGATCCATGATTACTAATCTAGTTCAAAAAGGGTCATTCAACAAAACGGTTTGAGAACCACTACAGAAGATGGATCAAGAGAGGCAGTGATGAGGTAGAGTTGGGTATCATCAGCATATATATGAAAGCAGACTTCTTGTCTGCAGATGATATTGCCAAGGGGAAACATATAGATGAGGAAGAGGAGGGGGCATGGTTGAATCTTTTGATGATTCTTGAGGCAACAGTGTAGGGGCAAGAAGTGATACCATTGCTGGAGATGTTCTGGCTATGATCGGATAGATAAGAATGGAACTAAGTGACAATGAAGGAGGATCGTGTGATTGACCATGCCAAAGATTACAGAGACATCAAGGAGGGATAATGCACCATGGTGACAATCAGAGAGCAGGTCATGAACTACTTTCATTAGGACTGTTCAGTGCACCTAGTGCTATGAGCAAATCTAATCAGCTGGTGCTCTGTATAAAAGTGTCTGTCATCTGTGGTTCCACAGGCAAACTTGTCACCGAGTTCTCTGAGGGTAAGCATTTCACCTGGTACTTCAGGAGTAAATGTGCAACCTGTTGCTCTGTAGCTGATTGTGGAGCGACGTGATCGGGGCCCAGAAGAGGCGTGAGTTTGGGGCCCAGAAGAGGCGAGGGCCTAGGGGCAGCACGGGCCAGCCCACACTGCAATATATGTGTGCACTAGGTTCGTAAAGCAGAGCTGGTCTCCAGTTGTCTTGGTTAATCCTTGCCACTGGACCAAGACCTAGCTCTGTCAAGCCCGAGTGGTGGTTGTTGTGCAACGGCCGCCACACATTAAAAAAATCCACGCACAGGCATCTTCCACCCTTCAACATGTAGTTTGGGACCTGGAATATTAGGTCCTTCGTTGAAACACCTGTGAGCGAATTCCTTTTTGGTGTGGAAGCAAGTCATCCTCGATACGTGGGACTGCCTATGATGATGGTGATGTTGGTAAGTAAATTTGTTCTCTGTGGGTAAATGTGCAATCTTATGGCACAGATCCACCATGGGAGTAGAGAAAGATGAAACCAAATACAGGGCCTAGTACCATCCTGCCTGTTGTGTCTTGTTTTGTTTCTCTTCTCACTCACATATACACATTATGTAGTATTTTGCAAAACAATCTCTAGTTGAAGGTGTTTCCCCCGCTTTTGCTATTGTAGGGCTTTAAATCAACAAGATAGCAGCATCATTTCCGTTTTCGATTGTGTTGCCAAACAGCATGGGACTACATTGATCTTATCGTTCTGAGCTCAGAGCTGCAATTCAACTTTGGATTATAAGCAGCTCTTTTATGGCTTTCAATTATAACTGGCTTTCCAGCTTTTTTGCAGACAATGTTCAGCTGTTTGTGTCATTATGTAAACATTCCATGCATGTCCTCCTCCAAGTCACACACCATCCTGACTTGGAAATATATTGCCATTCCTTCATTGTCGGTGGGTCAGAATCCTGGAACTCCCTCCCTAACAGCACTGTGGGAGTACCTTCACCACAAGGACTGCAGTTGTTCAAGATAACGGCTCACCACCCACCACCTTCTCAAGGGCAATTAGGGATGGGCAATAAATGCTGACCACATCCCAGGAACAAATAATTAAAAAAATGTTCTGATGCTAAAATAGCAATAAAAGGATTCGAGGAAACAGCACTAAATGCTATGAAATAATGAAAATTAATAAAATCACAGAAAATAACATCCCCTTTTCAGACACAATGGCCTGCATTTTGCAGTTAGTGGTGAATGAAGACCACTAGCCATTCATTGAGCCTGAATTCGTGCTCCACACTGGCACGTATGAAGTGCGCACGAGCCCGTGGGGTCCCCGCAAGTTCCGGGTTTAGGCATGCGAAGTGCATGTGCCTAAACCCGGAACTTGCGATCTGACAGATCGCATGCCTCCAAAACTGAAGGGCCTACACAGGCGGAGAGTTGGAATATTTGCTTAACTCCTGCCCAGTGAATGTCCTTCAAATTTTTACTTCTGATAAAAGCAGGCATAAGGCGTAAGACTTTTAAAGCATAGAATAATTTTTTTCAATAATTTAAACATTTAAAATCCTATAAGGTAAGTTTATTTTTAGACCCTTTAAAATATATAAACTTATTTTTTAAAAAATGTAATTTTTGTTTTAAGTAATTAATTAAATTCCATTTTGATTAATTTGAAATATGTGATGTTGTTTATTTTTTTGTTTATTTTAATTTATTTTCCGTGTTTTTGTATTTTGGGGGGTATTCCCATTCATACATATGGTGGTTCTGTATTTGGGGAATCACCATATGTATGAATGGGAATGCCCCTACTCTGATAGGTTGGGCTGGCCCACATGACCCCAGTGATGCGTACAAAGCCCATACTCTGCTGGGATACGTGGGCCTCTCCGAAAGTTTTCGCATAGAGACCCAAGAACACAAGTCTCCGAATCTTCGGGACCAACAGGTACTTCTGTAGAAATTTCTGTCGAAATAATAGTCTCACCGTTATTAGCGCGCACCGTTCATTTTTACCTCAAAATCCAGGCTATAGCTTCCCTTTTATCCACAGTGCGCTCCCATTCTAACTAGATGGAAAATTGTGTAAGGGGTCAGTTGAATTAATTTTAAGATTTAGAATGAAGCTCTCACACAGAAAGCACAATTTTACAAATGCATGCTACCAGCAGTGTCGTGGAGTATTACAAAGATACTCAACACAAGTCTGTTTTGGAGAAAAGAATCGTTTATTATAAAGTACTCGATCGAGGGAGAGACAGCTTCTAGATGAGTTCAGTAACTCAGTGACCCAAACCCCCAGCCATTCTCTTTGAACAATTGTCGGGTTACTGGTTTTATACAGTCAAAATACATACAAAATCATGAAACTACGCGCAGAAGTGTTCCATTGGTTGTTTGCCACATGTCCTCGCCCACCTACTGTGATTACATTGGTCCATACAATTGCAATGATTTCATTGGTTCATATAGTTACAGCAAGTTTATCCCGGGCGGCCCTTATCAAATGAGTTACATGCTACATCATTTCTGTGAATTCCTTTCCCAGGCTCATTGATCCTGTGTGCTCGGTCGTTCTTGATGAGGTTTGATAAATACAGCTGGATGTCTCAAAGAGACTTTATCTCGTTATAAATCCTGTTATCCTGTTATCTCGTATAACCCAAGGTGGCCAGTAGCAGTTTGTTATTTTACGAGCACTGTCTCCATTAGCGGCCATTTGTCTTGGTATACTACTATTGCTGTTTGTCTGTTCTCAGGCATGTGCTAGATACTATCTCCTTGAGAATTCTTTGACCTCAGCCACAATCCCTTCTAAGACGCATCCAGCTGGGTTTTGTAACCTCTGTTCTTTGTTTTAGCCCTGATAGCAGCAAAACACATTCTGTTCTTAGATTAATGAGTTCAATAGGGAGTCAGCAGTTAGTTACTGGAATGCAGAACTCAGCTATTTTACCATGAACACGTGTATGTCTTTTCTACAGCCTTTCTTGCCTAAGATTTTAACTTTACTAAATTAATTTGCCCCCTGATTAATTTGTTCTTCTACAAGCAGGTAACCTTGCCTACCAGCTACACACATTGGGAATTGAATGGCACCTCAGACCTTCACATGTGATTTGTAGTTCCAGCAAGTTAAGGGCTTTGTTCGCACCCAGGTAGTCCTGGTGAAGGAGCATGCGGTATCCACCAATACGCTTGAGGTCTTCCGCGACTGGTGGGCACCGCAGTGACTGGAGTTATTTAGTAGACAAGGTAATAGTATTATTATTTAATTTGACAAGCTTCCTTTGTGTTTTTATGATTTGTTATCTCTTAGTTGTGCCCCTTTAAAAGGGGGCACCTGTGTTTGATGACACTGGGGCAACCAATATCTCATCATTGTAATTAAAAGAGGCATCCCACCAGCAGCATGTACTCATAAAGTCACTTCTTATATGCTTGGCCAGCGGGCAAGACTTTCTGCTAGTAGCACGCATTTATAAAATCAGCTCTAAAGTGCCTAACATTGCTTAAGACTCTCTTAAAATCTAGCTGCACCTAATTTGCCATCTTTGCTCAGTTTACACCACCAGTATCAACCCTGTCGACTGGAAAATCTATCCTTTGATATACTGGCACTGTCTCCATTCAGAAACTAGGGTATATGGTTACTACATCGGATAGTTCTCGTGCAGGCAGAGTATCTGAAACTGCCATGAGTATCATGTTTTAAATTGTGGGCTGAAGCTCCCGTTATTTTGGTTGTTAGTGTAATTTGGCACTTGAGCAGGCATAGCAGGTTGCTCGAAATACTTTTGGGAGTGCATTTTGTTTGCCAAGACCTTAGCATTAAATGTTAAATTGCTTGTAAATTCCATCAGTCAATAATGCCTTTAAACAGAGAGACTGAAATGACTAGATCTAGACAAGTCCAATGCTGACATTATAACATCCATAACAGTTAATCCAGCATTCCTATTTGGAAGAGGGAACTTTTCACTCAGTAACGAACACTCATTTTACTCTGAGATTAAGCAAACAGACGTGTCCAAGATTGCTTGATAATTATGTTGGCTGAACGTTATTCATTAACTTAAAAAAAAACTTTCTAAACCTGGATACATTTTTACGGATGATGTTTTAAAGTTTTTGTTTTTACAAATTACACAAAACATCCCCCTCAGTACTTAGGTCATCTAAATTAGTTATTAACCACTATATTCGGATCAGAAATTCTACTTTTAAACTCATTCGTGATTCAATTATCATTTGCTTGTGTACCAATGAATGGGGTTTATTTGTCATAACTCTGGCCTGATGGGGGCGATCTGCACCCTTGAGCCACGATTTCCCTTACCTCAGCGGGTCTGTGGCGGGCGAGGTTGGTGCTGGGTTCCGACCCTGCTGCTAGTTCCAGCCTGCTGTATAGACTGATTTTACGTTGATTGGGCTTGTTCAGCCTGCCCAGGCTGTTGTTGGCCAATTGAAGGAAGCGGGTCTGATGACATCATTTGATGATGCGTCATCAGTCGGTATCCTTAAAGGGAATTTATTCTGACATTTATGCTGTCAGTGTTCTACAGCATTGAGTTGCAGCAAACACTGACAAGCACTGCATAGAGGTGCACAGCTGTACCCAGGCTCTCCCGTGGCTCTTGCCATATGCTCATGGAGGGGGTCACAGCATACACAGAGGTTCTCTTCCCTTTCAATGGTTGCACATGGCACAGGAGGACACAAGCAGGGATGTTGTCAGGAGGACCAGGCTGCAGTGGCGCAAACCTTTCAATGATCTCAGTAGATCACGAAACGTTACTGCAAAGCCACACTCAACCTTATTGTATTGTACCACCCATCACATCCCCATCACTCTGCCTTCCCTACCCTACTGCTGCACATCCTTACACCAACTTACCGTGCATCTCCACCCATCCCTCTCTATCTACATTATCACATCACCATCTCACTAGCTATCCCTCACATTCACCCTCATCCTAGTGCAATCATGCCAACTAACAACACACAGGGTAGGCACTTGGGTTTTTTATGCAATGTTCATGTAAGATTTCAGTTACTGAGGTGTCAAACATTTAAACCTATATTTTGAACAGTGTGTGTTCTTGGACAGATGTGTGTGCACCTTTGGAAGTGACTTAATGAGTTGCAGTGAATGGTGAGACATAACGGTTAGCCCACAATGGTGATGAAAGGAAAGGCTTGGGCATTGTAGGGATGCTTTATGATTTTGGTGTGGGGTGGTGCCAACCTGGTGCATCATGTGGCAGCCAGGGTGTACAGCATCAAGTGAAGTAAATGTGGCCATGTCACCATTCCTGGCAGCAATGTGATTGGGTGCTGATAGCCTGTGTCCTGTGCAGCATCAGTTGATTGAAAAGAAGGTTGGTATTGTTGTTGATGCTACTGGTGAGCCTGGTGCTGCTGGTGTTGGGGCTGATCATGGTGGGATTCTGAGGACCAAGGTGAGATAGTTTCAAGGACACCAATGCTGCTGTAATAGATGGCAGGTGAACTTGAGATGACAGAAGTGATGTCAATGGTGAGCGAGGTTGTTCCAATGCAGTGACACTGGATAGACAGTTTACTCCAAACACTTGCAACCTGCATGAAGCTCAATCTCGCTTCAAATTCAGTAAGCAACTGAGCTTGGAAAGTGAACAGCTGTGAGATTGGAGCTTTTATAGCACATTTGCAGCTGTCAAATAATGAGATGATTCCATGCTCGTACAGCTCCCGGCCTCCTTATCTGACGCGATCCCTGTGGACCCAATGGGTGACCTCGTAAAATGTAAAGGTGAGCTCAAAATACTTCTTAATGGTCTGTTAACAAGGTCATAATGACCTGAATTGCCTCCCCTGCCGTTGCATATCGAGCCTGTTCAGCGCTGACAGATCCGACATCTGGGAAAAGCGCGAGGCGGCAGGTTGACAGTGGGTCCCGATCTGCTGTCAAAAAAAAAATCCCACCTGACCCGCCACCAAATGCATCGGCTAACGCCCCCACCCCCCGGAAAAATTCCCCCCTTGGTATCGACCTGTTTTCTTTCTTCTCTCAGGCTTTTGGGCCTACTCCACTTACCAGTTTTTCGTACTTCCATGTTGTTATGTATGTAAACCTGTAAATACCTTGTTTAACCACCAGAGGGATCATCCCCTGGAGTCCCAAGGAATCCCACAATCCCTCTACATAAGGAGGCCTCACAGGCTGGAGAGGCATTCTGGAGACCTGTAATAAAGGACTACGGTCACACATTACTTTGAGCCTACAGTATCTGGTCAGATTCTTTATTCAAGACAAAACAACGAGCAACGAGATACAGATGACGAACCTCACCGCAATAATGCAGAGAACAGTGGGCATCCTGGAGAAATTTTCGGAGGGAGATGATTGGGAAACCTTCGTGGAGCGACTCGACCAATACTTCGTGGCCAACGAACTGGAAGGAGAAGCAAATGCTGCCAAACGAAGGGCGATCCTCCTCACCATTTGCGGGGCACCAACGTATGACCTCATGAAAAATCTGCTCGCTCCAGCAAAACCCAGAGAGAAGTTGTATGATGATTTGTGCACACTGGTCTGGGAGCATCTAAACCCGAAGGAAAGCGATCTGATGGCAAGGTACCGGTTCTACACGTACAAGAGGTCTGAAGGCCAGGAAATAGCGAGTTATGTCGCCGAGCTAAGGCGCCTTCAGGACATTGCAAATTTGAAGGACACTTGGAGCACATGCTCAGGGATTTCTTTGTACTTGACATTGGCCATGAAGTAATACTTCGCAAACTTTTGACTGTAGAGACACCAACCTTGAGTAAAGCCATAGCGATAGCCCAGGAGTTCATCGCCACCAGTGACAATACCAAACAAATCTCTCATCACATGAGTGCTGCTGCAAGTTCTGTGAACAAAGTAATGTTGTTTTCGAAGCGTAACGTACAGGGCAGGACTCACATGCCTGCAGCTGCATGTCTCAGAGTCCACCATCAAGGGTGGTGAATGCAAGGCCATTAACACCTTGTTGGCGCTGCGGAGGTGATCATCGTTTCCATTCATGCCGCTTCAAAGGATACGTTTGCAAGGGCTTTGGAACAATGGGACTCCTCCAATGTATGTGCAGGCGAGCTGCAAACCCTGCTAATCCTCCAAACCACCATGTTGCAGAGGAGGACAGATCCACGGTGGATCACGACGAACCAGAGCCTCAGACTGAGGAGGTAGAGGCAAATGGAATGCATACATTTACCACAAAGTGTCCCCCGATAATGCTGACGGTTGAATTAAATTGACTCCCGGTGTCAATGGAGCTGGACACGGGCGCGAGCCAGTCAATAATGAGCAAAAAGACTTTCGATAAATTGTGGTGCAACAAAGCCTCATGGCCAGTCCTGACTCCCATTCGTTCTAAACTGACAACGGATACAAAGGAACTGATTCCCGTAATCACAGTGCTCCTACGATGGAGCGGTGCACAAGCTACCACTCTGGGTGGTACCGGGCGATGACCCCACACCATTCGGCAGCAGCTGGCTGGGAAAGATATGCTGAAACTGGGACGATGTCAGAGCGCTCTCATCCATCGACAACACTTCATGTGCCCAGGTCCTAAACAAGTTCCCCTCGCTATTCGAACCGGGCATCGGGAAGTTCCAAGGAGCAAAAGTGCAGATCCACTTGATTCAATGGGTGCGACCCATCCATCACAAGGCGAGAGCGGTACCGTACATGATGAGAGAGTGAGTGGAGATCGAGCTGGACCGGCTGCAAAGAGAGGGTATCATTTCTCCGATCGAATTCAACGAATGGGCCAGTCCGATTGTTCCAGTCCTCAAGGGAGACGGCACCGTCAGAATCTGTGGTGATTACAAAGTAACTATCAATCGTTTCTCCCAACAGGATCACTACCCGCTACCAAAGGCAGACGATCTATTTGCGACGCTGGCGGGAGGAAAAATGTTCACAAAGCTGGACTTGACCTCGGCCTACATGACACAGGAGCTGGAGGAATCATCGAAGGGCAGCACCTGCATCAACACACACAAAAATTTCTTCATTTACAACAGATGCCCATTTGGGATTCGATCAGCCGCGGCGATATTCCAGAGGAACATGGAAAGCTTGCTGAAGTCGATCCCGCGCACCATGGTCTTCCAGGACGACATCTTGGTTACAGGTCAGGACACCGTCGAGCATCTGCAGAACCTGGAGGAGGTTCTTAGTCAGCTTAATCGTGTGGGGCTCAGGTTAAAACGCTCGAAGTGCGTTTTCCTGGCGCCTGAAGTGGAGTTCTTGGGGAGAAGAATCGCGGCGGATAGCATCAGGTCCACCGATTCGAAGAAGGAGGCAATCAAAAACGCACCAAGACCACAGAACGTGATGGAGCTGCGGTCGTTTCTAGGACTCCTGAACTACTTTGGTAACTTCTTACCGGATCTTAGCACACTGTTAGAACCACTGCACTCTTTACTGCGTAAAGGAGATGAATGGGTATGGGGTAAAAGCCAAGAAAATGCCTTTGAGAAAACTAGGAAACTGTTATGCTCAAACAAATTGCTTGTGTTGTTTGATCCATGTAAGCGTTTGGTACTAGCATGTGATGTGACGTCATATGATGTCGGGTGTGTATTGCAACAAGCTAATGAATCTGGGAAATTGCAACCAGTTGCTTATGCATCCAGAAGGCTGTCAAAGGCTGAGAGGACCTACAGCATGCTCAAAAAAGCGTTGATGCATTTTCTTTACCCCATAAACACGCACTAATATCTGTTTGGACTCAAATTTGAATTGGAAATCGACCATAAGCCACTTATATCCCTCTTTTCTGAAAGTAAGGAGATAAATACGAATGCATCGGCCCGCATCCAGAGATGGGCGCTCACATTGTCCGCACACAACTATGCCATCCACCACAGGCCAGGCACAGAAAACTGTGCCAATGCTCTCAAGTAAGCTGCCATTGCCCACCACAGGGGTGGAGATGGCACAGCCCGCAGATTTAATTATGGTAATGAAAGCATTCGAGAGTGAGTAATCACTTGTTACCGCCCGACAGATTAGAACCTGGACGAGCCAGGACCCCTTACTGTCCTTAGTAAAAAACTGTGTGCTCCACGGGAGTTGGTCTAGTGTCCCGTTAGAGATGCAGGAAGAAATAAAGCCGTACCAACGGCACAGAGATGAAATGTCCATACAGACAGACTTCCTCCTATGGGGTAATTGGGTAGTGGTGCCAAAAAAGGGCAAGGACACTTTCATTAGTGACCTTCACAGTATCCACCCAGGCATTGTAATGATGAAAGCGATAGCCAGATCCCACGTGTGGTGACTTAGAGTCCTGCGTGCACAAATGTAACACATGTTCACAGTTAAGCGATGCACCCAGGGAGGCGCCACTAAGTTTATGGTCCTGGCCCTCCAAACCGTGGTCCAGGGTCCATGTCGACTATGCAAGCCCATTATTGGGAAAAATGTTCCTTGTGGTTGTAGATGCGTACTCCAAATGGATTGAATGTGAGATAATTTCGGCAAGCACGTCCGCTGCCATCATTGAAAGCCTGCGGGCCATGTTTGCCACGCACGGCTTGCCTGATGTCCTTGTGAGTGACAATGGGCCGTGCTTCAGCAGTGCCGAATTCAAAGAGTTCATGACCCACAATGGGATCAAACATGTCACATCGGCCCCATTTAAACCAGCGTCCAATGGTCAGGCAGAGCGAGCAGTGCAAACAATCAAGCAGAGCTTGAAGAGGGATAACTGAAGGCTCACTGCAGATTCACCTATCCCGAGTCATGTTTAGTTACTGCACAAGATCCCACTCACTCACTGGCGATCCCCCCACTGAACTGCTCATGAAAAGAGCACTTAAGACAAGGCTCTCGTTAGTCCACCCTGATCTATATGAACAGGTAGGGAGCAGGCGGCTGCAACAGAATATATAGCATGATCGCGCAAATGTGTCACGCGAAATCGAGATTAATGATCCTGTATTTGTGTTGAACTATGGACAAGGTCCCAAGTGGCTTCCCAGCACTGTCATGGCCAAAGAGGGGAGTAGGGTGTTTCTGGTCACACTTTCAAATGGACTCACCTACAGAAAACACTTGGACCAAACCAAACTCAGATTCATGGGCTATCCAGAACAACCCACAATAGACCCAGCGGTTGACCACGAAGCAGAACCCATCACTTGCAGCAGCCCAGCAGCACTCACCACACCCAGCAGCCCGGCCAAGGCCAGCTGCACAGCAGCCCAGCGAGGGCTCAACAAATGACTCACCAAAACCAGCATTTGCACCGAGACGATCAACCAGGGAAAAGAAGGCCCCGTATCGACTCACATTGCAAATAGTTACACTATTGGCTTTGGGGAGGGAGTGTTGTTATAAGTAAACCTCTAAATACCTTGTGTAGCCACCAGAGGGCTCATCCCCTGGAGTCCCAAGGGATCCAACAATCCCTTGGGAGCACCTCTACATAAAGAGGTCTCACAGGCTGGAGAGGCACTCTGGAGACCTGTAATAAAGGACTATGGTCATACATTACTTTGAGCTTACAGTATCTGGTCAGATTCTTTATTCAAGACATAACACATTTCTACCTCACTTACCCCACCACTACTTCAGTATTCACACATTCTCACTGTCTCCTAAATGCTTTAAAAAAATCTCTCTCTATACCTCCTGCAGTCTTGTTAATATCACTTTAGTCATTTAACCATCACTTGTTTTTATTGAAGCACTTTATATTCTTTCTATTTCGTTGTATGTGCATGTTTTCCTTCCCTTTGTCTTGCTCATTTGTAATATCTTCCAGTTCTGAAATGTTACCATACCTGTTCCTCCCACAGATGTTCCCTGACTTGCTGAGTGCTTCCAGCAGTTTCTGTGGGTATTTTTTTTTGCATGCCAATCAATGTTTTTCAATTATTAACACTCCTGTTACAGCAAGCTAGCACTGTTTAACATTAAACATTTCTCTTTCCCGTTGATTTGATAGGCGGTGGGCAAGCCAGGAAACGTGAGGCGACAGCTGAAGAAAATGAGTGAGTGGAAGAGGCTAGCTCAGCACAGCGCCCAGGGAGTGTTGTTATAAGCTTGATGGGCCATCCGCCACAATTCCAGATACGAGCAGGGAATGACGCAGCTGGAAACTGACACCTCCCATTTGTTTTTTTTAAAGCATGAAATAGTTGAACAGAATCTACAGCTAAACAACTGTAAACTAAGACCCGATTTCCATTTTTTTGTTTTGATGTGTTCCTTTTTTGTTTAGACTGAATATCTGAATCTAGCTATCATAGATTTTTTAGTTTTAGACATTTAGTTTTTTTTCGCACAAGTTACGCGTGTAGGTTACACACAAGAGAAATTGTAAGTCACTAACCTGTCCGAAATCCCGCTCTGTGCTATTGCTTGGTTGAGTACAAGTCTGGGTAGCCAGCAGCCAGCAATTGGTGCAGAAAGTCAACAGTGAAAAAATAACCCCCAGAATACTAAGTAATCTGGCGACAGCTATAACTTTTGACTTCGACGTTCTCATGATTTCCGAGGGATTGAAGAAAACAAGCGAGAGTCTCCACACAGTCTTTGCCCCCAGTGAAGAGTGATTCCAACTGAATGGATCTTTGCCTAGCCCTGCCTATTTTTAGATCAGTAACGACAGTTTCGAGATTGCTAAGCTACATGTGGTCTTTTTGGTGTCCAGCCTATTAATAATTATATATATAAAATGCTGAGTTTGCGTTTGACGATTTTAAAGGTTATATCTGTTTTGGCAAGAATGGAAGGAAAAGCTATGCAGCAACATTGTGCACTAACTCATTGACGTTAAAGAGCATTATACAGAATAATGGAATTGGGATTGCCGTTGTCATCTCCTTCCCATTATCTGCTCTTGCTCTCCTTGAGTTCTGTGCCCTCCTACATTTCAGAACGGCGTTGTTCCCTCCAGCAGACCTGTCCACATTTTCCACTAATGAACTTCTTAGTTTGGAGCTAGAAGTCTCTTGATGGTGCCTGGCCATTTAAGCTACTGCAGGGGTTTAAAGGCTTGCAGCTGCCTATTATATCCTGCTTTAAATGGAAAGGCTTCAATTCAGAATTGTTTCTGATGCCTGGAGCCCATTCATAATATTCTCAGTAAGCTGATCCTGGAAAGTACAGTGGGGACTATTGTGTATGGAGAAAGAGGCAGACTGAACACTGTGAGCTCAAAGTAAAGTGTGACCTTAGTCTTTTATTGCAGGTCTCCAGAGTGCCTCTCCAGCCTGTGAAGCCTCCTTAAATACTTGTGCTCCCAAGGAATGAGCCCTCTGGTGGCTGTACAGAGTAAAAATAAGTTTACATATATAACAGGGACAACATTACCAAGTTGGGCAAAAGTTCCACTCCTCCACATGGTGAAGAAAATCCAGGGTCTAAAGTCCTATTAATATCGGATGAAATTGGTTAACAATTAAGAGAAGCGTAGGCTACTCAAAGTGAGCATAGATTTGTGAAGGTCAGGTCATGCTGGATGAACTGAATTTAATGTTTTTAGGAAATTAGGGTGCATGGGAATGGGGTGGACATTTTATAGCTAGTTTTTAGAAGTTGTTTAATATTGGCCACAAGGAGAGAAAGAGATTGGTAGTGACAGAAAGCAAAGAGTGGGAGTGCACATATTTTTAATTTGTTTTTAGGATGTGGGCAACACCACTAAGCCAGTATTTATTACCCATCACTGGTTACCCTGAAAGCATTGAGACAACTACACAGTGTGGGACTGGAGTTACATATCAGCCAGATAAGCTCGGGGTGGCATGTTCTCTTCCATGAAGGACGTTGGTGAACCATTTGGGTTATCGCAACATTCCCAGCTGCTTTTATGATCAGGTTTCTAATGCCAGCACACAAATGACCAGATTTATTGAAGTCAGCTTCACCACCTGCCATGGTAGAATTTTAAATCACAACTCTGAGTTGCTAGTCTAGTACCATAACCACTAGGGTACTGTAACTACACCATTACTAACATGTTGTCAATCTTTTTTTGTTTATAATTTGACATTAATAAACTATTTGCAACCCATAAGCTGTGGTTAGGATCTGTTGGATCCAACACCTGTTGGGTTGAGTTTCTTAAGCAGGCAGTAATCTAGGAATTAGTTGCATCAAAATGTATAATAATGGATGAGCAGTAAATATATAAATGAGTTCAGTGGCAGTATTTAATCACAAACTCCTTGTGAAATTCCAGACTCGCACGTAATAAAAATACAATTTGACTTATTGAGTTGGTATTGCTACTGGAAGATGGTTGGGCCATGATGCCTACCTATTATCTTAGTTTGCAAGAAGGGCGACTGATGGTGCCTTTGCTGTAGGGAGGAAGCCCACCACTGCCAACAAGCAGAACACGGCATCAGAAGGGGGGGGAGCCGACATTAGAGGAGGCAGATGTGGCCCGAAGATTGCATTCTTCATTTGAAGGAAAACAAAGTTGTTCATAATTTTTTGGTAGGGGGTAACTTAGACAAAATCAATCATGGGAAAAGGACTAGTGTTTAATTTTTTAAAAGGTTACAATAAGTGTATTGCAATTTGCAGAGAGTTGGAAATAAAACTGGGCGAACTGGAAGTAACATTTTACAGGAAGATCTAGATTTATTAGATTTAACAGAAACCTCCTTGCAAACTGGACCAGAATGGAAAATAAAAATATTCAGCTATAATTAGGAGGTTTCAAAAATGTTTTAAATGGGGCAGTGTGATATGGAGCTTCCCCTTTTATACCTGAAAGTCTAGGTTAGGAGTGTCTCCCACAAGTTCACCCACCTTCATCACTTGAGGTCTTGGTAATAAAGATAACTGGTCACAGAGTAACCTTCTCTCAAGTATGGGCATCGTGTGCATTTATACTGTATAGTAAGGACATATCATTTGGGTGGAGCTTCCCCTTTTTTACCTGAAAGTCCAGGTTAGGAGTGTCTCCCACAAGTTCACCCCATTGTGGTCAATGTTCTCAAGGTGTGCAACTTAGGTCAGCTTATACATGGGTTACAATGATAGTTGAATACATGACACAGTGTGCTAGTTGAAGGTTCCTCTATCATTCCTGTTTAGCAGGCACCACAGGTGGTTCAGCTGCACAGGGCGGGGAGGGACAAAGAATAAAAGAGCTGTAGTGGTAGGGGATTCAATAGTTAGGGGAATAGAGAGGCATTTCTGCGGCCATAGATGTGACTCCAGGATAGTATGGTGCCTCCCTGGTGCCAGGGTCAAGGATGTCACAGAGTGAATGCAGGACATTCTGGGGGAGAGAGTAAACAGCGAGAGGTCATGATCCATATCGGGATCAATGACATCGGTAGAATGAGGGGTTTAGGTCCTGCAAGGCAGAATTTAGGGAGTAAGGAAAAAAATTAAAGGTTAGGAGCTCAAAGGTAATCATCTCCTGGTTACTACTGGTGCCACGTGCTAATGAGTAAAAGAATAGGATAGAGAAGATGAACGCGTGGATGGAAAGTTGGGGTAGGAGGGAGGGTTTTAAATTCCTGAGGCATTAGGACCGCTTCTGGGGGAGATGGGACCTGTACAAACTGGACGGGTTGCACCTCAACAGCACTGGGACCAATATCCTCACGGGGAGATTTGCTAGTGCTGTTGGGGAGAGTTTAAACTAGGTTGGCAGGGGCTGGGAACCTGAGAACAAATTCAATAGGAAAGGAAGTAAAGCTGAAATTGGAAAGCAAGAATGTAGAAAGTGAATCTGTAAGAGAGAGGAAACATGGGTTAGTAAGTAATAATCAAGGAAGTCTTCCTGTGCTAAATGGTATAAACTTCAATGAAAGGAGTATAACGAATAAGGCGGATGAGCTGAGAGCACAGGTAAGCACTTGGGAGTATGACATTACAGCTATTACAGAGACATGGTTGAAAGAGGGGCAAGTTTGGCAGCTAAATATTTCTGGTTACAGGATTTTTAGACAAGACAGAGAGGGGGGTAACATTGGAGGGGGGTGGTCACAGTATTGATTAAATAAACTATTACAGCTGTGAGGAGGGATGATATGTTTGAGGGATCATCAAATGAGGCCATATGGGTCGAACTGAAAAATAAAAAAGTGGAGATCACACTGCTGGGCGTGTATTATAGACCCCCAAACAGTGGGAAGGAGATAGAAGAGCAAATATATAGGCGCATTTCTGTGGAAATCAAAAACAATAGGGCAGTGATAGTAGGGGATTTCAACTATCCTAATATTGATTGGGACAAATATAGTGTGAAGGGTATAGAGGGTGCGGAATTCTTAAAATGCATTCAAGAGAACTTTTTTAGTCAGTATGTAGTAAGCCCAACACAGGAGGGGGCGGTTCTGGATTTTGTTTTGGTAATGAAGCTAGGCAGGTGGAAGGGGTATCAGTGGGAGAATACTTGGGTGCCAGTGACCATAATTCAGATTCAAGGTAGTTATGGATAAGGACAAGAATAGACCCAGAATAAAAGTCCCAAATTGGGGAAAAGCTAACTTTGCTAAGTTGAGAAGTGATTTGGCCACAGTTGACTGGAAACAGCTACTTGTGGGTAAATCAGTGTCGGAACAGTGGGATGCATTCAAGGAGGAGATCCGGAGGGCTCAGGCAAAACATGTGCTCTTAAAGAAAAAGGGTGGGAATAACAATTCTAGAGTCCGCTGGATGTCTATGGACTTACAGGGGAGGATAAAGAAAAAAAGGGAAGCGTATGTCATATACCGACGGCTAAATACTGTAGAATTTTTGGAGGAATATAGAAAGTTCAGAAGTAAAATTAAAAAGCATATTAGGAATGCTAAGAGAGAGCATGAAAAATTCTTGGCAAGTAAAATTAAGGAAAACCCAAAGATGTTTAATAAATATATTAAGAGTAAGAGGTTAACTAAAGAAAGGGTAGGGCCTATTAGAGACCATGAGGGTAATCTCTGTGTAGAGACAGAAGATATTGGTATGGTTCTTAATGAATACTTTTCGTCTGTTTTCACAAAGGAAAGGAGCGATGCAGATACTGCTATCGAGGAAGTGTGTGAAATTCTGGATGAAATAAACATAGTGAGAGAGGAGGTATTGTGGGGTTTGGCAGCTTTGAAAGTGGATAAGTCCCCAGGCCTGGATGAAATGCATCCAGGCTGTTGAGCGAAGCAAAAGAGGAAATAGCAGAGGCCTTGACCATTATTTTTCAGTCCTCTTTGGATTCAGGCATGGTGCCAGAGGACTGGAGGACTGCTAATGTGGTACCCGTGTTTAAGAAGGGAGAAAGGGACAGGCCAAATAATTACAGGCCTGTAAGCCTAACCTCAGTTGTGGGAAAATTACTGGAACAAATCCTGAAGGACAGGATAAATCTACATTTGGAAAGGCAAGGATTAATCAGGGACAGTCAGCACAGATTTGTTAAGGGAAGATCATGTTTGGCTAACCTGATTGAATTTTTCGAGGAGTTAACCAGGAGGGTCGATGAGGGTAGTGAGTACAATGTGTATATGGACTTTAGCAAAGCTGTTGATAAGGTCTCACATGGCAGATTGGTCATGAAGGTTCAAGCCCATGGGATCCAGGGAAAAGTGGCAAGTTGGATCCAAAATTGGCTTGGAGGTAGGAAGCAAAGGGTAATGATTGATGGATGTTTTTGTGACTGGAAGGATGTTTCCAGTGGGGTTCTGCAGTGCTCAGTACTGGTTCCCTTGCTTTTTGTGGTATACATCAATGATCGAGATTTGAAGAGTCTCCCGAAGTTTTAAAAGTTTCTCCAAGTTGTTTAAAAGTTTTCCAAGTTGGTTAAAAGTTTAAAATGAGAGTTAATAATAAGTTACTTCCTTTGCTATTGTTCCATGGGTGCTGCCAGCCCTCTGCAGCTGTACAAGGCCCTGGTTTGACCACACCTGGAATATGTGGGGAAGTAGAGGCCCAGTCGTCTCTGAAGGAGGGGGAAAGGCCAACCGCCATCGTGGAAGAGGAGGAGGCCCAAACGTCAACGTGGAGGAGAGGCACAGCTGTTGTCACTGAAGGGGATCCGGTCGCCGCTGGGGAGAGGTCTGGACACCGCCAGAGGCTCGAACGCCAGGTCGTCGCTGGGGGCCCGAACACCTGGTCGCCACTGGAGAGGCCTGAACGCCTGGCCGGATGCTCACCTAGCTCGCCGGGCACCGCCGAGGGTCAGGGATCGGGTGGAGGAGGAGGTCGTCGAGGTGGTGGGGGGGGGAGAATGGTCCAGGTTGAGGCTGCAGAAGGCACGGATGTCCGAGTCATCGCTGATGGGTGGTTTGGAGCAGACGTAGGCCCGGATTTTGGGACAGCAAATTTGTTCCGTATACTTAGGTTGTAACACATGACTTGAACAAATTAAATCTATTCTTTAATGCTTCCAGTGGTTGTTGCCTTTTGCAGGATACCCGGCACTTGTACAAGGTATCTCTGCCCCAGCCAGAAACGGGTCCCGTTCGCGCCTGTTTGGAGTGTTTTATTAGCATCACGACAACGCCTGGCAAGCAGGTGAACCTCCGACCAGGCGACCGGGACATCACCCCCCCCCATCCTGCGGCGGGCCTTCATCCCTCCAGCGGCGATCGGGCCTCTCCTCGTCGATGGCTGGACCTCTCCTTCCCCACTGGTGACCTGGCCTCTTCTACTGGTAAGCATCACGGCTATGACTCTTCTACCCTCCCACTCCTTGTTGACTTCCCACTCGGAACTCCAGCAGACAACTGACCTTCCTAATGCTTGCCCCCAACCAAGCACGGACTACCTACCATCAAGGGTGCTACTCGGCACCGAGCTTGCGGCCAACATCTCGCCGAAGGCAATTAGGCTCGTACAGCAGTGCCTGGTCTCCAGTCCTCTTGGACCCCCTTGCCACTGGACTAAGACCTTGCTCAGCTAAACCCGTGTGGTGGCCAGTGTGCAAGGGCCACCCCACATTAAAAGAACTCAAGCACAGGCATCTTCCACTCGGTTAACATGAAGTTCGGGACCTGGAACGTCAGGACCCTCATGGATAATTTCAACAGTGACAGGCCGGAATGCCTCATCGCCATAGCTGCCCAGGAACTGAGAAGCTTTGACATCGACATCGCTGTCTTAAGCGAGACACGGCGGGCAGGGGAAGGCTAGCTCAAGGAATAAGGTGGAGGTTTTCTGAAAAGGAAAACCAGGGGAAGAACGCCACCTTCACGGAGTTAACTTTGCCATCAAAAATGAGCTGGCCAACCGCCTCAAAGATTCTCCCTGCGGGGTTAACGAACATCTCATGACTCTTTGACTCACTCTATCCCGGAACCAATGCACCACAGCCATAAGTGCGTACGCCCCAACACTCGATGCAATGGATGAGACCAAAGAGGGTTTTTACTCCAATCTCGAAAAATCCCTGTCCCGTGTCCCCAAGGGCGACAAACTGATTCTCCTAGGTGACTTCAACGCCAGGGTCGGCAAAGATACAGCCCTCTGGGGAGGCGTGATTGGCAGAGAGGTGGTAGGAAAACCCAACCCCAGCGGTACGCTACTCCTGACAAAATGTCTAGAACATGAACTTCTCATCACTAACACTTTGTTCCACCAAAGGGACAAACACAAGACATCGTGGCAACATCCTCGCTCCAAACACTGGCACTTGCTCGACTATGTCATCATCAGGGATCGCAAGGATGTGCGCATCACCCGCGTCATGACAGGAGCTGACGACTGCTGGACGGACCACTGCTTAATCCGATCCATCATCAACAGCAACATAGCCCCAAAGCGAAGGGGACAGCAGAAGCAGTGCCACAAAAAAGTCAATGCTGGGGCACCTAAGACCCAGCTAAGAGAGCCCTATAAAGCCAGCGCCTCACAGCTAACCTGGCGTGCCTTGATGACCCTGAGATGCAGAATGCCCACAGTGCTTGGTCTGCCCTCCAGGCCTCCATAACCAGTGCATGCGAAGAGACACTTGGTCACTCAGCCAGAAAACACCAGGATTGGTTTGATGAGAATGATCAGGAGATCCAAGAACTAATATGTTATGTATGCAATAAAGGTTCAAACTGAGTACTGTTTAACTAAGCAAGGTACGACCTTTGCTCTGCTTTATTTAGGCCCAAAATGCCTGACTCTCAAATTGGCTGGCCTTTCAGACCTGAGCAGCACCATGTGCGTGCTGCTCAGTGGCCTCCAACAATGAGGCCATCTGGTTGCTACAAACAGAATGTACATACATGACAATACCCCTCTCTGAGATCTTATCACAATCTTTCACAGGTTGACGGTCCGATGCTTTGTGCTCCCGGGTTGACCGTCTCAGTTCGATTCCAGCCATGGGTGAGTGTGCAGGGTCTGTTGAGGCTAATGGCTGGATGACTGACTTGTTGGGGGTGGCAGTGGCCATGTCAGGAATTGCAAGTCCATTTTTATTGAACAGGTCCATGATGGAAATTCCGGGTTCACTGATGATCCTTGAGTCCTCTGAAGACTGCTGGTAGGTTGGTTGGTCGTCGATGGTTTCTTCGTCTGACTGTTCTGGCTCATCTGTATGTCTCAGCTTTGTCTGATCCATGTGTTTCCTGCAAGTTTGCCCATTCTTGAGCTTAATAACGAATACTCTGTTGCCCTCCGTGGCCATGACTGTACCAGCGATCAATTTGGGACCCTGAACATAGTTCAACACATAAACAGGATCATTAACAGAAATCTCGTGTGACTTAGTTGTGCGATCATGGTACTCTTGTTGAGTTTGTCTTCTGTATTCAACATGATTATTTAAATCCTGGTTTACCAGTGATAGCTTGGTCGTAGACCTCTTTTCATCATGAGTTCAGCAGGCGAGACCCCTGTGAGTGTGTGGGGTCTTGTCCTGTAACTCAGCAGTATGCAGGACAAGCGAGTCTGCAGTGACCCTTGGATTACTCTCCTCATACTTTGCTTGATAATTTGTACTGCACGTTCAGCTTGCCCGTTGGACATAGAAACATAGAAAATAGGTGCAGGAGTAGGCCATTCAATGAGTTCATGGCTGAACATGCAACTTCAGTACCCCATTCCTGCTTTCTCGCCATACCCCTTGATCCCCCTAGTAGTAAGGAGTACATCTAACTCCTTTTTGAATATATTTAGTGAATTGGCCTCAACAACTTTCTGTGGTAGATAATTCCACAGGTTTACCACTCTCTGGGTGAAGAAGTTTCTCCTCATCTTGGTCCTAATTGGCTTACCCCTTATCCTTAGACTGTGACCCCTGGTTCTGGACTTCCCCAACATTGGGAACATTCTTCCTGCATCTAACCTGTCTAAACCCGTCAGAATTCTAAACGCTTCTATGAGATCCCCTTTCATTCTTCTGAACTCCAGTGAATACAAGCCCAGTTGTTCCTCTCTTTCTTAATATGTCAGTCCCGCCATCCTGGGAATCAGTCTGGTGAACCTTGCCTGCACTCACTCAATAGCAAGAATGTCCTTCCTCAAGTTAAGAGACCAAAACTGTACACAATACTCCAGGTGTGGCCTCACCAAGGCCCTGTACAACTGTAGTAACACCTCTCTGCTCCTGTACTCAAATCTCCTCGCTATGAAGCCAACATGCCATTTGCTTTCTTAACCGCCTGCTGTACCTGCATGTCAACTGATGTACCATGACACCCAGGTCTCGTTGCACCTCCCCTTTTCCTAATCTGTCACCATTCAGATAATAGTCTGTCTCTCTGTTTTTACCACCAAAGTGGATAACCTCACATTTATCCATATTATACTTCATCTGCCATGCATTTGCCCACCCACCTAACCTATCCAAGTCACTCTGCAGCCTCATAGCATCCTCCTTGCAGCTCACACTGCCACCCAACTTAGTGTCATCCGCAAATTTGGAGGTACTACATTTAATCCCCTCGTCTAAATCATTAACGTACAATGTAAACAGCTGGGGCCCCAGCACAGAACCTTGTGGTACCCCACTAGTCACTGCCTGCCATTCTGAAAAGTACCCATTTACTCCTACTCTTTGTTTCCTGTCTGCCAACCAGTTCTCAATCCATGTCAGCACACTACCCCCATTCCCATGTGCTTTAACTTTTCACATTAATCTCTTGTGTGGGACCTTGTCGAAAGCCTTCTGAAAGTCCAAATACACCACATCAACTCGTTCTCCCTTGTCCACTCTACTGGAAACATCCTCAAAAAATTCCAGAAGATTTGTCAAGCATGATTTCCCTTTCACAAATCCATGCTGACTTGGACCTATCATGTCACTTCTTTCCAAATGCGCTGCTATGACATCCTTAATAATTGATTCCATCATTTTACCAATACTGATGTCAGGCTGACCGGTCTATAATTCCCTGTTTACTCTCTCCCTCTTTTTTAAAAAGTGGGGTTACATTAGCTACCCTCCACTCCATAGGAAGTGATCCAGAGTCTATGGAATGTTGGAAAATGACTGTCAATGCATCCGCTATTTCCAAGGCCACCTCTTTAAGTACTCTGGGATGCAGACCATCGGGCCCTGGGGATTTATCGGCCTTCAATCCCATCAATTTCCCCAACACAATTTCCCAACTAATAAGGATTTCCCTCAGTTCCTCCTTCTTACTAGACCCTCTGACCCCTTTTATATTCGGAAGGTTGTTTGTGTCCTCCTTAGTGAATACCGAACCAAAGTACTTGTTCAATTAGTCTGTCATTTCTTTGTTCCCCGTTATGACTTCCCCTGATTCTGACTGCAGGGGACCTACGTTTGTCTTTACTAACCTTTTTCTCTTTACATATCTATAGAAGCTTTTGCAGTCCGTCTTAATGTTCCCAGGCTTGGATGCAGGCTTGAACGGTGCCGACCTTACATGTTTTATGCCATAAATTTCACAAAGTCCTGAATCTCCTGACTGTTGAAACACGACCCATTGTCGCTCACCACTATGTCAGGCAAACCATGTGTCGCGAACATGACATTGAGATTATCTATGGTTGCCGTGGATGTACTGGATGATATGATTATGCATTCTATCCACTTCGAATAAGCATCCACCACCACTAAAAACATCTTGCCCAGGAAGGGACCTGCAAAATCTACATGGATCCTGGACCAAGGTTTGGACGACCACGACCACAGACTCAGCGGCAATTCCGCTGGTGCTTTGCTGAGCTGCATGCAAGTTGTTATATATGTAAACCTGTAAATACCTTGTGTAACCACCAGAGGGCTCAGCCCCTGGAGTCCCAAGGGATTCCAGAATCCCTTGGGAGCAACTGTACTTAAGGAGGCCTCACAGGCTTGAGAGGCACTCTGGAGACCTGTAATAAAAGACTATGGTCGCACTTTACTTTGAGCTCACAGTATCTGGTCAGACTCTTTATTCATACATAACACAAGTGTTGCACTGATGCCCGCATGCTTCCCGCTCAGAATCAATTCCTGGCCACCGTACATGGGACCTGGCGATGGCCTTCATCATCACTATACCAGGATGTATGCTGTGTAACTCACGCCCGAACTTCTCTCTCCCTTTCTTGGGCATTACAACGCGATTGCTCCACAAATATGCAATCTGCTTGAATAAACAGTTCGTCCTTGTGATGAATGAATGGTTTGGCCTCCTCTCACATTTGCTTAGGTATGGCAGACCAATCGCCTTTAAGGATGCAACCCTTTACCACCGATATAATCGTGTCCTGGCTGGTCCAGGTCTTATCTTGTTGAGCCGTGACAGGGGTTCCTTCACTCTCAAAAGCATCCATGATTAACATTACGCCAGTTGTGGCGTTTCCACCTCCTGTGTGGGCAACGGCAACCAGCTCAAAGCATCGGCACAATTCTCTGTGCTAGGTCTGTGGCGAATGACATAATCATAGGCAGATAATGTCAGCACCCACCTTTGGATGCGGGATGAAGCATTGGTATTGATACCTTTGCTCTCGGAAAATAACAAAATGAGCGGCTTGTGATCAGTCTTTAATTCGAACCTCAGACCGAACAGATATTGATGCATCTTTTTAACACTGTTAACACATGCTAAAGCTTTTTTTTCTACCATGCTTTAGACAAACTTTTGGATGCATACGTGACAGGTTGAAGTTTCCCCGACTCATTGGCTTGTTGGAATACGCAACCAATTCCAGATGACGATGCGTCACAGGCCAAAACTACATAAGAACATAAGAACATAAGAATTAGGAACAGGAGTAGGCCATCTAGCCCCTCGAGCCTGCTCCGCCATTCAACAAGATCATGGCTGATCTATCATTTACATGGGTCATAATGTATCAGCAGCTTGTTCGAGCAAAGCCGATTGGTGGCTTTCTCGAAAGCTCTGTCTTGCGATGCCCCCCACACCCAGTTGTCGCCTTTTCTCAATAGCATGTGCAGTGGTTCTAGTAAGGTGCTCAATTTAGGTAGGAAGTTACCAAAATAGTTGAGTAGACCCAGGAACGAATGTATGTTCTGCACTTGGGTGTATTCTTGATGGCCTTGGTTTTCACGTCAGTAGGTCTGATGCCATCAGCGGCGATTTTCCTCACGAGCAATTCGACCTCTGGTGCCATGAAGATGCAATACAAGCGTTTCAGTCTGAGTCCCACTCTATTCAAACGCAGTAGAACCTCTTCCAGGTTGTTCAGATGTTCCTTGGAGTCATGACCGATGATCAGGATGTCATCTTGGAACACGACAGTTCTGGGAACGGACTTCAATAGACTTTCCATATCCCTCTGGAATATTGCTGCAGCCGAGCGAATTCCGAAAGGACACTTGTGGTAGATAAACAGTCCTTTGCGCGTGTTAATGCACGTAAGTCTCTTCGACGTCTCGACCAACTCCTGTGTCATGTAGGCCGACGTCAAGTCCAGTTTTGTGGCCGACTTCCCTCCGGCTAGCATTGCAAACAAGTCATCAGCCTTCGGTAACGGGTACTGACCTTATTTCGAAACCGTGTTGATCGTAGCCTTGTAGTCTCCACAGATTCTGACTGTGTCAACACTTTTCAGCACAGGAATAATGGGGCTGGCCCATTCATTAAATTTGACCGGTGATATGATCCCTTCACGCTGGAGTCTGTCCAGTTCAATTTCGACCTTCTCCCTCATCATATACGGCACTGCCCGAGCTTTATGATGGACGGTTCTTGCATCTGAGTCTACGTGGATCTGCACCTTGGCTCCCGTGAGGTTGCCGATACCCGTTTCGAACAGCGAGGGGAGCTTGCTCAATGCTTGGGCACATATATCTTCCTCTGATGACAACGCCTTTATGTCATTCCCATCGCATCTGATTTTCTCCAACCAGCTCCTGCCGAGCAGCGTTGGGCCCATTGCCTGGAACAATCCACAACGGTAACTCGTGAACTACACCGTTATTGTCATGTATCTCACACCACTGTATATAACTGTATCTTACCATGCTATACATGACTGTAACTAGATAAGACCTATAACCACAAGCATACCTTACCACCAGGGGTACACTTGCAGGAGACATTGCACACCTGTCCCACACAGGTATATAAAGGCCGGTCTCAGGCAAGTGAGGCATTCCAGAGCTGTGAAATAAAGGTGCAGGTCTTGAGTGACCTTGACTTCAAGATGTGCCTCGTGTAAGTCTGTACTGCAGGGTCAGGACTTTACAGTGGCGACGAGTTATGGGATCACAGAATCCACAGAATGGCTACCAATGGCTCAAATGAGAAATACAATGCTGGAGATAATTGGGAGGACTTTATAGAAAGGCTCCAGCAAAGCTTTGTAACCAAAGACTGGTTGGGCGACAATAAGGCAGACAAGAGAAGAGCCCATCTCTTGACCAGCTGTGACTCGAAACATATGCCTTAATGAAGGACCTGCTGGCACCCGAAAAACCAGCAAGCAAGTCGTTTGAAGAGTTGAGCACACTGATGAAAGACCACCTGAAGCCAGCGCGCAGCCGACACATGGCCAGAGACGCTGTGTGGGCTAGAGCATACCCGACTTTGTGGCGGAACTTTGGAGGCTGGCTAGTTTATGTGAGTTCTCCGATGAACTAAGGAGAGAAGTACTGAGAGACTTTTTTATTGAATGAATAGGCCACACAGGCATGTTCTGAAAGCTCATAGAGACCAAGAACTTGACCCTAGAGGCAGCAGCACTGGTCGCACAGACATTCTTGGCAGGAGAAGAAGAAACGAGGTTGATCTATACTGCGGGTACGACAACTAACGAAACATCGGAACAAGGGGTTCACAGCGTGAAACAAGCCGCTACCCCCACACACAGACAAAGGCAGGAGAGCAGGTCTTCAAGAACAGGCAGTGGTGCCAGAAGCCATCAAGGGTCACATGAACGGCCGTTCACACCTCATCAACCCACAATGCGAACAATCAACTACAAACTGAGAGAAGCACAAGAGAGATCAGCCAGACGCAGATCATCTTCGGAAGCAATGGAAGCGGTCTGTGCTGGAGATGTGGGGGAAGGCACTCATCAAGAGGGTGTCGATTTCAGCATGCCATTTGCAGAAACTGCAACTATATAGGGCATCTGGCCCGCACGTGCAGAAAAACAGCAGCTCGGCTGGTATACGAATCGGAAGGGTCGGAAAGCGGACCAGAAGACGGTGGAGGCAGTGCCCGGGACACCGAGGTACAGCGAGTCAACACGATCAATGGCCACTGCTCTTACAACAAGACGCCTCCAATAATGATGAGGGTCCTACTCAATGGGATACCCGTCAACATGGAACTGGACACGGAAGCGAGTCAATCTCTCATGAGCGTCCAACAATTTGAACAGCTGTGGCCGCATAAAAGCAACAGACCAAAACTCACAAGGGTCGATACCAAACTAAGGACCTATACCAAAGAAATCGTCCCAGTCCTTGGCAGCACCATGCTCTCAGTCACACACAAAGGGACGGTGAACCGACTTCCCCTGTGGATTGTCCCCGGAGATCTCCCAGCATTGTTGGGGAGAAGCTGGCTGGCAAAAATAAATTGGAAATGGGATGATGTTCACGCCATGTCGTCAGAGGAACGGACCTCCTGCTCAACAGTTCTAAGTCATTTTGAACATCTCTTTCAGCCAGGTGTGGGCACCTTCAAAGGGGCTAAAGTTAAAATCTACATCACACAGGATGCTAGACCAGTCCATCACAAGGCTAGAGCTGTGCCCTATGTGATGTGATGAACATGAACTGGACCGGCTTCTGCGGGAAGGCATTATCTCACCTGTGGAATTTAGCGACTGGGCAAGTCCCATCGTCCCTGTCATGAAGCCTGATGGATCCGTCCGAATCTGTGGGGATTACAAATCTACCATAAACAGAGTCTCCCTACAGGACCAATACCCGCTGCACAGAGCGGAGGATCTATCTGCCACATTGGCTGGAGAAAAACTTTTCTCGAAACTAGATCTCACATCTGCGTATATGACGCAAGAACTAACCGAAGAGTCTAAGCTACTCACCACCATCAACACACATCGAGGCCTTTTCACGTACAATCGATGCCCATTCGGTATCAGGTCGGCAGCTGCCATATTCCAGCGCAACATGGAGAGTCTGCTCAAGTCCATCCCGGGGACGGTTGTGTTTCAAGACGACATACTCATCACGGGTAGGGACACCGACTCTCATTTCCGCAATTTGGAGGAAGTACTAAAGCGATTAGATTGGGTAGGCCTAAGAGTTAAGAAATCCAAGTGTCTGTTTCTCGTGCCCGAGGTTGAATTTTTGGGCAGAAAGATTGCCGCTGATGGAATGCGCCCAACAGAATCCAAAACTGAAGCAATTCGCCTGGCACCCAGACCCCGGAATGTCTCGGAACTGCGCGCCTTTCTCGGGCTACTCAATTACTTTGGGAACTTTATGCAAAACTTGAGCACGCTGCTGGAGCCTCTCCACGTGCTACTCAGGAAGGGGTGCAATTGGTTTTGGGGGGATGCCCAGGAACGCGCCTTCAATAAGGCACACAACCTTCTGTGTTCCAACAGTGTTTTGGCTTTCTTTGATCCAGGTAAAAAGCTAGTTCTTACATGTGATGCGTCAGCGTACGGGGTCGGATGCGTTTTACAGCATGTCAATGGTGCGGGTAAATTACAACCCATTGCTTATGCCTCCAGGTCACTTTCGCAGACGGAGCATGGGTACGGAATGGTAGAGAAGGAGGCGCTCGCGTGCGTGTACGGTGTCAAAAAGATGCACCAATATCTTTTCGGGGCCAAGTTCACATTAGAAACTGACCACAAACCCCTCACGTCCCTGCTATCCGAGAGCAAGGCAATAAACGCCAACGCCTCGGCGCACATTCAATGGTGGGCACTCATGCTGGCGTCTTAGGACTACACCATAAGGCACAGACCAGACACAGACAATAGTGCCGACGCGCTTAGCAGGCTAACCCTGGCTACCCCTGTCCGACGAACAGGACTGTGAGATGGTCATGGCAATCAATGCCTTTGAGTCCACAGGTTCGCCCATGACGGCTCGCCAAATCAGAGCCTGGACGATTAGCGACCCCACGTTATCCTTAGTCAAAAGATGTGTTTTAACTGGTGACTGGGCAGAGGCTCGAGATGCCTGCCCTGAGGAGATCAAACCTTTCCATAGGCGCATGCATGAACTATCACTACAGGCAGACTGCCTGATGTAGGGCAGCCGAGTAGTCATGCCCTTGCGAGGCAGAGAGGTGTTTGTCCGGGAGCTCCACCGCGAGCACCCGGGGATTGTTCTCATGAAGGCCAAAGCCAGATCCCACGTCTGGTGGCCAGGCATTGAAGCAGACTTGGAGCGCTGTGTCCAACGGTGCACCATTTGTGCCCAACTCAGCAATGCCCCCAGGGAGGCCTCCCTGAGCCCCTGGCCCTGGTCCACCAAACCGTGGTCGCGGGTGCATGTAGACTATGCGGCCCCATTCATGGGCAAAATGTTCCTCGTAGTCGTCGATGCATTTTCAAAGTGGATCGAATGCACCATTTTAAACTCGAGCACCACCTCCACCACTGTGGAGAGCCTTAGAACCATGTTTGCAACTGACGGAATTCATGACATATTGGTCAGTGATAATGGTCCGTGCTGCACCAGCGCAGAGTTCCAGGATTTTATCGTTGTCCATGGCATAAATCACGTTAAGATGGCACCGTTCAAGCCGGCCTCCAATGGCCAGGCGGAGCGAGCAGTGCAAATCATTAAACAAGGCATGCTTAAAATCCAAGGTCCCACGCTGCAGAGCCGCCTGTCGCGGCTGCTGCTTGCATACACATCTCGTCTGCATTCGTTGACTGGGGTTCCCCCCGCACAACTATTGATGAAACGGACCTTAAAGACTAGGCTCTCGTTAATCCTCCCAGACATGCATGAAATTGTTGAGGCAAAGCGCCGGAAGCTAACTGAGTACCATGACCGAAATTCGAGGGGGAGGTGGAATGAGATAGGGGACAAAGTGTTTGTGCTAAACTATGGCAGGGATCCCAAATGGCTTGCAGGGACAGTAACATGCAAGGAAGGAAACAGGCTACTGGTTGTACAAATGCACAATGACCAAACCTGCCGGAGGCATGTAGACGAAGTAAAAAGTAGATTCACCAACAACACAGCAGAACCAGAGGCAGACAACAATGTGGAACTCACACCACACCTGGTGGACAGACAGAGGGTACAACCTGAGGAAAGGGCAGTCTCAACAGACAGCCCAGGCGAGATACCAGCAATCACACTGAAAGAAAAACAGGCACCAAGGCAAACAACTGAACCACAACTAAGATGCTCCACGAGAGAGCATAGACCACCTGAGAGACTGAATCTATAAAGACAATAAGACCTTGGGGGAGGGTGATGTCATGTATCTCACACCACTGTATATAACTGTATCTTACCATGCTATACATGACTGTAACTAGATATACCTGTAACCACAAGCATACCTTACCACCAGAAGTGCACTTGCAGGAGACACTGCACACCTGTTCCACACAGGTATATAAAGGCCGGTCTCAGGCAAGTGAGGCATTCCAGAGCTGTGAAATAAAGGTGCAGGTCCTGAGTGACCTTGACTTCAAGATGTGCCTCGTGTAAGTCTGTACTGCAGGGTCAGGACTTTACAGTTATATGGCACTTTAATTTGTGCACTGCCAATCACCTTTATCTGTTCTTTGGTGTACGTGTGCAGCTTGGCATTACCAGGGCTCTGCCTCTGCCTCACAGTCTTAGTATCCCAAAGCTTATTAAATGCCCTCTTGTTCATGATCGATTGACTCGCCTCTGTGTCCAGTTCCATTGATACTGGTATCCCGTTAAACTTCACGTTAATTAAAATTGGTTTACTCTTGGTTATGAAGTAATACAGTCCATACACTTCATCCTCTGGCATCTCAGATTGCGTATCCGGATCCGCGCTAATCTGACTCTCATCCTCCACGTGGTGTGTCGCAGCTCGCTTGCTCATCTGCGGACACTTACGCTGGAGATGCCCCACTCTCAGACAGCCTTTGCAACTATATTGCTTAAATCAGCACTGCTGGTGCCGATGATTGCTCCTACAACACCAACACGGAGAAGTCGGATACATTCCCGCTGACGGACTTTGGGCAGCCACAGGTTTTGCGAACGCAGCCAGATAGGCCCTGCCATGTGCCCGTGCGCCGAACGCCGAATCAATTGCATTTACAGTACTTGCCGAGGTTTGGTTCTTCACCGCTATTTGCTTTAGACTCCTGTTCGTCGTCATACGTGATTGAGCGATCTGGATGGCCCTTTTTAAATCCAACTCCTACACTGCCAGAAGTTTGTGCAGGATCACCTCGTGGTTGATACCAATAACAAAGAAGTCCCGCAGCATGTCTGCCAACACCGTCCTGAATTTGCACGGTTCCGCTAGACGTCTCAGGTTGGCAACGAATTCTGCCGCACTCTGGCCCTCTGATCGAACGTGTATAAAACCTGTTCTCAAGATGATGATGCCGTCGTCTGGCTTGACGTGCTCCCGTACCAGTGTATACAACTCCTTGTACATTTCCTCTGTTGGATCACTAGGCATGAGTAGATTCTTTATCAGACCCTAGGTCATTGAACCACACACAGTGAGGAACATGGCCTGACGCCGATCTGCATCGTCGACCCCCTTCATTTTGTTGGCCACGAAGTACTGGTTCAAACAGCTCACAAAGTCTGCCCAATCTTCTCCCTCCACGAATCGCTCCAAAAATCCAATCGTACTCATTTTACAACAAAGGTTCTTGTATTCTCGTCGCCAAATATTATGTATGCAATAAAAGTTCAAACTGCGTACTGTTTAACTAAGCAAGGAACAACCTTGGCTTGGCTTTAATTAGGCCCAAAGTGCCTGACTCTCAAAATGGTTTGCCTTTTATACCTGAGCAGCACCATGTGCGTGCTGCTCAGTGGCCTCCAACAATTATGCCACCTGGTGGCTACAAACAGAATGTACATACGTGACATAATAGATCGCAAGCACAGAGCATTTCTGAGTCTTAAGCAACAACCCAACTCGGGAGCAACAAAGCAACATTACAGGCGGCTCAAGGCTGAGGTCCAACAAAAAACCCGGGACCTAAAGAACAGGTGGTGGATGGAGAAAACACAGGAGATACAACAACTGGCCGTCAGCCATGATGTCTGAGGATTCTTCATCGCTGTCAAGGCCACCTACGGTCCAAACTCCCAAGGTCCCACCCCCCACTGCTGGCCAAGAATGGGGAAACACTCATCAAGGACACCGAAGCAGTCAGGGCCCGCTGGAAGGAGCACTTCGAAGATCTCCTCAATCGAGACTCTGCCTTTGACCCGAGTGTTCTCAACTCCATCCCGCAGCATGGGACCCGCCACTTCAGTGAAACTGGCAACGTTGCACGAGGTTGGAAAAGCCATAAGACAGTCAAGAACAACAAGGCTATGGGAGCGGAGGGAATCCCTGCTGAGGCGCTAAAGTATGGCGGAGAGGCGCTGTTGGCGCGGATACATGACCTCATCTCTCGCATCTGGAGAGAGGAGAGCATGCCGGGAGATCTCAGAGATGCAGTGATTGTGACCATCTTTAAAAAAGGAGACAAATCCGATTGCGGCAACTACAGAGGAATCTCCCTGCTATCAGCCACTGGGAAAGTCATCGCTAGAGCCCTCGTCAATCATCTTCTCCCCGTGGCCGAGGAGCTCCTCCCGGAGTCACAGTACGGATTTCATCCCCTATGGGATACAACGGACATGATCTTTGCAGCGCGACAGCTGCAGGAAAAATGCAGGGAACAGCACCAGCCCTTATACATGGCCTTTTTCGACCTTACAAAGGCCTTTGACACTCTCAACGCGAGGGTCAATGGAGCATCCTCCTCTGTTTCGGCTGCCCCCAAAAGTTCGTCAACATCCTTCGCCTGCTCCACGTCGACATGCAGGTCATGATCCTTACCAACGGATCCATTACAGACCCAATCCACGTCCGGACCGGGGTCAAACAGGGCTGCGTCATCGCTCCAACCCTCTTCTCAATCTTCCTCATGGCCATGCTCCACCTCACAATCAACAAGCTCCCCGCTGGAGTGGAACTAAACTATAGAACTAGTGGGAAGCTGTTGAACCTTCGCCGCCTCCAGGCCAGGTCCAAGACCACCCCAACCTCTGTCGTCGAGCTACTGTATGCGGACGATGCCTGCGTTTGCGCACATTCAGAGGCTGAACTCCTGGATATAGTCGACGTATTTACTGAGGCATGCGAAAGCATAGGCCTTACGCTAAACATCCGTAAGACAAAGGTCCTCCACCAGCCTGTCCTCGCCGCACAGCACTGCTCCCAGTTATCAAGATCCATGGCGCGGCCCTGGACAACATGGACGATTTCCCTTACCTCGGGAGCCTCTTATCAACAAAAGCAGACATTGATGAGGCGATTCAACACCACCTCCAGTGTGCCAGTGCAGCCTTCACCCGCCTGAAGAAAAGAGTGTTCGAAGACCAGGCCCTCAAATTTACCACCAAGCTCATTGTCTACAGGGTTATTGTAATACCCACCATCCTGCATGGCTCAGAAACATGGACCATATACAGTAGACACCTCAAGTTGCTGGAGAAATACCATCAACGATGCCATCGCAAGGTCCTACAAATCCTCTGGGAGGACAGACGCACCAACATTAGCATCCTCGACCAGGCCAACATCCCCAGCATTGAAGCACTGACCACACTTGATCAGCTCTGCTGGGCAGGTCACATTGTGCACATACCAGATAGGAGACTCCCAAAGCAAGCACTCTACTCAGAACTCCTTCATGGCAAACAAGCCAAGGGTGGACAGAAGAAATGTTACAGGGACACACTCAAAGTCTCCATGATAAATTGCGGCATCCCCACCAACACCTGAGAGTCCCTAGCCAAGGACCGCCCTGATTAGAGGAAGTGCATCCGGGAAGGTGCTGAGCACCTCGAGTCTCATCGCTGAGTGCGTGCAGAAATCAAGCGCAGGCAGCGGAAAGACCGTGTGGCAAACCTGTCCCACCCTCCCTTACCCTCAACGACTATCTGTCCCACCTGTGACAGGGTCTGTGATTCTCGTTTTGGACTGTTCAACCACCTAGGGACTCATTCTAAGAGTGGAAGCAAGTCTTCCTCGATTCCGAGGGACTGCCTAGGATGATGATGATGAGATTTGAATATCGGGGGTATGATTAAGAAGTTTGCAGATGACACTAAAATTGGCTGTGTGGTTGATAATGAAGAGGAAAGTCATAGACTGCAGGAGGATATCAATCTACTGGTCAGGTGGGCACAACAGTGGCAAATGGAATTTAATTTGGAGAAGTGTGAGATAATGCACTTGGGGAGGGCTAATAAGGAAAGGGTATACACATGAAACGGTAAGCCACTTAGAAGCAGAGATGAACAAAGGGACCCTGGAGTGCTTGATCCCTGAAAATAGCAGGCCAGGTGGATAAGGTGATTAAGAAGGCATACAGAATGCTTGCCTTTATTGGCCGAGGCATAGAATACAAGAGCAGGGAGATTAAGCTTAAACTGTATAATACTCTGGTTTGGCCACAACTGGAATACTGCGTGCAGTTCTGGTCGCCATATTATAGGAAGGGTTAAGGTTAAGGTTAGGATGATTGCACTGGAGAGGGTGCAGAGGAGATTTATGAGGAAGCTGCCTGGAATGGAGAATCTTAGCTATGAGGACAGATTGATTAGGCTGGGTTTGTTCTCCATTGAACAGAGGAGGCTGCGAGGACAAAGACAGGTTAAGTGAGTGGGCTGCAAAAGGACATAGACAGGCTAAGTGAGTGGACAAAAATTTGGCAGATGGAGTATAATGTTGGAAAGTGTGAGGTCATGCACTTTGGCGGAAAAAAAATCAACGAACAAGTTAGAAACATAGAAACACAGAAAATAAGTGCAGGAGTAGGCCATTCGGCCCTTCTACCTGCACCGCCATTCAATGAGTTCATGGCTGAACATGCAACTTCAGTACCCCATTCCTGCTTTCTCACCATACCCCTTGATCCCCCTAGTAGTAAGGACTTTATCTAACTTCTTTTTGAATATATTTAGTGAATTGGCCTCAACAACTTTCTGTGGTAGAGAATTCCACAGGTTCACTATTCTCTGGGTGAAGAAATTCCTCCTCATCTCGGTCCTAAATGGCTTACCGCTTATCCTTAGACTGTGTCCCCTGGTTCTGGACTTCCCCAACATTGGGAACATTCTTCCTGCATCTAACCTGTCTGAACCCGTCAGAATTTTAAACGTTTCTATGAGGTCCCCTCTCATTCTTCTGAACTCCAGTGAATACAAGCCCAGTTGATCCAGTCTTTCTTGATAGGTCAGTCCCGCCATCCCGGGAATCAGTCTGGTGAACCTTCGCTGCACTCCATCAATTGCAAGAATGTCCTTCCTCAGGTTAGGCGACCAAAACTGTACACAATACATAGAAACAAAGAAACATAGAAAATAGGTGCAGGAGCAGGCCATTCAGCCCTTCTAGCCTGCACCGCCATTCAATGAGTTCATGGCTGAACATAAAACTTCAGTATCCCCTTCCTGCTTTCTCGCCATAACCCTTGATCCCCCGAGTAGTAAGGACTTCATCTAACTCCTTTTTGAATATATTTAGTGAATTGGCCTCAACTACTTTCTGTGGTAGAGAATTCCACAGGTTCACCACTCTCTGGGTGAAGAAGTTTCTCCTCATCTCGGTCCTAAATGGCTTACCCCTTATCCTCAGACTGTGACCCCTGGTTCTGGACTTCCCCAACATTGGGAACATTCTTCCGGTATCTAACCTGTCTAAACCCGTCAGAATTTTAAACGTTTCCATAAGGTCCCCTCTCATTCTTCTGAACTCCAGTGAATACAAGCCCAGTTGATCCAGTCTTTCTTGATAGGTCAGTCCCGCCATCCCGGGAATCAGTCTGGTGAATCTTCGCTGCACTCCCTCAATAGCAAGAATGTCCTTCCTCAAGTTAGGAGACCAAAACTGTACACAATACTCCAGGTGTGGCCTCACCAAGGCCCTGTACAACTGTAGCAACACCTCCCTGCCCCTGTATTCAAATCCCCTCGCTATGAAGGCCAACATGCCATTTGCTTTCTTAACCGCCTGCTGTACCTGCATGCTAACCTCCAATGACTGATGTACCATGACACCCAGGTCTCGTTGCACCGTCCCTTTTCCTAATCTGTCACCATTCAGATAATAGTCTGTCTCTCTGTTTTTACCACCAAAGTGGATAACCTCACACTTATCCACATTATACTTCATCTGCCATGCATTTGCCCACTCACCTAACCTATCCAAGTCACTCTGCAGCCTAATAGCATCCTCCTCGCAGCTCACACTGCCACCCAACTTAGTGTCATCCGCAAATTTGGAGATACTGCATTTAATCCCCTCGTCTAAATCATTAATGTACAATGTAAACAGCTGGGGCCCCAGCACAGAACCTTGCGGTACCCCACTAGTCACTGCCTGCCATTCTGAAAAGTACCCGTTTACTCCTACTCTTTGCTTCCTGTCTGACAACCAGTTCTCAATCCACGTCAGCACACTACCCCCAATCCCATGTGCTTTAACTTTGCACATTAATCTCTTGTGTGGGACCTTGTCGAAAGCCTTCTGAAAGTCCAAATATACCACATCAACTGGTTCTCCTTTGTCCACTTTACTGGAAACATCCTCAAAAAATTCCAGAAGATTTGTCAAGCATGATTTCCCTTTCACAAATCCATGCTGACTTGGGCCTATCATGTCACCATTTTCCAGATGCACTGCTATGACATCCTTAATAATTGATTCCATCATTTTATCCACTACTGAGGTCAGGCTGACCGGTCTATAATTCCCTGTTTTCTCTCTCCCTCCTTTTTTAAAAAATGGGGTTACATTGGCTACCCTCCACTCCATAGGAACTGATCCAGAGTCAATGGAATGTTGGAAAATGACTGTCATTGCATCCGCTATTTCCAAGGCCACCTCCTTAAGTACTCTGGGATGCAGTCCATCAGGCCCTGGGGATTTATCGGCCTTCAATCCCATCAATTTCCCCAACACAATTTCCCGACTAATAAAGATTTCCCTCAGTTCCCCCTCCTTACTAGACCCTCTGACCCCTTTTATATCCGGAAGGTTGTTTGTATCCTCCTTAGTGAATACCGAACCAAAGTACTTGTTCAATTGGTCTGCCATTTCTTTGTTCCCCGTTATGACTTCCCCTGATTCTGACTGCAGGGGACCTACGTTTGTCTTTACTAACCTTTTTCTCTTTACATACCTATAGAAACTTTTGCAATCCGCCTTAATGTTCCCTGCAAGCTTCTTCTCGTACTCCATTTTCCCTGCCCTAATCAAACCCTTTGTCCTCCTCTGCTGAGTTCTAAATTTCTCCCAGTCCCCAGGTTCGCTGCTATTTCTGGCCAATTTGTATGCCACTTCCTTGGCTTTAATACTATTCCTGATTTCCCTAGATAGCCACGGTTGAGCCACCTTCCCTTTTTTATTTTTACGCCAGACAGGAATGTACAATTGTTGTAATTCATCCATGCGGTCTCTAGATGTCTGCCATTGCCCATCCACAGTCAACCCCCTAAGTATCATTCGCCAATTTATCCTAGCCAATTCACGCCTCATACCTTCAAAGTTACCCTTCTTTAAGTTCTGGACCATGGTCTCTGAATTTACTGTTTCATTCTCCATCCTAATGCAGAATTCCACCATATTATGGTCACTCTTCCCCAAGGGGCCTCGCACAATGAGATTGCTAATTAATCCTCTCTCATTACACAACACCCAGTCTAAGATGGCCTCCCCCCTAGTTGGTTCCTCAACATATTGGTCTAGAAAACCATCCCTTATGCACTCCAGGAAATCCTCCTCCACCATATTGCTTCCAGTTTGGCTAGCCCAATCTATGTGCATATTAAAGTCACCCATTATAACTGCTACACCTTTATTGCATGCATCCCTAATTTGATGCCCTCCCCAACATCCCTATTACTGTTTGGAGGTCTGTACACAACTCCTACTAACGTTTTTTGCCCTTTGGTGTTCTGCAGCTCTACCCATATAGATTCCACATCATCCAAGCTAATGTCTTTCCTAACTATTGCATTAATCTCCTCTTTAACCAGCAATGCTACCCCACCTCCTTTTCCTTTTAATCTATCCTTCCTGAATGTTGAATATCCCTGAATGTTGAGTTCCCAGCCCTGATCATCCTGGAGCCACGTCTCCGTAATCCCAATCACATCATATTTGTTAACATCTATTTGCACAATTAATTCATCCACCTTATTGCGGATACTCCTTGCATTAAGACACAAAGCCTTCAGGCTTGTTTTTTTACTCCAGGTGTGGCCTCACCAAGGCCCTGTACAACTGTAGCAACACCTCCCTGCCCCTGTACTCAAATCCCCTCGCTATGAAGGCCAACATGCCATTTGCTTTCTTAACCGCCTGCTGTACCTGCATGCCAACCTTCAATGACTGATGTACCATGACACCCAGGTCTCTTTGCACCTCCCCTTTTCCTAATCTGTCACCATTCAGATAATAGTCTGTCTCTCTGTTTTTACCACCAAAGTGGATAACCTCACATTTATCCACATTATACTTCATCTGCCATGCATTTGCCCACTCACCTAACCTATCCAAGTCGCTCTGCAGCCTCATAGCATCCTCCTCGCAGCTCACACTACCACCCAACTTAGTGTCATCCGCAAATTTGGGGATACTACATTTAATCCCCTCGTCTAAATCATTAATGTACAGTGTAAACAGCTGGGGCCCCAGCACAGAACCTTGCGGTACCCCACTAGTCACTGCCTGCCATTCTGAAAAGTCCTCATTTACTCCTACTCTTTGCTTCCTGTCTGACAACCAGTTCTCAATCCATGTCAGCACACTACCCCCAATCCCATGTGCTTTAACTTTGCACATTAATCTCTTGTGTGGGACCTTGCCGAAAGCCTTCTGAAAGTCCAAATACACCACATCAACTGGTTCTCCCTTGTCCACACTACTGGAAACATCCTCAAAAAATTCCAGAAGATTTATCAAGCATGATTTCCCTTTCACAAATCCATGCTGACTTGGACCTATCATGTCACCTCTTTCCAAATGCGCTGCTATGACATCCTTAATAATTGATTCCTTCATTTTACTCACTACCGATGTCAGGCTGACCGGTCTATAATTCTCTGTTATCTCTCTCCCTCCTTTTTTAAAAAGTGGGGTTACATTGGCTACTCTCCACTCCATAGGAACTGATCCAGAGTCAATGGAATGTTGAAAAATGACTGTCAATGCATCCACTATTTCCAAGGCCACCTCCTTAAGTACTCTGGGATGCAGTCCATCAGGCCCTGGGGATTTATCGGCCTTCAATCCCATCAATTTCCCCAACACAATTTCCCGACGAATAAGGATTTCCCTCAGTTCCTCCTCCTTACTAGACCCTCCGACCCCTTTTATATCCGGAAGGTTGTTTGTGTTCTCCTTAGTGAATACCGAACCAAAGTACTTGTTCAATTGGTCCGCCATTTCTTTGTTCCCCGTTATGACTTCTCCTGATTCTGACTGCAGGGGACCTACGTTTGTCTTTACTAATCTTTTTCTCTTTACATATCTATAGAAACTTTTGCAATCCGTCTTAATGTTCCCTGCAAGCTTCTTCTCATACTCCTTTTTCCCTGCCCTAATCAAACCCTTTGTCCTCCTCTGCTGAGTTCTAAATTTCTCCCAGTCCCCGGGTTCGCTGCTATTTCTGGCCAATTTGTATGCCACTTCCTTGGCTTTAATACTATCCCTGATTTCCCTTGATAGCCACAGTTGAGCCACCTTCCCTTTTTTATTTTTACGCCAGACAGGAATGTACAATTGTTGTAGTTGATCCATGCGGTCTCTAAATGTCTGCCATTGCCCATCCACAATCATAAGTTTACTTGGATGATTCCGGGGATGAGGGAGTTGACTTATAAGGAAAGGGTGAGCCTCTATTTATTGGAATTCAGAAGAATGAGAGGTGATCTTATCGAAACGTATAAGATTATGAGGGGGCTTGACAGGGTGCAGAGAAGATGTTTCCACTGATGGGGGAGACTCGAACTAGAGGGCACGATCTTAGAATAATGGGCTGCTCATTTAAAACAGATGAGAAGAAATTTCTTCTCTCAGAGAGTTGTGAATCTGTGGAATTCGCTGCCTCAGAGAGCTGTGGAAGCTGGGACATTGAATAAATTTAAGACAGAAATAGACGGTTTCTTAATCGATAAGGGGATAAGGTGTTATGGGGAGAGGGGGAGGGAAGTGGATCTGAGTCCATGATCAGATCAGCCATGATCTTATTGAATGACAGAGCAGGCTCAAGGGACCGTATGGCCTACTCCTGTTTCTATTTCTTATGTTGTTATGTTCTTATGAGACCTCATTGAGGTATATAAAATTTTGAGGGGCCTCGATATAATGGATAGTAAGGGCCTATTCCCTTGGTGGAGGGGTTAATTACGAGGGGGCATAGTTTTAAAGCGGTTGGTGGAATGTTTAGAGGTGATTTGAGGGGAAGCTTCTTCATGCAGAGGGTTGTGGGGGTCTGGAACCCACTGCCTGGAAGGGTGGTAGAGGCAGAAACCTGCATCACATTTAAAAGGTGCTTGCCTCGAGTCTCATCACCGAGAGCGTGCAGAAATCAAGCACAGGAAGCGGAAAGAGCGTGCGGCAAACCAATCCCACTCACCCTTTCCCTCAACGTCTATCTGTCCCACCTGTGATAGGGACTGTGATTCTCGTATTGGACTGTTCAGCCACCTAAGGACTCATTTTAAGAGTGGAAGCTAGATTCTGTATTATGAATGATGATGATGGATGGATGTGCACTTGAAGTGCTGTAACCTGCAGGGTTATGGACCTAGAGCTAGTAAGTGGGATTGGACCGGGTAACCTCTTATTGGCTGACGCAGATACGATGGTAAGTACTTGAGGGAATTGAATACGGTCAGAGTGATCTCCTGGTCTTGTTTCACTCACCTAGATGGGTCGGAGAAGAATTTTCCCAGATTTTCTTTCCCCAATTGGCCTAGGTTTTTATCTATTTTTTTGCCTCTCCCAGGAGATGGCATGGCTCCAGGTGTGAAATGTTGCGATAGATGGGGTATCGCAGTTGTGTGGGGCGGACTGGTTGGGTCGGATGCTCTTTACCTTTCCGCCATTGTTTATTGTTCATACGTTTATATGTAACCTTCAATGCTGCTGACTGAGGGCCGTGTGGCTCTTTGTCGGCCAGCACGGACACGATGGGCCGAAATGGCCTCCTTCTGCGCTGTAGATTTCTTTTTTTCTATGTAGTCCTGTGTTGCGGCTTCCCCATTTGGCACCTCATTTTTAGGTACACCTAGTGCTGCCCCTGGCATGCTCTTCTGCCCTCCTCATTGAACCAAGGTTGGTCTCCTGGCTTGATGGTAATGATAGAGTGAGGGATATGCTGAGCCATGAGGCTGTAGATTGTGGTGGAATACAATTCTGCTGCTGCTGATGGCCCACAGCACCTCGTGGATACCCAGTTTTAAGTAACTAGGTCTGTTCTGAATCTATCCCATTTAGCACGGTGGCAGTGCCACACAACATGATTTAGGGTGTCCTCAGTGTGAAGACGAGACTTCGTCTCCACAAGGGCTGTGCGGTGGTCAGATGCATCTGCGACAGGTGGATTGGTGAGGATGAGGTCAAGTAGGTTTTTCCCCCATGTTGGTCCTCTCACCATCTGCTGCAGGCCCAGTCTGGCCAGCTCGGTCAGTAGTGGTGCTGCCGAGCCACTCTTGGTGATGGACTTGAAGTCCCCCATCCAAAGTACTTTCTGTGTCCTTGCTACTCTCAGTACTTCTTCCAAGTGGTGTTCAACACGGAGCAGTACTGATTCATCAGCTGAGGAAGGGCGATAAGTGGTAATCAGAAAGGGGTTTCCTTGCCCCTGCTTGACCTGGAACCATGAGACTTCATGAGTCCGGAGTCAATGTTTAGGACTCCCAGGGCCACTCCCTCCCGACTGTATACTACTCTGCCGCCACCTCTGGTGGGTCTGTCCTGCCGGTGGGACAAGACATACCCAGAAATGGTGATGGAGGAGTCTGGCAAATTGGCTGAAAGGTATGATTCTGTGAGTATGTCAGGCTGTTGCTTGACTAGTCTGTGGGACAGCTCTCCCAATTTGGGCTTACTGGGAACATTGTTGGTGGATCATGAGTTAGTGTAGGTCAACAAGCACAGGGGTGATGAGTGAATGGGACATGCTGCACGTTAGGATACCTGCAGCAGAGTTTTGGATGAGCTCAAGTTAATTGAGGTCTTCTCGTCCCTCCCTCCCCCTCCTTTAGACGTGCATCATGTACTTCCCCCCTCCCCACTGTTCTCACCATGTTCCCCCCCAACGAGTCCCTGACCTTCTCCCCCAGAGTCCATGAACTTCTCACCCCCAAGTCCCTGACCTCCACCTTGAATTCGTGACCTTTTCCCACCCCATCCCGAGTTCCTGACCTTCTCCCCCCGAGTTCCTGACTTTCTACTTCCAGGTTACCGACTTTCTCCCCCCGAGTCCCTGACCTTCTCCCCCCCCCCCCCCGAGTCCCTGACCCTCTTCCCTCCTCCGAGTCCCTGACCCTCTTCCCTCCCCTGAGTTCCTGACCTTCTCTCCTCCCCCCCCCACCAGTTCCGGACATTCCCCGCCCCCCTCCCCACCGAAGTTCCTCACCTTCTTCCCCTCCCCAAGCTCATGACGTCCCCCCACTCACATTCCTCACATTCTCACCCCCGAGTTCCTGACCTTCCCCTCTCCGAGCTCCTCTCTCTCCCCGCGAGCTCCCCTTTCCCCACCCACCTCTCCAAGATCCTATCTCCCCAACCTCCTCTCCTAGCTCCTCTCTCCCCCCGCGAGCTCCCCTCTCCCCATCCCCCTCTCCAAGATCCTATCTCCCCAACCCCCTCTCCAAGCTCCTCGCACCTCCTGCGAGCTTCTCTCTTCCGACCCTGCTCTCTGAGCAAGCTCCTCGCTTCCCCCCTGCCCCTCTCTTTGGCAGCTCTCCTCTCCCCCCCTCGCCCCCCCCCCCCCCCATATTGAATCCCAGGAATTCTCCACAGGGAGCCGAGGTAAGCATGCTGGTGCAGGCTGCAGCTCCTGCAATAATGGGTGTGCATGCAAGATCGGATGATAGGCATCATCTCGTGCCCGACGACATTCATATTTTTAAGTTGCTACACGTTCTAAGAATAAATGGGAGTGTTGATTTTAGTGTCTATTACTCACAGTTTAGGGCTGCAAGTGGCCTGTAATGGACAGTTTCAACTGTGGCTCAATTGGTAGCAAGTCAAAAATTCCAGTCCCACTCCAGAGAATTGAGCACATAATCCAGGCTGATGATCCAGTGCAGTACCGAGAGAGTGCTGCACTGTCAGAGGTGCCATCTTTCAGATGAGAAGTTAAACCGAGGCCCCATCTCCCCGCTCAAGTGGCCGTAAAAGGTCCTTTGGCACTATTTGTATAAGAGCAGGGAAACTCTCCCTGGTGTCCTGGCCAATATTTATCCCTCAACTAACATCATTAAGAAAACAGATTATCTAGTCATTATCACAGTGCTGTTTGTAGGAGTTTGCTGTGCCCAATTTGGCTGCTGCGTTTCATACACAGACTACACTTCAAAAGTACTTAATTGGCTGTTAAGTGCTTTGGGACATATTGAGGTCGTGAAAGGTGCTATATAAATGCAAGTTCTTGCTTTCTTATAATAGTGAGTGGAGTGGAAATCAGTAGTTCCTGATTTCTAGTAGTTCTTAAATCAGTCATATTTTCTCAATGCCCTTTGGGGTGGGCAATGATAACTCACATCGGAAATACGCGAGAACTTTATAAATACATGCAAATAATCATAATCATCATAGGCAGTCCCTTGGAATCGAGGAAGACTTGCTTCCATTCCTGAAGTGATTTCTTTGGTGGCTGAACAGCCCAATACGAGAGCAACTATGGCAGTGCGGCATTCCAGCATGTCGCTGTTGGGGTTGTCCATGAGGGTCCTGACGTTCTAGGTGCCGAACTTCATGTTAACAGAGTGGAAGATGCCTGTGCGTGAGTTCTTTTAACGTGGGGTGGTCGTTGCACACCGGTTATCACATGAGCTTAGCTGAGCGAGGTCTTGATCCATTGGCAAGGCGGTCCAAGACGACTGGAGACCAGGCACTGCTGTATGGGCCTAGTTGCCTGCGGCAAGATGTTGGCCGCAGGCTCGGTGCTGGGTTGCGCCCTTGGTGGTAGGTGATCCGAGGCCTGTTTGGGGACAGGCATTGGGAGGGTCAATGGCCCACCGGGGTTCAGGGTGGGAGGGCAGGGGGGTCACAGCCATGGAACTCACCACGTGTTAGAGGTGAAGAAAAGGCCAGGTCGCCGGTGGGGAAGGAGAGCTCCAGTTGTCGCTGAAGGAGAAGTGGAGGCCAGTCGCCGATGTGGGTGAGTGGGCCCCAGTGGTCCTTGAGGAGGAGGGGATCTGTCGTCACGGGTGGTCCAGCCGTCATCAAGGAGGCCCAGACTCTGTTGTGGAGGAGAGACCCATCCGCCGCCACTGGAGGTGTTCCAATCGCCGCTGGAAGTGGGGATGGAGGCCCGATGGCTGCCGAGGTGGTAGGTCCCTAGGGAGCTCCCCCGCTCCAAACAACTCCAACCAGCTCTCGGCTGTCCCCCAACCTCCTCCCCTCTCGCTGTCTAAAACTCCCCTAACCAAATAGACCCTAATAGGGGGTCTAAGCACATAAACCCAAACACTTACCCCTTACCCTAGTCCCAACCCTGCAAGTCCCACGAGTTCGGACCATTCGGGCCTACCGCAGGCTTCCTACTACATCAACCATCGATTGCAAATAAGGATGTTGAAGCTATCACGCCATATTGCATCATTTACACACCCATAACCCTGCTTTTTGATTCTTGGGCGTTAGTTCCAGTGAGGCAGCACATACAAATATAAAATGGTTTAAAGGGCCCAGCACTATGATGGCAGGTGCCATATTAATTCAATTTATTTGATTCCAGATGGTATTTTACCAGTGATTCTGGTATCTCTGTGCAAAGAGAGTTTGCAGCAGTGATTTTTGCATTGTTTCAAGCAAACTGTCCTTTCTATCATGGGGGTTCCTCTGGGAATCCCAATCTATTTGGCTGACTTGAAGGAAAAGAAAAGAAGCAGGCAGCATGGTGGAGGGCCAGAATGTAAAAGGCGGATGGGTCATAGAAACATAGACATAGAAACATAGAAAATAGGTGCAGGAATAGGCCATTCGGCCCTTCTAGCCTGCACCGCCATTCAATGAGTTCATGGCTGAACATTCAACTTCAGTACCCCATTCCTGCTTTCTTGCCATACCCCTTGATCCCCCTAGTAGTAAGGACCTCATCTAACTCCTTGTTGAATATATTTAGTGAATTGGCCTCAACAACTTTCTGTGGTAGAGAATTCCACAGGTTCACCACTCTCTGGGTGAAGAAGTTCCTCCGCATCTCGGTCCTAAATGGCTTACCCCTTATCCTTAGACTGTGACCTCTGGTTCTGGACTTCCCCAACATTGGGAACATTCTTCCTGCGTCTAACCCCGTCAGAATTTTAAATGTTTCTATGAGGTCCCCTCTCATTCTTCTGAACTCCAGTGAATACAAGCCCAGTTGATCCAGTCTTTCTTGATAGGTCAGTCCGGCCATCCCGGGAATCAGTCTGGTGAACCTTCGCTGCACTCCCTCAATAGCAAGAATGTCCTTCCTCAGGTTAGGAGACCAAAACTGGACACAATACTCCAGGTGTGGCCTCACCAAGGCCCTGTACAACTGTAGCAACACCTCCCTGCCCCTGTACTCAAATCCCCTTGCTATGAAGGCCAACATGCCATTTGCTTTCTTAACCGCCTGCTGCACCTGCATGCCAACCTTCAATGACTGATGTACCATGACACCCAGGTCTCTTTGCACCTCCCCTTTTCCTAATCTGTCACCATTCAGATAATAGTCTGTCTCTCTGTTTTTACCACCAAAGTGGATAACCTCACATTTATCCACATTATACTTCATCTGCCATGCATTTGCCCACTCACCTAACCTATCCAAGTCGCTCTGCAGCCTCACAGCATCCTCCTCGCAGCTCACACTGCCACCCAACTTAGTGTCATCCGCAAATTTGGAGATACTACATTTAATCCCCTCATCTAAATCATTAATGTACAGTGTAAACAGCTGGGGCCCCAGCACAGAACCTTGCGGTACCCCACTAGTCACTGCCTGCCATTCTGAAAAGTACCCATTTACTCCTACTCTTTGCTTCCTGTCTGACAACCAGTTCTCAATCCATGTCAGTACACTACCCCCAATCCCATGTGCTCTAACTTTGCACATCAATCTCTTGTGTGGGACCTTGTCGAAAGCCTTCTGAAAGTCCAAATATACCACATCAACTGGTTCTCCCTTATCCACTCTACTGGAAACATCCTCAAAAAATTCCAGAAGATTTATCAAGCATGATTTCCCTTTCACAAATCCATGCTGACTTGGACCTATCATGTCACCTCTTTCCAAATGCACTGCTATGACATCCTTAATAATTGATTCCATCATTTTACCCACTACCGATGTCAGGCTGACCGGTCTATAATTCCCTGTTTTCTCTCTCCCTCCTTTTTTAAAAAGTGGGGTTACATTGGCTACCCTCCACTCCATAGGAACGGATCCAGAGTCAATGGAATGTTGGAAAATGACTGTCAACGCATCCACTATTTCCAAGGCCACCTCCTTAAGTACTCTGGGATGCAGTCCATCAGGCCCTGCGGATTTATCGGCCTTCAATCCCATCAATTTCCCCAACACAATTTCCCGGCTAATAAGGATTTCCCTCAGTTCCTCCTCCTTACTAGACCCCCCGACCCCTTTTATAACCGGAAGGTTGTTCGTGTCCTCCTTCGTGAATACCGAACCAAAGTACTTGTTCAATTGGTCCGCCATTTTTTTGTTCCCCGTTATGACTTCCCCTGATTCGGACTGCAGGGGACCTACGTTTGTCTTTACTAACCTTTTTCTCTTTACATATCTATAGAAACTTTTGCAATCCGTCTTAATGTTCCCTGCAAGCTTCTTCTCCTACTCCATTTTCTCTGCCCTAATCAAACCCTTTGTCCTCCTCTGCTGAGTTCTAAATTTCTCCCAGTCCCCAGGTTCGCTGCTATTTCTGGCCAATTTGTATGCCACTTCCTTGGCTTTAATACTATCCCTGATTTCCCTTGATAGCCACGGTTGAGCCACCTTCCCTTTTTTATTTCTATGCCAGACAGGAATGTACAATTGTTGTAGTTCATCCATGCGGTCTCTAAATGTCTGCCATTGCCCATCCATAGTCAACCCCTTAAGTATCATTCGCCAATCCATCCCAGCCAATTCCAGCCTCATACCTTCAAAGTTAGCCTTCTTTAAGTTCTGGACCATGGTCTCTGAATTAACTGTTTCATTCTCCATCCCAATGCAGAATTCCACCATATTATGGTCACTCTTCCCCAAGGGGCCTCGCACAACGAGATTGCTAATTAATCCTCTCTCATTACATAACACCCAGTCTAAAATGGCCTCCCCCCTAGTTGGTTCCTCGACATATTGGTCTAAAAAACCATCCCTTATGCACTCCAGAAAATCCTCCTCCACCGTATTGCTTCCAGTTTGGTTAGCCCAATCTATGTGCATATTAAAGTCACCCATTATAACTGCTGCACCTTTATTGCACGCACCCCTAATTTCCTGTTTGATGCCCTCCCCAACATCACTACTACTGTTTGGAGGTCTGTGCACAACTCCCACTAACTTTTTTTGCCCTTTAGTGTTCTGCAGCTCTACCCATATAGATTCCACATCATCCAAGCTAATGTCTTTCCTAACTATTGCCTTAATTGCCTCCTTAACCAGCAATGCTACCCCACCTCCTTTTCCTTTTATTCTATCCTTCCTGAATGTTGAATACCCCTGAATGTTGAGTTTCCAGCCCTGCTCATCCTGGAGCCACGTCTCCGTAATCCCAATCACATCATATTTGTTAACATCTATTTGCACAGTTAATTCATCCACCTTATTGCGGATACTCCTTGCATTAAGACACAAAGCCTTCAGGCTTGTTTTTTTAACACCCTCTGTCCTTTTAGAATTTTGCTGTACAATGGCCCTTTTTGTTCTTTGCCTTGGGTTTCTCTGCCCTCCACTTTTCCTCATCTCCTTTCTGTCTTTTGTTTTTGCCTCCTTTTTGTTTCCCTCTATCTCCCTGCAATGGTTCCCATCCCCCTGCCATATTAGTTTAACTCCTCCCCAACAGCACTAGCAAACACTCCCCCGAGGACATTGGTTCCGATTCTGCCCAGGTGCAGACCGTCCGGATTGTACTGGTCCCACCTCCCCCAGAACCGGTTCCAATGCCCCAGGAATTTGAATCCCTCCCTGCTGCACCATTGCTCAAGCCACGTATTCATCTGAGCTATCCTGCGATTCCTACTCTGACTAGCACGTGGCACTGGTAGCAATCCCGAGATTACTACTTTTGAGGTCCTACTTTTTAATTTAGCTCCTAGCTCCTTAAATTCATTTCGTAGGAACTCATCCCTTCTTTTACCTATGTCATTGGTACCAACGTGCACCACGACAACTGGCTGTTCTCCCTCCCTTTTTAGAATGTCCTGCACCCGCTCCGAGACATCCTTGACCCTTGCACCAGGGAGGCAACATACCATCCTGGAGTCTCGGTTGCGGCCGCAGAAACGCCTATCTATTCCCCTTACAATTGAATCCCCTTTAAACTATCGCTCACCCACTCTTTTTCCTACCCTCCTGTGCAACAGAGCCAGCCATGGTGCCATGAACATGGCTGCTGCTGCCCGCTCCTGATGAGTCATCCCCCTCAACAGCACTCAAAGCAGTGTATCTGTTTTGCAGTGGCATGACCACAGGGAACCCCTGCACTACCTTCCTTGCACTACTCTTCCTGCTGGTCTTCCATTCCCTCGCTGGCTGTGGACCCTTCTCCTGCGGTAAGACCAACTCGCTACACGTGATACTCACGTCATTCTCAGCATCGTGGATGCTCCAGAGTGAATCCACCTTCAGCTCCAACTCCGCAACGCGGACCGTCAGTAGCCGGAGGTGGACACACTTCCCGCACATGTAGTCGTCAGGGACACTGGTGTTGTCCCCGTGTTCCCACATGGTACAGGAGGAGCATATCACGTGACCGAGCTGTCCTGCCATGACTTAACCCTTAGATACACCTAAATTGCCGACAACAATGTTAAAAGTTACTGACTAATAAAGAAAAAGAAAAACTACTCACCAATCAGCAGCCAATCACTTACCACGTTGGCTGTGACATCACCTTTTGATTTCTTTCTACTTCTTTTTTGACTTCTCTCAGCTGGAGCTGCACCGGTGCGCCTCTCTCGACTCCCGCCTCTCTGGACGCTCCCCGGACTGCTGAGCCTTTTATAGGCCGCTGCCTCTCTCGACTCCCGCCTCTCTGGACGCTCCCCGGACTGCTGAGCCTTTTATAGGCCGCTGCCTCTCTCGACTCCCGCCTCTCTCGACGCTCCCCGGACTGCTGAGCCTTTTATAGGCCGCTGCCTCTCTCGACTCCCGCCTCTCTCGACGCTCCCCGGACT